>NC_072388.2:24625777-26042027 GCF_028885625.2 Pongo pygmaeus | reverse complement strand
AATTCAAGACCACCTCGGGCAACAAAGTGAGACCCTGTCTACCGAAAATTCAGAAAATTAGCCAGACATAGTGGCACGTGTCTGTGGTCCCAGCTAAATGGGAGGCTGCCTTGGGAGGATTACTTAAGACCAGAAGGTCAAGGCTGAAATTAGCTGTGATCATGCTACTGCACTATAGCCCACTGTCACTATAGTGACAGAGTGAGATCCTATCTTAAATAAATAAATAAATAAATAAATAAATAAAATAAAAAATAAAGAAAAGTGTCATTTACATCTGTTTATTTTTTTTAAATCCTGTTTGAGGTATTTTCTTATCACTGTACAAAAGCACTAAACATATGCATTCTATAATAGTTAGGGTAATCAAGTAAAAAAGGAGAAATGTATTTTTTCATAGTACTTTTGTTAAAATTCATTGAATGATATCTTACAGAAAGTGTGACATTCTTACATTCTGATTATCAGGGCACAATTTGATAAAATTTTGTCAAGTGAACAATACTCTGGTAATCAGAATGCAGATTGAGAAAGAGAGCACTAAAACCTCATAACCCTACCTTCCCTGCACTATTTACTCTAAACTCCATTTCATCCGTTAAAGATAGTGATGATTGAATTTTAACATAGACTCAGTTTGCCTGGTTGTACATTGATGTGTGTGTGTGTGTGTGTAACTCTTATTTTGATATACTGTATTTTTTTGAGATGGAGTTTTGCTCTTGTTGCCCAAGCTGGAGTGCAATGGTGCAATCTCGGCTCACTGCAACCTCCGCCACCTGGGTTCAAGCGATTCTCCTGCCTCAGCTTCCCAAGTAGCTGGAATTACAGGTGCGCACCATCACTCCAGGCTAATTTTTTGTATTTTTAGTAGAAACAGGGCTTCACCATGTTAGCCAGGCTGGTATCGAACTCCTGACCTCAGGTGATCCACCTGCCTCAGCCTCTCGAAGTGCTGGGGTTACAGGCGTGAGTCACCACACCCAGCCATTTTGACATAATTTTAAACTTACAAAGAAGTTGCAAGAATGGTAGAAGAAAGTCCTATATACCCTTTTATTCAGATTTTTTTTCTTAATTATATTTGAATATATTGGTAGTGAGCTCTCTCTCTCTTCTTTCTATACTATTTGCAAATTGGAGCCATCTTATTATTTTAATCCTAAGTACTTTATTGTATATTTCCTAAAAACCAGAACATTCTCTTAGGTAATCACATTTTATTATATAATTCCTACATAGTTTAAAAAATCAGGAAAATTTAGAGTATATTTTAGTGTTTTTTAAAAATATATACTAGGTATGAATTATTTCTTAATGGGTTAAACATAGACTTGGAACTAAATAACTCTAACTAGGGCCACTCTTTCTTTATAGAAGTTATTGACATTTTCTCAAGGAGAACAGATGAAATTTTAGGGGACATGCCTTGCAAATTCATCATTTAATATGAGAACTGCTACTGGAAGAGCAACAGCATTTGGGGCCCTATATTTCAGTGAGGCCCTAAATGGCAACAATTTTAGAATTAATGGCAAATGTAGTCCCTGATTCTTTTTGTTTGTTTCTGTTAATAGACTCACTTCAGCATCCATCAAATATTCCATTAAAGGTCATCTTCTTGGTTTCTTGAGGTAGTTGCTGTTGGTGATATTTCTTAATATATTAAGATGGAACAACTTACCATTCCATTTTGAGTCATATTTTAATTAATTAAGCTAAAATGTTTGAGTAAGTATAGGGTCTAGCATAGTACTTTGCACAGAATACTTTAAGAAATACAGATGTTTTAAAAGCAATCTTGCTCTTAAGGACTTTCCATACTAATAGAAAGACCACTCCTATAAGAAGAATATGTGATGTAATCCCAAGTGCACTAAGGATTTTGATGAGGGAAAAATTATTTCTTCTTGGGTTTATCAGAGAAGATCTTGAGAGAGCTGGCATCTGAGATGTGCTGTGAAAGTTATGTAGGTTTCTACAGGTAATAATAGAAAAACAGTGTATTGAAATGGGTATGTATGTGATGCCACAAAGAAATTTTAGTAGAATTTAAGGTACTGAATAGTTTGATGAGAAGGTGGTTTAGCATGAGCAAGAAAAGTGAAATATTACTGGAACAATTGTGAAAGGCTATAAATTACTGGCTAAAGAGTTGGATATTTCTCAGAAAATGTAGGGAACAGTGAACATTATTTTATTTTTTGAATAGGTGATGCATTTACATGATACAGAATTGGAAAATTCCACATTCTGTCCTTTTCTATTGTCTGCCCGGTTCTTACCTCTTAACAACAGCTTCTTGGTGTCTTAAGTATTTTATGTATATATAAGAAATAGCAAAATACATTATTGATTTCCTTTATTTGGACAGCATAACACATATCCTTTTGGCACATTGCTTTATTCGTTAGCAATATATCTTGAAAAACTTTCCACGTTAATACATATAGAAAATTTTCAGTATTTTTACTGTTGCAGAACATCAAAGGGATGTGTCATCATTAAGTCATACTATATTAAAAATGTTGTTGTTTTCAGAATCTTGTTCTTATATATTTTTCTGCAATGAATATAGTCATATATGTCATTTTATATGTAAGTAGTTATTTAGGATAATCTGACTAGAGTATAATTGATTGGACATGCACACATGCATTTTTTGTTTGATAAATGTGTACTAATTTATACTCCAATCATGCGGATGCATGAATGGTAGTACCTATTTCTCTATATGTTTGCTGGTTTGTGTTATTAAATATGCTATTCTAATAGGTGAAAGAATATTGATAGAGTTTTATTTGTAGTTTTATTATGGTTGAACTTGAATATGCTTTTATATACTTAAAAGTCATTTGCATTTACTTAATTTTTTATTTTTATTTTATTTATTTATTTTTTTGAGACGGAGTCTCGCTCTCTTGCCCAGGCTGGAGTGCAGTGGCACAGTCTCGGCTCACTGCAAACTCCACCTTCTGGGTTCATGCCATTCTGGGCTCACTGCAAGCTCCGCCTCCTGGGTTCACGCCATTCTCCTGCCTCAGCCTCCCGAGTAGCTGGGACTACAGGCACCCGCCACCAAGCCCGGTTAATTTTTTTTAGTAGAGACGGGGTTTCACCGCTTTAGCCAGGATGGTCTCGATCTCCTGACCTCGTGATCCAACCACCTCAGCCTCCCAAAGTGCTGGGATTACAGGCGTGAGCCACCGCGACGGCCTGCATTTACTTTCTATCAATTGTTTATATACTTGCCTATATTTCTTTTGAGTTTGAGTCTTTTGCTCATAAATTTCTAGAAACACTTCATATAGTAAAGAAATTATACTATATGAAGAGTAAATATTATTCTTTAATTGATTACTTGTAGTTTCAATTTGTTTACAATATTTCACTTGATCTTAGCCAAAAGGCTGAGAAGTGAATGTTTACAATATTTTTTCATGAAGTTATTGTTACTATATTCACATATACCCATTTTTTAATCTTTTAGCTTCTGGACTTT
The DNA here is from genome assembly GCF_028885625.2 of Pongo pygmaeus. Lineage (NCBI taxonomy): Eukaryota > Metazoa > Chordata > Mammalia > Primates > Hominidae > Pongo > Pongo pygmaeus. The sequence continues at coordinate 26,038,525 of NC_072388.2, read as the reverse complement.
TAGTTATAATTACTTATACCTTAACCACTTAAAGGTTATAAAGGAAATGTTATGTCCTATGTTTACTTCTAGAGCCTTTGTGGTTTTATTTTCTATATTTAATGCTTTAATCTCTTTGAAAATAATCTTACACGCAGTAGGGGATATGAATCTACCCATGTTATTTTTCCACAAAATGGTAACTCATATTTCTTTACTGGTTTGAGCATTAATATATACTTTTTGGGATATTCTGTTCTTTTTTATTCACCAATCTAGACTCTATTAAAATTCTCCTCACAGTCCTGCTTTAAAAAAAAAAAATTTTTTTTTCTTTTATACTGTCCTCTGTCAGTCACATTTGTTTACATCTTTGGCCCTTCTTTTATTACAACTTATACCTGGCAAATAAAAGAAAGCCCACCTAAACAATGAAGAGATTATATATTATATATTAAGAAGTAGATAGGGAGAAAAGTTTTCAGCTCTGGTTGATTTATGGTTCAGAGATCTCAGCAAGGAAGCACATTCTTTCTGCCTCTCCACCCCACAGTTCACCTATTAGCTTCATCCTACTTCTTCTTCCCCTTGTAGTATGCAATGGCTGGTAAGAGCAATGAGCGGTATAGGATTTCTCATTCGAATCCAGTGAATACAAGGGAAAGAGTTTTCCCCTTTTATGAATGGAAGTCTTTCCTTTTTTATATTATAATAGAAACCATTTGCACTGTCTACTTATTCCCAGATAATAATTTACAAACACAGGTACTGGTTGATGTATGACTGATTTTTTTGAAACAACCAGGAGCAATGGGAAAATAATTACCTACATTGTCTAAGGGTAACTGGGGCCCAAGTCTGGAACTGGGGAGTTCTGTTTATTTTATTCAGATATCCCTTCTATGGATAAAGCTGGTCTTTCCCTAAACACAGGGACTATTTACAAATAAAATGGATATCTGAATAAAATACAGATTCTGTTAAAAAAAAAGATAAGGAAAATGTAAGAGGGTTAGGCAGCCAACTGTGTCCACTAGAAATTGTTTTCTTGAGAATTCTATCAGGGGCATTCTCTGCATTCTCTACTTTATATTTGTGGTTAATCCACTATTCTGTCTCTCAAAGAATTTATCTATGTGTGAACTGGTTTTGTTACTCTAGTTTCTGTGTGTCCAGAATGGCAGCTAATTAGTTGGTAACTTTCTCTAACCTAAGATTTTGAATAGCTGATAAGACATATTTCTTTTAATTGTGGAAATGAGAAGCTAATGACTCGATTATGATGTAAAAGTGAAATGAGTTACTGTGTTCACCCACATTTTGTGTTATAGTCTATGTTATGACACATATATCTTAAGATTTATTTGCTCAATCCAAAGCTATGAATAAAATGATAAATACTTTTACTACAGGAGAAATACTTAAAGGAATATATTTGTTTTTGGAGGAAAAGATACTTCATTAGCTCCAAAGTAAATTTTATATTGTTAGTACACTTAAATTCAGGTTTGCATATAAATTGAGTCTGTGATACCATCTCAGAATTCACTGGAAGTTAAGAGTTCTTCTTTAACACAGCCTTTGTGAAGCTTTATCTCTTACTCTTCCTCATTACTTCCCACTTGTTCTTTTGAAGCTGCTCTATTCTACAGACTTTTGAGGCACTTAGAGGCTGAATGATTGAATTTATTTGCTTTCGTGAGATAAAATTCAAGAGTTTTTTTTTTTTTTGAAAACATAAATCCTTCTTCATTGAGAAAGAAAAGGATGGGAAGCATATCTGCTGTCTAGGCTCCCCTTTATATAGAGGACAAGGAAATAAAAGTATAAAAGTCATATCCCTGTTGTTATGAAATAAATCAAGTTCTCTTATAACCTATATGTTGAGTTTCTAACCCGCAAAGTGACTGCATTTGGAGATATGGCCTTTAAAGAGGTAATTAAGGTTAATTAAGTTCATATGAATGGGACCCTAGTCCAATAGGACTGGTGTCCTTTTAAGAAGAGGAAAAGACACCAGTGAAGTGCCTGCATCAAGAAAAGGCATTGTGAGAACACAGCAAGGAGGGAGCCATGTGCAAGCAAAGGAGAGAGGCTGCAGGAGGAACCAAACCTGTTGACATCTTGATCTTAGACTTCTAGCCTCCAGAACTGTGAGAAAATGAATTCCCACTCTTAAGCCACCTGGTTGATGATACTTTGTTATAATAGCCCTAGCAGACAAATACATTTGTAAACATGCTAAAAGCAGACTTTTTAGCAAACAAGCTGGTTACATTAGCTAGTGGGAGGGTTTTTATCTGCAGGGTGTTTTTAGCAGCATGTACTTGGTTGTTTAGCATCTCCTGTGTTTAAAAAAAAAAAAAAAAAAAACCCTAGAATCTATGGATATATGGGGCATCGCTTCCTGGAAAATATTATGCATCCTTTGTGCCTATTTGATTATAAAATGGAAGTGTTTATTACTGATACTTTTTATCTTTTGTGTAAGTAATGTGCCAGAACCTATTTATTGTAGTAGGAAGAGATCCAGTGAATACTCAACCTCTCACCTTAGTTCTCCCTGGGCCTCTAGACACTAGACTTTTATATCCTAAAAATGATTAAACATTTCTACTTCATATGAGTCTGATTTGACAGTTGGATTCTTTGTACCATCTCACTGATGATAAAATTAGGAGTTATATTGTGTAGAATATATAGATGAGTAGGTTATAATTTTTCTATGTTAAGTTTATATAGAGAAGAATAAATGCCACTGGTAATTGGTGATGAAGCATAGAACAATGACTTTTCTACATACCTAATTCAATAAAAGAGTTTACATGTGGAAATTCAACAAAGTAACTATACTCTGGCAGTGCACATCAACTTAACTGGTGGGAATATTTACTGAGGTGGAAATACTTCAGTTTTATGGCATAATCTACCAAGGATGAGTATAGTATAATTCACCAACTAAGATAAATTGTCTCCAGTTTTATTAATCAAATGAATATTATGTTGGAAGTGAGCATTTAATATTTATATAGTTGTCTACTTCAAGAGCTTCTGATTATATACATCAGAAAAATAAAATTTTTTGATAATAAAATATATTCAAAGGAGCCTCCCAAACATCCCACAGTAACACAGCACATGATCTAACAACCCTAACAGTCACAACAGTCCACATAATGTCTCATTGTATATGCTTCTGGTTTTAATTTGAAAACAGCCTGTACTTTCTCATCCTTAGTAGACAGAAAAGAATAGCTGTTTACCATTTCAAGCCTCTTTATTTGTTTGAAAAATGCATTCAGTGCCAGTGAGATTTACATACATTTTTAGTAATAAAAAAGTAGAAGTTTTTTCCTTAATGGCACCAATCAACCTCAGTTATTGTAAACTACTTTATGAAATACTTTTATAAAGTATTAGTAGTACTTGCTTTTAAAAGTTATACTTATGCTGTTCAAAGAGATTTTGAAAATACCTTAATGAAACACACAAAGTGATTACCTGTATGTTAAAAGAACCATCCTAGATGGAAGAAACAATTTAATGTATGTATTTGTTGTTAAGGATTTCTCTCTTGCCCATATCTCTATCCTAACCACTCTAGCTGTGTTAGTCTGTTTTCATGCTGCTGATAAAAATATACCCAAGACTGGGCAATTTACAAAGGAAACAGGTTTAATGGACTTACAGTTCCACGTGGCTGGGGATGCCTCACAATTGTGTTGGAAGGTTAAAGGCAAATCTCACATGGCAGCAAATAAGAGAAGAGAGCTTGTTCAGGGAAAATCCCCTTTATAAAACCATCAAGTCTCATGAGACTTATTCACTGTCACCAGAGCAGCATGGGAAAGACCTGCCCCCATGATTCAATTACCTCCCACTGGGTCCCTCAAACAACACATGGCAATTCAAGACGAGATTTGGGTGGGGACACAGCAAAACCTTATCGTTTCATCCTGGCCCCTCTCACATCTTATGTCCACACACTTCAAAACCAGTCACACCTTTTCAACAGTCCCCCGAAGTGTTAACTCATTTCAGCATTAACTCAAAAGTTCACAGTCCAAAGTTTCATCTGAGACAAGGCAAGTCCCTTCCACCTATGAGTCAGTAAAATAAGAAGAAAATTAGTTACTTCCTACATACAATGGGGGTACGGGCATTGGGTAAGTACAGCTGTTGCAAATGGAAAAAAAAAATGGCTAAAACAAAGGAGCTAACGGCCCCATGAAAGTCTGAAATCCAGCAAGGCAGTCAAATATTAAAGGTCCAAAATGATCTCTTTTGACCCCATGTCTCATATTTGGGTCACACTGATCCAACAGGAGGTTCCCATGGTCTTGAGCAGCTCTGCACCTCTGTCTTTGCAGGACACAGCCTCTCTCCCAGCTGCTTTCATGGGCTGGCGTTGAGTGTCTGCAGCTTTTTCAGGTGCATAATGCAAGCTGTCCGTACAGCTACCATTCTGGGGTCTGGAGGATGACGGCATTCTTTTCATATCTCCACTAGACAGTGCCCCAGTGGGGACTCTGTGTGGGGGTGTCCACCCCACATTTCCGTTTCACAATATCCTAGCAGGGGTTCTCCATGAGCACCCTGCCCCTGCAGCAAACTTCTGCCTGAACATCCAGGTGCTTCCATACATTCTCTGAAATCTAGGCAGAGGTTGCCAAATCAATTCTTGACTTCTGTAGACCCTCAGGCTCAACATGTAAAACCTGCCAAGGCTTGGGGCTAGCACCCTTGGAAGCCACGGCCTGAGCTGTACCTTGGCCCATTTTAGTCATGGCTAGAGTGGCTGGGATGCAGGGCACCAGGTCCCTAGACTGCACATAGCAGAGGGACCCTGAGCCTGCCTCATGAAACCATTTTTTCCTCTAAAACCTCCCAGCCTGTGAGGAGAAGGACTGCCACAAAGGTCTCTGACATGCCCTGTAGACATTTTACCCATTGTCTTGGTGACTAACTTTCAGCTCCTTGCTACTTATGTAAATTTCTGCAGCCAGCTTGAATTTCTCCTCAGAAAGTGGGATTTTCTTTTCTATCACATTGTCAGGCTGCAAATTTTCTAAACTTTTATGATCTGTTTTCTTTTTAAAACTGAATGCCTTTAACACCACGCAAGTCACATCTTTTTTTTTTTTTTTTTTTTTTTGGAGTCTCACTCTGTCACCCAGGCTGGAGTGCAGTGGGGTATGATCTCAGCTCACTGCCACCTCCCCCTCCCAGGTTCAAGCGATTCTCCTGTCTTGGCCTCCCAAGTAGCTGAGACTACAGGCACACACTACCATGTCCGGCTAAAAAGTCACCTCTTGAATGCTTTACTGCTTAGACATTTCTTTTGCCAGATACCCTAAATCATCTCTCTCAAGTTCAAAGTTCCACAAATCTCTAGGGCAGGGGCAAAATGCCACAAGTCTCTTTGCTAAAACATAACAAGAGTCACCTTTGTTCCAGTTTCCAACAAGTTCCTCATGTCCATCTGAGACCACCTCAGACTGGATTGCATTGTCCATATCACTATCAGCATTTTGGTCAAAGCCATAGAACAAGTCTCTAGGGAGTTCCAAACTTTCCCACATTTTTCTGTTGTTTTCTGAGCCCTCCAGACTGTTCCAACCTCTGCCTGTTACCCAGTTCCAAAGTTGCTTCCACATTTTCAGTTATCTTTAGAGCACAGTCCCACCCCACTCCTGGTACCAATTTACTGTATTAGTCTGTTTTTACACTGCTGATAAAGACATACCCGAGACTGGGCAATTTACAAAAGAAAGAGGTTTAATGATCTTACAGCTCCATGTGGCTGGGGAGGCCTCACAATCATTGCAGAAGGTGAGAGGCATGTCTCACATGGCAGCAGACAAGAGAAGAGAGCTTGTGCAGGGAACCTTCCCTTTATAAAATCATCAGATCACATGAAACTTACTATCATGAGAACAGCATGGGAAAGACCTTCTCCCATGATTCAATTACCTCCCACCACGTCCCTCTGACAACACATGGGAATTCATGGTGAGATTTGGGTGGGGACACATCACTAGATAACAGCAAAGCTGTACAATTCTTAAATTGTCATGGAAAAGTAATTCCACAACTCTACTTTGAACTATATGTGATGTTCTTTACATTCATCATACCCTCTTTATGCTAAACTAAAATATTTAGCTGTAATTTATGATAACTATTTATAGTTCCTCTTTCTTTCCCTCTCTGAACTTTCTGCAATACCCTGCAGAGTTGGTATATTATCTACCTTTTTCCTTTAATTTTACTATTTTTGTGAACAAAAATGTCAGAAGATGAAGTATTTTAAGTCGATGTTTTTTTTTTTTTTTAAATGGTGAAAAATTTTAAATACTGTGAGGGGCCAATAAAAGAGATTATTTTCATTGTGAGGGACATTTTAGCATTAGTCAAATCACATGACAGTCAATTTTGTTCTTTGATTAATGTACAGGTACAATGAATTTCAGTTATTGGAGAACTTCTCTTTCTCCATTGACTTATTCTCTCAATTTTTGCACTCTCATTTTTTTTTTTTTTAAAGAGTTTCTAGTAAGGACTATGTGTTAATCAGTTTTAAGAACACAGACTTTATCAAAGAAAATTATCTCTTTAAAATATTTGCACTAATGGAAAAATATGTGAACCACCCAGTCTTATTTTATTGGACCCGAAGTTAGTTTCTGTTTGTGTGTATGTGTGGGTATTTATCTAATATCAACCATTATCTTTTAACATCAACATGAAACAACATACTGGTCTGAAAGATAAAAATATATATCACTCTTACCAAAGCCAGTCTGTATTTTAATTGCTTTTTCCTGAAAGTGGAATCATGTAGAACTTAAAACAGATTGAAATGAAAGGGAAAAATTTGATTCTGTAATTAACTTACCATGTGACCTTCACCACACTGATGGTCCTTACAGATCTAAATTTCTATATCTGTAAAATAAAGAAGGTTGATTTTACATGATTTCAAAAAATATATCTTTTTTTGACAGTCGTAGAAGTTTTATATAATTCTCTATTCTAGTCTACTGCAAAGTAATAGCAGCAGGTGAAAACTATAATGTTTGACCCTGAAGATTATTATGTGATATGTGTAAGGGTCTTAATGTGTACGATTCCATTTTTAGGGGCTCAAGAGATAAAATTACTTTTCCAAAATGGATAAATACGAAGTCATTTTTGCAGTAAAAATGTATTGTGAGGGAATCTTTTGAATCAATGTGATTACTTATTGTGGAAGATACAGGCCATATCGCATAGCGTCTTGCCTCAAGGATCTTATCACTTAGTGAGTGAAATAAAACAATTACACAGATAACTGCCAGTAGGCAGCACTAAATGTCTTAAGTGATGGATAGAGAGAGAGGTAAGAAGGGTCCAACCAAATGCTAAAATGTTAATAAAGCCCAGATCACAGGCAGTGATGATCAAATGAATTGAACAGGCTTAGGAGAAATCCATGAAAGAAATAAATCTGTATTCCTGGGATCTTTCCATTTTTGAGAATATATTACATTTGAATCTCTTAGGGATGTGTGGTTCCTCTTCCCTTTAAAATAGTTACAGTATAACCTTCATTAAAATCTTGGATTTTGTCAATCATAGCAGACAATAGCATTTTATGTCCTGTGAAGAATTGTATGCATAATTTTGGAAACAAGACAAAGGAAAGAGGCTCTCTGAGCTGTTAGAAACAAAGGATTTTTAAAATCTTTCTTCTCTCATACCTCCATTAATGTTGTCTTTTCTCCTTTAAAGCTATAAGAAATAATCTGAATACCAATGTGACAGAACCAGATGCAATCCCCAAATACCATATTTGCTTAATAATAAATTCCTAGTCCTTACCTTTAAGGAGATTGGACAATTCACTTTGTCCTTTAGCCTTGGGATAGTCAGGAAAGTTAGGCACAATGTTTTAATGCTCATTCCTCCTCTTTTGCTGTTAGCTATCATTAATCCCTAATGCCTGGAACTGCATAAATTTCTTCTACAAAGGAAGCCCACAGGTCGTTTTTATTTGGAGCACTTTTTTTTTTATATGTGCCACAATATATTCCGTTATGTATTACCTCGTCTGAATGCAAAACTGTTTTATATGCAGATTTAAGGTAATGAGCACTCAAGTTTAAAAAATGGTTCTGGTATCCTGTAGCTTCTCAATAATAATATACTCTTACATTCCAACAGAGAAGGATGGATTATGGGTTTTTCAATTTGCATCAGGCATATTAATTGCAGAGTAGGGCTTCCACATAAAATATCAATGTACTGGAACAAACTGTTAATGTACCAGAATATGAACACTTACATTCATTTCTGGAGCTTTAAAAGGAATCATCCCCCTCCCCCGCTTTTTAAAATCTATACCTCTGGAGATGGTACAGTTTTTTAGTCAGTTAATGAGAACTATGTAACCACCATTTCTCCAAAAATCCCTAATTAGATTAAGTACAATAGGGCTATTTTAGTCATTTCTGCTGGGGAAGAATACAACAAGACATTAGGGAAAGAGAATAATTTAGAAGGTTTGAAAGAAACTTATTTTAGAATTACTTTTAAGAAACATGACATGGAAGATCAACTTTATGTCTAAGTTGGAGGCAGGGAAGCATACTCAACTTTTATTTGCATTATATTTCTCGACTGTGAAGAGAACACCTAAACTAGTAAAAGTTTAATTGAAAGTTTTATAAGTAATTTTCAGCCAACATTTTGCACTGTAGGTTTGATTGTAGAGAACTGGTACTTTATTTAATGGAAGTACTTGAATTATATATTCTCTTGTAAGCATAAAATTGTGAATGCCCATATTTTAAAAAAACATTATAATAATAAATAAAAACTCTTGTGTTTTAATTTGTCTAATACATTTGGTAACTAATATAAATTATAGATACTCTGGTTAGACTAGAATATAGATTAAAATATTTTTAAATATGTTCTCTTTTTTCTTTAATGTGAATATTTCTTATTTTTCAAAAAATAAAGCAAGAGGAAGAAATAAAGTTGAGATTTAAACACGGCTACATTTTTTTTTCCTGAAGCTTGTACTTAATATGCAAATGCTAAGTATTTGGTAAATATTCATTAAATAAATATCAGACCTTTCACATTTATATTTCACTTTACATTTTTGATACTTGATAAAATTTGTGATTTTATTATTTTCTAACAAAAATAGAATGGGGGCCCACTTTTCAAATCCATTCTGGGAAAGACAATGTTTGAGTTTTTATACCACAGCTGTAAGTAACAAATTATCTCACCAGGGAAGAGAAGAAATGCTACCCACATAATCCAACAGGAGACTTGATTCATTTTGTGTCTGGAACAGTCAGTGCAATGTTACAAACTGAAATGAGTTTCCTTTTCAATCTTCAAGTGAAAAAAGTAGTGAGAATGTCCCGCTTTTAAAAAAAAAATCAAAAAAAAAATCAATGTAACCTTTTTTTTTTTTTCATCTTCCTTGAGAAATAATATGTGTTTGTGTGGGTGTGTGTGTTTTATTTTGCAGTGTTAGTTTTGACCTCATTATTATGCTGTTATAAGGCTAAATATGTCATGGGTCAAAATGAAGGCAAAATAGACCTTTCTCAGCGTTAAAGCACAATCTAATTTATGATAAAAGTAATTTCCATACTGTTTTAAAGAAATAGCCCTGGACAACATGAATCTTCGTTTGCTGTAGCATGCTGGCTGAAAAACGGGTTAGATATGCATTCCATGAAAAGAACAGGGAAAATCACTAGAACTGTAAACTCTGCATTTGCTGGGTGCTGACATCTTGAGAAATGCTGAAAGTGTGTTATTTTGGTTTTGTATTACATTTAGTAGGTGTATTTTAAACTCAAAGAATTTGATTTCCAGTAAGAAGCCCAAATAAAGTGTTGCAATTGTTTTATTTAAGGTCAATTCTTTCAACTAAACACCTTTTATTTCCAGATGTGTTTTCCCTCTTGTTTGAAATGCCGCATAACACAAAATGCTGCCTGTTTTGTGTGTTTTTTTCTACTGCATGCATAGATAGAAAATAGGTTCAAGTGCCTCATTTGAAAATCTTTTACTTAATTCCACCAATTGAAACGATGACATCATATTTTCAGAGTTTACCTTTCTTGGTAAACATCACCAACAAAAGGTTAATGTTTATGAAGGACATCTTAAATCTTAATTTGAGGCATACAATAATTTAAATTTTTATGAACTTTTACTAAATTAAATAAAAACTGCTTTGAGGTTATAAGTGATAATTTCAGAGGTAATGATTAAAGGCACCTGCCCCTCCTCCTGATGCATCTACCTTCTGTATCCTCTGATAAAAATCAAAAGAAAATTAATCTCAGGTTCAAAGTGGTGTTAACTGTGTTCAGGAATCTTATGATGTCCTTTACTTCCTTTGAAGCATTACCTGATGACGTAACTACAATTTCAGCATAGCTGTTGATTTTTTATTGTAGGTTTTATTTTGTTTTTTTATTTTTACATTCTTGTGGGGAAGGGGATTTAATCTCTTAAACTTTGTTGGCAAATTACATTGATGAATGTGTTCTGACAGGAAGCTTTACTGAAATGAAAAGGAGTTGTGTGTAAGGGTGGGAATAACTATTCTAAGAGCTTTTTCATGGTTCTCGTTGCCAGGGAAACCACTGCTTTGTCTGTACGTGTTTGGAATGGCTGCCTCATTAGAACTCAGGCTCCTAGACAGTCACTTGTAATACTGATAAAATGAAAGGAATGAACCTATTTTAGTTGATTAACTTCAAATTAACAAAAATAGCATATTTAAAAGATAGATGTTTAAAAGCTAAAGATATAGAATTATGGGGAGAACAATGAAGTTAATATTGATTAGGCCTATTCAGCCACTTGTGTGACTGGAAGAATAATTTTATTTTTTACTTTCTCTTTGCCTTTTTACATATTTATGGGGAGTAAGCAAATGGACTGTTATATCTTAATGCCACCAAATAAACTTGGGATATGATAGATCCTGATTTTTTCACAAATATGCAGATATTTTTCTTATTAATTCATTTTTTTTTCCTTACCATGACTGGCCTATGTCATGGCTAAAATATTGTCAAAACAGACTGGATTTACTGGTTCTCGGGGGCACAAAAGGTAGTGAAAGCTTACATTGGAAACCCATCTCTGGGTGGTTTCATTTTTCTTGAAAGAACAAAAGAAGTAGCACACTAAGAAATTATATGAACCAATATTAAAAACAAAGAGGATAATATAACAGATTATTGCTCTAAATTTAAAGTATTTTTTAAAAGTCAAGAAACAGGCATAGATAGAAACATCTCAAGTTCAAGGAGCTGAGACTAACTCTCAATATACTACTACTTCTTCCTTTTTTTTACTATAAGCCAAATTCCCTTTGGAAATTTATTGACATTTAAAATGTTTGTTTTTAACTCATGACAAAGAGATGAAATCTTTTTATAAGTTTTTTTCTTCCAACAACAGAAGTTCTTTAAATTTCTTGTTCTATCATTCTATCTAAATATATTCAAAACACTGCAATCTTAAATATTATTATTTAACACTTTTCCCTAAAGGAACAAAGAAAAACAAAATCCAAAGATCTTTTTTAAAAGTCTGTATTATTCAAATAAGTTCACTTCAAAAAATTGGCAATATTGATTTTTTATTTGTAGTACTATTTTAGGAAAAGAAATGTCAAAATGATATTTTGGACTTTGCAAGTCCTGTTTTGGTTAGAAATGTCAAAAACTTAATTTTATATATGTTAAAACTTGAAATGGCCATTAGACATTCAAGAGAAGATGTTTAAAAGGAATATTTTATAAATATAGGATTCATGGGATGTGGATTTTATTTGAGTGTAGAATAAGAGAAAGGTGGGGATAAAGTCTGGGTTTAACATGACTCCTAGACCTGGATGAGTAATTGTGTGGATAACAGTGCCATTCATTGAGATGAAACTACTAAAGCAATGGTTTTCAACCTCGCCTACACGTAAGCATCACCTGGGGAACTTTAAAAAAATACGAATTCCTGAAATCCAACCTCAGAGATTCTTATTCAATTGAAATGGGTTTGGGTCTATAATAGTATTTAAAAATTGCTCTCCTGGTGATTCTAGTGTGAAACCACCTTTGAATACCCTGATACTAAAATTCATTCTTGTGCTTCCTAACTTTCAGGTTGCCTGAACTTTAGGAGCACCTCAAATATTTTTAAAATCTCAATGTCTAGGTACCGCAGATCAATTACATCAACATTTCTGAATGTCAGTCTCAGAATTTTATTTTTATTTTTATTTTTATATTTTTATTTTATGAGACAGAGTCTCTTTCTTCCTCTGTTGCCCAGGCTGGAGTGCAGTGGCACAATCTTGGCCCACTGCAACCTCTGCCTCCTGGATTCAAGCGATTCTCCTGCCTCAGCCTCCCTAGTGGCTGGGATTACAGGTGTGCACCACCATGCCAGGCTTAATTTTGTATTTTCAGTAGAGATGGGGTTTCGCCATGCTGGCCAGGCTGGTCTCAAACTCTTGACCTCAGGTGATCCTGTCGCCTCGGCCTCCCAAAGGTGCTAGGATTACAGGCCTGAACCACTGCGCCCAGCCAAGTGTCAGAATTTTAAATTTCCTCAAGCGATTCTCATGAGTGTCAGGGCTGGGGAATCATGATACTAAAGAAAGAATAGTTCAGGTGGAGAAGCTGCTGTTTGACAGAAACATGGTATTTGAGGTGGATCTGGAACACCATTCTGGAAGGACTTAGTAGGTTCTTAAATATGAATCTGATGTTATACAGCAAAACTCTGTATGGGCTACAGAAACATAATGTGTAATAATGGAACCCTGCAAGAGGAGGGAGTCATGAGGGTGCTTACAAAGGACGAAAAAGGAGCAAAGAGCAGAAGGTTGGGAAACAGTGGCCTTTGAGAGGAAAGAAGGAGAAAAAGAACCAGAACTGAAAACTGAGAAAAATATAGAAATGGATTTGGAAAGAATGATGTCATAGAAAGCAAGGCTTTTAAAGAAAAGTTGAGACTCAGTATGAAAAAATAATACAAAAACTAAAAATAGTTGACTTGGAAATCAAGGGAGATATTAGTGCCCTTCAAAAGAACTGTTTTAGGGGAGAAGTAGAAGTAGAAAGTATTTGGAGTACATGAGAGAGGAATGAGAAACCATTGTCTGAGTTAGTAGAACAGTGGTTTCAAAATACGGCTGCGTGTAAGAATCACGTGGGAAGGGCCAGGCACGGTGGCTCACGCCTGTAATCCCAGCACTTTGGGAGGCCAAGGCGGGCGGATCACGAGGTCAGGAGATTGAGACCGTCCTGGCTAACACAGTGAAACCCGACTCTACTAAAAAATACAAAAAATTAGCCGGGCATGGTGGCGGGCGCCTGTAGTCCCAGCTACTCGGGTGGCTGAGGCAGGAGAATGGCATGAACCCGGGAGGTGGAGCTTGCAGTGAGCCTAGATCACGCCACTGCACTCCAGCCTGGGCGACAGAGCGAGACTCCGTCTCAAAAAAAAAAAAAAAAAAAAAAAAAGAATCCCATGGGAAATTTAAAAACAAACAAAAAACAAAAGAAAAAACAACAACAACAACAACGAAGATGCCTGTCACTGTACCCTAGACCAACGGAATCAGAATTTCTTGAGGAGGGAAAAGGACATCAGTGTGGCTCAAAACCTCCCCAAGGTGACTCTAATGTGCAGACAGATTTGAAAAACATTTCATAGAATATTCTTTTCAGAAACTTGACTGAAAATGAAAGGCGAGGATTTAGGGTAGTTTCTACTCGGAGTTGGAAATTGTGAGGGAAAAATAAGAGACTTGACTGTAAAAACTATGACAGAGCCACCGTGTCTGAACATTAGTTGAAAATACTTGAGATCAGAATTCAGGTTATGGTAGAAATGAAAGTATAGAAATCAAAGTCACTGGTGGAAAAATCCCCTCTAAAAAGAGAATGGTGAAAAGCTCATCCTGTGGGCCTATAGAAAAAGATATGAAAATGAGTAAAATTCTAATTAAGTTGCTTTTCTTCTTATTTGTTATATAAAGAGATACAGACAGGACATGGAAGGAATCTTACTAATAACCACAATTTCCCACATGATTATATTCACTCTTTGCATTTGTAGTGGTGGAAATGTGAGGGACTTGAGGTGCTTGGTATCCATTTGGAATAACTTATGTGGGAAATGGAAAAGATGACTGATAAAGATCATGTTTAACTAGTTCGTATAGACCAGATGAGGTTTAGAGTGTCATAATCTACACAAATACGTGGTTTCCTCTAATGGCATTCTGATATCAAGATACAGAAAGAGAAAAAAAATTGGTACAGTGATCTAGTACTTGTGATCATCATGGAAGGTAGAACATAAATGAAAAAATTTAAACACTAAGAATGCGGGCATGAAATTTCTGTTTAAAATGGTCCATCATTTGTTTAGATGAAAGAAAAACTATGGGGGGGTGCTTATAAACTGAGATAAAAAGGGAAGAATCTGAATCTTTCAACAGTACAAAAAACAGATAGATACAGAAGTACAATCTTCTTTTAGTATTTGTGAAGTATTGGTTTCAGGACCCCTCAGATATCGAAATCTGCAGATGCTCTAGTCCCTGATAAAAAAATGGTATAGTATTTACATATAACTCACACACATCCTCCTATATAATTTAAATAACCTCTAGATTACTTATCATGCCTAATACAATGTAAATGCTCTGTAAATAGTTATGCTGTATTTTTGTATTATTTTTATTGTTGTATTGCTATTTTTATTGTTTTTTTCTCAAATATTTTCAATCTGTGTCTCTGAGTCCATGGATATAGAATCCACAGATAGGAAAGACCCACTGTAGCAAAGAGGTGAGCAGGTAAAATAATAAATTAATTTTACTAACAGTCTTTTAGAGATTGAAGTTCTAAATTTGAAATAGTTTGGGATAAAGAATAGTCCAAGAATGTCTAGGAACACGATAATCCAAGATAATGGTTCTAGGATGTAAAGTATGAGAGAAAATTAATACATTTAAACCAAATAATTTAGAATTTGTATTACTGTACACTTATAAACCTAGATACTATTCATGATAAAAGCATAATTCAGTGTGAAAAGAAATAGTAAATGATCAATGAGTGGGGCAGTGGGGGAAGGAGAAAGAGAGGAGATAGGAGGCAGGGGAATGTGAATAATCTGGGTTCTTGATGTTTCAGCTTCTGATAGCACCACAGCTTCCTGCAATGGATTGTATACTGCCACTAGAAAGATCAAAAATCACTGGGAGAAGCCATCTTTGGTTAGATCTATCTTTTTGAGTTTAGAAATAACCATAAAATACTGTTTTTCTCATGGAATGACAGTAACTCAAAGCAACTCTGGATTTCTAATTCAAAACTACTCTAGGTTTCCAGCAATAAGAAAAGGTGTTTTTTTTGTTTTTTTGTTTTTTTTCCCCCCCCACATATGTATGAGTTTCACTGATGGGAGTTTAAAGGGCTTGATTAAGTAGGAGATTTTGATAATATATCTTAAGGTATTAGAGTGATATGAATTTCAGTAGAAATATTGGTAGTTTTGTTTTATTTTATTTTATTTTTTGAGAATGAGTCTCTGTCTGTTACCCAGGCTGGAGTGCAATGGTGCAGTCTTGGCTCACTGCAACCTCCGCCTCCTGGGTTCAAGCAATTCTCCTGCCTCAGCCTCCCGAGTAGCTGGGACTACAGGTGCGCACCACCATGTCTGGCTAATTTTTGTATTTTTACTAGAGACGGGGTTTCACCATGTTAGCCAGGCTGGTCTCGAACTCTTGACCTCAGGTAATCCACCCGCCTCGGCTTCCTTTGCAAAGTGTTGGGATTACAGGTGTGAGGCACCACGCCTGAACGATAGTTTTATAAAACCTGGATTTAAGGCAGAATTTAGAAACAGAAACTCTAATAGGAAAACCTTTTTCTATATTATTATTATTTTTTAATTTAAAAGTAAACTTTAGTGTCAAAAATGCAAACTTGGGGAGGGCAGAAAGATCACAGATAAGGCTGCCACTTCACACCTGGAGTGTTACATGGTGGCTGGGCAGAGGCACTCCTCACTTCCCAGGGGGTGCGTATGAATCACAATGTAGGGGATAAAGCTGTTAGATAAAAATCTTGAAAGTAAAAGTGGATAAGAGAAAAATGCAAAAGAGTTTAGAGTGATGCGTGAAAAAATTCAATAATAGATTATCTTTTACAGACAAGAATGAAGATAAAAATATGGTTTCAAAATACTTACCATAAACAACGTACAGATTTGTGTAACAGGTTATTGTATATGATAGTTGAAAGAAAATAATGATTTGAGTTGGGAGGAGATCATTTTTATTAAGGCATAATAATTTTGAATTTAATGGCTGAACATTTATGTGGCTTTTAAAGAGTCAGTGAATTTCCAAAGTGGTACTGCAATATATGGAAAATGCCAGTGCTGGAGATGTTGCATGCCACCCATGCAGAAGTGGACATTCAAATCTTAAGAATGGATGACATCTCTCAAAAGGCAATTATAAATAATGACAGTAAGAGAACTGAAGAATGTTGAACCATGGTACTAAGGGGACATGTAGCATGGCGTGACTAGAGAACATAGTCTTAGAAATCAGACTGAATTGTGTTTGTATTGTGGCTTCAGGATTTACTATGTTATATTGGGCTTTCCTATTAAATGGACAATTTCATTGTATTCTTATTATAAATTAGAAATAATAACTTTCTAACAGGATTGTGGAAGTGTGTGTGTGTGTTTATGTGTACACACAGAGAGAATATAAATAATTATTAAATAAACATTTCTATTTTATGGTAGATTGTAAATAGAAACTGAATCAAAAGTTAAGTCAAAGTAATCAAGAAGATTATAAGGTATAAGGAAAATTCAGTATTTTAGAAACCGAGAGAGAGCGTTTTAATGACAATGATTGGTCAGCAGTTTCAAAAACCACTAGGAAAAATTTCTCCTAGAAGATAAGAGAATGAGTCTATCCCTTACAATAAGCTTAGGATCACATTTCTTAACTTATTCCTCTCAAAATTGAAACATAAAGTACTTCTATGCATATTATCTTATTTGCCTTATGTAAAAGAAAAAAGGAAGCAAATAGTTTCCAAATGTTTACAAACATATATTGTCTTCCTCCCCATTCTTCCCTCTCTCTCGTCTCTCATCTCTCTTTTCTCCCCTTCTTTTCCTCTCCTCCCACTGTATTTCTCCACATTTTCTAGACCTATCAGTTTTACAATAGAGAAGTTGCATTTGAAGATGTATTAGAATCTTCCCAAACGAGATTGGTCGTGAGAAAAACTAATATATGGGATCCCTAATGCTGAACCAGTTAAATTTGTGGTTTTGGCATAGCAAGATTTATTGATTGATCAATGCCGTGTGTATGGTGGATATGCTTGCCTTGTCTCACAGAAAGGCAAACAGGTAGCCCATTATATTAAAGCATGTGGATTACATTTTAGTCCCTATGGAAAAATAATATAACTTCCTTATTCTTACTCCAATCTTTAAGGATCTCAAATAAGAGAAAAATAATTGCATAATTCATCATCTTTTGTGATTTGAGACATACATGATCATGTTATTGGCAGAAAATGAATTGGTTTTATACATTTTATTGATAAGTCTTCCCAAACATTTGTAATTAGTTGGCCATATTCTTGTTTCTCCACCTTCAGAAGAACTGGTTATTATGATTACTTTTTATGAAGATGGTAATTACAAAATAGAATTGAGCTGAATGAAATTAAAGAGAAACTGAAAAAAGAAATTCCCTGCCAGGAAATAATTCATTTGAACGAGTACAAAGTTCTTTGCAATTCTTACTTAGCTGAAGTGTATTTCTAGTTGTGTTTCTAGATTTATATCATTATGAAAATAGCCACTTCCTAGGTTCTCATTTTTCATATAAAAACCATGCTCACTAGGAGTAAATTTCTTCCCTGGATTCAATTTCTGAATATACGCAAGGTGAAAATTGTGTTCACCTCTTTTCAGATGGAGATTCTCTGAACTGTAATTGGGTGACTATTTCATAGATCAAATCTCAGCACATATCACTTTAAAATGATATAGTGTAAAAGGGCCCAAATTGTGTGTGCACACCTAGATGTGTGTGTGTCAGCATGATTTGGAAACTATGTGGACAGATAAATATCTAAAATAATAGGTATATAGATAGCATGATGTTCCAATAATTACCAATAAGATCATGTCTTCAGTGGAGAGTAATACATATCAAATTTTTAAATCTTTAATTTTTTATTTTCATATCTGATTATTTCTACTGTGATCTCTTTTTTATCAGAGGAGTTACTAAAAATATGAGTAGATAAGAATACATTTGAATTTTTATGTGTATAATAACTTTAAAATTTTGCCTACTTTATAGATTTCTCAGTTGGACTTATATTAAATCTCTATTTTTGTTTTTAACTTGGAATAAATTATCTAAGACACTAATTACTAAATTGTCAGTATTTATAATGTAAACATTTTAAATCCCCTAAATGTCTATGACAGAAAGAATAAATGGTGATGTGTCTGTGTTATGGAATACCCTGAAAACCATGGAAAATAATAATAAAGCTCTACATACATTGACATGGCAGGAATAAATTAATAAATTGTTTCACTGAATGAAAATCATCCAAGTTGTTTAAATAAAAATATGTGCCTGTAGGGCTGCAACATTATGCAACTAAAGCAAATATATAATTCAGTAGTGCTATTAGGTATGCATTATAGATATTTCTGCATACAAATATACAGTGAAGAGAAACATTTAATATTTTTAAAATGTATATATTTATACATATGTAGAAAAAGTTATGAAAGTAAATGCTGCAAATTACTAACAGTGGAAACTCTTTAACAGGTAGGTGTGAGGTTAATTTTGCTTTTTATTTTGCGTTACACACTTTTGTATTGACTGAATTTTAAAATTAGATTTGCATCACATTTTTTTCCCTAAAAATATAACTATAATTGAAAACCTAGTTTCTGAATTGTACATTCTGCTTAACTCATGTTCTTTCTCTTTAATCGTCAGTTTCTTGACTGACATCACAAAAATACTAGGAATTTTCCAATTAAAGAAACAAAAAAACTAAAAATCAGGAAAATAAAGAAGTATTTTAGAACCAAACCTTCTCTTAGTGTCATCACTCTTTATTCCAGGTCTCGAAATGAAATGGCACAGACTGTCTTTGTCTCCTCTCCCAAAGATGCTTGGTTTATTCAGTAATCACCTCCCAAATTGCAATGGCCCAGAAAGATAGCCTTTACTTTGCATACCTTCTAAAATACTAGCCTGATTCAAGTATTTATCATTCTTGTATTATAGCTAGTAACTTCTTCACTGGTTTCCTTGCCTGTAATTTCTTACCTTTGCAGTCATCCCCAGATATTGCCATAGGGCTATCCTCCTAATGCAGAGATCAAATCATGTTGTTATACTTAAAATATTTTTGGCTCTGTCATCCACAGAGTAAGTTTCAGATTTCCAGACATAACATCATGACCTTTCATGTCCTATTGCCAGATTGCTCTTTTGGCATCACTTCAAACTTCACTGTTTTTTCTTTTTTTTTTATAACTTTTAAGTTAAGGGATAAAGGTGCAGATTTGTTACATAGGTACACTTGTGTCATGGGGGTGTGTTGTACAGATTATTTCATCACCCAGGTGTTAAGCCTGGTACTCATTAATTATTTTTCTTGATCGTCTCCCTTCTCCCAACTTCTGCGCTCCAAAAGGCCCCGGTTTGTGTGTTGTTCCCATCTACGTGTCCATGTGTTCTTATCAATACCTCCCACTTAATAGTGAGAACTCCAAGTGTCCATAAATATACCATTTTATGCCTTTAAGTCTTGTTGTTTACATCTCTTATTCTTCTAGTCTTTCAAGGCCCACCACAAATATCACGCTTATGTCTGACAATGGAAAGAAATATTCCTGCTCTCCTAGGGAACTTTGCTTTACCTATATTACAAATCTTATTTCATTTATACTTTATTTAGTTAGCTTTCATTTGTTTCACTCAGCACTAAATAATGTAGTCTTGAAATGAGGACCCACCTTCGATTGATCTCTGACCTAGAGTCCTTATCTGAATTCAATATATTTCTTTGCCTTGCTTTTAACCAAATATATTTGGAATCCGTTTATCCGTACACTTATAAGGAAACAGTATTGAAAATGTTGCTATCCATTAATATGGCTGTGGAAAAAAAAGTCACCTTAGTTCTATTTTAAGATAGGAAAAAGTCTTATCTATTTTTAATAGATTTGATAATACTTGTATGAGTTTAAATCTTACTGATGCTGTACAATTGTGCTATCCAATATGGTAGCCAATAGACACATGAGGTTATTTACGTTTGTATTTAAATTAATCAAAATAAAATAAAACTTCCATAAATATACCATTTTATGCCTTTAATTCTTGTTCCAAGGTTTCAGTATATTATAGAAATTTTTATTATGGCAGAATTTTCCATTTAAAAGCTCTGCTCTAAAGTTTAAACTCAAAACATAAATTACTCCTGTGTTAACTTGGTAAAATCCTGATACAGAAATGGCATAGTTTACAGTAGATTTTTTGCATTGTTTTGATCTAAGTTGAATATAGTTGTATTACTAGCTCACCAGGCAATTGTTAAAGGGATTCATCATTTCTTTTTTTTTTTTTAAGACGGGGTCTCGTTCTGTCACCAGGCTGGAGTGCAGTGGCGATCTTGGCTCACTGCAACCTCCGACACTCCCAGATTCAAGCGATTCTCCTGCCTCAGCCTCCTGAGTAGCTGGGATTACAGGCACCTGCCACCACACCTGGCTAATTTTTTTTTGTATTTTTAGTAGAGACAGGGTTTCACCATGTTGGCCAGGATGGTCTCGATCTCCTGACCTCGTGATCCGCCCGCCTCGGCCTCCCGAAGTGCTGGTATTACAGGCGTGAGCCACCGCGCCCAGCCTCATCATTTCTTTAACACTTTAAAACTTATTCTAATGAACTCAGTTGATTGCATATACCCCTTTACACATCCAGGTCATATGAATCACTGTACTAGAATCAGCTACTCTGGGGGAAAAGAGGAGAAGAGGTTGTGCATGTTTGTGGAGTATGTATTATTAAACAAAAGTCCCAGTTCCCTGTGGTAGCAGATCTGACCATTCTGACCATCCTATGGCTCAATTTTAGGAAATAATGTCTAGAAGGAATCAAGAATGAATGGATGTACTGCACTCAAAATATAAATTTGTTCTCATCACTAGTGTGGATGTGTTCCATCCTTACTCAATAATTGTATACAGTGTCATGTCTTCAAACCTTACATAATGGTCTGTGCTTCATTCATTCTCATCCTTCAAGGTTCACCTTAAACTTTTTTTTTCCTAGGTTTTCTCCACACTAGCTAGGAAGTTTGCATGTACAGAATGTAATGAAAAAATGAAATTTCTTTATGCAGGAATTCAACATTGTGTGTTGAATCCTGTGATAACAGCATTTCTTATGCAGACTCAATATATATTTGATCATCTAACATGAAAATTGAAACTGGCATCTGTTTGAAAACCACCACTTTGCTGGCTCAATTTTAGACCTGCAAAGGAACTTGCTGCCCTTTTGGTAACTAGATAAGCTATATATTTCGCTTTGAAAAGACATGTCCCTGCAACTTTGATGGTGAGATACTGCCTCATAACATTCATTTTTCTCTATTAAGGTATTATAGTTTTGATTTAATAATTTTCAGCAGAGATTCATTTAACACTAGAGTGAATGAAAATCTGAAAGAGGATCAAATGGTTATTAGTTGAAACATAATAACCTTTACCAATTGACCTTCAGTCATGGAGAGACTCCTCAGTGGGAAGAAATCTTTCATGTTGAAACTTTCCTGATAGCGAACTCTTTGCATATATAATCAATGAGGTATGGGCATAGCTTCATCTTTGGTATGAATAACAAAAAAGTTGTCATAGAAAGCTATAGAATTAAAATTTATTTTTCAGAAGGAGTATTGTTTGCTTCTTTCAAAAGTGAAGGTAAAAATGATACAGGGGAAGTTACCCTCAAATAAATTAGTATAACCAAGTAATAGTTTTTCAGAAATAGATTAGAAAATATTCATCCCCCAAAATTAATGTTTGCTAGTTACATTTCTCAATTTCCTTTCTACAATGCTAATTTTAACATCACAATGCTTTCATTAGTGCATTATATGAAATATCAGGTATATGTAAATTGCTGTTGTTGAAGTAAGGTTTTGTTGTTTAAAAATATCCATTCAATATACATGTGTTAACACTAACCACAGCAAAAAACCAAAAAAAAAAATTAAGAGCACTTTTTCTCTACTCCCCTTGAACACACTTATCTCTTATGCCTTAAATTAGATTGTATATAACAGTTCTAATATATTGATATCTATATAATTATATAACTTAATTTTAATCAGGGAAACGAACATACCTCATCATTTTAAACCTTTTTATTGTTATACCATTTCGTTTTTCCCTGTTTTTATGCTTTTGCATGTTTAACATAATATGAAACCTCAAAAGATATCTCTGGGCAACTTCTGAAGATTGCTATGTTAAGATTGATAAACAAATGTATTCAAATGCATTTTCATGACTGAATTTTTATTATGCAAGTTCAGTGTTTACCTTTTCCTTGCTTCTTTGAAAATTGTTTTAGGATGTTTCTGAAAATAACATCATCCAGATTAAAATGTTGAAAATACCCCAAAACATATAAGGCTCATAAGGAGTGTGGGACGTAAGCGTGCCGGCTAATCTAGTTCTCATTCTCATAAAGAGCAACAGTGGCACTTGAGAGCCAGTATACCTATTCCTTTTCATTGTAATAAAACCATTCCTGAAAGTGACTTTGTCCAGAGCAAATGACTTCAACATGTTGTACTTCAGAGGTAGATTGTCATAACTCACTGAAGAAAGTGACCATTGTATATCTTAATAAAAAAATTACCTGTTTATTCAACTATTTTTTTTTCAAGCTGAAGATATTTTCTCCTGCCCTCTCAAAACTTAGCACAACATTTCAGTGGAAAGGGGTATAATCTAACTGCTGTCATGGCCAACAAATGGAAAGGAATGCAGAAGAAATAAAGAAGTATGTGTTTTTCTGTTCCAATAGAGAAACAAGTTAAATATGTTAAATAATAAAAACAAAAACAAAAACAAAAAACACCCTGACAATATAAAACACTGATGAAAAGTCTACTGGTTAAAAGTGAAAATTTTGAAAGCAATAGTTGTATATAATCAGTGGATATGCCTTGCTTCTTTTCAAACAAGTGGTTTTTAAAGGTGTATTGCATTATGATCACATAATATGTATTTATTTCGTAAATTATATAAGCCTTCTTAAGCTGAATCACTCAAATACAAAAACTTGGGCTTTATTTTAATATTTTTGTAAAATTGTTTTTTCTCCTGGATTGCAAATATCATATAAACCGATGTTTAACATGAATATATTAAAGATTTCTTTGGATTATTATATGAGTTATACATATGTATTCTCAAGACCTTTATTATACATTGTATAATGATACTTTCTACCAAATATGAATGAGAAATAGTAAATAACTATTAAGGCAAAAGACCAGAAGAGGAAAACTATGAGGAAAGACAATATAAATATTCCTAGTTTTTAAATTAATTTTTAATTCTGTTCTTTCTGATGACTTAAAACAATGAGAGTCTGCACACCTGCAGTCTGAATTCAGTGTTATCCTCTTTTGTTAAATTGAAAAAGAGGCAAGGATAGAAAAATCGTTCACTGGCTAGAGAATGCTTCTGGTCAGATCATGGATTCATGCTGTTTTCAGTATATAATTTCATTGTCAATTGAAACAAAGTGCTAATTGAGCACAATATTGATGGGTGGTTCAGAGGCGAGACTAGTATAGTTCTCTAAAAGGGATTAATAATAACCACTCCTGTTTCACCTTCCACCGACATGTCTAGGAGAGCCATGCAGAAGGCAATTATCTGTTCCTCAAAGACATTTCTCCTGGTGCATAAATGATCTGGGGCCTAGACTAGTGGCCCTATAGACCCAACCAATAGCTCTTTCTGTCTCAAAGTGGTTTATATCATGAGTGGCCTTTGTTCTGATTTGGTCAAAATCTTCTTATATTTTGAAACTGTTATAATTTAAAGACTTCACAAAGGGACACAATTAGTAGTCTCTCATTGCATTCAGTTCTGTAAAGGCATCTACTGTGTTACTGCTGGATAATAATAACGTTCAAATGATTCTATAATTTTAATATGTTCATCATCACAAATTTCAAACTTTGGTTTAGGTTTGCCTTCTGAAGCAATACTGAGTACATTGTTTCCATTTTGACAAGTCAAACAACCTTTCAGATATTTGGGGACAACTAAGTTCTGTGGTTGATTGATAACTATAATTTTGGTACCCCATATTCTTCTTCGTTTTGCATTGTCTTTTAACGTTTCCTTTGGAGACCTTATCCCAACGCCAGGTGCTTCAGAGGAAGTTTTCTCAACTTCACCACTATTGATATTTCAAACCAGATAATTCTTGGTCATTGGGACGTGTCCTGTGTATTACAGACTGCTTAGGAACATTCTTGGGAGTGTTTGTGGTGGTATGAAAATGTTGAGAAAACTATACTTCCCAATTTCCTAAGCAGTTGGGAGAAGCTACTTGATGCAACTCTGGCAAAGGAGAAGCAAACAGAAGATACTAGCCGATGCCTCTGAGAAAGCTCTTTAAAGGATATAATCACTTCTTGTTTGTTCTTTCTCACTGAATCTTATTCTGTAAATGCAATGTCAAGTGATGTGACAACAGTGTTATGCTTCAAGCCTAAGCAAGACTCTAAGAATACTGGAGTGAGAGGATTCCACTAGTCTTGGTCCTTGAATCTTTCTTCGCTCATTTTGGCACTAAGTCTCCAGATATCTTGTTGGGGGAAGGATAGTGGCAGGAACTAACTTTTTTAATCTACTAGTTTTATTTAGTCTTCTGTAAAGAAATTAAAATCTACATAATCTCTAACTAATAGTAATAGCTTTGCTTTAGGAAAAAAACAAGTGTCCATATTATAAATATCTCAAGCTTCTTATGTTCAAGCTGTTTTCAAATGTTTTTTTTTTCAGTCATTCCTATTTATCATTTCTCAACTACAATGAGCAAGGTACCCTACTAAGCTCCAGAGATAAAGATAAAAGAAACAATATTATTATTTCCTCAGAAAGTCTCTGAGGACAGTGAAGACAAAATTAATGGAACTGCTACTGTTTTGTGATAATTGTGTGTAAACTATCAGGCGAATAGGAGAATATTAGACAAGATAGGAAATGAATCTCAATAAAAAAGAAAATATAATAAAATGTCACTGTTAAATCGTTTAAAACCTATGATAAAGGCAGGAGGAGCTATTGCTGACAAATTCCTAATTTTATATCTGTTACCTCAGCATCATATATGAAGACATAAAACAAAACCTGAGTTTTAAATTTCCAAAACTATCTGTTGCCTATCCACATGATTTTTCTTTTACTGTGTCATAGACTAGTATATTTTCAAGTGCCTAGCTAGGCTCAATTTTATTTTTGTTTCAGTTTTATAATATTTAATAACATCTTTTCTCCCCAAAGACCTTTGCTTAGAAACCAAGAGATACACCGTGAGGAGCAAGTGTTGTGCTAAGTACCCCTCTGTGGCGACCTGTGGGCGTGCACCTGCCTTCCTCCCAGTGTGCTGATTGCATTCCTGTCATTCCTATTGTCAGATTTGCTTCATGAGCTCTAGACTGTGTCATTAGTTATGACTCATCAATTGTGGCATAATCATATCAATTCCAGCCCAGTGTCTTCTGTCCTCATTTAAATACAAATTTTTCTTCTATTGCCAAGCTATCAAATATGTTTTATTCACTGAGTCTTTGTAATAAAAGGTGAAACAGCACAGTCTGCACTCAACAGCCAGATTTTTTTAAAAAGGTTGTAACATTCAAATGATTTGCAGGCATTTTTCTAACACATTCTTTATTTTTGAAAACCTAACATCTATGACACCACATATGTATATCTGCTGATTGTAGTTAGCAATCTCATTCAACACTTATTAAAAAACATTAAATTGTCAATCCTATCAAGTTGTTTTTTGCTTGTTTTAAACAGCTTCTCAGCCATCTTGGAACTGACCCAGAGTGTAAAGGTCTTGAGGATTCTCTTCATCAGTATTACCTGAATACAAGCCTTCTGAAAGGAAAAAGAAACTCTAGCTTTTCAAACCAGAAAGTCTAGTAAAATTCAATATTGTAAATTGAATTTCTTTATTTTTAACAAAATATAATAAATGGTAGACAAATCCATTCTTACAGTTCTATTTACAATCCTCTTTCAGTTTTATCTATGTAAGCACCACTATTTAGGTTTATTATATTTTCTGTTCATGTTTTTTTTTCCTACATTTTATTAGTCACATTTCCCCCTACATTTTTATTTTAGTGCTGACCTTCAATTCCTCATGGGTCAGTTCCTTGTACATAAATAATACTTTCATGTTTCATGAGGTCAGTTACCACTCAAATCGGTACAAATGGCAGAAAATAAAAGCAACAGAATCCAAAACTTCCCCCTGAGATTTTATCACATATTATAATTTTAGAATTCCCACTTAGGTAGCTTTTACTTTATTGACAGATTGAAGTTTAACTGTAGCCAATTTTAAAAGACAGAAGTATGACTGAGTTATCATATAGTTTGGTGACAAATCATATTAACATTATATTTTGATATATCTCAGTACAAATACAGATAATTCTCTGATATCTTAGACCCATCTCAGATACTTTTATTTCTACATTAAAAATAGAAATAATTCAGGAAAATGAAATTGGTGAAAATTACAAAGCAAATATCCAATTTTTTTGAAAGAACAAACTTGTCTCTAATTGTCATTCAATGCAATTTCATTTTTGTCTTCTGTAGTTCTTTAAATATGTATTCAGGAAAAGTTTCCAGATCTGTAAAAAAATCTAGCAGCTTTCATGACTTTTTTTGGTTATTGGTATTTAATAGATAGTTACAATATATTGTAAACCACAATTTTATTTCAGAAATTAGAATATGAATTTCTATATTTTAATTAAAATATAATTCAGATATGTTTTCTCCCCTACCTCTTTCATCTGTAGGCTGTGGGAAGGGGTCATTCTTGGTTTCTTTTCCTTTCCAGCTGTCTTCACCTTACTTACCCCCTCTCCTATTGGATAACTGCTTCTACTGACCACTCTAGGAGTGAAGTCTGGAAATAGGAGTGGTAATGAAGAGAGAAATTTCTTTCTTAACTGATAGTAAGTGATCATTTAATCTACAACTGTCAATTCCCATGAAACTTTTCACTTTCTAGAATAAGCTTGTCCAACCCGCAGCCCAAATGCCACACAAAGCCCAGGACAGCTTTGAATGAAGCCCAATAGAAATTGGTAAACTTTTTAAAAACATTATGAGATTTTTTTGGTGATTTTTTTCTCTTTAGCTTGTCAGCTATCGTTAGTATTAGTGCATTTTATATGTGGCCCAAGACAATTCGTCTTCTTGCAGTGTGGCCCAGAGAAGCTAAACGATTGAACACCCCTGTTCTAGAAGTTCATTCCATGCAATGGAATCCCACCCAAGGGTTCTTAAAGAACACTTGGCTTCAAGCCATCTGCCATCTTTCACTGCTCATGTGTATCATTTCTGATCTGGGCTAAAAGGTAATGCTTTCGTGGGCCCTGAAATCCAGAAAGTGAAATCCCGGGTCAGCTACTTAATTTGCAGGATCCCTTTTACAAACAAAAGAAAACATAATAGAATTTTTCTTCCTGTGGTTTCTTTCTTGACCTGTCATGATGTTTTTTCTTTGCTCTTAATTTCACTCTGCCTTGGAAACATGGATACGCACAGAGCACTCAAAATTACTCAGGCTATGACCCCGAGTCTCCTTGCATTTGGACTCAGACCCCTGCTGGGTAAGAGGTGGTAGTGGTCTCTAGGTATCAGTGGGGGAGCAAGATCGCAAAAGGTGAGATCACATGTGAGCTGAGGCCCCATGCTCCTGGCTCATGCTCCATTGTCCCATCAGAGTTCACTTACAAAACACAAATTCAAAGATAAAATTATTAAGGATTTCAAGACAGTAACAGTAAAGTTTTGAAGGATCCACTGAATGTGGGTTCTTCTACAACTACAGTGGTCACAAACCCATGAAACTGACAATCTGAATGTATTAGCAGCTGTTCTTTAATTTACCAGCAAAACAGCTTATCAGCCTTTGTCTTTTACGCTTACAATTCTGGAAAATAATTAATTAAACATCAGACTCCTGTGCCACTCCTAAATTTTGGAGATATTCATCAAGCTTTATAAATACTCTCCCCTCACCTGAGTGGAGAAGCATTGCTACCCTCCCAAATAAACTTTTCATAAGAAAGAAAATTCTTATTTTCCTGAATTCTGGTAATTATTTGTGGTGTTTTGCATTGTGTCATCTTGGGTAGGCAAAAAAGTACATTTTTTTTCAAGATGTCCTTCTCTGTATTATCCAAAAGAGGAACTTGTATGTAACTGGGAAAAAGGAAGTAAGGTGGTGGCCCTTATTCTCTGAAGGTCATCATAATCAAATGCAGTATCGGATCAATGCAGAGGTTCCAGCCAGCTTGCAACCTGTCCTAAATCTGCTCTATTCCATATTCAACACCTTTGCCAACTGTTGCCTCTGTCCATCAACAGCAGCCCAAGACTCACCAAAAGATTTTTAGATGTGAATCCACAGAGGTTGTAGCTACACAAAATCACAGCCTCTCAAAGGGCATCCCAGTAACAACCCCTACATAAAGAGATACGTTTGGTATTTCATATTGACTTGTTAGTGAGAGGTCCTCTGATCCTTGAACTTCCCTTTCAGACCTTGAGTTTCCCAGTTACTTGTACAGCTCTACACATCTAATTCCTTTAATAAGTCCTTTATCCCATAAAACACATTATTAACTTTGCTCCCCTGTCTGACTCCTGTCTGATATATAATTTTGTACTTGTATTTTGAGTTAAGCAAGTTCTTACCAAGTAATTTTCAAATCTACATCTTTTAATTCTATTGATTTATTTCCTATGGTCTTAGTCAAATTTTTGATTTTATAATCTAACTATACTGGCACTAATTCTTTATGCTGTGGTCATTGTATTAGGGACAAAATCAAAGTGTCAGTCATCAAAAAAGCAATGTGGAAAGGAGTAAAGAAGCCCCTGGAAATACTAGGTGCTCATATTGTAAAAATTTACCTTGGTCAGTTATCCCTAGGCTTTCTACAAAAAAACGGGTTGACATTAGATCCAGCAGTTTAATCTGTATTGTCTTTGATTTGTCACAAATGTGTGTCATGCCTATAATTCCCAGAAATTATACTGCTTCAGCCTCACTGATAGTAAACCTGTGTGCTCATAGCTCTTATGATATATATCTAATTAGTGCCTGCAGGGAAAATACCCCTAAAGGTTCTGTCCTATGTTCTGATAACGGATTCTTTCACTGTTACTTCCATGAAAGACGTTTTCTTCTCTTACAATAAGAAGACCAGGATATTCTGCCTCACTATCAGTTTGTATAGAGGTTGATCTATTCTCCATTTTAGAAAATCAGCAGTTGGACCAATATTGCTTCTGAAACTGTGATATATGCACCTTGCGTTTTACAACTTTATTCACTCTCAGAACATCAGACATAAAGATTTTGCTTCATCATATATCCCCTGACTTTCTCCCCATTTTTTTTAATTCTTTCCTTCAGCTTGACTCGGGCTATGCACACTCTGGGCTTTGAAGACATGGCCCAGCCTTGGTCTCTGGGGACTGGCTGTGCTGTGCCAAATATTTCTTGTGCCATGGTCCCTCTTTCCAGAATAACGTGTGTTTTACTTTTATTATTGGAAGTGATTGTGCAGAATTGATATAATTTCCTGATTAAATGTTTGGTAAGATTTAACAGTGAACTTATCTAGCCCTGGTGCTTTCTGTTTAGCAGGGTATTAATTATTAATTCAGTTTCTTTAATAGATAAAGGCCTGTTCAGATTATCTGTTTCTCCTCATGTGAGTTTTGGTTGATTGTGTCCTTCAAGGAATTGGTACATTTCACCCTCGTCATTAAATTTTTGTGCATAAATTTGTTCATAATATTCCTTTACTATCCTTTAATGTACATGGGATCACTAATGATGTCCTCTCTTTCATTTCTGGTATTAATAATTTATGTCTTCTCTATTTGTTTTAGTTAATCTTGATAGAAGTTTATCAATATTATTGATGTTTTCAAATAACTAGCTTTTTTCTTTCATCAATTTTTTTGTATTTATTTTTTGGTTTTAATTTTATTGCTTTCTAATTCAACACAATTTTGAAAATGCATAAAGGAAAGTACAGTATTATGAAAGGTACCAATTCTGTTGAAACATACTTAAAATATTTTTTAAATAATTTTTAAAATCATAGTAAAATGTTTTTTCTAATGCATTAATAAGACAACATATATGAACTCTAAGCAATAAATTTTATTTGTTAAAGGCAGATTAGTGTTAAGGTATCCTCTTTAATTTGAAGAAATTATTAAACCATGAGGTAAAATTTGATAAATCCTCATATATATCATGTTAGATATCTAAATGATTTATTTTTGATGTTTCTTTATAATTTATTTTTATTGCTTGTCTGTTTGCCAGTGTTAAATATATTGATTTGTAAGGATTTACTCTTGCAAGTGTAACTAAGATTTTCATAATTCACACTAGATGAAGGCAGGTGTCTCTCAAGAAAACTTCAAATTTTACAAGATTTTTTGGTGAAACTCCAACTAGAGTAATTTTTTTCTGCTGAGATTTAAAATGGAAATTCTTAATATTTTGCAGCGTGGAAGAGTAATCTCTAAAACCTCAGTTTGATTTTCAGCTTCTGATTAGGATGTAGAAAGGTGAAAAGAATGATGCTCCCACCCTTAAGGTGAGAAGTATTTGAATTATCTACAAAGTCATAAGTTGTTTTCAGCCCATCAGAGATGAAGTTGCATGGCAACCAAGTAAACTGATTCCAGAGAGGGACAAGCCCTCAAGGATGGAAAGGACACACAAAAGTTTCATCTTTGACCAATCAAAAAATGAAGAGGAAGACACCATATAATCATATAAGAAATCAGCTAAACTTTAATAAATTCTTAAAGGCTAAATGTGGGTAAATTGTAAGTTTAGAATAGCAGGAGGCCTCAGGCACAAGAAATGGTCATTTCTCAAACTCTTTTCCACGGACCTTTGTCTGATGAAGGGAAAGACTGGGAACTGGGCAGAAGATGAGAGAGACCCTCCTGCGTAGTGCAGGCTTCGGGTAGTAATCAGTTGCTGCTGGGTGATAGGCAAAAAGCCTTGCCCACTACCCCAGAACATTCTTTCTTAGGAAGCAAAAGATTTAAGCCACTATAGAAGAGACATCACAACTGTCATTTCCACTAATCACAGGCAAAGATGCACTGAGGCTTGGGAACAAGTGGAAGAATGCATTCTATATCTTTGGAAGAGTGCTAGGAAACAGTAGTGGCTAAGATTCTGTACCAATAACAAGAAGAAGCCTTTAACTACTATAGAGTGGTAAATATTTCCACCCAAAACCAACCACAGATCCAAGACAGAGTTTCATTGTCATAGATGAGTTGGACACAATGCAAGAACACTAAGAATGCCCCATTTTGAGAAAAAAAAAAAATTAGCTTAATTCAATGACAGTAGTCTAAAACCAACATGACAAAAAGACAGAAAAAGGAATGAAAACTTGGACTTCTTTCACACAGGACATACCTAAGATTGAATGAGGCTGAGCCAGGGCAACATAAAACACCCCACTTTTTACCCCTATGCCAAGCCTGATACCAAATAATAAGCATCAGCTGTCTACATATTGAGTAAG
The DNA here is from genome assembly GCF_028885625.2 of Pongo pygmaeus. Taxonomy (NCBI): domain Eukaryota; kingdom Metazoa; phylum Chordata; class Mammalia; order Primates; family Hominidae; genus Pongo; species Pongo pygmaeus. The sequence continues at coordinate 26,006,480 of NC_072388.2, read as the reverse complement.
GGAAAGAAGAAAGACAGAGAACACCTCGGCAGTACAGGAAGGTAAGGATGCTGAAAGCTGAGAGGGGAACAGAGATACTAAACAAAATCCTCCAGCACCCCAGGACCCATCTTAAACCCGGCCAACATCAGCCATTCCTATGGGAATTTGAAGCCTGTGTAGACTGAAGGTAATGATAATCACAATAAAATCTATATCTAGCTCAAACCCCCGACTAAAACAGTTCGCTGTCTCGTACAAATTGTCGGACAAAATGATGTGCTCTTTTGCTGGCATAAATATTATTTTAAAAGTAATTACTGGTACCTACTTGATTTTAGAATAAAACGTATGCTAGCCTTAGATAGGCAATTTGTTTTTGTATATTCGGAAGTAGCATAATAAATAACAGATTCTTAAAATTCTGATAGAATTTACTTATCTGAGGATTCGAAGGAATGATCTTTAATAGACTAAGAAGTAAATATTGAAATGATTGTTAGATACTTCCTGTAAAATCCTATATTCTTTATCTTTAGTTCCTATTATTAATATTTCTTAGTTGTTACAGTTCTTACATCTTTCCGTCTCTAGCATTCACATTATTATAATGAAGCTATTTTAATAATTAAAAATTTTTAATTGTGCATATTACACAGTCTTTCTTATTGTCTTGATTAACCTTCCACAGGTTTCTGTATCCTAAGTGTTTTCTCAAAAACTGACTTTTGGTTAGATTAACATTCTTTGTTGTTGCTTTAAAGATTTTTGTTCGTTAACTATTTCTATTGGGTTCCCTCCACTGCTCTTTCTCCAATTTTTAATTGAAAAATAGAGCTCATATAATTTTAATCTTTAATAATAAATATATTTCAATGTACATATTTTTACCTTAAATTATATTATGTCATGTTGTCATGTAAATATTGCCCCTCTAGCTTTTTAGTATTTGAGCCTGGTGTGTTATAAAATAGTTTTAATGTTAGTAGTTATGTACATATATATTTTCTTTTACATTTTAACTTATGTCACCAACATGCTTTGGCTCTTAATTATTAAAAAATTTATAAAGTCAGGATCCTTTACTGCTTTTAACCCATTTGCAGTTATTGTCATTATTGTTACATTTAACTTAGTTTGGCCAAATTATATCATATACATTTACTCACATTTTTTGTTTGTTTCCTTTCCCCATTTCTTCTATTTTTTGTCTATAGAATGGCTCACTATATTAGTTTAACAAGTATTTAAGCGCACCAGCATGGCCCGTGTATACATATGTAACTTACCTGCACGTTGCGCACATGTACCATAGAGCCTAAAGTATAATAATAATAATAATAATAATAATAAAAAGAAAAAAAAACCAAGTATTTAAATTTATCTCTGTGGTAATTATCTTAACATTTTAAATAAGAAAATAAATATTACTTTCTTAAACTATTGATATCTGCTTATTGTATCTAAAGATACATTTGCTTTGTCATAGTCATGTGTTTCTTAGATTTCAATTTCATCTTTCTCATTATATAGATAATTTCCATAACTTCAATTCTGAATTGTTTTTGTTTTAAAATTTGCTTTCCCTTTATTTTTTCCCTTGTTTTTCTCGTTTCTCTAAACTATAAACTCTCTACTCAACTCTCTTCTTATGAAAATTGTATAAAATATGCATGGAGGTATCAAAAAGATTCCAAGGCATTAAAGATTACAGGACTAAAATACCGAAGAAAACAGCACTTCAGAGAAGTGAGAACAATATTGACTAGCCCTTGACCCATGAAAGATTTTCTCACATGTATGTGGCTATTGATAGACCAAAAACCTAAGCAGAAATATTCATAGTCTTATAGTTTTAAGAGAATAAAATACATGGCTCAAGACTTATCAATGAGAAAGGCCCATTTATACACCCCAGGCTTCATTTGACACTTCAAAGGTTTAGGAATATTAATGGAAATAAATAGATTATCATTCACAATAATTGCAGTTTGGTCTCAAACCAGCTTAATCACTGATTATGTGAATATGATCTGTAACACACCTTAGATAACCCTCCAAAAAACAGAGTTAGAGTTAACCAGAATTAACTATTAGCTGCAATTTCATTAGAATATTAGAAATATTAAGGGCAAAAGCCACATTTAAATAGGTAAACTTAACATTTTTCAAAAATGTTGGAAGCCAGGCATGGTGGCTCATGCCTGTAATCCCAGCACTTTGGGAGGCTGAGGTGGGCGGATCGCCTGAGGTCAGGAGTTCCAGACCAGCCTGACCAACATGGTGAAACCCTGTCTCTACTAAAATACAAAAATTAGCTGAGCGTAGTGGTGCGCATCTGTAGTCTCAGCTACTTGGGAGGTTGAGGTGGGAGAATTGCTTGAACCCAGGAGACGGAGGTTGCAGTGAGCTGAGATCGTGCCACTGCACTCCAGCCTGGGCAACAAGAGTGAGACTCTGTCAAAAAAAAAATAAAATAAAATAAATAAATAAATAAATAAATAAATAAAAAGTAAAAAAATAGATGGTAAAACTATAAGTCACAGTCTCAGGAAGTGCCAGAATAAAGCATGATAAATACGGAGACAACTACATAGCTCATATTAGAGAATTAATGACAAAGAGACTATCTCAAAAATAGTTCTAGAAAAAGGCATATTACCTTCAAAAAGTGGCAATATGACTTAGGGATGACTTCTCAAATGGAAGCCAACTGGTAACTAGAATTTTATTCCTAATAAAATATTATAGAATATAAGAAAAAATAAATTCATTTTCAGGAAAACAAAAATAAGGGAACTATCTATATCATATATACATTACACCAAATGAAATAATGTCTTTCAAGCAGAAGAAAAATTATTTTAGATGCAAATGTAGAAATTTAGAAATGAAACCAAGAAAAGGAAGGACAAAACAGCTGGATAAATCTAAATAAATAGTGACTATATAAATAAAATCCATCATATAAAATTTAAAATAAATATCAACAAAACTACCTAACAAAATATCAAAAGTATTATAAGATCTTCATAGTCTAAGAAAAGTACTGAAAATTTTACTTTATAGTCAGACACTAATAAGTCAAGGAATCATGAAATAATATCTAGGGCAAAATCAAAAGATACTTAAACTTATAGGAGATTATAAGGGCATATTGGAGAAAAAAATGCTTAATTGAGAAAAAAGGCAAGAAAGAGCAAGTTGAAAATACAACAGATGGAAAAATAGCAAAGTGGTAGGTAGACCACAATCAAAATATCTTGAGCTAAATATAAATGATTTTCATACTTCAGCTAATAAAAATATCTAAAATGAATTTTAAAAGTAATTAAATGTTTTTTATTAAAAATAACTGAGGAAGTCTGAAAAAAAAATGTAAAAATGGTCTGTTAGGCTGACATAACCAAAAGAAAGCTGAGATATATGTACTAATATCAGATGAAATAAACTTAGTGGCAAGAAGCAGTACTAAGACAAAAGAATACCTTTCAAAATGATAAAATGAGCAGTATACCTTGATGTGACAATTTAAAATTTGTATGCATGTAATAATGAGAGAAATATATGCATCCATATCATAGTGGGGACTTTTGCCCACTTTTCTTACAGTGTTGGAAGAAATATAAAAAGATGTAATTAAGAATAATAAAGAATTAGATATCTCTATTAGCAAATTTGATCTAATTGATATATATAGTATAATATTAAACTCGATAAACTTAAAATTGAATGTAATGTGAATGCACATTTAATATTTATTCAAATGCTCTGTGTTGTGTCATAGATCAAGCCGTGACAAATTTTCATAATTGAAAATAGAAATAATACCTTTTCTGACATCAGTTAAACTGTTAGAAATCATTTACAAAAGGACAACTTAATCCACAAATATTTTAAAATCAAGCAACATATTCCCAAATAATTCACAAGTCACAAAATTAGTCTCAATGGAAATTAGAAAATATTTTAAGAAAATGAGAATAAATGTATGACATATTGAAACTCAAGCAAATGGATATCCTTGGTTACGCAAAGTCATACAGATGGTAAAATCGTCATTGGAGACTCAGAGCAGGGAGAGTGACAGGGGAGTGAGGGATGGAAACTTGCCTAGTGAGTACAGGGTACACTATTCAGGTGATGACTATATTAAAAGCCCAGACTTCACCACAATACAATACAACCATGTAACCAAAAACCCTTTATCCCTAAAGCTATTGACTTTTTTAAAAAAATTATAGCCTTAATGGTGATATTGCAAAGAATAAAAGATTAAATGCCAATAGTCCAAATACCCACAGGTTGAAAACAGAACATGCTTAAAAATGGTACATTTAAAGAAGCTGAAAACCAAACAGTAAACCAAATCCAATGAAAATAGAAGTCATACAAGAAATATTAATGGAAAATAATACATTCAAAAAGAATCACATAATCAAGGGGATCATAAAAAGCCAAAAGTTTTTCCTTGTAATAATGTTAAAATAATCTTTTACAAAATTCAGAGACCAAAAAAAAGTGTGTGTGAGAGAGAGAGGGAGGGAGGGAGCACAGTAATATAAAAAGAAAAGGTATTACTACTGTTGCTACAGAAGAAAGAAATTCAAAGTTGTGAGCTACATTATTGCAGTACATATTTGACAATTTAAATAAAATTTGTAAAAAACTTGAAAAATGTCACTTACCAAAACTGACATGAGAAGACATAAAAATCAGAATATTCCTGTAACTATTTTTAAAATCCATAATAAATAACTTTTTCTCTCATATATGTACAAAAGTTCTAGGTCCAGATGTTTTACTAGAGAATTCTCCAAAACATATTAACAGGAAAGAAAACTAACATTACTTACATATTTCCCCTATTGAAAAATTTCTCAGCTTGTTTTATAAGGTTACCAATAATTTTAACATAGAAATGTGAGAAGGACATTAGAAGAAAAGACAATAACAGGCCAATCTCTCTTACAACCTAGCTAAAAATAATTTAAATTAAATATTATACATAAAAGCAATATATAAACCACAAACATAGGTTGGGCTTGTTACAGGAATGAACGTGTTTTAATATTCAAAATTTTAAAACTACAGTGTGTTTTCTTAACAGAATAAAAGCCAAAAATCATATGACATTCTCTATAACTAAAAAAAAACAAAACTTCAAAGTCTATGAGTGACAAAACCTATTACCTAAGTTGCAATGATGAAAAAAAATTTAAATTATTAAAGGCTACCTCCAAAATGACTGTGATGAACACCTCTGTAATGATGAAGTGTTGAACATTTTCCTACTGACATTGGGAATGCGAAAATGATACTGACTATGATCAACTTTGTTCAACCTTACACCTGACAAAATTGCTAGTGAGAAAGTAAAGAAGAAATAAAAAAGATATAAGAACTTGAGAAGTAATTAAGCTAATTTTTCACCAAAAAATATGAATAATTTACAGATAAACTATTATATGAATACATTTACAAGGTATGTGCCTATAAGATAATATTTGAAATCAATTGTATTTCTTTTTTAAGGAAAGAAGAACTTCTAAAATCGAAATTTGAAAAAAAAAGATACCTCTAACAATAACATCAGAAACATCAATTATACAGGAATTAATTTACTAACTAGAATACAAAATCTGAAAATGAAAACCCAGAAAGCATTGTGAGAAAATTGTTTAAAGTCAGGACATTAGTTACCTGGAAAAGGTAGGCAAATATTATCCTAGGAATGAGTTTAGGAGAATTCTGGGTTGTCAGTAATAGCTAATTCCCTAACCTGCATGGTTATTTATGTTTATTGCAAAATAGTAGCTTACTTTTTTAAATTTTATAATATCCATTGAATGTTTATTATGTTATACCCATTGAGATCTATGTTTATGATTTGTATAGTTTTTAGGGGTGTGAAACAACAATAAAACATTTATTAAAAAGAAAATTAATGAATAACAGTAAATTTTATTATGACATCAGATGATTTGTACATCTGATAGTTCTTGACATACCATCTATATTTGACTTTCTTGTTTGAATAATTTCTCTAAAAATGTTTTTAGTACCCTGCTTTGGGTAGCAAACCACTTGAGGGAGAATGTGTCTGGGAATATTTTTTAAAATGCTCTCAATGTTCAATAGCATTTTATTTGGATAAAAAATTCTACATTATAGCTGTTTTCCTTCTATAATTTTTTTTATAAAATATATTTCCATAGGTTATTGGAGAACAGGTGGCATTTGGTTACATGAGTAAGTTCTTTAGTGGTGATTTGTGAGATTTTGGTGCACCCATCACCCGAGCAGTATACACACACACACCACAGTGTCTTTATCCACTTGTTGATTTATGGTCATTTGGGTAGGTTCCAGGTTTTTGTAATTGTGAATTGTGCTGCTGTAAACACGCATGTGCAAGTATCTTTTTCGTGTAATGACTTATTTTCCTCTGGGTAGATATCCAGGAGTAGGATTTCTGGATCAAATTGTAGTTCTACTTTTAGTTCTTTAAGGAATTTCCGCACTGTTTTCCATAGTGGCTATACTAGTTTACATTCTCACCAGCACTGTAGAAGTGTTCCCTGATCACTGCATCCATGTCAACATCTGCTGTTTTTTGATTTTTTGCTTAGGGCTATTCTTGCAGGAGTAAGGTGGTATCGCATTGTGGTTTTGATTTGCATTTCCCTGGTCATTAGCGATGTTGAGCATTTTTTCATATGTTTATTGGCCATTATGTGTATCTTCTTTTGAGAATTGTCTATTCATGTCCTTAGTTCACTTTTGATGAGACTGTTTTTTTTCTTAATGATTTCTTTGAGCTCCTTGTAGGTTTTGGATATTAGTCTTTTGTCAGATGTATAGACTGTGAAGATTTTCTCTCACTCTGTGGGTTGCCTGTTTACACTGCTGACCATTCCTTCGGCCTTGCAAAGGCTTTTTAGTTTAATTATTTCCCACCTATTTATCTTTGTTTTTATTGCATTTCCTTTTGGGTTCTTGTCATGAAATCCTTGCCTAAGCCAATGTCTAGAAATGTGTTTCCAATGTTATCTTCTAGAATTTTTACAGTTTCAGGTCTTAGATTTATTTATTTATTTATTTATTTATTTTTGAGATAGAGTCTTAGAGTCTTGCTGTAGCCCCAGGCTGGAGTGCAGTGGTGCAATCTCAGCTCACTGTAACCTCTGCCTCCTGGGTTCAAGCGAGTCTCCTGCCTCAGCCTCCCAAGCTGGGATTACAGGCGCATGCCGCCACGCCTGGTTTACTTTTGCATTTTTTTAGTAGAGATGGGGTTTTGCCATGTTGGCCAGGCAGGTCTTGAACTCTTGACCTTAGGTAATCCGCATGTCTCAGCCTCCCAAAGTGCTGAGATTACAGGCGTGAGCCACAGCGCCCAGCCAGATTTAAGTTCTTAATCCATTTTGAGTTGACTTTTGTAGAAGGTGAGAGACGAGGATCCAGTTTCATTTCCTACATATAGCTAGCCAATTATTCCAGCACAATTTGTTGAATAGGATGTCTTTTCCCCACTTTGTGTTTTTGTTTGCTTAGTCAAAGATCAGTTGGCTGTTAAGTATTTGGGTTTATTTCTGGGTTCTCTTTTATTATGCCGTTACCTTCTCGCAATCCAGTTGCAGTAAAAGTTTGATAGAATGCTTTGGTCCTCTGCAGGTGACTACTTATTCTCAGTTATTATTATCTTATAGTTAGAATTTTGTTTTGACTTAACTGAATTGGCTTAGAATCAGAAGGCACATTCTTTTCAAGAGCATATAGGATATTTTGCAAAATAAAACAACCATATGTTGGCTGTATAGCAAGTCACAGTCAATTTCAAGGAATTTAAATCATTCAGATTATGTCCTCTGGCCAAGACATCTGGAGAAAAGCACCATATTTTGTTTCTTTGTTTAAAATTCTGTAGATCATATATGTATAATTTCTGTTATTTCTGATAAATGTAAGATAGTGTTAAATTGGTCTAGTACTTCTTTTCTGTCCTCCTTGCACAGTCACCCTTACTGCTTTTGGATTTCTTGTGGTTTGTGTTGTGACACAAGCCTAATTTTTCCTCGGGTTTTAAAGCCTGCTACTTGTTTCTGAAGCACTGAGTCATTGCTCAAGCTAATATTTAAATATATATATCCATATCTTATCATTTCACCAAATTGTAGATAGTTAAAAATTTTCAAAGTTGACATTGATACATTTCTTACAGTAGTTACATTTATTATGCCTTAGAAAGTAGTAAGAAAAGGACTAAAAAACAGACTGGAATTTCGCAATTCAGGTATCAAATAATTAGGTTTTAAAAAGATATTGTCGATTCTCCTGCCTCAGCCTCCTGAGTAGCTGGGACTACAGGCGCCTGCCACCACGCCCGGCTAATTTTTTGTATTTTTAGTAGAGATGGGGTTTCACCGTGTTAGCCAGGATGGTCTCGATCTCCTGACCTCGTGATCTGCCCGCCTCAGCCTCCCAATGTGCTGGGATTACAGGCGTGAGCCACCGCGCCCGGCGGAGCTTGCAGTGAGCTGAGATCGTGCCACTGCACTCCAACCTGGGCAATAGAATGAGACTCCATCTCAAAAAAAAAAAAAAAAAAAGAAATAAAAATAAATAAATAAAAAGATATTGTCTAAAGAAATGTAGACAAGCATGACATTTGTCACTGCAATGCTTATTCTTCACAATTTAGACATTGATTAGATAGGGGTTATGAGAGCAGGAATGAGATAAAGACAAATTAAGATAATATGAATGTAAACTTAAAGTTGACTCTAGATTTCCAAACCAAAGAAAGTGTTATTTATTATAATGAAAAATGAAGAAAAGGTGCAACTTTGTGGGTGAAGTGAATTTACAATAGACGAAAACACTGAGCCAAGGGAATGTCTCCCAGACTCAAAATAATGAAATAAAATGAGCCAGTGAATATAACAATGAAAACTTCAAAAATTTGAAGCAGAACTGTAAACCTGCAATGTCGCAGGAGACAAAGGCTTCCATGAGTATTGGCTATAGCAAATAAGCAATTACTTATGAACATAAAGAATAACTGACTTGGGACAGTAATGACTATTATTTCCTAGTTCCTGAATATTTCTGACAAGAAAAGCAATAATTTGGATTCACTGTTATATTTTGATAAATACTTTACTTTCTAATTCTACATATTTCTGCATTTCAATTTAGGTGGGATGGCTATAGTAATTTTTAAATCACCTATTATTTCCTTTCTATCTAGTTGAATTGTTTTTGAAGTCAAAGTCAAACCTCTTTTGACTTTATGTATGCCATCTAGTTCTTGCTGAAGAGCATCAGCATGCTGCTGAAACCTCTGTTTAAATTACCTATTTTTAAAGTTTTTCTAAAATCCTTTCATGAATATTATTTCTTTTTGTTACTACATCACACTTCTCAAAAAATTATATACCAAGAAATAGAGCTGGGCACATGCACAAAGCAATGCAGTAGTATTAAGGAAGGAAATTGAGGAAGAAATACATATATCTAAAACAATCCTTCATTAAACCAAGATAATTAAAAGATAGACTAAATTTAATGAAATTTTAAAATCACATTACTGGATGATGACTGGAAAAGAAAACCTTTTGAAAAGTAAAGACTCATAATTTCGAACTACTTTATATTGAATTAGAAGTTCAGTTAACAATAACCAACCAAGTAAATTTTAGTAATTGAAATGAAGTACCAGAAGGAATAAGTCAAGAAAGAAAGCAGAGAAAATTTAGGATAATTAAAGAAAATTATGATTCAAAGTGAAATAAAATTTAGGCATTGAGTCTATGTAAATGGAATAGAATTAAATAGTAAAGAGAACAGAATGTAAGGAATAACAGATAAAACAGGCACAAGGCCGGTCGCAATGGCTCACGCTTCTAATCCCAGCACTTTGGGAGCCCGAGGCGGGCATATCATGAGGTCGGGAGTTCGAGACCAGCCTGGCCAACATGGTGAAACCGCATCTCTACTAAAAATACAAAAGTTAGTCGGGCATGGTGGCACAAGCCTGTAATCCCAACTACTCCGGAGGCTGAGGCAGGAGAATCACTTGAACTAGGGAGTGGAGTCTGAGGTTGCAGTGAGCCGAGATTGTGCCACTGCACCCCAGCCAGGAGACAGAAGGAGACTTCATCTAAAAAAAAAAAACAACCACCACCAAGTAGCTTAATGTTATATTTTAATATCAAATGGAAGATACAGAAAAGAAGGAAATTTTTTAAAGAAAAAATAGTTTTATAAGACCTGTTTATAGCCCACTTACAGAGTAAATATGTCAAAGAAATGTTTGCCATTTGGTTGTTTTTATGTTTTGGTCCTATTGTTCAACAAGAAAAAGGAAAATAACATTTGCACAAAAAAATTTTACAAGTCATTTTACATGAAAATTCAAATTATAGATACCAATTGGCTTTTACTTATAGAAAAAGAAGTTTAGAGTAATATAAAATTTTGATAATATGGCAATATAACTGTAAGTAAATGTGTTGGTGAAGCTCTATAGAAGTGGTTCATCCTTTGAGAATGTCAATAAATGCTCCAGGAAGAACTTTTTTATTTAGGAAGATAAAATATAAATAGACTAAAATACTAAAATATGAACTAAAAACGAAAGTGTGAAACAACTAAAAAGTGGAAAGGAATAGATTAGGAAGTGGAGAGGGAGGCAATTTGATGGGGATATTTGAAAAAATTGGAGGATACGTAGATTGAGAGAAAGAAAATCCAGGTTGGAGGAAAACTTTAAAAACACTTGAAAACCACATAGAAAACACGCAAGAAAAATATGAAAGAAAATATAAAACCACAACTGAGAGCTATAACTGAAATTATAATCATTTTTCACAATATAATAATATATGTTTTTACCAATCCTTGGAATAATGTTTTTTAAAATTTGAATATATTTATATAGAGAATGATAATACACAACCTTACAACAAAATATATAATTTAAAAATCCTACCTATTTGATTTGAAAGACTTGTAGAAATTAACAAAATTATTACGTAGGTTTGATTTCTCATATTTTTTACTTAACATTAAACTCAATTATTTTCTAACAGTTTTGTACATCTAAAGTCCAGGCAGATTCCACCGGCTTTTTTACTTAGGAATTCACAGGGTGATACTGAAGATATGGCTAACGTTAAGTTTTTATCTGGAAACTAGGGGAAAAGTCACATCTAAGCTCATTCAGGTTATTGGAAGAATTCAGTTTCTTGTGGCTGTAGCACTGAGGCTCACATTTCCTCTGGATGTTCACTTGGGATTGCACAAGCTGCTAGAAGACACCCTTTGGTTCTTGCATGTGGCCCCTTTCTGTCTTCAAAGGCAGAAACAATACACTGAACCCTTGTGATTCAAATCACTTTGACTTCTTGGGCTGCAAGCCAGGTAAGACTCCTTTTTTCCTTCTTTTAACTTTTATTTCGGGTTCAGTGGTACATGTGCAGATTTGTTATATAGGTAAACTCATGTCATGAGGCTGTGGTATACAGAATATTTCATCACCGAGGTACTAAGCATAGTACCCAGTATGTATTCTTTCTAAATCCTCTCTCTCCTTCTGCCTTCCACCTTCTAGTAGGCCCCAGTGTTGGTTGTTCCTGTCCACATGTTCTCATTATTTAGCTGCCACTTATAAGTGAGAACATGCAGTCTTTGGTTTTCTGTTCCCACATTAGTTTCCTAAGAATAATGGTCTCCAGTTCCATCCATCTTGCTGCAAAGAACATAATTCCATTCTTTTTACGGCTGCATAGTATTCCATGGTGTATATGTACCCCATTTTCCTTATCCAGTCTACTGTTGATGGGCCTTTAGGTTGATCCATGTATTTGTTATTTTGAATAGTGCTGCAATGGACATATATGTGCATGTATCTTTATGGTAGAACAATTTGTTTTCTTTTGAATATATATCCAGTAATGGTATTGAGTCAAATGGTAATTGTGTTTTTAGTTCTTTGAGGAATCACTACACTGCTTTCCACAATAGCTGAACTAATTTACACACCCACCAGCAGTGTATAAGTGTTCCCTTTTCTCCACAACCTCTCCAAAATCTGTTGCTTTCTGATTTTTTAATAATAGCCATTCTGACTGGTGTGAAATGGTATCTCGCTGTGGTTTTGATTTGCATTTATCTAATGAGTGGATATTAAGGTTTTTACATATGCTCATTGGCAGCATGTATGTCTTCTTTTGAAAAGTGTCTGTGCATATCCTTTATCCACTTTTTAATTAGGTTGTTTTTATTTATTTATTTTTGGCTTGTTAATTGGTTTAAGTTCCTTATAGATTCTGGATATTAGACTTTTTTCAGAAGCCTACTTTGCAAAAATTTTCCCCCATTCTTTAGGTTGTCTGTTTACTCTGTTGACAATTTCTTTTGCTGTGCAGAAACTCTTTAGTTTCATTAGATCCCATTTGTCAGTTTTTGCTTTTGTTGCAATTTCTTTTAGCACCTTCATCATGGAATCTTTGCCAGTTCCTATATCCAGAATGGCATTTCCTAGGATATCTTCCAGAGTTTTTATAGTTTGGTTTTATATTTAAGTATTTAATTCATGTTGAGTTGATCTTTATGTATGGTATAAGGAAGGAGTCCAGTTTCAATCTTCTTGCATATGACTAACCAGATATCCCAGCACCATTTATTGAATGGGAAGTTCTTTCTTTATTGCTTGTTTTTGTTGGCTTTGTTGAAAATTAGATGGCTGTAGATGTGTGGCATTATTTCTGGGCTCTCTATTCTGTTCCATTGTTCTATATGTCTGTTTTTGTACTAGTGTTGTGCTACTTGGGTTGCTGTAGCTCTGTAGAAGAGTTTGAAGTCACATAATGTGATGGTTTCAGTTTTGTTCTTTTTGCTTAAGATTGCTTTGTCTATCCAGGGTCTTTTTTGAGGGCTAGGTGAATTCTAAAAATAGTTTTTTTCTAGTTCTGTGAAGAATGTTGTTGGTAGTTCGATAGCAATAGCATTGAATCTGTAAATTGCTTTGGGCAGTATGGTCATTTGAATGCCTAATTTATTGAAGGTATTTAACATGTAGCACTGTTGAATGCATCTATTGTGATAATCATGTGGTTTTTGCTTTTTATGCATCTACTGAGATAATCGTGGTTTTTGTCTTTAGTTTACGTGATTAATCACATTTATTTATTTGCATATATTGAACCAACCTTGCATCTCTGGGATAAGGTCTACTTGATCATGATGAATTAGCTCTTTGATGTCTTGCTGCATTCTGTTCGCTAGTATTTTGTTGAGGATTATTGCATCTATGTTCATCAAGGATATTGGCCTGAAGTTTTTAAATTTTTTTAAATTTTTTTTAATTTTGCTGTTTGCCTGCCAGGTTTTTGTATGAAGATGATGCTGGTCTCATAGAGGATGATGCTGGTCTCATAGAATGAGATGGAGAGGAGTCCCTCTTCTTCAATTTTTTTGAATAGTTTCAGTAGGATTTGTACCAGCTATTCTTTGAATATCTACTAGAATTCGGCTGTGAATCCATCTAGTCCTTGGCATTTTTGTTTGGTAGGCTATTTATTACTGATTCAGTTTTGAAGCTCATTATTGGTCTGTTCAAGGATCAGTTTCTTCCTGCTTCCATCTTGGGTGGATGTATGTGTCCAGGAATTTATCAATTTTTCCTACATTTTCTAGTTTGTGTACATAGAGGTGTTTAAAGTAGTTTACAGTGGTTATTTTTTTTTTCTGTGGGATCAGTGGTAACATCTTCCTTGTAATTTCTGATAGTATTTATATGGAGCTTCTCTCTTTTCTTACAAGTCTAGGTATCCATATATCTATTTATTGATTTTCTCAATGATCCAACTCTTGGATTTGTTCATCTTTTATTTATTTATTTTTTTTACATCTCAAACTCCTTCATTTCAGCTCTGATTTTTGTTATTTCTTTTCTTCTGCTAGCTTTGAAGTTTGTTTGCTCTTGCTTCTCTGGTACTTCTAGTTGTAATGCGGGTTTTTATTTTGATATCTATCATTTTGATGTGAGCATTTAGGGCTACAAATATCCCTCTGAATACCACTTTAGCTTGTCCCAGAGATTCTTGCTTGTTTTATCTTTTTGTTATTTTCAAAGAATGTCTTGATTTCTTCCTTAATTTTATTGTTCACCCAAAAGTCACTTAAGAGCAGGTTGTTTAATTTCCATGTAATTGTATGGTTATGAGTGATTTTCTTTGTCCTGAATTCTGTTTTTATTGCACTGTTGTCTGAGAGTATTGTTTGTATGATTTCAGTGTTTTTTTTTTTTAATTTGCTGAAGATTGGTTTATGTCTGATTGTGTGTTCCATTTTACAGTATGTGTCATGTGGTAATGAGAAGAATGTATATTTTGTCATTTTTGGATAGAGTGTTCTGTAGATGTCTATTAGGTCATTTGATCAAGTATTGAGTTCAAGTCCTGAATATCTTTATTAATTTTCTTCCTTAATGATCTGTCTAATACTGTTAGTAGGGTGTTGAAGTCTTCCACTATTATTTTGTAGAAATCTAATTCTCTTTTTAGGTCTCTAAGAACTAGTTTTATGAATCTATGTGCTCCTGTGTTGGGTGCATGTATATTTAGGATAATTAGGTCTTTTTGTTTAATTCAACCTTTTACCATTATGTAATGACCTTCCTTGTCTTTTTTGAGTTTTGTTGGTTCAAAGTCTGTTTTGTCTGAAATTAGGATTGCCACCTCTGCTTTTTTATGTTTTCCTTTCTCATGGTAGATTTTTTTTCCATCCATTCATTTTGAGCCTATGGGTGTCATTGCATGTAGGATGGGGCTCTTAAATTCAGTATACCATTGGGTCTTTTTCTTTATCCAGCTTGCCACTCTGCCTTTTCATTGAGGCATTTAGGCCATTTACATTCAAGGTTATTATTGATATATGTGGATTTGATCCTCTCATCCTATTCTTAGCTGATTATTATGCCGACTGGTTAGTGTCACTGGTCTGTGTACTTAAAGGTGTTTTTGTAGTGGCTGATAACAGTCTTTCCTTTCCATATTTACTGCTCCTTTCAGGAACTCGTGTGAGGCAGTCTGGTGGTAATGAATTCCCTCTGCATGTGTTTGTTTGAAAAGGATCTTATTTCTCCTTCACTTATAAAGCTTAGTTTAGCTCCATCTGAAACTCTTGGATGAAGATTTTTTTGTTTAATAATGTTGAATATAGACCCCCAATCTCTTCTGGCTTGTAGGATTTCTGCTGAAAGTTCTGCTTTTAGCCTGATGGGGTGCCCCTTGTAGGTGATCTGCCTGTTTTTGTTAGCTTACTTTGTCACTTTTTCATTCATTTTGGCCTTGGAGAATCTGATGATTATGTGTCTTGGGGATGGACTTCTTTTTTAGCATCTTGTAAAGGTTCCCTATATTTTTTTAATTTGAATGTTGGCCTTTCTAGAGAGTTTGAGGAAGTTTTCATAGATGATATCCTGAAATATGTTTTCTAAGTTGGTTGCTTTCTCCCCATGCGTACAGCACACCACAGCCACCATTTAGAGAAAAGCCCCATTTCTTGCTGCTATGGGCCTTTGACACCCTGTTCCCCAACAAGCACAGCCCCTAGCTCAGGCAAGCAGTGCAGCTGCCTCACCCTCTGGCTGAACACTCCCAGTAGCAACAGCTCCACATTTCTCAGAGATGGAGCTCCCAGGGGCAACCAAAAGCCCCTCTGCCACTGCCTCTCCAGTTTGACTTCCCTGTTTACCCTTGAACTAGGGAAGGAGCAAAGACTCTGAGTGCTTTATCCAGCAAGCTGTAGTTGCTCTAAGGAGAGGTGGCCAGTCTGTCTCCCATGGGTCCTACCCACACCCTCTGCTAGTCACCAGACAGGATCCCTCCAGCTTGGGCTCACAGTGCAGCTGCCCCGTGCCAGGCTGATCATGCTAATTGATTGCCGTTCTGCATCTTTCTGCAATGGAGCCCCAAGTGACAAGAAACGACGTTGAGCCACAGGGTCTCCTTCTCTGCTGCTTCCAAGCTGGGGAAGTAATATAAAGCCTATGATCATTTCAGAACCATGGTGTGCAGCCTGGATGCACCAAGTCTAGATCTGCAGCAAGCACTCAAGTGGGAGTGCTCTCATTGAGAGGAAGCATAGCTGCAACCCATGAGGAAATACAGAGGAGCCACCTGACTGAGCAGGAGCCTACACAGTGACCATTACACTTAAGCACCAGTTACTAGATCACACCCCAAAACTTCAACACCAAAAATACTTTGCTATCATACCCCACTGTGAAAAGAAAGACAAGAATTTAGCTACAAATAAAGGCCCTGGACAAAGCCTCGGGACTCTGAAAACATGTAGGAAAGAAGTCTGGTGACTGTACTCAATTTACACTGCAGTTAAAGGAACACCCACACACACACACAGATGAGAAAGAACCTATGCAAGATCTCTGACAACTCAAAAGGCCAGCATGTCTTCTTTCCTCCCAAAGATCACACTAGTTCCCCAGCAAGGGTTCTTAACTAGGCTGAGATGGCTGAAATGACATAAATGGATTTCAGAATATAGATAGGAACAAAGATCGTTGAAATTCAGGGGAACTTGGAAACCTAATTCAAGGAAGCTAAGTGTATTTGTCTGTTATCACCCTGTTATAAAGAACTTCTGAGACTGGATAATTTATAAAGGAAAAAGATTTAATTGACTCACAGTTCTGCATTGCTGGGGAGGCCTCAGAAAACTTACAATCATAGCTGAAGGTGAGGGAGAAGCAAGTACCTTCTTCACAAGGTGGCAGAAGAGAGAGAGTGAAGGGGGAGGGTCACTTTTAAACCATCAGATCTCATGAGAACTCACTCACTATCATGAGAACAGCATGGGGGAAACCGCCCCCATGATCCAATCACCTCCCACCAGCTTCCTCTCTCAACACATGGGGATTACAGTTCGAAATAAGATTTGAATGGGAGCACAGAGGCAAACCATATCACTAAGAAACAAACACAAAAAATAATTCAGGTGCTGATAGGTGAAGTAGCCAGTATAAAACAGAACCAAATTGACTGGCTAGACTTGGAAAACACACCACAAGAATTTCACAATGCAATCGCATGTATTAACAGCCAAATGGACTAAGTTGAGGAAAGGACCTCAGAGCTTGAAAACTGGCTGTCAGAAATAAGACAGTCGGGCAAAAATAAATAAAATTTTAAAGAGCTTATTGTATTAGATTAGGTACACTTGGATAATCTTCCAATCTTCACATCAACTGATTATTAACATTAATTACATCCGTGCAACCCATTTTGCCATGTAATACAATATAATCATCAAAGTAACACTGGGAGGCTAAGGTCATGACCATCTAATATTCTGTATACCACACAATTGTATTGCTTTTTGAGGTCATTGAACACTTTCAGAATTCATGAAAGTTGGATATTCACTATAAATAAGATAGATATGGCTAGCAAGAAGAAAAATACAGGGATTCTATACTTAAAAGATACAGCTATTTCCATTTATATAATTAATAGTCACAATAAAAATTTAAATGTGAATAAGTGAATAGCAAGTATAGAAAGTTTAGCAAAATAATGAGAATTAGATATATTAAAGAATTTTTAAGATAGTCTCAGAAAAAGTGTAATATTTGTCATTTATTCTGAAATGTCAAAAAGTTCCCTAAGCAGAACTACTCATCATCGATTTCTCATTTTCATCCCTGAAAAAAAAAATCATTCAAGTGGATTTATTTTGGCAAAGTGAAACTGTGAATTGCTTGGCTCCAGAACAGCTGCCCATACTCGGCAGGACTGCATTCCCACACTCCATTCACCCCTACCCCATCCCTTCCGGGAACACTTGGACTAGGATCCAGCTCTAGACCTGCAAGTTGTGTTCCAGCTCTTAAATCATTAGTAGGACCAGATTTTACTCAAAAAACTATTCTAGCATTTGAAATTATTTCCACTGCTTTGTTGCTTACACTGAAATCATCCCTCAAAAAATATAAGAAATAGAATATGAGCCCTGCTTATTCTTTAGGACAAAATTTAGGATGGTGTATCTATAAATGGATTGTGATTATGAAGGTGGTTTTACATTTGTCCCTAGATTCTTCTGTTTTTCTCAGGCCTCTATGAATCTTTCTCTCTGAGAGATCGTGACTTGCTGAGAGCAAGAACTATTGAAAGGAAATAAAGTAAATAACTGACGGTTGCCCATGGCAATTAGGAAAATAAAGAGCAAACTTCCCTCTTTGAATATTACTTAGTGTCAAGACTTAATTATAATCTTTGACTATGCAAGTCTAAATATTTGGGCACTTATATTTTTGTATTTGGGCATATGATATTACAAAATAATTTTGAGAGCTAAGAAACATACATATGTATTTTAGAACTCCAATACCGGTAGCTTTCTCAGTAGCATATAGTTTTCCAACCTGTTGGAAAAAGCTTGGCTTCAACTAGGAGAGATAAGTAATAGAGCTAGAGTTTCAATTCTGTTCAATATGAATAATAATATTTCACCAGTAAAAATTAAATATGTATAGTGATGTGCTCCTTAGTAATACTGACATGTTCTGAGAAATGCGTTGTTAGGCAGTTTTGTCATTATGCAAACATCATAGATGTTTACAAAACCTTGACAACATAGTCTGCTACACATCTAAGCTGTATGAGATATAGTCTATTGCTCCTAGGCTACACACCTGTACAACATGTGACTGTACTGAACACTGTAGGCAATTGTAACATAACGGCAAGTATTTGTGTATTTAAACATATCTAAACATAGAATAGGTATAGTAAAAGTACAGCATAAAAGATGGAAAATGTTACATCTGTATTGGGAACTTACCATAAATGGAGCTTGAAGACTAAAAGTTACTCTGGATAAGTCAGTGAATGAATAGCGAGTGAATGTGAAACCCTAGGACATTACTGTATATGATTGTGGATTTTATAAAAATGATACACTTAAGGACCACTAAATTAACATTATCTTACTATACCTTTTAATCTAATATATTTTAACACTTTTATATATTTTAACGCTTTGATTTTTTATAATAACATTTAGCTTAAAAGACAAACACATTGTGCAGCTATACAAAAATATCGTCTTCTTTTATACCTCTGTTTTATAAGATTTTTTCCTTTTTTTTTCAGCTTTGTACACCTTTTTGTTAAAAAGTAAAATGCAAACACACACTTTAGCCTAGGCCTACACACAATCAGGATCATCAATATGATTGTGTTTTACCTTCACACCTTGTCCCACTGGAAGGTCTTCAGGGGCAATAACATGCATGGAGCTGTAGTCTGCTGTGATAACAATGCCTTCTTCTAAAATATCTCCTGAAGGACCTGCCTGAGACAGCCTTACAGATAATTTTTTTAAATAAATAAGAGTATACCCTAAGATAACATTAAATAGTAAAGTATATACATAAATGAGTAACATAGTAATTTATTATCATTATCAAGTATTATGTGTTGTACATAATTATATGCGCTATACTTGTCTATGATTGGCAGCACGATAGGTTTGTTTATATCAGCATCACCAAATGCACTTGAGTAATGCATTGAGCTTTGAAGTTATAATGGCTATTATGTCACTACATGGAAGATATTTTTCAGCTCCATTAGAATCTTATGGGACCACTATTTTAAATGCAGTCTGTCATTGACCAAAGCATTATTATGTGGGGCACGACTATATACGTTTCAACGAAATTGGTTTTCCCTTTCATTCTATTACTGTTCCACCACTAGAGATTTTGTACGTTTCTCTTTCTGTGCTGTTCGTTAAATGTAGAACTCCTCTAAATGCATTTCTTTTATTTATCCTGTCCCAGAACAATCTCATTAACATTCCTTGGAAATGGTTCCTCTCATCAGGAATACTCTTCTGAGGCCTGTACCTGAATGACCATTTGTCCCCATTAAGACTCATTTGGGGGCAAGTAACATAAATGGAAAAAAAAAGTAGACTAAAGTAACTAAGCCCAAGGGTAGTGTGATTTAAGCTAAAGGTGATTTCAGGCTCCAAGTAAAGTAATCGGGGTTCAGCTTATCTCCATTTGCTATCTCTTCTTCTAGTGGGTTGGACCCATTTTCAAAGGATCCCTTCCCTTACATAGCAGTCCATATAGAATCTCACTTCAAATTCAGTTTAAAGAAAAAAAATTTTATCTTCAAAGGCAAAACCAAAGTCTGGCACCAGATTTCCATTGACCCAGACTGGATGCTGGTATTGGATGCTCTATTACGCTCAAGTGAGATAAATAGCCATTTCTGGCCCTCTTTTTAGTTGTTTACAATGCCCCACTTTGGAGAAATGCTGGAGTGCATTTAAGAAGGTTCTATTCATGAATAGAAGAATCTCGGTTGTATAGAAAATGATTTATTTGAAATTGTCTGCCATAAAAACTTCCCAAGCTCAGTGCTTTTTGGATCGACTCTGTCTCTTCTACTTCCTTGTATTGCTGTCTGGAAGAACCATGGCTCACAATGATGCAGAGCTTTTTATCCTGATATCTGGAGTAAATTGATCTGAGTTTATATTAGGTTGGATCTTAGTGCCCATATTTATCTACTGGGAGTTTCCCAGCCTGGTATGATGGAGCTTAGAAGAGAGTAAATTAGCTTTTACAAGTCAGTCTCTCAATATTTATTTAGCGAGTGAGTGGACAAATGAATGAATATTTCTTGGAGGTATTATTCATTTTGTGTTCCCTTCATACTTCAAATTATTTTATACCTTTACTAAGAAATGGATACTGACGTGGCTTTAATGAGTCTCCTCCAAAATTCAAGTGTTGCCAATGTGATAGTATTGAGGTCAGGCCTTTAAGAGGTGTTCAGGCTATGAGAGATCCTCCCTCATAAATGGGATGAGGTGACCTTATAAAGGGTCTTGACAGAGAGAGTTGGTTCTCTCTTGCCCTTTCCACCTTCCACCGTGTGAGGATGCATCAAGAAGACCTCAGAGCCTGGTATCTTGATCTTGGACTTCCTAGCCACCAGAATGGTAAGAAATAAATTTCTGTTCCTTATAAATTACTCAATCCATGGTATTCTGTTTTAGAAGCACAAAATGGGCTAAGACACATAATTTTACCCTTTCTAAATCCAAATTGAATGCAATTTTATCATAAAGTTTTATCATTTCTCTAATAAAAATGTTTTTCAATTTTTTGAAAGTCCATGAATGCATATATATTTACATGCATATGTATATGGAGGTAAAACTTTGATTCTGCATTGTTTTGGCTTTCTTCTTTGTATTACTTTTCTCCAAAGAGTAAAATACACACTTGTTTTATTCCCTTATTCCTACAGCACCTAACATAATTCTTACTAAAAAATATTATTTAATAAAGAAAATTATTATATAGTACATTTTGTTGATACATTATTTTCTACATATTATGTGTCAATTTTGTTCCTTACTATCCTCAGCTGGAGTCCATTTGAAGAGACAGAACTGTATTTATTGGGTAGATTCAAGCAATACATAGTAGCATACCATACATACTGTAGGGTTTGGCTCTGTGTCCCCACCCAAATATCACCTTGAATTGTAATCTCCATAATCCTCATGTGTCAAGAGCAGGACTAGATGGAAGTAAGTAGATCATGGAGGTAGTTTCCTCCATGCTGTTCTCATTATAGTGAGTGAGTTATCTTGAGATTTGATGGTTTTATAAGCATCTGACATTTCCCCTGCTTGCACTCATTGAGTCTTGCCACCTTGTGGAGAAGATACCTGCTTCTCTTGCATTCTGCCATGATTGTAAGTTTCCTGAGACCTCCCCAGAACTGTGAGTCAATTAAACCCATTTTCTTTATAGATTACTCAGTCTCCAGTCTTGGGTATGTCTTCATGGCAGTTTGAGAATGAACTAATACTCATACAATGGATACTAACAAGTAAATCTTCATTTATCACTTATTAGAGGCTTGACTTAATCAATTATCAAATTTTATATAAGCTTTAATGTTATTGGGAAATATCCTTTTCCTGTAAAAATAAATGAGATTACATACCTGAAGTACCTTAGACCTTTGACTAATATTTTCAATTTTCATTAAATGTTTATTTTTATATATCTATAGATATCTTGAATATGTATTATAAATATTATATGTATGAATATATGTATGTAGAATATATATATTCTAATATTTCTTCCAGATAGCACTTAAAAACCAGTGTTTGCATTTTTGCATATGAGCAAGCAATTCCTACTTACAATGATGGAAGAAATAGATACCCTGGAAGAAGGAAAATTAAATTCATACTTTCAAAGCATCCTTCCCCACAAATCCAATTCATCTTTTGCACAGAAGGAATAATTAGATGAAGATGTATTTTAAGTCAGATTGTTAGTATTTTGGCCATGTGACTACATCAGAAGTGTAGTTTAGAATTGTGTTCATTTTTATTTTTTTAAATCAAAGCACTCATTGAACTGTACTTAATTTTTAAATGCAAAATACATAAAACTCTTGCATTTCTTGGAAATAAATTCTTTTTATTCTACTAATAAATAAACATTGTTACCACCATTGAGGCAACTGACAGAAATTCTTACAATTGATTATCCTGTATGGGTATGAAAACTTTAACATGCTCCTCTAAGTAACTGAATACTACAGAGCGATTTTGGATCAATGTGGCCTTATTTTGAATGTAACATACAAAATCATTGAGTGTTTTATGATTTATCTTCATTTTAACTCAAGCTTTGGGATATATGAGGACAGAAGATAAGTCAAAATGTGTCATGTATTATATTTTCTGAAGTTATTAATATATATTTAGCAAAAGGTAAAATAGCACAGATATACCAACCAAATTTTCATGTGAAGAAAATATTTTATATAAATAATGTCTTTTATATGAAATCACTGCAAAAATGAGAAAGCTACTTTTTATATTCCCCAATGAATATTCCCCAGTCCTGTGATTCCAAGTTCAGTAAAATTGAGAAAATTATGACCAAGAAATTTAGTAGACCGAATGTACCTTCACTTTCTGTAATGTACTTGTAACCCTACATTCACAGTTAGAAATTTGCTTGAATGAAAAAGTGTTCAAAGTAATTATTATCTTGTATCTGGCTTCTCTGGGTATCTGTTTGGCTTTTATTTCTAAGTAAAAAAAGAAAACATGCACAATGTAAATATTTTTGGTTTGTAAAATTTTCTTTCCAATTACATATTTTGAGATGTTGTATATACTGTAAACATTTTGAAGTAATTTTGCCGAAATTAAGAAAAAAAAATTCATTCATCTTTTTGTCTTCTTTTTATTTTGGTTCACTTTTCACCTGGGTATTAATATGGATGTTGCAGAAAGAATAGCTCCTATAAATGATAAGTTGCTGTATGGATATGCAACAAAACCATCTGTATTTTACAGAAAGTTCTCATTACTCGAAAAGAAGGCCAGTGAAGAAATTTATATTGACCTTTTGGCATGACCTTTTTAAACCAACTGTTCCCTAGTACATAAACTAGTGAGTTTACTCCATAGAGACACCCAAATGAGTAAAATATGAAATGGGAGCTTTTGGCACTATTAGAAACCTTCGGGCCAGGTTCTGTTCCTTATCACCTATGAGATTTCCCTTGTTAATGATGCTGAGTTGGGCATATTTATTTTTTAGCCATTTCTTCAACAACTTTTGCTTATAACTAAGGATGTCATTTCTTATTCCCATCACATGGGGTCTTAGTCCATTCCTGCTGCTTTAACAAAATATATTACTTTGAGTAATTCATAATTTATAAAAATTCCTTATGCATTCTTTATAGATTCTGACAATTCCATAAGTGTCATGAATTTCAGTAGGGAAGTGACTTTTCAAAGTGAGTTCTGGACAGGTAGCCATAAGTAAGACTACACTGGCACGGATATGCTGTGCTTTGATCAGTTGCATGGTATGCAATTTTTATTATAAATATCACTGAACTCCATATGACAAAAATTACTCATCAACTTTTCTTTTCGTTTTTTTTTTTTTTTTTTGAAACAGAGTCTCACTCTGTCGCCCAGGCTGGAGTGCAGTGGCGCGATCTCGGCTCACTGCAACCTCCGTCTCCTGGGTTCACGCCATTCTCCTGCCTCAGCCTCTCTGAGTAGCTGGGACTACAGGTGCCCGCCACCACGCCTGGCTAAGTTTTTTGTATTTTTAGTAGAGATGGGGTTTCACCGTGTTAGCCAGGATGGTCTTGATCTCCTGACCTCGTGATCTGCCTGCCTCGGCCTCCCAAAGTGCTGGCATTAAATTAGATATGAAATGTTGTTCAGGTTTATTAAATAAAGAAAGAAAAAGATTGTTAACTAGATGTCTTATTTCATTTTTCTTTGACAACAGCTGTCTTGTAAATTGGTATATTTAGATCATGCACATTTAAAGTAATTATTGATATTAGTTGGGCTGGTATTTATTATGTTTATAACTATTTTCTATTCATATCATTTATTCTTTGCCTCCCAACAAACACTCTTTTTCTTATTTCTATTGTTTTAATTGACACTTAAAATAATCCCATTACATTTCCTCTCCTAGCATGTCAGTTACACTTTAGAACAGTTTTAGTGATTTATGTGAGTTTGCAATACACATTTTTAACTAATCTCAATCTACCTTTAAATAAGACTTTGAGTAACTCAACACAAATATCACTTTACAAGAGTATTACAGACTCAATATTTGTATTCCCCCAAAATGTGTATGTTGAATCTAATCCCTATGGTAAGAGTATTTGGAGATGGGTGTGTGGGAAGTGATTAGGTCATGAGGGCAAAACTGTTATGGATAGAATTAGTGCCTTTACACAAGAAACCCTAGAGAGCTAATTTGCTCTTCTGCCATGTGAAAACCCAGTGACTGGACCATCCTCTATGAACAAGCCCTTGCCAGACACCTAATATGCACATGGCCTGACCTTGGATTTTCCAGTCTCAGAACTGAAAACTGCGTTTTTGTTGATTATTAGCCACCTAGTGTATGGTATCCTGTTATAAAAGCCTGAGCAAACTGAGATACAAGTAATCCCAATTCCTACCATTATTTATGACACTACTGCCATTTATTGTATTCATTTATATACTATATTCATTCAATACATTGTTACAGTTATTCCGTTTAAACAAAATATTATCTTTTAGGTCAATTAAGATAATAAGAAAATAAAATAAAACATTTTATTTTAGTTTCATTCATTCCTTCTATGATATTCTTTCTTTCTTTATATAGGCCAATTTCTGACCTATACCCTTTTTCTTCTCCCTAGGAACTTTTTTGAACATTCTTTGCGAGGCTGATCTACTGGCCATAAACTTTCTCAGTTTTTGTTTGTCTGAGAAAGTCTTTATTTCTTCTACACTATTGCAGGATAATTTTATTAGATATAGAAATGTAGGCCGGAGGCGGTGGCTCACGCCTGTAATCCCAGCACTTTGGGAGGCCGAGGAGAGCAGATCATGAGGTCAGAAGATCGAGACCATCCTGGCTAACACGGTGAAACCCTGTCTCTACTAAAAATACAAAAAAGTTTAGCCTGATGTGATGGCCTGTGGTCCCAGCTACTCAGGAGGCTGAGGCAGGAGAAATTGCTTGAACCCAGGAGGTGGGGGTTGCAGTGACCCGAGATTACACCACTGCACTCCAGTTTAAAAAAAAAAAAAAAAAAGAAAGAAATGTAGATGGTGTGTGTGTGTTTCACTTTCAGCACTTTAAATATTCCCCCCCCACTGTCTTCTTGCTTTCATCTAATGAGAAACCAACTGTAATTCTTAGACTTATTTATTCATTTATTATTATTATTTTTTTTTACATTAAGAGAAATAGTCTTTTTTTTTTTAACCATGGTTTTCCTGAAAATGCCTCCTCTTTTATCCAGCTTTAAATAGTCCATAAATTCTTTTTTATCATTATTATTATACTTAAATTTTAGGGTACATGTGCACAACGTGCAGGTTTGTTACATATGTATACATGTGCAGTTTTCTTGTTTACCCCGGCTCCTTTCAATATGTCTCTCTGTCTTTGGTTTCATTTAGTTTAAAAAAATATGCCTAAGTATAGATTTTTGGCATTTATTCTGCTTGGTATTCTCTGCACTTCTTGGATCTGTATTCAGTATCTGCTGTTAATTTAGGAAAATTCTTAGCCATTATTACTTTAAATATTTATTTGGATCTGTTCATCCTTTCTTTACATTCTGGTATTCAAATGTACCAGCTAATATTCTACCAGAAAGAAAATAAAATATAAAATTGAGTAAAATAAAATAAAATAAAGAGCAACAACACAATGCATTTAAATTCAGTGCAATGGGTTAATTATGATTTGATCTGTTAAAAAAAATCAATCTGAACAATGATTCATATGGTTTACAGTTAGTATGCAATATAGAACTCTGAATTTCATCGAGCTTTTATTTTTCTACAGTGGTTTTACAGTAAAAATAACTTCAGTTTAAGTTTGGATTGTTACTTTTAAAAACAAAGCTAACAGTTTATTACTTTCTCACCTTAATTTTCTTATTTTATATATATATATATATATATATATATATATATATATAAAGAGATTATAGGTCTGTAATGCTTAGCATATGTCCTGGTAAATTTCATCTATTCAGTGAACATTTGTTCTCCCTTTACTTCCTGCAATCTAGATGGTGGTTCATGGATATAGTTGCTCTCTCATATAGTTGCTCTCTCATTTTTCGAGCATATCAGGACTTAAAAGCTAATGATGGTGTATTGTTATATCAAGGCCAGCAGAGCATATCACTTTAAACAACTGGCAGTAGAAACTTCTCTTTAAAAATTGTAAAAGTAAGTTTTTTTAAGTTTAGAAACCAACCAAATATCAGAATGCAATGTTAGCATCTCATTGGTTCGCACCAATGAGAAGTATTTAAGAACAAAGAAACAGTATACTGTACCACACAAAAACTTACATGCAAATGTTTATTGCATGTGCAGCCTTTTTCTTAATTACTAAAACTTAGAAGCACCCAGCATATCCTTTAATAGGTAAACATTCTTTAATTAGATAAACAAACTCTGCTACATCCGTACAATGACATAATTATCAGGGGTAAAAAAATAAGCCATCCAGTCGTGATTAGACATGGAGGAAATTTGAATGCATACTTCTATGTGAAAGAAGCCAGTCTGAAAAGTCTAAATATTGTGTGAGTTCAAGTATATAATCTTCTAGAAAAGGAGAAACTATAGAGTTAGTGCAAAGTTTAGTCATTACCAGGAGTTGGGCATTTGGTGGATAAGTAAGTGAATCACAGGGAATTTTTAGGGCAGTGAAATTATTATGTATGATTCTGTAATGGTGGATACATGACATCATGCGTTTAGCAAAGCCCATAGAACTGTATAATACAAAGAGTGAACCCTAATGTAAACTCTGGTCTTTAGTCAATAAATGCATCAATGATGGCTTCTTAATTGTTTAAAAAATGACTACAGAAATTTATTATATTAAAATAAGAAAACTGTCGGGGAAGTAGAGAGGGAGTATGAAGAGACTCTCCATAATTTCTGCTTAATTTTTCCGTAAAGCTGTATATTTTATAATAAAAAGCTTACTAATTAATACAAAAAAACAAATAAATGAAAATCATACTCCAAGGCAAGCATATTATCATGATAACATGAAATTTTATTTTAAAACATAAATTTTCTTATTTTTTCCACATATTTCTTAGGGTAAAATTTTAAATAATTTCTAGCTTCACTGTTTTCTAATGGATAAAAGCATAAATTAAATATCCTTTTATTACTGAGAGGTTATGACATTGCAGTAACAGAGATTTATTAATAATCAAGAATGTATTAACATATTTATATAAGGTAATATTCTGTGGATTTTTGCTTCCAAATAACTCAGAATTGACAAAATAAAAATATAATTATTCAGTGATGAATATCACAATGAGCAATATTGATCTATTTCATAATTAAACATTTCATCCTGCCAATCACAGGGATACTCAGTTCAAATACATCAAAAGAAAACAGTCTTCAGGTGAATTGAAATTGCAATAGTTTCAATTTTTACCAAAGTTTAGATGTTGATAACAGTTTCAGAGCCCCTTCTCTGTATAGAAAAGCTTTCTGGGGATATCGTGGTTGTAACTAAAAACAAAAATACAGATTTATAGATAACGGAGTGAAAGGCAATCTGTTATAAATATTGATTGTATGATTATGAGGTCTTTGGAAATTATAAATTATTTTATCACTATATTTTAAGTGTAGGATATACTTAATTTGAATAATAATATTTATTACATATGAGCTTAATTGTGTCTCTTCAAAAGACACAATAAGTGCTAAACTCCAGTACCTTAAAAGGTGAACTTAGTTGACAATAGAGCTATTGCAGACGTCACTAGTTAAGATGAGGTCAGGTGACTGCTGTCCTCATAAGAACTGGGCACAGAGACACAGACGTATAGGGAGAATGTCCTGTGATGACAGAGTCACAAACTGATGCAGTTGCATGCCAAAGAATGTGCCAAAAATTGGTGACTGGCACCTGAAGACAAGAGGTAAAGAAAGGTTCTCTCCTTCGGGTTTCAGAGGGAGCATGGTATTGCTAACATCTTGATTTTGAATTTCTGACCTCCAAAACTGAGAGAATAAACTTTTGATCTTTTAAGCTGCCCAGTTTATGGTATTTTGTATGACAGTCCTAGAAAATAAATACAAATAGTAAACCATAAACAGAAGTACAAACATGGAAATTTACCCTAATTTACTTTTTGCATAACAGCTATGATTCATAAAATGATATTATATTTTGTATTTTTAATTATCTTTCTTGCGTAGGAGAACATATACATCCTGAGGGCAAAATCTTTATTCAGTTTTTATTTTACTCATAACACTTAGAACATCCAGTGGCAATTGATGTGTTTGCTAGTCAGGATATTATTCTGGTGAATACTGTTCATTCTACGTAACAAGAAACCACTGATGTATCAGTGGTTTATGAAATGTTTAGTTTAACTGATGCTACATATCCAAAACAGGCCAAGCAGTGGGACTTCCCCTTCCTGAGAGTCAGGTAAAATATTTGATACATGTTTTCATAGCCACAGAGATGGGGGGAAAGAGAACATGGCAAAGAATGACTGGACTCTAAAAGGTTTTATATTCTGGATTAGTCAGAGTTTCAACAGAAAACAGATGGTAAATACAACTAACAATAATTTGAGGAATGCTTCCATACAAAGGAAGGAGCATGAAAGAATTGTAAGCAATAAATCTGGAACTGGCGTTCAATGAGGATAAAAACAAAACCTGGAAAAAGAAGGAGTAGAAGATCAGACCACCTGGCGAACAACAGTGACCTTATGTAAAGAGACACATGTAAGGAAGACAACCTCATGGGGAAGGGTCCAGCAGAATAAACACCGTGACCCTTCTCTCCTCTTCCTTTCTATCTTCTTCCAGGGTTCTTCACAGGCTGAACCTAACCTGAAGCGAGGGGGTGAGGGAGCCTCCTGATGTATTCGTCAGAAGTCAAAAAAAAAAAAAAAAAAAAAAAGTCCAAAGAGAGTCAGGAAGAGTGGAAAGAGTTGCATTAGAAGATATTTTACACATTACTTTCCTTTTTTTATGTTACCATTATAAAGTGATATATCTAGAAGCAATCTTGCACATCAATCTTTATCTACATCTCAGATTGTGTAAACTTTAGGATACATTCCTAGAATTAGCTTACTGTTTCCCTCATGAAAAGTAAAGTATCCCATTGTAAGAGTAAGACGCTATACAACTATGTTATATAGTGTTAACTTCTGTTAATTGTTTGTAATACAAATTATTGGGGTGATTACATGAAATAAGGAGGTCTAAAACTTTCAATGACAGAAAACCAGCAACATATGGGAAACAGAACAAACATTCTTAATGTATTTAATGTATTTCAATCTGTGTATTTAGCATCTACTTATAATTTTTTAAACAATTTAACTAGTTTTAATATAGAGACGATTACACCATTTCTTCTTATATTTTTAAAATTATATTTTATATCATCTTTATCATTAGGATAAGCAGGAGAGAAATGTTGAATATATTGATTGATGTATCTGATATATACACTCATGTGCCACATAATTATGTTTTGGTCAATGACAGACCATGTATGTATGATGCTGGCCTCATAAGATTCTAATGGACCTGAAAAATTTCTATCATCCAGTGATACTGTAAGCCACCTAACATTGTAGCAAAATGTTTTGCTAGTGTTTGTGGTGATGATGGTGTAAACAAATTTGCTCTTCTTTCAGTGATATTAAAGTACACATGCAATTGTGTGCAGTACATAGTATTAGATAATGATAAACTCTGTTACTGGTTTATGTGTTTTATATACTACATTTTTTATCATTAGAATTACCCCTTCTACTTATGGAAAAAAAGTTAAAACCGTTTAATAGCCTCAAGCAGATCTTTCAGGAAATATTACAGAAAGAAGCATCATTACCATAGGAAATAACAACTCCATGAGTGTAATTACCTCTGAAGCCTTTTCAGTGGGACAAGATGCGGAGGTTCAGACAGTAATATTGATTATCCTGACCTCCTGTTGACATAGTCTAATGTGTTTGTTTGTCGTTTTTTTGTTCTTTGTTTATTTTTACAAGAAAGGTTTACAACATAAAAGAAAATGTAAAATATGGAAAGCTTATATGATAAAGATATACATTTAATTTATTTGTATAGCTGTATATGTTTTCAAGTTAAGCGATACTATGTCTACATGAGGTCAGGATTATTAATTTCTTTAATAATAGGTTAACTTGGCTTACTGTAATTTTTTTAATATAAACATAACAAGTTTATGTCTTCATAGCCAGAAATGGGGGGAAAGAGAACATGGGAAAGAATGGCTACCATGTTATAGTTTTGACTGTAAGCTTAGAAAGTTTATAGTCAAAAAATTACAGTAAGTTAAGCTAACTTTTGTTTTCCAAAGCCATAAAACAGAACAAGATTACATTTCAATAGACAGCTTCTGTATAACCAAAAAATAAAACACCACAGTAAAACGAATGAGAAAACACGTATTTGAAATTATAAACAAAATGTTAACATCTTTAATCATAAATGAACTCTTCAGAAATCAGTACAAAGAGACTAACATTACAAGGGAAGTGAAAATAAAAGGAACAGAGGAAAATGGAATAGCATAAATAAGTTATAAGGCTATATGAAGATGATATAGTTACCATTAATAGCTAAGAAAGCAATTTCATTATAAATTAATTTTTGATCTTTACAAATATTGATATCTGATGTTTGTATACTTTATGGTCTACATGAATGTCTCCTCATGGATGTATCAGTCATGCTAAGGAAAATAGTCTTATGTCAAGATGAGCAGAGAGAAAGCCACAATATGGAACTTCTACAAAAATGGAAGAGGAACATAGTGTATTTTTAAAAAGCCACGAAAAGAATACCTTAAGAAATAACTTACCTTAGAAAACAGAAGGAAAAATATTCTACTGATTTACTCTATGAGATAAATTTTAGAATTCATGGCCCTTATGAAATTATGAATTAAAACAAATAGTAGTAAAACAAAAGGAAATTAAAGGGAAGTTACTAGAATTGAAATGAGAAAATAAAACTTCTCCAAGAGTATTCCATTGTGGTTTATGTCTGACATGGCTATGTGTTTCCTGTATACCTCCTCCAGAAAGGTTTTGATGCTCAATCCTGCTTCCTCTCGCTTCTTCTGTTTTATGTGTCCTCTGCCTGGTTCATACATCTCAACACTTACAAACTAGAAAAAATGACTTAACTTCTTTCTGATTTCCTCATTTATATATTGAAGACAAAAATTGTACTTACCTTACAGTGTTGTGGTGATGGTTAAGTGACTTATTTTCAAAATTTTGAGAACTCCAGTTTGTTTTATTCTTTCCATTTTTATATCAGTTTGTACCTTTTTCTCAATATACTTTCATTTTCCTAAGTAGATCCTATGGACCAACCTTTCTATAAGTTTTATCATTATAATTATATATCAATATCTCATACATGAATGAAATCAAATATATGTTTTACTATGACTTTGGATATCTGATGTCTGCTGGAAAATAGCGTTAATGTTATCGTGCTATTCTGTGCTATATTTTATGTCTATATTCTGCTGATTCTTATTACACTGCTTCAATAGACTCCTAAATACTCTAGTTGTCCACCTATATCAACATTATTTTTAACACTTCAGCTTGAGTGATACATTTTAAAAAATTAGATCACCTCCCCACCACCAATAATAATTGTTTCTCATTAGTTTTAGAATAAAATTTAAGCTTGTGATGATGGCCCCAAATATCTCTTTTTTTCCAGCTCCTCGATTGTTACTCTCCCACTTAATCTCTATATTCTAGCTACACTAGCCTCATGGTGAATCTTCTCTTCTCTTCTCTCCTCTCCTCTCCTCTCCTCTCTTCTTTCCTTCTTTCTCTTTCTTTCTTTCTTTCTTTTTTTCTTCTTTCTTTTTTTTAGTTTACTTTTAAGTTCAGGGGTACAAGTGCAGGTTTGTTACATAAGTAAACTTGTGTCATGGGGTTGTGTTGTACAGATTATTTCATCACCCAGGTATTAAGCCTAGTATCCATTAGTTATTTTTCCGAATCCTCTCCCTCCTCCCACCCTTCACCCTCCAAAAGGTCCCAGTGTGTGTTGTTTCTTGTGTATCCATGCATTCTCATCATTTAGCTCCCACTGATAAGTGAGAACATGTGGTATTTGGTTTTCTGTTCCTGTGTTTGCTAAGGATAACGGCCTCCAGCTCCATCCATGTCCCTGTAAAGGACATGATCTCATTCATCTTCATGGCTACATAGGATTCCATAGGTAGAACTTGTGGATGTGAAATAATCCTTCCCATTTCTGAGTCTTTGACTCAACCCCTCACTGTATGGAATTTACTTTCTTTCTTCCTACCTCTGCTTAGTCAATTCCAACAATCAACTTCGTATATTGGCTAAAAATTATAATATTCTTCTCATACTCTTTAACATCTCAGGTGTTTTTCTTCAGAGTTTGTAATCATATATATTCATTGGTTGAATAATATTGATTCCCTCTCTTACAAGGTACATCAGAAAATATTCTCTATGGTAGGATATTCTTTAAGGTAATACTTGAAAAAGCTTGAGAAAATCACAGTAAATTTACATCTTCATTAAAGGGATTTAGTAAGAAGATGATAATTATGGCATAGAGACAGCTAAGATTCAGTGAAAGATAATTAGTATCTCTGAAGGAAATAGGAAAAAATGGTACAGAATAAAAGACTCAAAAATGTCAACATTCCTGAAATCATAGGACTCTTGACACTTTAGATAAAATAATTCAATATATAAGAAAAAATTACAGAGTATATTGATTAAAATATATTCTAACAAAATACTGATGTATAGGGATTAAAAAAATCCTATAAAACGTCATCTTGTCTGTAAAATTAGCCTCACAGGAAATTTTAAAAAGACATTATCTACGTATTTTTGAGGAAAATGATATTCTTCATGTTTTAAGAGTAAAATATAAGAAATATATTCTCAAAAACCCAAGAATTATGAAAAGATAAAATTTTCTTAAAAATGGTTTTGAACAAGTAATCATGCTAATACATTTAAATTAAGAAATTACAAAAGAGCTTTTGTGTTATGAAATATCTGATAATACGTATTATATTTTGTTAACCTCCTCAAAATATGTAGTTTTCTCTGTGAATTTTGTGTCTCTTCCATCATATATAATCAAGCTGTAGTGTGTCTGGTAGAATTCTCCCTAAGGATGTATTTTATATTAAGTTGAACTAAGTGAAGTTGCCATCTTTGAAGGTCAAAAATGATTGAATTATAGACAATTCATGAGATTCCATCATATAGTTAAAAAAATCACTTCTATGTTGCTGAAATAATTTCAGCCATCTTTGTCTTTTTTTCATCTTTTAGGTCATATTTTCAAATATATCTTTGTAAGTCTATTCTTAACACTACTATCTTTTCATGAAATCCATAAATTTTTCTTAATTAGATTTCCTAGCAAACTACTTTATTTTTTAGATAAATAAATAAATAAACCTTCTAGAACAGAATAATTAGGTTAACCTTTCTTTGCTCAAAAGTTCACTTGTAAAAGTCATTGTGATTTATAACATCAGTGTACCCACTCAATGTTTAACAATTAAATTTATTTTTCTTTTTATATCCACACATTCAACTAAAATTTAATCATTTTCATTATTCAATGAGGAGGTTTATTGTGTGGAAGAAATTATTTTCATATAACTTCAATCAATTTAAAGTAAATATTTTCAATATAAACAATTTTATAATTTATTATTTTGTTTACAAATCTGTATGAGGAAGGAAAAGCCATAGCTAGTTTAACCCCATCATCTTGCTGTTAACAAAAGATCGGTTTTTGATGGGGAATTCTGATAATACGATAATCTGGGTATCCCTTCTTTACCCTCCGATTCCAAGTATAACCTGCTTCCCTCAGTGTAGCCAGGATCTTCTAATCCTGATAGATAACTTGGGAGTGGTAATACTGTGATTACATTTCCAGAGAGGTTTCTCCTCAGTAGTTGTCTTTGTTCATTTTTTGTTGCTGCAATAGAATACCTGAGACTGGATAATTTACCAGGAAAAATCCAGTTCTGCAGGCTGGGAAGTTCAAGGCCATGGCCCTGGCTTCTGGCAATGGCTTTCATGCTTCATCATAACATGGTGGAGAAAGTCAAAGGGGATGCAGACATTTGCAAATAGAGTCAAAACCCAAAGGGCACCCTGACTCTGTAACAACTCACTTATAAGGGTACTAATCCATTCTCCTGAGAACTACTTCAGTTTTTCCATAGTGAAAACTCACTACTGAAAGAACAGCACCAAGCAATTACTAAAGGATTCATCCCCATGATTCAAACACATTCAACTATGTCCAAGTTTCCAACATCTGCACACTGGGGACTAAATTTCAACATGAGCTTTGGGTAGGGACAAACAAACGCTATCCAAATCATAGCAGTAGTCTTGGAAAAACATATATGTAGAAAGTAGGGGCAGAACTGAGGGCAGCAGAGCCAAGAAAGAGCTTATAGTAGTCAAAGGTCTAAGTACTTAAGTCCAAAGAAAACTTCAACATGAATGAATATGTTGCTGAACCTCACTTTAAAATAGGTCAGGAAATAACTGAATGGGTGAGTTTTAAAAATTACCTGAATGGGTTAGTACATTATGTTAAAGATAAGAGATGACTTCTCTGGGTATTGCTTGAGGTATCTGATGCCCTACCCTCAACCTATAGGAGCACAGAGACTTTAGGGTTTTTTTTTTTTTTCTTGATTTTAACGAAATAGTAAATTCCAACCTTACTGATTTTTAAAACGTAGGTCTGAAATTCAAGAAGTCATGAAATAATTAATAGACTAGCATTGAGCTTCTCATTTGGAAAAGTAGAAGATAGACAATAATAAACCAACATTTCCAGAGAAATGAAATATGAAGACTTCACCTCAATAATACCATATCTATCATGGGAGAAAAAAGATACATGAGGATACTGAAAAACTGAGAAACATTATCAGTCCCAAACTTGACGAAAATCTCCTCCTAAAATAGTGAAGAAACTAAAACAGAAACTAAATATGGGGAAAGATAAACAGCAGAGAAAATAGTGGTTGAAAGTTAACCTTGATATGCAGCTGTACAATGGATAAAGATAGACAGCCTCCTTAGGACCATGAAACACGAATATTAAAGGATTCCTAAATCAGAAGGGTCATAGATTAAGACAAATTCTCTAATGATTAGGAAAGGAAAGAAATGCTAGAAAATTAAAGTTAAGTAGGATGAAGTAAAGTAAATGTAATATTCTAAATGTACTACGGGAAAACAGACAAAAAGTAGTGTATTATAGAAGAGAAAATAAAATGATTCTAAAGATCATGTCCTTCTCTTGGGGAGGAAATGAATTAAAATCCCATGATTGAGGAAAAGTGCATTTCAGTTACAAGACAATTATCTATTTTAAAATAAATAACATTAGTGATTCATATCTAATTAGGAGAATAAGAAAAAGATGCTAATTATTTAAAGGAACAGAAAACTGGAGTAGACACAAACCAGTGAAAAAAGCAAAAAATGTCAACCCCATCATGCTAACAAAATTGGAGATGAAGAAAAAGAGGCAAAATAATTTAACTTGATAAGCATACATAGAGTAAAAGGGAAGAAGTAAAACAGATTATTAGCCACAGATAATATAGTAGCAAAAAGGTAAAAGTTTGCAATTTTCTGATTATAAGATACATACTTAAAGTATCAGAGAAAGTTGAATAAAGTGATATGTGCAAGGAGTATCAAGAAAAAGCAAATCAAAAGAAATCAGAGTATCATTAATCACATTAGAGAAAGTGGGATTTGAGGTAAGCAGAATGAAACAGGGTAATTGAGTAATTATATAATAATAAAAAGCAAAATTGATGAAAGATATTATAATCATGAATTTGTATGGCTTATATGAGCTAAGCATATTAAAGGGAAACTATTAGAAATGTGGGCTGGGTGTAGTGGCTCATGACTGTAATCACAACACTTCAAGAGGCCTACACGGGAGAATAACTTGAGACTAGGAGTTCAAGACCAGACTGGACAACAGAGTGAAATCTTACCTCTAGAAAAATAATTCTAAAAAATTAGCTGGGCATGGTGGCACATGCCTGTGGTCCCAACTATATGTGAAGCTGAGGCAGGGAGGTCGCTTGAGCCCAGGAGGTCAAGGCTGCAGTGAGCTGTGTTTGCGCCACTGCAAGGCCTTGTCTCAAAACAAGAAAAAAAAAAAAAAAGAAATGTGAGGGAAACAAAAATAAAATTATACTCAATGAAATATTATAATACATATTTTTCAGAATTAGTCTAGTAGATTAAAATTACCATCAATAGACATGTTATATAATAGCTGTATGGAGAGCCTTATGCCCCTCAATTAAATATTTTCCTATATCTAAGAAACACATACAAAAAAGTTATGTGCTTGGCTACATCAAAACTTTAATTTTTTTAGACAATTTACCATCAATGTATCTTATCATAAGCCAATACAATTGAAAATAAATAATTAAAAATTAAGTCCAAATGCTTATCTATACATTGAGACAATGTTAACTTTTAGGTCAAAGAATAAATTAAAGGTCACTAGCTACTTGAAGTCAATGAAAACTAAATGCTTCACTATCAAAACCTGTTAGACACAGCAAAAATACTTTAAGATAATGTGTGGCCTTAAAACTGTTCTTTGAAAATAAACATTTGAAAAATTGGCCAACATAATTACGCATCAGAAAAATGAAAATTAAAATCACAATGAGATATTACTATATACCAACTGGAACTGCTAAAATTTAGAAAAGACTGAAAATAGGAGGTGTTGAGAAGTATGTGGAACAGCTGGAACTCTCCGACATTGCTAGTGGGAGTGCAAATTGAAACAATTACTTAGAAAAATTGTTCGGCAAGATCGCCTAAAATAAGTATATACTTCCCCAATAACCTTGAAATTCTCCTCCTATGTATGTACCCAAGAGAAATGAGTAAACAACTCCAACAAAAGACATACACGAGACTCTCAGCTTTATTAATAACCACCCAAAATTGAAACAGCACACAGGCATACCTCAGAGATATTTTGGGTTCAGTTTCAGACGACAACAAGAAAGCAAATATCACAATAAAGTGAGTGACATAAATTTTTTGGTTTCCCCATGCATATAGAAGTTATGTTTGCACTGTACTCTAACCTATTAAGTGTGTACTAATATTATGTCTTAAAACAATTGAAGTGTTGGCCTCAACTGCTAAAGCAGTCACCAGCTAGCTGCTTTAGCCTCTAACTAGAGAGTCAGCCTGTCCTTTGAAGCACTGAAGCCAGGCATTGACTTCTCTCTACTATATAAGTCCTAGATGGTATCTTTTCCCAATAAAAGGCTGTTTTATCACCACTGAAAATCTGTTTAATGTAACCACCTTCAATAATGATCTTAGCTAGATTTTCTGGATAACTTGCTGCAGCTCCTATATCAGCACTTGCTGCTTCACCTTGCACTTTAATATGATGGAGATAGCTCTTCCCATAAACCTCATGAACCAGCCTCTGTTAGCTTCTAACTTTTCTTCTGCAGCTTCCTCACCTCTCTCAGCCTTCATAGAATTGAAGAGTAGGGTCTTGCTTTGGATTAGGCTTTGGCTTAATGTGAGGCTTTGTGGTTGATTTTTTTTCTATCCGGACCACTAAATTTTTCTCCGTTTATCGGTAAAATAAGGCTGTTTTGCTTTCTTATCACTCACATGTTCACTGGAGTAGAACTTTCAGTTTCCCTCAGAACTTTTCCTTTGCATTCACAACTTGGCTAACTGTTCGGTGCAAGATGCATAGTTTTTGGCCTATCTCAGCTTCCAACATGACTTCCTCACGAAGCATAATAATTTCTAGATTTTTATTTAAAGCGAGAGACGTGCACCTCTTCCTTTCACTTGGAGTCTTAGAGACCTTATTGTAGGGTTATTAATTGGCCTTATTTGAATATTTTTGTGTCTCAGGGAATAAGGAGGACTGAGGAGAATGGAGACTGGGGAACAGGCAGTTGGTGGAGCAGATAGAACACACCCAGCATTTATCAATTAACTTCACCATCTCATATGGGCACTATTCATGGTGCCCCCAAAGAATTACAATAGTAAGATTAAAATTCAGTAATCCCAGGGCACCCTAACAGATGTAATGACAATCAAAAAATTGAATTATTGTGAGAATTCCCAAAATGTAACGGAAGAATGTAAAGTGAGCACATGCTGTTGGAAAAATGCTGTTGAAACATTTGCTGTATTCAGGGTTGCCACAAATCTTTAATTTTTAAAAACAAATCTGCAAAATGCAGGAAAATGAAGCACAATAAAATGAGGTATGCCTGTAAATGTTCATGTACAGAAGAGCAGATAAATAAAAATGCTAGCATATTCAGACAATTTAATACTACCCATCAATAAAATAGAAGGAACTCCTCATATCGTGACAACCTAGATGATTCTTACAGAAATTGCAATGGACAAAAAATGCCAGATATGTACATGTGAAAGGATTCTCTTTTTATGAAGTTGGAGAATAGACAAAAGCAATCTGTGGTAATAGAAGTTAGAATACTGTTTACTTCTGTGACATGGAGTTTTGAATGTAACATCTAAGACTTTAACAAAGATTCATATTTTGACCTTGGTGGTGGTTACACACACACACACACGGGAAATACTTGACAAGTGATACACTTAAGATTTGTGTAATTTTACTGCATATATGTTATCTTAAGTATATAAAAATGAAATATATTAGAATTAAGAATTGATGATATAAAATTACTGTAAGAACAAATAATTAAGCCAACACAAATCAGAGGAAGAAATTAAAATAAAAGCTGACATAAGTAAGATAAACACAAAAATTTTAGAAAGTACAAGTAAATCAAAAGTTAAATATAAAAAAAGACTAAATAGTAGTTTTGCAAATCTAATGATATAGTATAAGAATAAGTCTGTGGGCATAAGACAAATAAAAAATACACATGGGTCATAAACAATTACAAAAACAGCCTATGACTGTACACTTGACAAACCAGCAGACATGGACCAAACCAATCTATGGAAATTAAATAATGGTATGTTGAAGTTTATTAGACCAGTTATTTGAAGTTTTTATGTACCAATTGCTGAATATTATGTGCCTGGTACTCTTCTAATCCTGGGTGTAAAACAATACATAAAACCAAAACCCTGCCCTCATGAAGTTTGCATATCAGTAAAATAAATTCATAGTTGTATTTCAGGTGGTAATATTTTTTTGAAGAAAAACATGAAGCAGGTTAAAGATCAAGAATGACTGGGCGATCAAAAAGTTGACTCTCAAGGAGTGGAAATACGCTGATTTGGAAGCACTCTTGACTTATTTAGAAAGTAGCAAGGAATCATAATAGCTAAAGTAAAAAATAAATAAATAAATAAAAATAAAAATGAGCAAGAGATTCAGAGGTAGGATGTCAGCGAAATAGTAAGGGCCAACACCCAGGCCTTAAGAACCATGGTAAAGAATGGATTTTATTCTGAATGAGATGGGAGCCACTGGAAGCTTAAGGTAGTGAAATGTATTATCTACCATATGTTTTAGTATGATTGTTCACTGATGTTGAAAACAAGACATAGAAGCATAAGGAGAGAAACAGGGTAAACTTCCATCATACAGATGTTTTCATTTGAGAAGGATGCAATGTATAGAAATAGATTGATGCCAAATTATATTTAGTGCCTCACAATGGTTTATTCCAGAGAGTATTTGCTCCTCAATATCGAGTGCTCGACATTATTTATTTATTTTTTAGAAATGCAGCCTACAGGTAGGTGCAGCAAACCACCATGGCACATGTATACCTGTGTAACAAACCTGCACATTCTGCACATGTATCCCAGAACTTAAAATTAAAAAAAAAAAAAAAAGAAATAGACAGCTACTCAAGAGGCCATGGGTGGAACTTACAGACTCATCTTCAATGGGCTGAATGTCTATGTCCCCCTAAAATTCCTACGTTAAAATCCTAACCTCCGAGGTGATGGGATTAGGAGGTAGGGCCTTTGGGAGGTGATTCTCATGAGGTGGAGCCCTCGGGAATGGGATTAGTACTCATAGATGAGGTCCCAGAGAGCTCTCCTTCCACCCTATGAATGGCCAGGAAGCGAGCCCTCAACAGACACCTCATCTGCCAGCACCTTGATCTTGGACTTTCCAGCCTCTAGAACCATGAGAAATAAATGTCTATTGTTTATAAGCCAAAAAAAAAGAGAAAGAAATATAGTCCTATATACGTGGTAGAATAGATTCAGTTTAGCCTAAAGATTGCATTTCCCCTTTACTTTGCATGTAGATATGGAAAGGTGGTTAAATTCTGGAAAGATGGTAAGTGTTATGCTTCTTGTTCATGAAATTCACAGATGTCAAAGCTGAGACTACTATCTTGGACCATGAAATGGCCTAACATAGCTCAGTAGAGCAAAGATAAAAGAATCCTCAGTACTTGCCGCCGCAGAAAACTACAGCAGCCCTGGGCTACCTGCCTCTGGACTTTCATCTGAGAAAGAAAGAAACTTCTCTATCTACTTACAGTTATAGTTATTTTGAGTTACTTTCACCCACAGCTGAATATATTCCTAACTGTTATAATTTAGCAAATAAATTAAAGCATCCACCTGAAACCTTAGCCAAAGAAAACTTCTGCCAGTACATATGAGCTAAGAACATGGGAGCTACTATTACAAATATTTTGGTAAAACATTTTGTGAATAATCATAACAGCAGAAGTGTGTTCGTAACTACAAATGGACATTTTAATAATAAAAATTTGTTTGTTATTTAATCTTTGAGCAAGTGAACTTGACTTCTAGGGTTCCAGTTAAGACCTTTACAAAAGGATGTATAATCTCTTACCTATCAGTTGTAGTCATTAGCTAACCAGGGTTTTTTTTCAGCACACTAGAACAAAGGGAAATGTACACTTTGTACTGTAATTATCAGTAAATAATTGATATCCAGTAAATGTTTTAAGCATCAACTCACTGATCTAGTTTATTTTTAAACATTCAAATAGACTGAGCCACTGATTTCCATGGCAACATAACAAAAAAGGAATTAGAAAACACCGGTTTATTTCATTTCATTTTGAGCAATTGCCTAATTTTTATGACTTACACATAGGATTAGTGAGTTAGTGCTTAATTTCATGACTTCCACAAAACAGGGTTTTAAAAAATAGACACGGTGTTACCAAAAATTATAGATAGCCAGATTTTCTCAAAGACAATACTATGATATTCCTGAAGTTGATTTTTACATTTTTTAATTATAAATAAAATGCGTAGTAATAATTTTTTAAAAAATATAAGATATAGCATAACCCTGAAAATATTTGGACAGATATATATGCACAATGACTTCTACCTTCTTAGCTATTTTTCATTTTACTTTTTTTGAGACGGAGTTTCACTCTGTCACCCAGGCTGGAGTGCAGTGGCACTATCTCGGCTCACCGCAACCTCTGCCATCTGGGTTTGAGCGATTCTCCTGCCTCAGCCTCCCAAGCAGCTGAGATCACAGGTGCCTGCCACTGTGCCCAGCTAATTTTTCTATTTTTAGTAGAGACGAGGTTTCATGAAGTTGGCCGGGCTGGTCCTGAACTCCTGACCTTGTGATCCACCCGCCTCAGCCTCCCAAAGTGCTGGGATTACAGGCGTGAGCCACTGTGCCCGGCCTCATTTTACCATTTTATAAATTTTCTTCAACCCATTTGAAATAGTTTACTCATAGAATAATTTGCACATTGTTGTTCTTTATTTTTTAAACATATAAAAGATATTTAATTTGTATCTTTCTTTCTTTCTTTTTTTTTTTTTTTGGAGGAGTCTCGCTCTGTCACCCAGGCTGGAGTGCAGTGGCATGATCTCGGCTCACTGCAACCTCTGCCTCCCGGTTCAAGTGTTTCTCCTGCCCCAGCCTCCTGAGTAGCTAGGACTACAGGCATGTGCCACTGTGACCAGCTAATTTTTTGAATTTTTATTAGAGATGGGGTTTCACCATGTTGGCCAGGCTGGTCTCAAACTCCTGACCTCAAGCAATTCACCTGCATCAGCCTCCCAAAGTGCTGGGATTACAGGCATGTGGGCTATTTTATAAGGATCAAAAATAGCACTTCCAATTATACATTAATTTTCCTAATTTTAAAATGTAAATTGAGAAATAAGTTTTTACATTTATTTCTAAATTTACATTTTAAAATTAGGAACAAATGTATAATTGGAAGTGTTATTTTGGATCCTGACAAAATAGGCAGTATACCTGCAAAACACTGGAATTATTTAAGTAGCTGTCATTGCTTAGTTCAGTCAAACTTCAACTCCAGCAAAATTCTTCTCTTATGTAATAAAAGAAACTTTAGAGTAGCAAGCCGTTCTTAGTCTGCAAAAGAAAACAACTCATTGACCTACAAAACTTTAGTATATAAGAAGACAGTAGGACATATACTGGTAAAGTTACTAAATTTCAAGGAAAAAGAGAAATAAAAACTACAAAAGCCTAGGTAGAAACATAAATTGCCTATAAAGAAAACAAATAGGTGCTATTACTTTACTTCCCAGTATCTCAACAATACCAGGAAACAGAAGTCTACAGATCAACTTTAACAGATAACTGTGGGGGAAAAGATACATGCTAATGACCCTGTACCTGAATAAGTTAATTTTTAGTGCAGTGGACGTAGAAAATATTTTTAAACCATTTAATGACTCAGTAATGTAGTGATACAAACTTACTGAAAAGTTTATTTGAAGATGTTATTTTTCCAAGAAAAAGATGATTTATTTAACTCACAAATGAGAAAGTCATTTTAAGAAAACTGCCACTTAATTCTCTAGAAACACGTAATTGATCTAAAAGGCTCCTAAAAGATTATTATTCACTTTATATACAATTGTCAACATTATATTTTTCAGAATGTGAAAACAATATAGCAGTTCCCAAATCATGTAAACACATGGTGAGGTATGCTAATTTTTTCAATTTTAATCTCAAGATTCAAAATCTTGACTAGAACCAATGACTGGCTCATTCATACTTAATCAGTTTGTGCTTCCAATCTTGTATATCCAATCCCAGCCATCCCTCTCCCCAAATCTAGTAGCACACAGCAGCTAGATTGATTTTTAAAAC
The DNA here is from genome assembly GCF_028885625.2 of Pongo pygmaeus. Taxonomy (NCBI): domain Eukaryota; kingdom Metazoa; phylum Chordata; class Mammalia; order Primates; family Hominidae; genus Pongo; species Pongo pygmaeus. The sequence continues at coordinate 25,962,599 of NC_072388.2, read as the reverse complement.
CTAAATTAGATTATGTAACATCCATGACTAACACCAATCCAAGGACTTCTAATGGCATGAAAAATAAAATTCAAACTTCTTGTCAGAGATTCTGAATCCCTATCATCCTGCATCCATCTATCTCATCAAATTCAATTCACTCTGGTCCCTTCTTTGTTATTGAGCTCCAGTTGTATTTTGTGGACTGTATTTTCCACCCTAAGGTCCTTCAGTAAGATCCATTGGCTTGGGACTCTATTCCATAGACTTTTTGTTTGATTTCTTCTCATCCTTCAATTCTCAGCTACAATTTTATCTGCTCAGAGAGGCTTTACCTGATCACAAAATCTAAAACATTTTCTCGGTGTTTCATTCCACAAGCCTATTTTAGCTTTTCTTAACAAATAGTATTAACAATTAACAAACATTAACATGTGTAATATTAAACATCTTAAATTAGCAAACATTAACATGTGTAATATTTGAGTTTTTTCTCCAAAAAACTACATTGTTTTGTGTTTTATTACTATTAGTTCAGCTTTTAGTTTAAATTGCAAATGATTTTGTATGTATGTGTCTGTGTATATATTAGGTTGGTGCAAACGTAATTGCGGTTTTTGCCGTTAAGAGTAATGCAGTTTTGCCATTACTCTTAATGGCAAAAACCGCAATTACGTTTGCACCAACTTCATATATGGCACATAATCAACTTTGAGTTTACGATATATCACTCCCTTCAGTATGGAAAATGATTTAATGATTTAAAGATAAATAATAACAAGCCAGAGAGATGTATAAATAATAAATTTCACTCAAGGTGATGAATGCATTATTAAAGGTAAATGAATATTGTTATGGAAACATTGAAAGGCTATCATTTCAGTAGCTTACTAATCTGGACATTTAGAGTGTTTTAGCAGTAGAATCATTTCCACATTCCTCTTTCTTGCCTCATCCACTGAAAGCTTTAACTTCGAACTCACATTTGGGTTTATAAAACTGTGGATAAATTTTATAAACAGTGCTTTCATCTTCAATGTAAAAGCCTTACCGATCATCATACCTTTAATTGTATTCTGTATTCAAAATTAAAGACATAAATATTATAAAATACCTTGTAAATTGTGTAAAAGTCATATTGACCATTGAATAGCTAAGATGCACATTAATAAATATACCTTCCTAATGAAATAGTCTCAAAAACAATCTTGATAAGAAGTTATTTTATTGTGTTATATTTTTGAAATTGAATAGATTCAGAATCTATTTTAATAATCAAAATATATTAAGGCATAAAATTATAATCATAAATACTAATGCTTGTCACTGGTGGTATTATGCTTGTTTTAAATGTTTGTATTATACTTTGTACATTTTTTCATTTTTATGGAATGAGCATCTGTCATTTGTGTAATAAATCTTCAGTAATACAGTTATTAATTCAAAACATTTATTGAACAGCTACTCTATACTTGAGTCTTTTAGGCTCTTGGTTACATAAGTGAATAAAATAGAAAATATTATTTCCATTCAGTTTATTTTTTAGGAAGGAGAAAGACAATAATCAATACACATAATAAGTAAACAAATTATATAGGCTAAGCGCAGTGGCTCACGCTTGTAACCCCAGCACTTTGGGAGGCCGAGGAAGGCAGATCACTTGAGGCCAGGAATTCGAGACCAGCCTGGCCAACATGGTGAAAACCCATTTCTGCTAAAATACAAAATATCAGTTGGGTGTGCTGGCACATGCCTGTAATCCCAGCTACTCGGGAGGCTGAGGCGCAAGAGTCCCTTGAACCTGGGAGGTGGAGGTTGCAGTGAGCCGAGATCCCACCACTGTGCACCAGCATGGGAGACAGGGCAAGACTCTGTCTCTAAATAAATCATATAATATAATAATATAATATAATATAATATATTAAAAGAGTAACAGTTTTGTGAAAGGAAAAATCAGAGTACTGTAAGAGAGTTCAGCAGTGCCTGGGGAAAAAAAAATGGTTACAATGTAATGGAGCTGTCAAGGGAGAACCCAATGAGAAGTGACAATTGACTTAAATCTTCTAATAGGTGGAGAGAAGATGTTGTATATATATATGAACCATACATCCAGAGGAAGAATTTCCTAGGCAGAAAAAAACTACTGTCACAGTGGCCCTAAGGTGACTATCATATTTGGGGAAGAACAAGGAGACGAGAGTGAGCTATAAGGAGAGAGTGTCAGAAGAGGAGGAGAGAGATGAAACAATGTAAGGTATTTCAAATGACTTTTTACCTCTTCCTACACTAAGCTATACCTGATATTTCTTTCCCAGGATATTTCTTAGCCATCCTCTTGCCTTTCCTCTCTTAACTTGTTTCTCTGATAATGAAGTCAAAATACAGAGACTATAACAACATAGAGATTTGCATTCTAGCCCTAGCTTCACTGCTAAGGACAAATATGCAAGCACTTATTCTTTCTATTTATTCTTTATTTTAATGCCTCAATTTTCTCATAAGATTTAGATTAAAAAATCTCATAAGATTTAGATAATCGTACTACCTGCTGTATGCTTTTGTTCTGAGAATTAAATTAGATGCTGTTTAGCACGGAGAAAGCACGTGGTATTTAGCTCATAGCAAGCACCTACATTTTAGCTATTTTAATAGCATTACTATAATGATTGTAATTATTGTTATCTGGCATCAAAACTGCTGAATTACTTTCCCCCATAATATATCCTACTTTTCTCATATACAGGCCATCTGCTACAGGTGAACTATAAGGTAAACATAGTATAAGAATCCACATTATGTTTATAATATAGAATCATATGTTTATACATATTTTGACTTTATCTAAATTCTAATTATCTTCATGCCTTACCACATTCACACAGTCTGTTTATGTGATTTTTCTATGTACTTTCTGTCACCTTGAAAACCCAATAGCACTTGATATCTATATCATTAATTTGGCACTGGTCAAATGCTAACATCTATTGTTAGTGTTATTGTATAATTTATAGCCTGCTTCCCCAACTGTCTTTAGCTCCTTAAAGACAGGGAGACTACTTCTAAATAGTTATTATAAAAATGTCTTCTATATTATAGGCACTCCATCAATTTTTTGATTTAGCGTTTGTGAAAACGATAATGCATCCCTTTTATTACAAAACAGAGTAGAGTTTGCAGTTATAGCTGGGGTCACTTTGTTAATTAAAAAAAAACACTGGCAGGATGTTTAAATTATGGTTATCCTTCTAACATACACTTCAAAATGAAGTACTACAATTTTGTTCCTTACTCCTTCATCTGGCCTGGAGAGAGAGGTGATAGTCAAACTATTGGGGGTGATATAAAACCTTTAAAAACCTGCTGAAAAACTGCAGAAAACAAAGTGGGAACCAGGACTGGAATGGCAGGAACATAGGTCTAGTTGCCAGAATTATTGTAAAGTAATAAAAGTCTTTCCACCAACCTCGTTTAGATCACTAACACCTGCCCCAGCTGCCTAGGAAGCTCTAGGTTTACTGTTGGCATGCCTGAAACCCAGCTGCTGCTGTGATTACATTATTTACCTCTGTTTGCCTCACTATAGGTTTGCCAATGCACATCAAATCCCAAAGCAGTCCTTACACTAATACTCTAAATTAAAAGATTGACTAAAAGGTCGTGAATTTCTTCCCAAAAAATAATTCATTGGGACATGAAGAATGGGAATTTAAATATGTGTGTCATGAGTGGTTTAGTCTGGTTTTAGATTTGGATTGGGAAATAGAGGAATTCCATTTTTGATAAAAGTGAGATTGAAAGTTTTGGGACTACCATATTAGAATATTGTCAGGGGTTCTAAACTATAAAATGGTTTATTAAAATATTCAATGGAATATATTGTATTTTAAAGTTTTTGATAAATCCTTAAAATTATAGATAATGTACATGTGTATTTCATTATTTTGAAAGCTGGATATTTTATAATTTTTTTCACACTCATGGTTGGAGATAAGAAATAATATTATTTTATCAAATGATATGTAGTTTAAAACCAAGTACATTAATTAGTCAATATTTAAATGGAGGTCACACCTTTCTAATGCATCATTATTGTGGGACAAATTCAAAAGGAATATTAACACCAAATGTGGCCGTGTTCTGTAAATTATTGGTATACTAAATCATTTAGAAAACTAACAAATAACTGTACCAGAAAAACATTAATTAAGTCTTATTCTCATTTTCTCCCCAAAGAGAATAAATAAGCAATGTATTGAATGACTTGCCTTGGAACAGTTAGTCATGCATTCTGATATCAATTGCATTTTAAACACCAAATCTGACTTGCTGGGTGGTTTAACTGGAAATACATGGGCTGTGGTGTTTCAGTACCTGGGATGAAATCCCAGCTTCACTTTGTCACCTTTGTAAATAGTCAAGAGATGGAATTACAGATGCTCCTTGACTGACAATGGGGTTACCTCCTGATAAACACATTATAACTGGAAAATATCTTAAATTGAAAACATATTTGATACACCTAACCTAACAAACATAGCTTAGCCTAGCCTACCTTGAAGGTGCTCAGAGAATATTTACATTGCCCTGCAGTTGGGCAATAATCATTTGACACAAAGCCTATTTTGTAATAAACTATTAAATATCTAATGTGATATATTGTATACTATACTGAAAGTAAAAAATGCAATGACTGAGTACTCAAAATATGGTTTCTACTGAATTTTGTATTGCTTTCTCATGATTGTTAAGTCAAAAAATTATTAAGTCAAACCATCATAGGTTGGGGATCACCTGTACTTAATGCCTGGGTAAAACAAGGATGATGATAAAGGTAATCATGGTGATGTAAATATGCCATAAGATAATCAATTTAAACATCATGATTAATTTAATGATATCAGCAATTATTGTAAAGATGAAATGAACTTGTGAATTGTGGCTCCTAGCTTGTGATTTCATGCATTTATATTTCGGTTTGAAGCATTTCATATTCCTTATAGGTTTGAAACCATGTTAAGAGAAAATGCTCCAAACAACAGGCAAACAAAGATGAGATCAATTTATAATTGAAAGCCAAAGCAAAATTGGAGGATTCAGCATAACTGGAGAGAAATTCAGAGGAAACTCTAGTCCATATAAATTCCAATATGTTTGCACTGTTTAGAATAAGGAAAGTAAAGGGAGGGATATACATTGTAACAAGTCTTCAATTAACCTATTTCTTTTTCAGGAAAATAGTATAGGATGTTAACTTAAGGAATCAGAATGACAGTAGATTTTTGTCAATGGCAAGAAAGGGACAATACCTAATCATTTTAATACCTCTAAATTGTTAAAAGATGATAACTTTTCTTTTTCACAAAGCAAAATGGGCTTTTAAGTAGTTTCAGAATTAGGCATTATAGAAAAAATGAACAATGTGTGACTCATTTTTAAATGATGTATTGCATTATGTAGATGTGTATGTAAAAATGCACAGATAGCCTATTTATATTTTAAAATAGATTGATAGAAAAAAATTGTTTTCCTTATATTGGTTTAATGCATGTGAATTTTATTGTGGCATATGGAATTGAATGAAAAGTAACAAGTGAGCCATAGTAAAAATGTCTGCAGAATCAGATGAAGGAAATGAAAATGAAATTAAATTATGTTTCCTATTGTTCTTATGTTAAAAAAATGGAAAGAAGAATGTAAGAAAGATTGGAATCAGGGTGTTACAGTGCTCTATTAATGGAAGCTAAATATGTTACACTGCGGGTGTGAGGAAAATCTAAAATACAACTACAATTTGTAGAAAGCAATTTTATGGAAGGTGGCAATGATGAAATTGTGAGTAAAAAACATTTTGGTGATTAAAGATGTACAAGAAATGAATGTACATGTTTTATATTTTATTTCATTTTAAAATGAATCACACATAAAATCTGAATAACACATGAAATAGAAAGCCTCTAACAGATGTTATGATCTAGTTTTAATTTGATACCACTGCCTCTTGATATAAAAATTGTATATGTACTTTAAACTCTCAAACACACTTATAATTTGAGAAAAAACAAACAGATACTAAGTTAAATGGGGTGATTAGGATGACTTCATTTTGAACAAAAAAACATAAGATGTTTAGTATTTTTTCACAAGTTGGAAATGTTCAGGATTTTTAAACTGCAGACACAGTATACTTAGAAGTGAAGTGAACCATATGATTATAATACGGGAGAGGGTGGATTTGGTAGGAGTAAGACAACAATAACAACTACAGTAGTCTAAGAGTCACATTTTAAAGGTGAATTAACAATTCCAACTTCCTGAACACATAAACAGAAGAACAATGCATACACTGTGAGAAGTAATTCTCCAAGCATAATCACAGTGCTGTGCACAGACCTGGACTCACTAAGTTAAAAAGACCTTGGAAAACTTGAAGAAAGTTTAAGGACAAGCAATAAACATGATTAATAGCTTGGAAAATAGAATCTCAGAGGAAAGGTTAAGGGAACTAATATTATTTAAGTTGGAAAATAGGCTGGGGAAACAAGTTGGTTTTCAATTACATGAAGGATTATTACTTAGAAGGTGCTGATCGGTACTCTGATGCCACAGAGGGCAGAACAAGAATAAGTGAGCTTGAAATGTTGTATAAAGCATTTAGGTTAGCTAAAAGAAAGAACTTCCATCAGGACTGCAAGGCATTAAAATGGAAAGTACTTAATTTATTCCTCTATAGACCTTTCAAAATGCACTGGAAACTCATTTGTCTAGGAAAGTTTACATGAAGCCCAGCCTAAAGAGTGGAGAGGAAAGTGAAAAACTGGAAATTTTTATACAGACTAACTTTCCTAAATTACTCTTACTTTCTGAATTGTGAATATGTGTATTGCGGGTTTATTGTGGTGCATAGCAAGGAGGGATATGCCCACAAATGAAAATTTTTAAAATATAGTTTAAGTGCACATTTCTTTGTTTAATATAGCAACCTTAACAAATGCTATAATTCTAAAAGTCCTTATTGTATCTGCTTAAGCAATTTTAGCTTGTTTACTTAATCAACTTCAAGAGACAACTAGTAACTAATTGCATTTTTGTTTCTTGGTTTATCATCCCCTTCTTTGCAATATATTGTTTTGTTTATTCTCTTAGAAACAAATCAAACCAACTGAATATTCTTCCATAAGGTAATAAAATAATATATTTTCTACTACAATATTTTATTTACATAGAAAAATAGGCTATTCTCTGAACACCTGCACACTTAATTATCTTAGAGTTAAATTATACAAGAATTCCATACCACTGATTTCTGAGTCTTGTGCTAACAAAGATAAATGAAAGCAGAGATTTCAATAAAATTTTGCAAACAGTTCTGTTAGAGCTTGTCAAATACGCACAAGATGTGAGTTCTAACTACTTTCATTTATGTGTCAATGTTATGAAAATCACTAACTGAAAGTATGGACTTTTGCATTCAGTCTGTACACAAATGGATAAAGGAGAGCAATCTACTTGGGAGCTTTTAACTATTTCTTTGTTGGTGATGTTTATTTTTCCCCGGTAAAATATTTCACTTTCTTTAAAATATATAACAAATAAATGAACATTTTCACCAAATACAAATAGGCAGCATAAATTGCATTACAAAAAAAGGCTTTTCATTTTAAAGAATGTCTATTGCTTTATGTTTGGGAAGTGCTTTGTAGTCATTAGTAGCTAATTCTTTACAATGTCAGTAAGAATGTAGAGAAGTGACAGTTATTTCTTCTAAGATGAGAAAGATTTCATGAACAAATCATTCACTAAATTTGCATAACAAGTAACTGAAGAGATGGAATTGTAACTTTGAGGTCTTGTGTCATACTTTTTGTGTTTTGATTCTGCAAAAAGACATGTACAAATTGACATAAACAAGAAGGGATTCATTTTAACACCCGTACCCGAAAGCAAACAAAAAGGGAGTTAATCTTCTACCATGTCTGAGAGCTAGTTTACACTAAAAGTTTCCACTTAGGGGAGAATAAGTATTACCCCAATGTAATATTGTACCAGGTAAAGAGCGAGGCCAGCCAACAAAACCTCCTCCTCTTTGCAAATAAGGTCACATATATGATAGATAGAAAGATGCCCTTGAATGAGTGGGCATGCATGCTGAGAAAAGCTAGGGGTGCTTATTATAATTTGGCATTTTTCATATTTTTATAATTCATCTGAAAATGAATGACTTTTTATTATGCTGACATATATAAAATTTATGGAACTTTATCATTTCCCCTCAAGCAAATCTAATACAAAACCCACACAAAGTTTAGAATTCTCTACTTGAGCCCTAAACAGATGATAAGTTTCTGCTTAGCATCTACACAAATTTAAAATGAATAAAACTCATTGACAATCAGATTATGTGGCTCAATGACAACCATTTGGTACGCATATACCTCCTGAAATGTCTGCATCAAATCATCCCACATTGTTATTCTGTTAATATACTTATTACTCTAACATTCTCTTAGAATTCTCTGCTAATAACTTGGACATTCACGAACTAGAGAACAATCATCATAATATTTTCCATATCTATCTTCTGTTCTTTGTAATACCACGCACTTAATGGTTTCTCCATGTTTGGAATGACTAATAATTGCACTTAGAACGCTAATGAAAGCATTCTTTCTGCCTCAAACAAAATATTATGTGTTAGCTTGACTTAAAAAGAGGGATACAAAAATAACACAGTTATCTTTGCCATTTACAACAAGAAACAGAAGTCTACCATTTTGTCTGAATAATATAGTTTTGATTGTTGTTTAACTTTACAATAAAAACCTACATTCTTTGTTGTGATCTTTTGTAAAATATTTTATATGTCACACCAACTGTTCTTTTAATGTAAATGTGAATTAGTCAAAACTCCTAAGGACCTTCAAGACATGAATTTCTGTCCGTTTCTTACCTTGAGACCATAGAGTCTATGATTGCTGGGAAAATGCCATTTATTGACAAAGTCCTGAACTATGTTTTAAATATGAATACCTATTGTACCCTGTATTATTGGTCTACCTAGCAATTACACCCTGATGTTACCTCTGCAGCTAATTAATAACTCTTCTCCCATGTCGTAGGAATTATGTCTTGTCTCTGGCTTCTTATTTCTCATCTGGCAATGGTCATAAATTCCTAACTTTCCAATAATGCATTGCAGATTCTAAGAAATGAATAATATTATCAGATCATTCTTCGCAACAAACCAGGACTTCTTTGGTTTTTCTTTCATATCACCAACTGATAAGACACTGTAATTTTTTAAACTCAAAGGAATTTACTTTTGTCACTAAGAAAGTGATGAGACTCAGAAGAATCATCTCTTTTAATGCTATAAAGCTAAGATCCTTTTTTTTTGTTGTTTGTTTGTTTTTTTCTTTTATTATTATTATTATTATTATCATTATTATACTTTAGGTTTTATGGTACATGTGCGCAATGTGCAGGTAAGTTACATATGTATACATGTGCCGTGCTGGTGCGCTGCACCCACCAACTTGTCATCTAGCATTAGGTATATCTCCCAATGCTATCCCTCCCCCCTCCCCCCACCCCACAACAGTGCCCGAAGTGTGATGTTCCCCTTCCTGTGTCCATGTGTTCTCATTGTTCAATTCCCACCTATGAGTGAGAATATGCGGTGTTTGGTTTTTTGTTCTTGTGATAGTTTACTGAGAATGATGATTTCCAGTTTCATCCATGTCCCTACAAAGGACGTGAACTCATCATTTTTTATGGCTGCATAGTATTCCATGGTGTATATGTGCCACATTTTCTTAATCCAGTCTATCATTGTTGGACATTTGGGTTGGTTCCAAGTCTTTGATCCTAAGAGTTTCATTCTGACATAACAAAAAAGATGTACTAAAGCAGATGTGCTTATTCATTTCACAATAGTCAGTAGAAAAATCATATTAATTATTACAGAGCAAGATCATTAGAAACACATACCCAAATCTTAGATGATTATAGGTAACAAGCCGGTAGGCAGAGGGCAGAGTACTTTTTTGTTTGTTTGCTTGTTTGTTTTTGGAGAGGGGCTCGTTCTATTGCCCAGGCTGGAATGCAGTGAAACCATCATGGCTCACTGCAGCCTCAATCTCCTGGGCTCAATTGATACTACCCCTCAGCTGCCCTAGTAGCTGGGACTACAGGCACATGCCACCATGCCCGGGATGGGATTACAGTTGTGAGCTAAGGTACCCTGCCAGTAAAGTACTTCCTGTTAACCAAAGTTCCCATTGCATGATAAGCACCCTCAACACAGGGATTTGGAATTCCACAAAGGAAAAGAAAAGGCCAGAGACCAATGTGAAACAATGCACAACTGTTCTGTGTCATATTCTTCTGAAAAGAAAAATCATGCTCAAAAGTATGAAATTCATGGGAATTTGAAAATGCCAGAAAGTTACCAGACTGTCCCTTGTGTTTCCTTAGCTTTAAAATGGTGATATCTGTATATAGATTTCCTAAACCTACAAGAAAAGAGCTAGTTTAATAATGAGCAAGACAGGTTATAATTTTTACAAGAAAGCATGCTGAACTTGTCATAAACTGTCAGAAAAATATCCTGGAAAATACCAGTCTTCTTCCTTCAGAAACACCATAATTTCTTTCTGTTTTTTGACATTGACAAAGTTTCCCTCCCTGTGACTGAGCCAGGCTTGGGCATAAAGTCATGTTCTCATTTTTCTTCCCACCTTTCCTCATCTGACTTAGCAAGCTAGTTAAGACAACAAAATACTTATTCTTATAGCTCTCTCGTTTCTCATCAGGTTCTGCCTTTGAGGATAGCCAGCCTGGAATTTGTTCTTTCATATAATGATATTGGCCCATTTCTTCATGGAATAAATGTATTTATACAGACCATAATATAAGACATTAAAACCCAACGTGTTACATGTTACCTAACACAGAAAAAACAAAAACTTACATGTGAACCTATTAGCCAGTGGTGCTAATAGACTGATGAAACCACCCTTCAAGCTTTTATATTGTGAATACTTCAGGATTTCACATGGCTTTGCCAAAGTGCTTGGTTTAAAAGAAAAGTATTTGGAAGAAAGACTATTAGCAGATAGGGCATGAAAAGGGGTTTAATATTGCCATTTTGTATCAATTATATTATTCATTTTTTGAGGATATACCTCTAAATTTTTATTTTCAGTTTAAACAAGCAGATCTAGATTTTTAAGTCATGGAGGCTAGAAATTGTATGCTTTAATCTTTATATCCCCTCTGCCTTAGTAAGAGCTAGCAGTGTTTAAAGGTTTGCTTTAACTGTGTTACCTTGTGAAATGTTATAAAAATGATAGGAAGAATTATTTTCTGCATTTTAAATATGAAGAAAATAGGATAGATAGATATAAAATAATTTGCTCAAGGTTATAAATTTAATAAGCAGTGGAACAAAGAGAAATATAGGGAGTCTTATCTGAGAGTACTCACTCATAACTACTATGCACTAGCGAAGTAGTGCTATGTAATTTACATATATTAAATTTATATGTACTACACACACAGGCACACATGTGTGCAAATATATTTAGCAGATGGAAAATAAAATGTCCCACTTGCTACCTAGTGAATGCTATACTATCTTTTGGAGAGTCCTTTAAAATACAATTTCACTTCCACAACCCAGAGAAATATTTCAGTACTCTTGATTTTGTGACTATGCAGAATTGCTTTGTGGTTATACAGGCAGAATGGTACAGAATTCAATTTGCTGTAACTTTTTAACAAGGAATGATTGCTGGCTAGGACTACCACAGTGTTTGGTGGGGGAACAGCAAACATCTTGTTTTGGGGTAAAATCAATCATCAAATTACAACAACTTCATCTAAATTATGAATTATAATCCATAATTTGCTTTAAGCTTCACTTTTTAAAGCTTGGTTAACGTTCTTACAAGAGCAGTATCACCAGAGGTGAATAACACAAATACGTATTGCTGAACTTGACTTCAGTCTTCTTCAAAGGGAAACTTTCAGGGTGCAATGATGTAGAATGCAGAATAATTAAGTAGCGGAAATTTGTGAATCATCACCCTAAAACAGGAAGAGTATTGACAAACGAAGATAAAGCAAAGAAATCATTTTGGCAAGGTTCTTCTAGAAGTCAGTGAAAATACATAGGTTAGTCATGTTATGTTGTATTTTTTTTTCTATCAGATTATCATATGATATCACTATATAATTATGGTGAGGAAGATTGTCAGTAGGCTATATTGGAATAAAGCACACTAAAATTGATTAAAATATTATTTGTTAAGGATAAACAACACATGGATAAAGATTATGCTATTTAGGCAATGTCAACATTATAAATGAGTAGGAGATAAAATGATAATGATACACGGAGAAACATAGTAAATAATTATATGTTGCCAAAATAAAATATTGAGGGTATCATGGAAGATGAGGCAGCTTGTTGAAAATGGTTAACTCTAACTTGGAGAGATGGAAAGACACCTATGTGATTTAATAGCTCATTTTCCATAGACTAAAAAGACTTAATGTTGAAAGAGCACTTCCTCAAAAAGATGGTAATAAAACAGTGCAGATGCAGAGTGTGCACCTGCTCAAGGAAAAGAAAGAAATTTGATCAAATATTATTTAGCTGATGATAGAACATAGGGTACAATTATTTAAAAAATCAGAACCTTTTATTGCAGTACCTAAATTTTGTGTGCCTGTGACAGAAAAAAAGTATAAACAACTGTAATTTAAGAACTATATCATTATTTCAAATTCATGTGAATTTATTGTGACTTTTATTGTGTAACGTTTTTTGTTTTTGGTAAAATCATGTATTTAAAATATTTAAATGAATGATGGATCCGGATAAGTTTGCAGTGGTATTCATTTTGTTAATATGTATTATATCTACTTTATATCAAGAAATATTCTAGAATAAATGTGCAGGATATAGAGAAATAATTCAGATGTAACCCTTAAAGTTAGTAGATAGTTAACAGGAAAAATAAAAGGAAGTCCAAAAATAGAATACTGTATTACATGTAGTTGCAGCTCATAGGAGGAATACAATGTGAAGTGGGAAAGAGAATTAAATTAAACTTAATATTCATGCTTTTCTGGACCCAGAAAAGGGGAAATGTATTTAAGACAGAGAAAACATCTGAAAGTGTGCAGGGAGAGGTGAAATACACATTATTTTCAGATACAGAAGAGCAAGTTGCATGATGCATTCCACTTAATTTTTACCATGAGGACACAAGATCAGTGACCATATGAGACTTATACAAATGTGCAACTTTAGTTGAAAAACCAATGGCAAGATCACCTAATGACAGACTCTTTAGATTGTAGCTATCTAAGGAACTCTACATTGCTCAAATTGCCGGCTAAAATGGATACAAGTAATGGCACACATGTTGAGAAGTGTTACTTGTTACAAAAGTTAAGCTCTGGCCAAATATATGTTTAAAAGCTATAGATGGATAGATCAAGAGAGACAGAGAGAGAGAGACTTTTATGCAATATGTCTTAGTCTGTTTGTGTTGCTATAAAGGAATTCCTAAGGCTGGGTATTTTTTTAAGAGGTTTATCTGGCTCGTAGTCTTGCGGGCTGTACAAGAAGCATGACACCTGCTTATACTTCTGGTGAGGGACTCAGGCTCTTTCCACTTATGGCAGAAGATGATGGGAAGCTGGAGTATACAGACCACATGGCAAGAGAGGAAGGAAAAAAGGGAGGAGAGGGAGATGCTAGGCTCTCTTTAAACAATCAGTACTCCCAGGAACTAACAGAGCAAGAACACACTCATCACTGAGAGGACGGCACCAAACCTTTCATGAGGGATCTGTCTCCATGACCCAAACACCTCCCATCAGGCCCCATCTCCAACGTTGGGGATCAAATTTCAACATGAGATTCCAAGGAGGCAATTAGCCAAACTATATCACAATGCATATAGAATATGCATTTGGAGCAGTACTGAGCAGTGGGAGAAATGGAACATATTTTCTCTAACATCTGCTTCCTAGACCTTCTCCAGATCTTTTGCATGTGAAAAAGTGAAAATACAGTAAGGCAAGCGAATTTGGGATAGGGACTCCTGGTCCTGCTGGAAATTCTATTTATAAAGCTTATTAACAGCATAAAACATTTCTGCAAATATGGAGTTATAAAACCATTCAAAAAAAAAAAGAGAAAGATGTTTTTCTATCTGCTGGCATCCAGCTGCTGTTATTATGTATAATAACATATTTGTGTTAAATTACAGAAACAAAAAATATAGACTTTGGAATCAGAGAGCCCTGAATTCAAAATTGTGATCTCCCACTTCCTATCTCTGTAACCTTGAGAAAGTTAGCTAGCTTCTTCAAGGTCCTATCACTCTTCCACCCTGAAGATAGTATCTGACTCAGGACACATTTGGGAGATGAAATGAGGCCCCTGATATAAACTGCTCAGCATATCATCATACACGCTCTACATCTGCTATGAGAAAGGAAGTATGAGGTTTGCAGACAAAGATCCTCTCTTCTCCAGGTTTCCTTGTTAAGAAAATTCAGGAGGAGAAACTCCCGAATTCGTTCCTTGTCCTTTGCTCTTGGTAAGGGTGAGTGAAGAAACTGAGCTGCTTTGCCTCTGCCCTTTCTAGATTCTCTCTCTTTTGAATTGGCCTTCCTGTAGGGGAAAAAAAACTATTCTGGCTTGATGACCTGTATGTGGTAAGATTAATGGTGATGACTATGTATTATTTCTTCATTGGTTTCTGAACTTCAGTGAGGAAGATGAGGACATCTTGTCTCCATAAAGCACAACTTGTGATTGCTATTATTCTAACAACAAGCAACCATTATGCATTACCTCTTATGAGCTCGAATTTATAAATGCTTTCTGTGACTGTCTTTTAATCAGGCAGGTGGCTGTTTAAATTATAACTTTTAATTTATAGTTATAATTAATAATTATAATTTTAAAAAGTTTATAACCAGTTCCAGGGCAATAATTAGTCAAAATATCATCAGGAATGTCATTCTAGAAACAATATTATTTGAATAAGGAAATTTAGAGATTTATAACATTAATAGACATCATGGGGTGATAATGACAAGAATATTAGTTATTTATATGACATTGTGTGACAGAGATGGCTAACTCAATTAGATCCTGGTGCTACTAAAGCCAAGGTCACATATTTAATTTTCATATGAGCCAGTATACTTGTGACTGAGAAAACTGTTCTCTACTTGCAGACTGCACCCCTAACCCCAATCTGTTATTCCTCAATTATATGTCATTGATTGATTCAATATCCTACTGATAGTGGGTCATCTGTGCCATCTGCATAAATGAAAGACAGCATGTCTATAAGGCAGGCGACACAGGGGAACTTGAGGCCATTAGTACCAGAAAATTCACTAACAACCTATGAATTTTCCTCAGGAAAGAAAAAAAATTCCAAGTTTTCTAGAGGAAAATTAACTGCAAACATTATACAAAAATGGGCTGGAATCAACTCACACACTCTTTCCACAAATGTGAGGCAAAAAGCAGCTCAATGGCCCTAGTATGCCTTTTAAATTTTTTTGAACTTATATTCAGCACATATTTGTTTGATCAAATGCTCCCTGCAGAGTAGCATTTTCCCTAACAGAGGAGAACTTTTTAGTTTGCCATTTACTGTTCATCTACTAACTCTGTGCTCCTTTGCGTTAGTTCCAAATCCTGTTGGGATTTTGTAATATATACATTCAAATTCTGTTAACAAATGTAATGTATTACCACATATATGATTAAGACAGTATTTGGGTATTTGCTGTCCTCACTCTCTAATGAGAGAACTTAGTTCCATACTCTGGTAAAGAAGTGATACAATATAATATTATAATATATTCATATAAACCAAGCATTTTATAGTTGAATAGAGGCAAACAAAGACTTCTAAGCACTAACTTTCACTATATTCTTTTATTTTTTTGTCTTTTTCATTTAGAAATTGAATAAGTTCATTGCCAAAACCTTATTTAAGGAAGAAATTCGTAGAGATCACTTAAATTCTAGTTAATTTATACTAAAATATTTTATTTTGAAAATAAGAATTTTAAGGCTGGGTGCAGTGGCTGACGCCTTTAATCCTAGCACTTTGGGAGGCCCAGGTGGGCTGAACGTTAGGGGCCAGGAGTTCAAGACCAGTCTGGTCAACATGGCAAAACCCCATCTCTACTAAAAATACAAAAATTAGCCAGACATGGTGGCACATGTCTGTAATTCCAGCTATTCATGAGGCTGAGGCATGAGAATTGCTTGAATCCAGGAGGTGGAGGTTGCAATGATCCAAGATTGTGTCACTGCACTCCAGCCAGTGTGACATAGTGAGACTCCACCTCAAGAAAAAAAAAGGAGAGAGAATAAGAATTTTAGGTGATGTCATCTAAGAGGTGGAAAGATCTGCTTCTGATTAATATATTCTAAGTAGCAAGAGCTGAATGGAGCAAAATTTTTGCATCTATGTGTAGAGTGATGGTGAGACATCAGGCAGCCTAAACAAGTATTTCTTTACAATATCTATGTTTTAGGCCCTATATAGTAACAGAATATGTAACAGTACACTAAAACTTGAAATGCCCTATGTTCAAGGATGTAGCATCCTAATGGAATAGAGAACAAATGAGGAGGGGGTGATATTATTAGTGAATAAAATAAATAGCAAGATGCTTTGACAGAAGATATTGGTGAAGAGAGATACTCTCTAAAAAGACAATATTTATTCTGATTTAAGCTGAGATGGAAGAATGATAAGGAGGAAATAATGTGAAAATGTATAGCACCATGGCCCACATGGAAATGATGAGAGCAGTCGAGAAGCAGGCAAAAAGCATTTGCAAATGCACAGAGGCACTTAGTGCATGGAATAAAAAAGCTTGGAATTGAGGAATGACTGGAGAACTGGCAAAATCCACACTCTAGAGAACAGATAGAAAGTGAGAAAGAAAGAGAGACGACTTGGGATGGAAGAGAAAGAAGAGACTACATTATGTAATGGAAAGCCAGTAAGGAGGCATATACCTAATTGCACATGAGGTTTAATAGAAAGGGAGGAATCAAGGATGATTTTTAGGCTGTTAGCCTTAACATCTGAATGGATAGTATGTCATTTATTGATGACAGAAATCCACAAGTTAAGTAGGTTGAATTCATTTGTTGAAATGAGAATCTGTATGTATTAGTCTGTTTTCATGCTACTGATAAGGACATACCCAAGACTGGGCCATTTACAAAAGAAAGAGGTTTAATGGACTTACAGTTCCACATGGTTGGGGAGACCTTACAATCAGGGTGGAAGGCAAGGAGGAGCAAGTCACGTCTTACATGGATGGCAGTAGCCAAAGACAGAGAGCTTGTGCAGGGGAAACTCCTCTTTATAAAACCATCAGATCTCATGAGATTCATTCACCATGAGAACAGTATGGGGGAAACCACCCCATGATTCAAGTATCTCCTACTAGGTCCCTCCCATAACACATGGGAATTACAGAAGCTGCAATTCAAGATGAGATTTGGGTGGGGACACAGCCAAACCATATCATTCCACCCACGGCCCCTCCCAAATCTCATGTCCTCCCACTTTAAGACCAATCATGCCTTCCCAAAAGTCCCTCAAAATCTTATTTCAGTATTAACTCAGAAGTCCACACTCCAAAGTCTCATCTGAGACAAGTCCCTTCCACCTATGAGCCTGTAAAATCAAAAGCAAGTTATTTACACAGTCCGAAGTCTCATCTGAGACAAAGCAAGTCCCTTGCACCTATAAAATCAAAATCAAGTTAGTTACTTCCTAGATGCAATCGGGATACAGGCATTGGGTAAATGTAGCTGTTTCAAATAGGAGAAATTGTCCAAAGCAAAGTGGCTACAGGCCCCATGCAAGTCCAAAATCCAGCAGGGCAGTCAAATTTTAAAGCTCCAAAATTATCTCCTTTGATGCCATATCCCACACCTGGGTCACGCTGATGCAAGAGGTGGGTTCTCATGGCCTTAGGCAGCTTCACCCCTGTGGCTTTGCAGGGTACAGCCTCCCTCCTGGCTGCCTTCACAGGCTGGCATTGAGTGTCTGTGGCTTTTCCAGGCACACAGTGCAAGTTCAGTGGATCTAACATTCTGGAGTCTGGAGGACAGTGCACCTCTTTTCACAGTTTCACTAAGCAGTGTCCCAGTAGGGACTCTGAGTGGGGCTCTGACTCCACATTTCCCTTCTGCACTGCCCTAGCAGAGGTTTCCCGTGAGGGCTCCACCCTTGCAGCAAACTTCTGCCTGGGCATTCAGGCATTTCCATACATCCTCTGAAACTAGGCAGAGGTTCCCAAACCCCAATTCTTGACTTTTGTGTACTGACAGGCTCAACAGCATGTGAAAGCTGCCAAGGCTTGGGGCTTGCACCCTCTGAAGCCACAGCCCAAACTGTACTTTGGCCCCTTTTAGCCATGGCTAGAGTGGCTGGGACACAGGGCATGAAGTCCCCAGGCTGCACATAACAGGGAGGCCCTGGGCCCAACCCACAAAACCATTTTATTCTCCTAGGCCTCAGGGCCTGTGATGGGAGGGGCTGCCTCAAAAATCTCTGACACACCCTTGTGCCCTGGAGATATTTTCCCCATTGTCTTGGTGATTAATATTTGGCTCCTCATTACTTATGCAAATTTATGCAGCTGGCTGGAATTCCTACTCAAAAAAATGGGATTTTCTTTTCTCTCACATTGTTAGGCTGCAGATTTTCCAAACTTTTATGCTCTGTTTCCCTTTTAAAACTGCATGTCTTTAACAACACACAAGTCACATCTTGAATGCTTTGCTGCTTAGAAATTTCTTCTGCCAGATACCCTAAATAATCTCTCTCAAGTTCAAAGTTCCACAAATCTCTAGGGCAGAGGCAAGATGCCACCAGTCTCTTTGCTAAAACATAACATCACCTTTGCTTCAGTTCGTAAGTTCCTCATCCTCATCTGAGTTCACCTCAGCTTGGATTTCACTCTCCATATCATTATCAGCATTTCGGACAAAGTCATTCAAAAAGACTCTAGGCAGTTCCAAACTTTCCCACATTTTTCTGTCTTCTTCTGAGACCTCCAGTCTGTTCCAACCTTTGCCTGTTACCCATTTCCAAAGTTGCTTCTACATTTTCAGGTATCTTTTCAGCAGTAATTTACTGTATTAGTCCATTTTCACACTGCTGATAAAGACATACCCAAGACTGGGAAATTTACAAAAGAATGAGGTTTAATGGACTTACAGTTCCACATGTTTGGGGAGGCCTCACAAACATGGCAGAAGGCAAGGAGGAGCAGGTCACCTCTTACATGGATGGCAGTGGTCAAAGACAGAGAGCTTGTGCAATGGAAACTCTTTATAATACCATCAGATCTCATGAGACTTACTACCATGAGAACAGGATGGGGGAAACCACCCCATGATTCAATTATCTCCCACTGGGTCCTTCCCATAACATGTGGAAATTATGGGAGCTACAATTCAAGATGACATTTAGGTGGAGACACAGCCAATCCATACCACCATATCTCTAGAGAATCACATGGTATTTGACTTTAAATCTGCTCTTAGCAGGTCCCACCAAGGAATACAATATGATTTGGTTCCACCATAATTAACAAATTTCAAAATTTTAATGTTCAGATTTTCTGCCTTGTATCTGTTGCTTTTTATTAACAGTTTCCTCCTTCTCTTTTCAATCAAGCAAAATTCTACATCATTATTATCAGGTTCAACTTCTATATTAGCAATAGAGCCTTTCCTAACTGCAAAACAGAGAAATCAAACCACCTGTGCAATTAGACACCTCCTTATTGGCTTTCCATTATGTAATGTGATCTCTCCTTTCTCTTCTATTCCAAATCTCTCTCTCTCTCTCTATTCTCTAGAGTATGGCTTTTGTCAGTTCTCCATTCATTCCACAATTCCAAGCTTCCTTATTCCATACACTGAGTGCCTTTGTGCATCTTGAGTCTATCTCTACTATGAGACTCATAAAAATTTATGCTTATGCCTCCGTGTTTTATCCTTTCTGGCTAGCTTAGAAGGAAATGCCAAAATTGACCATGAATCCCACATACTGAAAACATCACAGCCTCTGTGAAACTGCGTCTCTAAATGAATGCATGGAACCAAATCCAATCCCCACCTTGAAATCAACTCAAACTCTTATGAGAGCTAGAGTAAAGCTATTTTGTGAAAATATGTTTGCCGTTTGGGATCTATGTATTATGGTAGCCTAGACTTTCATAATTAATATTTATTATAACCATTTTGAATATATCCTATGAATAATCTACACTCTACCAATGCTACTCTTAGTATTCTCCATAACTGAACTTAATGCTCCAATGGTAACCTGAATAGTGAACAATAGAGCAGAATTATTGCATTATTTATTCTAAAGACTGTATTTCTACTAATAAAACCTAAATTCAAATTATAATTTCAGAAGCCACTAACAGTGTATATTATGCCTTCTCAGGGCCACACATTTCAGGTGTTTAATCAGCATGTTAATATCAATCTTATTCACAGAGTTTTAGAAAGAGATAAAGTAAAATTAGGACATTATGAAAGGTGAGCAGACATTTTTATCATGCTGATTCTAATAGAGATCAGGCTTAATCAAAAAGATTATTTTAGACATTTTTTGAATAAGGATACAGGACAACATCCCTTTACTTGCTGTGAGATAATTGCTTCCTTTGGCTGAAATAGAAAATATAGATGGTTGCAATAAAAAATAACAAAACATTGCCTGTGTTTATATTGTGCAGGCTAAAATATGTTGTAATCATTGGGTCATGACTTCTGTTCTAAAGGGTTTTAGGCCCCACTACTAAATTCCCCCCTTCCTCAAACAAAACAAAGCACAACAAAACAAAACTAACACCAATGAAACAACTAATAAAAAAAAGGGTCTTATTTTTTCATAGAATAAATGGAGTGTTTAGCTATATTCAATTAGTCTTTTGCAAAAGTAATAGACAGTAACAAAAGTAGTACCAATATCATAAACAGAACAGACTGAAGGTACACTCTCGCATTCCTCTTCGAATCCCACTTTTGAAGACATTCCAGTATGGTATCTGATCTTTGGGAAGCACCACTATTTTTCAGCTTCTGCATTAAGGGTCATTCTTGGAATTGTCTCTGGTTTCTGAACCCTTGGAAAATTAAACAGAAATCAGCATTCTGGTCTACGTTCAAATTCTTTTCATGTCAGGATGACTAGACTGGTAAAAAGAAGTTAGTTCAGCATACTGGTGAACATAAACCTGGTTTGACAATTCAGGAAATATTTATAATTCATATGTAAGAAACTGCTCATTTCTCTAGAATGAGGTGATAATCTAATAAAATAAGTCAAATCCATGTTCTCGGCTTACCGTCTTTCTCTGCCTCATTAGGTAACATCTGAGCACTAGTCAATGGTTATAATTAAAAACTTGAACTTATGAGTATCCAAATCTCCACTGAAAATTATTTATTATTAAATACCTAGTTATTTTGCTATTAAATGTCATAACTTACTTTTCCTTCTTTAAAATTGTGAAGAGTTTAAAGGTAGAGATTTTTCTTCATTATGTTCACTGAAGTATCTCAAGTTTCTACACCAGTGCCTGGCATACAGTAAGTATTTGATAAATGTCAACTCAGTTGTATGAATGAATGGATTATTTGTTTGGTCATCATATTACACTCATACTCACCTTCTTTCTGTTTTTAACAGGCTGAGTCCCTTCGGGGTTCATGAGCTTTGTTCTTTCTTCTTCTTGGAGTTTTCTTTGTCCAGATGCCCCTTACTCATTGCGTAGGTCCCACATTGAAAGACACTTTCTCACTGAAGCCTTCCCTGAGCATAGAAGGGAAAGCAGAAGCTTCCTTCACTGTCTTTTTTAGTATATACTCTACTGTAATCCTTCATAGTATATATCACTTTTACCATACTGAATTTCAAGTGTGTTGAGGGTAAAGATTACACTTTTCCTCCTTACCATACTACATTACTTAGAAGAGAGTCCAGTGGAAATTAGATGTTCAAAATCTAGTTACAGGTTGCTAACTGACCACTGTGTTCCTGGCACTATGCTCACTGCTGATTATGCATTGGTGAACAACTTGCTCTATGAAACTGATAAAAAGAAAATGAGCAAAATAACATTTTCCCCAAATGATTATAGGAATTATGAAAGGAAGGAATATAGTTCTGGGATGAATAAGATGAGTATGTTTCTAGATTTTTTAGCAAAGACCTGTGAGGTGGTGACACAAACAAAAACCTCAGGGAAGAGGCTGCAGCCATATAGAAACATGGGGGAATATCTCTGTAGAAAGAGGAAACAGTGTGTAGTGGGACTCGACACAGAAAAGAGCAAGCTGCCAGGTATCTACCCAAAGGCAAAGAAGTCATTATATAAAAAAACACCTGCACTCCTATATTTGTTGCAGCACTAGTCACAATAGCTAAGTCATCGAATCAACCTGTGTCCATAATTGGATCATTGGATAAAATGCAGAATACACACACACACACACACGGAATACTACTCAGACATAAAAAAAGAATGAAATCATGTTTTCTGTGCAGTATAGATAGAACTGGAAACCATTATCCCATGCAAAATAACTCAGAAAGGCAAATACCACATGTTCTTACTTATAAATGGGAGTGAGACAATGGGTACACATGTACATACAGAGGGCAGTAATAGACACTGGGGACTCCAAAAGGTGGGAGGGAGGAAGCAGTGGGTGAGACAATAAAATTTACTTATGGGGTAAAATGTACATTGTTTGGGTGATGTGTACATTAAAAGCCCAGACTTTGCCACTGCACAATATATCCGTATAACAAAACTGCACTTTTATCCCCTAAACGTATAAAAATGAAAACAAAACAAAAAAAAACAGTAGAAAACAGTTGCCTAGGGTGAGGCCAGAGATAGAGACAAAAGCCAGGTGAAATGGGTATTATAATATAAAGCTTAGATTTTACTGGAAGAACAATGGAAATGACTAAAGACAGTCATTTGCTGTGCTTTAAGATTACTGTGTCCACTGTGTACACAGTAGGTTATAAGAGGGAAAGGGTTAAAGCAAGGATAGGAGCTGTTTCAGTGGTCTGGCAGCTATTCTGGAATGATGGCAGTAGAGATGGAAGGAAGAGGGTGGATTCCAGATACATTACAGGTATGCAATTGATAGGATATGATGATTAGCTCTAGGATAATCATAGGTGATAATGCTGTCACATAATTTATCATGTAAATGGTATACTTTTGAAAGGAAAACAAGGTAATATTATTTACCCCTTGGAATAAAAGGGATTAAATATGTAGTAAGTAAAAATGCTTTTCATTAAAATACAGGAGAGTCAGGAAAGAAAAAGACAATGAGGAAATGGGCTAAAAAATATTGTTTGGTCAGAAAGATCTGAATGCGCAAAACGATGAGATGGAGAAAGCACGACACTCTTTGGAACTGCCAAACAGTTCAGATATAACTTATAGTTGAGTAGAATGTGAAAAATATGGGGTATTGTTCATCAAAGGCTATCATGTATTATTAATTTTGGGGGGCATAGGTTCATTACCTTTGCCCATCATATTCTGTCTGAAAATAACACATGAAGAAGTCAGTATAGTTTTCTAGTTGCTGAAATTAGCATTTTAAATTCCAGTAGTTTAGTCTCCCAATAGCTCTAAAATGAATCACGATTCTTTAATTATAAATACATAGAAATATTTTACAGAAAATTGAAAACTCAAGGAATTTATTTTGCTGAGCTCTTCTTAAAAAATGAAGGGGCTAATGGCAAACTTTATTTATACACTAAAAACTATTAGAATAGAATATAATGATGAGTTTTTTATTTAACTTGCATTTAAATGCCTAAGGAGACTCAGAAAATCTGTACATCTATTTACTCCAGATTGGATCTGAAAGTCTATTTCCATCCAGTTTCTCAGCATTATTAGTAGTGAAATATAAAGCCAGGATTACTGACCTAAGTGGATCATCAGATTTAGAAAAACCTATATATCACATAAGTTTGAATACAGATTACCAAGTGTTATTTTTAGTTCAGTCAAGTTTGATAGGGTTTTTATAACTGGTCTGAGAAATGAATTACTGAGGTTCATCACAGAGAATTTGTTCACTACAGCCTTAATGTGAAAGTCAGATTGTAAATTCATATCCATAGCAGGTAGAGTAAATGGAATTTTTCCCATATATTAGAAGATGGAATTATTATTAAGAACTCTTTCCATTGAAAAATTGTTTTGATGTAAGAGCTCTGATATGACAAGCCTTATCTATTTATTTATGCTTTACCTTCCCACATTTTGATCATTGTTTCAGTGCATAACAGTATGCACATCTGTTGCCCTGATGGATGGATTTGCTGCAGTATGGTACAGCTAATGAAAAGATGGCAAAACAGTTAAAAGATAGATAAAGATTTATGAATCAATAAGAAAATCTGATGCTAAGTACAAAAATGACACAGTGGGCTAATCTGAGATACACATTTCCAATTAATTTCACTCTGTGAAGTGAAAATTTGTATTATGCTAACAGAACAGTAGTTCCAAATGTTTCCATTGTTTCCTTTTATGTTTGGAATCTTCAAGTCTTTCTGCATGACTAAATAGTTATAGGCAGAGAATACTTTTCCAAAATTATTGTGTGCCAGACTTTTTAATATTTTTTGGACTTTTTATTGAAGAACAAGATATACAAAAGAGTGTACAAATCATAAGTGTAAAGGTAGATGACTTTTCATAAACTTAACACACCCATGTGGCTGGCATACAGATCAAACAACGATATTCCCAGGACTCCTCTGCAGGCCATCACATAACAAAGATTAACCACTTCAGACTATTAACACAGTGAGAGTACTTCTTTACTGGTGGTGGTGGTGGTGTTGTTGTTGTTTTTAATACCTAAAATGGAAGCATCATACTTCCTCATAACAAAATACATTACAAAGCTATGGTAATCAAAACAGTATGGTACTTGAAAAAAGACAGACATGTAGACAAATGGAAAAGAATAGAGAACCTAGAACTAAATCCACATATTATGGTAAACTGATCTACAAGAGTACTAAACACACACAGTTGGGGAAATGATAGTTTCTTCAACAAATAATGTTGGGGAAACTGGATATCCACATGCAAAATAATGAAAATGGGTCCTTATACCATAAACAAAAACAAACTCAAAATCAATTAAAGACTTAAATAAAAGATCTGAAACTGTAAAATTCCTAGAACACATAGGGAAAAGCTTCTTGACATTGTTTCTGGCTATAATTTTTTGGATTTAATACCAAAAACACAGAGAACATAAAATCAAGCAAATAGGATTACATCAAACTAAAAAGTTTCTGCACAGCAAAGAAAACTTTCAATAGAGTGAAAAAACAACCGATGAAATGGTAGAAAATTTTTGCAAATCACATGCATACCTGATAGGGGGTTAATCTCCAAAATATGTAAGGAACTCATACAACTCATTAGCAAAACAACTAAGAACTTGATTTAAAAATGAACAAATAAATAGACATTTCTCCAATGAAGATATACAAATCAACAATAGTTATATGAAAAAATGATCACCATCACTCATCACCGTAGAAATGCAGATGAAAACCTGAATGGAGTATCATCTCACACCTGTTAGAATAGCCGTTATTAAAAAAAAAATAAAGACAAGTGTTGGTGATCATGTGGAGAAATTGGAAACCTGACACAATATTGGTGGAAATGAAAATGGTGCAGTCACTACAAAAAACCGTATGGAGCTTTCTCAAAAAATAAAAAAGAGAATGACTAAATGATCAAGCAGTTCTACTTTGGAGGTTTTATTCCAAAGGACTGCAATCAGGCTTTAAATAGATATTAACACTTCTTTTGTTTTTATGTATAACTGGACTCTTACAATATGAGCCCTTTTAGTTATGACTTCCTTCATGCAACATTGCATTTGTGGAATTCATCCATCTTAGTGAGGACAGTTATAGTACGCTCCTTCACATTGTATATTACTATCCTTGTGTGAATGTCATTTTTAAATTCATTTTATTGCTGATGTGAATATATGTAGTTTCCATTTTTAGCTATTGTATAAATAGAGCTTCTATAAACATTTTAATAAATATATTTTATAGAACATATATGTACATTTCTATCGGGTATATACTTAGAAGTATAATTGCTGACCCATATTGAATGCAAATGATCATTGTTACTAAACAGTGCCAAATTGGTTTTCAAAGTCCTTTTGTCCCTTTAGATTCCCCACAAACTTAGCAACATTTGGCAGTGGGTACCGTTTCAGTTTAATGAAAGTGGTAGCATATGACAGTTATACTTTGCAATTTCTTTAAGATGAATAAATTAAAATATCTGAACATGTGTTTATCTGTTATTTGGTAAATCATTTAACTGATTGTTACTGTGATTGCTCAAGTCTTCTACCTAATTTTTTTAAATTGAATTTCTTTTCTTGATTTCTAGGGTTTCTTTATATATATTCTGACAAGTCATTTCCAAATATATCTATGACAAACATTTTTTCTTGCAATTAAACTTCCTATCTCTCCCATTCTGGAGAGAATTGAACTTAATGTAGTCCATTAAATTATTTTTGTTTTGGTTATAATTAAAGCTTTGTTCAGCTGAGTGTAGTGGCTCATGCCTCTAATCCCAGCACTCTGGGAGGCCGAGGCGGGCGAATCACCTGAGTTCAGGAGTTTGAGACCAGCCTGGCCAACATGGTGAAACCCCATCTCTACTAAAAATACAAAAATTAGCCAGGCCTGGTGGCAGGTGCCTGTAATCCCAGCTACTCGGGAGGCTGAGGCAGAAGAATCGCTTGAACCCAGGAGGCAGAGGTTGCAGTGAGCCGAGATCTCGCCATTGCACTCCAGCCTGGGGAACAAGAGCGAGACTTCGTCTCATAAAAAAAAACGAAAAAAGAAGGTAAAAGACAAAGCTTTGCTCATTTGCTAAAAATTTATTACATACTGTGTTGCTATAAACATATTTATTTTCTCATGTTTTCTTTTAAAATATGAATTATTCTAACCTTCACATTTAGAACTACAATTCCTGTGCAGTTGATTTTTTCATATGGTGTGAGATAGGAAATCAGTTTTTTTTTTTTCATATGAAAAGCCATTGGCCTAACTCTGTTCATTGAAGGATCACTTTTTCTTCCCCTTAAGTATCACCTCTGTGATAATTAAAGTAACTGTATGTATGTAGTAGTCTATTTGTGTACCCTCTATTATTTACTATTGATATTTCTGTCATTATGTATAGCAGGGAAGTAGGAGTTACAGAATTTCTAACATTTTAAAAACAGAATTTAAAGACTGAAAATGATTAGGAAGTAGTTTTCTGAAGTATTAACTTAGTTACAAAATTAAAGATTCCAAAATTTAAATGCAACATAAACATTTCTAAACAGATTTTGTAGTTTATTTTTATATTTTTAAAGAACTCATTTCGATTTTTGCTGTAGATAAAATGAAGCATTATGATATAATAATGCATTGATTTTAATTTATTAAGTAAAACAATAAATGCATTTTAATTATATATAAAAATATAAATAGATTTTAAATGAAATATATAGGTTTATGTAATATATATTTAAATTGTATATATTTATATGTATTTAAAATAAAGACAAATATATATGTAAATTTATGTGTGTTATTTTATGTAACATACATTAATTTACATAGATTTTATATAACATACATAAATACATAACATACATAAATATTTTATTATGATTTCATATGTAGTCTACATGGAAGCTTTTTTTCCATAGGTTTTTCTCTCTACAAATTAAAGTATGGCATGTATATATATTTGGCTATGTAAGTTGAAGTCTCATGAGAAAGTTTTCTTCATGGTTGTTATACATTAATTCGACAGGTAAAGAATATTTGTGAGAGATTCTAGAATTATTTGAGTGTGGGCTAATTCTTGATTCATTCTTTCTCAGTATTTTTTTTTACTGGCATCTGGGTTTGTTGCCTTGTATAATGAAGTATCACTCAAATTAAACAAATCTATGTAAAATTGTAATAGAGTTTGATTATCCTCTTGCAAAAGAATAACAATACTCATGATTTTATTGTATAAACCATCCTTTCTTTCTGAAATGAAAGTATAAACTTTATCACATATTGAACATTTGGTTATGTTTCCAGAGGTTTTTTTCGCTGTTCTTCTACTAGACTTGTTCATTTATATATCATAATCAAATAATTTTAGTCGCTATAGCATTGTATCAAGTTGTGGTAACTGGTAATCCCAATTATTTTCCTCCATTTACATTATTTTTACTGTTCTCAAACCTACATTAATATTAAAACCATTGAAGAGTAAAAAGATTTCTTAATTTCCAACTAAAGCAATTCAAATAAAATTTTGAGTGGAGTTGCTTCAAATTTATATTTAGTTCTCAAACTTGACATTTAATAATTCTTCCTTTTCTGGAGCATAATATGTTGATTCTTCAAAGAAATCTTGTTTATATCTTTTACAATGGCTTTATTACTTTTACATACATATTCTATAACGTTTATGTTAAATGTATTTCTAATGACTTAAATAAATTTTAGTTATTATTTTATAAATTTTTAATTAATTTATCAAATTAATTCCAGTGAAGAGAAAGTCTGCTGGTTTTGAATTTATGCATTTTACTTAATAAAATTACCAACACTTAAAAATTGATTTTATGATAATTATTTTTAAAACTCTTGAATTTTTCTGGGAAAACCTATTAGATCATTAGTAAATAAAAACATTTTTCTTCCCAGCCTTTACACCTATTAGTATATTTTCTCATCTAATATTATTACTTAGAATATCTACAATAATATTGAAAGTTGCTGCATATCAATGGCTGTTCTGGACTTTAATGAAAATATACCAGGTTTTAACATTTTTATACTACTAACTGTTATAAAATGCACAAAACTCAAAATATAAAATATGACATAAAGCTAAAAGTAAATTTCATCTCTAGTCCTGTCCCTCAGTTACCAAGGTTACTTCCCTGGAGGCAAATGTAGTTGCCTGGTTTGTATCATGACATTTATTTTTACACAAATTAAAACATATCAATACATTCAAATCTATTTTTACACAAGTGTTAGCATAATAAACACATGGTTTCTCATTTCTTTCTCCGCTTGTAGCAATAAAGCCTTTTTAAATTTCCTTCTTATGTCAGCTTTGTGTCATGGCAGAGGTTCTAACCAAATATCCCATCTACTCATACACATTCCCAACCCCTTGCTGTCAGGCAGAGTAATCTAACTGGCTATGGCCATTAGGCTATGGACAGAAGTAACCTTTTTTACTTCTTAATTAAAGCTTAGAGAAGCTGTATTATGACCCCATACCCAGCCCCAGCCACCTCTTTGTTAAGTCTGTGACAGAGAAAGACAATTTTCTAGCTGATGCAACATGGAGATGTTATATACTGAAAACTAATATATGTATTGTTATAAAATATATGGTTCTCATAATATACATTTATATATAATGTGTGTGTGTATATATATGTATATATGTATATATATACACACACCCATATATATGTCATTATATACACACACACACACACACACACACACGTCATTAAAGAAGACCTAAATAAATGGAAAGACAGCCGGTTCTCATGGATCAAAAGACTTACTATTGTTAAGATGGCAATATTCCACTAATTGATCTACAGATTCGACACAATCCCTTTCTAAATCTCAGCCACCTATTATGCAGAAATTAACAAATGCATTCTAAAATTTCTGTTTAATTGCAAAAAACCAATAATAGCCTAAACAATCTTAATAAGGAAAAACGTTGGAACATTTATACTTCCCAATTTTAAAACTTACTAAAAACCTATGGTAATCAGTCAGTGTGGAATAGAAATTGGATTTCATGGATAAACACATATTTAAGGCCAATTGATTTCTGACAAGTGTGTTGAGATACTTCAATAAAGAAAACTTCTTCAATAAATGGTGCTGGGACATCTGGATATCCGCTTGCAAAAAAATAATGTTAGATTATTTAAATAAAAGATTATATCAAAATTTATCGTAGATATTAACCTGAGACCTAAAGCTATAAAATTCCAGAAGAAAACATAGCAATAAATCTTCATAATCAGGTTAGGAAATAGTTTTTTTAGATATTACTCCATAAACATAAGCAGCAGAAGAAAAATAGGCAAATGGAAATTCGTCAAAATTAAATTGTGGTTCAAACACAACATCAAGAAAATGAAAAGACAATTTACTGAATGGGAGAAAAGATTTCCAAGTTACATATATGATAAGGGACTTCTATCTACAAAATATAAACAATACTTACAACTAATTACCAAAAGACAAATAACCCAATTTAAAAACAGGCAGATTTGAATAGTCTTTACTCCAAAGAAGATATACAGATAACCTAGAACTACATGAAATGATGCTCACCATCATTAGTCATCAGGGAAATGAAAATTAAAACTGCAATGAGATACCACTTCATAGGTACTAGCATGGCTAAAATTTAAAAAAGCAGACAATTACAAATTTTCATGACAATATAAAAAATTGGAACATTCATTTATTTCTGAGGGGATTTTAAAATGGCTCTGCTACTTTGGAAAACCGTTTGGCAATTGTTTAAATAGTTAAACATAGTTATAACCCAGCAATTTCACTCCTAGACATATGCCCAAGAAAAATTAAAACATATTTTCAATCAAAAATTGTACGAGAATGTTCATAGCAACATTTCCTATAATAGCTAAAAAGTGGGGGGAAAACAAATGCCTAACATCTTATGACTGGAAAAATAAAATGTGATATATCTGAACAATGGAGTATTCTGTGACAATAGAAAGAAATGAAGCCCCAGCCAAGCGCGGTGGCTCACGCCTGTAATCCCAACACTTTGGGAGACCAAGGCGGGTGGATCACGAGGTCAGGAGTTCGAAACCAGCCTGACCAACATAGTGAAACTCCATCTCTACTAAAAATACAAAAAATTAGCTGGGCATGGTGGCAGGCGCCTGTAATCCCAGCTACTCAGGAGGCAGAGGCAGGAGAATCTCTTTAACCTGGGAGATGGAGGTTGCAGTGAGCTGAGATCGTGCCATTGCACTCCATCTGGGGAGACAGTCTGAAACTCCGTCTCAAAAAGAAAACAAAAAAATAGAAATGAAGTCCTGCTGATGCTACAGAATGAATGAACCTTGAAAACATTATGTTAAGTGAAAAAAGCCAGTCACAAAAAACCACATACTCTATTATTCTATTTACATGAAATGTAAATGGAATTTGCATTTCTAATTTGTAGGCAAATCCATAAAGACAAACTAAGAAAAAAATCTATTTGGAAAAAGTGATGAAAAAAATTGGTGAAATTTTTAGATAAAAATAGGCAACATGCAAAAATAGGCATCAAATTAAATCAGCAACCAAAGCAATGTATCTAATTTCTAAAATTGCGCTACCCATTATTGTTGATGATGTGAGAGAATGAATAGTCTCATATTTATAGGAATGCATTTGGTCAAATTGTGGTAAACATTTTCAGAAATTATTCAAAAACCACAAGGAAATGTGCCCTCTTTGACCTAGCAATTCTATTCTTGGTATTTAGTAAAAAACAAGTATGAATTCATTTGTGCAAATATTGATATTTTTGCTTGTTCATAGTGTGGTACAGAACATTTAGAAATTAGAAAATAGTGGCAACATCGGAATAGAGACTTGCTTACAAAATTATGTTTCCATATAATGAAATAATATTCCATTTTTAGAAAGTGTTGAATATTTATTGGCATAAATTATAAAGATGGATAAAGAACAGTTTCAAAACAGTGCGTTTTAATATAATTATTATATTTTACATATATGCATGTTAATACAGAAATATAAGTTCATAGTACAAATGAGAAAGTTAGTAGTATGAAGATAGCTATGGTTTATAGCCACTTAATGCATTATAATTTGCAGTGTTTTTTTGTTTTTTTCTTTGAGATGGAGTTTCACTCTTGTTGCCCAGGCTGGAGTTCAGTGACACAATCTCGGCTCACTGTAACCTCTGCCTTCTGGATTCAAGCGATTCTCCTGCCTCAGCCTCCCGAGTAGCTGAGATTACAGGCGCCTGCCACCATGCCCAGCTAATTTTTGTGTTTTTGGTAGAGACGAGGTTTCACCATGTTGGCCAAGCTGGTCTCGAACTCCTGACCTCAGATTATCTTCCCTCCTTGGCCTCCCAAAGTGCTGGGATTACAGGCATGAGCGAGCATCCCCAGGCTGCAGTGTATTTTTTAAGTGTATTTGTTCAGGTGAATTTCTCAATTAGGATACTGTAATTGGCAGTTGTTTAAAGTTTCTTTTTGAGATTAAAAAAACCCAGTTGCATTCCAGATACTCGTACGGTAATGTCCCCAAACTTTGTCCAATTGTGATTTCTGTCTGGAGGAGGACTTATAGAAGTAATATATGTTCAGGTAAGCACTTTCATATATATTAAAAAAGCAATGTTTTCTGAGATTTTGACACGGTCTTGCAGCAAAACAGTAGCTGTAATCATGGACTCAATCACTTAGGGAATCAAATTACATAAAAAAGGTGCTTTAAAATGTCTTAAAATCCTGCACATAGGCACATAAAGAATGATGGTAGCTGTAAGACAGTGTCATTATATTTTATAGACTAGATTATGGGAAGTGAGGAATTTAGAAATTTTCAAGTCATTTGAGCTGTATTAATAATGGGTTTTTAAGTCCTCTCTTCATAGCATTTCTTTCCTCAGTGTAAAATACAACTTATTTATAATGTCTAAAAATTGAGCAAAATGTATATATGTGGTGGAAAGGTCTTCCTTTTTCACAATCTCATACATTATATATTATTATTTCATTTACTTTTGAGAGTTATGTAAATTGAATAGATAAGGAAAAGCATTTTCAGCAGAAAAATTTTTAATGTCATTTGGGGAAATAGCTTCTTTGGAAATGGCTAAAAATGAAAATAACATAAAAATTATAACAGTGTGCTAATGTTTGTAGTGTATAAAAGGACAGTAACCTATTACATTAAAATGTAGATCCATCCAAGTGGAAAATGAAAAATGTTTTACCCTGTTTGCTTCACACTTCTCTTTATTTAAGTAATGGAGACTTAGTGTAGCAGTATGGACAAATGAACATAAGCTTTGTAATCTGATAGACAAGTTTGTTTCTTCCCACCATTGATTGGTTTTAATACCTTTGGAAATTTCCTTCACCACTGTCAGTTTATTCCCACATGTATAAAAGCGAAGACAATAACAGCTACCTCTCAGGACTATCCAGAAAATTGAATGAGATAAAATGATTAAATGATTGTTAACTAAAAACACCTAGCACATTACTAACTATGTTTTCACATCAAAGAAGAAAGAACAAACATGTCTTAAAAGTACAGTCCCTTCTGCTACTGCACTTGTTTTGTAAATGCAAATTTATGCTAACGAAATTGGTACTTGGAACAATTGGAGCATAAAGCAAATTTACAGCTTGCTTATACATAATTCTGGGCACCAGAAATAGTAGGTGAATGCAGAAAATTGCACTCTAGCTAAATCAAGCTGCACTGAAATTCAGAGTTTCAGCTCAAACACACTGTGTGTGTGTGTGTGTGTGTGCGTGCTCGCACACACAGGGGCAAACACACGTACAGCACACCCATCCACACCTGGTATTAAGACTTTCTGTCTGATCTTAGATAACCCTTTTTCTAACACTTATTAGTACTCACAAGCTGCACCCTTCCTTAGGCCACTTCTGCAAGGAAATTTTAATCTTTTTCAAGGTAAAGTTCCATATTCATTTTAGTATTTGTGTATTTCCTAATCATTTGATACGTGTAAAACTTTGTTGATTATATCTTATGTTTCACTGATGATGTTTGTGAGTATTAAATCATCCCATTCTCTCTCCATAATGTATCTAGTGTTTATTGTGCTATTTTGCACAACACAATGATTTTAGAATGTGTATATTATGGTGTAGCAGAACTGACTGTAATGATCCATAGTTTTTACACATAGTCTCAGGTTCAGTGTTTTTCCAGTTTCTTCTGTCTTTGCAATTTATTGATTTTTTCATTGAACAGATACATCATGAAGTCATGAATGCTTTAAATTTAGAGATTGATTTATCTATGCATTTCCTTGAATAACCTCAAGTAAACACTTCTAAATAATAAGACTCCTAATTCTCAAAGAATTTGATACTCAGTTATCTTGAGTATTGAACGCACAGAAATATCTTCAATAAACATATATCTGTCCTGGTTAAACTTCCTGCATCTAAAACTTGTAACAGATAGGCAGTAGATTATAAATGTATTGCCCAGGTTCCTCTGAGGATCAGGATAAAGATCAAGAAATGCCCATCTGAAAAGAGGGTAATCAGTAGGTAGCCTTTTAGCTGTCAGTAATGTTAGCATCAGCCACAGCTTCAGAGGATTACCTCAACAAACATTATACTCTTCCCAAGGCACCCCTCATCTGTTGACTAAGCAAGATGGGAATATAATTGTCTGATCGCTTTGGCCTAAGTTGAGACAATCTGATGGTTATTACATGCTCTAGAACTTCCCACAGGGTTGCCTTTGTCAGAACTTTTT
Source organism: Pongo pygmaeus (assembly GCF_028885625.2). Classification (NCBI taxonomy): domain Eukaryota; kingdom Metazoa; phylum Chordata; class Mammalia; order Primates; family Hominidae; genus Pongo; species Pongo pygmaeus. Next base: position 25,927,839 of record NC_072388.2, on the reverse strand, counting down.
ACTCTACCAAATCTTAATTCTTCCCTTCTCTTCACAAGTGTTAATCTTGATAAACAACTGACATTCCCATCTCCATCTCAGAATGTCTAATTCTGGAGAACGCAACCTACCAGAGATGACTCTGCTTGAGATCAACCTTTCCCTTGTAAAATATTATCGTATCGCAATAAATAAATCTGTGTGGTAATTCATCTTAGAATAAGAAGGGTAAACTAGTACTTGAAAATCTTATTTGTTTTTAACAAATAGTATCATTTTCAAGTGTTCATAATATTTAGATATGTAACAACTTGCTTGCTTATAATGTTGAAGACTTCATGTCATTGATTTTTACATTTTCCTATTTGTTGTTGTTAGTAGTATTAAAACTCAAAGTAAGTTTGATATGGATCATAAAACTTTCCAGGCAAACCAGTCTCATAAGTCTATCTCTACAACTTAAATATAAGATCAAGTAATGAATACAAGTTGATCCGAGCATCTTCTTAAGAAGAGCAGTAGAAAACCGCTAGAAGAATGCTTGAGGCTAAACCTATGTATTAGGAAAAGTTTACACTACAAACTACACAAATATTTTTGTCAGTGGTTTCAAAATTTCTTTTTTGTTATATTCTGACAAAGACAAGTAATCTTTTTCCTAACTAAAGATGTCTGCAGATCAGAGTTTCTTTCCTGTTTTCAAGCAAGCCTAATTCCTGGTAGAAAACTTCCTATGAAGCATAACTATTTTCTTATTACTGGCTTTTCTTTAGAATGAGTTTCTATTTTATCATTCATCTTCTAAGTGAGGCAGACAAGTAAATTAGCAATACATTTTATGGTACATTTTCTACTGGGTAGTATAGAAAGACAGTGGAAAAGCCTATGTAACTGGTATATTGAATAAATATGACACAAGAACTGACATCAAAATGCAATTTTATTTTTTGTCTGCCATACTATTAAATTTCATTCGGTGGAAATAATCCTTCCCTGCCATTAAATCTATATTCTGACAAACCCATACGTTTTCTCTTCACTCTTAGGTAACAGACAATCCTACCATTACAGTAAACCAGAAAGACCTAAGTAAAAATTTAGAGAGCCTAGTCTCAAACAATAATTACAAATTGAAATGACCAGGAATAGCATATTTTACCTGCTTTGACGGACGTGCTTCAGACTGGAAGTTTGTTGTGGAAAAGGGACATATATGTTTCTTTTTCAGTCTCTAGCCTTGCTTCTCCCAGATTGCTAACTCTTTTCAGTGCCAGCATTTGGGGAGCAGAGTAAGGAATAAGGAGAACAGATTATACTTGACCTAAATGTTTCTGAGATGATTTTGCCCTTTCTGGTGATGGTAGGTATTTAAAAATGGAGTTCCATTTCTTGTGGGAAGTTTTTTTTGAACTCAGCACAGGTCCCTACTGGGGTTCTCTCTCTTAAAATTCCCTTAGTCCAGGCACCTCAAATCCAAGAACTTTCTGTGAAGATTTCTTTATCCATCTGGATAAGTCTGCTAGTAAAGACTCAAGGTAATTCTACACTGGCTCTCTCTGCCACAGGGCCCACATCTACTCCACAAGAAACCATCATGTATTCTTTATCCCCCAAACATTGGAAGTACAACTGATATTAAGCAGCAATCTGCAGGTTCCTCCATTGAAGCAGCTGGTCAACCTTTCTCTGCCTTTTCTGTTTCCTTGGGCAGAAACTAGTGCCCAGACCAGTGTCCACCCAGAAATCTCAAGTGTTAGTTGGACACTGTCTTCTGCTTCACATATTAACCCTATTAGAAACACATTTCAAAGCTTTACAGGGCTGCTAAAGACACAGAGATTAAACATGTAAATGCATGAACACCCATAAAATGTAAAGCTTTTGAGCAACTTCCCTGAGAATCGATGCATCCTATCTGCAATTCACTGTCTTCTCTCATATTATCTCAAATCTAGCTCCAGATTTCGAGATATTTCCAGCTGTTCTGTCCCAGGTCAGTTAACACTCCCCAATGTGAGAACGCAGCACCAAGTATGATAAATATTGTAGAGTACAAAAAGCAGAATATGTGCAATGAAACATTATCGAAATATTCTTAAAAAGATTTCTGGGATCCTCTTAGTATTGTAATTGTTGGTTAATAGCCCACAACAATAGATTTGAAAGTGGTCAGATATTTAAATAATTATTAATTTAAATAATTATCAAAATACTTTTTTAATATACTAGAATACTAATGTAAATCTAAAATTTACGTTACTCCAAGCTAGTTGCCCAACTCTGATTAAGACAAAATGAAACAATCAAACCAACAAAATAACTAATTTTCTTTTCTATAAACAGTATAATTCATCTCTTCCACCTCTGTATTTTTTTATCTGTTGCTGAGGGCCTCGTTCTTCACTGGCTGTAGGTGGGAGACCCACCTCCGTTTTGTGCCACTTGGCTTTCTCTGTCAGGCTGTTCACAACATGATAACTGGCTTTCATTAACGTGAGCAAGGGAGGGGGAGAAAGAGAAAAGCTGAGATCTTTGTAATCTGATATTGGGAGGGATACTCCATCACTTTTATCCTATTTTACTTGCTAGAAGCAAATCATTAGGTCCAGTACACACTCAATGAGAGATTACACAAGAACATAAATACCAGGAGATGAGAATTATTGGGAGCCATTTTGTGAGCTACCATATTCTCCTTGCTGTTTTAATACTCTTTGGTCCAATGACTACTCCCTTTTGTTTAATGATACATCTACTGATAAATTAGTAATGTTAGGAGTCTCCATTCACCTCACTGGTGAACCTCCTACTTACCATTTGGTGACCTTTAAGGAAAGTTAAAATTAGAAGAGTCGCAAGTTTTCTAATTTTGTTGATGAATCAGAATAAGCCAATAAAAAGTCACATTTTTCTCAAGCCCTGTAAGAATCTCTATCCATGCCCACCTCTATCCATGCCCACTGATATGAGATATAAATATGAGGAACAAAGTAAAATAAAAAAACATTAAAATAAAACAGAAGTAAATGTGGAAAAGCAAAAGAATGATAATGTACTTCCTCCTTCTGTCATTACTTGGGACTTCAGAGAAGAGGAAAATTGGCAAGAGAAAGGGAAAGGATGCGGAAGGATGTGTAGCAGAGAACCCCAGAACATTTTTAAACTGACTAGAAAGGGAGAATACTAACGCCAAGGGAAGAACTGGTTTAGGGACTAATATAACTCAGTCTTGGCTAGTCTTCAACACGCAAGCTTCAAGATTGATTATTGAAATTTTAAGTTGCCCAACAAAATAACACATTTCTTTGCCATTTGGACTTGTGAATCTAATATTTTGTTGGTGTCAGAAAATTGAAATTCCTGTGGAAGAATGAGAGTTTTGCTGTCTTTAAATTAATCTTTAAAAGTCAGGTGCTAAATTTTGACTTACATAAACTTTGTGCAAAATAACTATCTTTGAGAACACTCTGAATTTAGAATAAGATAGATAATGTTTATATACTGACTGCACCCTTTATGATTAGCCAGTGCGTTATCACAGGGTAAGTAAGTAAATCCAGCTTTTCTTGACAATGATGTTATACAACTTTAAGTAAATGCACACAATTCTCTAAAACAAACATCCTAACAAATGATGTTTCTTATAAATATGTAGTTTCAAAGTTACCAGTTATTAATCTTTGAATGTTAACTGTTAAAAGGTCATTTAAGTATTTAAAAAATTTCCTTTTTAATAAACACATAGAAACTTAACTATATAAAGAAAAAGACATAAAAAGTATATGTTAATATCTTTTTTATTACTCATGCAAATGGTTCTGTACAAATCATGATAAAAAAGCTAGTGTTTTCCATTCTAACAATGACTTTTGTCAACCGCTTGTTTACAGTCTTTTATTATTAGTTACTGAAGTTTGTGGCGAGTGATTTAAGTATAATTTTAATGACGGAATACCAAATAATTTGGTCATCATTATAATTATTTCTGCAAGTGCAAACGTGAAGATGTATAAGGTCATAATAGTTTCTGATAATACAGTTTTCTACCTAGGTTTAATACCAAACAGATCCTGGAATGTTCAGAAGAATGTATGAAGCAAAACAAAAAGAGAGGCTAGTTTATCCTGCGGCATGGTGAATGTTTTTCTTCTTTTATACATTCCTCTTTTTTTTAAGTGTCTACTAAGTAGCACCTATCATGTGACACGCTAGCATAGACTTGATAGAGGTCCAGTGAAACCTAAAAAGTTAAAATACTATGGAAAATGTAGGGGTAAACTAAATCTAAGGTCAAAGAAGGAAGTTCTGCACAGAGAGCATGTGTTTGGGAAGGGGAAATTGCACTGACTGTGAAGAAGAGGAAAGGAAGAATGAGACCATGCTGCACAGTGCTTACACAGAGGCATTTTATTGGGCAGGAAATTACAAGTAACTTTTGTTTTTATTGTTTACCTTTTAATCTGGGCAGCTAATTAACTGTCTTTCTAATTGTATACTGTAAGTATAGCAAAAGACTAGAAATACGATTAAAGGTTTTTAGAAATCCAGAAACATCATAGTTCAGCTATTGCTAACATGGCTTAAATGTATTTGCTTGTGTGAAAATTACAGCAAGGTCACAATACCACATTTAGAGATAATTATATGCATGCTGGAATAATTTGAGCATTGTCTTTTTCATGAACATCTGATCTCAACAGGTCCCTCTGAGGAGCATATATTCCATTCTGGGTCACACCTGCCAAGGCTTCCACATCAAAACCTGTGCACCTGCCTCTGGTCCATCTCCCAGATAGTACATTTTTAACACATCATCTGCCAGGGGGAAAAAGATCACGTAACAGAAGCTTGCTTCAAATGAAAGATTTTCTGCTGAGAGATTTGGGAATTATGCTGCCAGGCTGGCAGATGATACAGAAACATAAATCTGAAAGCCATTCTTTTATGCCATCAGGTTGGAGACATTTTCATTGCCACTTTATCCCTGAATTCTGTCCATATATCTGTGTATTAAGTTAATTTACATAAGCAAGCTTCAAACTTTTGTAAAATTGAGGATGTTTTCAACCAGACTCGGAAGTAATGTTTATACATGAAGTTGATTAGATATTCCAAACATGTTACATATTTTGTGAGAAGATATTTTATAAATTATTTTATGCTTAACTCTCATTTCTAATACATTATATGGAATAAGCCAACATTATTTTCCTATTTGATAGAGAGATTTTAATTATTAACATGAAAATTATTGAATATGTCTAGAAATACATACTTAATCACCTTATTAAAACATAAACACCAAAGGTTACATGGAGATTTCTTGTATGATAAAACAGCTTACATATTTAATTATAACCAACAAACATGTTTCTTCCTACTTGTGACTCATGTCCCTGGTGAGGTTCATGTCTAAGACAAAATTGTTTTGAATCCTCCAGAAACCTAAAGATTTAATAGTTGTTTTACTAAACTTGTCAATAGTATCTGTGTTTATTAAATATCTATTATCCCAGTCTCTGCCTTTTCTAAAATAGTGAAAATAATCGAAGCAATACTTAAACCTAATTTAAAAATTATAAACAAGACCATTCAAAGTTATATTTAAGTCTCCTTTAACAACAAGCATTCTTTATTCCTGGTCACCAAAGTTAGTTATTACCTGAACTTGTATATATGTAGGATGGGTGATTCTAATTCAAAACAATCCATCTGTAGATTACTAGCAAGCATTAAGTAAGATTTATTCTGGAAAATAAGAAAGTTATTGAATTATTTGTCAATTATATATGAGTGTACAACTGTGTTGTGATATTCAGTTACATAGGTCTATGAATAGTCTTTAGTTCTGCCTCAGATTGTAAAAAAATCAATTGGAAGAAGTCTAGTAACTACGCCAATTTCATAGGAGTAAGTCAAACTCTTGGGTTGCTATGTAAAATGGATATGATACAAACCAAGGATTTTGTCTTCCTCACCTTGCTTTATTAATTCCCTTCCACTGAAATAGGGCCTCATTACTCCTTGTCTTATCAGTTAGTTTGGGCCAGTCAATGAACCTAATGAAAAGAGTAAGACAATGAAACTGAATCAGTTTCCCCAATCTTGGCAGGTGTGAGTTTGATGTTGATTGAAATGAATAAAAGTCAAGAGCTCGCTATATCAATTTTTTTTAAAACCACAGAGTTAAAAGAAGCTTTCAGGTGGACTTGGGTTTGATATTGACCACTGCAGGGTCTCGTTAGGTTACAGAGCAATAGCCTACAAAAGCCATGAATAACAAATGAGTCAGGCTAACTAAACTGTGATGCCTATGGCTACTCCAGCTGGTCTCTTCTAGCAGGGTCACTTTATGGGAGACAATAAGGAATATGAGAAAAATTTAGGAGCAACGCACTAGTTAGCAATTGACAGAGCATTTCAGATTAGAAGAATTCTATACCTATAAACGAAAATTTTCCAAAGATCTTTTTAAAAATGTATCATTCTTTATTGTGATGATATATAGTAGATTTTTTGCAGACATCAAGAATATGAAACCCAAAGATTGCCTGCTGTCTTAAACAAAGGTCTTGGGAGGGAAATATATTCAACAGTGCTCTTTCTTCTTGTTACAAATGGTATTTGTGCTCTCTGTTTCATTTTCATCATTTGTCAACATAAAGGCCTGCATCAAAGATTCAGCCATTTATAGGCTGACAGAAGTGACGTACAAATACACAAATAGATTAAAGTTACTGTAGCTGGATAGATATAGATTATAAATACTCATTCTCACCTTAAATGGCTCTTACCAAAAACTTCGACAAGGAGGGAACAGAAAATATTCTTTTTATAACAATAAAACGGTAAAATTAAAGAAGAGAAAACACTCCAGAGCTTGACATCTATAGAGAACTGCAATTTTGGTCATCTTCTTCTTAATATGTTACTGCAATAAAGGTATAAAGGACAACAATGAGCAGATTTTTCTTCCAAAGTTTATAATATACTGGAATATATTATCTCAGACATATAGTTATTGTTGTATAGATATAAGAAACCAGGGGATAAGTGTATAAAATTTACCCAGTGGAAAGTCCTTAAAATGTAAACGGTGGTCGCCTACAATCCCAGCTACTCAGGAGGCTGAGACAGGAGAATATCTTGAATTCGGTGGTCAGAGGTTGTAGTGAGCCACTTCACTCCAGCCTGGGAGAAAGAGCAAAACTCCATCTCAAAGACACACACACACACACACGTATATACACACACATACACACACATATATATATATATGCCTACATCACAGAATATAACAAAATAGATGCTGTTGCATTATGGAGCAGAGGACCCAATTGTCTGAGTATTTTATGATAAAAGATAACTTCTCATATCATTTTAACTATGCACCAAGTTTTAGTGACGCTTTGATGGAAAAATTGAAGACCATAGCCTTAATGTAGAATGTGAAGACGCATATGCAAGCCTTCCAACAGGGAATAAGTAATTTATCTTTAACAAAGGACAAGGTCATTATTCTAAAACTGATTTCATTTTCAGTAAAATCAGTAATAATAATGATGATGAAATGTATTCCTTATAAATTATTTATTGGAGAAAGTCATTTTCTATTTTTTGTGTTTTACCTAGTTTGATAGTTTTTTGAAAGTCTTGTTACTTCCATCAAAGAAAATAATAGTCATAATGTTGCTCTACAAAAATTTTTGTCATCACCTCTATGTCAATAGCCATATTTGCCACCTCAGTTTATAGTATCCTCTCAGCATACTCAGGGTTTGTCCCTTAAAGTACAGTTAACATGTTTCAAAACAGCCGTTAATATTTCATTTTATCATCTTAAATGATTTCAATAAAATCATATACATCCCCATTATAGTCTATGTGGGAACACATTTTAAAAACTATGAGGTGATACAGTCGTGTATTCAACAAATATTTATTAAGTCCCTATTATTGGACAGTTTCTCTGCAGTTGATGATAGCTATTAAAACCCTCATGAACTAAAATCAGTTTCTGCTCTTATAAATTTAAAGGATAATGGGGAAAGGAAACTTTTTAAGTAGGGTCACAAACTTCTATGGAATTAAAATGCAATAAATAAACTACTACTGTGACAGTGTCTTACAGAATCCTCTGACAAAGAGATAATGAACAGGAGAGGATGAGTAGCATTGGCTAGCAAAGGGTTTGAAGGAGAGAATAGGATACGCAGAATTTTGTGGGAGACTGATCCAGTTGAAAGAAATAGCCAGAGCTAAGACATAGTTGTGAGAGTTATGCAATTCCTGTAATTAAAGAAAGCTAGTATAGGCAACAGAGATAAGGATGCCAGTGTGATGACCTTGATAAAGTACATTGGAGTGAGATCGTGCTGTGTCTTATAAACAAAACAGTGTTCACTTGATAGAGAGTGGTATTTACTGATTGTTTGAGGTCAATGTCCATTCAGATTTGTCAGTCACACTTTCTGATTGGTAAGTGATTGTGCCAATCACAATTTTAAAGACAAAATAGTCTTTAAAATATTTTGACTATCACCCTTAGTTGTGAGATATATTTTGATGTTTGTCTTAAATGTAATAGGTAGCCCCTGAAGTAACTAATGATAGGATTTTTAAAAATAATATAATCACTATTTTTCTCCCCTCTCCTTCTAAAAGGCTTGATTTTGGAAGAGGCTTTTTCTAACTGGATTCTGAAGACAAACACAATATATACGAGAGGAGCAAATATGTATACAAGAGGAGGAAATATATAATTATTTGCTTTTTATATTAAAATTCAGTTTCAAATATTACTAAACTACTAAAATAAAATATGGTTTATAATTTTGTTAGAAGGGTACTTTTGAAAAATGATATAACTAATACTACTTTTTAAAACATGTCAGAGGCTTGTGAACCAAAACAACTCCATCTTGAGTAGGGACTGGGTAAATTGAGGCTGAAACCCACTGGGCTGCATTCCCAGACAGGCATTCTAAGTCACAGGATGAGATATGAGGTCGGCACAAGATACAAGTCATAAAGACCTTGCTGATAAAACAGTTTCCAGTAAAGAAGCCGGCTAAAACCCACCAAAATGAAGATGGCCACCAGAGTGACTTCTGGTCGTCCTCACTGCTACACTCCCACCATCTCCATGACAGTTTACAAATGCCATGGCAACGTCAGGAAGTTACCCTATATGGTCTCCTCCACCCCGTTTAGCATATCATCAAGAAATAACCATAAAAATGGGCAACCAGCATCCCTTGTGGCTGCCCTGTCTATGGAATAGCCATTCTTTTACTCCTTTACCTTCCTAATAAAGCTGCTTTCACTTTACTCTATGGACATGCCCTGAATTCTTTCCTGCAAGAGATTCAAGAACCCTCTGTAACATTTAGGCTGTGTCTTTCAGTTAATTTGGAGAAAAACCCTGATGAATGTTCATACCATCCTTGTATTCATGTTACTATCTCCAAAAACTGTATTTAGAACCACCACCAACACGCATATAAGCTTTTAGTTTGATTTTTATCTGTCAAAGATGTATACATACGCATACTCTTGTTTTTGAAATTCAACAAAATGAAATAAACTTAAGATAGAGGGAAAAAATTCATATATACTTGACTTACAGAAATCACCATCTTACATCATAAAATTTAAAATTTCTTGCCAGACCAAGCATAAGTTAAACCAAGTTACCGAGTTGGAAAGGGAATTCAGCATTTAAGTCATACCTTCCTTAACCATAAGTATATTTTTTCATATGGAAAATATTTGATCAATTAATATAAGCTAACATTTCAATGCTTAATATACGATACATACTTTAAATGCATTTCAAGTTGAAACCTCATAAAAACCTTATGAAGCATTTTTATGTTGATTTGATCTTGGAGAAAACTGAAGCTGACAAAGATATAGTGACTTATGTTAGGTCCTACCAGTAAGAAGTGGTGGAGCTAGAATTAGAAGGCGGCAGGTTGACTCTTTTTTTATTTCTTTTTTCTTTTCCTTTCTTTTCTTTTTTTTTTTTTTCTTTTTTTTGAGCTACAGGGAGAATTTCTTCATCATTTATTCTTTAGTTAGTTGAAACATGGGAAAACATGTTGCCAGTTTCCCTTAATTAACACATGGATGTTTTTGCTTCTTGGCCCACTTAGAATCCCAAAAGAACAAAAATTAGCACAAGAAACATTTCTTAAAGACAGAGAATGAGTTCTTTATCCCAACTCAGTCAGGCTTGCGCTGATGAAAAGCAGGTGTATTCAGAGTCCTCTCTTGTCATATGCACAACCTAACACTTGTTTCCCAAGCATTGTAGTAGGGGGGGTACACTGCCTTTATTGTTCTTCCTTAATAGAATCAGTAATTACAATGAAAATATTCAAAAGAAGGCAGTGAAGTGAAAATAGCTTCATTTACTCATTGACGTTATGCAGAAACACAAAGGAATCCTGGTCTGTTATGAATGAGAGGCCTTTGCTGTGTGTTCAGGAAACCTCAGCGCGGGCACATCAAGTGCTGGAAGGTGAAGCAGCCTGCATGGCCATCCTGGTGAAGGTGTGCCATGCAGGAGGCGATGCCTATGTCCAGTGCACGGGCATTCTACCGGCTGCCTGTCCTGCTAAAAGTGAGAGGCTAAAACCAGCCTCTCAGTGTGTGCTCATCAGGCTTCCATTTTAATTTCCCAAGTATTCGACAGGAGGTACATTTTTTTTTTATTATTATTATTATACCTTAAGTTTTAGGGTACATGTGCACAATGTGCAGGTTAGTTACATATGTATACATGTGCCATGCTGGTGCGCTGCACCCACTAACTCGTCATCTAGCATTAGGTATATCTCCCAATGCTATCCCTCCCCCCTCCCCCCACCACACAACAGTCCCCAGAGTGTGATGTTCCCCTTCCTGTGTCCATGTGTTCTCATTGTTCAATTCCCACCTATGAGTGAGAATATGCGGTGTTTGGTTTTTTGTTCTTGCAATAGTTTACTGAGAATGATGATTTCCAATTTCATCCACATCCCTACAAAGGACATGAACTCATCATTTTTTATGGCTGCATAGTATTCCATGGTGTATATGTGCCACATTTTCTTAATCCAGTCTATCATTGTTGGACATTTGGGTTGGTTCCAAGTCTTTGCTATTGTGAATAATGCTGCAATAAACATACGTGTGCATGTGTCTTTATAGCAGCATGATTTATAGTCCTTTGGGTATATACCCAGTAATGGGATGGCTGGGTCAAATGGTATTTCTAGTTCTAGATCCCTGAGGAATCGCCACACTGACTTCCACAATGGTTGAACTAGTTTACAGTCCCACCAACAGTGTAAAAGTGTTCCTATTTCTCCACATCCTCTCCAGCACCTGTTGTTGCCTGACTTTTTAATGATTGCCATTCTAACTGGTGTGAAATGGTATCTCATTGTGGTTTTGATTTGCATTTCTCTGATGGCCAGTGATGGTGAGCATTTTTTCATGTGTTTTTTGGCTGCATAAATGTCTTGAGAAGTGTCTGTTCATGTCCTTCACCCACTTTTTGATGGGGTTGTTTGTTTTTTTCTTGTAAATTTGTGTGAGTTCACTGTAGATTCTGGATATTAGCCCTTTGTCAGATGAGTAGGTTGTGAAGATTTTCTCCCATTTTGTAGGTTGCCTGTTCACTCTGATGGTAGTTTCCTTTGCTGTGCAGAAGCTCTTTAGTTTAATTAGATCCCATTTGTCAATTTTGGCTTTTGTTGCCATTGCTTTTGGTGTTTTAGACATGAAGTCTTTGCCCATGCCTATGTCCTGAATGGTAATGCCTAGGTTTTCTTCTAGGGTTTTTATGGTTTTAGGTCTAACGTTTAAGTCTTTAATCCATCTTGAATTGATTTTTGTATAAGGTGTAAGGAAGGGATTCAGTTTCAGCTTTCTACATATGGCTAGCCAGTTTTCCCAGCACCATTTATTAAATAGGGAATCCTTTCCCCATTGCTTGTTTTTATCAGGTTTGTCAAAGATCAGATAGTTGTAGATATGTGGCGTTATTTCTAAGGGCTCTGTTCTGTTCCATTGATCTATATCTCTGTTTTGGTACCAGTACCTTTCTGTTTTGGTTACTGTAGCCTTGTAGTATAGTTTGAAGTCAGGTAGTGTGATCCCTCCAGCTTTGTTCTTTTGGCTTAGGATTGACTTGACAATGCGGGCTCTTTTTCGGATCTGTATGAACTTTAAAGTAGTTTTTTTCCAATTCTGTGAAGAAAGTCATTGGTAGCTTGATGGGGATGGCATTGAATCTGTAAATTACCTTGGGCAGTATGGCCATTTTCACGATATTGAATCTTCCTACCCATTAGCATGGAATGTTATTCCATTTGTTTGTATCCTCTTTGATTTCGTTGAGCAGTGGTTTGTAGTTCTCCTTGAAGAGGTCCTTCACATCCCTTGTAAGTTGGATTCCTAGGTATTTTATTCTCTTTGAAGCAATTGTGAATGGGAGTTCTCTCATGATTTGGCTCTCTGTTTGTCTGTTATTGGTGTATAAGAATGCTTGTGATTTTTGTACATTGATTTTGTATGCTGAGACTTTGCTGAAGTTGCTTATCAGCTTAAGGAGATTTTGGGCTGAGACAATGGGGTTTTCTAGATATACAATCATGTCGTCTGCAAACAGGGACAATTTGACTTCCTCTTTTCCTAATTGAATACCCTTTATTTCCTTCTCCTGCCTAATTGCCCTGGGCAGAACTTCCAACACTATGTTGAATAGGAGTGGTAAGAGAGGGCATCCCTGTCTTGTGGCAGTTTTCAAAGGGAATGCTTCCAGTTTTTGCCCATTCAGTATGATATTGGCTGTGGGTTTGTCATAGATAGCTGTTATTATTTTGAGATATGTCCCATCAATACCTAATTTATTGAGAGTTTTTAGCATGAAGTGTTGTTGAATTTTGTCAAAGGCCTTTTCTGCATCTATTGAGATAATCATGTGGTTTTTGTCTTTGGTTCTGTTTATATGCTGGATTACATTGATTGATTTGCGTATATTGAACCAGCCTTGCATCCCAGGGATGAAGCCCACTTGATCATGGTGGATAAGCTTTTTGATGTGCTGCTGGATTCGGTTTGCCAGTATTTTATTGAGGATTTTGGCATCAATGTTCATCAAGGATATTGGTCTAAAATTCTCTTTTTTGGTTGTGTCTCTGCCCGGCTTTGGTATCAGGATGATTCTGGCCTCATAAAATGAGTTAGGGAGGATTCCCTCCTTTTCTATTGATTGGAATAGTTTCAGAAGGAATGGTACCAGTTCCTCCTTGTACCTCTGGTAGAATTCGGCTGTGAATCCATCTGGTCCTGGACTTTTTTTGGTTGGTAAGCTATTGATTATTGCCACAATTTCAGCTCCTGTTATTGGTCTATTCAGAGATTCAACTTCTTCCTGGTTTAGTCTTGGGAGAGTGCATGTGTTGAGGAATTTATCCATTTCTTCTAGATTTTCTAGTTTATTTGCATAGAGGTGTTTGTAGTATTCTCTGATGGTAGTTTGTATTTCTGTGGTATCGGTGGTGATATCCCCTTTATCATTTTTTATTGCATCTATTTTATTCTTCTCTCTTATTTTCTTTATTAGTCTTGCTAGTGGTCTATCAATTTTGTTGATCCTTTCAAAAAAACCAGCTCCTGGATTCATTAATTTTTTGAAGGGTTTTTTGTGTCTCTATTTCCTTCAGTTCTGCTCTGATTTTAGTTATTTCTTGCCTTCTACTAGCTTTTGAATGTGTTTGCTCTTGCTTTTCTAGTTCTTTTAATTGTGATGTTAGGGTGTCAATTTTGGATCTTTCCTGCTTTCTCTTGTGGGTATTTAGTGCTATAAATTTCCCTCTACACACTGCTTTGAATGCATCCCAGAGATTCTGGTATGTTGTGTCTTTGTTCTCGTTGGTTTCAAAGAACATCTTTATTTCTGCCTTCATTTCGTGATGTACCCAGTAGTCATTCAGGAGCAGGTTGTTCAGTTTCCATGTAGTTGAGTGGTTTTGAGTGAGATTCTTAATCCTGAGTTCTAGCTTGATTGCACTGTGATCTGAGAGATAGTTTGTTATAATTTCTGTTCTTTTACATTTGCTGAGGAGTGCTTTACTTCCAACTATGTGGTTAATTTTGGAATAGGTGTGGTGTGGTGCTGAAAAAAATGTATATTCTGTTGATTTCGGGTGGAGAGTTCTGTAGATGTCTATTAGGTCTATTGGTGCAGAGCTGAGTTCAATTCCTGGGTATCCTTGTTAACTTTCTGTCTCATTGATCTGTCTAATGTTGACAGTGGGGTGTTAAAGTCTCCCATTATTAATGTGTGGGAGTCTAAGTCTCTTTGTAGGTCACTCAGGTCTTGCTTTATGAATCTGGGTGCTCCTGTATTGGGTCCATATATATTTAGGATAGTTAGCTCTTCTTGTTGAATTGATCCCTTTACCATTATGTAATGGCCTTCTTTGTCTCTTTTGATCTTCGTTGGTTTAAAGTCTGTTTTATCAGAGACTAGGATTGCAAACCCTGCCTTTTTTTGTTTTCCATTTGCTTGGTAGATCTTCCTCCATCCTTTTATTTTGAGACTATGTGTGTCTCTGCACATGAGATGGGTTTCCCGAATACAGCACACTGATGGGTCTTGACTCTTTATCCAATTTGCCAGTCTGTGTCTTTTAATTGGAGCATTTAGTCCATTTACATTTAAAGTTAATATTGTTATGTGTGAATTTGATCCTGTCATTACGATGTTAGCTGGTTATTTTGCTCGTTAGTTGATGCAGTTTCTTCCTAGTCTCGATGGTCTTTACATTTTGGCATGATTTTGCAGCAGCTGGTACCGGTTGTGCCTTTCCATGTTTAGCGCTTCCTTCAGGAGCTCTTTTAGGGCAGGCCTGGTGGTGACAAAATCTCTCAGCATTTGCTTGTCTGTAAAGTATTTGATTTCTCCTTCACTTCTGAAGCTTAGTTTGGCTGGATATGAAATTCTGGGTTGAAAATTCTTTTCTTTAAGAATGTTGAATATTGGCCCCCACTCTCATCTGGCTTGTAGAGTTTCTGCCGAGAGATCTGCTGTTAGTCTGATGGGCTTCCCTTTGAGGGTAACCCGACGTTTCTCTCTGGCTGCCCTTAACATTTTTTCCTTCATTTCAACTTTGTTGAATCTGACAATTATGTGTCTTGGAGTTGCTCTTCTCAAGGAGTATCTTTGTGGCGTTCTCTGTATTTCCTGAATCTGAATGTTGGCCTGCCTTGCTAGATTGGGGAAGTTCTCCTGGATAATATCCTGCAGAGTGTTTTCCAACTTGGTTCCGTTCTCCCCGTCACTTTCAGGTACACCAATCAGACGTAGATTTGGTCTTCTCACATAGTCCCATATTTCTTGGAAGCTTTGTTGTTTCTTTTTATTCTTTTTTCTCTAAACTTCCCTTTTTGCTTCATTTCATTCATTTCATCTTCCATCACTGATACCCTTTCTTCCAGTTGATCCCATCGGCTCCTGAGGCTTCTGCATTCTTCACATAGTTCTCGAGCCTTCGTTTTCAGCTCCATCAGCTCCTTTAGGCACTTCTCTGTATTGGTTATTCTAGTTATACATTCTTCTAAATTTTTTTCAAAGTTTTCAACTTCTTTGCCTTTGGTTTGAATATCCTCCCATAGCTCGGAGTAATTTGATCGTCTGAAGCCTTCTTCTCTCAGCTCGTCAAAGTCATTCTCCGTCCAGCTTTGTTCCGTTGCTGGTGAGGAACTGCGTTCCTTTGGAGGAGGAGAGGCACTCTGCTTTTTAGAGTTTCCAGATTTTCTGCTCTGTTTTTTCCCCATCTTTGTGGTTTTATCTACTTTTGGTCTTTGATGATGGTGATGTATAGATGGGTTTTTGGTGTGGGTGTCCTTTCTGTTTGTTAGTTTTCCTTCTAACAGACAGGACCCTCAGCTGCAGGTCTGTTGGAGTACCCGGCCGTGTGAGGTGTCAGTCTGCCCCTGCTGGGGGGTGCCTCCCAGTTAGGCTGCTTGGGGTCAGGGGTCAGGGACCCACTTGAGGAGGCAGTATGCCCATTCTCAGATCTCCAGCTGCGTGCTGGGAGAACCACTGCTCTCTTCAAAGCTCAGATGGGAATGCAGAAATCACCCGTCTTCTGCATCGCTCACACTGGGAGCTGTAGACCGGAGCTGTTCCTATTCGGCCATCTTGGCTCCCCGGGGCCCAGGAGGTACATTTTAACAAGAGAAAAATATTCCTAACGAACAGGATAGTTGACCCTTTAAACAAGACGGCAAGTACAAAGATGATACTAATGTAAATACAAATGTTTAGTCCAACTATTTTTTTTACCACATTCTTTTTATCCATTTATTTTTTTAACCACGAAACACTATAAATTCATTCATCAAGCGGCATACAAACAACTCTGCTTGGGTTGGAATCTTCATGGGACATGAGGAAGACAGAAGCTGTCCTGCTTGGACCCCAGTTCTTCTACACAAAATGACTCAGGAAGACGTGAAGAGAGGTCCTTTTAAAGGTCAATTTAATCTCTGTTGGCTATTATTTCTAACCAAGAAAGTCTAGAAGCAGGGAAGAGCACAAAAAGAAAGCATAATCATCAACTTGGGAGTCAGTGTTGGAGTTCAAAACCAAAGAAAATTGAGGAGAAACTGAAGAAATAAAAGACAAGTGTGTCCCATGTCTCCACCGTCCCTGCTCCTGGTAAAACTAGTTAGCCCATGTTGTTAATTTTTCACTGTGGTGGCTGAAATCTAAGAGGAGCACACCTTCATCGCCAGACATGCTTCTGAGTCAAAAATCAATTAAGAAAAGAAGGGACACTGGAAAAATATACCATGGTTTCAATGTGCTACTGCCATTGCTCTCATCTCCTGACACACTAAAAGCTGGGGATTACATAAAGAATGTAACCCACTCTTATATGTTAGTGATATTAGTGTTACCAGCTACCAGCTTGCTGAGAAGTATTAAGAAGACATGAATCTCTAGGTCCGGGAGAGGGTAAGTAGCATAAACATTAAATGCTTCTTGAAACTTTGAAAGGATACACCAGTGAGCTTGTCTGAGAGAAGACTTAATTTGCAATAGTTAAATAGAGTGGAAACGGAAGGGCAAAAATATTATTTTGATGTAATTCTTAAGTTTCTGTAATTTCTCTATTTTTATACTTAAAACAAATTTCAGGTTTACAAACTTGTTGAAAATTTTTTTGTGATTTATTTTATTTCTTCTATGGTTGTGGATATTTTTTCCTACTTTTGATATTTTGATTTTTTACCATTTTTATTTTTGCTTTGATAATTATATTAACCATTTGACTATCATTTTTCAAACATTGGATCAAATATTTATCAATACATTTTTATGTTTAAAAATGAAGTGGATTTAGGTTGTGTATATCCTCTGCTTATTAGACCTGATAAACATTAATTATTAATATTGTTTTAATTTTTTAAAAATATATAGTTGAAAATGTTGATAGAAAGTGTGTCATTAAACTCAGAGCCCTAAGTGAAACTGACCAAATAGTTTTTCATTTTCCTATTGTACCTCCTGTCCAATTTTGATATCAGTGTTTTTACAGACCCCATTAAGGTTAAAAACACTCTGGAATAGTTTAGTACCATAAGGGTTGTCTGTTCCTGAAAATTTTAAGAGAAGATACTTATAAAACAAGACAGACCATGAAACTGGAGTGAGTGTGCATGTGTGTGTGTGTGTGAGACCTAGAATGTGATATCACTAATATTTATATATATATACAGAGAAAACCAAAAAAATTACTGTGGGTTTTTATTTTATTTTACTTATCAGCCACTGAATCTCCATTGAACAAAGACTGCCTTAAAATTTCTTGGGAATAGGATTGGGAAGATGGGAATCAGCAACTCCCATTGCTGGAATAGTTACATTCCTCTACTCCTGAAATTAATTCCTAACCTAAGTCATGGCAAGTCATGGCAAGTTTGAGCCCTCAAGGAAAACTAATTATCCTTCAATGGGATTTCCTAACCCACCATCCATTTAACTAGCTCATCTTTCCCAGAAACCTTTTCTTCACGAAGTGCTGGGCTTATATATTCCTGAATGTTAGCGAAGCACAGTTGAGGAAATGCTGATCAAATATGAGTAAAAACCAAAAAACAAAATATTTTATTTCCAACTTTTATAAAACAAAAGCATTTGCAAAACCCAACACCCTTTTTTAAAATAAAAGGAAAATAAGACAAATAAATAATAACAACAAAATGTCTCCTGACAGACTTGAAAAAGGAAAAAACCTTCTTGGCTGGATTCAATTTGGCTACAATTTGGATATGCAAGAACTACAACAATTTTTTTTTCTCGATAATTTGACCTGTACCTTAAGGCTTCACCTTGCTGGCAAGAAAAAATAACTAAATATCTATTTGGCTAAACTCTTCAATCCAATTATTAAAAGAAATCTTTAATGTGCAGACTCTTTTAGATTAAAAGTACTGTCTTTCCATTTCCTCTTATTTTTCTGCTTTTGAGTAAAACATTCAAACCAAATAAAAATGAATAAATGATATTTGAGGATAAAAGCCCCAAATAAGAACAGATTGAATATCCAAGCCTACTTGCAGTCTCTGAAGCAATAACTCTTGCCCTCCCTAGTTACTGTTTACATTGTTGCCTTCAAGTCAGAAATCTGAAAAGGATGTAGTTTATGATCCTGTCTTAATCAGAGACTGGATAAGTCTCTACCTGACTCTGCGGTCACCCAACCCCTGCAGCACTGCAGACATCTCAAAGATCTGGCCATGTCTTATGTGGTTCCATATGGGGTAGATTACACTCCTCAGGGTAAAGCAATCTAGACCTTGTTAGCCTGGTCACCTTTGACAAGACCCCAGATGTACTTTCAGCTCTTTCTGGTTCAGTTTCATTCCTTAAAAAACTAAGAGTAGCTGTGAAACACTGACACTAACTCTTAGAAACTCCCTCTACCTGACCGTGTGCTGCCAAATTTTTTAAATTTATCTGTACTGTATTAATCATTTGCAAAACTACCTTCAGTCTTACTTTGTGTAACCTGATTTAATCAGCTTTAGTGGTTCTACAACTTGTAGAACTGGAAAGTTTATGATATTGCTCTTATCTCTCCTATGTTGCATCCTTTTACTATAGACACCCACCTTCAAGGCATTACTGCCAAAGACAAAAGAGTCATGGTTTACTTTACAGGGTAACTCTACAAGCTTGGTTTTACTCCCTTGATTATGAAAATAATAAGTTAGTTTTAAGAGAATTAGGAAAATCTCTTCTCCAAAATATTTTGACATTCAATGTTATTGTATTACTGCATAATCTTACTTTTGAAGGTGAGCTTTTTCTTTTCAAATCTTTTAGGAAAATTCCTAATATTTTATAAAATACATCTCACTCTCCAAACAGTAGATACTCACATCAACTTTGGTAAAAGTTTCTAATTGGAAATACCAAGGGGAAAAATACACTAATAATGATTTTATGACATAAACTGTTGCATGTGTAGTTTTCATCCAATTATTATTTTAAAAATTTATCAAACATAAGTATATGCTTATACATACCATATCCTTTTAAAGGAATTTCAAAATACATTGTTGGATATATTAAAACAGAATACTGTGAATTTAACAATAAAAGAATAGGTAATTATGGTACAAACCTTTTTAGGGAAGATGCTCTGTTTTGGAAACCAGTAGAGTGTCTGATTAAGAGCTCAAACTCTAAAGCCAAATTGCCTCACTGCAAATACAAGTCTGACACTAACTATGTGACACTGAAAAAGATACTTAACCTTTTCTTATTTGTGAATTCCCTTCCTTTAAAGGAGAATGCAGACAGTTATCATACTCATTGGACTGTAGGGATTAAAAACCTTTATTCAAACAAACATGCCTGGCAGTACTTGACACAAAGTAAATATTTAAGTATTGTTACCCATTATTTTGCTGCTGTTATTCAATTTTAAAATTCAGGTACACTTGTCCTATAGGTTTTGCTATGAAACTCTCAAAGGCATACTGTTAAGTGAATAAAATGCAAGTCAGTAGAATAAGTAAGAATGACACAATCTTCTGTAAATCAAAATGTGTTTGAAGAGTGTTATACACATTATTATGTTTATTAAATGCATAAAGAAAAGACCAAGTTAACACAAACTAAATAAGTTAACCATGGTCTGTGGCTGTGACTGGAAATATCAATAGAAGGACTTTATCATTCAGGAGATTGAAGTTGAACATTTACATAGTTTTGCTAGTGTAGGTTGTCTCTTTGTCAGAATATATTTATATATTCACTGCATTCTTTTTAAAATGGAAAAAATAAGTTGAATCATTTAAATGTATGTTTAAGTGATTTAGTAGATATGTTTTTATTAAGATTCTGGAGGAAGAAAATAATCATCCAGGTAGCTAAATGTGCGGATATCCGATCTTTGGTAACATTGATTTCGGATCTCTACTCTCTGACAATCAAAATCTATTTACTCAAAAAGAAAAATAACACATATCAAAGTAGTCTGTTGCTAGGATTCCAGATTGAACTAATGTAGAAAATGTTGAGGAAAATAGCACAAAAGCGGTTCTATTTACACATTATGAAATGTAGATATTCAAGCAGGGTCAGCTGACATAAAATGGAAGCTTCTAAAAAATCTTTTTTCACTTAAATGAATTTGACACTCAATTTGGTGGGTTTTTTTCATTTTGAAGAAAATGTCTTTGAAAGTCTAATTTTGATTTGGAGAAGCTCAAATACCTACATGTTATGAATCATGAACTACTCTCCTAACAAAGATATTTAATGTTATTTCAGGTACTCTTTGTGATTTTTTTCCATTATATTAGAGAAGAAAATAACATTTAGATGAAAGAGATTTCAAAGTATTAATTTCAGTATCATTTTAAATATTTCCTTATGGAGCTTTTGTCATTTACTGATGAATAGGACTTTATTCAAAGCAGATAAATTGCTTTTAAAAAGAGATGCTAAACAATTATAAGACAGACTATGAATAGCATGCTGCTTCCCAATCCTTTATGGATTTATGAAATTAATTTAAATGTCTTGCAGGCAATTATTGATACTTTTCAAATTTGATTTTGCATATGCTATTTTATATATTCTGATTTATTTCTACTTGAATTAATCAAGCATACTTACTAAAAAATGCCATTTGATCATATCTTTAGCTTTCTTCTTTTTGTGTACTTTGTAGCTCTTCTTTGATACGTATATATGTATCACACACATATTTCTTTTACTTAATATCTATTGAACCGATGATATGAAAAATACATAATTGTAAATGTGCAAAATGGAAGTTGTTCATAATTTGATTTTATTGCAATTTCAGTGAAATACTGTATATATAAAATGCTAGGAAAATAAAAGGCTTGTTTATTTAATATGCATTATTGTTAGTTTTAGGGTTCTTGCCAATTCCTTTTCTTGGTATTTAATATTAATATAGTCAATACAATTTTGTCTTTAGCCACTATATCTTAAGAAGTACACAGGGTTAGGAGTACTATTAAAATAAATTATAACATTTACAATCATTGTATGTATTAGTCTGTCTATATTTGGCTGCCATATCAAAATATCATAGACTGCGTGGCTTAAACAATGGAAATTTATTTTCTCACAGTTCTAGAGCCTAAAAGGCTGAGATTAGGGTGCCAGAGTAGTTATCTTTTGGTAAGGGCCCTCCTCCTGGCTTGCAGACATCCTTCTTGATGTGTGCCCATATGGCCTTTCCTTGGTACATATACAAGAAAAGCAAGAAAGAAACTAAGCTCTCTGGTGTCTTTTGTTTGTTTGTTTGTTTGTTTTTAAGATGGAGTCTAGCTCTGTTGCCAAGACTGGAGTGCAGTGTCACGATTTCAGCTCATTGCAATCTCTGCCTCCCGGGTTCAAGTGATTCTCTTGTCTCAGCCTCCCGAGTAGCTGGGATTACAGGCATGGGATACCACACCCAGCTAATTTTTGTATTTTTAGTAAAGATGGATGGGGTTTCACCATGTGGGCCAGACTGGTCTCAAACTCCTGACCTCAGGCGATCAGCCCACCTTGGCCCCCCAACCTGGTGTCTTTTCTTAAAGGATGCTAGTCTCATCTTGACGGCCCCAAACTCATGACCTCAACTAACACTGATTATTTCCCAAAGGCCCCAACATGCAAACACCTCGGGGATTAGGGCTTCAACACATGAAATTTGGAGAAGCATGCATAAACATTCAATTGATAACTCTATATATTCTTACTGTATTATTTTTTTCAAAACTAATTGCTGATTTTTTTTAAATGCTGAAAATTACCTTCCTAGAATATGAAATTACCTTGGTGTTACGGGAATCAAATTATTTCTTTATTCATGTTCCTTGTTGCAAACATAGCCTTTTTTATTCGTCCGTTTTCATGCTGCCGAAAAATACGTACCAAAGATTGGGCAATTTACACAATAAAGAGGTTTAATGGACTTACAGTTCCACGTGGCTGGGGAGGCCTCACAATCATGGCAAAAGGCAAGGAGGAACAAGTCACGTCTTACGTGGATGGCAGCAGATAAAGAGAGAGAGTGCTCGTTTAGGGAAATTCCGCTTTTTAAAACCATCAGATCTTGTGAGACTTCTTTACTATCACAAGAACGGCATGAGAAAAACTTGCCCCCATAATTCAATTACCTCCTACTGGGTCCCTCTCACAACACGTGGGAATTCAAGGTGAGATTTGGGTGGGACACAGCCAAACCATATCACCCTTCATCAAAATAATCTCCTTTACAAAACTTAAATTGAGGTCACTCCTTACTACCGTGTTTATACAACAATGTCCTGTGCTAGAATTAGTAAAAGACCAAACTAAAACAAACAAAAAAGAACCTCTAAGCAACACATTTAGTTATCCTTAAAGCATTAAGGTGTACAAAAAGTAGTATTATATAGGTAGTTCTGTATAGAAAAAAAAATCAGCAGGTAAAAAGTCATTTGTCTGTATGTCATAGTCTAAGGGAAAAGCAGATAAATATGTCATAGTAATAGTTTTGGCTACTTTATTATTTAAAATAGAAATCATAGGAGAATGTATGCTGGGCTCAGTGGCTCACGCCTGTAATCCTAGCTCTCAGGGAGGCAGAGGTGGGAGGATAGCTTGAGCCTGGGAGTTTGAGACCTGCCTGGGCAATATAGCGAGACCTGGTTCTCCACAAAAAGGAAGAAAAAAAAAAAGATTAAAAAAAAAATAAGCGTAACCCCCCCCTTAGAAAACATAGGAGAATGTTTAAATTAATACTTAATAAATATTCATCTGATGAAACTGTATATATTGAAACTATATTCGTATACACTTTGATAATATGAAAAGTAGTAACTTGAAATATTAAATTAAAATTACAAGCATATTAGTCTAACATACAGTATATTTTAGGCAATAAGTTTTTTAATTATATATATAAATAGAAAGAAAAGTCACAGATATTAATTTTGCTTACACTTTATGAAGAAATAAGGAGTGATTGTAATGATTAAAACAGGATTTTTATTTCCCAAATATTATAAAAGGATAAAAATATTGCATCTTCAATTTCATTAAATGAGATAATTTATAGGTTTCTGATTATACTTTTGGCAAAATCTTTTCATCAATTGTCTGTCTTCTCCTTCCACTGTCAAGTAATTTGACTGACAAATTTTTTTGAAAATATCTTGTTTGTTTTATGTTTGGGGGTTTCTTTAACTTCTCATTTAAACTTACTTAAATTTTACATGTGTTTTTTTTTTTTTTTTTCCTATACAGAGTAGTAAGACCTCAAGCTCACAAATACTTTGGTCAAACAAAAAGCATTTGCTGCATATCTTTATTACCTTAATTTACCTATGGTCATTCATAAGCCTCCTTAGGTATTTGCTACTTAAAACTATGATCACATTTCAGTGTCCAGTTATGCAGCTGCAGGTAGAAGGTACTGAATTTTAATACCTTAGACAATAAAATTAGTTAAACTGCAAATAATTAACTGTAAACATTCTTTACCCCGAACTTCAGAGTACATTAATTTCAAACCAAATGGAATGAACAAAGATTCCGTATTAAAAGGTATAAATGAAGTTGCTTAATATATAAAACAAGTGATATGGGCATTACTGCTGCACTTCAAGTTATAAAAATTATAAAAAAGGGAGATACTGTAAATAGATTTTCAGGACAGTACAAAAGAAAATAGAAACAAAACCAAATATACATGTTGTGTCAGGCAATCTAATGTTAATCTTACTTTTTATGGTCTTTTAATAGAATCCAGGGTTTATTTTAAAAAAGTTTAAAATATATTCTAGGTATCAGATCAGTTAATTTTGTCCATTAAATAAAACTGAATCAAACCCTTCATTCTTCATTCTGAGGAAATCGAATGTCCTTCTTCAGTTTGTTTCAGTTTCTAGGGACTTGTTCTCAGAATCCTCTCCTGCTTTTGATCTCATTCATATGTTACTTTAGATGGTTTTTCTCATCCCCCTACCCTACTGGCTTGTAGTGGTCAGTTAGGGCTGCCATAACAAAATGCCACAGACAAGGTGGCTTAAAGAACAGACGTTTATTTTCTCACAGTTCTAAAGGCTGGAAGTCAAGATCAAGGTTCCATGCCTTCCGCTGGCCCTCCCTCTGTGCACATGCACAGAGAGAGCTCAACCTCTGCTGTCTCTTCCTTTTCTTATACGGACACTAGTCCCATTGGATTGGCCTCACCCTTTTGACCTCATTTCAGGATAATTACCTCCTTGAAGGCCCTAACTCTAAATACACACACCTTGGTGGTTAGGGCATCAATATATTAATAAAATGAGGAGGGGGAAAAATTCAGTTCATAACATGACTAGAGGGAAATTTCTTCTCATTTCTTTGACATCACTTTCTCTCACCCTACTGCCGCACTCCAAAAAGCAAAAACAAAAATACCCCTCAAGCAGAGCCCTCATGCATCTATATCTAATGAGACTTGAATTGACAAATGATTACATCAAATTGCCAAATAGCAAAGAAAATAAAATATAAAAAATTTTCGCACATACTGGAAATTGTTTTGTCAGATACCATTCCTCCTAATGACTCCCCACTACTCACCATTTTTAAGTCCATGCTCCCTTTCTTGACAAATATTTTTTATTCACTAAGAAGCCCCAAATTCCTATTAGATTGTTGTAAAGGGCAGCTGAGCTACATCTTTCTTTGTATTCTGATAATCCAAACAAAGCCTAGAGCTTCATACTTCTACAAGCAGACATTGACTAGGCTCTTGAAATAACATTTTTTCCCTAGCTTCCCTATAGAGTTTCTAAGCAAACATTAACAAGTTAACTATTCCATCATATACTTTATTTAAAATATTTGCATTCTACAATTTCATGTTTTACAGAACTGGATGTTTAACTATAAATGAAATTATAAACATCTGCAGTTATAATATCATTGTCATGTTATTGTAGCCCATAGTGTAATACCACTATTTAGGCTTAAATTGAAATGTTTTAATATTCACAAAACGTATATCTGTAATTACACTAGACATATATCAATAAATTACGTTTCTTGAGATATACATGTTTATGTTTTGGAGTGTATATTTATCACAGTTTACTTGACAATTACAGATTATTAGGTACTTCTATACTCAAAACACATAAATAGATGTTCACTTATTTATTATAAAAGTTTTCACTAAATGATTTCCAAATTAAATATTCATACATGTTGTTCCAACTGTGTAACAAACCACCCTTAAACTTCCTGGTTGAAAACAACAATCATTATTTTGTTTACAAATCTTCCATTTGGGCAGGGCTTAGTGGGAATAGGTGGCTTTTGCTCTAGGCAAAGTCAAGTGGGGCAGGAATGGGCTGGAATATCCACCGCTAATTTGCTGGGCTCTTTTATATTGCTGGCAAAATAGTGGTGAGTGAGGTCATTGCTGTTTGAGTCCATTAACCTCAGTTCCGTTCTATGTGAATTCCTTTGTGGTGTGTTTGTTTTCCTTTTGTTCCTTTTCCTTCACGTAAATTTTTCTCTTATCTTTCTAATCATTTTCTGCTAATGCTTTCATATATATGTTGTAATGCTTCATAGTCTCTCAGAGGTCTCAAAGAATCTCCTCATTTTTAAAAATAATTTTTCTTTCTGGTCTACCAATATGATTATTTCCATTGATGTATATTGAGTTTATTGTTCCTTTCACTTGCCATCAGAAAATTGCTGTTGGGTATACATAGTAAATTTTTAATTTCAGGTAATTTTCTTTTCAACACTCAACCTTTCTTTTGGCCCTATTTCTTAATTTCTGTTTTCTGTAGAGAGTCTTTATTTGTTGACTTATTATTGGCATGGTATCTTTATATTTTTTAAATATGTTTACTTCAATTATCTGATTACATTTATAATAGTTGCTTGGAAGTATTTTCTTACTAAATCCAAAATCTAGGACCACTAACCTGATAAGTTGTTATCGAATGCTTTTTTATCGTGAGTGTGGGTCACAATTTTCTTTCTCTTTATGTATCACTTATTTTTGGTTTGAAATCAGATTTTTACACAGTATAATGTGACAGCTCTAGGATGTGGTATATTTTATTTTTGAGGAGTTCTTTTGTTTGTTTATGTGCTTTACTAACTTAGCTGGATTTATCACCGTGATATTTGTTTCCCTGCATTGTTTACCCCAAGTGGCTATCTCTCATCAGATTTTATAATTTCCATTTATGGTTTTTAGCACGGCTAAAGGCCAGTCTTGTGGTTGCATAGTTTATTGGTCTGCCAAGATTTTAACAGCGGTTGTGCTCAAATAGTCCAAGCTCTGCTGGCTGAGCTATATGTTGCAGAAGGCATTCAAACTTGTAACCAGTTCTTAAGTGTCTCTTGAGTTTCATATTTTGTTTTGCTCTCTTGGGTCTCCTGAACATATACAGCTATCAGTTAACCAGGGGTTTGGGGATTTCTGAAGACATTCTCATCGGTATGTATTTCTCACTTCTATTTTCTTCCCATTAAATTGATGACCAGTCTGCTAATAACTCTAAAAAGACTGATAAACTGCTGGTTTTCTCAATCTGTTTTTCATCTCCCATTCTGAATTGAATCATTCACCTTTAGCAACTAAAGATCCCCCACCCTCACCACCACATCCTTGAGACAAGAATCTACTGAGCCTGAGACAGTAGGAATAGGAGGAAATAGGCAAATGGGTATGATGGCCAAAAACTCAACACATTTCTTACACAACACTGTAAGAATTTTTTTAAAGTAAATTCCCATATTTTTAAACTTCATTTATCAATTTTCAGTGCTTATAATCATTGTTCTAGAAAACTGCCTCCCAGATTTTCTTGTTTTCTAAAAAGAGAAATTACATGACCTCCTTCTATTGCCCCACCAGAAGTTAGAGACTTCTAATCAGTTTACCTAACTTAAATTCTTTCTTTTCCTTTTTTCTACTACTTGCTTTGTGGCCTAACATATGTTCTACCCTGGGGTATGTTTCTTGTGCACGAGAGAAAAACGTGTGTACTGCTATTGTTATATGGAGTGGTTTGTATGTGTCTGTTAGGTCAAAATAGTCTATAGTGTCGTGGGTACTGATGTCTTCTACTATTATTGTATAAGTGTTTTGTTTTGTTTTTCTCTCTTCAATTCTGTCAATGTTTGCTTTATGCATTTTGGAGTTCTGATGTTGGGTATCTATATCTTTATAATTGTTATGAATTCTTCATGAATTGAGCTTTTTCATTGTATTTTCCCTTTTCAGCCTCTCATAATAGTTTTTGACTTGGTCTATTTGGTCTGATATTAATAGGGAAGCCCTGCTGTCTTTTAATTACTGTTTATACAGAACAGTTTTCCATCCTTTAATTTTTAACCTATGTCTGTCCTTGTATCTAAAGTAAACAGCATATGGTTGGATCACGGTTTTATTTTAATTCATTCTTTCAATTCATATCTTTTGAATTATAAGATTAATACATTTACATTTAAAGTAATTACTGAAAGGGAAGCACTTAGTTTTGTCAGTTTTTTTGTTCGTTTTCTGTATGTCATAAATTTTTATTCTCTCTTTACCCTCATTACTGTTTTCTTTTGTGTTTATATTTTTGCAGGAACATGTTTTGTGTTTTGATTCACTTCTCATTTCTTTTTCTGTATATTCTGTCTATATTTTCTTGGTGGTTATTACGGAGAGTACCTATAATGTCCTGAAGTTATAATAATTTTAAATTAATATCAACCTAACTTTAGTCACATACAAAACCTCGACTGCTTTTCACCTCTGCTCCTCCATTTTGTCATAAACTTCACAATTTACATCTTTATATATTGTATCCAATTAACATAGATTTAAGATTATTTTTATGCATTTGTGTTTACATAATTATAAAATAAAAGCTAGCAAGGCACAGTGTCTCACACCTGTAATCCCAGCACTTTGGGAGGCTGAAGCAAACAGATCACTTGAGGTAAAGAGTTCCAGACCAGGCTGGCAAATATGGTGAAACTCCGTCTCTACTAAAGATACAAAAATTATCCAGGTGTGGTTGCAGGAGGCTGTAATCCCAGCTACTTGGGAGGCTGAGGTGGAGGATTGCTTGAACCCAGGAGATGGAGGTTGCAGTGAGCTGAGATCGTGCCACTGCACTCCAGCCTGGGTGACAGAGACTCCATCTCAAAAAAAATAAATAAATAAAAATAAACACAAAAAGCTACAGTAACAAAACAATACAATTATGTGTGTGTGTGTGTGAGTGTGAGTATACTTATTTTTTTATTTGCATACTTAGCTTTACTGAAAAACTTCATATTGCATACAGCTTCAAGTTATTCCCTAGTGTCCACTCATTTTAAATTTAATAACTTCCTTTATGATTCTTGGAGAGCAGTTCTACTAATAATTGGCTCCCTAAATTTTTGTTTCTCTAGGAGTGTCTTAATTTTTTCCTTAATTATGAAAGATAGTTTTGCCACATGTATGATTCTCCACTAATAGCTATTTTTTTTTTCATCACTTAAAATGTCACATCACTTCCTTCTGGTCTATGTGGTTTCTGAGAAATTCACTGGTATGTGTACTGAAAATCTCTTGTATCTAATGAGTTACATTTTCTTTCTGCTTTGAAGATTCTTTCTTTGTCTTTGTCTTTCGAAAGTTTGATTATAATGGATTTCTGTGTGGGTCTTTTTTGGTTTATCCCACTTGGAATTAATTAACTTCCGAGATTTGTATGTCATACTTTTTTCCTCAAATTTTGGAAGTTTTCAGCTATTAGCTTTAAAAATAATTTATCTTCCTCTATTCTTCTCCTGATGATCCCATAATGCACTTCTCACAATGAAACTTCCTGGTTTCAAAGTCCTTTAGGTTCCGTTCACAGTTTTTCATTGTTATTTTCTGTTCCTCAGACTCAATAAATTTACATGATTTTTTCAAGTTTACTGATTCTTTTATCTGTTCAAATTTTATGTTGCACCCCTCCAGTGAATTTTTCAATTCAACTATCATATATTTTGGGTTCTGAATTTCTATTTAGTTTTTTGTATATAATTAACTTGTTTTTGTTAATATTCTCATTTTTGTTCATGAATCATTTACTGACTTCCTTCACTATTTTTCTCATGTTTCCCTTATCTCTTTGAGTATATTAAAGACAATTATTTTAAAGAGTTTTTCTAGTATGTCCACTGCATGTGTTTTTTCATACTGGTTATGTGATTATTTTCTTCCTTTAAATGGGCCATGATTTCCATTTCTTTGTATGGCTTATGCTCATTTTTTGAGAATTAGGCATGTTAAGAAACAGCCAGGTTCCCCAGCCTTGACAGTATGGTGTAGAAGACCTTTGCTAATTAGCAGTTCTCTGAGCCTTGATAGTAGCCTGGAGCGAAGGACTACCTGCACGTTATGCACATACACCCTAAAACTTAAAGTATAATAATAAAAAAAAAGATTTCATCAGGTATAATTTTTAGATATGCTTTCTTTCTGAGCCCATGTGTGTGCTTCTTTATTTTTCCCAAAGTTGCCTTTAAGTGCTTTAATTCCTGCAAAAGTCCCACTCCAGCTTCCTCTCTGGGCCTTAGATATTTTGCTTTATTCTGTTACCCATAACCTCTTGCCTCAGTCATGCATGGGTCTGATATCCCCCTGTAGTTTGCATGTACCATGATACTCACCACTGTCTCCACAGCTTCCAGACTAAGAATCTAATTATGCTGCCATTCTGCTCTGATCTCTAAGTCAGATGAGACAAATACTGGTCCCTCAGGCAGCTTACAGATGGGCCAAATCACTGTAGGTAGCTTTCACTGTACTTATTTTTTTTTTTTTTTTTTTTTTTTTTTTAGCTCAAGGGAAGTAACCTGAAATTGTGCAACTTTCTCCCTTCTGTGCCACACTGGGAAAGGAGTGGGGCAAGGGTGTATAAACATGCCACAAGTTTTCCTACCATTTTCCATGTGAGTTTTTCTTAAATGAGTGTTTTTACAGTTGCTGCAAATCTTTGAATAGTTTCGAGAGTTCCTGTAAAGTTTTTTATTTAGACTATGGTTGTATATTTGGTGTTTATATGTGGTAACAAGAGTCTGAAGCTTACTCTCAACTTAGTTTTTTTAAATGTAACATAAGATTTTGTATAGTAAAGACATATCTCATTCTCTAGTTATATTTTTTTCTTAAGGTATAAAAGCAGTTAAGTAGAGCAAAGAAGTCTCTTAACATAATACCTTGGTTGGGGAAATATAGATTGCTAGCTTCTTTAGTCTTCCCTATGAATCACACTCTAAGGAGTGCTTATCTAGTTAGATCTATACATATATATGACTGTAATCTCTTGAGATACTTGGAATCAAGTGTTTTTTCATAGGTGGAGTGCTCATTGCTGCCTATTTGGAACTAAAATGACATTTATCTTTACTCATGTGGAGATGCCTGATAACTCACTTATATTTATCACACACTTCACAGGAATACTGAACACAATAGATCATTCTATCTTAGACTTATCTTGTAATTTCTCTTTGATTCTTTCTGGTGGTCGATTGGGGAAATATAGAGAGCAGTATTAGCTCACAAGATAAAATGACATATGTTTGGGTAATTATCCTGTATTAGTATATTTGAAAATATCTCCTATTTTTAAAAATAAAGAAACACACTATTATAAGCCCCTGGCCATTAAATATCTTTGTTACCAGGGCTGCAAGTTTTTACCAGTGTGAAGAAGATATTTTTCAGTTGCAAGAACTATACATAAAGCTTCAATTCATATATTAAACATATGCACATGTGTTAAAAAGCTGTATAGCACAGTTACCACTGTGCTGTAAGAGCACAGTGATTGGATAAGAGCATAGATTCTGGCCCTAGACTCCCTGAGTTTAAAGCTTAGCTTTATTACTGACATATATCCAGGATTATCTTTTTCAGTTGTAAAATGGTGACAAAAGTAGTATTTAAAAAATGTATTATTAGAATTAACTTATTTAGGGCCTCTTAAGATACAGACTACTTTCTGAGGAACAATATGCCCTTCATGAATGCTACGTAATCTATGTTTTTAGACACAGGTATATGTAGCTATGGATATATATGTATTTGGGAAAGTTCAGAATTTCCCAAAACTAAATAAAATGCCCAAGTTCAATTTTATTCACCTTCAAATTTATATCATTATTTTATTTAATTTGACTTCATATTCCAAATATCTGTTATGGATTTTACTTTCAACACAACTAAATGCAAATACCCATATATCATGCATAAATATAATGTTCATTGAAATGCTGGCTTTTCTCACTGAGAGAAACCAGTTTAGGTTTATTTGCTGCATAAATAGGATAACTGTAACTAGGGTGGCTATAAGTAGAATAATAAAGACCTTTAATAGTAAAATTGGTAAAATAATTAATTATGCTATGATTACATGCATAATCCAGGACTGTTGCAGAAAATTTAGGAGATAAATATTTGGTTTCAGGGTCCATAGTTCTATGGCTAATTGTGAAATCATCAGGATATAATTTGAAGTTTCAAAAAGAGCATAAATAAAATATAGATAAAATAAATATTACCAAAAGATAAACTGTATCATAATCCAGTCTTGGCCCTGATTGTATTAAACTGGCTAGCCCTACATTACCTATTTAACAAATATTGAATGAACCGTCTCTTATTGGATGTAAAACATTGGATACTTTTATAATTTAAAAAAGATAATAGAGAAAAACATGGAGTATCACATAATGTTTAATTATTTTTTAAAAAAAGATAGAAAGGGATAAACCAGCATGAACAATCTAGAAAACTTCAAACTCAAATATATCACTAATAATATTAAATACATAAAAATGAAAGACTACTCACAGTAACAAAGAATGTCAAATAAGAATAAAAATAAAATAGTTATGCTATTTACAAGACACACCTGTTGAAATAAGGCATTGTAAATATAAATAAAAGGGTGGAAAATTTATCATGTAATGCCAAAAGAAGACAAAAAATAAAACCCACAACTAACATCACATTCAATGGAGAAACTGAAAGCTTTTCCTCTAAGACCAGAAATAAAACAAGTTGCCCAGTTTCACCACTTCTATTAAACACATTGCAAAAAGTTTTAGCCAAGAAATTATGCCCCAAAAATAGGCATCAAAGTTGGAAAGCAAGAAGTACAATTATCTCTTTTCACAGACAACATGATTTTATATGTAGAAAACCCTAAAATCTCTCTCTCCTCTCTTTCTTTCTCTCTCTCTCTCTCCCTCTTTCTCCCTCTCTCCTCTCTCTCCTCTCTCTCTCACACACACACACACAAATAAACACACACACACACACAATGGTTAGAGCCAAAATAAATTCAGAAAAGTTTCATAATAAAAATTACCATGCAAAAATCATTTGTTTCTATATATTAAGAATGAACAATCAGAAAAGGCAATTTTAACAATTCATTTACAAAACTATCTAAAAGAATAAAATACTATATACTACAGAGCTACAGTAACCAAAACAGCATGGTACTGTTGCAAAAACTGACACATAGATCAATGGAACAGAATGGAGAACCCAGAAATAAGACCACATACACACAACTATTTTATCTTCAGCAAACCTGACTTAAACAAACAATGGGAAAAGAATTCTCTATTCAAAGAATGGTGCTAGGGTAACTGGCTAGCAATATGCAAAAGATTAAACCAGGATTCCTTCCTTACATCCAACACAAGATGGATTAAAGACTTAATGTAAAACACAAAACTATAGGAACCCTGGAAGACAACCTATGCAATACTATTCAGGACATAGAAACAGGCAAAGATTTCATGACGAAAATGCCAAAAGCAATTAACAACAAAAGCAAAAGTTAACAAATAGTATCTAATTAAACTAAAGAGATTCTGCACAGCAAAAGAAAGTATCAAAATAGTAAAGAAACCACCTACAGAACGGGAGAATATTTTTGCAAACTATGCATCTGACGAAAGTCTAATATCCAGCATCCATAAATAACTTAAACAAGTCTACCAAAAAAAGCAAACAACCCCATAAAAAAGTGAGCAAAGGACATGAACAGACACTTTTCAAAAGAAGATATACATGCAACCAACAATCATATGAAAAAAAGCTCAAAATCATTGGTCATTAGAGAAATGCAAATCAAAGCTACAGAGAGATGCCGTCTCACACCAGTCAGAATGGCTATTACTAAAAAGTTAAAAAATAATGGATTCTGGCAAAGTTGTGGAAAAATATGAATGTTTACACACTGTTGTTGGGTGTGTAAATTAGTTCAGCCATTGTGGAAGTCAGTGTGGCAATTCCACAGAGACTTAAAGACAGAAATACCATTTGACCCAGCAATCCCATTATTGTGTATATACACAAAGAAATATAAATTACTGTATTAAAAAGACACATGCACATGTATGTTCATTACAGCAACAGTCATAATAGCAAAGACATGGAAACAACCTAAATGCTCCTCAGTGATAGGCTGGATAAAGAAAATGTGGCACATATACACTGTGGAATACTAGGTAGCCATAAAAAAGAAAGAGATCATGTTCTTTATAAGGACATGGATGGAGTTGGAGGCCATTATCCTTAGCAAACTGACACAGGGAAAGAAAACCAAATACTGCATGTTCTCAGTTATAAGTGGGAGCTAAATGATAAGAACTCGTGGTCACATAGAGAGGAACAACACACACTGGGGCCTTTCAAAGGGTAGAGGGTTGTAGGATGCAGAGGATTAGGAAAATATCTAATGGCTACTAGGCTTAATACCTGGGTGATGAAATAAACTGTACAACATACCCTCATGACACAAGTTTACCTACGTAATAAATATGCACTTGTAGCTCTGAACTTTAAATTAAAGTTTAAAAAAGAATAAAATACTTAATAAAGGATAAAAGAGGCTTATAAAATGAAAAGCATTGCTGAAAAGAATTAAAGAACGCATAATTATGCAAACATTGATGAAATATTCACATGTACCCCTAAAATAAAAGTTAAAAAATAAATTAATTAAATGAAACACAAATAAATAGGAAGACATCCAGTATTCATGGATGAGAAGAGTTAATATTATGCAGATGCCAATACTAGCCACAGAAATCTACAGATTTAAGACAGTCCTTATTGAAATCCCATAGATATTTTTGCAGAAATAGATAAATACATCCCAAAATCCATATGGAATCTCAAGGGACCTCAAATAGCCAAAACAATCTTATTTAAAACAAAACAAAACAACAGTTAGAGGCTTATATGGTTTGCCTGTGTCCTCACCTAAATCTCATCTTGAATTGTAGTTCCCATAATCCCCATATGTCAAGGGAGGGACTCAGTGGGAGGTAACTGAATCATGGGTGCAATTACCCCCATGCTGCTGTTTATGTGACAGTGAGTGAGTTCTCATGATATGATGGTTTTATAAGACAGTTTTCCCTCTTTGCTTGGCACTACTTCTTCCTACCATTATGCGAAGAAGGACGTGTTTACTTCCCCTTCCACCATGATTGTAAGTTTCCTGAGTTCTCCCCAGCCATGTGAAACTGTGAGGCAATTAAACCTCTTTTTCTTTATAACTTACCCAGTGTTGGGTATTTCTTATAGCAAACATGAGAACAAACTTAAACAGTAAATCGATACCCAGTAGTGGGGTGCTGCTGTGAAGATAGCTGAAACTGTGGAAACGACTTTGGAACTGGGTAACAGGCAGAGGTTAGAACAGTTTGGAGGGCTCAGAAGAAGAAAGAAAAATGTGGGAAAGTTTGGAACTTCCTAGAGACTTGTTGAATAGCTTTGACCAAATGTTAGTGATATGGACAATAAAGTCCAGGCTGAGGTGGCCTCAGATGGAGATGAGAAACTTGTTGGGAACTAGAGCAGAGGTGATTCTTGTTATGCTTTAGCAAACAGACTGGTGGCATTTTGCCCCTGTCCTAGAGATCTGTGGAACTTTGAACTTGAGAGATGATTTATGATATCTGTCAGAAGAAATTTCTAAGTGACAAAGCATTCAAGAGGAAGGAGAGCATACAAATTTGGGAAAATTTGAAACCTGACAATGCAATATAAAATAAAAACTCATTTCTGGGAAGGAATTCAATCTGCTGCATAAATTTGCCTAACTAATAAGGAGCCAAATATTAATCTCCACGATAATAAGGAAAATGTCTCCAAAGCATGTCAGAGACTCTTGAGACAGCCCCTCCCATCATATGCCCAGGGGCCTACAAGGAAAAAGTGGTTTCATTGGCCAAGCCAAGGGCCCCCCTGAGGTGTGCAGCCTAGGAACTTGGTGTCTTGCATCCCAGCCTCTCCAGCCATGGCTAAAAGGGGCCATGATACAGCTCATGTCATGGCTTCAGAGGGTGCAAGCCCCAAGCTGTGGCAACTTACATGTGGTGTTAAGCATGTGGGTACACAGAAGTAAAAAATTGAGGTAGGGGAACCTCTGTCTAGATTTCAGAGGATGCATGGAAATGCCTGGATGTCCAGGCACAAGTTTGCTGCAGGGGTGGAGCCCTCATAGAGAACTTCTGCTAGGACAGTGTGGAAGGGAAATGTTGGGTGGAAACCACCACACAGTGTCTCCACTGGGGCACTGCCTAGTGGAGCTGTGAAAAGAGGGCCATGGTCCTCCAGACCCCAGAATGGTAGAACTACTGGCAGCTTGCACTATGAGTCTGGAAAAGCCACAGGCACTCAATGACAGAGTATAAAAGTAGACAGCAGCGGGGGAGGGGAGGCACGCAGGGGCTGTATCCTGCAAAGCCACAGGGATGGAGCTGCCCAGAGCTTGGGGAGCCCATCTGTTGCCTCAGTGTGACCTGGACGTGAGACATGGAGCCAAAAAAAGATGATTTTGGAGCTTTAAAATTTAATTACAGCCTCATTCAGTTTCAGATTTGTATGGGACCTGTAGCCCCTTTGCTTTGGCCAATTTCTCCCATTTAGGAAGGGTGTATTACCCATTTTCTATACCCTCATGGTATCTAGAAAGTAACTAACTTGCTTTTGATGTTACAGGCTCCTGGGTGGAAGGGACTTATCTTGTGCCAGATGACACTTTGGACTTGGACTTTTGGGTTAATGCTGAAGTGAGTTAAGTCTTTGGGGGACTGTGGGGAAGGCATAATTGTGTTTTGAAATGTGAAGACACGAGAACTGGGAGGGGCCATGGGCAGAATGATATGTCTTGGCTATGTCACCACCCTAATGTCTTCTTGAATTGTAGTTTGCATAATACCCAGGTGTCATGGGAGGGATCCAGTGGGAGGTAATTGAATCAAGGGGATGGTTACCCCCATGCTGCTGTTCTCATGATATAAAGTGAGTTCTCTTGAGATCCAATGGTTTTATAAGGGGCTTTTTTCTCTTTCTTTAGCACTTCTCCTTCCTGCCATCATGATCATGTGAAAAGGATGTTTGCGTCCCTTCTGCCATGATTGCCAGTTTCCTGAGGCTTCCTCAGCCATACATAAATATGAGTCAACTAAATCTCTTTTCTATATAAATTAGCCAGTCTCCAGAAGTTCTTTATAGCAGCATAAGAATGAACTAATACAGAGGCTTCACGTTTCCTTCCTTCAAATTTATAAAATTATATTATCAAAATATCTTGATGCTGCCATGAAGACATACATATAAACTAATGAAAAAGAACAGAGAACACAAAAATAAACACTCACTTACATGGTTAAAGAATTTTCAAGAGTGCAATTTAATGGAAAGGACAGTCTCTTCAATAAATGGTACTAGAAAACTGGATATGCACTTGCAAGTAGGAAATGTAGTTAGAACTTTACCTTACAGAATATGCAAAAATTAACTCAAAGTGAGTCAAAAATCTGATTATAGATGCTAAGGCTAAAAAGTATTATTTTAATTTTCAATTTTTGTGTGTAAATAGGAGGTGTATGTGTTTATGGGATACACAACCTATTATAATACAGGTATGGAATGCATAATAACTACATCATGAAAAAAATGACACATTCATTCCCTCAAGCACTTATCTTTTGTATTAAAATCAATCCAATTACTCTTTTAGTTATTTTTACATGTAAAGTAAATTATTATTAATTATAGTCACCCTGTTGTGCTGTCAAATAATAGATCTTATTCATTCTTTCTAAATATTTTTTGTATCCATTAACCATTCCAACTGCATTCTCACCCCCACCCCCAACCCCATACCCTTCCCAGCCTCTGGTAATCATCTTTCTACTCTCTATCTCTATGATGTCAATTATTTTGATTTTTAGATGCAACAAATAAGTGCAAACATGTTTGTTATTCTGTGCCTGGTTTATTTCACTTAACATAATTCCCCCAGTGGTATTTCAAATAACAGAATCTCATTCTCTTTTATGGCTGAATAGTATTCCATTGTGTGTATATACCACATTTTATTTATCCATTTATCTGTGAATGGACACTTAGTTTGTTTCCAAATCTTATCTATTGTGAACAGTACTGCAGAAAATATGGGAGTGCAGATATTTCTTTGATACGTTGATTCCCTTTCTTTTGAGTATATACCCAGCAGTGGGATTGCTGGATTGTATGTTAGCTCTATTTTTACTGTTTTAAAGAAACTCCAAACTATTCTCCATAGTGGTTGTACTAATGGACATACCTACCAGAAGTTGTACAAGAGTTCCCTTTTTTCCACATCCTGCCTAGCATTTGTCGTTGCCTGTCTTTTGGATAAAAGTCATTTTAACTGAGGTGAGATAATATCTCATTGTAGTTTTGATTTGCATTTCTCTGATGATCAATGATTTAGAGTACCTTTTCATATGCCTATTTTCCATTTTTTATGTCTTCTTTCAAGAAATGTCTATTCAAAGATTTTGCCCAATTTTTTATTTGATTATTAGGGTTTTTTTCCTATAGAGTTTTTTAAGCCTGTTATATATTCTGGTTATTAATCCCTTGTCAGGGGGTAGTTTGTAAATATTTTCTCCCATTATGTGCATTGTTTATTCACTCTGTGGATTTTGTTCTTTGTTGTGCAGAAGCTTTTTAACTTGATGAGATCAAATTTGTTTATTTTGCTTTGGTTGCCTGTGCTTGTGGGGTAATACTTAAGAAATTTTTCCCCAGTCTAATATCCTGGAAAGATTCTTCAATGATTTCTTTTTGTTACATAGTATGAGGTTTTAAATTTATGTCTTTAGCTTGAGTTCTGTGTATCGCAAGAGAGAGTGGTCTAGTTTCATTATTATGCCTATGGATATCCAGTTTTCTCAGCACTATTTATTGAAGAGACTATCTTTTCCCCAGTGTATATTTTTGGTAACTTTGTTTAAATTAATTCACTGTAGGTGTATGAATTTCTTTCTTGGTCCTCTATTCTATTCCAGTGGTGTATGTGTCTGTTTTTATGCCAGTAACATTCTTTTTTTGGTAGCTGCAGCTCTGTAGTATAATTTGAAGTCAAGTAATGTGATTTCTCTAGTTTTGACCCTCTTTGCTCAGGATAGCTTTGGCTATTTGGGGTCTTTTTTGGTTCCATATAAATGTTAGCATTGTGTTTCCCATTTCAGTGGATAATGTGATTGGTAACCTAAGAGAGGTTGCACTGAATATGTATATTTCTTTGGGTAGTGTGGACATTTTAACAATATTCATTCTTCCAGTCCATGAACATGGAATATATTTCCATTTTTGTGTCCTCTTCAATTTCATAGTTTTTATTGTAGATATTTTTCACTTCTTTGGTTAAGTTAATTCTAGGTCTTTAATTTTATGTGTGGATATCATAAATGGAATTACTTTTTTAAATTCTTTTTCAGATTGTTCATTATTAGCATATTGAAGTGTTACTGAGTTTTGTATGTCGAGTTTGTGTCCTGAAACTTTACCGAATTAGTTTATCCATTCTACTAGTTTTTTATTGTTGTTGGGGTCTTTAGGTTTTAGTAATATAAAATCATATCATCTGCAAACAACAGTAATTTGATTTCTTCCTTCCCAATTTAGATGTCCATTATTTCTTTATCTTGTCTGATTGCTCTAGCTAGGTCTTCCAGATCTGCAGAGAAAAGATCACTGAACTCAAAGATATAATAATAGTAATTGATCAAATTCAAAAACAGAAAAAATAGACAAAATAAGAAATGAACAGAACCTTTGGCATATGTAGAACTGTGAAGAAAACTTCAAACATGTGTGTCTTTGGATAGCTAGAAATAAAGCTAAAAGAGTGTGGGGCTGAAAAATTATTTTTTAAAATAATGGCTATCAAATTCCCATATTTGGAGAAACATATTAACCTTCAGTTTCAAAAACTGAGTAACTACAAAGAGGATAAATAAAAAAAAACTGATGCCAAGCTACATCACAGTCAAACTTCTGAAAACTAAAATTAAGAATATTTGGAAAGCAGACAGAGAAAAACAATATATTACTTATAAGGGGAAACATTTGGAATGGCAGGAGGTTTTTTTTATCAAAAATTCCAGAGACGACAAGGAAGGGCCACAACATTTTTCCAGTGCCAAAACAAAAAAACAAAACAAAACAAAAAACTACTCACAATTATCCAGTAAAAGTTATCCTTCATATATAAATGAAAAATCAATAAATAAGCTTTTTCATTACATATCTACCCTAAAAAACTAGTCAAAGAACATTTTAAATCAGAACAGAAATAAAATAGAATGAACCCTGTGGTGGGGCGCCATGGATCATGCCTGTAATCCCAGAAGTTTGGGAGGCTGAAGTGGGTGGATAACCTGAGGTCAGGAGTTTGAGAGCACCCTGGCTAACATGGTGAAACCCCATCTCTACTTAAACTACAAAAAAAAGTCAGGTTTGGTGGCAGACATTTGTAATCCCAGCTACTCAGGAGGCTGAGGCAGGAGAATCGCTTGAACTTTGGAGGCAGAGGTTGCAGTGAGCTGAGATCATGCCATTGCACTCCAGCCTGGGTGACAGAGTGAGACTCAGCCTCAAAAAAAACAAATGTAACATTGACAAAGAAGAAATAACAACAGAAGAAACAAAAATATAGGTAAATATAACAGATTTATCTTCTTTTATGTAGTTTTTAAAATTATGTTTGATAGTTGAAACAAAAATGTTAATGCTGTGTCTTATGATTATCAATGAATATAGAGTAAGTATTTAAGGAATTGTATTATAAATAAAGAAGTACAAAATGACATAAAATGTGTTAAGTTTTCTGTCCTTTATTTGCACTGGTAGATGCTGTGCTGGAAAGTTATATTTAATATATAAATATATATTATATAACTATATATTAAGTAGAGCAGCTACTAAAAATGTTATACATAGAGATAAGTTCAAAAACATTATAGACAAACAAAAATAGAAAATTTAAAAAATTCCACAAAACCATAGGCAGGCAGAAAAAAGAAAACGGAAAACAAAACATAGAATAAACAAAAAAAAATAAAAGGTAAACTTATGTATAAACTTATCAATAAATACACTAAATATAAGTGGTCTAAATACATTATTTAAAAGATAGAGATTAGTACAGTGGATAAAACAAAATGACCCAGCTATATATGTCAGTGCATTAGCTCCATAGGGATGCCAGAGCAAAGTACCACAAACTGTGTTGCTGAAAACAACAGAGTTGTTCTCTCACCGTTCTGCAATGATGAAGTCAACATTCAAGGTGTAGGTAGGTCCATACTCTCTTTGAAACCTGTAGGAAAGAATACATATTTTCCTCTACTAGCTTCTTGTGGTATTTGCCAATTGTTGATGTTCTTTGACTTGCAGCAATGGCACTTCAATTTCTTCTTCTTTAGTCTCATGACATTCTCGCCTCAAGTGTCTCTGTCCAAATTTCTCTCTTCTTACAAGGACACAAGTCATATTGGATTAGGGATCCATCATTCTTCACTATGATCTCATCTTAACCAATTACATTGATGATGTCCTTATTTATAAATAGAATCACAATTTGTGTACTGGAAGTTAAGACATCAACATATTTTGGAGTGGACAAAATTCAACCCATAACACATAGGAAGGCTAAAAGTTAAAGAACAACAAAAAAAGATACAGTATGAAAATATCAATCAAAGGAAATTAGGCATGAGCACATTAGTATTAATAGACAAGGAAGATACCAGAGCAAAGTTAATTATGGGATAGACAGTTGTCAGTACATAATTTTAAAGGGCTAAATCCACCAAGAAGACACAGCAATCCTAAAACTGCATGCACCAAACAATTAACTCCAAAATATGTGAAGCAGCATTGATAAAACTGAGAGAAGAAATAGACAAATCTACAATTTTAGTGATCGACAAATCAGCAAGATGCTAGAATAACTCAACACTATGAACTGATAGCATCTAATTGAGATTTACAAAATGCACCTTCCAACAACATAAGAATACACAATTTTTCTCAAGTGCTCATGGAACATATGCCATGAGAAACTATATCCTGGCCCATAAAATAACTTATAAAGAATTTGAATATAAGACATAAAAAGTGTTATTTAACCATAATGGAATTAGACTAGAGTCAATAACAGAAAAAGACAAGGAATGTTTTCAAACATTTGGAAAGTAACCAATGCATCTCTAAATAATCCAAGGGTCACGGTCAAAGTCTAAAGTAATTTTATAGATAGATAGATACATTATAGGTATAGATATGTAATCAAAGGGAACATAAACACAAACAATTCATATATATCTAAATAAAACTAAAAACATAGCATATAAAAATGTGTACCCAGCTAAAGTTATGCTGATAGTGATGTTGTAAACTGGATGCTTATAAAAGGAGAAAAGGTTTTAGATCAATAATCTAAGTTTCAGCATCAAGAAATTATAAAAAGAACAAAATAAATCTAAGGGAAGAAGAAGAAAGGAAATTGTAAAGAAAGAAGCACAAATCAGCAAGATTAAAATACAAAAATAGAGGAAGTCATTAAAACAAAAATCAGATTATTTCAAAAGATTAGTAAAATAAATCTGTAGTAATTTGGACAAGGAAACAAAGAGAAGACATAAATTACTAATATCAATAAGAAAATAAGAGATGTCACTACAGTCGATGCAAAAATCAGAATGAGTAAATATGAACAATTCTGTATAGATTAATTTGACCATTTGGAAGAATTGGACTAATTCCTTGAGCAGTGAAAACTGGCAAAACTACATGTGAAATAGAGTATTTGAATAGCCCTATAACTATTAAGTGAATTGAATTTGTAATGGTAAACCTCAGGTAAGAGAAATCTCCAGGCCTGGCAGTTTCACTGGAGAATTCTACCAAATGTTTAAAGAAAAATTAACACCAATTTAAAAAAATATTTTACAGAAAATAGAAGACAGAGTAATTTCTATCTCATTATATGAAGCAGAATAACCCTGATACCAAACCAGATAATGAAATCTCTAGAGAAGAAAATTATATACCAATACTTCTCATGAATATTGCTGAAAAAATTCTTAATAAAATATTAGCAGATAGAATTCAAAAATATCTAAGTACCATGACCAACTGGGATTTATTCCAAGGATAAAAGGCTGCTTCAATATTTGAAAATCAAACAATGTAATCTCTCTTATTATCAGGCTAAAGAAAAATAAATCATATGATAATTGATGCAGAAGAAAATGAAAATATTCAACACCCATTAATGATAAGAACTATCAGAAAAAAAGTAATAGTAATTTCGTCAAGTTGATAAAAACAATCTACCCCAAATCCCTATCTATATCTAACGTCATATTTAATGGAAAGAAATTGAATGTTTTTCTTATGAGATTGAAACAAGGCAAATACAGTTACTTTTGCCTTGCTATTCAACATAATACTGGAAGTTTAGCCAGTACTACAAGACATACAAGGAAATGAAAGGCATAAAAATTGGAAATAAATAAATAAAATTGTCTCTAGTAGCAGATGCTGGAATAGTCTATGCAGAAAATCTTGTGATGAGCAGGTGTACTTGTTCCCAAGGTCTTCAGTAATAAACTGCCCAACTGGGTGGTTCAAAATAACAAAAATATATTGTCTCACAGTTCTGGAGGCTAGAAGTCTGAAATTAAGGTGTCACCAGAGCCATAATCCCTCTGAAACCTGTCAGGCAGAGGAGAGGCGGATCCTTCTCTGCCTCTTCTCCCTCTGGTGCTTGTTGGAAACTCTTGGTACTTCTTGGCTTGTAGGTACTTCACTCCAATCTCTATCTGTTGTGGCATAGCCATCTTCTCTCCATGCATCTCCCTTCTCTTATAAAATCACAGGTCATATTGGAGTAAAGGCTCACTCTACATCCAATATGACCTCATCTTAACTAATTACATTTTTAACAACTCTATTTTTAAATAAGACCATGTTGTGAGTTACTTGGAGTTAGGACTTCCACATACTATTTTGGGGGAATACAATTCGATGTTTAACTGCAGTAAAAGTCAAATGAGAGATAGCTATTCAGAGAGGCAAAAAAAGAGAAAAACAGAGTTTAAAGAAGGAGGTAGTACCTTTACACTGTTTTTAGTTTTGTTCATGTTTTCATTTTCGGGTCTCTCTCTGTCGGCCAGGCTGGACTGCAGTGGCATGATATTGGTTCACTGCAACCTCCGCCTACCTGGTGCAACCTCTGCCTCCCGGGATCAAGCAATTCTCCTGTCTCAGCCTCCCAAGTAACTGGGACTACAGGTGTGCACCACCACAACCCACTAATTCTTGTATTTTTAGTGAAGGCAGTGTTTCACCATGT
This sequence comes from Pongo pygmaeus, assembly GCF_028885625.2. Lineage (NCBI taxonomy): Eukaryota > Metazoa > Chordata > Mammalia > Primates > Hominidae > Pongo > Pongo pygmaeus. The sequence goes on along the minus strand of NC_072388.2, from coordinate 25,883,556 downwards.
TGCCCAGTCTGGTCTTGAACTCCTGGCCTCAAGTGATCTGCCTGTCTCAGCCTCTCAAAGTGCTGGAATTACACACGTGAGCTACCACACCCAGCCTTTCACACTGTTTTAACAGACTACCAATATTCAATTTTTTTGCATAGCTGTACAGTCTCTGACTTACAGTGGTTTGGTTTATGACTTTTTTTTTTGCTTTTAGGATGTGTTTCTCAGGAAGTAATTCCATCATAAGTTGAGGTGCATCTGGATTTACGATGATTCAATTTATGTTTTTTAAATTTACGATGGGTTTTGGGGTATCAATTGCATTTTCAACTTATGATTTTTTTTTACTTATGATGAATTATTGGGACCTAACCCCATCACAAGTTGAAGAGAATATGTATTTCTTTTTCTCTTAGACTCCCCGTGGAAAAGAGTTGTTGTTCAGCAGAAATAATCAGGAGTTGAAATTATACCAGGTAAAAAATAGAAGCAGTAACTTTGAAGGTGCTGTCAGGAGAGTTATTGAAGTGGTCATGAACTCTAAAGTTACAGAGGCAATTATGTAAAGATAAAAGATAAAGGTACATAGTACAAAATAGAGGATTCAAAGGGTTCATGAATGTAATGAGGTCAATGACCAAGTCAGTGTAACTGAGAACTGGAAAATGAGGAAGTTGTGGTCCAGGAAGAGAGTGTTTGACTTTAATACCTAACAGCTGGAATAGTTTCAGTGATTTGGGTTCACGACATGGATAGGAGGATCAGTATGTGAAATCAGCAGAGTTGCTTATTTTTATATTTGTGAAATGAAAGAATTTAGAGACAAGAGAAGTGGATTTCTCATCTTTGTTATAGAATCACCTATGATGATGACACAACTTAGCCTGAAAAAAGTGTTTCAGTCATATTTCAAAATCTCCTTTAAAAAAGAGAAAGACCAAGTAATCAGTATATAATAATAGACCAAGAAGGTTTAAATATGGTATGACTTGGATATATGAGCTCCATGTAATGGGTGAAAAAAAAGGGTTTGGAAAAAGCTTTAGGGAACACTACACAAATGTGAATTATATAGAGCATGGAGCAATAATTAATGTTGAGTTGAATATTGCTGGTAATGTTAAGAAGTATAGGTAAGGAATTGGGGCTTGGGAAATAAATCAGTATGATGGGACTTTGAATAACCCTTCTCTAAGGCTTTGATTGTACACCAAATCTAGAGTCATGAGATGGTCCTTTCTAATAAATATTAACATATTATTTTCTTACTTAGGATGGAAGTTTTTCTCTACTTCGTTATATAATTCCCTGGCCATTTTCTAAAGTATACTGCAAATATTTTAATAGTTTTTTGATAACCACTTATACATACCAAATTTGCTTTCCCAGAATAAATTGGTAAAGATTTAACTATTTGTATCAAAATATACTATAGTTGATTATTAGCATATTATTCCTTCAGAGTTAGTTTTTATTATAGACTGCTGAGAAAGATGATAATTTTAATTTATGGTAGCTTTAATTTCAACAAAGAAATATTAGTAAAACCTTACCTGTTTTACTGCTACCCATTTCTCAAATATCTATTGATATGTTTGAAACTACTTGCCCCTGCACAAATGGCATTAAATCCAGCATTCTTTTTTATTTCTTTTGATTGTGTGGGTTTTTTCCACTTATTTCCAACTCATTAGATGTTCCTTCTTGCAATCATCTGTGGGTATAACAATCCAAATTTATGGTTTGTAATATTTTATTTTTAGTTTGAAAACCAGATAACAAAGATTATTGGAAACCTAGGTAAAAAGTAACCTGAGAAACAGTCTTAAAGAGCTTTCTTATAATTCAGATGTTTGATGGCTGAGTTCTGTATACATAAGTTGCAAATGTTTATTTTGGTTCATGCTACATATACAAGGCAGAAAGTTCTGTCTCATATAGTAACAACTGAAAGATCCAAGAGGATATAGGTTTCACTTTAGTGTAAATTTCTATACTTCTTGAGACATAAAGAAAGAAAAAGGGGTGGTAGTAGAATTTGGCTGTTAAAATGCATACCTCTAAAATGTGTAGCCTGTTTTTGGAAGGATATATGAGAAACTTGTAAGAGAGAACGTATCTGGTGAGGAGAAGTAGGTGATTTGGTAGAGGAAAAGGAAACAAACTTAATTTTCATTATTAAAAATATGTCACACTTCATATTCCAAAGCAAGTTGTGTGACCAAACCTAATTTCAAAGGAGTATGGACATGCAATCAATCCCCTACAAAGTACACAGAAAAAGAAAACTGGAATATTTAGGGACAAATTAGTAATCATTACATATAGTACTAATAAATCTGTAGAAAGGAATTTCTTAATAGGACCCATAAATCCCTAGGAAGCCTAGTAAATTGCAGGTCTATATTTGAAAATGTTATAAAATGATAAGTTTGGGGATATATCCATTGCCTTTGTCATATCATCAAAGGTTCATGAAGTTCCTTCGTTAAAAAAAAAAAAAAACATGTAGAAATCATATTATGTGTCAGGAAAGTAAAGATATACTTATAAATAGGAAAAGCACCAAAAATAACTGTAGCACTTTACTCATAAAATGTGACTATATTTGAAGTATTCTAGAAGATTTTAGTTAGGACCATATTTCTTATCCCAAAATTTCTGTGTAATAATAGGCAATATTACTTCTTACGGATTCTAGGTTGTTCCGTCTCATCTGTGCAGCAGTAAAATCAGGACATATGCTGATGAAGGGAATTGCTTTAAATTCACTGGAACTAATACCACCTTGTAACATTAATTTTAGAATGATTCTCTTTTTCCATTTAGCACATCTAGTTCTAGGTTAAATGATGTATCTGTGATCTCGGAAAAAACCAAGGTAGATGAAGAGTTATATTCCATACTAAATTGAAAAGTTTCATTCTCTATTTTCAGACTTTTAAAGCACAGGGCAAGTTTATATTGCTCTTTACTATTTCTCCTCTTCAAGAAATAATCCACTTTTGCCATCAAAATAGAGTAGATGAATCTGGCTCATTAAAAATGTTGTTATAAAAGTGGTTATGATGATGCAGATTAATTTCCAACCATTCAGTGCTTTAAAAACTTTAAAACATTTATTATTGCCATGTTTATGTGCTGTGCAATTCAGTAAAATGACAGCAACATTTTATCTCAAGCAGATAGAGAATAATGTATTTTAAAAATACATTTATTAGACATTTTACTGAAAATACAGGATTGTAATAATGCATACAACAGCATTATCATAAACAGTAGCTATAATAAACAGCAGTTAAAAAGATTTTATGGGAAAAATAGCTAAAAAAGCAGCTTTCTCTCCCAGTCTAGGATATGTATTTTAAAACTGTTAGAGAATTCTCCTAAGCCTATAGTTAATGGGATGTTTGCATTTTACTAACGTAAGAAAAAAGTTGATAAAAAATTCTCACTGTGATTTTTGAATGTCAGAGGTTCATATTTTTTTTCTAGCTTAATTTTGTGAGCAGTGCCAATACATGCAAATTAAAGAAAGAAATCAAAGACATTACCTAGAGTACAACAAATCCTGTTATTTCCCCCTTAATTGCGTAGATTGTTTACGTACAGAAGTGTTCAGGCTTTAAAAAATCTAGATTGTTATGTGAATTTGTCACTCCCCATATTGTTAGTGAGATTGATTAATTTTCGATTACACAAACATTGTGGGATTAAACTGGAATTTTTGACTGGAAATGTATTATAAAGCATAAGATTAGTTTTGTAAAGAACATAAAGAATTTGGGATAAGATTTTTTTGATTGAATGGCTTTTTTAAATAAAAAGGATTAATAAACATTTATGTATTAGCAAATGTGAGTTTACAATCTTTCTTTTTTTTATTTCTTGTAAAATAGACAAGAGATATTAACATCAGCCGTTGTAAAGGGCAATCAGAAAAGCCACAAGGTTTAGGCTGGAAGAGAAGATACATACTTCACAGCTCCCATGAGCTTTACGCCACATAAAATAGACTTTTATGACCCTGGATGAGATTGTGTTTTAGTCTCGGACATATCTGTTTTTTATGGTCATTAAAAGTTATTGAGTTAACTGCTCATTATACAGTTTAATCTGTACCCTTACTTTTTATCTACTTTCAGGACATCTGAAGTACTTACATTAAATTAAGAGCTCTTCCAAAACTTTGAAAACGTGTAAAATTTGACTTCAGGTATAAATGTGGTTGAGATTCAGAGAGATTTTGCTGACTTGATGAAGTTATCCTTCAGTTACATACATTACAAATATATTTTCCCAATCCATTGCTTCCATATTTATTCTCCTTAATAATTTTTTGAGGAAAACTTTCTATTTTAAATGCAGTCCAGTATATTAATTCATTTCCTTTATGAATCATGTTTTATATATCCTTTTTAACAAAATTTTCTATACCACAATTCAGGAATGTATTCTCTTAGTATTTTCTGGAAGCACTAGGGATCTATTTTTCTTGTATATTTATATCAGTGATCCACTTGGAATTGATTTTAGGTATAGGATTATATGTATGGTGGGGTCAAGCATCATTGGGATAAATTCGTAATGGAATTCTAATATTAAATAAATGTGTAATTAATTAACATACTAAAATTAAATTACAGAATATCTTGATAAAAATGGCCTACCTGTGTATTCTAGAGATGTTGAAGGCTTGATATGTATAATTCATTATGAAGAAAGGATTAAATTTTATACAATATACTTTTCAAGATGGCCAGACAGTATGTAGCTAATTGAAAAAATAAAATAAAATAAAAAACCTTGACATTTAAAATGATTAACATGAGAGTTTTATGTTTAAAATAAGTAATTTCCTCATTACTTTTGTTAGATGCAAATTTTGTGAAATGAAGAGGGCCTAACTGAATTCTGAATATCATGATTTGTTTTATATGCCATATTTCCTTACCAAAGCTTCTCAGTGAATCCAAAATATTCAACTGGATTTTGATAATTCTTCTGGATAGCAATTATTTCAGATTTGCTTGGGCCTGCACTGATGCCTCCACGCTATTTCTCTTCCTCTTTCATGTAAAAACTCACTTGTATTTTGCTCTTGTCATTTCTAGATTAGCTGTATTCAATTTCTAATTGTGTCTATCTCATATAATAATCATGATCACTAACTTTATTTACTAAAAATATTTCTATCTATCTTAAGACTTATCGTCAAGGGACAGTTGTATCACATGAATATAATGACAATCTTTTTTTCTTCCTTCTATTTTTCTTCCTTCTGTCTCCTCCTTCTGTCTTCCTTCTCCTTACTGCACTGTGAAGACAATGTTAGTTGAAGTGGTGATAACAAGCATCTTTTTCTCATTCCTAATCACAGGAGAAACATCCAATATTTCAAAATTAAGTATGATTTTTTTGTAGAGATTTCTAGGTGCTGTTTATTGAGTAAGAAAGTTTTATTTTATTTCTGATTAGTAGCTTCTACAATGAATAGACATATAACTTTGAAAATTACTGTATTTTCCTATATTTGAGTACATAAAACGTTCTTATACTTTTAATATGATAAATTGCAAACATTTATTTTCTATTGTTAAACCAATTCTAAAATCCTAGATTAAGTGTTTCTGGTCTTGATTTTCATGTGTTATTGGATTTGACTTACTAATATTTTGTTTGGGATTTTATTTCTCTGTGTTTTTGATAGAAGTCAACTTAGAATTTATCTGTTTCGCTGACTGTATCCTAGTCTGGTTTTGTTGTTAAGATAATGATGACCTGATTTTTTTTAAAGATGAGATTTATTTCCTATGTTATTGTTATTCTAAGAATTTTATTTGAATACTTTACTTCTTCTTTAACTATTTGGAAGAAATTGCTGATAAAGTCAACCTGGGCCAATAGATTACATTTTTGAAATATTTAAAAATATGAATTCAATTTCTTTTATAAATATAGAACTGCTTAACTATACTATTTGTGTCAACTTTGAAAACTGTACTTTCTAGGAATTTGCTTTTATCTTCCAAAATATATGGGCAGTAAATTGCTCAATGTCAAGTCCAGTTCCTGGTGATAAACCTATGAGTGATCTTTCAGACCTCACCATACATAATTTCAGAGGTTTTAAATGAAAGGCAAGTAAAGCTAGGAAAGCTGCCCTTCCCACACCACAACTGCTAGTGCACTGCAACCTCTAAAGGAAGCTACAGTCAAGATATCAGCACCCTGGCCAATCATGGTATTTCACATATTTACCTTACTGGTCTGGTGGTGCTCTGATACTTAGGGATCTTTATCTGAGGCCTTGGGCAGAGGTCTTTCTCAGGCTCTTCTGAGCAGGCCTCCTGATAGTAGGAGGAGAGGAAAACGTTAAAGACACTTTTTCTCACTGATACAGTCTCCAGTATTTTTTTACTCCTATTGCCCCCTGCACTCCAACATCCCTGCCATAGTCCATAATAGTGCTAGAGACTTTTCTTTGAAGATCTCCCTGCAGTGGGACAAACGCCAAATCTGCACTCATCCACCCTACCCTGGAATATGCATCATTTCATGTGGGAAGATGGAAATGGGGAAGTTGGAGCTTTAGCTGGATTTAGGGTGTTGCTTATACCACCACAATAAGTGATAAAGGGCTTAACCCATTCATTTTTGGCTTATTGCTTTGTAGTGGTGGTGTGTTTTTTTATATTTTTTGTTTATTTTTTAACCTGTACATTTATTTTTTATATTTTTATGTTTTTTAAATTTTACTTTAAGTTCTGAGATACATGGGCAGAACGTGCAGTTTTGTTACATAGGTATACATATTCCATGCTGGTTTGCTGCACCTATGAACCCATCATCTAGGTGGGAAGCCCCTCATGCATTAGGTATTTGTCCTAGTCCTCTCCCCCCATGCCTTGCTCCTCACCCCCGACAGGCCCAGTGTGTGATGTTCCCCTCCCTGTGTCCATGTGTTCTCGAGTTCAACTCCCACTTATGAGTGAGAACATGCAGTGTTTGGTTTTCTGTTCCTGTGTTAGTTTGCTGAGAATGATGGCTTCCCGTTTCATCCATGTCCCTGCAAATGACATTAACTCATCCTTTTTTATGGCTGCATAGCATTCCATGGTATATATGTGCCATATTTTCTTTATCCAGTCTGTCATTGATGGGCACTTGGGTTGATTCCAAGTCTTTGCTATTGTGAATAGCACTGCAAGAAACATATGTGTGCATTTGTCTTTATAGTAGAATGATTTATAATCCTTTGGGTATATATCCAGTAATAGGATTGCTGGGTCAAATGGTATTTCTGGTTCTAGATCCTTGAGGAATTGCCACACTGTCTTCCACAATGGTTGAACTAATTTACACTCCCACCAACAGTGTAAAAGCATTCCTATTTCTCCGCAGTCTCACCAGCATCTGTTGTTTCCCGACTTTTTAATAATTGCCGTTTAACTGGTGTGAGACAGTATCTCACTGTGGTTTGATTTGCATTTCTCTAATGACCAGTGATGATGAGCTTTTTTTCATACGTTTTTTGACCGCATAAATGTCTTCTTTTGAGAAGTGTCTGTTCATATCCTTTGCTGACTTTTTGATAGGGTTGTTTGTTTTTTCTTGAAAATTTATTTGAGTTCCTTGTAGATTCTGGATATTAGATCTTTGTCAGATGGGTAAATTGCAAAAATTTTCTCCCATGGTGTAGGTTGCCTATTCACTGTGATGATAGTTTCTTTTGCTGTGCAGAAACTCTTTCATTTGATTAGATCCCATTTGTCAATTTTGGCTTTTGATACTGGCACCAAAACAGATATATAGACCAATGGAACAGAACAGAGACCTCAGAAATAACACCATACATCTATAACCATCTGATCTTTGACAAGCCTGAAAAAACAAACAATCAATAGGGAGAGAATTCCCTATTTAATAAATGGTACTGGAAAAACTGGCTAGCCATATGCAGAAAACAGAACTTCAACCCCTTCCTTACACCTTAATACAAAAGTTAACTCAAGACGGATTAAAGACTTAAATGTAAACCCCAAACCATAAAAATTCTAGAAGAAAACCTAGGCAATACCATTCAGGATATAGGCATGGGCAAAGACTTCATGACTAAAACATCAAAAGCAACTGCAAATAAGCTGTACATTTATTCTTTAAATTTTATTTGTATAAATTTATGGGGTACATGTGCCCTTTAGGCTTACTGCTGTAATGAGCTAGTTCAGCCACCTGAGTTAGAGCTTACGCTGACTCTCCCAGCTCAACTGAACTCATGACAAATATGTTAATGACATGTAATTACCATTATATAACATATAATCTATAATTGTCATTATATATCATATAATCTATTGTATTGTATAATAGATAAATAGATTAATAATAGTATTATTTGTTTAGCATCTCTAGAAGCTACAATGATACTTGTTTTTTTTTGCATTAACGAAGTCTTCCTTTGAATCTTCTCTCACTTTCTCTTTCTAGATGAGTCTTTCTAGAGATTGCATTAATTTTTCAAATTCCAACTTTTGTATCTAATTTATCTTTTACACATTTGTTTTATTCACTATTTTGATAATGATTTGCTTGACAGTTTTATCAATTTCTGTTCTAATTCCGTTACTCTGTTCTGCCTGTTCTGCCTCTAGATGCAATCTTAACTCCTAAAGATGAATACATAAGTGATTTTCAGCAATTTTTGTCTTGATACACATAGGAAAAGCTATAAATTTATCTTCTGAATGCCTTTATCTGCATTACATCTTTCTATTATGTTTTATTTTTATTATTATTCAGCTCAATTTTTCTAATTTGTATTTTTTTTCTTTTGATCCATGGGTTATGTCAAATGTTACTACTTACATCTCAGAAATTTGGAGGATTTTTTTCTTTTTCTGTTTCTTTTTGTACTTTAGTTTAAGTTCATTGCAGTCAAAGAATTGCCTTTATGATTTAAAATTTAAAAATCTTGTTGAAGCTTTTTTATGGCCCAGTATATGGTCAAGTCTGCTAAATGTTTGACGTGTAGACTAGAAAAAAATGTGGATTCTGCAGTGTCTTACATATACCAGCAGTTTAATTTTTAACTGTGTTCTGATTATTTTGTTTAGTTTTGTGTCATTTATAGCCTACTTGTTCCTACAAGTAGGAGGAGGTATCTCTTTACGGATTTTATTTGCACTTACATAATGTCTATGACGTTGAGCATGTATGTGTTTATTGTCCATTTGCATATCTTCCTTAGAAAATGTCTTTCATGTCCTTTGTTCATTTTTAGATTGACTTTTTGGTTGTTGTTGTTGAATTGTAAGACATTTTTAAATATATATTCTAAATACTAGACCCTTATCAGAAATACAATTCATAATTTTTTCCATTCTATTATTGATTAATTGACTAGTTACCTCAGGATATTAACATTTTATTCTATTTTTTAATCACAGTGCCTGGAAAACAGTAGTCACTCAATAAATGTTTGCTTAATTGATGTAATTAATTAGATGGTGAAACCTTAGTAATCTTTTCACATGCATTATGACGTGTGTTTTACTTTGCCCGTTACCAGATATTTAGCCTTTCAAAATATATTTTGAGTTATGAATTTTAAATATTTAAGTACTTCATTTAAATATTTTAAGAGAGACTTTGAGTCAGTAAAATCCATTGTTTGAGAATAATAACTTAAATTTCTGCAAATCATAGTATACTTAGGTAACATTTAACTTTTAAACGTCAACTACTAGGGAAAAATAATTTTTAAAATATAAAATTTTCCCGAATTTCTGATCACACAGCTATGAGCTAAAGAAAGCTATTGTATTTGTCTTTAAATATAGTTGCTTTATTATTTCTTAAGTATCCTGTCATATTTCAATAATCATCTGCTAAAAAGATATTAAACAAAATGAGAGAATCAAAACAAGAAAGAAAATGAGACCTTTTTCATAGATTGTACAGCTTAGCTATTTCGTTAATTGGCTGAACTGAAAAGTTGGAATAGGTTAGATAGGCATTATCTCATTAATTTCTATTGTTGTCTTTCATATATTTATAGAACAATAAATGCACTTATTTTTTTCTGTGTATTTCCTTTCAAACATGCAAGATAATATCTAAACCAATTAAATCAGTAATAATTGGACTCGTGTTTCTTAAAAAATGATGGATTGAAAATATGAACATTGATTTTTATAGCTATAAAAAGTATAAAATACATAGTATAATAATATTCTTTGAATTTTAGCTTTAGAGATAATTATTTCTTTAGCTTTATTTCTTGGTTTTTGTTGCTTTTGATAAGAGGAATGAAGTATGAGAGCTTAAGAGACTTGTCCAAATTGACCCAATTAGAAAATAATGAAAGACACGAATTAGAAAACATTTCCATGAATTTTATCTTTTAAAGTGTATCTGAGAAACCACTAAACTGGCAATTCTAAGCCCAATAAAATAAATATACCATGCAAGAAAATTATGTTATTCTCATATGCTGAAATAAACTAATTATTCAGTGAAAATAAAATAGTCAAGAGTTTATAACAAAGAATGGAAAAAAGAATCAAGTTAGTATTCAAATGAATAGAATACCATAGAATATGGTATATTGAAGGAATATATAAAAGGAACAATCTTAAATCACTTAGGTATTAGAAATATCTAATGACAAGGTGGTTTTAATTTATGGCTAATATTTCATGAGATAACTTTTTCAAGGTTCTGACAACATATTTATAAAGACTCAGAAATAAATAAATGGTCAGACAATTTTTAAAAGACAGTTTACAAATCTACTTCTTGCCAATATCTTGAAGAGATTTTGATAATTTGACCAAGCCTAATTTATTATATTTACTTTATTTTTGTAAAAGCTATCAATATTCTTTTGAAGGGCAGAAATTCCAGTAAGCAACAATGAATGGTGAATAACTCCAACATACAAATGCCTTGCATTAATACAATTTATCTTTGATGTCAAATAATATACTGATACATGCTGTGTTAAAAACATGGAAAACCTTATTGGCAGTGTATCATGTGCATTCTAATTCTACATATACCCCTCTTATTTCAGTTGTCAGGCAAGTATCAATAAAATTATGAGAAGGTGATTTTCAAATTCCCAGTGCTAGTGAATAGCCATATCATGAAACTCTGATAGTATGTTTGATTCCTTCTCTCCTTCATCCCTTGCACACACACATAAATTCACACACACAAAGTTGGCAAGTACTAACAATTCTATATTCTAAATAGTTTCAGCATCTCTTCTGTCTGACCCTGCATCAATTTTTATGTAAATTATGCTCACCTCCCAATGATCACCTTTCTCCAGTACTGTCAATTTGAAAAGGATAATTTACATAAAACATTAATTTAATTATAACACTCCCTTACTTAACCTATTATTAAAAGGAGTTCTATTTATGATCTTTGAGCTGTTTTACCATATATCTTGTGATTTCACCTACTTGCTATATCTTCCTTCCTATATCTATTTATTATCTTTGAGTTGAGTTGAGTTCTATTTATTATCTTTGAGTCATCTTACCATATATCTTACGATTTGACCTACTTGCTATATCTTTCTTTACTATGAATTTTGTATTCCATACTCCTCATAGGTCATTAAATAATTTATTCAAAATTATTTAAGGATAACATTTATTATTTATTGACTTCTATAATTCATTAACTAAAATTATTTAATGACTTTTCATAGATCATTAGATCATTTATTCAAAATTATTTAAGGAACAACTACTTTGCACATGGCACCATGCAGGAACTGGAAAGAGACTATGAGACAAATATTTAAATGAGAATATTTGGATATTTATATACAGGCATATCTCATTTTATTATACTTTGCAAATAGCATTTTTTAAATTGAAAATTGTAGCAACCCTACATTAAGCAAGACCATTAGCATCATTTTACCAACAGCATGTGCTCACTTTCAGTCTCCTAGAAACATTTTGTTAATTCTTATAATATTTCAAACTTTTTTATTAGTATTATATCTGGCAGAGTGCTCTTGATTACTTATCTTTGTTATTAATATTATAATTGTTTTAGGGTACCATGAAACACGTCTATACGATATGGCAAACTTAATAAATGTTTTGTCTGCTCTGATTGCTCCACAATCGGCCTTTTTTCTGTCTCTCTCCATTTCCTCATGCATCCGTATTTCCAGAGACACAGCAATAGTGAAATTCAGGCAATTTAATTATTGTAAATAGCATCTAAGGGTTCAAGTGAAAGAAAGAGTTGCATGTCTCAGTTTAAATTAAAAGCTAGAAATGATTGAGCTTAGTGAGGAAGGCATGTTGAAAGATGAGATATGTCCAAAGCTAGGCCACTTGTTCCAAACATTTAACTAAGTTGTGAATGCAAGGAAATAGCTCATGAAGGAAATTAAATGTGATATTCCAGTTAACACATAAGTGATAAGAAAGTGAAACATCCTTATTGCTGTTATTGGGAAAGTTTTAGCGGTCTGGATAGAGGATCAAGCAGTCACAACATTCCCTTAAGCCAATGCCTATTCTAGAGAAAAGCCTTAAGTGCAACTTTATGAAGGCTGAGAGAGGTGAAGTAGCTGCAAAAGAAAAATTGGAGGTTAGCAGAGGTAAATTCATGAGGCTTAATCAAAGAAGTGATCTCCATAACATAAAGATGCAAGGTGACATAGCAAGTGCTGATGTAAAGCTGCAGCAAGTTATTCACAGTATCTTACTAATATCATGATGACAATGGCTACACTAAACAACAGATTTTCCATGTAGATAAAACATTCTTGTATTGGAAAAAACTGCCATCTAGAACTTTCATAGCTAGGGAGTGGAAGTCAATGCCTGGCTTCAAAGATTCAAAGGACAGGCTGACTCTCTGGTTAGGGAATAATGCAGCTTTATTGAATTTAATTTAAAGCCAATGCTCATTAGCCATTCTGAAGTTCCTAAGGCCCTTAAGAATTACAATAGGTCTTCTCTACCTATGCTCCATAAATGAAACAACAAGCCTGGATGACAGTACGTCTGTTTGCAAGATGGTTTACTGAATATTTTATGCCCTCTGTTGAGACCTACTGCTTAGGAAAAAAAAGATTTCTTTAAAAATATTACTGCTCATTGACATGACCATTAGTGCACCTGGTCATCCAAGAGCTCTGATGTAGATGTACAGATTAATGTTGTTTTCATGTGTGCTAACAGAATACTCATCTGCAGTTCATGGATCAGGGAGTAATTTTGAACTTCAAGTCTTACTTTATCCATGTAGCCATGGATAAAGGAGTAATTTCAAGTCTTGTTTTATTTAAGAAATACATCCTGCATTTCTCTGATGGCCAGTGATGGTGAACATTTTTTCATGTGTCTTTTGGCTGCATAAATGTCTTCTTTTGAGAAGTGTCTGTTCATGTCCTTCGCCCACTTTTTGATGGGGTTGTTTGTTTTTTTCTTGTAAATTTGTTGGAGTTCATTGTAGATTCTGGATATTAGCCCTTTGTCAGATGAGTAGGTTGCAAAAATTTTCTCCCATTTTGTAGGTTGCCTGTTCACTCTGATGGTAGTTTCTTTTGCTGTGCAGAAGCTCTTGAGTTTAATTAGATCCCATTTGTCAATTTTGGCTTTTGTTGCCATTGCTTTTGGTGTTTTAGACATGAAGTCCTTGCCCATGCCTATGTCCTGAATCGTAATGCCTAGGTTTTCTTCTAGGGTTTTTATGGTTTTAGGTCTAACATTTAAGTCTTTAATCCATCTTGAATTGATTTTTGTATACGGTGTAAGGAAGGGATCCAGTTTCAGCTTTCTACATATGGCTAGCCAGTTTTCCCAGCACCATTTATTAAATAGGGAATCCTTTCCCCATTTCTTGTTTTTGTCAGGTTTGTCAAAGATCAGATACTTGTAGATATGTGGCATGAGATACCATCTCACACCAGTTAGAATGGCAATCATTCAAAAGTCAGGAAACAACAGGTGCTGGAGAGGATGTGGAGAAATAGGAACACTTTTACACTGTTGATGGGACTGTAAACTAGTTCAACCCTTGTGGAAGTCAGTGTGGCGATTCCTCAGGGATCTAGAACTAGAAATTCCATTCGACCCAGCCATCCCATTACTGGGTATATACCCAAAGGACTATAAATCATGCTGCTATAAAGACACATGCACACGTATGTTTATTGCGGCATTATTCACAATAGCAAAGACTTGGAACCAACCCAAATGTCCAACAATGATAGACTGGATTAAGAAAATGTGGCACATATACACCATGGAATACTATGCAGCCATAAAAAATGATGAGTTCACATCCTTTGTAGGGACATGGATGAAATTGGAAATCATCATTCTCAGTAAACTATCGCAAGAACAAAAAACCAAACACCGCATATTCTCACTCATAGGTGGGAATTGAACGATGAGAACACATGGACACAGGAAGGGGAACATCACACTTCGGGGACTGTTGTGGGGTGGGGGGAGGGGGGAGGGATAGCATTGGGAGATATACCTAATGCTAGATGACGAGTTGGTGGGTGCAGCGCACCAGCATGGCACATGTATACATATGTAACTTACCTGCACATTGCGCACATGTACCATAAAACCTAAAGTATAATAATAATAATAATAATAATAATAATAAAAGAAACAAAAATAAATTGAAAAAAAAAAAAAAGAAATACATCCTGCAAGGCTATATTTGCCATAGACATTAATTTCTCTGATAGATCTGGGAAAAGAAAATTGAAATCCTTCTGAAAAGGATTAATCATTTTTAGATGTCATTGAGAGCATTCATGATCAATTGGCAGAGGACAGGATATTAACATAAATGGGAGTTTAGAAGAAGTCGACTCCAACCTTCATGGATAACGCTGAGGGGTTCAAGACTTCAGTAGAGAAAGTAACTGCAAACGTGGTAGAAATAACAAGAGAACTATAATTAAATGGCATCTGAAGATATGACGAAATTGCTACAATCTTACGAAATTTAAATGGATAAGGAGTTATTTTGAATGAGCAAAAAAAGTGGTGTCTTGAAATGAAATCTATTCCTAGTGAAGATGTTATAAACATTGTTGAAATGACAGCAAAGGATTTAGAACATGCCATAAACTTAGTTAGTAAAGCTGTAGCAGGGTTTGAAAAGATTGACTCCAATTTTGAAAGTTCTATTGTGGATGAAAATGTGATCAAACAGCATCATAAGCTAGAGAAAAATCTCTCATAAAAAAGAGGCAATCAATGCAGCAAAATGCATTGTTGTTTAAATAAATTGCCACAGCCACCCAAAATTTAGCAATCATCACCCTAATCAGTCAGCAGTCATGAACAAGGCAAGATCCGCCACCAGCAAAAAAGATTATGACTCATTGAAGGCACTGGTGATTAGTAGCATTTGTTTAGCAATAAAGTAGTTTTAAATTATATACATTTTTAAGATAAAATGTCATTGCACACTTAATAGACTACATTATAAGGTAAATGTAACATTTATTGCACTGAGAAACCAAAAATACTGTGTGACTCACTTCATTGCAATATTTACTTCAATGGTCTGGGAGCAAACCCATAATATGCCTGCAATATGGCTGTATTAATACTCCATATGGACAAAAGGGAAAATATAGCAACCCTTAGTCCTATCTATTATAAAATATGCTCACTATGGTATCATAGTTTTAATTTCAGAAAATGATAACAGAAATACTAAAATGACATTAACCACAAAAATAAATGCCCACATTATATATATGTATATATGCATCTGTATATATTTCTGATTTCTAAAATTTTGTGACAATAATAGACATATTTTTATTACCCAGAAAAAAGATTGTGAAAATGTTTTATCACAAATATATTATTTTACCAAACTTTTAAATAATTAAATATTATATAAGGTATGTGGCCTCAACTTGGAGCAGAAAACACAGGAACAACATAAAAATGAATAAAAAAGTGGTGTTGACTTACATCAGAAATAATTTCAAGACAGTATGACAATTTTTATTGAAGAATTAAAATTTATGACTCTGCAACAGAAACCAGAATGAACAAAGCAAAATAAATTTAATAATGGTCCTATTGGAAAAGGACCAATGGTAAAGTAAATACAAGTTTCTTTGTTCCTAGGTAAACAAATGGAAAGGTGAAATGGATTTTAGCACTTTATTTTTTTTTTAGGTCTCCCTAAAAGGTCTCCCTCTGTCACCCAGGCTGGAGTGTTGTGGTCTGATCATAGCTTTTAGAGCCTCAAACTTCTGGGCTCAAGTGATCCTCCTGCATCAGCCCCCCAAGTAACTAGGAATACTACTTGCCTGCATGTAGTATTGACACTAGGTGCATGACACTATGTAAGGCTAATTTTTTAAAAATTATTTTATTGTAGAGACAAGGTCTTGCTATGTTGCCCAGGCTGGTATTGGACTCCTGGCCACAAGCTATTCTCCCACCTTGGCCTCTGAAATATACTAGAATAATAAGGAATGAGAGAAAAACATGAAGAAAATAGTACAAAATTATTTGCGAAAAATCATATTTTTGCATATGCTGCTTAAGAGTAATTCATTTTTTAAAAAAGAGATGATAAGTGGAAAACATACCAGAAACATTAAAATGTGCACAGTAAAAGGAAGAATACAGTAAGAAAGCATTAGCAAACTAACACAAGAACAGAAAACCAAACACCACATGTTCTCACTCATAAATGGGAGTTGAACAATGAGAACACATGGACACAGGGAGGGGAACATCACATACCGAGGCCTGTCAGGGGTGGGGGGCTATGGGAGGGATAGCATTAGGAGAAATACCTAATGTAGGTGATGGGTTGATGGGTGCAGCAAACCACCATGGCGCGTGTATACCTGTGTAACAAAACTGCACATTCTGCACATGTACCCCAGAACTTAAAGTATA
Source organism: Pongo pygmaeus (assembly GCF_028885625.2). NCBI lineage: Eukaryota > Metazoa > Chordata > Mammalia > Primates > Hominidae > Pongo > Pongo pygmaeus. The sequence goes on along the minus strand of NC_072388.2, from coordinate 25,866,628 downwards.
ATAAATACATAAATAAGATAATGAAAGCCAAACAGCCTCATAACAATAAATGTAAATGGTTTAAATTATTTCAAAAGTAAGTGACACTCAAAATTTTTGTGTGTAGTATGTTAAATAACTGTATGCTATTAAGATGAGGAAAATCTAAACTAAGCACATAAAATGCCTTATTGTCATCTACATCTAGATTTTCCAGATCAATATTCTTTGGTCCTTTGTAAGATAGTTTCCCTTTTTCATGTTAAAAACAAAGCTATTGGTAGAATAAGCAGTATACTATCTTTTTAGAAAATAAGCCTAAATTTCATATAATCACCAAATTCAGCAATAATTTTGTGTTAATACAATGAGGCCATTATTATTTTTCCTATTAATTATTTATGGTACAACTCAAACATTTTTGAAAATTGTTGAAAAATAAAATCAGCACAGCCAACCAAAATACAGTATGAAATATTTTTTAGGTTGTTCTCTAAGGCAATTTTGAGTAAATTAAACTAAATTGAAATAGTAAGGAGAAAAATCACATAATGAAAATTCAAATTTCCCATATTTATTTTTGCTGGGTGCAAACATATAACTATAGTATTGAAATTAATAAAAGAAAATATAGCAATAACATCAACTTGGTATAATACAATAATAAAATTATAATATCTTATATAAAAAGTTGGCACCTCATGGTGATATCTGCAGAGACATTAGGAAGCATACCTTAAAATTATATTTTCTTGGGTATCAAATGCTTGAGGTCCCAGAATATGCCAATTTTCTGCCAATATCTGCAACCCAAAGATCTATTACTTGCTTGGCAGAGCATCTCATCTTTCTACAGATCTCACTGTCACCCAGGCTGGAGTGCAGTGGCAAGAATTTGGCTCACTGGAGCCTCAACCCATAGGGGCACAAGTGATCTTCTCATCTCCACTCAGCGTTCTGAGTAGCTGGGACCACAGGCACATGCCACCACATCCAACTAATTTTTTGTGTGTCTTTTGAAGGATGAGTTTTATTTTGTCTAGGCTGACAGAATTGCCTTTTTAAAAATGATAAATATTTTCATATAGGTGGATTGGAGCAAAGTTCCCCCCAGTTATCTAAAAGATTTACTCATATCAACTAGATTATAAGAACAAATTAAACGAATATACCTCTCTTAAGAAAGGTAAGTATACGGATATCACAGGCAATTGTACTTTTTATATTGCATAGTGCATATATAAAATTAAAATAATGTTTATATAAAATAAAATATAGTAGAGGAAAATGAATTGGCTTAAGGAAATAGGAAACAGAAAAATGTGTCCTTGTTCAAATATTTATTACCTTGATATTTGTCAAAGTATATCACATATTTTAATTATTTCAGATGAGAAATTAGATTAATCTGAATAGAATATGATGTAGCTTGAGTGAGTAAAAAAGTCACCCACCATTCATCCTGAGTGAAAAAGACAGTTATATAGGCCAATCAAGAGAGTTTATTTTATACACAAGCCCCCACATGCACACATACCTCATTTACTTATCACAAAATGTCTGTAAAATACATATTATACTTGAGTGTTTTAAGAAAATATTTCTCAGAGCTGTTAAGTAACCTGCTGCATTTTAAACAAGTAACTGGTGACAGACTGGGATCCAAAACTAATTCTGTCTGATTCAGATATCTGTCTTTTGTTTATTTTGTTTTTGCTTATTTTTGTTTTGTTTTGTTTTCAAAATACTTGATGAAGGTATGTACAGTTCCATTACCAGATGGGTTTCAGTGGGAAGCAGACATGGGGAGAGAATGTCAGTTTTGGAGTGACCTTAACAGCTGCTAGTAGATGCATAACAGTAAGTTATAAAGGAATATAAAGGAGAATGCTTACAATCATATCCATGAGCAAGTAAGGCCTTCATTCCCAAACTCAGGCCATATTTAAAATAGTTGGTGGGGGGATGTGAGACCATATGATATTTGAGAGACCATATGACATTTGAGAGACCATATGACATTTATCTTTGTTTCCTAAAACAAAATGCAGAAATCATCTCATGAATAATTCAATTTAAAAACAGGTAAAATGAGGGCTTACATGGGTAGCCTGGGAGACACCTAATAATTCCCATAAAAATTAACCATTTCTTTTAAAAACAGGAAAATGGTTAAGGCTTATTATTTTGATGTCTCTAACTTGGAAAGAAAGCAGAGGGGGAAAGAGGCACCATCATAAACACTCTCAGAATTTATGTCTTGGCATAATGTAGAGAAAAAAGAAAATCCATAAAACTTTGAGTAAATACATTGTTTCAGCACACAAGATAAGACACCATATACTCCTTTACAGCCAAATATTGATTCCCCACTCAATCTTAGAGTGAGGAATAGAGGGAGAAAGTGCCAGGAAAAGACTGGTGAAATGGGTGATGAAGGTACATGAGATGGCTCCTTGATACAAGCAAAGCCTTGGTGGCTCTGCGCTGAATTAAGGAAGAGATTTGAAAGCAAGGCTACTTCCCTGGCAGCAGTAAAACTGCCTCCTGGAAAGAGAGCAAGCTATGGGATTAGATACTTAATAAAATTTTAGGCAAGAGAAAGAGTCCAGGTCTTCTACCTAAATTGCACACCAGTTGAGCTCATCTGCTTATTCTCTACACACTCAGGCTAGGGAAAAAGTGGGCACATTTCAAAATTCAATCCTTAAATTATAGCTTGATGTGAAAAAGTAGAGACAAATTTGCCCATGCTACATCAAAGTATAAGAACTGTCCATCTTAAGCTGGGAAACCTGGAAATCATGGCAAGTATAAAATCACTTTTTAGTAATAAGACAAGGAAATAAAATAACATAAAAGCACATGCAAACAAAGTATTAGGAATCCATCCTATGAAATACAATTTTTAAAAATGACACAATGTCCCAGGAATAATTATACAGAAAGATGCAATGAAAACAAAAATTCAAAGAATCCATCAAGGACATACACACAAAATTAAAATGAAATGAGAAATCCAGAGCCAAAGAAATACACATGTGGCTAAAATAACACTGTTTACAAAATAACAGAATTAGAAATAGCAAAGCAAAGTATCTGTAATATAAATAATTTTAAACCATTTTATAGAGTCAATGTTTGGCAAGGTTGTAGGCAAATAAACACTTTTTACTTTTGTTTGTGGCAACCCTACATTAAGCAAGTCTGTTAGCATCATTTTACCAACAGCATGTGCTCACTTTGAGTCTCCTAGTCACATTTTGTTAATTGTCATTATATTTCAAACTTTTTAAATTAGTGTTATATCTGACATAGTGCTCTGTGATTACTTATCTTTATTATTAACATTGTAATTGTTTTAGGGTACCATGAAACACATCTATACAATATGGCATTGTAAATTGGTGTCACTTTTGCACAGGAATGTGGTAATATGGAGCAAAATTTAAAGTGTTCATATGATTTGACTCCACCATAATCTCAAAATTTCATCTAAAATATACTGGCAAAAGCATGTCAAGTTATGAATAAGAAGGCTTATCATAACACTACTTGTTTAGCATCAGATTTCCAATTTACAACAAATGGGAAACAACCAGGATGTCTCTAGCTAGTAGCCTAGAAAAATATGTAACAGATTAAAAATTTAGATAAAACTGTATCTTTTGTGTGTATTGGGGATATATGAATAATACTCACACTTCTGAAGAAATGGATACAGATGTCATAAATATGAACAGCTTTCTTATTGACAAAGATGACTCTAACAATGTGGCATAATCACTAGCCAGTTTAACTACTTTATTCCCAGAATTAAACATATCCATGTATCATTAAGGATCTCCACAGGGTAATAGGGGACCCTGCTCTAGCAAACTCATTAAATTGAGAAACAGAATTAAAATAAACTGAGAACAGAGTGCTCCCAAAAGAGGTGACTTGAGACACATGTTCAGACCTTTATTTCCTCTCTCTCACCAATCTGATAATTCTCTGCTTCCTGAGGGAGAAGGACAGAGATAATAAAAAAAGTTATCCTCTTGTTAACTGTACTGTCTGAAGGAATGAGTGGAAGTTTTTATTCCTTGAGCCATGGCCAGAAACAACTAGAGGAATAAAATATTTCCTCTAATGATATGAATAAAGCAAAGTGTGGAGCAATGTTACCCTACAAGCATCTTTATGCAAATTAAATGCATTTTTTGTTGTTATTTGACATCTCACTTCATAAATGAGATTCAACCTGCATGTAGGAAATGAAAAAGATGATCTTGACTTCACTAATATTTCATCCATAAGGTAATTTTTGATTTATGGGCTGAACTTGCCCATAAAAACATTGTGAAAAAGAAAGTTTATCTTCAACTTTCTTCACCTTCCTGTCTCCTTTTCTATGTTTCCTTTTCGCTTCCAGATCCCACTGTTTTTTTCTGACAATATTCTTCAGGCTATAGATGTCCATACATTTCCTGGATCTTCATCTCTTACCACAGAAGGTGGAGTTGGTATCTTAAGTCATTACATATCCTAAAAAAACAGGTAGATCCATATTAAAGAGAGTTTCATAGAAAGGTATGGATTTGAATTCTGTTTATTTCCTTAGTGTTCTAGATGTAATTTATCGAGCAAGTTACTTTAGATCCATTAGCTCCCTTGTTTTTTCCCATACTTAAAATACAAATATCTAAAATTACTACAGTTTTTCTTATTAAGAAATTCCTAGATGAGTGGATATTTAATTACACTGTGATTATTAAGAAAAAGCAGAAAATACCATGACATTTTTCCAATGGTGGCTTTCAGGATTTAGAAATAGTCCATTAAAAGGCTTATTCTTAAGTGAATTTTTCTTCCTAGAATCCATGGGCTATGTATATTGAGTTTGGAAAATATTTGGATATTTTCTCATATGCCATATATATATCACAGTTGTATGACAATAGACCTGACCACATAATAACCAGGAGACCACAAGGTGAATTGGAGACATGCTCAGTTACCATGTGCAGTTCTAAATGTCTTTAAATAGCTATATGATCACTTCGTTTATTTGCCTAAAAAACAACCATTAACACAGGGAAGAATTTTGTGAAAAATCCCTTGTCAGTGTGAATTAATTACTCATGACCATTTAAGAGAAATACCTATATGATAGCTACCAAAACTGTTAGGCTAAATCAATTAGTTGGAGTTAAGGATGCTACATAGAAAGATTAATTCAGTTACAAACTAATTGGCCTAATACCAGTTAATACGGAATTTCCTTTATATAGACACAGCCTAGAGCTCCAAATGAAAATGCACTATACTGTGCCAGAAAAAAAAAAATATAATGAATGCATAAAATATTAGCAAAAATTGTTTTAAAATATGTAGTTACAGTTTATGACAGATTATCAGTGAGAGAATTGTAAATTTGGAAATAAAATCTCATTCTTCTCCACTTGAGCTCTTCTTTTTCTTCTATTTTTTTAGTAAAATATTTCAGACATCTGGAACTTTACCATTTAGGAAATTTGTGGTTAATTTACATGGTAGAGCATATTGACATGTAACTCTCAAAATTATTTGTTGTGAACTATGTCTGAGACCATGCAGTACTGTTCTTATGTCTATCTACTTTATAATCCTTTCACTCTCTTTCCCCTAAAATGTGCTGATAAAGCTAGCATTATGTAAATGTTACTAGTTACTATAATCAAAGAAATGCTCCCATGCAGGCATCTTCCCTTTCCATTCTATGAACACACACACACACACAGAGACACACACACGCACACACACACACACACACAGGCACACGCACATGCACATATTATTCATTTTTAGAAATAAGCCTAATCATATATATAATATATATTTTATATACACATATATATATTCAAGAGACATAGCTTTAAGTTATACAGAATGACAGTTTACTAAGTTTTCATAGAGCCTGCTATCTGAGGGGAAGAATATCTATTGGATTCTTTCTATAGCCAACCAAAAAAATAAAAAATAAAAAACAAAAAACAGAAAGCCCCTCCCTCCAATGTTTGTCATTTAAGTCCCAACTGTGCTGTAGCCTTTAACTGTGTAAGACAGCAAGACAGCACATTTTGTAGATTAAACCAATAAACTCACAAACATAAAAGAAACAAATCTCATAATTGCAGATTTCAATTAAAGGAAGGGGGATCAAAGCAAACATTCTGCTGGAAATTACACAGCTGCTATCTATACAAAATGAGAAAAACGTCTAGAGCCAGCCATAATTTTACAGAGGGAAAAAAAATCCATGCAGCAAACCCTGCAGTAGGACAGATTGTCTGTGCTCCTCACGTCCCAATCAGTAATACAGAAATATTGAGTAATAAATTCCCTGCCTCTCTCGATCTGAAAAGCTCCCACCATCTGTGAAAGACAATTTGTAACAGCCTCAATATTAAGATTCAGTAAACAGACAATCACTCCCCTTGTGCCAAGCCGTGGCTACATTTGGATAAAAGCATAAAGCAAAACAATTAGTAACACCAAGACCCCTCTATTACAAATTATCGAGCCACCAAAACAACTAGTTTCAATTGCAGTTTCCCTTCAACTGGAGAGGAATGCAGGAGATCCTGCATATTTGGCTACCTCTGTGGCCCATGCGTAGGCCTCATCCTAATGCGTTGAATTATTATTGATGGCTGAGGCAGTTCTGCTCTGTTGGTGAACCAATAATGTCAAGGCACTACCTGCAAGATTAATTATAGGAGAGAATAGGCTGAGGTTTCTCGGGACTGAGACATTAATATAGACTGAGCATTAGTTTCAGGGGATTCAACAGACAGCTGAACTAACGCCTCAAACGACGTGATTCGCACTAAATCCCGGTAGCTGTATCTTAGCAGCATGTGGAAGCTTAGAACAATTGTTTTTAACTATGAGGTGCAGTGCATTATGTATGATTTAAAAAACCCTAAAATACAAAATCAACAATTCTACCTGAGTTACAAATTCAACCTGAGCTTTGCGGAGAGCATAGATGATACTATTTCACCACAAAGAAGAGATGACGCCACTTTCCTCATGCGTTTGTCCTTGGAATATGTAAAATATGTTCGTATTTACTGTATTTTCTAGGGTTTTGAGTAGGGTGACAAATCTTCCTGGTTTTCCTGGAAAAATCTCAATTCACACTTGGTATCCTGGAGTGATTATTAAAAGCATACACATTTTATTCTTAAACTGTTGTGGTTTGGATGATAAGTTATACAGTCACTTTAGTTCTAAGGCATATGGAGCCTGAAGCATTTTCTCACTGTGGCTATAACCACCTTTTATGTAAATATTTTATTTGCTTATGATATGCAGATATTTGTACACTTTCTTGGAAATAAAAATTTTAAAGAAGCTGAAGTGTGAAGTTAAATAGAAGGATATGCTACAGTATTACTCTTAATGAAATTTAACTTGGGGCTTCTACTTCACTTTGCCGAATTCAAAGTTGTATGACATACAATTATATTATATATGCATGTGTATATACATAAATGTATATACAAATATTTATATATATGTATATACCCATATGATATCAGGTAACATTCATTTAATTCTTAATTCTTAATCTGTACTAGACACTCATCAAAGGATTTTACATATACTAATTCCTCTTTTACAGATAGATAAATGGATGTGTGTGTGTAAATATTTATGCATATATAGAGAGATGTATGGAATCTGTATATATCTATATATATGTGTATATATAGATTCCATAAATCTATATATGTATGTGTATATATGTGTACATACATATAAAATATGTATGGAATCTCTCTCTATATATACTCTCTATATATTATATACTCCATATATATTCTCTCTATATATATTTTATTAATATTTTCAACTGAGAAAAGTGAGGCACAGATGGATGAATTATCATGTTCATGGTTACAGAGTGAGCAAATAGTAATGTTCAGATTCAAATTAAAAAACTCTGTCCTTAGTGTCCAGTCGGTAACCAGTTAAAAAGCTGTCTTATAATTCATATATGTATGCATTTAATAGATGCATTGCTGAGGTTTCTGTATCAGTCTCACTATTTAAATCATCTGCAGTATACCAGAGAAAACAAACCATGATAGCAAAACTAGTAAGCCTGGAGAATTACATCCATGCTCTGCTGAATTTGTTATTGTAACTAGGAGGCTATTTTGTATTCTAATATAGAATAGTTATCTCAAAATAATTTATTTTACTTTGCAAGTTAATGCTATTCTCGACTATCTCTCTATTCTCCTCCCAGCAGCAATCAAAAGGAAGTTGAAAAAAAATCCAGGATAGATTTGATCTATTGTCTTAAAATGTCATGACTGTGGAGCGTATGATAGTTAGAAATAAGTTATCAGGCATCTCCACATGAGTAAAGACAAATGTCTTTGTCGGTTTTAAATAGACAGGGAGGAACACTTTGCTTGTGAAGGAACCTAAATTCCAAGTAACTGGAAGGACTGCATTTATATATATGTATACATCACCTATCACCTGCACTCCTGTTTAGAGTGTTTCAATAGAAAATTTATAATTAAAAGTTCTTTTAACCTGAATACACCATGTACAGTTATGCATGTTAAGAGTCTGTCTAGTTTTATTGATGTTATTATTTCACATGAGGAAAAACACAAGAATAGAGACAACACATTTTGCTAATGTGCAAAGGGGAGCAAGGGTCAACCTGTCCATGAGATTCTTTCCACAGGGCCTTAGATTACATTTAAAAGACTAAGTAAAGCAAAGTTTAGAAAGATTCTCTTTTTTGCTTGTATCTTTTCCTGGCTTTGGTATCAGGATGATGCTGGCCTCATAAAATGAGTTAGGGAGGATTCCCTCTTTTTCTGTTGATTGGAATAGTTTCAGAAGGAATGGTACCAGTTCCTCCCTGTACCTCTGGTAGAATTCGGCTGTAAGTCCGTCTGGTCCTGAACTCTTTTTGGTTGGTAAGCTATTGATTATTGCCACAATTTCAGATCCTGTTATTGGTCTATTCAGAGATTCAACCTCTTCAAGGTTTAGTCTTGGGAGAGTGTATGTGTCGAGGAATTTATCCATTTCTTCTAGATTTTCTAGTTTATTTGCGTAGAGGTGTTTGTAGTATTCTCTGATGGTAGTTTGTATTTCTGTGGGATCGGTGGTGATATCCCCTTCATCACTTTTTATTTCGTCTATTTGATTCTTCTCTCTTTTTTTCTTTATTAGTCTTGCTAGCGGTCTATCAATTTTGTTGATCCTTTCAAAAAACCAGCTCCTGGATTCATTAATTTTTTGAAGGGTTTTTTTGTCTCTATTTCCTTCAGTTCTACTCTGATTTTAGTTATATCTTGCCTTCTGCTAGCTTTTGAATGTGTTTGCTCTTGCTTTTCTCGTTCTTTTAATTGTGATGTTAGGGTGTCAATTTTGGATCTTTCCTGCTTTCTCTTGTGGGCATTTAGTGCTATAAATTTCCCTCTACACACTGCTTTGAATGTGTCCCAGAGATTCTGGTATGTTGTGTCTTGGTTCTCGTTGGTTTCGAAGAACATCTTTATTTCTGCCTTCATTTCGTGAAGTACCCAGTAGTCATTCAGGAGCAGGTTGTTCAGTTTCCATGTAGTTGAGCGGTTTTGAGTGAGTTTCTTAATCCTGAGTTCTAGTTTCATTGCACTGTGGTCTGAGAGACAGTTTGTTATAATTTCTGTTCTTTTACATTTGCTGAGGAGAGCTTTACTTCCAAGTATGTGGTCAATTTTGGAATAGGTGTGGTGTGGTGCTGAAAAAAATGTATATTCTGTTGATTTGGGGTGGAGAGTTCTGTAGATGTCTATTAGGTCTGCTTGGTGCAGAGCTGAGTTCAATTCCTGGGTATCCTTGTTAACTTTCTGTCTCGTTGGTCTGTCTAATGTTGACAGTGGGGTATTAAAGTCTCCCATTATTATTGTGTGGGAGTCTAAGTCTCTTTGTAGGTCACTCAGGACTTGCTTTATGAATCTGGGTGCTCCTGTATTGGGTGCATATATATTTAGGATAGTTAGCTCTTCTTGTTGAGTTGATCCCTTTACCATTATGTAATGGCCTTCTTTGTCTCTTTTGATCTTTGTTGGTTTAAAGTCTGTTTTATCAGAGACTAGGATTGCAACCCCTGCCTTTTTTTGTTTTCCATTTGCTTGGTAGATCTTCCTCCATCCTTTAATTTTGAGCCTATGTGTGTCTCTGCACGTGAGATGGATTTCCTGAATACAGCACACTGATAGGTCTTGAGTCTTTATCCAATTTGCAAGTCTGTGTCTTTTAATTGGAGCATTTAGTCCATTTACATTTAAAGTTAATATTGTTATGTGTGAATTTGATCCTGTCATTATGATGTTAGCTGGTTATTTTGCTCGTTAGTTGATGCATTTTCTTCCTAGTCTAGATAGCCTTTACATTTTGGCATGATTTTGCAGCAGCTGGTACTGGTTGTGCCTTTCCATGTTTAGTGCTTCCTTCAGGAGCTCTTTTAGGGCAGGCCTGGTGGTGACAAAATCTCTCAGCGTTTGCTTGTCTGTAAAGTGTTTTATTTCTCCTTCACTTCTGAAGCTTAGTTTGGCTGGATATGAAATTCTGGGTTGAAAATTCTTTTCTTTAAGAATGTGGAATATTGGCCCCCTATCCTTGAAGAACATTGATGCAAAAATCCTCAATAAAATACTGGCAAACCGAATCCAGCAGCACATCAAAATGCTTATCCACCATGATCAAGTGGGCTTCATCCCTGGGATGCAAGGCTGGTTCAATATATACAAATCAACAAATGTAATCCAGCATATAAACAGAACCAAAGACAAAAACCACATGATTATCTCAATAGATGCAGATACGGCCTTTGACAAAATTCAACAACCCTTCATGCTAAAAACTCTCAATAAATTAGGTATTGATGGGACGTATCTCAAAATAATAAGAGCCAACTATGACAAACCCACAGCCAATATCATAATGAATGGGAAAAAACTGGAAGCATTCCCTTTGAAAACTGGCACAAGACAGGGTTGCCGTCTCTCACCACTCCTATTCAACATAGTGTTGGAAGTTCTGGCCAGGGCAATTAGGCAGGAGAAGGAAATAAAGGGTATTCAATTAGGAAAAGAGGAAGTCAAATTGTCCCTGTTTGCAGACGACATGATTGTATATCTAGAAAACCCCATTGTCTCAGCCCAAAATCTCCTTAAGCTGATAAGCAACTTCAGCAAAGTCTCAGGATACAAAATCAATGTACAAAAATCACAAGCATTCTTATACACCAATAACAGACAAACAGAGAGCCAAATCATGAGTGAACTCCCATTCAAAATTGCTTCAAAGAGAATAAAATACTTAGGAATCCAACTTACAAGGGATGTGAAGGACCTCTTCAAGGAGAACTACAAACCACTGCTCAATGAAATAAAAGAGGATACAAACAAATGGAAGAACCTTCCTTGCTCATGGGTAGGAAGAATCAATATTGTGAAAATGGCCATACTGCCCAAGGTAATTTATAGATTCAACGCCATCCCCATCAAGCTACCAATGACTTTCTTCACAGAATTGGAAAAAGCTACTTTAAAGTTCATATGGAACCAAAAAAGAGCCCGCATCGCCAAGTCAATCCTAAGCCAAAAGAACAAAGCTGGAGGCATCACACTACCTGACTTCAAACTATACTACAAGGCTACAGTAACCAAAACAGCATGATACTGGTACCAAAACAGAGATATAGATCAATGGAACAGAACAGAGCCTTCAGAAATAACGCCGCATATCTACAACTATCTGATCTTTGACAAACCTGACCAAAAGAAGCAATGGGGAAAGGATTCCCTATTTAATAAATGGTGCTGGGAAAACTGGCTAGCCATATGTAGAAAGCTGAAACTGGATCCCTTCCTTACACCTTATACAAAAATTAATTCAAGATGGATTAACGACTTAAACGTTAGACCTAAAACCATAAAAACCCTAGAAGAAAACCTAGGCAATACCATTCAGGACATAGGCATGGGCAAGGACTTCATGTCTAAAACACCAAAAGCATGTCTAAAACAACAAAAACCAAAATTGACCAATGGGATCTAATTAAACTCAAGAGCTTCTGCACAGCAAAAGAAACTACCATCAGAGTGAACAGGCAACCTACAAAATGGGAGAAAATTTTTGCAACCTACTCATCTGACAAAGGGCTAATATCCAGAATCTACAATGAACTCAAACAAATTTACAAGAAAAAAACAAACAACCCCATCAAAAAGTGGGCAAAGGATGTGAACAGACACTTCTCAAAAGAAGACATTTATGCAGCCAAAATATGCATGAAAAAATGCTCATCATTACTGGCCATCAGAGAAATGCAAATCAAAACCACAATGAGATACCATCTCACACCAGTCAGAATGGCAATCATTAAAAAGTCAGGAAACAACAGGTGCTGGAGAGGATGTGGAGAAATAGGAACACTTTACACTGTTGGTGGGACTGTAAACTAGTTCAACCATTGTGGAAGTCAGTGTGGCAATCCCTTAAGGATCTAGAACTAGAAATATTATTTGACCCAGCCATTCCATTACTGGGTATATACCCAAAGGACTATAAATCATGCTGCTATAAAGACACATGCACACGTATGTTTATTGCGGCACTATTCACCATAGCAAAGACTTGGAACCAACCCAAATGTCCAACAATGATAGACTGGATTAAGAAAATGTGGCACATATACACCATGGAATACTATGCAGCCATAAAAAATGATGAGTTCATTCATGTAGGGACGTGGATGAAATTGGAAACATCATTCTCAGTAAACTATCGCAAGGACAAAAAACCAAACACCGCATGTTCTCACTCATAGATGGGAATTGAACAATGAGAACACGTGGACACAGGAAGGGGAACATCACACTCTGGGGACTGTTGTGGGGTGAGGGGAGGGGGGAGGGATAGCATTAGGAGATATACCTAATGCTAAATGACGAGTTAATGGGTGCAGCACACCAGCATGGCACATGTATACATATGTAACTAACCTGCACATTGTGCACATGTACCCTAAAGCTTAAAGTATAATAATAATAAAAATAAATAAATAAGTAAATAAAATAAAAAAATTAAAAAAAAGAAAGATTCTCTAGCTTTTCTAGCATTCCATAGTTCTGCCTGCCTCCAGGAGATTTTCACACCAGTTGATAAAATGGTCCTCTTTCTATGGCTCTCCATCCTAAATATACTCTTTAGTTATTAAATAAACATTATGTTTCAGTCAGAGTTCAACACTGGGGTAGATGCTTGAGCAGTGAGGTGAAAGAGACACACAAGGAATCTGCCGTCATAATGTGTAACCTTGTGGACAAGGTAAGTAATGAATATAGAAATGAAAAGGCTATTGGGATATTTGCTCAATCTTCTTTTTGCTGATAAAACCCTTAACACTTTTCTTCCTTTTACTTCAGTGTCACCTCTGACTTTTCTTATTTCTGTTATCAGTACCTTGCCTAATTCTTTTGATTTGATATTTCAGGGAATTTCCTTCTTGTTGTTCCTCTTTTCCTTTCCATTCTTATGAGATTTTCAACCACAAAAGGCATGTATAAAATTTATGATAGCAGCTACGAAGTCTTTAGTATTATTTTCTCTGGTTTATTGATTTTCTGTAATTATCTTTCTAAAATGAACTGCATCTTCTGTTCTTACATAATGTTTGGCTTGCTTGTCTTTAGTATTGAATATTTATTTTGTCTTTATATATGTGACTATCTAAAATTTATTTAAGGTTTTTATCTCAGAATTCTCTCTGTTTGAATCTTATTATTAAAATATGATTTATTGTTAATTTATTATTAAAATGTGGAATTTGGGTGCCATGTGTTGAATTCATAAATCTCCTTAGTTAATGGCACATCATCATCACTGATCTGTGCCACAAAACTCTTGAAAAATGTTATTTACTTCATTCTGTATTCTTTATTCCTATTTTCCTCTCCCTTATACCACATAGAAAGACATTTTATAACGTTGAACATGGAAAAATTTTGGCATACTTTTTTTAAATAGGCATTTATATTCAGTGCTTGAATTTTAAGTTGCATAATAAAAGTGTTGGATATTCGATTTTAGAGATTTGTCCATGTTGTTGTTTTCGTATCTAGTCTTTTAACAGCTGGCCAGGGTTCCATGGTGCATGCCCATCAAAGCAAACTGCACACTTGCCTAATGATGTACAACTTGCTACAACAAATCTCACTGTAATACCATACTTGAATATGTTCCCTCATACTTACCTATGAGATAATGTCTTTAGTTATATACCAAGTGGAATTTCTATGTCATAGTTTATGAAAGGAAAGAGTTAACAGCAGGCCTGTGATCTATTTTTTCCACCTCTTCTTTAGAAATTGGACAGAATGAAAGATGTTCCAGTCAAATCATCTTTTAAACATATTAAAAGATGCAGGACTTCTGCAAAACATATGTTGTTATTTTCTAGTGGGTGAGCCCTTATCTTTGAAATATTTTGGACAACTCTATTAGTTTGCCAGAGCTACCACAACAATATACCATAGACTGAGTGGCTTCAACAACAGAAATTTATTTTTTCACAGTTCTAGTGGCAAGAATTAAAATATTGAGGTACCAACAGGTTTGATTTTCTCTGACATCTCTCTCCTTGGCTTGTGGATGTCCACCTTCTTGCTGTGTGTTCACATGTTTTTTTCTCTGTGTAGACACATTGCTGTTCTCTCTTTGTATGTCAAAATTTCCTCTTATGAGTACACTAATCAAATTGAATGAAGGTCCACTTTAACAGTCGCTTTTTCACTTTATTATCTCTTTAAAGGCCCTGTCTTCAAATACAGATTCACTCTGAGATACTGGGGATTACAGCTTTGACATAAGAATTTTGGGAGAACATGATTCAGCCTATGTACCTGGTTGATCTATGTTGCTTATTGTAAATTCACCTAGAATATCCCCTTAGAAAATGTCTTCTATACTAGATAATTTTCAGAACACAACATAAAAATATTTCATGACTTGCATAGCTCCTTTTTGTGTAAGTTATATCCTTCTAGCATAGCTGAGACCTATATGTTAAATCTGTGTCTGATGCACCATAAAATAAAAAGTTAGGACTCAAGAACAGTCCTGGATTTCTCCATGCCTCTTCTATGCTTCACAATTACCCATGTGTTCAGTAAAAGGGTCATATATGCAATGTGGCCTCCAAGTGCCAAAGGAGCCAAGAAGCTGAAGAAGGAGGCAGACAAATCCAGTTTGTTGGTTTTGAGTGACTGATTAAGGAAACTTGCAGAAAGAATGGTGGCCTTGGGCAACCACAGCACAGGTAGATTTTTACACTGTGAACTTCCAGACCCATGGCTTACATCTTGGGGGAAAAGCCTATGTATGCTAGAAGGTACGTGTAAGTGGTTGCAGATATTTCAGCCTATAATTTCTGTGACTATAAGGGTTGTTTTGGAGGAAACTTTCTGTGAATAGGTGTTCTTACATAAGGAGCAATAATACATCAACTAGACATTTTGGCAGCATTCCTGGACTGGAGTTAGTCAGATGTTACGTGTCAGATTAGCATTTAATAAAGTCACTCTTGTCCCTACAGCACGGTCCTAAAATTATTAGTAAATTTTGATATTTAGTAAGATCTTAGATTCATGTGTGTCTTATTGAACAACTAACACTTTGTGTTGTGATCTGCAGTTATAGAAACTGATGGGGTGTTTTGTTCTTATGTCTACACATTATCAGTCCTTCTATCACTCTATTCATAAGGACTTTAGAATCATAACACTTAACTCACATTTTTAATTTTAAAAAATATTGAGGATCTATTGATCATATTTTTGTACCATGTTATTAAACAGCTCATTACTATGTATTATCAGTTTTTTTGTATTAAAAATGTTGAAAGGTATTCAAAAAGAGAAGCCAAAATACCTTGTAGTATAAGAAGGAATAAAAAAATATGAAAAATGTATGATGACATGTATCTACCATTTATTATCATCTGGAGTAAATTTATTGCCCCCAAAATTTTGTGTTCTACTTATTTATCCTTTCCTTTTGCAACTCCTGTCAAACACTAATCTTCTCACTGTCTCCATGGTTTTGCCTTTCCTATATGCCCTATAGTTGGAATCATACAGTATACAGTCTTTCTCAATTGATTTCTTTCACTTAATAATATATGTTTAAGGCTCCTCCATGTCTTTTCGTAGCTTTATAGCTGTTTCTTTTTAGGAGTGAATGATATTCTATTGTTTTAACACAGTTTATTTATCTATTCATATACTGAAAAACATCTTGGTTGCTTCCAAGTTTTTGAGAGTTATGAATAAAGTTGCTATAAACATCTGTGTGTAAGTTTTTTATAGATGTAAGTTTTTAACTCCTTTGGGTGAATACCAAGAAATGTGATTACTGAATAGTATGATAGGAGTATGTTTAATTTTGCAAGAAACTGTCAAATTTTGTTCCAAAGAAACTGTACGATATGCATTTTCACTAGCAATAAATGAGATTTCCTGTTGCTCCACATCCTTGTCACCATTTGATGTTGTCGATGTTCTAGACTGTGGCCAATTCTAATTTGTATGTAGTAGTTTTTTATTATTGTTTTAATTATCATTTTCCTGATGACATATAATGTGAAACATGTTTTCATATGCTTATATGCCATCTGTATATTTTCTCTGGTGAGGTTCTGTTTAGGTCTTCCACCAATTTAAAAATCTAGTGTCTTTTTTATTGTTGAGTTTTAAGGGTTCTTTGAATATTTTGGCTAATAGTTTCTTTCATCAGATGTGTGTCCTGAAAATATCTTCTCCCATGCTTGTCTTTTCATTCTCTTGACAGTGTCTTTTTCAGCACAGAAATTTTTAATTTGAATAACATCTATTTTATTAATTTTTTCTTTCATCAATCATGCCTTTGGTGTTGTATCTAAAATGTCATCACCAAATCAAAGGTCATCTATTTTTTCCTATGTAATCTCTAAGTGTTTTATGGTTTTTCAATTTAACATTTAGGTCTGTGATTCATTTTCAGTTAATTTTTGTGAACAGAATAGGGTCTGTATCTAGAGTCATCTTTTTGTATGTGGATGTCCAAGTGTACAAGGACCATTTGCTGAAAAGACTACAAGGGATCTTCAAACAGTTCATAAAAATTTTCTAAATTTTCCATTAATTTCAACTTTTTTCACAAAAATAAACTTGCATTGTCTTGTTGTAACATGTCTAAACAGGATCTAGTTTGAGATGCTAAGAAGAATATGACACCAGTTTGAAAATAACCCCTATCAGAGCAACATGAATTCTGCTAAAATGAAGCAAGAACAAGCATCAAATTTATGGTGAGGCTTGAGCAGAAACAGAGAAATAATTGACCAAAAGCCTATGGGGACAATACCCAAAAGAAATCAGCAGTTTACAAATTATAACTCAAGTTAAGAAGGGACAAGATGATGTTGAAGTTGAAAGCTCGCAAGAGCAGATGATCCATATCAGTTTGTGAGAAAAAAAAAAAAAATCTTGTCTGTGCCCTAATTGAAGAGCACCAAAAATTAACAGCACAATTAAGTAACAGCCTGGAAACCTCAATTGGTCCAGCCTACACAATTCTGATTGTAAAATCAAAGGTGAGCAAACTTTTCAATTTGTGGGTGCCAAAACCATTGCACACAGATGAGCTACAGATAAGAGTAGAGCTTTCAATTGAAATTTTAAAAAGTGGAATCAATATCATGAAGCATTTCTTTGAAGAACTGTAACAAAAGATGGAACATGGCTTTAACAGTGTGATCTTGAAGACAAAGAAGAATCAAGGCAATGGCTACCAAGAGATGGAAGTGGACTAGTCAAAGTAAAACAGATCAGTCAAGAGCAAATATATGGCAACAGTTTTTAAGGATGCTCAAAGGAATTTCGATTGTTGACTTTCTGGAGGGCCAAATAATGATAATATCTGTTTATTATAAGAGTGTTTTGAGAAAGTTTGCCACAGCTTTAGCAGAAAACACCTGAGAAAACTTCACTAGAGTCTTTTCTCCACCATGACAAGGTTCCTGCTCATACCTCTCAAACAAGAGCAATTTTGCAAGAGTTTCAGTGGGAAATCATTAGGCATCCCCTTGCAGTTTTAATTTGATTTCTTCTGATTTCTTTTTCTAATATTAAAAAAATCTAAAAAGGATGGCCATTTTTCTTCAGTTGATAATGTAGAAAAGCATTGACATCATTAAATTCCCAAGACCCTCAGTTCTTTAGGGATTGACTCAATAATTGGTACCATGTTTTACAAAATTGTCTTGAACTTGATGGAGTTAATGTTAAAAAGTTTATATCTTTAATTTTTATCTTTCAATTCCATTTTTCTACATAGTTTTAAAATTTACCTCATATCTTTCCTGCATTGTATTGCCTTTGTACTTTGTGAAAGATCAATTGGCTATATTTATATGGGTTTATTCCTTCACTCTCTATTCTTTTCCATTGATCTATTTGTGTATTTCTTTGTCAATACAACCCTGAATTGATTACCCTAGCTTTATAGAAAGTCTCAAAGCAAGGTAGTATCAGTCCTCTAACTTTATTCTTTTTCTTTAATACTGTGTTTGCTATTCTGCATCTTTTGCCTATTCATATCAATATTAGAATCAATTTGTCATTATCTGTAAGATAACTTGTTGGGATTTTATATTGAGATTACATAGAAACTGTAGATTAAGTTGGAAAGAATGATATCTTTACAATATTGAGTCTTCCTCTTTATGAACATGAAATACCTCTCCAAGTTTTTAGCTCTTCTTTAATTTCTTTCATCATAGTTTTGTACTTTAGTTCGTATAAGTCTTGAACATAGTTTGTTAGATTTACACATAAATATTTCTTTTCTGGGTGCTAATGTAAAGGTTATTGCATTTTTATATGCAAAAGTTACCAATGTAAAACACAACAAATAAGTGCTTGCATTATAAATACATTTATTGCAAATAACAAAAAGTCCAAATATCAATGGCTTTAACATAAAATAGATTTACTGTTTCCTTATACTTATAAGATGCTCCTTCAGGTAACAGACTGTATTCCAGGTACACAGAAGAAGGAATAAAAACCAAAGAAACTTATGAGCCTTTCTTTTTAATCAGGAAGACACTAAAACTCTCACTGAAGCCTTTTATCAAATTCCTCTTACATATTATTGGCTAGAATTTTATCTCATGATCAAGCTTTGCTGCAAGAGAATATAAAAAAGGTGTGTATTTTGAGCATTACATGTTGAAACTTCAATATAGATATTTTTACAGTGGGGAAAAAGAGTATAACAGATATTGAATAGACAACTAAGAGTTATGGCTAAATTAATACTTCAGAAACTTATGTGTAGAACAGCTGAATATTTGAAAGAACAGGCCAACAAACTTATATTAGACTTGAGTTCTCTAATTTATATATTTATTTTAAATTAATATAAAAATAAGCATCTGCTTCTATAAAGCATATGGTTGTTAAATAAATATTCAATAATAAAGTTTGCTTTATTTATTAAAGAAATAGTTGCTCAGAATTTTTTCCAGGAGACATTAGCAAATGATGCTAGGAATAAAAATTTATTCATAATTTCTCTATTTTGCAATACTATGAACAAATAATCACCATTAGAAAATGTAAAGGGCACCTGGGGTTTTAGTAAATCTCTGACATATCCCTTGCCATGATCACAGAATCTGTATGTACATGATCTTCTTGTGTAATCTTGCCAATCATTACTCTTTGAAGTAATCATTCCTTTGATTGAAATTTTAACCTCTATTGTTGCATGAAACTATTTTTTTTTTCTTTTATTATTATTATTATTATTATCATTATTATACTTTAGGTTTTATGGTACATGTGCGCAATGTGCAGGTAAGTTACATATGTATACATGTGCCATGCTGGTGCGCTGCACCCACCAACTTGTCATCTAGCATTAGGTATATCTCCCAATGCTATCCCTCCCCCCTCCCCCCACCCCACAACAGTCCCCGAAGTGTGATGTTCCCCTTCCTGTGTCCATGTGTTCTCATTGTTCAATTCCCACCTATGAGTGAGAATATGCGGTGTTTGCATGAAACTATTTTTAACTGATTGTATATTTACTTGAGAAGTTGTCTTTTTTATATGACCACACTCTACATATCAGATATATGACTTATTCATTTATATATCCTTTTATTATCTAATCGATTTTTAGCAAAGTGGGTTCCTCACATACACTTGTAGAACAAACATTAATAAATCAAATGAGTACTAATGGCCTTATGATTCCACCAATTTGTTGTGTTTAGCGAATTTGTCTGAAACATAATTTCAACCCTAAACAACATATGAACTAAACTCTATGCTCATGAGAGGTGTGTGTGTGTGTGTGTGTGTGTGTGTGTGATTTTCACATTTTAGTAACAATCTATACGCTAGGGATGCTGTGCAAAGTTCAGTAGAAGTTTTTATGGGTTTCTGTTGTTGCTATTGTTGCATTTTATACCCTCATAATGTCATGAGAAAATTTATGAATTCACACATGCTGAGTGATATGATTTTGCTGTGTCCCCACCCAAGTCTCATCTTGAATTGTAGCTCGCATAATTCCCCTGTGTCATGGGAGAAACCTGGTGGGATGGAATTGAATCATGGGGATGGATCTTTCATGTGCCGTTGTCATGATAGTGGGTTAGTTTTCACAAGATCTGATGATTTTATAAGGAGCTTTTCCCCCTTTTGCACTGGACTTCTCTCTTGCCTGCTGCCATTTAAGACATGACTTTGGCCCTCATTTGCCTATTGTCATGATTGTGAGTCCTCCCCAGCCATGTGGAACTGTGAGCCAATTAAACCTCTTTCCTTTGTAAATTACCCTGTCTCTGGTATGCCTTTATTAGCAGTGCGAGAATGAATAATACAATAAATTGTTACTGGGAGTAGGGTGCTGTTGTAAAGATACCCAAAAATGTGAAAGTGACTTTGGAACTGGGGAACAGGCAGAGGGTGGAACAGTTTGGAGGACTCAGAAGAAGATAGGGAAATGTAGGAAAGTTTGGAACTTCTGAGAGACTTCTTGATTGGCTTTGACCAAAATGCTGATAGTGATATGGACAATAAAATCCAGGCTGAAATGGTCTCAGATGGAGATGAAGAACTTTACTCTAGTTGGGAACTAGAGTAAAGATCACTGTTGCTATACAAACAGACTGGTGACATTTTTCCCCTGCCCTGGAGATCCGTGGAACTTTGAATTTGAGAGAGATGATTTGGAGTATCTGGTGGAAGAAATTTAAGCAGCAAAGCATTCAAGAGGTGACAGAGCATAAAAGTTTGAAAAGTTTGCAGCCTGATGCAGTAGAAAATAAAAACTCTTTTTCTGTGAAGAAATTCAAGCCAGCTGCAGAAATTCATATAAGTAACAAGGAGCCAGATGCTAATTTCCAAGGCAATGGGGAAAATGTCTCTAGGGCATGTCAGAGACCTTCATGGCAGCCCCTGACATCACAGGCCTGGAGGCCTAGGAGGAAAAAATGGTTTTGTGGGTTGGGCCCAGAGTCCCACTCCCTGCTCTATGTAGTCTCCAAACATGGTGTTGTGCATCCCAGCTGTTTCAGGTCCAGCTGTGGCTAAAGGGGTCATCACACAGTCTGTTCCTTCAGAGGATGCAAACCCCAAGCCTCGGCAGCTTACATATGAAGTTGGGTCTGTGGGTGCACAAAAGTCAAGAATTGAGGTTTTGGAACCTCCACCTAGATTTCAGGACATATGGAAATGCCTGGGTGTCCAGGCAGAAGTTTGCTGCAGGAGTGGGGCCCTCATAAACAACCTCTGCTAGGGCAGTTCAGAAGGGAAATATGGAGTTGGAGCCACCACACAGAGTCCCCACTGGAGCACTACCTAGAAGAGCTGTGAGAAGAGGGCCACTCTCCCCCAGACCCCAGATGGTAGATCCATTGACAGCTTGCTCCACGTGCCTGGAAAAACCACAGGAGCAGAGCTTCCCATGCCACGGGAGCACACCTTTTGTTTTAGCATGAACTGGATGTGAGACATGGAGTAAAAGGAGATTATTTTGGAACTTTAAAGTTTAATGACTGCCCTATTGAATTTCAGACTAGCCTGGGGCCTTATAGCCCCTTTGTTTTGGCCAATTTCTTCCATTTGGATATTTACCCAATGCCTGTACCCCCATTGTATCTAGGAAATAACTAACTTGCTTTTGATTTTATAGGCTCATAGGTGGAAGGGACTTGCCTTGTCTCATATGGGAATTTTGACTGTGGACATTTGAGTTAATACTGAAATGAGTTAAGACTTTGGACTGTTGAGAAGGCATGATTGGTTTTGAAATGTGAGGACATGAGATTTGGGAGGGGCCAGGGGTAGAATGATATGGTTTGGCTCTGTACCCATCCAAAAGTATCATCTTGAATTGGGAGGAACCTGGTGGGAGGGAATTGAGTCATGGGGGTGGGTCTTTCCCGTGCTGTTCTCATGATAGTGAGTTAGTTCTCATGAGATCTGATAGTTTTATAAGGAGATTTTCCCCTCTTTTGCACTGCACTTCTCTTTTGCCTGTTGCCACGTAAGACATGACTTTGCTCCTCATTTGCTTCTGTCATAATCGTGAGGCCTCCACAGCCATATGGAACTGTGAGTCCATTAAGCATCTTTTTCTTTATACATTACCCAGTCTTGGGTATGTCTTTATCAGGAGCATGAGAATGCACTAACATGTAGTTTCTCTATTTTATAAGATTTGTCTCATTTTTGCCATTTTTTGATAAGAAATTATGTTTTGTATATATTTAATTTGTTCCAACTTCAACTCTTGTGGGAACCATTAAAATGTTCTTCCCTCTAAGTTGCTCATGTTTAATGCTGAGAACCTGTGAATATGGCAAGAGGGACTTTACAGATGCAGATGTGATTAAATTAAACATCTTGAGATGGAGGGATTATCCTGTATTACTCAATGGAGCCAATGTAATCACAAGGATGCTTATAAGACAGAGGCAGGAGAGTCAACCTCAGAGAGAGAGAGAGATTTGAAGATGTTACACTGTTGGCTTTGAAAATGGAACAAACGGCCATGAGCAAACAAATGAAGGTGGCATCAAGAAGCTTGAAACACAAAGAGAGATTCTCCTCTAGTGTCTTCAGAAGCAACACAACCCCAAAATACCTTGATTTTAGCCTAGTCAGACTCATCCTGGACTTATTTCCTCCCAAAATTATGCTATTTAAAGCTACTATATTTTAGGTAACTGTAACAGCAGTAATAGGACACTAATACAACTCCCTACCACAATTAATGAAAACAATCTCTTTTGGATGACACTTCAGAGTCTCTTTAAGTAAAATGTTCAATCCCTCAGAATCCTGCTTAATCCCTCTTGTGAACTCATAATATAGGCAGTGACTTACAGTGTTTTTATATCACAGAGTTAAAGGGGACCCCAAAACTATGCAGAGACCATGGATCCTATGTCTTCAGTCAACTTTGTTCTTTTCTGATTATGCTGCAAGTGTTGATTTAATGGTCAATTTTTTATCATTAAGTATAATGTTAGCTATAGGGTTTTTTGTAGATTATCTTTACCAAGTTGAAGGAGGACTTCTCTTTATTCCTGTTTTCCTGAGAGTTTTTATAATAAATGGGTGTTGACATGTTTCACATGTTTTTTTTCTGCATAGATTGTTATAATCAAGTGATTTTTCTTTCTAGTCTAAAATTATATGTCATGGCATTAATTAATTTGTGACCCTTGAACTAGTCATGTGCTCCTAGTGTAACCTTAATTGGTCATGGTGTATAATTGTTATTACTAAATTAGACTTGTTAACGTTTTAAAAATAATTTTGTGTTTATATTCATAAGTGGTGGACTCTATATTTTTTGTGCTTTCTTTTTTTGATATCAGATATCAGCATAATAGTAGTCTTATAAAATAAAGATTGTTGCTTCCTCTTTACTTATCTGAAAGAGTTTGTGAACTCATATTAATACTTCAAAAGTTTGATATAATTCTTGATGAAAACCATTTGGGCATAGAACTTTCATTTTCAGGAGGTTTATAATTTAAAAATCCACTTGCTTAATAGCTATAAAGTTATTCAAATTATCTATTTCATCTTGGGTGAGTTGTGAAAATGTTTTCAAGACTTGGTCCAGTTTGTCTAAGTTGTCAAATTTATATCTTTTAGAGTTGTTTATAGTATTCCTTTATTACCTTTTTTGTATCTATAGGATTTATAATTGTATCCTATTTTTATTCCTGATATTTATACTAATAATTTGGTTATGCTTTTTTCCTTACTCTTACTAGATATATGTTAATATTATTGATTTTTTCAAAGAACAAACTCTGTTTCATTGGTTGTTTTCCAATATTTATGTTTTTATTTTTTATTTTATTCACTTACAGTCTTATTATCTTGTTTCCTATGCTTACTTTGGGTTTATTTTACAGCTTTTTATATATGTTCTTTAAGTGAGAGAGTAGATGATTTATTTGATGCTTTTAATTTTTTTGAATGTCTTTATTTATAGCTATACATTTCTTTCTCAACACTGATTTAGCTGTCTCCCACAAATTTGGGTCATTGTCTATTCCATTTCATTTTATTTCAATATATTTTCACAAATTCCTTTGAGACTTTTTTGACCCATAGATTATTTACAAGTGTCTAGATAATTTTCAAGTGTTTGAATATTTTTCTGTTACCTTTTTGTTACTGATTTTTAGTTTGATACCATTGTGATTAGAGAGCGTACTCTGTATGATTTCTAGGGTTTTACATTTTTGAAGTTTTTTTAATGTTCCAGAATATTATCTTTCTTTGGTTATGTTCTGTGGGCACTTAAAATTAATGTGTATTCTCCTGTTGTTGCTTGGCATGTTCTAGAAATATTGATTAGATTTTGGTGGCTGATGGTGTTGCTGAGTTTTGCTGAAATTCTATTTAGTTGCTCTACTAATTCTTCAGAGAAGGATGTTGAAGTCTCTGATCATTGTTGTGGTTTTGTCTATTTCTTTTTCAGTTTTTTTCAGTTTTCACTTCACATATTTTATAGCTCTGGTGTTCAGTGCATGAACTTTAGGATTGCTATGTCTTTTTGGTAGATTGCCCTTTCTATCATTATATAATGTCCCTCTCTGTCTGTAATAATTGTCTTTGCTCTGAAGTCTACTTTATCTAATATTATATTCAAGCTTGTTTTCACGTTAACATGATTCACATTTTCATGATTTGTCTTTATCCATCCTTTTAGTGTCAACCTGCCTATAGCATTATACTTGAAGTGAATTTCTTGTTGACAAAAAATAATAGAGTCATGTTATTTAATCCACTCTGCCAATCTTTTTATTGGACAATTCAGACCATTTGCATTTAATATAAGTATTGATGTTAGGTTTAAAGTCTATCATTTCATTTTTGTTTTAGTTTATCTCTTTTTTAATATTTTTTCTGATTTTTTCTGCTTTTATGATGAGTACTTTAAATGTTTTTTGACTTCCATTTCTCTCTGGGTGTGTATGTATCTATCTATCTATTTCTTTTTTCTATAAGCTTTGTTGGTGGTTGCGCCAAGTATTTCATTATATATATACATAATTTATCGTGGTATAGTGGTGTTATCATTTTTATCAGCTCAAGTGAAATATAGAAATCTTACCTCTGTTTTCATTGTTACTGATTCCTGCTATAACTGTCTTAAATAATTCCTCTACATATAATAAGAACAAAATAAATCAGTGATATAATTTTTGACTCAATGTCAACAATAATTTAGACAACTCAAGAGAAGAGTGTTTCGTATTAGCTGATTTTTTCATTATTTGTTTCTTCATTTTTTGCTTTATTTTTTAAAGAGTTTTTTCACTTTTATTTATTTTTTTAATTTTCAATTTTTATAGATACATAACAGCTTTACACATTTATGGGGTAAAAGTGAAATTTTGATCCAAGCATACAATGTGTAATAATCAAATCATGGTAATTGGGATATCCATTACTTAAAGGACTTTTTTTGTTAGAAACATTCCAGTTTCTTACTCTTACTAGATATATGTTAATTTTAACAGTTTCACTTGTTCAGTTATTTTGAGATATACTATATATATTACTAGATACATGTTAGTATAAAGTTTCACTTGTTTAGTTATTTTGAAATATACTATAGTTCTTATTAACATAGTCATTCTATTGTGCTACTAAACACTAGATCTTATTCTCTCTAACTATATTTTTTATACCAATTAAGAATCCCCACTTATTCTGCCCCTACTGTTCCTTACAATAGATTTACTGGTAACAAATTTTCTTAGTTATCACTCCTGTGAGAACGTCTTGATTTTCCTTTCATTCTTGAAGGCTATTTTCACTGTCTATAGGTTTCTGAGCTTTCCTGGCCTCCATTGTTTGTGAAGAAAAATTTCTGTCATTATAATAGTTTTTTTCCTACAGTTTCTAAAATATAATGAAGATGTATCATAGTGATATTGATTTATTTAGTCTTATGCTGTTTGGTGTTCATTCAGCTTCTTGAATTTATATCTTTTATGGTTTTTTGCCAAATTTGGGGAAGTATACCGCTATTATTACTTCAGGTAATTTTTTACCCCAGTCTTTTTTCTTATTCCAGTGCTTTGACAACAGAAAATGTAGATATTTCACTATATGATCATTCGCTACATAATGATGTTTTGGTCAATGATGGGTCATATATATTGTGGTAGTCCCATAAGATCATAATAGCATGATTTAACTGTACCATTTCTATGTTTAGATAAGTTTAGATAAACAAATACTTACCATTTTGTTACAGTTGCCTACAGTATTACATGTTGTACCAGTTTAGCCTAGGAGCAATAGGCTTTGTAGGTTACACCACTGAGATTTGTGTATAATATACTCTTTTTTTTAATTATTATTATACTTTAAGTTTTAGGGTACATGTGCACAATGTGCAGGTTAGTTACATATGTATACATGTGCCATGCTGGTGTACTGCACACATTAACTCACCATTTAGCATTAGGTATATCTCCTAATGCTATCCCTCCCCCCTCCCTCCACCTCACAAGAGTCCCCAGAGTGTGATGTTCCCCTTCCTGTGTCCATGTGTTCTCATTGTTCAATTCCCATCTATGAGTGAGAACATGCGGTGTTTGGTTTTTTGTCCTTGCGATAGTTTACTCAGACCGATGTTTCCAATTTCATCCACGTCCCTAAAAAGGACATGAACTCATCATTTTTTATGGCTGCATAGTATTCCATGGTGTATATGTGCCACATTTTCTTAATCCAAACTATCATTGTTGGACATTTGGGTTGGTTCCAAGTCTTTGCTATTGTGAATACTGCTGCAATAAACATACGTGTGCATGGGTCTTTATAGCAGCATGATTTATAGTCCTTTGGGTATATACCCAGTAATGGGATGGCTGGGTCAAGTGGTATTTCTAGTTCTAGATCCCTGAGGAATCGCCACACTGACTTCCACAATGGTTGAACTAGTTTACAGTCCCACCAACAGTGTAAAAGTGTTCCTATTTCTCCACATCCTCTCCAGCACCTGTTGTTTCCTGTCTTTTTAATGATTGCCATTCTAACTGGTGTGAGATGGTACCTCATTGTGGTTTTGATTTGCAATTCTCTGACAGCCAGTGATGATGAGCATTTTTTCATGTGTATAATATACTCTATGGTGTTTGCACAATGACAAAATCACCCGAGGATGTATTTCTCAGAATATATCCTCATTGTTAAGTGATACATGGCTATATTTTCACAGGTTGCTGGAGAATTTGTGTCTAATTTTCTCAATTTTGCAGATTGTATAATTTCTACCTACAGTCTCTCATTCATTTTTTTCTCCCCTCTATTCTATATTGAACCCATCCACTGAACTTTATATTTTGGTAATTGAATGTTTTAATTCTAAAATTCCATTTGGCTCCTCTTGATATGTTCTATTTCTCTGCTAAGATGTTTCAACTCTTTGTTGACTCATTCTTTTGTTTTTTAAGGATATTTGTTTGTAATTGCTTACTGAAGTATAATTATTGTAACTGCTTTAAAATATTTTTAGATTATATGAACATCTCTGTCATCTCATTGTTGGCCTCTATTGCTCACCTTTTTAATCAAGTTTGATATCTTCCTACTTCTTGGTATGATAAGTGATTTATTATTGAACACTTGACATTTTTATGTTATGTTGTGGGACACTAAATTTTCTTTAAACTTTCTGTTTTAACTGGCTTTCTGTGACACTGCTCCAGCAGAGGAAGAAAAGCAGCTGGTTGTAAATACAAGTCCAGGTTACTTACTCATCCTCCATCAAAACCCAAGGGGAGTGGTCTTTTGATACCACTGGGTGAGTGCTGATGTGTTGGTGCCTCACATGACATCTACCGACATTATGGTGAGAGTGGCTTGTTATCAACTGGGTAATGGTGAAATTCCTGATTCTCCAGTAGGCTTTCTCTGATGCCACCCAGGCATCGAGGATGAAGGGCACTACATTACCAATGGGTGAGGTGAAAGCTCATGTTCTTCATTGTGGTTTTCACTGACATTGCTGGACAGAGGACTTGTTACAGGCTGACGGTGATGTATTGATTTCCTATTTGACTTTCTCTACCATCAGGACCAACAGTTATCTTTTAACAAACTTGTGACTGTGAAAATCAAGATTTCCAGGTCAGTCTTTGCTGACTCAACCAAAATTTTTGTGGATGTTGTTTTCTTGATTTGTTTTTTGGTGTGTGCCTGGAGTAGAGTGGTTATTACATAAAAGTTTTCTCTCTAGCTAAGCTGCTTTTCTCCTAGTTCTTTGGCTAGAGAAAAGTGTCATTTTCTGGAGGTTTTTTGTCTGTGTCCATTGGCACTTTCAGGCAGCTTTTTCAGCTCCAAGTCTAGTATATATGAGACAAAAACCAAGCCCAAGAAACTATCATTGTGTTGTTTTTTGTTCCTGAGGTCCCTCACTGGTCTACTGTCTTCTTTACACCTATATAGGTCTTTTTACATTTATTTTATGTATAATGTACAAGGTTTTAGCTATGATTAGTGAGAGGAATAGGAAAAAGTATTTCTACTCCATCTTCCCAAAAGTGGAAGTCACACCTAAAAATGTGGTTTCAAGTTTCCAATGTTAGGAATTTTATAGATGTCTATTTTTCTTATTGCTGATTATATTCCATGGGAATAACAAAGCCAGATGATTTTATTCCTTTTAAACTAATTAAATCATACACACATCTTAATGAATATTCCATTTTCATCTGGAAAGAATGCATGCTCTTCTGTTTTGAAGTAGAATGTTCTATAAATGTAATTTAGAAAAAACTGGTTGACAATGTAATTTAAGTCTTCTATATTCATATTTGTTTCCCCTATAAATGTTATATAAATGAAAAGCAGATGTCTGTTGAAATCTCAGTCTTATAGAGTGAATTTATCTATTTCTGCTTTCAATTATTTTGATTTTTGCTTCATATATTTCAAAGTTCTGTTATTAAGCCCATATACGTTTGAGATTATTATGTCATCTTGGTGAGCTAGTCTCTGTATCATTAAAAAAAATCCCTCTTTTTCTCAGAGAACATAAATTGTTTTGAAGTCTCTTTTTTTAACATTAATATAGATACATCAGATTTTTATACATAACAATGTCAAGGTATGGTCTTTTCTACTTCTTAACTTCAAAAAAAAATTACGATGAAACTATCTTTTAACTTTTGACCTGTTTACAAGTAAAATTACTTTCTTGAGGTCAGCATATAGATTGACTTTGGTTCTGTATTAATTCTATCAATGTCTCCCTTTTATTTGGAGATTGTAGTACATTTATAATGAATTTACTTTTCTATAATCTTGATGTTAAATCTGTCATTTTGCTTTTCATTTTCTTTTGTTCTCAAGGTTCTTTTCTTTTTTTTTTTTTGTCTTTTCTTGGCTTCTAAGACATTAATTATTTTAAAAAATTATTTTATTTTCCATATTAGCACATTATCTATACCCACTGATCCTTTATTACATAGAGGAATGAGCACCAGACAAATAGAAAAATGAGTTGTGCTGTGTGCTTTGTTTTGTTTGTCATTAATTGATATTAAATTGACCAAGCTGGGTGGGCATAGTGGCTCACACCTCTAATTCCAGCACTTTGGGAGGCCAAGGCTGAAGGATCACTTAAGCCTAGGAGGTCAAGACCAGCCCTGGCAACAAAGCAAGACACCATCTATACAAAAAAAGTAAAAAATTACCAGGCATGGTGACATGTACCTATAGTCCCAGCCACTCAGAAGGCTGAGGTGGGAGGATCAGTTGAGCCCAGAAGTTCTAGATTGCAGTGAGCTATGTTCACACTCCTGCACTCTAGCCTAGGTGACAGAGTGAGACCTTATCTCAAATAAATAAATGAATTTTTAAAAAAGTATACGTATCTTTTTTGACCTCTTTAACCAACTGTAGTATTAGATGGTTTTAGCTGCTTAATTCTGTTTTATTACCTATATATAAACCATTGTAATTTACTTGCACAGCAAGATTATTTTAAATAGAGCTTCTAAATTTTTAATTAAATGATTAATTAATTTTAACCAAATAAATCACATAAAACATCAAATATGCTTTGAGGCATAAACCAACATTATCTGCTCCAAATAATATTAATACATATATACAAGTATTATACATAGAATTTTCACTACTTAAAAAATTTAGAAGCAGATTTTAGTAACATTTTTCTTATTTCAATTAGTGTGTTAATCATATACAAGTTATTGCAATCCATGTTTACAATTCTACAAAAACATAAGTAGTTATAAATTCTTGTAAAATGATATAGTCATAAATAAAATTCTGAAGTTGAAAATATTTGTTTTTATTGTCTTATAACTTTTCTTCTCTTCCTTATGAAGTGTAATAACACGTGAAGGTGAGACAAGCATTTAATCTGCAAACAAAAGAAGAAGAAGAGCAATTAACTGATTCAATCAACTGGATGAGTTCTTGAATACACCAGGGAAGAATATCAAGCTTTAAGTAGTAAAAGATTTTAAGTAGCAAAAGTTTCAAATAAGGGGTGCAATAGAAAATTTTGTTGCAACAAGATAGCTTCAAAGATAGCTTAACTACGTACTGGTTATACTTTTCAAAACTTAGTTTATAAGCTATAAAGGAATGCCTACACAGCATATCTGATATTATAGTAGTCAATTTTTTTATAAAAGGACCCTGAAAATTTTATTATTATTATTACTCCCTGTACTCAG
The DNA here is from genome assembly GCF_028885625.2 of Pongo pygmaeus. Lineage (NCBI taxonomy): Eukaryota > Metazoa > Chordata > Mammalia > Primates > Hominidae > Pongo > Pongo pygmaeus. The sequence continues at coordinate 25,835,289 of NC_072388.2, read as the reverse complement.
CAAAGGAAATAGTATTTATGCCTCATTATGAAACATTACACAGTATTACAACAAGCAGATATTATTTTAAGGTTCTCTTTTATCTCAACATAATATGTTTCTCAAATATTTTTGAGATATAATTACCAATATCCTTTAAAACTGTTTATTCTTGTTTAAGCATTTGGATTTCAGAAAAACATTATGTCACTTGAATTTGAATTTTTTTTTTATTTTTATTCAAACTGTGAACCCAAAAGTATTTGAGGTAGGTTTCAATCAATTTAGAAAGTTTATTTTGCCAAGGTTAAGGATTCACATATGATAAAGCCATTCATATGGTTTGGGGACCTTAGAATTTTATTTTGGTTTAACATTCTCCCTCTTCTGGCCAAAGTTTGCCAGAGACAGCATCAATGGCCACCAAATGTTTATTTTGTTCCATAGCATTGCCAGGGCTACAGGACTGTCTGCCTTAGGTCCATCTTGTCCCTCGGTGGGACACTCTGTGGCAGAGGGACTTAGAGTCAACAGATTTATAGCCAATTAAATATTCTAGGCCAGATAGGAATGAACATGGACAGGCATTCATTATCCCTTAATTTTTTTGTTGTTTTAAAGAGGCAACAAACAAAAAGCCAAAGGCGAGGTTACAAAACTGAATTATATTTAACTTCTGTGTGTTGAGCTACTGCAACCTTGGTTTTAGTTACAGACATATAACAATTCACTATATAAAGCATAACATTGTTCTGAAAAATAAATTTTAAATATATATTTATTTGCACAACTCATAACTAGGAGTATTATACTCAGGAGGCTTGGTCACAAGGTATCATAATCCTCTTTGTAATTATTTTCTCTTAATTGTATCGGAAGCAGGAAATTCCTTATGGTTGAGGTAAATGAAAAGGTGCCACATAATAGCTCAGAAAACAAAGTCCTTTGTTTTACTGGCTGTTTAGGTGTGTTTGTACCCATCTTTGTTTTGGAGTGTCTGACCTTGATCTACTTCTATCCCTCAAAACCAGCCCTTACAATCTTATGTGCCAACCAACCTCTTCCATGATAGTCCCTGGGCCTAGAGGGAGGGGGCTTCTATAGCCTTAAACAGCGGGGTATTTGCAGTGAAAAACAGATCAGGCCTAGTGGAATGCCAAATGAGGGAAATTTGCATCTTGTAGCGAAGAAATAATTCATGATTCAATCTACACTCAAAAACAAAAGTCAGGGCTGAAATCTAGTAAAAAGTGTAATAGTCTTACTTTGAAACAATTTCTTCCTCTCTCTAACCCTCCTTTCCTATTGAGGAGAAATTATAGTCAGACTAATTTGTGTGCAAAATAAGTTTTAGGCTCATTGTACTTTGCCTGATTATTTGCATAAATTGCAGCAAGAATTGATTGCCATATAGGCTTCTTCTAAGTTGGCTTTTCTGAAACTTTACCTAACAATATGTTATTCTAGTCAAAGCCTTGGTAAAATAACCAGTGTCTCAAATTGTCCTGTTTTAAAAGAAAAGAGTCTTACTAAACTTATGTAAATAAATATATTTTCATAAAATCAGAATACTCACGGTTTCTGAATTTTGGAGAATTCAGAGAGAAAGGTAAATTTGCTCACAAAAATATACTTCATCCAATTGCTCTAAACTATAAAAAACAGAAAAGAAAAAGATTTTCTAGAATTTTCCTTGGAGCAGCACCGTTCCAAACAAGATGTTGTTTGTTCACCTTGGAACTGCTATTCACATGCTAAGTAGCTCATCTTAGATAACAGCTGTTTATTAGGCACTGTAGAATCTAGCAGCTCCTCACACAGTTAGTTACTTCTAGGGAAAATGGAGGCTCCCTGCTCATGAGAATTTCCTTCTGCCATCCCTAGGTAGTAAGATTCTATTTAAACCATTTTTATTTTATTATAGAACTCTTTGGGGCACCATTATTTCCATTAGCATAAGGGTAGCTTCAATTAACATTTCATAGCAAGGCAGTAAATGCTCCTCAGGTGGAAATTCTCTAGTCCAGTAGTTGTCATTGGGAAGTGCTTACAGTCTTTTGTCATAAGTCCCAATAAATGTTCCACAAAGGGCTATAAAGTGGAGGATTTTTCCTGATTAGCACTCCAACTTTTGCCCTATATTCTGTGGGCTCAGGCAATCTTACTAGTTCCTATTTATTTAGCATGTCCATATTCTCTTCGGGAAAAGCACAAGGGGAGAGGAAAAGACGCACACACAATACCATTAAAAGTAAACAAACTTTATCCCATGTATATGGAAATGCAGATGTAATAAGCAAATTATATAATAATAAGCAAATGATATAATAAGCAGATTGACATAATAAGCAAATCGCAATGGGAAGGGGAGAAAAGAAAATATTTTTACACTCACCAGACTGTGGAGGATTCACCACCAGACTGGATAGCAACAGCCTGGGCTCCAGAGTCAGCTACTCGTCCGTCCACAGACGAGGAGCAGTCTCATGAAGCTTCGGCACAGTCTGGGACCCTAGCTCTTTTTGTAACAAGTTGTTTGGCATGAGGCCCAATCACGAGGGCCCTTCATGACTGGGCTCAAGGAATACAAAAACGTCAACTTGTTTTTGTGATTGTCTACTGTTTTTCAATAACTAACATATAGGAGTAGATTGAAACAGAGATTTGTCCAAAACAGTGCTGGATAAACGCCTCAAGGGGCTCACACAACCTTTTCCGGGACTTGGTGACCAGTGTTTGTGTCCATGTTCAATTGAGTTCAAATTTAATATTTAACTTTTCCTCCACAGTCCAATGAACAGTTCTCATAGGATAGATTTACATGCCTTCGGTTTTATGGTATTACATAAGGGAACCATCCCCCGTCAGATACAATACCTATTTTCATAGCCATTTATGTAAAGGAGTCACAACTAACTTACATGAAATCTGTTTAAACATCTCAAATTTCATAACTCTATTAACTTATACATTTTTATGTTTTGGTCCCAGGACCTTTTTTTTTTCTACCCCCAGTCCACTTTACCCTTTCCCTTGAAAGAGGATCTGGATCACCAGCAGTGGGTTGAGCCAGGGAACTCGGTCTCTTTTGTCAATCTTTATCATAATTTGCCTTAGCCTTGCTTCATGCAATATTAGCTTCTTATTATAACCTTTGCCTTTTGATATTTCTTAAATTTCCCCAATTTGGGGTAAATGCAGAAAATGGGTGTGGGGACTTTTAATGTTAGAGAATGAACAGGGTGGATCATCATAAAGCCAGTCCCACAGGGCTTTCGTATGAAGCATATTAACTGCTTTATCCAGAGTGCTGTACTTGGCATTTATAGGGAGAGTTAGGCAGTTTCCTTCTTAGGGTAAATAGACCTTACAGTGGCATTTATCTGGGTCACTGGGCTGGTTGTTCTCTCAGGTATAACCTCCTGTGCATTTGGATCACATATATTCATCAGCAATTGTTTAATAGTAAGCTATGGGTCTCGCATCAACTTAAACTTGCACTTTCATTCTGTAGCATTTAAAATTAAAGATTCTGTCCTTAAAGTAGTTATTTTTACAATTTACTATAGTAAAGATTTCTCAGGAAATTGATGATATCAATCTACAAAATGGAACAATTCCCTTACACTCTGGTTTTAATAGTTACTTGGTCTTGCCCTTCTCCTGCATTGACTAACTCCTTGGTAACCACAGGTCTAAGAGGTAAGTTTTGTTGCCCTGGCTTAATTTTTCCTTTTGTGTGTAGCTTTCAGGCTAGTGGCCTGACCTGAGACAGACACACATCTGAGCTTGGCCCAGCCTTCAAGCCAAACCCAGCATTCTTTTACTTTCATTTAGCTATTACAGATAACAATAACCAAGAGATTAAATATTTTGTTTTTTCTTACTAATTTGCATTTCTGTAATTAATTAGTTCAGTGAACTAATGCCCTGGGACTATGAGTATGATCCATCTCTGAATTCTACCGTAGCTTTTACCTTTAGTAATTGAATGCAGCCCAGCTGCAGCTCTTTAAGATGGGTAACCACGTGGCCACTCAATAATCAAGCTTTCTCATCACCCACCTTTTTATTTTTCTCTTTACCCATTTAGTTTTATTTATACTTTCTTTTTCTTTATTTTAAAGCAATTCTGAAATAGTCTCCAAAATAGAAAAAAAAATTACATTTTCCTTAGCAAAACCACATCATTGTGTTTTTACAAACTTCACCAAAAACACCTTTTACTGTCTCTTATTTTAAATCTTAGTAACCCAAATTCCCAGTGAAAAAAATTGAAGTTATGTAATGTAACATAATATGACTTTAAGATTTTAAACTACTAGAGATAATTTTGAGACTAAATTTACCAAATTAAGCTTACCAAAGATTACCAAGGTCATGTGAATTAAAAAGGATCTGAGCTAGCTTCTATCAGACTGATAGGCACTTTCTTTTCTTTAAACAAATTGATTAGAGCCCTTTCATATAGTTTGGTAGTGAAATATCACTTCCACATGACACGTACAAACATATAGATATAACAGACATACAGACAAGAGCAGATCCAAAAGATTTTTCTTTTGCTTATTTTCAAAAATTCTCTCCCTTACTTTAGATAATTAATTGTAAAAGTTACAGGAACCAACAAAAGGTGAAAGAAAGAGTTACCATCCCAGGCCTTGCAAAAGAGAGAAAGAACTGAAGCAACAGGTTGCAGTTTCTGAGATATTAATCTGAATAATTTCAAAAAGAAGCACTATAGAATTTAAAAATTAAAAACTTCTCACACTAAGAGTAACTCAATATTTTTAATAAAATCTTCTAATCAATTTTTTAATTTTATATTTGACTATTTTTAATATCAAATTTCAATTTTTAGGAAAACAATTTACTATAATTTTCTTTAATTATAGCCAACTTAATCACATAACATTTTTATAATTTCCTTTTTTACTAATCTTATTATGACTTACACAGACCATTCACAACATTTTTGGACTTTCTGGTTTGTCTTAAATATTCCTCTTTTTTGAACAATGAATGATTTCATTTTAGGACAAAAAATTCATCATACAAGATTTTTTCTTATATGATATTGCTTTTCTTTTAAGATTTCTTACCAAAAATACCTCTTCATATCTGTAACTTTCTCTATATCTCTCTTATTTCTTGGTTCATTTCACCTTGTTTTATATATAACCTTTAAATAAGCTTTGGATTAGACAAAAAATATTTACCTTTTAATAAAAACATTTTTAAAAATGTTTTTTCTATAATTTTTAATTCGGTAATTACCCATTTAACTAATTACAAATATTAATTAAAAGTAACATCAGATATAAAGCTGGCAGAAATAATATCTATTATTTAATATAACCTTAGATTCTAAATTATTTGACAAGTTTGTTTACAAGCATTTATTCTAGTACATTTACCTGGTTATTTAATAGTTTACCTAGATTACTTATAAAAACTCTGAATATTATCATTTAAAGTTATTTTGTTGTTAACTATCTTTAAAGCCTATGAATTTCAGTTGTTCACCTAAGTAAAATCTTAAGGCTAAAAATACAGGTATTTTACCCATAATTCAGAATTTATCTGTTTTCATTAAACAAAAAAAAAAGTTTTATTTATTAAAAATTACACAAGGAAAGATCATTCTGTTTTGGGATGGGGTTATAATTGTATAAGTGTTTTGGCAAATTTTGAAAGCTTATAATAGTATTCTGCACCCATAAGTATAAAACTGCTTGATTAATTAATGAAAATAAAAATGCTGACAATTCTTAAGACATTTCTAATACTACTTTACTAATATTTTTAAAGCCAGTTATTTATTAAGGATTTTACTTAAGTCACATGAACTTGAAAAGCATTTGGGCTTCTTATTTAATTTGTGCATACTCTTTAAGCCAATTTGGTAGCTAGTGGCCAAAAACATGTAACAAAATACGTGTACGTACACATAAAACGTACATACACACTCATACAAACAAAGATCCTGTAGCTTTTGCTTCAGAACCATAGCTATGAGATATTCATAAAAACTCACCAGTTTGGGAGGGGAAAAAAAAAAGTTGTATCTAAACTGGTTTTTATCTCAATAGAAAAGTAACATCTGATGTAAAGCAGGCAGAAAATAAAATAGAGAACTAAGGAACTCTATAGTTGCAGGTGGACTTTGGGGCTCTGAATTTTTTCTTGATGTAATTTGCCCATCAGTTTCAAATGTGCACAACAGATTATAATATATAGACCAATTGGAGTACTAGAAAAACCTGACATGCCTTTGAAATTTCTCATTTTACACAAACACTTCCAGTATAGGTGCCATAAAACTAACGGGGTAGCCATTCTCTTTTGACTTTTCTCATTCTTAGACTATTTGTCTTCTCCTTCTCCTTCTTCTTTTTCCCTAAAGAGAGGAACTGAGCTCTGATCTAGGGTTTAGTGTAGTAGATTGAAATGTGCTGGTTGTAGGTGGGACTCCACAGGGTGTCACCATTGAGTTGTTTCTGTCCTCTTACATGTCTCAGTTACTCTCTATAGAAGTATTGCACCTTCAAAAATCCTCAAAATGTTGAGCGCCCAGGTCCTATATGCATTTCCCTTTTAAGCTAATTTTGTTTAGGGCTCCCTGTAGGGCCGCTGTATATCGTGGGGTGTCAACCCCCAGACATTTCCAGTTGGCCCTTGGTCACCCAGGGACACCTTTTGGCTGAGAAGAGCAAAATGCCTTGCCTCTTTGGAGCTGAGGAAACTCAGTCTCTCATTTGACTATAAAAATGACAGTTCAGTTTCTCACGCAAATGCACATACAAGCCAACCAAGCTTAATTTGGAGAGAAAAAGTGATGGAGAAAATCCTATAGAATGCACCTCCAAATTAGAATTAAGATCCTAAACGACAGCTTCCTGGCGGGGGGGGAACCCACAGCTAAGACCACTTTATCTAGATTGTCCTCAGCCACCCCTAACTCTCTTTTGCAAGTCAAATCTTCTCATATTACAAGGTAATCTCTGGTACCCAAAAGTCAAAGAGGTCAGGTAATGTAATACAAGAAAGCAGGGCTGTAGACCCAAGAAGAATCTGTCCATGACTCTTGAAACTCAACAAACTAAAAAGAACACCCCCAAAAGGAGTGAGTAGTGCCTTTGTTCTGTGTTATTTAAGTGGTTTGAGTCATTAGAAACCTTCTCTAGATTTTCCTTCTTACCAAAGATGGCAAAGGTGGAAGGAGGAATAAAGTGGAAGAAAAGGAAACAGAAGAACAATGTTTTTAAGACAAGAAGCAAACAGAAACCAAATGCATGTCTTTGTTGTTGCTGCTGTTGTTGTTGCAGCTGTGATGAATTTTAGCCATTTCAGAGGTCTCGTTCCCTATAATTTGAAATTCTCACTTGGATTAGATCAAGTCAGGTAGCGTTGGTCAAATTCGATGAGAGAAAGACTGGAACAACAACAACAAAAAAAACCAACAATATGATTAATAAGCACTCTAATTTAATTAGAGAAATTAAGACCAGTTGGTTGGCAATTTTAACTTTTAGTCATTAAGGACAATTTCTAAGACAAAAATCCCCAATTCAGCTACTTACCTAGGAATGGGGCACCAGCTCAAGACTGCACTTTACCGTCTTAGAAGCAAGAAGAAAAAGCCTCTCAAACTTCACCTTCCCTGTTGGAAATTAGCTGAAACTCCAGAAAGGGGTTACTTGCTCTTTATTGTCATGGAAGCAGAAAAACTCGCCTTCCTTGTTGGAAGCAAGTAAAACTCCAGAAAAGGAGTTGTACAGCAAAATAAACCTCTGATCTCAACCAAATTTGGGAAGATCACGGATTCTCTGGAGGTGGGGGAGCTCCCATACCTCAGCAAATTGTCCTATTGGTTTGAGCTGTAAGCATAACTCAAGCTGGTACCAAGTACCAATAGGAGATTTGTTAAAAGTCAGGGACACCTCTACTCAGAATTCTTCTGTGGTTACCAATTTGTAAACCCAAAAGTATCTGAGACAGGTCTCAATCAATTTAAAATGTTTATTTTGCCAAAGTTAAGGATGTGCCCATCACACAGCCTCAAGAGGTCTTGATGGTATGTGCCCAAGGATTTAAAAATTGTCTGATTGGCAATTGGTTAAAAGTGTTATTATCAATATAAATAAATGTCTGGGTAATAATAAGGGGTGGTGGAGGCCAAGGTTTCATCATGCAGATGAGACCTCCAGGTAGCAGGTCTTCAGAGAGAATAGATTGCAAATATTTCTTATCAGACTTAAGGTCTATGTTGATATTAATGCTGGTTGGCTTTTCCTGAATTCCAAAAAGGAGAAGAGGTCCATTCATGTAGTTGGGGAGACTTAACTTTTATTTGGTTTAAAAACTGACATTCAATTTTGTATATTTGTGATATTTCAAGAAAGTAATTTTAAAGTTTGCATGGGTTAGGACTAATAGGGAGTCAAAACACAATAAGTAATTTGAACATCACAGAGAAACTAACATATGAATTAATAACTATAATTTGAGATTAGAGTAATGAAGAATTGGCAATGATAACACAAAAAGAATAGACAAAAGAGGCAGTAGATGAAGCACCTAAATAAGACTCCTCCTGGGACTGAGATCCAGACCATGTTGCAGATGGCTTGGCTGTTGATCAATAAGTGGCAAGGAAATTGCTGTAATCTTGTGCCAGTGGAACTTATTTTTGTTCAAATGTTGCATATCATTTATTAGCAACTATAATAAAATATAAGTACTTGGTTATTATCTTGCATCCTTCCCCAACCAACATACAAATAATAATTTTCCTCCCTGTTGTTCAAATATAGTTATAAATAAGTATTTGATTCTCATAAGTTAATGTTTATATTATACATTGACATAAAAATTGAGCCAAGCCTTGTAGTACACTATCAAGATTTTTTATTTCTTGGGAAAATTTTATTTTTTTGGAATTAATCATTAATGTTTTCATTTGCTTAGTTTTCTAAGCTTAATGGATCAATTTTGTAATAAATATTTTAACAGTTTCCATATAGCATAATTTTTATTATATTATTTTTTCCTGGAAGATATCAGTGCTGGATCATTAAGAACTTGGCATCACCACCAACTCTTCAACATTTTCTTCTATAGTTTAGAAGAGAATGTAGCACCTACAATTCCCAACATATATTTACTCTTACAGTTTTAAATTAGAGTTAGCTAGTGAGAGACACTGCTGTAGATTTAAAAGGCATACGAAAAGGTGAAGATTTTACTGGAGAAGTTTGTTGTAGCCAGATGCTTGGGTCTGTGTGAAAAAAACAGTAGTGTCCATAAAACCAGTCTTCCTGCAGCTGCAGCTGAAATTGGAAAGAACTTCCTTGAGTTTTCTTGAAAATTTCAGTGGCTTCCTGTTTAGGCAGTTTTTCAAAACCACTTTCCTTGGTGCCTCAGGCTAATACTTTAAGTGGTACTTTCCCTGACTGGAATTCCTTCATTATCATCTTGGGAAATCCCCCTTCCATCTCTAAATATTTGAGTCCCCTCTTCCTTGCTTTACATATTTAAGTATTTTCCTGTATACTCAATCTGTTTTATTGCAGTACATTGGCCAGTATCTTTCTGGAAATAAGTGAACGGGAACTTTTTTTTGTCTTTGTTGTTGTTGTTGTTTGTTTTTGCCCTTTGCAAGCCAGGAAGCAAATGTAGTTTATATTTATATTGATAAATCATTCAGTTACAAAATTCAATGTAGAAAACTTGTTGCTGCATAGCATTCTAAATTTTTGTTTATGCAATCCTTTGGCTTCCGTTTATTTTGTTTTTCCTTCCAGAAGTTTTTTGGCATTTTCTCTTTGTTCCTAGAATTTTAAGATTGCACAGTAACGTGTCTTGGTGCGTATTCACTTTTTGAGGTGAAATATATATTTAGTAAAATTATATACTTTTAATTATTTTATGAGATTAGGGAAATGTGTAAATTCATGTAACTACCCCTGCAATCAACAGTTAGAATATTTCAGTCATCCTGTTACATAGTTTAGACTTTTCTGGAATTTCACAGTCTTTAGTGTCTTTTTTCTTTAACTTAGCATACTACTTTTGAGATTCATCCATATTGTTGTTTTGTTAGTACTTTATTTCTTGTTGTTGATGAGTAGTATTACATTTTATGAAGATACCATAATTTGTTTATATATTTTAGTTGATGTATCTTTGGGTGTGTTTGGAGAAAACACTTAAACTGTGTTTTTTCTCTGCTCTCACACCACCACAACAATAATCAACACAGAAGATTTCTGTGACCAAATGTGGGTGGTGGTTCTCTCCACCACTAAGCAACCAGTCTATGCTGCAATGGACACAACTAGGTGTCCTTCAATTCAATTGTGACACTGTCTACCCAGAGATAGTGTCAGATCCTGCACATTTGTTAGAGACATTAGAACTAGAGCAACTCCATTTTGAATAGAAGCTGGGTAAAATGAGGCTGAGACCTACAGGGCTGCATTCACAGGCGGTTAAGGCATTCTAAGTCACAAGATGAGATAGGAGGTTGGCACAAGATACAGGTCATAAAGACCTTGCTGATAAAAAGAGGTTGCAGTAAAGAAGCCAGCCAAAACCAAGAAGGCAGCGAGACTGACCTCTGGTCGTCCTCACTGCTACACTCCCACCAGTGCAATGATAGTTTACAAATGCCATGGCAATGTCAGGAAGTTGATGTTTAGCCCTATCTGGTCTAAAAAAGAGAGGCATGAATAGTCCACCCCTTGTTTAGCATATTATCAAGAAATAACCATAAAAATGGGCAACCAGCAGCTCTTGGTTCATCTCTGTCTATGGAGTAGCCATTCTTTTATACCTTTACTTTCCTAAGAAGCTTGCCTTCACTTTACTCTATGGACTGGCCCTGAATTCTTTCTTGCCCAAGATCCAAGAATTCTCTCTTGGGGTCTGGATCCAGACACAACACACTGAGGGCTCAGTCTTACAAAACTGCCCCTCTTTTCCACCAGTTGCAAATCCTGCCCTGGAACTTCTGACTGCTAGCTTCAAGTTCAGATTCCCATGATCCTCTCTTCAGGTTTGACTAATTTGCTGGAGTGGTTCACAGAACTTGGGGATGCACTTAACATTTACTGGATTATTACAAAAGATAACAGATGAAGAGATGCATAGGGACAGTCATCAGAGAAGGGGTACAGAGCCTCCATCTGTCCCCCTCACCACCACCAGGCTCGTCACTCTCCAAGAACTCCCACTGGCTCAACTATTCTGAGCTTCTCATAACCCTGCTCTCTTGGATTTTTATGGAGACTTCATTAAGTAGACACGATTAATTAAACTACTGGCCATCGGTGAACAACTTGGCTTTAGGTCCCGACTGAGAGTTGTAACCCTCTAATCCTACCTTTGTCTTTCTCCTGCGAAGCTCCATTCTGAAACTATCAGTCAACATTTGGATACGAAAAGACAGCACTTTGGAGATTCCAAGGATTTTAGGAATTGTATGCCAGGAAACAGGAAAGAACACCAAATATATATTTCACAATATCACGGGGTGGTTTTAGATATTTATCATTTCAAATACTGTTGCCATGAACATTTACAAACAAGTCTTTGTGCAGACATATATTTCCCTTTCTACTGCATAATTACCCAGGAGTGTACGGATTAACTAGGAGTGGACTTAATAAGATGCTGTCATTCAGTTTTCTAATGTTGTGGTATAATTTTTATTCCCACCATTGTGCTGGTAACCGATGGCCTTTGAAATGTGGAAACCCATGCCATTTTATTTTTGGGAGTCTTGTTATAGCATGTCTTTGATAATTTCCTTTTCTTTTTGCTAAACTCATTAATTAGGTATAAGACATTCTGTGTAAATATTTTAATTTTATGAATCTTATGATAAATCAGAAATCCATAATATTTTTCCCTCTTTGTGGCCAAAAAAGTGAGACTAATATGTGTCAAATCTAAATTTTTCTTTTTTATGAAGACAACATTAAGTCTCCAGAGCACAAAAATTCTACAAAATGAAAGAAAACAAAACATACTATTTTGATGTTTGTAGTGACATGAATATGTTAATATTGAGCTATACACTAACATACACTTGCAAGTAACATCTTTATTATATTTTATTGGATTTTCAACATTCTAATTGTTATTCTGTAGTGGTATTTGCTTTTCTTGATGTTTTTCTTTAAAGACATTTGCTTAAAATGTGAATAGAATGGCTATGCTCTGCTTCTTCAGAATGAATAAAAACAACTTAGTAGCAAAGTCATTTTCAAAGAGGAAATATCAAACTTCAAAAACAATTAAATAGATTAAAGCATTTTCTTAAAAGATGTACTTATTGAGAGCTTGGGGAGTTAAACACAGAATTTTCATTAGAATGACTGAGAAATTGTGCATGAAGTTTCTTACTTGCTTTGATGAACATTCTGCTTTTCCTATTGAATTTGAAGAAAGCAAGTAATTCCATAGTTTAAAGGGTACCTGGCAATCTTCTCAACACAGACATTCTCTAATTTTAAGTATAAACTATTTATGAGTGTTTTTGAAGTTCAAGCTGAATAACAGGTATACCTGTTTTACATTTCACTCCTATATGCCTTCTTACTCTAGTGCAAAATGTTACATCTAATTCTATTTTTTAAATATAATCCTGACCATTCTGTTATAATAAAACTTAACACTAAGAATTTTTTAATTAAATTTAAGAAAATTCAGTTGAGATATTCAACATTGAGTTTTTTACTTCCTTCATGAAAAGAGTCAGGGTTTTCTAACACAAAGTTGGTTTCTGGCAAAAGATGTGCCAGACACTTAAAACACAAAAAGAATTAGGGACAAAAAAATTACTGGTATTCAATTTTTTCTTTAGCTTTTTGAGGGGAAAATTTAAAAGTTTCTGGCACCCAAGTCTCACAGAGCAGCATTTACTGGATGCACAAATTTATCCAAGGCTACTCTGTATATCTTGCATTTCCAGGTCTGTTGTACTTATCTAGTCAGACTCTTTTTTGACTTTTTGCCCACACAGTAATGAAAAAAAATCCATACACTTAATCAGTTTATCACAGGTTTTGTAGATGACATAATTAAATTAAACCATTTACATGAAGAAGCAAGATAGAGTATTTTTGACACTTGGTGACGCTACATAGATCTAAAATGTGAATTCAAAATCATCAATTGCAGCAGATCCCGTTGATGCCCTGTCTGACATCCCCTTGGTCCATCTGCATAACCTGAAGTTGTGATAGACCATTTCAGCATATTCGTAGCTTCCTATTCAAATGCCTGAATGGCTCAGCTTCTCTGCTAGAAATTTGGGAGGGGGCTTTCTCAGGTACTGTGTGAGACTGTTGAAGCCTAGAAGACTGAAGAAGTAACTGTCCCTGGAGCAAACCTCACCACATACTCATCCATCCTCTTGTAGGACAATTCAGAGGTATGTTACAGATAGTCACTTAGGCTCCCAGTGTGTTTCATCCCTGTTTCTCACAAGGACGTTCCACTCATTAATACATGTTCCTGGCTTTTCTCCATTCCTTGTCTCACATTTACTACTCTTTAACTGCACACCCTTAAATTACATTATATATAAGCTTCTTGTACCCAGTCCTTGTTTCAATATTTGCTTTAGGAGTAACCAAATTTAGAGCGACAGATAATTATTTCACATTATTATTCCAAACTACTAAAAAAGAAAAAATCTTCTTAATAGAAATAATGTGATTTTTTTTAGTAGAAGAAATTTGAAATATCTGGATATTCATTTCAATCTTTTAGTTCTTTTTACATGATAATATTATAGATTATTAATTTTAATGACATTATCCATACATTTTGTGTTTTGTGGAAGACAATATCAAAGCAAGAATCTATGTAAAAATGCCCTAAACATCATTTTTTTCTAGAGCCACACATTTATCCAAGGCTATTCTGTATATCTTGCATTTCCAGGTCTGTTGTTATTATCTTGTTATTCATTATGTTCAATTCATATGTTCTAAATTAATTTTCTCAGCTGTTTTACATTTAATTCTACTACCAAACCTTACATTTTCATGTATAAAACTTCTTAAAGCTAGATTGCATTTCTATAAACTGGTTTTTAGTATGTGTCTGATATATCACTGTTCTCGGCAAACAGAAATGAAGTAACATGTATTCTCAATTGAAATCCAGGCCTTCAAAAGCATGTTGCTAAATTTATATGCAATAAAATGTTTATGAATTTTTTTTTGTTGTTGTTGTTTTTTGTTTGTTTGTTTTTTGAGACAGAGTCTCACTCTGTTGCCCAGGCTGGAGTGCAGTGGCATGATCTCAGCTCACTGCAACCTCTGGCCTCCAAGTTCAAGCAATTCTCTTGCCTCAGCCTCCCGAGTAGCTGGGATTACAGGCACCTGCCACTGCTCCTGGCTAATTTTTGTATTTTTAGTAGAGATGGGGTTTCGCCATCTTGGCCAGGCTGGGCATGAACTCCTGACGTCATAATCCACCCACCTCGGCCTCCCAAAATGTTGGGATTACAGGCATGAGCCACTGCGCCAGGCCATGAATGTACTTCTTTTGGTAACATTCTAAACTAGTTTGTAAATGTTACATTGGTAACTAATATCTTATAACTATTCCCTCCCACAAAGTTCATCTATTTAATAATGAACATCATGATGGAAAATATTATAAAATTTAACTTGGTCTATTTAGTGTCCTGTAGTGCATTACCCATTAGATAATAAAAACAAGCAGAAGAGAAGTTGACACTTTTCAAGGGTTTCATTCTACGTAGATGACATTTTTATATTTTTTTCCTTTAGATATTAAAAAAAGTAATATCACAGTTTTGATGGAAGTAACATGAGATACATGGTATCTCATTGCGTTGGTGGTGCTATAAGAAAATACCACAGACTGGAAAATTTGTAAACAATAGAAATTGATTTCTCACTTTTCTGGATGTGGGAAAGTCTAGTACACCTATCACAGGTTGATTGTGAATTTACATGTTAAAGGCAAGTTATATTGACATTTAAGAGTTTAAGATCAATACTTATTATAGAGTATATTGGGATAAACAAGAACCTACACTATGTTTTAAGTATAATATTTTAGAAAAATTTTAGCTTTCTTTGTAAAATAAAGTTTTGTTATGAGGAAATATCTTTAGCTATGTTCTCAAGTTATAAAAAAAAAAATACAATTTTCTATACCAGTTGAGCTTACTAAAGTTACAGCAACCACATCCTTGAAGTTATTTTCCTTACAGAATCAAAGAGAAGAAAATCAAAGTTATTGTAAGTATAGATTATATCGTTGAGTCCAAATAATGTCTGTAACACCCTCATTAATTTAGTCCATATAAAAATATTTAATATCATAAGTTCAAAATCCTTGTATATATTAGGGTTTGTTGTTTCAAATCAACAGTGCAATGTGCCAAAAATGTCCTTTGTTATTAGGGATCTTCCTTATCAAATGGCAGCTGTTGTTTATAGCCTATAACTTCTATTACCTTTCTATTCAGTGCCAAAAAGATGTGCAATTTATAATTGTATGTTTCTATAAGTATAAATTTCAGATAGATAGAAAATAAATAATACATAAATACAATGTCTAAATGCAAACTATTAACAAGTGAATCTTAACTTCATTTTACATATTCAGTGTTTTAAAATGTTTTCAGTGAAATGTATAAGTATTATTACATTGTATATCTATTACAATATGTGAAGAGAAAAGAACAGTTGCCCAATTTTATGGAAATGTTAATTTATTTATCGTATTAGATTACAAACCAGCTTTATCTTTATGCGGCTTAACATCTTGCATTGTTTCTTAGCATTTCTCTTCCACTGTCTCATAGCAGTAAGTTATTATTTGGGAAATAAAACAAATTTCATTAGATCTCATAATTTAGTTTTCATAAGATACACCCAATGAACTATTAAAATGTAGAATTTGGAGTCTGGGGACCAGAAATAAAAGTTTTAATGGAGACCTAAATTGATTCTAATATAAGTTGTTTATTAGTTCTTGCTCTCTTTTTATCTTGTCAAGTCTCTAGAAACACATTTCACAAACTGTAGTACAGTACAGTTGTGTACAGTTTTTACTATGGTTTGTGAAATGTGTTCTAGAAGGTTGAGAGGAGGAAAAAAAAAAGAGAGCAGGGACTCCTACAGATCAGTTTGTGTAAGAAAAATCCACAAACTGGCGAAGTGGAATGGAATTTGTCAATAAATATGCACAGGCATAAACCTAAAAGCAGAAGAAGATGTAAAGAGAAAGTCAAGTTCATTATGGGATAGAGACATAATAAATCAAATAACAATGAGTTATCACATTATAGCAGACATAAAAAGTAAATGCTGCACTTTGGCAGGCCGAGGCGGGTGGATCATGAGGTCAGGTGATCGAGACCATCCTGGCTAATACAGTGAAACCCCGTCTCTACTAAAAATAGAAAAAAATAGCTGGGCATGGTGGCATACGCCTGTAGTCCCAGCTATTTGGGAGGCTGAGGCAGGAGAATGGCGTGAACCAGGGAGGCGGAGCTTGCAGTGAGCTGAGATAGCGCCACTGCACTCCAGCTTAGGCGAGAGAGTGAGACTGCATCTCAAAAAAAAAAAAAAAAAAAAAAAGTCAATGCTGGATAATGTCCGTATTAAAGGAGATATGTGGATGTACAACACAGTGTCCTGATAGTTGCATGGTAGACTGGTATACTTGCTTTGAAGAGGAAACTGGAAGCTCTTACTTAAATTACATATACACATGACTTGACCTAGCAATTATTTTTGAGGTGCAGGTATAGGCTTATAAGGAAACATGTGTAAGGATATTCATTAATCTGCGTACCAGGGAAGGGGATCCTCTTTTCCTTCTCTTTCTAGGGCAGTGGACAGACAAGCTGCGGTAGTGCATACCCACACAATGCTATACTCTATAGGGATTATATGTAACAAATCAGAATTATACATAATAAATAAGACAGATCTTAAATATAGTGGTAAGAAATGAAAAGGGTAATGCACAGAACAGTTTACAAAATATTATTATGTAAATTAAAATACATCAAAACAGAATGTCCACTGCATAAAAACATGCTGCTAAAGATTGTACATTATCTGTATTAGAATGGTTATCTACAGATTGAAAGAAATGAAAGAGGGATTTGGGAATAAAAAGAAATAAATAATTTAAAAAGATGAAAAATTTATGCACTGAATGTGATGATGTGTCATAAACTAGGGAATAATTATTATTGTATATGTGACTTTTCTGAGGCATAGTTGTTTACCTGTAGCTTTAATGTATGAAAACTGGCCAACTTTTCATGAAAAAATATAGCAGACTTTTATCTACATACTTCATGTACAGTATTGATTCCATTTTTATTTATTTTAACTGTACTTTCAATTGGGGCAAAGAATTATGTTTTGCTTTGATTTTTGTAATTTCTTTTCAAGTAGTTGCTTTAAGAAATAGTGTATAGATTTTGATCTATTGTGAAATAGATCTGCAAAAGCCTGTGTGTATACCCTAAAGTTTTCGGAAAATTAATGAATTATTCTAAAAATAATAAAGGTGAAATATATGTAAAACACAGTGATTATATCCAATATTGATCCATGAAAAGAAGAAGAAAGAAATGGTCTGGGTGTGAGTATGGGCCTTGTATAAGAGCTATGGGGAAAAGTATTAATATAATGTTCTTCAGAACTGTTTACTAGCCATATTTTACATAGCATTTTGAAAGTAATATGCTTTACCTGAAGAGCCTTAAATAAATAAGGCATACAAATTTGCTTCTCAGAACTGCATTACTCTTTTCCCTCCACCCTCAACAAAGGAACATAATGGAATTCTAGAATACACGTTTTGCTGCTTTGTTTTTTTGTTTTTTTGAGGTGGAGTCTAGCTCTGTTGTCCAGGCTGGAGTGCAGTGACCTATCTTAGCTCACTGCAACCTCTACCCTCCGTGTTAAAGTGATTCTCCTACCTCAGCCTCCCGAGTCGCTGGGATAACAGGCATGCCCCACCGCACTCGGCTAATTTTTGTATTTTCAGTAGAGATAGGGTTTCACTTTTTGGCCAGGGTGGTCTCAGACTCCTGACCTGCCTTGGCCTCCCAAAGTGCTGGAATTACAGGCGTGAGCTGCCATTCTGGGCCTTTTTGCTGAAGTTAATACTGATTTCAAAGGAAGTCAAATTAATACTTAAACACCATATATAATTTGTTAAATCTTCAGAAAATTAACAAAGAAATGTTAATACACTTTCTAATAGAATACAGCTGCATATAAGATGAGTAAATAGACACTCTTCTGTGACATATTCACGGACCATAGGCTAAAAGAAATATACTTATTTTTTATTTCCCTTTTTGTCTTTTCTTACATAAAAAGATGGTACTTTGTTTCCTTCAAGATCATAATGATCACAAACATATGTTGGTTCAGTAAATGCCCACCCCTAAAAAAAAGTAAAATAATATGGACCTGGCGAAACTATTTCTAGGAGAGCAAATGCAAACGTATTTTTAGTACTAAGAAGCTTTTGTCCTCATCAATAGCTTCATCTGCTTATAGACACATCTTGAGAATCACAAATTTAATCTCTTTTTAATGTACACTGTAACCAATCAATTCTTATAAATGATAGATTTCATTTCATCAACATTTCTGTGATTCAGTATAATGTCATTATCATCTATGCAGTTGAAATAGGCTTTACACAATTCTACGTGTACTTCATCTTGAGCGAATTCATCACAGTTCCAATCATTTCTCTTACCATCTCACAAACCTTCCATCACTATCAGCTGCATAGTTATTAATATTAGACTCCTACTTATTGATATCAGCAATCTACAATGTCTAAGTCTGACCTAAGTTCCAAACTTATGTCTTGCTACTTCTTTTACCTTAAACTGGTTCCAACAGAATTGCTCTATGCAGTTAATATAGTTAATTGATTAGTTAATTTACTTTTGAAATAGTTAGAGGTTCTCGGGAAGTAACCAAAAACAAAAACAAAGCTGTAGAGGACAGTTCCAGTTTTCTGACATCCAATTTTCCCCAGTGCTATTCAATGGTAACATCTTGGAAAACTATAGTACAATATTAAAACTAGGAAGTTGGTGTAATCCACAGGGTTTTCTTGGATTCCACCAGTTTTATACTCACTCATTTCTTTGGTTGTTTATGTGTATATGCATGGGTATGTGTTAAGTTCTGTGCAATTTTATCACATGTGCAGATTTATATAAATATAACCACAAACAAGACACAGAACTGTTCCATACTAATCGTAAGGTTTCCTCATGCTACCTTTTTATATCTACAAACCCAGTTTGACCCACCAATACCTAACTTCAGGCAACCACTAATCTGTTCACCATCTCTATAATTTTATGTAATGAATGTTACATAGGTAGAAACATCCTTTGGCAACACTACTCCTCACCCTCTGCCTCTGTTAACCAACATTCTACTCAGCCTCTATGAGTTTGACTTTTTAAGATTCTACATATAAGTAAGATCATGTGTTATTTATCTTTCTATGTTGTCACAAACAACGGGATTTCTTTGTTTTTATGGCTGAAAAGTATTCCATTGTGTATTTGTACCATATTTCCTTTATTCATTCATCCATTGACGAACACTTGGATAGATTCCACGTCGTGGCTATTGTGAACAATGCTACAATATACATAGGAGTACAGATATCTCTTCCACATACTGATGTGATTTCCTTTGGCTTTATGCCCAATAGTGGATTGCTAGATTACATGGTAGCTCTATTTTTAACATTTTGTGGAGCCTCCATCCAATTTTCCATAATAGGTTTACTAATTTACATTCCCACTTTCAGGGTACAAGGGTTCCCTTTTCTCCACATCCTCACCAACACTTGTTATCTGTCAGTTTTTTTAATAATCACCATTCTAACAGGTATGAGATAATATCCATTGTGACTTTAATTAGCGTTTCCCTGATGATTAATGATGTTGAGCATTTTTTAATATACTTGTTAGTTATATGTATGTCTTCTTATGAGAGATGTCTATTTAGGCTCTTTGTCATTTTTTAAATTGGATTATTTGTTTTCTTACCACTTTCTTTGAGTTACTTATATATTTTGGACTAGCCATTCTGGTAGGTATGTAGTGTTCCCATGTAGCGGTTTTAATTTGCATTTCCCTAAGTATATCCTCTTCATTGAAATATCTGTTCATGACTTCTGCTTCTTTTCTAATTGGACTCTTTGAATTTTACTGCTGAGTCTGAGAATTCTGTATATATTCTAGATATGAATTTTTTGTCAGGTATATGGTTTGAAAATATTATCTTTCACCCATATAATTTTAATGAGCTATTTGTGTGGTGTACATCACTTACTATCTGTATTTTAATATTAGGTATATGTTTTTTCTTTGAGCTTCTTGAAAAGTATAACTTTGAGTTATGCCTTTGAGTTTCTTGAAAGGTAGAACTAGAGTTAATTTATACTCACATAGCACATAAAAAAGTGCTTATTGCTAAATACACCTACTAACACATTACTGATGGAGTGGTGAATAAAGAAATAACCCTATTAGAATATTCATTCCAATAATAAACCTCATAAGATTGTTATTATATATTAAATTGATGTAAAATTAAATCATACCCTTTAAAGTCTCTAAATACATTTGCTACTTTTGTAACTCATTTGCAGATTTCCTGTCTTCTATGCAACCAGACTTTCTTTAAGTTGAAGCTTTTTAAGTCAGCCTATAAAAGTGTGATATGTTTCCCCGTATAAGCCATGATGCAAATATTTGGTTTAACCTGGTATGAGTTCTTCTAAGTTTAATTCAGGATTTGAGTTCAGTTTGGAAGGTCAAGGCATGAGAATCTAGATGTATGCTCCAAATAAGCCTATGTAGTTGCACGGCCTTCTCTTCCACGTATCTAATATTTAGGTGATGATGCATGCCCCTATTTTACTGCCTTTAAACTGTTAGCCATTTATTGATTCACTTGGGATGTAATTGCTTGCTCTCAGTAAGTGTTCTAATCAGAATCGCCAAAATCACTTCACGACTCCTAATTCCAGTGGAGTCAAAGAAATTAGAGTTGCAAATAACTTGTTAAGTCACCCTTTTAATCTTTTCTCTAGGCAGGGCTATTCCCCATGGTGTATTTTTCTTTTTTGTCAATCTAAACTTTAGAGAGGTTCAGTAAGTGTGTCTCCTGGTGCTTCCATTCCAAGGCTGAAGCTGGCAAAATGTCTCTGTAAGGAATTAAAATTATATACTTTTATCAGCATCCAGTCTGAACTTCTAGACATGAACCGTGATGGTTCCTTTTACCATTATCCCATACAATTTTATGAGTTCCTGGTTGCAAGTCCAACAGCCAAAGAGGGATGTATGTTCCTTCCAAAGTTGTCTTTCCTTGCTACTGTCAATTTAATCAGAAACATGATTAACATAACATTTGTAACATTGATAGTGATTACAAAGTTACGCCACTGGGAAAGATAGAAAACTCAAACAATTTTATGTCATTTATATTCATCCTACATTTTTGTTTCCTGAGTCACTTTTCTTAAACATAGGCCATTTTCTTCCTGTGAAAGTTAAAGATGTAGGAAGTCAGGCAAGGAATATAGTTTAACTTTAAACATCTCACTTAGGAATGGTATGAAATTATTTTTGTAAGATACTGCCATATATCTCATTATACTTATAGTGATGAGGTGAAATGGAATGGATTATTATCTGTATTTTATAGTTGGTGATATTGAGGTTCTGATCTAGTAAGTTGCTTTAGGTTACTAAAATAAATACATTCTCAAACCCAGTTATTTTGAATACATGTGAAATCCAGAAATGCAATACAGGCATTTATTTTTTAGGGCCTATAACATGCATAAATGGTTCATAACACTATACTCTTCTAGATTTTCTCCAATCACACTCCCTATTCCTTCCCAGTCTCCTTTGTGAACATATCTTCTTATGTTTTTCCTTAAATTTAATATTTTTATAGAAGTAGTTATCAAATTTTGTTGCATGATTGAATCACCTGTGTAGTTTTTAGATATCATGATGCTAAGGTCCTACCCTATAGAAGTTCAATCAAAATACAGACCCAGGTGGGTTCAATATATTTTCTTAAACTCCTCAGTTGAATCCAAAGTGCAGCCAAATTTGAGAAGCACAATTTTAGATTTGCGTTATAAGCATTCTCATCACTTTACCTTCAGTCACACAAGTCAGCAAGAATTCAGTGCTTTATTAAAATACAAGGTTTTCCTCAGATGACAGTCTTAAGGTAAGCAGTGCAAGCTAGTAGAGTAGTTCCCTTGTCAACCTCCTGTTCTCATCATTTCACAATCAGTAAACTAGGGAAAGGGGCCAGGAAGTCCAGGTACATCCTTTTAAGGGTAAGGGCCCAGCAGTACACATATTACTTCTGCTTTCATCCTATTGAAAAGCTATAAGGGCAGATGGATGTCAACAGTCTTTAGCTAAATATCCAGGTTAAAACTAAAAGGAATGAACTTCTGACTATGAAAGAGATAGAGTCACAAGGACATGAATTACACTGCTGCCCAGAATAACAACAAAGACAAAATATATGAGAAAACAGTTTGTGAGACACTGAATATGGGCAAGAAGGACCTAAGAGATGTGAATCAACCATAAAACTTCCCTTCTTACTGTCGTTTTAAATCAGCCATACAGCTTCCCTCCTTACTATCTTTTTTTTTCCTTATTTTTAAGTTCTAGGGTACATGTGTAAGATGTGCAGATTTGTTACATAGGTAAACATGTGCCATAGTGGTTTGCTGCACCTATCAACACATCACCTAGGTATTAAGCCCAGCATGGATCAGCTATTTTTCCTGATGCTCTCCCCGCCATCGTCTGCCCTACTCTGATAGACCCCAGCATGTGGTGTTCCCCTCCCCATGTCCATGTGTTCTCATTGTTCAGCTCCCACTTATAAGTGAAAACATGTGGTGTTTGATTCCAGTCCATGGTGCGGGGAGGGGTACCTCATCTTGATCCAGGAGGATTTCCTGAGACGGAAAGATGGACCTGAGAGTCAAGGGAAATTGGAATTTTCTGGGCAGCTAGAATTTAAAGGTCAGAACATCAAAGAAGTTAGAGTGGTACAGACAGAGAACACCAGGTCCACAGAGGTGACACTTTGAGTATTCAATACACAATTAATCAGTGCACGCCTGTGAGGAAATGAAGGCTGACCAATGAGAAAGGATTAAAGGGAAGAGTGCTTGGTGCTCACAAGGTGCCAAAAATTGTACCTTTTCCCAACAGACCACCTAGAAAACCTCATGAGTCATTGGGCATTTGGTAGAGTACACAGAAGAATCTTGCCTCAAATATGAAGTATCTTAGCCCAGCTCCAGTCATTTCTTAGAAAGTGTTAAAAGCATTATCTCGAAAGTTAAAGCTGTTTCTAAGTAATTTAGCTGCATCCCAGAACAAAGCTCAAAAATTTATTTGTCATAAAAAACCTCAATGCTCACCTAGGTAAAACTCACAATGTTTTATATTTAATCAAAGATTATAAGGCATAAGGAAGAAAAATTACCCATAATGAGGACAAAATTTTATCAATCGAAAGTGACCCTAACATAAAACGGATGTTAGAATTAGCATACAAGTACATGAAAACAGTTATTGTAACATCATTCCATATGTTCAAAAAGTTAAGTAGAGTCATGAAATATATATTTTTTAAAAGAACCAAATTAAACTTTTAGAGATGAAAACTACATGTGAGATAAATAACATATGTGATGGGATTAATAGCAGATGAGATACAACAGAAAAAAAGATTATTGAACCAGAGTACAAAATAAAACACACATATTAAATATAATGAACACAGTATGAGTGGGTTGTGGGACAACTTCAAGTGACCTCAGATAGATGCAATTGGAGCCTCCAAAGGCTAGGAACTATCAAATGTGGGGAAAGAGGAACAACAACAACAAAAATTAATAAAGCTATAGCTGAAATTTTTTCAAAGTTGATTAAAATTACAAACGCATAGTCCAAGAATCTCAATAAGACTCAAGCAGAAGAGACACTAAGGAACCTACTTCAAGGCACAAAATAATAAAATTTCATGAAGACAGTGATAGAAAATCTTTAAAGCAGCCAGAGGAAAAATACATCTTTAGTGAAATTAAGTATTTAAAATAATACATGCTATGCACAAGGAAACAAAGATAAGGATTACTTTTTTTCTCGCAGAAAATATCCAAGAGAGAAGATAGTGGAATATAATCTTCAAAATATGGAAAGAAAGAGTGGTCAACATAGAATTGTATGCATGGTAAAAATTTCTCTCAAAAACAAATATGATTTAAAGAGTTTTTCAGACATCACTAGCAGTCCTGCCATACAGTAAGAGTATTTTCTTCGGGCAAGAGAAAAACAAAATAAAACAAAAATAAACAACAATATATAAACAAATATAAACAACAACAATAAAAACAAAAGCAAAGCAAAACAAATAGAATAATCAAAGAGAACTATGGAATGAAGACGACTACAAATGGAAGTTACATATATATATATATATATTTTTGAGACAGAGTCTTGATCTGTTACCCAGGCTGGAGTGCAGTGGCGTGCTGTCAGCTCATTGCAACCTCTGCCTCCTGGATTCAAGTGATTCTCCTGCCTCAGCCTCCCGAGTAGCTGGAACTACAGGCATGCACCACCACACCTGGCTAAATAAAATATGTATTTTTTAATGATCTATTTTTTTAAAGATAAATGACTGTTTAAACAAAAATGATATTAATATATTGTGGAATTTAGAACATAAATATAGTTATAAAGCATGACAACAATAGCACAACTACAGAAGGAGAGAAATGCAAAAGTGCCACAATAAGACCTGAAAGTAAGCCATCATAAGCTAAAGATGTATACTATAAATTTAAAGCAACCAGAAAATGAAAAAACAATAAATTATAGCAAATTAGACAACAACGGTGAAAAAAGAGTTCATAAAATTATTAAATAATCTAAAATAAAGAAAAAAGAAAGATAAAGGGAGCAGAGATTGGGAAAATAGAAAACAAACAGTATATGATGTATTTAAACCCAACAATATCGTAACTCACATTAAATTCAACTGTCTAAATATCTCAAATATGAAGATCATTCTTAAGACAATAAAATATTTTACAGCATTTAACAAACACTGCCTTGTTTAAAACTTTTTTAGTGACTTTCCGTCACTCAGGATAATTTTGGAAATCCCTGATTGTCTCCCACAAGATTCTGTATAATCCAATCCAATCTCCCTTATTTTGAATGTATCTCATATGATATTCTTCTTTTCCATCAAGCTGAAATTTGGGTAGTACTAAGATGCTGTGTGTTCTCTCCCAATTTAACCAAGTAGTTTTTTATTTTCTAAAGAATCTTTGTCGTGAACTCTTTGTCACAGCTAAATCTTACACAGGTTCAGAGTGTCATTCTATATTCACTGTCTAGGATCTGACCTTAAAATTCTGAGTTAACTGTTCCTCCCTCTATTTCTATATCAGCCTCTCCTACTCCCAAATACCTGGAAAGAAAGTAAGCTGATTAAAGTATTTTTTGTACCCTGGAAGGTATATTGATTTTTTACTTAATCTAGGATTTTAGCAATAGAGAAGACAAGTGATAGTGTTAATATATTGGGAAGTAGAGCCAAATAAAATTAGTGATATTTACATATGGGGGTGAGGAAAGTCACCATTATCAAGACTGCCTTATATTTTGTCCTAATTACCCATTTACCCATCATTATTGTTTGGTATTTCATAAGATAAGGAATACTAGGCTGGGTACAGTGGCTCACATCTGTAATCCTAGCACTTTGGGAGGCCAAGGTGGGTGGATCACCTGAGGTCAGGAGTTCAAGACCAGCCTGACCAGCATGGAGAAACCTCATCTCTACGAAGAATACAAAATTAGCTGGGCTTGGTGGTGCATGCCTGTAATCCCAGCTACTTGGGAGGCTGAGGCAGGAGAATCGCTGGAATAGGGAGGCGGAGGTTGTGGCGAGCCCAGATAGTGCCATTGCACTCCAGCCTGGGCAACAAGAGTGAAACTCTGTCTCAAAAAAAAAAAAAGGAATACTAGTATCCCAAGACTTAGCATATTGCTCAATGCATAGCGGGCATTCTTTAAGTATTTTTAATTGAAAAATTGAATCCTCGCAGCAGTCCTACACATTTTAATTTATAACTTCCATTTATAAATGAAGAAATATACCCCTGGAGAAGTTACATGACTAGGGCGTAGCATAACCTGGAAGTTAAGAGTACAGTTCCTGTGGCCATATAATCTAAATTTAAATTCTAGTTCCACCATTTTAAAGCTGTATGAATTTGGAAAATCACTTTCACTTCCTATAACTTGATTGCCTCTTCTGTAAAATTGTGATAACATTATAAATAGGCTGTAGGAAGTATTAAGAGATGCATTAAGAGATGCATGGACATCATTTACATAATGTCTGACCAGTAGAAAGCTCTCACTGTTAACTATTTTAATTATATTAATTATTACTATTATCATCAGACCAGTATTATAATTTTTATTATCCAAGGTTACCTAGCTAATTAGAAGCTGAGCTCACATTTGAACTGAAACTTTTCTGCTTCTTTCAGTAGAAATTAATACATTACTGTATAGCACACAAGAAAGAATCAGATTTTAAACAATCAGATTTTAAATATATAATTTTTCTTATTTTTTCCCTACTTATGTTCTTCTTTGGGCTAAGTACCTTGATTCTAACCTCACTGATAATTTCAACAACTTAGAGTTTAATCATTTCTTTATGACATATGGGTTTTCACTCTCTAGATTTATAATATAGATATTCAACCAAATCTGAGGCTATGATGATTATTTTGGGGAATGTTTCATTAATATTAATAGATGACAGTTCCATTATCATTTCTATGACCTTCATCTTGTTTTTAATCTGTGTAATCTTTTCTCACTTCAAAATCAATTTGAATTGATTTAACAAGTAAGAACCTTGACATATATTTTGAAAGAGTTTAGGTACTATTATATAATGTAGATATTAAATTTGGTAAATTGCTTTTAAAGAGCTTAACCTAAGTATAAAATTTCAGAGAAAAGAATATTAAAAGCATTAGCACATATGTATTATTTCACGTAAGTTTGCTTCATTTTATGTATCTATTGAAATAGCTTTTCTCAGTCCAGTACCTCCATTATTCAGTTGAACTTCAGGAATCTGCATTGATCTGCATTAGCATTCCTAGACCACTAGGGTGTTATTGAGAAATTACTACTTCAGCCCACTAGATAGTATTGTAATGGCCTTAAAAGACCATAAATAGAACAAGGCAAACTTTTAGCCCCTAAGTCTGAGGGGGATTATACCTATGACAAAATCTATTGAGACTTAACTATATCAGTAGCGTTAACAGTGGCGTTTCACAAGCTTTACTATAAATAATGTTTTACTTAAATGGTAAAAATACCATTTTTAACAAATAGTTTAAATTTTACTTTAAGGATATGCCAAAGTGATGATTAACCTGTTTCCTCAAATCCCCTTAATTTGACTAGAGAAATAAGCAAGAGATCCTAATTGCATGTCTCAAATCAAGAAAGGGAAAATGTTGTTCAGATAGAGCCTTACCAGAGATGTCACCAAGAAGAATTCCAAAGTTACAATACACATGAAAAATTCTGGAAAATCAACGCAATAAGTAATACATTGTAAAAAGAAATTCTTACAAAACATTGCCAATATGTATTGTTATTTTAATTAAAACAAAAAACAATTTAAGGAGGATTCAATTGACTATTTCAAAGGGAACCTAGATCATAGACAACATTTCACATTACCAGGAAAGGGGGAAAAGATGTTAGCAATGTAAAAAAAAAAAAAAAAAGAGGAAATTGGAAAGGTGTATTTTAAAAAACGTATGGAACTTTTTGGAGTGCTTCTTGAGAAGGTTAATGAAAGACAACTGCTCTGGAAAAGTGAACATTTGTTGAAAGGATGATGGTAAAGATAACATTTTTTGATATCTTTTTTGATATCAAAGAAGTAGAAAATATAGGTTTAATCACATAAGATTTGGAATAATTACTACTTAAAAATAAAAGGCAAAGTTATCAGTAGAATTAATGAAGTCTCAACAAGATACATTTAATTCAGACCATATTAATTAGAAGTGAATTAGCACGAAGATTTTCTTAGTTTAGCCTTGAGATGTATTTATAGGGCTCTGGGGCATATTTAATATTTTATATTATAAAAAATTTTGTGACCAGCAAATGAATGTTTAACCTCCCTAAAAAATAGTAGATTTTCTTCCATTTCTGCAATATCATTTGCATGTTAAAGACAATGTAAAAAATACAAATGTTAGAATACTCTCAAATCTGGAATAATTCATGGAAAAGAAAATGTAAACAATAGCAAATTATAATTTCACCAAAAATGTAAACATAGTACTTTTAAGAATTTGTAGTAATTCAAATGAGATCATTGAACTATTGCCTAATGAAAGGCATTAAATGTTTACAATTAACATGAATATTGCAGATAGCTATATTTTTTTCCTGGAAAGATATTTTATTTGTAGAAAATTCCTCTAAGATCTTATCTATATTCATATATTGTTTTGTGACATAAAGACTATAATAAATATCAGCCTAATGTATTCTAACTCATGATATAGCCACTGAAAACAAGTCTATGCCAGGTATTGAGCTAGATGGGCTAAATGCTTTACACATGTTATCTCTATTAATCTTCATGACAATTATGTATAGTAGTCTATATTTCCCAAATACATACGATATGCCTATATGTATATATATACCTGTATGTAAATGTACATATTTATTTATTTCACAATTAGAAGCACTTTGTTTAAAGGGATTTTCACTGCCGCTTGTATCAAGTTTTCACAATTTGACTTTTAAAAAATATGAATTACAATAGCTAATTCACCCATACATTTTATGAGCATGAAGCAGTTTTCTTGAAGATGATAATACTAAGCTATCTTTTTATAAGTAGCTAGTGTATATATCCTAATATAGTTGTAGTGGTTACCTTTGGGGGAGGTTATGGAAATGTTAAATTTTTTTGTATAATTATATAATACATAGTATTACTTTTACAATCATAGGCAAAATTACTACTACTAAAAAATAACCTACATAAATACATGCTGGATAATAATGCTTTCCCAGCATGGACATAATAGTCTAACAAAATATAAACTTAAGTGGAATAATCATTTTGAGACAAAGGGGCCTGGTCATATATTTATTAAATGGCATTTCTTAGCTTGTGCCATAAACAGCTACAGTCACTAATACATGTCTTTGAGACTACTGGATACTTTGGTTTTTATTATTAACCTAATACATATATGCAATGATCATCTTCTTCACTAAATATTAAAATAACATTTCTCTGTGACACAAATGTTAAAAAACCCTTTAGTGGGAAAGCTACTGAGATCACGTCAGTGCACTTCCACCACAGCTAAGCTCTATTTAAAGTTTCTTCTTTTTAGAATTATCTCTTGAGACAAAATTTAGTGCTTCTCCCCTGTTCATTATTTGTCCTCTATGGTCATTTGCCCAGGTCTAAATAAAATGTCTATTTATTCATGAAGTTCAAATAGTTTACTACACTAAGGGGACTTTTTAGCATGCAATCCAGAAGAACTGGACTTCTTAAATGGACGGATATTGCTTAACACTTAAATGTTGTGATTTTCAGTTTTTACATATTTTGCCTCCAAGGTGAATATTTGAAGCAAGCCCTTTTGTTGTTTTTGTTGTGTAAAAGAGAGATACTTTTAAATGAACTTCAGAAGTATTATTAAGTTCTAAGTTACAACTGTACCTTGATGCTCACCCATCTATCTGTTTGAATTATGTTATGTAGTCTACTCTCATGGCCTCTGTTTAAGCCTCTGTAGGTGAATCAACTTCAATTATTGAGTCTTCTTTTTATTCTGTAAGGATTTGTTTCTGGTCCACCATTTCCATCATCCATTATTAAATTCATTTTTCCAGCATTGGCTCTGAGCTCCCTACATTTCTTTCCCCTATAGCAATTACTTTGGTTATTTTTAAATGATAGTTTATAAGTACTAAGAAATAGTTTATTATTATATAAATAAGCAAATTATTTATGTAAATAAATTATTATAAACTAATAATTTATAAAGATTAAACTAAAATTGCATCATGTTAGCTTTTCTCACATATTAAACACACACTCATTAGAGATATGGAAAAGGGAATATATTTATTTAAGTGTTTAAAATGACAAGAGGAGTTTGATATGATCATAGGTAAAATAGAGTAAAATGTTACAGGGCGCTTTACATAGCCTGATGAAGTGATTCCAAATTCAGTTTAGTTTTAATTGAAAATATTAAATAATAATTTAAATAATAATAAATAACAAGGAAAGGAACCTTAACATCTACCAGATTATACAATATTTTCCGCAAAAATAATTATTAAAGCAGTATATGTAGGTTATATTTAGATGGAAACTGAAAAAAATCCGTATTCTAGAAACAAAAAATTACTTTTAGTACTTTAAATATGTAAAAAAGAAAATAAAAATGGATAAACCACATATTTGAGGAAAATAAATCTATCGATTTAGAGTTAAAGGAAAACAAATGGCATATGTGACTTCATAAATATTTGCAATTAATGTGGTATGCCTTGTTATTTTAATTCTATCTCAATATCCACTAAAATGACTCATAAGTTTTTACTCAAAAGCTACCATCTGAATACAAAACTGACTATAATTAATCAGCTTTCAAGTTTCAGTGAAAAGTACTTAAATGGTGCTTTTTTGGTAAGAAAACGTATAGTTAAGGTAGATGTATTTCAGCATGAGACTATGTTCTCCTGAGCACATCTTGGGCATTTAGTCTTTCAATTATCTTTCTTACTGTCACACATCACCAAACAGCAGCAGTAACTCCAGCCTCCTTTTCTTCCCCTGCCACCTAACCTAACTCAGGCTACTCTTTATTTGGCCAATAAAAAATTTATGTTTTCTTATTTGATGTTTACTTATTATATTTGCTAAGTGCTCTTTGCATTCACCATGTAAGTTTAACATATTTTTTCTATCTGCATTACAGGATATGTTCATTGTAGAATCAAAGAAATCTAGTTCATATATGCACGTATATGTTTCCACAAATCTGTTTAGCAATTGATGTTTTAATCACCTACATGATACTTTTTGATTTTCAAAAATAAATAACAAAATTTAACACATTTAATTTATTTACCACCTTCTCTATGCCAAATATTTCACAACTACGTTCATATTAGTATTACTCTTATTTAGCTTTTTCTTGCTTTTTTCTACATCAACTTTTTCAATAATAAATTTCTATATTATAAAATTAGGCAATTATTACTCTAAACTTTTCCTACATCTTTCCAATCTCTCAAACTTTTATATTCTCCAATCTAGTCCCTACATTCCTGAAAATAGATTTCCCAAAGTTTAGAGTCAGTTTGTCTGGCTCCACACAAATCTGTTTCTTTTCCTACTCTTGGTGACATTCGTCATAGTGGAAATTTTCTTCATTGCTTGTCAGAGTTGAAACCATTGCCACCTTACAGACAAGGCTTGCTGTTCTTGGTATATGTCTCCTTTTGTTAGAGTAATTCTTTTCACTACTTATGCTAAAGTGTGTAAAAGGCAAACTTCCCAAATCCTAGCATTGATAAATATAGCTGTTTACATAATGCTGTAACATATGAATAATAAAACTCTAGATTTAAAATGGGTTTTCTCTTGCAATATTGATAAAATTGCTGTATTGTTGTTAGTACACTGCAGCTGCTAAAACCAAAAGGATATAAATCTGCTTTGTTCCTTTCTTTTTCTCATTAGAAGGT
Organism: Pongo pygmaeus; assembly: GCF_028885625.2. Taxonomy (NCBI): domain Eukaryota; kingdom Metazoa; phylum Chordata; class Mammalia; order Primates; family Hominidae; genus Pongo; species Pongo pygmaeus. The sequence goes on along the minus strand of NC_072388.2, from coordinate 25,803,323 downwards.
TTTACATCTCCTTATTTTTGGTCCTTTGATGTTTCATAATAAAGAATCCAAATATGAGACTATTTTTAGTCATTTTTCTGGGCCCTTAGTGGAATCCTTCAATTTGAAGATTTATATCTTCAGGTCTGGGAAAATCTCTATTAATATTTCTTTGATTTTTCATAGTCAAATTTTATTATTTTCTTTTCAAGGACTTTTATTCATCAGCTATTGAACCTCCATGCATTGCTCATGTACCCTGTGTTTTTCTTTGTGTTTTTGAATTGTTTTTCAGAGATATCTTCCATTTCCTTCCAGACCTTTTATTTAAATAGTATTTTAGCAATTTTATTCATAATGTCTAAGATTTTTTACTCCTTTTCATTTTTTTTATCTTTCATTTTAGGTTCAGGGGGTACATGTGCAAATTTGTTACATGGGTAAATTTTGTACCCCTGTGGTTTGGTGTACAAGTGATTTCATCACTAGGTATTGAGCATAATATCTAGTAGGTCCTTTTTAGACCTTCACCCTCCTGCCATCCTCCACCTGCAGGTGGTATCCAGTGTCTACTCTTCTCTTCTTTGTGTCATGTTTACTCAATGTTTAGCTCCCACTTATAAGTGAAATCATGCAATATTTGGTTTTCTCTTCTTGCATTAATTTGTTTAGGATAATAACCTCCAGTTAAATTCATATTGCTTCAAAGGGCATGATTTCATTCTTTTTTCATGACTTTGTAGTATTCTATGGTATATATGTACCACATTTTCTTTATTCAATCCACACTTGATGGGGATCTAGACTGATGCCATGTTTTTGCCACTGTGAACAGTGCTGCAATGAACATGCAAATGCATGCATCTTTTCGGTAGAATAAATTATATTCCTTTGAGTATATACTCTTTAATGGGATTGCTGGATCAAATGGTAAGTTCTGATTTAAGTTCTTTGAGAAATCTCCAAACTGTTTTCCACACTGCCTGAACTAATTTACATTCCCCCCAATAGTGTACATGTGTTCCCTTTTCTCTTCAATCTCATCAACAACTGCTATTTTCAAACTTAGAAAAAAAATAGCCATTCCGTCTGGTGTGAGATGGTATCTCACTACAGTTTTTATTTGAATTTCTCTAATGATTAAGGATGACGAGCATTTTTACATGTGCTTGTTGGCTGTGTATATATTTTCTTTTGACAAGAGTATGTTCATGTCCTTTGCCCATTTTTAAAAATGTGGTTGGCTATTATTTGCTTATTGATTTAAATTCCTTATAGAGTCCAGATATTAGATCTTTGTCAGATGCATAGTTTGCAAATATTTTCTTTCATTCTGTAGGTTGTCTGTTTACTCTGCTGATAATTTCTTTTTCTATGCAGATGCTCTTTAATTTAATTATGTCCCATTTGTCTATTTCTGATTTTGTTGCATTTCCTTTTGGAGACTTCCAAAATGAAATCTTTACCAAGGCCTATGTCCGCAATGGTATTTCCTAGGTTTTCTTCTAGGGTTTTTATACTTTTAGGTCTCACATTTAAGTCTTTAATCCATCTTGAGTTGATTTTATTAAATGGTGAAAGGAAGGAGTCTAGTTTCAATCTTCTGTCTATGGCTAGCCCATTAGCTTCGCACCATTTATTGAATAGGGAGTTATTTCTCCATTGCTTGTTATTGTCAACTTTGTTGAATATCTCATGGTTGTAGATATGCAGCTTTATTTATAGGATTTCCAACCTGTTCCATTGGTCGTTTTGTCTGTTTTTGTACTGGAACCATGCTGATTTGGTTACTGTAACCCTGTAGCATAGTTTGAAGTCAGGTAACATGACAGCTACTGCTTTGGTCTTTTTGCTAATGATTTCTTGGTGATTTGGGCTCTTTTGGGCTCCATATGAATTATTTTTTAATTAATTTATTTGTTTATTCATTTATTTTCAACTTTTTTTTTTCTTTTTTTAGATTCAGGGGATACACGTACAAGTTTGTTACCTGAGTATATTTTGTGATGTTGAGGTTTGGAATATAAATGATCCTATCATTCAAGTACTGAGAATAGTACCCAAAATTAGCTTTTCAACCCTTGCCCACCTCTCTCGTACCCCTTTCTAGTAGTTCCCAGGATCTATTGTTGCCATCTTTATGTCCATGAGTATCCATATTTAGCTTCCATTTATAAGTGAGAATGTGCAATATTTGATTTTCTGTTCTGGCATTAATTTGTTTATGATAATTACCTCCAGTAGAATCCATATTGCTGCAAAGGACATGATTTCTTTTTTTATGGCTGTGTAGTATTGCATGGTGTATATATACAACATTTTTCTTTATTCAGTCCATCACTGATCGGCACCTAGGTTGATTCTATGTCTTTGCTATTGTTTTGGTAGAACAATTTGTTTTCTTTTGAAAATATATCCAGTAATGGGATTGCTGGTTCTAATGATAGTTCTGTTTTAAGTAATTTGAGGAATCTCCAAACTGCTTTCCACTGTGTCTGAACTAATTTACATTCCCACCAAGAGTGTACAACTGTTCCCTTTCTCTGTGGAGCTTTACAACATCTGTTGTTTTATGACTTTTTAATAATAGCTATTCTGACTGATGTGAGATGGTATCTCACTGTGGTTTTGATTTGCCTTTCTCTGATGATTACCGATCATGAGCATATTTTCATATATTTCTTGGCTGCTTGTATGCCTTCTTTAGAAAAATGTCTGTTCATATCCTTTGCTCAATTTTTAATTGGACTGTTTGTTTTCTTCTTGTTCATTTGTTCAAGTTCCTTACAGATTCTTGATATTAGGCCTTTATTGCATGCCTAGTATGTGAATGTTTTCTCCTGTTATGTCTGTTTACTCTGCTGGTGGTTTTATTTGCTGTGCAGAAGCTCTTTCATTCAATTAGGTCCTCCTTGTCAATTTTTATTTTTACTTCAATTGCTTTTGAGGACTTAGTCATAAATTATTTCCCAAGGCCAATGTCCAGGATAGTGTTTTTGAGTTTTTCTTCTAGGATTCTCATAGTTTCAGGCCTCACATTTAAATCTTTAATCCATTTCAAGTTTATTTTTGTATATGTTGAAAGATAGGGCTCCAGTTTTATTCTTCTGTGTATGGCCAACCACCTATCCTAGCACCATTTATTAGGGAGTCCTTTTCCCTTTGCTTATTTTTGTCAACTTTTTCAAAGATTAGTTGTATGTAGGTGTGTGGCATTATTTCTTTGTTTTCAATTGTGTTGCTTCCAGCTTTGTTGTTTTTGCGAGGATTGCTTTGGCTATACAGGCTCTCTTTTGATTCCATATGAATTTTAGAACAGATTTTTCCAATTCTATGAAAAATGACATTGGTAATTTGAGAGGAACAGCATTGAATCTTTACATTGCTTTGGGCATTATGGTCATTTTAATGATAATGATTCTTCCAGTCCACAAAAATGCAATGTTTTCCTTTTGTTTATGTTATCTACGAGTTCTTACAGCAGTGTTTTGCAGTTCTCCTTGTAGAGATGTTTCTTCTCCTTGGTTAGTTATATCCTAGGTATTTCATTGTTTTTTGGCTGTTGTAAATGGATTCTGGATTGCAAATTATTGGTGTATAAAAATACTACTGATTTGTGTACATTGCATTTCTATCCTGAAACTTTGCTGAAGTCATTTACAAATTCCAGAGGCCTTTTGATGGAGTCTTTAGGGTTTTCTACATACAGAATCGTATTATCAGTGAAGACAGACAATTGACTTCTTTCGCTATTCGGATGGCTTTTATTTCTTTCTCTTGCCTGAGTGCTTTTGTGAGGACTTCTATAACCATATTAAATAGCAGTGGTGAGAATGGGCATTCTTATCTTCCAGTTCTCCAGGGGAATGCTTTCAGTTTTTGCCCACTCAGTATGATGTTACCTGCAGATTTGCCATAGGTGGCAGTTATTATTTTGAGACAGTTTCTGTCAATGCCTAGTTTCCTAGGGTTTTCATCATAAAGGAATGTTGGGTTTTATTGAAAGATTTTTTGACATCTATTAAGATGATGAATTTTTGTTTTAAGCTCTGTTTACATGTTGAATCAAATTTATTGATTTGCATATGTTGAACCAAACTTGCAACCCACGTATGAAGCCTACTTCATCATGGTGAATTAACTTTTTGATGTGCTATTGAATTCAGTTTGCTAGTATTTTATTGAGGAATTTTGCATCTATGTTTGTCAGGGATATTGGTGGTTAGGTTTTTCTATTATTATTTGTTGTGTCTTTCTCAGCCTTCGGTATTATGTTGATGCTTGCTTCATCATGAATTGAAGAGAAATCTCTCCTCGGATTTATTGAAATAGTTTCAGTAGAATTGGTGCTAGCTCTTCTTTGTAGTGTGATAAATTTCAGCTGTGAATCCATCTTTATCGGATGCATAGTATGTGAATGTTTTCTCCTATTATGTCTTTTTACTCTGCTGGTGGTTTTATTTGCTGTGCAGAAGCTGTTTCATTTAATTAGGTCCTCCTTGTCAATTTTTATTTTTACTTCAATTGCTTTTGAGGACTTAGTCATAAATTATTTCCCAAGGTCAGTTTTATTTTTTAAATTTTTTGTTATTACTGATTCAGTTTCGAAAATTTGTTCAGTGCTTCAATTTCCTCTTGATTCACTCTTAGGAGATTGTGCCTTCCCAGGAATTTATCCATGTCCTCTAGATTTTCTAATTTGTACACATAGAGGTGTTCATAATAGTCTCTGAGGATCTTTTGCATTTCTGTGTGATCAGTTGTAATGTCACCTTTGTCATTTCTGATTGTGCTTATTTGAATCTTCTCTTTTTTTTTCTTTGTTAATCTAGCTAGCTGTCCATTATTCTTGTTTATCTATTCAAAGAACAACCTGTTGTTTTGGTTGATTCTTTGTATAGATTATTGGGTCTCAATTTTGTTTGGTTCTGCTGAGATTTTAGTTATTTATTTTCTTCTGCTTGCTTTGGCATTTGTTTGCTCTTATTTTTCTAGTTTATCTAGTTTTCATGTTAGATCATTAATTGTAGTTCTTTCTAACTTTATGAGGTAGACATTAATTGTAGTTCTTTCTAACTTTATGAGGTAGACTGTTGTTGCTGTGTCCCAGAGATTTTAGTGTGCTGTGTCTCCGCTTTCATTAATTTCAAAGATTTTTAAAAATTCCCTGCCTTAATTTATTTGTTTAAACAAAAGGCATTCCAAATCAAGCTGTTTAACTTCTATGAAATTGTGTGGTTTTGAGAGATCTTCTTGGTATTGATTTCTACTTTTCTTCACTGTTGTCCTAGACTGTGATTGGTATGATTTTGATTGTTTTGAATTTACTGAGACTTGCTTTATGGCCAGGCATATATTAAATCTTAAAGTATGTTCTGTGTGCAGATGAGAAGAATATTTTCTATGGTTGATGGGTGGAGTAGTCTGTAGATGTCTATTAGGTCCAATTGGTCAAGTGTTGAGTTAAAGTTCGGGATTTCTTTGTTAGTTTTCTGCCTCAATGATCTGTCTAATACTGTCAGTGGGGTGTTGAAGTTCCCTACTATTATTATGTGGCCGTATAAGTCTTTTCATAGGTCTAGAAGTACTTGGTTTATGAATTAGGGTGATGGGGCATATATATTTAGTATAGTTAAATCTTCTTGTTAAATTGAACACTTTATAAATATGTAATGCCATTTTCTGTCTTTTTAAACTGTTTTTTTGGTTTAAAATTTATTTCATTTGGCCAGGTGTGGTGGCTTATGCCCTGGCTTATGTAATCCCAGCACTTTGGGAGGCTGAGGTGGGTAGATCACTTGAGGTCAGGAATTCAAGACCAGCCTGGCCAACATGGTGAAACTCTGTCTCTACCAAAAAATAGTTGGGTGTGGTGGTGCACACCTGTAGTCCCAGCTACTTGGGAGGCTGAGGTGGGAGAATTGCTTAAATCAGCAGTGGGGGTAGAGGTTGCAGTGAGCTGAGATCATGCCACTGCACTCCAGCCTGGATTATAGAGTGGGACTCTGTCTCAAAATAAAATAAAATAAATTCCATTTCATCTAACAGAAGTAAGGTGAACCTTGCTTTTTTTGTTGTCTTTATTGGCATGATAGATCTTTTTTCCGCCTTTTACTTTGAGCTTATGGATGGTGTTAATGAAAGACAGTTCTCTTGAAGGTAGAAGATGGATGGATTTTGTTTTTCTAATCTGACTTGCCACTCTGCGCCTTTTAAGTGGGACGCTTAGATTACTTGCCATCAAGGTTAATATTGACATATGAGGATTTGGTCCTATCATGTTGTCGGGTAGTTACTTTGTAGTTTCTACGGTATTTTTGCTTAGTAGGATCTGCAGGCGATATATTTAAATGTGTATTTGTGGTAGCAGATTTCATTCTTTTGTTTCCATGTTTAGAACTTATTTAAGGATCTTTTGTGAGGCTATACTGATGGTGATGCATTCCTTTAGCACTTGCTTGTCTGGAAAATATTTTATTTCTCCTTTGCTTATGAAGCTTAGTTTTGAGGGATATAAAATTCTTGCTTGGAATTCTTTTCTTTAAAAATGTTGAAAATAGGCGCCATTATCTCCTGGTTTATAAAGTTTCTGCTGAGAAGACCACTTTTAGACTGATGGGATCACTTTATATGTGATCGCCCCTTTTTCTCCAGCTGCCTTCAGATTTTTTCTTTAGGGTTGACTTTGGACAGTCTGGTGAAAATATGCCTTGGTGGTTTTTTTGTATAATATTTTATAGCTGTTCTCTGGATGCCTGATATCTGCATATCCATCTTTCTAGCAAGATTAGAAAAGTGTTCTTGAATCATTTCCTCAAATATATTTCCAGGTGGTTTGCTTTTTATCCTTCTGCCTCAGGAATGGCAGTGATTCATGGGTTTGGTCACTTTACATAATCTCATAGTTTTGAAGGCTTTGCTCATTTTAAAATTCTTTTTTTTTCTTTATTTCTTGTCAGATGGGCTTAGTTTAAAAGACTGGTCTTCAAGTTCTGAAATTCTTTCTTCTGCTATGCCTAGTCTAATGATAAAACTTTCAATTGTATTTTAAAATTCCTTTAGTGATTTTCTCAATTCCAGAAACTCTGTTTTATTCCTTTTAAAGATATTTATCTCTTCCTTCATTTCCTGGATTTCATTAGGTGTTTCTTTTTGTTGCTGTTCAATCTTGTCTTGAGTCTCATTAAGCTTCCTCATAATCCATGCTTTGAATTCTTTATCTGTCATTTGTGAGCTTTCATTTTGGTTAGGGACCATTGCTGGAAAGCTAATACAATCCTTTGGTAGTGTCAAAATATTCAGATTTTTCATGGTGCCAGAATTATTGCAGTGGTTCCTTCTCATCTGGAGATGGTGATACTTATAATTTTTGTAATTATTTTCATGTGGGTAAAAGGTTTTCTGTTTCTTCTTTTCTCTATAATGTTGTTTTGTTTTTCTCTCTTTCTCTTTTCCCCTTCCCTAGGGGGTGTGACAGTAGAGAATGATGGAAACGGTCTTCTGGCTTTGTTTCTATAGCCCTATGCATTTATTTTAGCAGGTTTTATATAGGGCTGTGCAGTTTATCCTACAAGCCAGTAGATGGTACTTACAGATAAGAGCCAGTTGTGGTCAGTGTGGCTGGGTATATACTTAATCCTTGCCTACTCTAAGAAGCCCTCTAGTGTTTTAGGCAATGGGCTGACTTGTAGAATGCACAGTGGTCTTAACTACCTGCTTAGCCTCAGGTGAGGGGGTGGCAGGAGCCATGAGAGGTGTGTTGGGACTGGGTAAGTCTGCCTGCAGGACCCCTGATGGCAGGAACAAGCCTAGTGCCAAGGAAAAATTCACTGGGTGGCCAACAGGGACCCAGAGATATGCCTAGGTAGGTAGCTTGGAAACCTCTTCAGCTTCAAATTCTCTGCATGGCAATTAGAGGTAGCCCGAACTGCTAATACAGCAGAGCAGGTGCTCCATATGCCTGGAGATCTGCCTGGGCATTGAGCAGAGAGGGTCTCACTACACCACAGTCTATGTCCAGAAAGGTTTCAGTGGCTTACACTGCTGAACCAGATGGGCAGGTTCTCCAAATTCCTATTGATCTGCCTTAGCATGAAATGGAGAAGGACTCTCTGCACCAAGATCTCTGCATAGGAGGTGTGGGGAGACTCAGGCATCTGAACCAAGCAAGCAGGTGCTATACATACCTGGAGATCTGCCTGGGCATGTAGCAGAGAGGGTACCTCTGCACCAGGATTTTTGCACAGTAAGGGTGTTATTGATCAGTTTGCTTTTTCAGGAAAGTGAGTGCTCCACATGCTTGGAGATCTGCCTAAGTGTGGAGCAAAGAGAGCCCTGCTGCACGAAAGTCTATATCTTGGAATGGTAGGGTGGCTCAGTTGGCTGAACCAGGTGAACAGGTACTCTGAATGCCTGGAGATCTGCCTGGATGTGGAGCAGAGGGAGACTCACTGCATCATGATATATGTTCAGGAAGGGTGGAGAGGCCCAGGCTGCTGGTCCAGGCAAGCAGGTGCTAAGATTGTCTGGATTTCTGCCTAGGGGTGGAGCAAAGAGGGTCTTCTGCACCACAATCTCAGTGGAGCAGGTGGGGCCACCCAGAAAATGGCATATGCAAGTCATTTCCAGGTCACCAAACTGGCCCTAGTTGCAAGTCTTGCCTTCCAGGAGAAGCTGCAGCTGTAGAAGCTCTCCTCCCATTCCAGGCTTGTAATGAGGAAGAGAACAATTCCAGCACCTACTGATGAGGCACTTTTCACAGTTCTGGCTATCAGGGGTCTTACCTTGCTCCAGAGCAGGCATGCCAATCTCTAGCCCAAAAGTAAAATGCCTGTACAACCATGCTGCCAGGTTACCAATAGTGGCTGACTTTGTATGCATCTGGATTGAAAATGATATCCTGCCCTCAGTCCTGGGTCTGGGAGAATGTCTGCAGCTTTAGAGGCATCGTGAGGAGGCCCTCACAATGCCTAAAAGCCTCTTCCCAATGTAACTCTAAGGCTTGAAAGAAGCAAAGTGCCCTCCCTCAGTCTGGGTTGTTCAGATCCCCAGTGGAAAGGTGAGTCACAGAGGGAGGCTTTTTGCCTCTCTCACTTACTGGAGCTTTACTCACTTTTCTTAGCCAGACACCATCACAGGAGCTGTTTGCCAGCATTTTCCTCTCAGGATTTGAGGTTTCCTAAACAATTATGGTGGTTTTCCATATTCCATCTTGAATTAAAGCTCACGGAATTGATCTTTATGTATTATCCTGCTATTTCCAACTGGCTGCGGTACACTGAAAGCCTCTGATCCACCATCTTGGAAAAAAATAACTTACATGAATTTTAGAATTTTTTTCCTAATTCTATGAAAAATTACATTGCTACTTTGATACTAATAACATTGACTCTGTAAAGTGCCTTGGGGAGTATGGCCATTTTTACAATATTTATTCTTCCAATCCACATGCATGCAATGTTTTCTCTTATACTTTTGTTGTCTCTTGTTTCTTTTAGAATTGTTTTGTAGAGATTTTAGAGATCTTTCACCTCTTTGTTTAGCTATATTCCTAGGTATTTCATCTTTTTTATGCTGATTGTAAACTGGATTGTGCTCTTGATTTGACTCTCAGTCTGGACGTTTTAAGAAATGTCCTTCAATGAGTAAGTTGTTAAGACTTCTTATTCTAAAGTGGTGTTAAATTTTATTGAAAGCCTTTTCTGAATCTATTGAGATAATCATGTGGTTTTTGTTTTTAGTTCTGTTTATGGATGAATCACATTTATTGATTTGCATATGTTGAACCAACCTTGCATCCCAGGAATAAAGCCTACTTGATCATGGTGAATTTGCTTAATGATGCTCTGCTGGATTTAATTTGCTAGTTTTGAATTGAGGATTTTTGTGTCTATATTAATCAGGGATATAGGCATGAAATTTTCTTTTTTTGTTGTGTCTCCGCTAGGTTTTGATATTAGAATGATGCTGGTGCCATAGAATGAATTAGTGAAGAATCCCTTCTCGTCAGTGTTTTGAGATACTTTTAGTAGGACTGGTACCAGCAACTATTTATATGTCTGGTAGATTTCTGCTGTGAATCCATCTGGTCCAGGACCTTTTTTGGTTGGTAGGGTTTTATTACTGATTCAGTTTTAAAAGTGATTATTGGTCTCTTAAGGATTTCAATTTCATCCTGGTTCAATCTTGGGAAGTTATATGTCTCCAGGAAATTATCAATTTCTTTTAGATTTTCTAGTTTGCATTCAAGTTGTACTTATTAGTCTCTGAGAGTTGTTTTTTTTGTTTGTTTTTTTTTTTATTTTTGTGGGGCCAGTGGTAATGTCACCTTTGTAATTCTAATGGTGTTTATTTGGATTGTCTCTGTTTTTTCTTTATTCATCTAGCTTGTAGGCTATCAATTTTATTTATTTTTCCAAATAAGCAAATTTTGGTTTCATTGATATTTTGTATGGATTTTCCCATCTCAGTTTTGCTCAGTTCAGCTCTGATTTTAGCTATTTCTTTCCTTCTAATAGATGAGGGGTTGGTTTGTACTTGTCTTTCTAGTTCCACTAACTGTGATGTTGGGTTGTTACTTTGAGATCTTTATAACTTCTTGGTACAGTCATTTAGGGCTATAAATTTCCTTCTTAACACTGCTTTAGCTGTGTCCCAGAGTTTCTGTTATGTTATGTCTTTGTTTTCATAAGTTTCAAATAATTTTTTGATTTCTGTCTTAAGTTCATTCTATTCTTTACCACAAAGTCATTCAGGAGCATGCTGTTTTATTGTTTTTATTCCATTATTTCCAAAGCCATAATTTTATGATTTTGAGAGATCTTCTTGGTATTGATTTCTATTGTTATTGTACAATGACTGGAGAATATGATTGGTATTATTTCTTTTTTAAAATTTATTAAGAATTGCTTCATGGCTGAGTGTGTGATCAGTCTTAGAGTATGTGCTAAGTGGAGATGAGATAAGTATATATTCTGTTGTTGGGTAGAGTATTTATAGATGTCTGTTAGTTCCATTTGTTCAAGTGTTGAGTTTAGGTCCCACGTATCTTTGTTAGTTTTCTGCACTGATGATCTAACATTGCCAGTGAGATGTTGTCTCCCACTATTATTGGTTTGCTATGCAAGTCTTTTCATAGGCCTCTACGAAAATTTATGAGTCTGGGTGCCCCAGTATTTGGTGCATATATATTTAGGATAGTTTAAATCTTCTTTTCAAACTGAAACCTTTGTCATTATGTAATGCCCTTCTTTGTTCTTTTTGATCATTCTTGGTTTAAAGTCTCTTTTCTCTGAAATAAGACTAGCACCATCTGTTTGTTTATTTATTTACTTATTTTCTGTTTGCTGGGTAGATATTTCTCTATCCCTTAATTTTGAATCTATAGTTGTCATTGCATGTGAGATGGGTCTCTTAAAGACAGCATAAAGACAGGCTCTTGCTACTTTATCCAACTTGCCACTCTGAGTCCTTTAAGTGAGGTATTTAACCTATTTATATTCATGGTTAATATTGATAATTGAGGATTTCATTCTGTTATGCTCTTAGCCAGTCATATAATATTGATTAGACAGTTGCCTTGTAGTATCAGTGGGCTATGTATGTATCTACGTTTTTGTGGTGTCAGGTAATGGTCTTTAGTTTCCATGTTTAAAACTCCCTTAAGGACCTCTTGTAAGGCAGACCTGGTGGTAACTAATTACCTTAGCATTTGCTTGTGTGAAAATGAATTTATGTCTCCTTCACTTGTAAAGCTTCATTTGGCTGAATATAAAATTCTTGGTTGGAATTCCTTTTCTCAGTGGATAGGACTCCCAATCTCTTCTGTCTTGTATGGTGTCTGATAAAAAGTCTGCTGCTAGTCTGGGGGGATCCCCTTTTTATGTGACCTGCCCCTTCTCTGTAACTAAGATATTTTCTTCTGTGTTGACTTTGTAGAATTTGATGATGATATGTCTTAGGGATGGTTATCTTGTATAGTATCTTGCAGTGATTTTCTGAGTTTCCTGAATTTGCATGTCAACTTCTCTAGTAAGGTGGGGAATTTTATTTATAATATCATAAATATATTCCAAGTTACTTGCTATCTCTCCATCTTTCTCAGGAATACCATTGAGTCTTAGGTTTGGTCTCTGCATGATCCCATGTTTCTCAAAGGTTTTGTTCATTTTTTAAATTATCTTTATTTTTTCTGCTTTTATTGTTTTGAATTAGTCTTTGAGCTCTGAGGTTTTCTGTTTGTTTGTTTTTGTTATAATTGTTTTTTCAGCTTGGTCTATGCTATTATTAATGCTTCCAGTTTCATTCTGAAATTCCTGTAGTAAATTTTTCATTTACAGAAGTTCAGTTTGATTTTTTTCTTAAAATTGCTATGCTGTCTTTCAACTCTTGGACCATTTTTGCTGTTTTCCTTGGATTGGGTTTTATCCTTTTCCTGTATCCTGATGAGCTTATTTGCCATCAAGATTCTGAAATCCATGTTGGTCATATCAGCAATTTTAGTCTGGTTTAAATCCATTGCTTGGGAGCTAATGTGGTCTTTGGGTGTAAGAAGATACTCTGGCTTTTAGTGTTGCCAGAATTCTTAATCTGGTTCTTTATCATCTGTGTAGGCTGATGTTCCTTTAATCTTTGAAGTTGTTGTCTTTCAGATGGTGCTTCTTGCTACTATATTCTTTGACGCCCTTGAGAATTTGACTGTGGTAAAAGTTGGGTTTAGTCAATTGGCTTTGTTTCTGGATACTTTCAGGGGCCAGTGTTCAGCTCACCACCCCTGACCCTGTGTGTTCTAACTCTGGAGTACTAGGACCAGACTTATGGCTTTGTTCTCTGGCACCTTAAGGGCAAGCACCAACTGTGCTGAAGGGGCCAATGTGTTTCCAGTCCTCTGGCAGCAGCATTTCAACGGAGGCTGCTGGCAAGAGTGCTCTGGCAGGATGTCAGGGGTCCTCGCATGCACTTTTGTGGATGGTGAGTCTGCTTATGCATACACACTGGCAGGACAACTGAGGTCCCTGCTTGCTTGTGCATTAGGCAGTTTGTTCCTGAATGCATATGCACTGGTGGGGTAGTGGCTGGTCCCCAATCATGTGAGCACTAGTGGGGCAGCAGGGGTACCTGTTTACTTGCTTGCAAGCAGGTTGGTAGTGGGTCCCCACATGCATACATGCTAGTGGGGTGATGATGGCTCCCTGCTCCTGTGTGCAGCAGTGGGATACCAGCAGGTGAGTGTATGCTGGTAGAGGGCAGTTCCAGGTGAGTACATGCTGGCTGGGGTCCATCTGCAAATGAATCTCAATGGGTAGGCAGTGTTTGCCAGCTAAAGAGCTATGATGATAGCCATTGGCAAGCTGATGCAGTGCTACAAGCCAGTATGACCAGGCCCAGATCCTGGGCGATACTGGTAGACAGAGCTATGCTCAGACCAGATGGCCCCCTCCCACAGGTAAGACAGCCCCACTCTGTCCATGTCCAGCAGCTCACAAAGACAAAAGCCATCCAAAGAAGTATGGTGAGTTTTGAGGGATGAGTCCCCATGGCCATGCTGCACTGAAGCTGTATCCATGCCAAACCTTCTGGACTCTGTGCAAGCTGGAGTTCTGTAGACAGAACTGACAGAAGCTGGCAGTTCTCCTTGCCAGCTTAGATATCCGTGGGGGTGCAGTGTTTCCTGCACCCAGAATCCTAGAGGTCCATGGTGAGAGTGGGCCACCGTACACCTATTTCACTCACTTCTTTGCTAGGAGCCACTTGGGGCCAGGAACGAGTGCTAGTGCTCGTCAACTTCCTATACAGCTTCCAATTTCTTCCCACTTCAGCACAATATCTGCATCCTCCCTCTGTCCACACTGAATACCCTCTTTCTGAAGACCTGTTCAGAGTGTGCCAGTCTACTTGATGGTCTGGTCTTTCTCAGTAGGAGGAGCTTTTCCTGACGGCATCTAGTTGCTATCTTTGCTCTTTCCACTCTTCATTGTTTTCTAGCTTCTTGTACTTGTACACTCAATGTGATCTTTTCATGGATTTAAGTACTGTGTTGTTAGAGTATTTTTAAAAACTTTATTGTTTCAATTATTTTTCACTTTTATTATTCATGATAATAAATGTCATCAAGCTGGACAAAAATTTTTTTCAAAGAAAGTGAGCCAAAAATTGGAATTAAAATTACAATTTTATAGAATTATATTGGTTTGCCTTAAAACATCTCTATGTAATACCTCTTCAGTATGCCTTTTAATAAATTTCTTCCAAGTGGCTCTAGTGGTAAAAATGTAATGGGGAGTGGTAAAAATCAGATTAATTCATTACTCTCAATGTCATAAATTTTAAGGAAGGAATGTAAAAATACCTTGTTTTGGTGGTCATAGAAAAATTGATAAAGATGAACTGCTTCTTAGAAAGAAAAAAGTGAGTAAATTGGCTAAGATATTCATTCTTTGACGTTTTACAGCAGATCTGTAGGATGTATTCATCTTTCATAACTGAAAGTTTATACAGTTAAACAGCAACTCCCCATCAAGTAACAACATGCCTATAGTTAAAAATATTGTATTGTACACTTAAAAATGTATTAAAATGGTAGAGTTCATGTTAGATGTTCTTATTTAAAAAAAGAAAGAAGAAGAGAAAGAAAAAATACAAACATCTTAGAAGAGAAAATATCTTTTATTCCAGAGAAGAAAGTTTTTCTGGAACAACACTTTGACATGACTTTAAAATGGTAAAATCTTAAGAGTAATTCGACAGCGTCATCCCAAAGCCTTGAAAGATGCACATATCTGTTCTCCTAAATCCACTTGTACTGATCTGTTGTAAGAAAATAATCAGATGTAATCTCAGCTCTGTATACAAAGATATTTATCAAGCACCATTCATAATAGTGAAATATGGGAATAATCCAAATGCTTAAAAATAGTTGAATGATTATGTTAATCACAGTATCATGGAATAGAATGAAGCTATTTAAAAACCATATTTACATTTAATGATATTAAAATGTTTCTCATTTAAAGCTTAAAATGTTAAGAAAGTATATACCCATAATAGAATTTTAAAATAATTATGTAAAACAGAATTTGTATTTTTGTGTATGAATAGGAAACAAAATTTTCAATAAGCAAGTCAATGTGTTAACTGAAGTTATCTCAGAGGATAGGATAGAAGAGATTTTTTCCCCTTCCTTGTGCCTTCCTTTGTTGTTCAGATTTCCTTCATTGAACATGTATTGCATTTGTAATGAAAATAAACATAAAATCATTGATAAAAAGTAAATTATTTTTTAGAAGAAGAAGGTGCATGAGATATTACAGGGGATATATGCTGTGCTCCTTTCTTTTCCCCTCAAACTCTCCATTCTCCTGAGTTACAAATGGTTATAACCACCAGAGGTATTAAACTGCATCAGTTTCAATCTTGATTATTCATGTCTTGGAACTGATTTACTCAGCTGCACCTGGGAACATAGGTAACGGGACCATGAATGTCAAAGGGAAGAAGAAAGGGCATGGACACATTATCAGCATTTCAATGTATTTTGGATTATGTCAGACAGTATGTTTTCTATAAAAAAGAAAGTAATCTGATAAGGCCCTAAATAAGTCTGCTTACTGAAACATGTGAATATCGTTTTTAGAGTGTTTTCTATTAACTGGGGAAAGTAAGATTATTCCCAAAATATTTTGAACAACCTTGTCTAGGAATTCAAGTTACATCTTTTGTTCACCAAGTAGCTAGTAGGGAATGTTTAACTTCAGAGGTAGAGACATATTGAAATTTCCAACATAAAGATATAATGGGAAAAATTTTCATTGCCTTAATGGTATTATTTGAGTTTGTAGGTAGGCAACTTCATTGCAAACATAACTATCTTATAGGTCTGAAGTGGTATCTGAAATTTTATCACTGCCAACTAATATGGTTTGGCTGTGTCCCCACCCAAATCTCACCTTGAATTGTAATAATCCCCATGTGTCAAGGGAAGGGACAGGTGGATATAATTGAATAATGGGGGCAGTGTCCCCCATACTGTTCTCATCATAGTGTATAAGTCTCATGAGATTTGATGGTTTTATAAAGCGGAATTTCCCTGAGCATGTTGTCTCTTGCCTGCCACCATGTAAGATGTGACTTTAATTCTCTTTTACCTTCCACCATGATTGTGAGACCTACCCAGCCATGTGGAACTGTGAGTCCATTAAACCTCTTTCCTTTATAAAATACCCAGTCTTGGGTATGTCTTTATTAGCAGCATGAGAAAAGACTAATACACAGACATTTTTCTTTTAGTTAAGGATACAGTTTTAAAACTGAATTATGCAAAATGCTATTGTTCTGCATATTGCCTGGTCAGACCCTATAGTTAAGAATAAAGATATTGGTTTTTAATGGATATGTAGAACTTGGTTTCCTTCCTTTATATGTGTTTTGATCTTATTAGCTTTGTTTCTTTTTCGTAGTTTATATAGTAAAGTTTTACATAAGGCTCTGTTTATCCACTTGTCAAAAAAAGTGTATGACGAGGAAAAGAAAGAAAAGAGAAGATGAAGAAGCTTAGACAAAGAATAAGGAATAAGTCTATTGTTTAAAATAGTAGTTGAAAATCATTAGGTTAGGACTTTGAAGAATATTTATTATTGTTTATACTTTTCCTGAGAATGCATTATTTATCATTATACATAGCCAAATAATGCAAAGATTAGCACAGAAGTCAATATCCTACTCTCCCCCTGACTCTCCCTAGTTCCCATCCTCCTTAGGCAACCTGGGAGATATGAATCCTTCACACACTTCTAGAAACCTGCCTAATATGTATTTTTCTCTCTTTTTTTTTGCTACTTACATAAACGTAAAGAAATATACAGGCTTTAAAAAGTATTCCAGAAGTTAATATTAATACATTCTATTAATAAATTCCTAATTGTTTTATTAAGAGTTTTTCTTGTCCTCACACTAAAATCTACATGGAATGATCAAGTTCTTTCCAAAATCATAACTCCACATAAAGCAACCCTACTTGAAGTCCAGAAATACAGACCGTTGGCTCAAGGAGGTAACTTGTCTTCTACCTTTAGGCCCTAAATGTTTGCTAAGATGTATGCTTGGAGCTTCTAGTGAAAAATAAATGCCTTATTTTTATAAATTTGTATTGAGAATTCCTTGTAGAGAAGATATATTTCTTGTGTTCACTGGATTATTTTCACTATATTTATTGGCAGAGTTGTAAAAAAACCCATGTAGATTGTGTTCATTTTCTAATGATTATTTTCCAATGTTTTGCTTACAATAGATATTGAAATACTTTCTAAGGAGATTATTTTATTTTGTGTATATGTAATATTTATAAACAGTTCAATTTGTTTTTCCTTGGTGTTTTGTAGATGAACTATCTGCATTCAAATGATAAATTTATTTACTCCTAAAGACTATAGTTTTCTAATATCCACTTTATTAAAATATCCTATAATAACATTACAGAAAAAGTCATAAAGTCATTAAAATTTAAATTTTACAACTATTTTAGCAATAGAAGATATATGTTATATAACATGCCTAATAAATGTATGCTAAACTGAATGCATAAACTATTTTCTTGTTTCTTTGTTGAATGACCCAAAAATATCACAAAACACAATCTGTGTTCTTAAAAGCAGTGATATTAACATGCTTGTAATCAGACTTTTAGGAACATATTTTTAAAACTTTATAGAACAAGAATATTTATAGAAAGTGATTGCTATTTTTCACAGTGTCAGGCTGCTCTTTGTTGAGAATTGTGTGTATTTTTTTTCTCCTAAATTGTAGCTGATATAAATTGTCAAAGTACAGGATTAAAAAAAAAAGAGAACTGAGTAAAGCATCGAAAGTGAAATATGATTTTTGTATATTGCACACCTATTCGTTGGTTTTATAATCACAAAAATGACTATAGTGATTATAAGCACATACTTGCTAAATGAAATTGTATCCAAGAGAGTTTCAGGAGACACAATAAAACCACTATTTCCTAGGATGTTTTAAGGAAAATGCTACTGGGCACCAGCAGCTAGACAAACAGAAGCAGTGGGAGGGTAGCACAGCCATTCTAGATACTCAGAGAGAAGCCTGTTCTGAGAGGAGTTGGAACGTCAGTGGAGGTAGGGACATTCAGATCTAAGGGATCTCTAAGTAATCTATCTTTTGCTAACTGAATTTGTTAAATAGTGTTAAATGAAATAAATAATAGATTATTATGTGGATAATCTTTGGAAAGCACAATGTGTGTATTCTGGCTGGCCTATGTTGAAAACTGTCACTACAGATAGTGTTGGTAATTAGATTATATGCTTTCTTTTTGTTAAGTCCTATATTTTCTTGATTGGTTCTCTATTATTATACTTGTGCCACAGGGAAAGTGATTCTACTACCCTGTTAAACCAGTTGTTTAATAATTGTTTTCAATGGTACTAATGAAAAGAGAGACAAAAGAAAGCGGAAAGTTCCGTTTGAATAAGAAGAAAGTTTAACCTCTGTCCAGTCAACAGCAATAGAGGTGGACAGCTTGCATCATTATTAAACACATAGACCTTTCTCACTCTCTTTCAGTCTTTTTCTATCATTCACACACACACACACAAACACACACACCAACCCACCTTAAGTCACAATCTTTTCCATTTCTCAGTAATCAGCATGTAGTTTCTAAAACTTTCTCTCATTTTCTTTTGTTCTATTTACAAAATACCATTGAGCTTGTAGCCTATTTTATTGTTATATGCTGTCATGTATAATTGATTTCGGGTGAAAAATTTATTAACTTCAAGGATTCATGCTCTCAGATGAATAAATGCCCCTTTTAGACACATATTTATGAAGAATATATAATGACTTTAATTGTGTGTACCTCATGATAAATGTATATTAAAATCCTTATAATTATTGTGAGAAGCTTACTCATACATTTCCTTAAAAACTTTTTTGCTTGTTTCAAACAAATGCAACCTTTGACTTCTGGCCTGAATGGTTAATTTTATTTTCAATTTCAATTTCTTGGCTTGACAAAGTATACTAACGATGTTTCTTTGTCTCACCAGGCCTCAGAGGAAATGTTGATAATGATTTGCAGACTTTAATGTTGATTCACGATAGGTGCATATATTGAGTAAGATCTTTTCCCACAGTTCATCTTTGCTCTAAAGTTTAATATTGTAATTTAATAAAAATGGCTTTGCAGCTATGAAAGCTAGCTTGGTAAAGAGATATATGTATTTCAAAGCTGGTTCAGGTTCAAAGTTAAACCAAGATTTTTTTTTTCTATTGCCATGTCCATCTTTCTCTACCAAGGGAAATCACCTCTTCAAAGGAAAAGACAGTAAATCTCTAAATCTCCATATTTACTCAAGTCCCGAGACTCTGCAGGGCAAAAGCTGTCAAGTCTATAGATTTACAATGTTTTATGATAATGATTTTCTCCAAGGGCTCACCTGAGATGAAAAGATAAATTAATTTATCCACTTCCAACCACTAGTGAAAGTTTAGTCTCCATTCCAAAAGCTGCCTTCAGAACAGTACCTGCAGAATATAATTTATCAGTGATGATTAAAATTTAAGAGCCTCTGGATATGGCCATCTTGCACTGGGCCTATCAAGCGGAAAGCACTGTAAAAAAGATGACTTTAAAGCTGTAAAGGGCATTATAACTTTTTTTCTGACCTCGTGATGCTGTTACTACTGTTAATGAGAATTACAACCAGTTACTTACCTCTGACTCTGTGTCGAGTTCCTGATAGATGTAATTCTCATTTCATTCCTCATAACATTCCTGTGAAGGAGATTTCAAGAACTGTTAAAAGCAGAGAGGTTAAGGGCCTGTTCAGCAATCATATCTTATAATTAACAGTACCAGAGTGAGCCCAGATTAGTCTGATACCGTGCCCTTAAGTGATATGGTCTTCAGTCTGCATTCTCCTAAAATTTGTAGCTATTGAGAATTTTTTTTTTTCAGTCTTGAGGTATGATTGAAAAATAAAAATTGTATGTATTCAAGGTTTACAATGTGATGATTTAATATACATATGCATTGTGAAATGCTTAACACAATCAAGCTGATTAACATATCCACCACCTCACACAATTATACTTTTTTGTGTGTGCATGGTGGGAACACTTAAGATTTTAGGAAATTTCAAGTATACAATATATTGTTATTAGCTATAGTCACCATGCTGTACGCTGGAGCTCCAAAATGTATTCATCTTATAAATGAAAATGTGCACTCTTTGATCAGCATCCCCTGATTTCCCCCACCCCCAAGCTTCTGGTAATGATAATACTCCTCTGTGTTTCTATGGGTTCAACTTTTTCATATTCTGCATGTAAGTGATGTCATACAGTATTGGTTTTCTGTGTCTGGCTTATGTCCTCCAAGTTCACCCATATTTTCAGAAATGACAGGATTACCTCCATTTTTTAAGGCTGAATAATATTCCATTACATATGCAGCTATATTTTCTTTTTCTACTCATCTGTCGATGGGCACTGAGATTGTTTCCATATCTTAGCTATTGCAAGTAAGGCTACAGTGAACGTGGGAGTGCAGATATCTTTATGAAGTGGTAATTTCTTTCTCTTTAGATTTAGACTCAGAAGTGGGATTGCTGGATCATATGGTTGTTCTACTTTTAACTTTGGGGGTAACCTTCATACTGTTTTTCATAGCGGCTTTACCAATTTACCTTCCTAACAGTGTACAAGGGTTCCTATTTTCCACAATCTCACCAGTGCCTCATCTTTTGGCCTACTGAGAATAGCCACCTTAACCGGTATGAAGTGATATCTCCGTGTAGATTTAATTTGCATTCCTCTGATGATTAGTGATGTTGAGCACCTTATTATATACTTATAGATCATTTGTACATCTTCTTTTGAAAATTGCCTATTCATGTCCTTTGCCCATTTTAAACTGGATTATTATTATTTGTTATTGACTTGAATAAATTACTTATGTATTTTGGATGTGAATGCCATATTAGAGACATGATTTGCAAACATTTTTTCCCATTTCCTAGATTGCCTTCTCGTTCTTTTGAATGTTTCCTTTGCTGTGAAAAAGAACTTTTTAAATTGGTGTAGTTCCACTTATTGTTGTTTTTATTTGCCTGTGCTTTTGGTGTCATAACAAAAAAAATATTGCTAAGGGAAATGTGAAGGACCTTTTCCTTTATTTTTCTGTTATTAGAGTTCTATGGTTTTAGATCCTTTGTTCAAATTTTTAATCCATTTTGAGTTGATTTTTTGTATGGTATAAGATATGAGTCCAACTTCATTCTTTTGTTTGTAGACAACCAATTTTCCCAACACCATTTACTGTTGAGACTCTTTTCCGCCATGTGTATTCTCAGCTCCTTAGTCAAAAATAAGTTGATAGTGTATATGTAGGTTTCTATCTGGCTTCTCTATTCTGTTCCATTGGTCTTTGTATGTATTTTTATGCCAATATCATATTGTTTTTGATTATTATAGCTTTGTAATATAATTTGAAATCAGGAAGTGTGATGCCTCCAGCTTTGTTCTTCTTTCTCAGGATGGCTTTAGCTATTTGGTGTTTTTTGGTGGTTCCACAAGAATTTTAGGATATCTTTCTATTTCTTTGAAGAATGCCATTGGAATTTTGATACAGGTTACATTGAATCTGTAGATTGTTTTGGGTAGTGTGAACGTTTTTAAATATGAAGTCCTATAATAACTGAACACAAGACAACTTTCCACTTATTTGTGTCTCCTTCAGTTTCCATGTTTCATAGCTTACAGTATACAGATTTTTAACCTCCTTGTTTGTTTCTAAATATTGTATTATTTTTGATTTGTGTTAAATAGAATTGTTTTCTGATTTCTTTTAGTATAGTTCACTGTTAGTGTCTAGAAACACTACCAGTTTTTTTACATTGATTTTGTATCCTGTAACTTTACTATATTCACTTATTAGTGCTAACAGTTTTATGTGGAGTCTTTAGGGGTTTCTACATGTAAGATCATGTCATCTGAAAACAAATAATTTTGCTTTTTTTGTTCCGGTATGGATGCCTTTTGTTTCTTTTCATTGCCTAATTGCTTGATTTGGTACTTCTAGTACTATGTTAAACAAAGGTGTCTAAGGTATGCACCATTGTCTTCTTTCTGCCTGAGAAGTAGAGCTTTTCACTTTTGACTGTTGTTTATGTCATCTGTGGATTGCCATATATAGCTTTTATTATGTTGAGGTGCATTCTTTCTATTCCTAATTTGTTGAGAATTTTCACGATGAAAGAGTGTGGAATTGTGTCAAATGCGTTTTCTGTGTCTATTGTGATAATCAAATAGTTTCTGTCCTTTATTATGTTAATGTAGTATATTGCATTTATTTGTTTGTAGAAGTTGAGCCATTCTTGCATCCCAAGAGAAATTCCCACTTGATTTCAATACAAGATCCTTTTGATATACCGTTGAATTCAGTTGCTAGTATTTTGTTGAGTCTTCTTGCAACTATGCTTATCATGAATGTTGGCATATAGTGTTCTAATCTTGTGGTGTCTTTGTCTGGCTTTCATACTGGGGAAATGCAGTTTTTATAAAATGAGTTTGGAAATGTGTCTTTTTAAAATTTTTAGAGAAGTTTGAGAAGAATTGGTATTAGTTTTTCCTTAAATGTTTGGTAAAATTCAGCAGTAAAATCATCTCGTTGTTAGAAGATTTGATTTCTGATTCAGTCCCCTTACTCAATATTGGTCTTTTCAGATTTTCTGTAACTTTGTGATTCAGTCTTAGTAGGTTGTATCTTACTAGGAATTTATCCAGTTCTAGGTTATCCAATTTGTTCTCTTATAATTGTTTATAGTAGTTGCTTATGATCCTTTGTACCCCTGTCATAAGAGTTATAATATCTTTTCTTTCATTTTTAATTCTATTGATTTTAGTTTTTTCTGTTTTTTTCATAGTCTATCTAAAGGCTTGGAAATTTTTTTCTTTAATCTTTTCAACAAATTAACTTTTGGTTTCATTAATATTTTCTATGTTTTTTTAGCCTCTATTTCACTTATCTCTGCTCTGATCTTTGTTATTTTCTTCCTTCTGCTAACTTTTAACTGAGTTTCTTCTTCTTCGCTTTCTTAATTCCTTGAGGGGAAAAGTTAGGTTGTTTGTTTGAGGCTTTTCTTTTTTAATATAGGTATTTATTACTCTCAATCTTCCTCTTAGAACTATTTTTGCTGCATTCTCTATGTTTGATATGTTGTATTTCCATATATATATATATATATAAAATATTTTTAGATTTATGTTTTGATTTCATCTTTGACCCACTAGCTGTTCAGGAGTGTGTTGTTTAATTTCCACAGATTGGTGGATTTTCCAGTTTATTATTTCATTTTGATATAGCTACACCTGCTCTTTTTCAATTGCGTTTTGCATAGAATATCTTTTTTCATCTGTTCACTTTTAGCTTAAGTGTGTCCTTAAAGCTAAAGTGAGTCTCTTGTTAACTGCATATAGTTGGGTTTTAATTTTTATTGTTCAGTCACCATGTGTCTTTTGATCAGGTCATCTACACATTCAGTAAAATACCCTCAGAGACACTTTTAATCAAAAGTACCATACAAACTATGGTTATAAATAATACAAACTATGGTTATAAATAATTTTTATTACTGCAAATTAAATAGGACTGAGACAACTTACAAAAGGCTCTGACAAGTTTCATAGTCCCTTATGCTAGTCAAGGAACCAGTAATTATTTATAAGGGAAAGAAAGGCATAATATATTGGAACATATTCCTCATTATGTGCTACCCTAGAAATCTAGATAAAGTGTAAATAGAAGGGCCAGGATTAAATTATCTATTATTTTGTGACCTAAGCAAACCTTAATGACTGAACTCAATGTGAGGAATTTTTCCAAATCTATCTCCTGGCCGAATCTGAACAACTATTGTTTTAAAAACATTGAAAAATGAAATAGAATGTGTATAGAATTATAGGCAAATTTATTTTTCTGGAAGTGGAGACTAAAATTTACTTTGAGACAAAATTATTTTTGTTTAAAAAATTTACCAGTGTGAAAAATGTAAAGCATTGTTTATTTCTGAAGCTGCAAAATCAACTTAAATATTAACGCTTATGCTCTATATTTTATAAATGAAAATTATTGTGTGTAAAATATATCAAATTGTGTATTGAAGCTAATTATCATTTTGGTCAAGAGACATTTTTAGGTTTTGGTTACTTTTTGAGTACAGGTTGGTCAAGAGAAATACAGAGATGGGACTCAGCTGAATTATTTCCCATTCCAACCAACCAAATATTTTTGTTTGATTTTTGAGTATTGTTTCCAATATGTTAATCCTTGCCAGATTCATGGATATTCAGGAAGTAAACAATACTACTTCAGGAAACAACTGATCACCTGTGGCATGGACCTGTGGAGTGAGCCATTTTCCAAATATAAGTAAAGATTTCAGGGCTGCTTTGGGAATGTCTGAGACCCTGGAATGTGTATTGGTAATCTCACAAAGAAAATTCTTAGGAGTAATTAAGATAACTGCTACTTCAGGGGTTCACTATGTCAGTAAAGTAGAGCCAAAGTGAGCCAGAGTAAGAGCTGCAAGAAGATGGAAGAAGAGGCACACACTACATTTGTGAGAACACGTGGAGCACCCTTTGGATGTTTCTGAGAAAACTATTGTTTATATCAATCAATCGTGTAGAAAAGGGCTTAGACCCTTTGAATAGAAGTATGAAAATTATATATAAAATCAACAGATGGAAGAATGAAAGACAGACTCTACACTACAGATCCCAAAACTACCATTAAAATTACAACAAGAATCAAGAAGACTGACATCTGTGTTTTCTATTTTAATAAGAAAGAAAAAGAGAGGTTTATAGAAAAACCACTGTTTTATTGTTTTACACTGAAGGATAAATGATGTGTTTGAAAACTTCTTTTGGACTTTCTAGATGATTTTTACCTATATACTAGGTAGCCTATAGTCTAGGAGGAAAATTGAAGAGAAATACTGAATACACAGAATATTGTGTAAATAAAAGCAGACAGATAATAAGTATCTAGGGAAGCAATGGTATTTAGTCTTGTTCAAGCAATCAAATTCATAGAAGTGTCAAAAAATGATCTCAGGAGAGAGTGATAGGGAATGGGGACCAGGAAGTAAGGAGTGTCTTTATAAGCAATTCAATTTTTTAAATAGTTAACCTTTATATTTTGATTCTCCTAATTTCTGTTATTTCTAAGGCATCACTAGATAGATAACTATTAAATCATGCATTACCACATGACTTCCTGGAGCTCTCTTTTACTTTTTCTTTCAAGAATTAGTTAACATTTAGAAATTAATAAAATTTCAATTTTATATTGCTGATCAGTTTAATGCTTAAAGATGTCAGGCATTCTCTAGAGTTTTTATCTTAGTACTTTACATTTTATAATTTATTAAAATTTGCTATGCCTTTGATATCCTAGTACTTCTATTTTTAATAAATTATGAAAATATTATGATTATGGTATATAATTTTATTGCATATTTACAACTGAATTCCTTCTTTAATACTTTTGTTCCTTTAACGTACTCTAATTTAAGAGAAATATTTTTCTGGTCTGGATTGCAATCAAGAATAGCATTTTCCTTTAGCTATCATGTTTCTTAGTCTCCTTTATGTTGTAACAAATGCTCAGTCATTTTCTGCTTTTTTCTTTGACTCTGGAAGACAACCAGACAACTATTTTGCAGATTGATTTTCAAATTGGGTTTGTCTTAAGTTTACCCATGATTCAATTTAGGTTATGAATTTTTGGTGAGAATACCATAGAAGTGATACAGTGTCCATCTCAATGCATCATACTAGTAATCTAATGTGACATTAATTTTATCCTTCATTGACAATATTAACTTTGATGACTTTGATACTGCACTGCCACACATTTGTAGTAAGAAAAAACAAAATGAAAAACCAGTTTCACTTAAAATTTTTCCTCAATGAAGCAATAAAATTAATTTTATGAAATCTTAATGTAAGCACATATCTGTTTAATATTCTGTGTTACAAAAAGGGAAGTATGCAAAAAGAACTAACACTATATACTTACCTATTATGGTGGTCATGAAGTAAAGTACTTATGTGCCTCTTTTTTATACAAAACTGTCTTCATATGAAATGCCAATTGACAGGCAGTGTTCAGCCATTCATATATAAGTATTTGGTAGATGTCTTCTAAAACATAAACTAAGTCTGACACTTCAAGAAAATCAACTAGTAGTATTTGTTTTAGATAATAATTCAATAAATGAAAATTGGAATTTTGGAAAACTTGCATCTACCACCTTGAGCTTTACAGCTTCCTTATACTAAAGGCCTTTCTGATGAGAGTTATGATGCTGACAAAGGTAAGTTTTTGGTATTTTAGAATGAGATGAGTCACCATTACAAACACCAGTATAATTCAGCAAACCTATATTTTCCGAATGACCAAAGCATGATAGGACAAAGTCATGCCAAAATAAGTTTCATTTAAAAATGCATGAGAGGCCAATGGATTTTCACAGAGGAGAGTACAAAAACTTCACTGATATGATATTAGGTTTCATACTATATGTTACCTACATAAAAATTACAATTATTGAATTTTGCTATAGCACCAAAGAATAATATACACTATTATCTGAATCAGCAATTAAAATACTATTCTCCTTCCCAATTACCTATATGTGAAAGTGAAGCTAGATTTTCCATATATATTTAAAATAAAAAAATGTGTTGTATTAATTTAAGTGCAGGAATAGATATGAGAATCTAACTGAGGATTACCCAACCCAGGAAGGGTTAAAGAGGGCTTCCTATTTCAATCTGAGACCTGAAAGAAGAAGAGATTTATAGTCAAAGGTTTTAGAGAATGGACAAGAGAGTAGTCAAACACAAGGCCATTTGCCAACCCCATACTTTAGTTGCAAGATCCTTCTACCAAATTCTTTTCTCCTTTCATTTTTAACATTTTTTGGAGACTTCTTTTGCACTTAAGATTTTCTCATTACACAAAGAAGACATTTTGAGAAGAGTTTAATCTCAGCCTCCTATCCTCTTCGTAATTTAAGTAAGAACTATCTTGGAATTCTCTACAACAGGCCATGAAAAATTAAGATTAATCCAAATTTTCTGTGGCTCCACAGTACAATTTGCTTTCAGACATTACAGTTACTTAGTACACTATTATAATCATCTATATAATTTATATTTAACTGTGTGTGTGTGTATATATGTGTGTGTATATATGTGTGTGTATACATATATATATCTCAATGAGGATTTACAAGAATTTACAAGAACATATGAACATATAGGAAAAAATTTAATATGTTTGATTGGATCTGCTTGTTTTCGCAATTAGTAAATCAGCCATAATTCATGCTTTCAAATTCTGAGATAGGCAATTTAATAGAAGCATAAACATGGAGAAAAATAGCAAGTGCAATCCTGCCCTCCTCACAAAAAGAGTTTATACCACTTCATACGGTAAAAAATAACCAATGACATCCAATAGAAAAAAACATCTGAAAGTACTTTTCATTGTTTAACCATTATAAACCAGCTGTGGAGGCCTCTGGGAGGAAAACATTTTATTTAAATTTTGAAATATCAACTTTCATCTTATTTTTGTTTAATAACTTTGGTTTCTAAAAAGTATATTTGTCATAAGAAACAAACACACCAAATAACTTGAGGAATAAAAGATAAAATGAAACATTTCAAAGATCTTGTGTACTGGTATATTTTCTCAAGATGTTATTGTGAATGCGTGCTTCCAATACAAAAAAGTAGCAAAAAGTGGGAGGGGGAAAATAAGATTAGATAACTAGGTAATAACCATAAACGATGCCCTTCTTAAGAAATCCAGTTGTTGTTTATCTTAGAATCTAAAACAATGTAATGAGATGCTTTTGTTCATAAAAGTCACTCAAAATCCAGAGTTATAAATGTCAACAAGCTGCGTGAAAGCTCAACTTTAAAGATTTAGTACTATGTACAAATGAAGACAAAAATAAGCACAAACGTAAGAGTTGCATTTTAATATAGGTATCCATTATCTAATGTTTATATAATGGAAGCCAAATGACTTCATTATTATCTGTGCTATTACACTGAATACCAAATGAACTCATCATACAGGCATACTTGCTTTAAAACCTATTACAGCCCCATCAATGACAAGAGCAACATATATATGCAAACTTCTTTAGATGACTAATTTGATTTTTGTGTTAACTGCTAATGTATTATTAATCAACAGTTCATTATACTTTTAGATAACCTTAGTTTATTTCTGCTTTATTTGTACACAACTCATTTCTGTAATGTCTTGCTCTATAAAATTTTATTCCTATTTAAACATTATTATCCTTAGATAATAAACACATATATGCAAATATCAGATGGAAAAATATTGAGCCTACTAAATTATTTGGTTATGTCCAGATCTTAGAAAGTACAATTGTTTTGGTGCAAAGTTTTTTTCCATTAACTTGATAATTTTCAAAATAAAATAATTGAACTCTGGCTTAGACTACATATTCACATACAAAAACTCCTTGAACACACCCAGTTTATCATTTCAATTTTTATTGTTCTGAATTTGTCTCATAGATGGAAATTTAATTTGCTTGGTACATAAATTGTTGTTTTGATTTGCTGGGTCATAGCTAAAATAAAATGATAAAATGTAGTCAGATGATATGCTATCTAAAAACAAAAATAAAAATCAATAGTGAGTCAAACATTGTAAAGTTGATTTCAAAGAACCATAGAATTAAAACAGACACATTTTTCTAAGCAGGTAAATAAAAGCTGTTGATGTTTACCAGAAACAACATATTTTCATGAGAAAATCTAGAGTTTAAACAGCTGGCGTTATTATGGAAAGTTCAACTATCAGTAAAGAAAATTGGCAATGGTTTTTGATCCTTCCCTGAGGCAATCAGAGATACTCACTAGAATTACATACATATGTATGTAAGAACTATTCACTTAAAATATCTGACTAATTTATAGTTTGTTTGGATATAATATTGGTGTGTTATATACCCCTAAGTCTTCCCAACAATATAATGGATTATTGAAATATGTATAACTCCTCTTTTTAAATATGATGAGTCTTATTTATTTATTTTTCCTCCCAACTTTTACTTTAGGTTCAGAAGTTATGTGTGCAGATTTGTTTCATGTGAAAATTGCGTGTTGCTGGGGTTTGGTGCACAAATGATTTTGTCCCCCAGGCAGTGAACATCATACCAGCTTGGTAGTTTTTCCATCCTCACCCTCCTTCCACCCACACTTTGCCCTTAAGTAAGCCCTGGAGTCTATTATTCTCTTCTTTGTGTTCATATGTATGCAACATTTAGATCCCACTTATAAGTGAGAATATGCAGCATTTGGTTTTCTCTTCTTGCACTATTTCCCTTAGATATTGGCCTCCAGCTGTATCCATGTTGCAGGAAAGGACATGATTTTTTTATTTTTTATGGCTGCATAGTATTACATGGTGTAAATGTACCACATTTTCTTTACCCAGTCCAGTATTGATGGGTGTCTAAGTTTATTCCATGTCTTTGCTATTGTAAAAAGTGCTGTGATGAACATACAAATGCATGTGTCTTTTTGGTACAACAATATATACTCCGTCCGGTACATACCCAGTAATGGGATTGCTAGGTAAAAAGGTAGTTCTGTTTTAAGTTCTTTGAGAAATCTCCAAACTGCTTTTCACAATGGCTAAACTAATTACATTACCATCAGCAGTATATAACCATTCTCTTTTCTTTACATCCTCACCACCATGTATTATTTTTTGACTTTTTATAATAGCCATTCTAACTGGTATGAGATGATATCTCATTGTGGTTTTGATTTGCATTTCTCTAATGATTAGTGATGAGTATTAATGTTTGTTGGCCATTTGTATGTCTTCTTTTGAGAAGTGACTGTTCATGTCCTTTGCCCACTTTTTAATGGGGTTGTTTGTTTTTTGCTTGTTGATTTGTCCAAGTTTTTTATAGATTCTGGATGTTAGGCTTTTGTTGAATACATAGTTTACATATATTTTCTTCCATTCTATAGGTTTTCTATTTACTCTGTTGATAGTTTCCTTTGTTGTGCAAAAACTCTTTAGTTTAATTAGGTCCCATTTTTCAATTTTTCTTTCTGTTGCATTTACTTTTCGAGTCTTTGTCATGAAATCTTTTTCAAGGCCTATGTCCAAAATAGTATTTTATAATTTTTCTTCTAGGGTTTTTATAGTTTGAAGTTCTACATTTAAGTCTCTAAACCATCTCGAGTTGATTTTTGTTTGTGGTGAAAGAAAGGGGTCCAGTTTCAATCTTCTGCAGCGACCAGCCTATATTATCCCAGCATCATTTATTGAATACAGAGTCCTTTCCCCATTGCTTGTTTCTGTCGACTTTGTCAAAAATCAGATGGTTGTAGGTGTGCAGTTTTATTTCAGGATTTTCTAACTTGTTCTATTTGTCTATGTGTCTATTTTTGTACCAATATCATGATGTTTTGGTTACTGAAGTCTTGTAACATAGTTTGAAGTAAATTCATTTGATATTTCTGGCTTTGTTCTTTTTGCTTAGGATTGCTTTGACTATTCAGGTTCTTTTTGGTTCCATATGAATTTTAGGTAGCTTTTTCTAATTGTATGAAAAATGATGTTTATAGTTTGATAGGAATAGCATTGAATCTCTAAATTACTTTGGGTTGTATGGCTGTTTTTACAATATTGATTCTTCCTGTCCATGAGCTTAGAGTATTTTTCCATTTGTTTGTGTCATCTCTGAGTTATTTCAGTACTGTTCTACAATTTTCATTGAATAGATCTTTTACATCCTTGGTTACCTATATATCTAGGTATTTTGTTCTGTTGTGGCTTTAAATATGACAAATCTGGTAATAGAAATTGCTTCATGTCATTCATACAAACACTAACATGTCATGATACATACAAGATACAGAAATATGTATTCAACACACCAATGTGACAGACAGGGTTTTCACAGACAATGGAATAAAGCTCAGGGACTTTGGTAGCCAATGATCATGGCATGTGGAATTCAACCTCAGTAGTGCTAGGGAGCTGTGCCATAGAAATGCATTTTATATTTAGTAAAGTGACTCTTACAATGCATCAACCAACAAATGGAATGTTAGTTAAATATATTTCCACAGGAAAATGCAAAGTGGAGTCATAACTGAATACCTCTTATGAAAACATTTCAATAGTTACTAGCTAACCTTTATTTAATGCTTGATAAAAGTAAGCACAACTTCAAATTCTTGATTGGTTTAAATTGTTTAATACTTATTACAGCCTTAGACTGGAGGTGTTATCAGCATTTTATAGATAGTGCCCTATAGAAGTAATTTGTCTAAGAGCACATAGCTAAAAAAGAGCAAGATTCAAACCCAAACCACTTTATTTCAGAACTCAAATTCTTCACCCATGGTCTTTTACTATAGTTACGTTTTTAGTTTGCAAATAAAAAGAGTGAAAATTTATATAAAGTAACTAATAATATTTTCAATCCTAGAGAATATATTGGGAATAAATTTTCTTACCTCAAAATTTACAAAATGTACTTATGTATCTAAGTTTTAATTATCACTGATACAGAAGAACAAGTACAACTTTAATTAGTCATAAGGAAAGAAATATTGACTATTATTTTAACATGAAAAGAATTTAAATCTATGAGAATTGGTTCTTTGTATTTCTAATAAATTATAATTTTCCACTTACATAACATTTGTGTTATTTCTCT
Source organism: Pongo pygmaeus (assembly GCF_028885625.2). NCBI lineage: Eukaryota > Metazoa > Chordata > Mammalia > Primates > Hominidae > Pongo > Pongo pygmaeus. Next base: position 25,771,515 of record NC_072388.2, on the reverse strand, counting down.
GTAGATATTACAAATCCATATGTATTTCTCTAGAAAATTTTATTTTTTTAACAAAATATATTATGAATAGAATATTGGATGATTATTTTTGGTTAAATTTGCTATCAAATTCTATTGGAATTATATTTTGTCACAAGCTGGTAAGCTATTCACTATTGTAGACATTCTCTTGTGTAAAATATATATCTGTGAGGATTGTCCTGGCAAAACTGTGAATGTAACAAATGTTTCAAAAGTTCAGCAAAATCATCCCAACATTTAGTAGTATTTTCAGTGGAAAATTATTGAAATTGTTACTTATTTTGAAGCTACAAAGTATTAGAATACCTAGAATGCTTGGCAATGAGCCCTGTTGGAGTATTAACAGCTTGTTGTCTTCTAAATCTAATCCTAAGAGGTTGTGCATATTTAAATTTGAATCAAGTTGATTTTTCTAAACTTTAGCTATTCCTAGCCATTGTAAACTTTTCTGCCCAATACTCAATAATAAGGAAAAGTAGTTTTTGTTTTTGTTTTTTTCTCCTGAGGGAAAAATAGACTTTTATGTACTTCCTACATGGGAAGTACATTTTGAGTTATTCACTCAAAATAATAAATAATTGTCTTGTGAAACTTAGAACAAAAAAAATCAAAAGAAATATAAATCTACATTCTAACAAGTTTACCGCTGTACCCCACAAAACCTTTGGTAACAATGATGTCTACAGATTGTCTTAAAAGACTTGGATACCACCAGATGGTGCTCTTACAGAGCCAGAGACAGAACATTCTCTACAAGATTTGAATAAATAAAGAAATAAATGTAGTGACTTTGTGAATTAGAGAGGTCATTATCTTTCTCTCACATTCTCAAAGAATCCCATGATGCTCATTAATCCATGTTTGAAAACATTTTTCAGTGCCTGAAAATTTGGAATCCTAACACATTTTTAAAAACCATATTGAAAATGTTAACAAAAAATAAAAATAGCTAAAAAAAAAGACTTTTAAATTGGCAGGATTCTTGAGACTGATATGAAGAGAGAAAAAGAGACTACTATATATAGCTTGAACCATAGTAAGTGCTCATAAATGTTCAATATTATCATTAAATAATAGTATTATTGTTAAAAGTAGTATTAACTAATATGTGTATGATGATCAAAATGTTAAATTTAACAGATGTCCACCAGAAAATGTCACATACAAATATATGTGCATATATTTAAATTTATACTTATTCCTATATTGTGTACAAAATTTATGAGATTAACTTGAAATACATGGCAAATAAAAAATCAAATGATAAGAGTTTCTTGTGTTCCTCCAAAACATGATTTGATGACAATCCCAATATGTCTAAAGTAAATCTATTTGAAATAGTGATATAAACTTGACAAAAATGTTATTATTGAAAAAACATCCTTCAATTATCTGTTGATTTTAACCAAACGGAAATATAACAGTCCTCACATTGTAAGGCATCCCCCTCTTCAGTTCCAATAAAGTGTCACTGTGTTTATTTGAAAATCAGCCTTACAGTTGATACTTTTCCCCAAGAATTTTCAAAATTAGTACATGCACAATCTTCATCTTCACTAGTTTCACAGATTCCTCCTTTTGGCAACTCATTTTAAAGTTTTGTGTAATACCTTATATCCATAAAATAGTAAGGATAGAGGTCCATCCTTAACAGTTGCCTAGGTTTAAATCCTGCATTAAGTTATTTAATGTCTCCAGGACAGATTTCTTCTCTATTAGAAATAATATTTAAAATAGTGTCTGTGGTATAGCATTATATTCCCCACCTTGAGAATTTGTACACGCACACACACACACACACACACACACACACATATCTTGAACGGTGTTTAGCATATAAAATGGGCTTTTAAACATTAGCTATTGTCATTATCATTGTGGTTGCTGTTAATGCGTCCATGGCAAGAGAATAAAATGGAAACTATATAATAAACTTTTATTTTTGAAATAATTTAAATAATTTCATGTTAATATGTGATTATAGTATATAAACAACAGAGAAAGAAATATCCTATTTTGTGAGTAAATCATAATAATGGATGGTAGCTTTTGTTTTATTTTCTATATGTTTATATGAAAAGGTTATAGAGGCTTGTAAAATACAAGTAATATCTAAACATATAGAATAAAAAGTGAATGTACGTTTTCTCTATCCCTTTTAAATTTATGTTTATTCCCAGATATAATCAAAATTACCATTTTTAGTTTTATCTTTTATTGGTCTTTCTTGGAAAACTGCTCTTTGTCTTTCCTAGACTATTAATAAATATTCAAATATTAGGCAATTAAGAGGAACTCACATCCTCTTTCAGCACTACCCACTATTTTCTCAGAAAATTCTACTCTCTACCCACTATTTTCTCAGAAATTCTCTTCCATTTAGTCCAAAATGTATGTTTAAAATAACCATACCTCTTATCCCTTGTGTGTGTGTGTGTGTGTGTGTGTGTGTGTGTATATATGTATATTCTTGAGTATACATATATACATATATGTATATTCTTGAGTATACATGTGTACATATATGTATATTCTTGAGTATATATGTGTACATATATGTATATTCTTGAGTATATATGTGTACATATATGTATATTCTTGAGTATATATGTATACTTGAGTGTATATATATATACTCAAGAATAACTAAAATGTATATATACATATATTCATATATACGTATATGTATACAAATATACATATATATACAAATATACATATATACATATATATTCTTGAGTATACATACACATATGTATATTCTTGAGTATATGTATATTCTTGAGTATATATATATTCTTGAGTATATATACATATGTATATATACATATATACATATATACACATATATACATATACACACATATATACATATACACATATATACATATATACACATACGTGTATGCATACGTATATATACACATACGTGTATGCATACATATATATACACATACGTGTATGCATATACGTATATATACTCAAGAATAAGTAAAATTCAAATTATTGAAATAAATTGTATTACAAATATTAAAATTTTATTCATAGAATAGTTAGAAACTTTGTATCCTAGATGTAAATATTGCTCAATTTCCTCAAGATCTACTTCTTTGTCAAGTTTAATGGTGTCAGTAGAAAAAAACATGATTAGCAAATACTCTTTCATTCAATGACAATAAACTCCAAGGTAGCTCTCCTTTAAGTTGCCATATCCCTATTAAAAGTTAAGTCACATTATAGGTAGTTAAACTTCACAGAAAATCCTCAAGCTTTATGAGAACACATATTTTCAAACCTCTTTTCTTACCCCAAATATTAACAAAACTCTTAAGAGCATACATTACCAGTGTGCATTTTTTCCTATGATTTATCCAATTTTTGGTGTTCTTCAGTGGAGGTGATAATAAGCAAATGGCAGGAAGCCAGGGTCGTGTTAATGTGATGGAAATGTGAGATGCTCATGTACAAATGCTAAAGAAGAGAGACAAAAAGATAACGAATGAGCTCTTCTCCATCTTTAAAAACTGGGAATTCACTCCTTAAAAATGGAAACTAATTGCAAATTTCACAAGAAATGCTATTTTAATACACAGAAATTAGGACATTTTGGAAGTTCAGCTATTAAAAACAATTCCTTGGTGAATTTTGTGTTGCACTAAGCTACATTATAAAGTTTCCAAAAATATTTCCTACCTTCTGTTTATATTGTTGTCCTTCATTTTCCTAAAAGTGCATCTCTGATTTGTGGCTTCGCTCCAGTTTTTCATTTCCCCTGTATTGCTCTCCTGCTTCTCCTCAACCAATGCTTCAATGCATAAAAATGTAGTTTACTTTTTAAATTAAAAGTTCCTTAATTTTCCCTTTTTCAAGAATCAAAGTGCATACATGGATACTGTACAATTTATTCTCTTCCCATTGCTGTTAGTTCAGGTGTGTTAGTCTTTCCTTCCCAGTGTGACCATCACTTCAGGACAGAAGTGATGACTATACTGGTCTTTATGCGGTATGTTTTTTAAAATGTATAGCATGATGGATTTCAGGATCATACACACTAATTTTTTATTCTTATCCCATATTGTATATATGAATGCATTTCATATATTTTCACACAAAACTTGAAGAAATGCATGGATATAGGGAAAATGACATTAGATATCTTTACCTAATTAGCAAATAAGGTAACTTTATTGTGCTATTTTATAGTTAATTTTGACAAATATTAAACTAGATATATCTTTTAAAAATATTCTTTCCTTAATAATAAGGCATATTAGATGCTGTGAAGATACACCTAAAATAATAATAATGCCAGTTTAAATTAGACTTCCTGAAAAATATCCCAGGCTTCCCACTGGTCCTGAATGTGGCCTATTCTGCTGAAATGGAAATTTTGCTTCAACTCACAATATCAACAGTTCAGATTCCTTGGTCTTTCTGGCATATGATTAGGAGAGGTTGGACTAGTGGGAAAATAATAATACATAAGAGAGGACTTTGCTATAATTTATCTTCCCCTCCTTATGTCCCTCTCCTCTGGAAAACCCCCACACTTACACATATACCACCTTCTCCAACATGGTTACTACTGTCATCACTGCCATTATTAGTGTCTCTGTTGCTTGAGTTGAGTCTTTATTCTTCAGATAAGGAATCTCAAGTTTCTAGGTAACAGAAAAGATAGGATGTATATTAAATGTAGGGAATCCTCTCCTAGTCAAAATTCAGCTGCCTTTTTTAATGATACAAAGCAAAAACCCTAAAGTCGCTATGGATTTGCTTTCCTTATAAGTTAGAATAGAAAAAAAAACTGCTAAATATTAATGAATTAAATTTTGTAATAAGATGTTTTTTACCTTACATAATTATCTCTCTTTATTTTTATTCTGATATTATCTAAAAATATAATGTAAGAATTCCAGCACTCATTTCTCAAATCGATTAGTGGTCAGCTTAAATGTTACTGTTTGGAATGTAATAATTATGTTATAGTCTATAACATTATATTCTTTATTAATCATTTAAGCAAAATATGTAGTATGTCTTTTTTTAATTTAGTTTACTGATTTCCTTATCCAAATTTATTAACTGAAGGTATAACACTTTTTATACCAGCAATATATACGCAAAGTCATGAGGAAAATAGAATAAAGAACATAATCATTTAAATTACTCCTGTGTATTAGTCTGTTCTCACACTGCTAATAAGGACATACCTGAGACTGGGTAATTTATAAAGGAAAGAGGTTTAATTGACCCACAGTTCAGCGTGGCTGGTGAAGCCTTACAATATGGTGGAAGGCAAAAGAGGAGCAAAGTCATGTCTTACATAGCGGCAGGCAAGACAGCATGTGCAGGGGAACTCCTCTTTATAAAACCATTATATCTTGTGAGACTTATTCACTATCACAAGAACATCATGGGAAAGACCCACCACCATGATTCAATTACCTCCTTCTGAGTCCTTCCCATGACATGTGGGAATTATGGGAGCTACAGTTCAAGATGAGATTTTTGGGTAGGGACACAGCAAAATTATATCATTCCACCCCTGACCCCTTCCAAATCTCATGTCTTCACATTTCAAAACCAATCATGCCTTCCCAACAGTCCCCCAAGGTCTTAATTCATTTCAACATTAACTCAAGAGTCCACAGTCCAAAGTCTCATCTAAGACACGGCAAGTCCCTTCTACCTATGATCCTTTAAATTAAAAGTAAGTTAGTTACTTCCCAGAAACAATGGAGGTACAAGATGTTGGGTAAATATACTCATTCCAAACGGGAGAAATTGGCCAAAACAAAGGGGCTACAGGCCCCATGAAGTCCAAAATGTAATAGTGCAGTCATTGAAACTTAAAGTTACAAATGATCCCCTTTGATTCCATGTCTCATATCCAGGTCAGGCTGATGCAAGAGGTGGGCTCCCAGGGCCTTGAGCAGCTCCACCCTTGTGGCTTTGCAGGGTACAGCACCCTCCTGGCTGCTTTTACAAGTTGGCATTGAGTGGCTATAGCTTTTCCAGGCACACAGTGCAAGCAGTTGGTGGATCTACCATTCTGGGGTCTGGAAGACAGTGGCCCTCTTCTCACAACTCCACTTGTCAGTGCCCCAGTGGGGCTCTGTGTGGGGGCTTCCACCTAATATTTCCCTTCTTCATTGCCCTAGCAGAGATTCTCCATGAGGGCTCCACCCCTGCAGCACACCTCTGTCTGGACATTTGGGCATTTCCATACATCCTCTAAAATCTAGGCAGAGGTTCCCAAACCTAAATTCTTGACTGCTGTACATCACAGGTTCAACACAACATGGGACATGCCAAGGCTTGGGGCTTGCACCCTCTGAGAAGCCATGGCCTGAGCTGTACCTTGGCCCCTTTTAGCCACGGCTAGAGAGGCTGGGATGCAAGGCACAAAGTCCCAAGGCTGCACACATTTCCTGGACCTGGCCCAGGAAACTATTTTCCCTTCTAGCCGTCTGTGCCTGTGATGACAGGGGCTGTTGTGAAGGTGTCTGACATGCCTTGTAGACATTTTCCCCATTGCCTTAGCAATTAACATTTGGCCCCTCATTATTTATGCAAATTTCTGCAGAGGCTTTAATTTCTTCCCAGAAAATGTTTTTTTTTTTCCTATCACATAGTGAGGCTGCAAATTTTCCAAACTTTTATGCTCTGCTTTCTCTTGAATGCTTTTCTGCTTAGAAATATCTTCCACGAGATACCCCAAATTATCTCTCTCAAGTTCAAAGTTCCACAGATCTCTAGAGCAGGGTCACAATGCCACCAGTCTCTTTGCATAGCAACAGTCCTTTACTCCAGTTCCCAACAAATTCCTCATCTCCATTTGAGACAAGCTCAGCTGGGACTTTATTGTCCATATCACTATCATCATTTTGGTCAAAACCATTCAACAAGCCTACAAGAAGTTCCAAATTTTCCCACATTTTGATATTTTCTTCTGACCCCGCCAAACTGTTCCAAGCTCTGCCTGTTACCCTGTTCCAAAGTTGCTTCCACATTTTCGTGTATCTTTACAGCAGTGCCTCAGTCCCAGTACCAATTTACTGTATAAGTCTGTTCTCACACTGATAATAAGACATACCCAAGACTGGGTAATTTATAAAGGAAAAGTTTAATTGACTCACAGTTTCACATGGCTGAGGAAGCCTCACAATCATGGTGGAAGGCAAGAGAGAAGCAAAGTCAGGTCTTACATGGCAGCAAGCAAGAGAGCGTGTGCAGGGGAACTCCCCTTTATAAAACCATCAGATCTCGTGAGACTTACTCACTGTGAAAAGAACAGCATGGGAAAGACCCACTGTGATGATTCAATTACCTCCCACCAGGTCCCTTCCATGACACATGGGAATTATGGGAACTACAGTTCCAGATGAGATTTTTTGGGTAGGGGCACAGCGAAACCATATCATCTTGTAATCAGGAAAAAATATTAAAAAATGAATTTTTTCCCTACAGTTAGCCAATCAATTATTTCAATAAGTAGGTTATCACTAGGGCTAATAGAAGGCAAAACTAGGTAGTGTTTGGAGTTACTTGTGGGTCTGCATCCTCTTTCCATTTCAATTTCTTCAAGTCTCTCTCATACCCATTGTAGTTAGTGGGTATACTTAATTGTTGTGTGTCTTTTACACAAGTCTATATTTCTTCAAGAAGTGTTAATAGCAAGGCATCTATAAAACAATCTAGTAGCACTCAGTAAAGAATGACAAGTAAGTAAGTTAAATTTAATTCTTGTTCTCATGTACTTTCTGATCAATGATGTGGAATAAATGAAACACACACACACAGATTCATGGAAAAATATTCTCAATAGCATAGGTATAGCAACTTAAACTTTTAATATTTCAATGAAAAGTCACTGGCAAAAGTGGAATTGCTGAAGAAACTATTTCTAAGTTCTAATTTTCCATTTCACTAAAATAAGCATTTTTCAAATAAGATTGGTCAGGAGTGACATCAATAAAGTAACAAAGCTTCAAACTGTCTCTCTGCCCAAAAAGTAATATTTTTACAACTTCACCAAAAAATTTGTAGAACAATTGAAAGATGATAGAAAAGAAGAAAAGCAAATTCAGATAAATGTTTCATTCAGTGCAGTCAATCAAATGAATCCTTGAGAAGTTTACGTATTACCACCTCCTATATATTTTACATTGACTTTCCCTCTATCTTCACATATGAGAAATTGAACTTTACAGCAAGGTGGACACATCCAGCCATCAGCTTAGATATGGAAAATTGTAATAGCTGTATTTTCAGATATAATTCACAGGTTAAACCTAGTGGGAATTGCTTTTCTCTGTGTGGACTTTTAAGAATGATGCATTCCACAAAATGTGTGCCACTCTCATTCTGTCTCTGAAGATCACTGGATGCTGTGAGATGGAGACAGGGATAAAGGCAATGCTGTAGACCCCCACTGAATTAACAGCTCCGATTTCATCAGCAATATGTTGATATAAGACTCCTACACTACTTTTTTTTCTTTTTTGGTTGGGAAATATAATCTTTAATGGTCGAATAAATTTCTCTCTACACATTGACTAATAGTAAATCTTTTTAGATCTCATTCAGCTTTATCGTTCCCTCTGGCAGTTCAGTTGTTGGCCCAGATTTATTAAGGTTCGACAGAAAGCAATTGAAATCTCCCTTAGAAATAAAGTTCCTGGTGTGAAGAAAAAAAAATCCATAAAAAGTCTCATCCTTAGGACAGCAACTTTTATAATGCACAACTGATCTGAATAGCTCTCTAGATTGTGGCCTTGGACAACTGTTCAGACTGCATTATTGAGTATGAACCTTGAGCTTTCTGAGTCTCTTCTTTTTGCTCTTTTACTAGCAGACCCATACATATTCTAGTCATTCTCCTTTACCATATAAAAGAGAATCAGATCTCAAGTTAGATATAAAACAAGCTCTCTAGTGTTTCTCCCCCATAAGTTAAAGCAATGTCCAAGAAACTAGTCTATCACTAATCTTTTTTCAAGGATTTAAGAGGACTTTACCATTGTTCAATTTGTTCTCACATTTATCTTGGACTATTTCCTTAAGATTAAGCATAAATGGGGAAGCACTAAAATTATTTATGTAAGAACACTGTAAGAATCTCACAATTCTCTTAAAGCATTTTTTAGTTTGTTTATTTTACATGGATGTTGTACAGTAAGCAATCAAAAGAAAGTTGTTGTACAGTCCTTCTTAAAGAGGCAGGGCTTCACAGTAACATAGTTCTTCTCTTGGATGAAATTAAAATGGAGGCGATGTGTACTAGCATTGAGCAATATGCGAAGAACATGGATTCTAAAATAAAATATTTTTGAAAATCTGGATAGGAGTCTGAGCTCTCAATGTGTAAATTTCCTTAAGTAATGGAAATTGTTTTTTGTTTTTGTTTTGTAACTTCTGACTTCTGTATGTAAAACTCTCACGAATAGTACTATTGTGATTAAAGCTGAACTGGTGTAGACAAGATGTAGAGAACTAGTATTCCAGACACAACTTTTTCTCCTACCTACCATATTGTCAAAATCCTTATTGCAGAAAAGAGAATTCACTCTTTTCAGCATCAGGCAAAAGAATTTTTTAATGAGTGTAGAATTAGTTGTGAAGGATGACAAAACAGATGCTAGGCGGAGATTTCAGAAAAAATTCTTGTTATCATGCTGCAAAACTGTCTCACAAGAGAACTCGCCTCTGTTTTACAAAGAAGTTTTGAATCCGAGTTCTTTGATTTTGTTTCATGAATCCCAAAAGATTTGGGGGTAAAATTCAAAGTATCTAAGAATGCAGTAGGGGAAAACAATTACATATTCATTTTCAATAACCTCTATGGCTATAAAAGTAGGAAGCAGTAGTAGTAATGTCCATGACTAACAAAAATTCAAATGCAGATATATTTTTGGCAGATTTCTCAAGATACCATATACCTTTATTATTACTTCACAATTTTAGTCTGTGATAGGCCTATTGTATCATCATGTTTTAGTTTTCTATAGAAACCACATATATCATAAAGTACTATATCAGAAACTTATTATAAAAATAATTTGATGCTGCTTTTGTTATATTTTCACATATTTATTTTCACATATTTTTTGTTTTCACATATTTACTTAGCTATCTCTTAGAACAGTTTTAAATTCACAGCAAAATTGAGTGGAAAGTACAGAGAGTTCTCATCGATCCTTTGCCCAGCCATTTGCACAGCCTTCCCCACTATTGACAACCCTCACCAGGTGGTACATTTCTTAGAACTGATACTGACATCGCTATCACCCAAGGTCCACAGTATATGTTAGAGATCACTCTTGGTGTTGTATATTCTATAGGTTTGAAAAAAATACATAATCCTATGTATCCATCATTATAGTGCCATACAGAATAATTTTATGGAAAATGATAGAGAACAACTGTAAACAATACAAAGAAAATCAAGGGGGAAGATTTTCAGAGAATATTTCTTCAATGCTAATTTTATATACAGATTTTTATTTTATTTCCACAAAATGGCCATAGTGGAAAGTCATGTAAAATGTAAATGAAGATTTGAAAGGATGTATTTGGGTCCCAGTTTCACGATTTATCTGTTGAATGACTATGGGCAAAGACATGCACCTTATTATCTAAAGTTTTATAAAATTAAGATAGTACCATATACTTCCTGAGGGTGTAGAAGCAATAGAAATCTTATACCCAAAAAATTTTTAAAAAGAGCCTAGCTCATGTTATTGTAAAGATTTAGTAGTATTACAATTGCTCTATTTTTCACCATGTAAGTTAGCAAATTTTGAATAATATAAATTTTTATTTTCATATATATTTTTCAAAATTATATGTTAATTAACATTCTCTTTTTTATTAACATTTGGTTTTCTATGAGAATCCTTCATCCATGGAATCTATTCATTCCTATAATAACCAAGATTTATTGTTTCCTTGCTATTATTAATAGTACATAGTCCCTACTATATCTCTATATCTAAGAATTATCTCTATTATTATGTGTTTTAATAGCTCTATGACTTTAATCTAGTCAAATTTTCTTAGATCTTTTCTTTTACTACCTAATATTTTTCTTCTTCTAATTTATTTTAAATGTTCCTTGCTTTGAATTTAAATTGACCAACATGAACCTATTGTATGAAGAATTATTTTGCTAATCATTCACTTTCTTAATATTTATTTTAATGTCCATTCCAAATCTAAAGCTCCATATATTAAAATTAGAAAACAAAATTTCTTCTTACAAGTTTGCTGTTGCTTTCAGTAGAAGTTCTGTATTTTTCCAAACACCTAAATTCCCAATCTGAGGGACCATGCTGATCTACCTCTGTTTTCTGTTGACCTATATTTAATTTATCTCTAGGCCTGATAACTATTTTGTCTGTGACATCTCTGATGCAAACCTATTAGTATGAACAACTAACACTGAAACCTAAGATGCTAAATTATCTCAAAGGAAGATACTATAATTTTAACTATATTTTTAATTTACTTTATAAAAACAAAAAAAGCCTATATTGAATAACATAGTTGTAAACTGTTTAGAAACACTATAACATTGAAGTAAAAAATTAAAGCATTTTGTTGGTTTTTATTAATAAATTTGCTTATTTAATCTTGGGAGAATTTTTATTTATTGTGAGACTCACTCTCCTCAAGCACAAAAATGGATTAAATACTCAAATGGTTATTGCGAGAATGAAATGATAAAGTGGACATAAAAAGCAGAATGCCAAGTACACAATGCACCTTTCATTTTCATATAAAAAGGAAAGGAACAATTTAATTGCCAAATAAAATCCTGAAAGTACCTGGAACAAAACGTATTACTATTTTTTTGGTAAATACTTTTTCAGTCAAGTTGGGTACATTTCCAAATATTGATTCCAGGAATATATAGGATTAAGGTAAAAAATGGCAGTGGGAAGCCCCCAAAGCAGTTTCATGTATACAAGTCATCAAACTATCACTCTCTAAATCATGAGGATTTCCTTCTGATCATATACTACTGTAAAGACTGATGGGCATGAAAATAACATTGTTGTGAATAACTGAGAAAGTAACTAACATACTAGTCATATAATATGTTATTTGTAATTACTGGTCCAAGAGGTATCCCCTTGATAGAGTCAGGATGATTAATCTCCATTCTCTTTGGAATGTCAAAATGAAAATGCCTGTATCTTTTTTCCATGTTCTTTGAAATGATAAAATACTTTTCTAGTTATATCACTTGCTTTGAGTTTAAAGAGAAGACACATTTATGAAAATAGTACTAATATTTTAGTAATTTTTAACCTTTCCCGAAATCCAAATTGATTATGCAAATTTACAATTAACAGACAAGAAAAGGATTTAGGCAATCTCCGATTTTCTGACAGCTCAATTTAAATTGACCCCAAGTTGTTGTTTTTTAACATATATTTATCACTTTTAAACGTGTTAATTGTGTGGCAAGCGCTGCAGCTGGGATTAATTTAGGGCGTTTGAATTGCCTTCTCTACAGCTGGTGAAACTGAAGCAAAACTGTGAAATAAGCTTTGCTAAAAGAATTAGATAGTTTGCAGTGTTAATTATTCAACGCTTTTCTTTAGAGTTCTTCTAAGAAGTCTGGTTCTAAATTATAAAAGAAATTCGTTTTATCATACTATAAACAGGAGTATGAAATTTGGTTGTTCACTATGCTGATTTCATGTGTATGCTTCTAGTTTAATGTCTAAAACTCAAGCATTTTGGAAAAGGCAATAGATCCAACAACAAAATTACACAACAGAAACTCATCTGTTACTTAAACATGAACAAAACAATGTGGAGGGGGTACGAGAGAGTGCCTTTATTTGTTGGTTTATTTATTTATTTACTGAAGACTCTTCATCTTCTTTTACCTCTACGTATAGGAAACACTATTCGAAGTCTTTAAGAGCTTCAATCTTCTTCCGATTAATCTGTCTCTACATATGCCTATGAATTTGTAAAAAGCATATAGTTATTTCTCCCTAAACATAGCTAAACAAGGCCAAATAACTTTCTCCCATTCTCAATAATTACATGGGACTTCACAACAAAATATATTTTAGCATAAGTTCTTCTTTGAGTACAGGTTTAGCATCTCTAATTCAAGAATGTAAAATTGGAAATGCTTCAAAATATAAAACTTTTTGACCCCCCAACATGGTGCCACACATTGAGTGTTTCACAACTGATCTCATGTGATGGGTTGCAGTTAAAATGTTGTCATAATTTTGTTTCATGTACAAAATTATTAAAAATACTATATAAAATTACCTTCAGGCTGTGTTTATAAGATGTATATAAAACAAATGAATTTCTTATTTAGGCTTGAGTCCCATCTCTGAGATATCTCATTATGTATTTGCAAATATTCCAAAATCTGACAAAAAAAATGCAATCTGAAACACTTCTGGTCTCAAGAATTTTGGATAAGGGAAACACCATCTACGTTGAACAATAGATAGAAAATAAGTGGAGGTTAAGTGTGCTATCTGCCAGCATTTTCTGTTTATGTTAGAAATGGGTCTCCCGGCCGGGCACAGTGGCTCACGCGTGTAATCCCAGCACTTTGGGAGGCTGAGGTGGGCGGATCACGAGGTCGGGAGATCGAGACCATCCTGGCCAACACGGTGAAACCCCGTCTCTACTAAAAATACAAAAAATTAGCCGGGCTTGGTGGCCGGCGCCTGTAGTCCTAGCTACTCAGGAGGCTGCGGCGGGAGAATGGCGTGAACCCGGGAGGCGGAGCTTGCAGTGAGCTGAAATCGCGCCACTGCACTCCAGCCTAGGCCACAGAGCAAGACTCCGTCTCAAAACAAAAACCAACAAACAAATCAAAAAAAAAAAAGGAAAATAAGAAAATAAAATGGATCTCCCAAACAGATTATCTTGAAATTGACTATTAACTATCCAAATAAAAAATACCCCAAAAATATTTCATCATGTCTTGGCTTAATTCTCTCTTATTAGTCCTGGACACAGGTGATATATTTTAATTATATAAAATGGAGTGTTATTTAAAATTTTGAAGAGAAATACCAAATTCACAATATATTTTAATGATATAGCATATAAAAATTTGTTTGCCAAGTGCTTTAGCATAGATTCTCCTAAACAACTATGACTTTGTGTATATAGTTTTTAATATTTACTAAGAAAAATTTAAAATATACACCCAAGTAGAGAAATTAATACAATGACACCACACATGTTCATCACCCATCTTTAAAAATTTCCAACTCACAGTCAGTCTCTTTTCAACTATAGATATCCGTACCGTTTCTTCTTTTTCCTTATATATATTTTGTTGAAAATAGTAGGCTCTACCCTCTGGAGTTTCCTATAGACTGGATTTTGCTGGTAGCAAAAATATGATTTTTATTTACGATGTTAGTTTATTCCACAAATTTTCTGTAAACTGAAAGCTATGTCTGGAGATTTTATCTGAATGTAATTTTTATATCTGACTCCCAATGGCTATTTGTTGATATATTCATATTTTATCATTCTTGTTTCCCCACTTGCTTAAGCAGTTAATTTCTGAAATCTTTTCAAAACTTCATATTAAAATGATGTGCAAATCAAGGGAAGGTGTACAGCCTGTTATCAGAAATGCTTGACCCTTTTCTCAGTTTTCAAACCCAGTCTTAGTCTTTACTAGAAGTGCAATAACTGGCTGATTGATTAGCAGGTCTCCATGATGATTTGTGATACAATTCAGTGATTCAACAATTAATTATTGAGTTTGTTATATATACTAGGCATTGTTTTAAGGTTTTTTTTTAAATGAATGTACAAAAAAACCTCAAGGAGCTTATATTACAGTGATAATTATTAACTATCTTGAAAAATCTATTACTAGTCACCAGAGGGGAAAAACTGCACAAAGAATTTGCCTAGGTGAGAAGCAGTTAATAGGAAATCAATATGTGTAAACACTAGATTCTTGCCTTAGCAATATTCAATTTGGGGCTTATATTGTAAATATCAGTTTGGTCTAACTATGCTTATTTCTTTTAATCAGTACATTTGTCTGCTTTTCTTGGCAAAAACTAACTTCTCTGAGAACCAACTTTTGGCTTTATTGATTATCTCAATGAAATCAGTGTACTCATATTTCAATGCCTATCTTTCTACATTTTTCAATTCAACGTTTTCTTTTTTTAATGTTCTTCTTGTGGCAAATATACATAACATAAAAGCTACCATATTAACCATTCTTAAGTGTAGAGTTTGGTAGTAGTAAGTACATTCATTATTTGTCAAGTGTCACCACTGTTCATCTCCAGAACTCTTTTTATCTCACAAAAGTCAAGCTCTATACCCATTATCTTAGTCATTTTGGATGACTATAACAAAATACCTTAGACTAGGTAGCTTATAAACAACAGAGAATTATTTCCCATAGTTCTGGAGACTGAGAAGCCCACTGATCACTAACAGATTCAGTGGCTGGTGAGGGCCCAATTTCCGGTTCATTGATGGCAACTTCTTGCTTTGTCCTCACATGGTAAGAGAGACAAGGCAGTTCTCTGGGGTCTGTTTTATAAGGACACTAATTCTATTCCTGGGGGCTCTTTAACTATGATCTAATTATCTTCCAAATGCCCCACCTTCTAATTACATTGGTGATTAGGTTTCAACACATAAATTTTGAGGAGACACAAACATTTAGACCATAATGTCAATTAAGCAATAATTTCCCATTCTCTCCTTCTCACAGCCCCTGGTAATCACTATTCTACTTTCTGTCTTTATGATTTTGACTACTCTAAGTACCTCATATAAGTAGAATTATGAAGTATTTATCTTTCTGTGACTGGCTTCTTTCACTTAACATAATGTCTTTAAGATTCATCCATGTTGTACCATGTTAGAATTGCCTTCTTTTTTAAGGTTGAACAATATTCTATTTTACACATATACAAGTGTGTGTGTGTGTCATTTTGCTCACCTGTTTATCTACCATTGACACATATTATTAATTCCAGAAATTAGCCCCATTTGGTTATGAGGTATAATGTGTTTAATATGCTGTTGAATATAGTTTGCTAGTTTTTTAAAGGATTTTTGCATCAATGTTTATAAGGGATATTGGTCTGCAATTTCTTTTCTTGTAGTATCTGTCTGGCTTTGGTATCAGAATAATGGTGGCCTCATAAAATGTGTTAGGGAGTGGTCACTTTTAAAGTTTTTGGAGAGTTTTGAAAAAGATTGGTGGTAGTTCCTTGAAAGCATGATAAAACTCACTAGTGAAGCCATCAGGTCCAGAGATATTTTTTGTTGGAATTTTTTTAATTGTAGTGGTCTTCCCTTATCCATGAAATATACATCCCAAGACCTTCACTGAATCCCTAAAACTGAAAATGACATCGATCCCTACTAAACGATAAATGAGAAGTTAGCATATACAGTGTGGATATGCTGGGCAAAGAGATGACTGATAGGCTAGCAGGGAAGGAGCTGGACAGCATGAGATTTCATCACTCAGAACATTATGCAATTTAAAATTTAAGAATTTTTTATTTCTGGAATTTTTCATTTAATATTTTTGGACTGTGGTTGACTGCAGGTAACTGAAACTGCAAAAAGCAAAAGCATAAATAAGGGAAGGACATGCTACTGACTTAATTTTTTTTTTTTATTCCTTGCAGTTCTATTGAGATTTTCTATTTCTTTATAGCTTAGTCTTATAAACATTATATTTTTAAGAATGTGTCCATTTTATCTACCTTAACCAAATTTTCACTTACAATTGCTCATAGTATAGTCTTATAATCTTTCTATTTCTGTGGGATTGATAGTAATATCCTTTTTATTTTTATTTCATAATTTGAGTCATCCCTTTCTTTTTTTAGTCCATCTAGCTAAAGTTTTGTCAATTTTTTTGATCTTTTCATAGAAAGAAACATTGTTTTTCCTTAATTTTTTTCTTTTCTTTATTTTGTTTATCTCTGATCTAATATTTATTTCCTTCTATTTGCTAGTGTTAAATTCCATTATACTTTTTGGGGCCCATGATTTATTATGTAAAAATGTATTGAGGTTTATTAAACTTTTTGCTATTAAATTATTTTTATTTCAATAGATTTTTAACCTGGAGTCGAAATATATACTAATGCGTACTCAAACATTTTAAAATTTTAAATAATTTTAATAATAAATTTGTATTTATTTGTTCAATGTAACAATAGATACAAAAATTTACATGTAAATATGCAGTTCATTAAACCATCCTAAATATAACATACCTGTGTAATGAGCAGGTAAAAAAATTATAACATTTCCAACAAAAAGGAAGGCCCCCATTTGCTAATTTTCATTCCCTAAGTCCAAAAGTCAAATTACTTCTGACCTAAATCACATTACCTGTCTCTTACTTTTACATTACTATGTGATTTATGTACATGTTCAGCTTTAGTAGATACTTCCAGAAAGTTTTCCAAGGCACTTGCACCAATTTAGAATATCACAATCAGCATATCACGTTGTCATCTTACCACCATTTGGTGGTATCTATTTATTCTTCCAAGCCATTGGGGTGGATGTGTGTAGCAGTATCACATTGTGGTTTTAACAGGCATTACCCCATTGATTCATGAAGTTGAAGAACTTTCCATATTTTTTGGTTATTTTAATATATTTTTTGTGAAGTGAGTATTAAAGGCCTTTTCATTTTATTTTCTTTGTGCCTTTTCCTTTGACTGAAAAATTATTTTGAAATATATATATATATATGGAGTTCTCTGTCAGATACATGAATTGCAAATATATTTTACTTATCTGAGACTTGCATTTTTTTTCTGTTAATGATGTCTTTTGATAAACATTTTTCCTCCAATTATCCTTTTTCTCTGTATGTTTGGCACACTTTGCACTCTTTCTAAAAAGTCTTTCTTACTCAAGATCATGTTAAATAGCTTTATTTATTTGACTTTCATGTTCAGATTTTCAATCTGGGCAGACCAGAAGTGCCACTGACATCACCTTTCTACAGAGGAACTCTCAGCAAATAACTGATGAGAATTAGAAACTATGCAAAAATATGGTAGTTCCCTTATACCACAGGTAGGCTAACTCTGAGCTGTGTGTTATATACTGCATCTCAGAATTTCACAAGCAGATTAAGTTCCAATTGCTAAAAGTGGTAGCTGACTTGATAAGCCACATTTTATTGTATACCTTCAATTTTCTTTTTTACAAACCCACTTCTTTATCTGGATTTATTTCACCCCCCAAGTATAAAATTGTACTTGGATCTTTGTCACAGGGTCTACACATGGAGGAACATAAGCTAAGACAGTTGTGCCACAAATGGTCCAACTGAATGTCCCCAGGATGAACATCCCTGGGATGAGATGCCAGAAACTGATAACTTGATGACCAGAAAGCAAGAAGTAGTCAATTGCTAATTGCATGTAAAAACTGTGGCATTCAAAGTCATCTTCACTGCTGTTAAAAAGAAGTTATTCCATCTTTCACTTCCTGTCACTAAGAAAGAGTGATTGCTCTCAGTGGGCTTACTTAAACTTGAGAGACAGAACATAACACATGAAAATTCTAACTTTTTCCACTTATTGAATTCTGATGCAAGTTCTTATTGGGATTCAGAATAAAACAATATTCTGCATCAGATTTAAATTGTGGAACAGTGGTTCTGCCTCTTGTCCCATATGACCTAGTAGATCTCATGGTGCTTTAGTATCTGCAGTAGGTTAACTCACTCTGTGGAGTTGTTAGTAAGCCCCAGTAAAGAGAAGCACAAGTGAAGTCTCCTAGGGCTCTATAGTAAGTCTATTCTTTCTAAAGAAGAGAAATGTATTGTTTAAAAGTCAGCTTCTGGCATGCTACCAGGCCCTAGTAGACACTACACACATGACCATAGGATATCAAGTGACTGTATTACTAAAGCGCGCTAGCATATACCTTTTATTATCATATCTATGAAGTCATAAATTGCAGTATGTGCGGGAGCAGTTTGCCATACGATTAAAAGGAGGCACTTGAGAGAAAGAGTTCAAACAAGTCTGGAAGACAAAATTGAGTTACATGCATAGGTGGCCTAGGTTCCTATATCACCTATCATTATTGCACAAAGTTCTCTTCCTCAACTAATAACTATAACCTTGAATAAAAAGGGGTGTTTTCATACAACCAGCTGGTGGATGATGAAAAATTCCAGGTCTGGTTTATAGATGAGCGACCATGATAGATAGATATAAGCCAAAAATGAGGTGCTGCTGCACTACAGATTCACATGGGGTTTGGGGGAGTGTGATTCTAACAGACAAAGTTTGAGAAACATGTCTGGACATCAACCTTGTATGAAAGAACAGACTTAATGGAAAAATGTCCATAAGCTTCTGCACCATAATGAATGACTTCATAGGTTGGCCAGAAAGGAAAACATTTGAAATCAGGGGAAAAGAAGTCTGTAGAAGAAGTATATGGATTAACTTATGCATGCAGTGAATGCAGAACTTTATCTTTTATGTCAATGTCCATCAATAAAGATGTACTTATGTACAATAGAGGCACTGAGCAATCAAGTGAATTGGACCACTCATCTAATAAAGTTCAGTCCCTTTCTCATTATAAAATATAATGTGAATAATGTTACCCTCATGTGAGAGATAGTGTATTAGTCCAGTCTCACACTGCTATAAATAACTACCTGAGACTGGATAATTTATAAAGAAAAAACGATTAATTGGCTCACAATTCTTCAGGCTGTATAGGAACCATAGCTGGAAAGGCCTTAGGAAAATTTCAATCATGGTGGAAGATGAAGGGGAAGCAGGCACATCTTACATGCTAGGCCTTAGGAAAATTTCAATCATGGTGGAAGATGAAGGGGAAGCAGGCACATCTTACATGCTGGGGCAGGAGGAAGAGAGAGTGAAGGGGGAAGTGCTACACACTTTTAAACAACCAGATCTCATGAGAACTCACTCACTATCATGAGAACAGCAAGAGGAAAATCTGCCTCTATGATCCAATCACCTCCCACTATGCCCCTTCTCCAACACTGGGGAGCACAACTCGACATGAGATTTGGGTGGAGACACAATCCAAACCAAATAATTCTGTCCCTGGCCTCTCCCAAATCTCATGTCCTTTTCACATGGCAAAGTACAATCATCCCCCGAAGTTTAAACTCATTTCATCATTCACTCAGAAGTCCACAGTCCAAAGTCTCATCTGGAACAAGGCAAGTCATTTTTGCCTATGAGCCTATAAAATAAAAATCAAGTTAGATATTTTCAAGACACAATAAGGGGACCAGTGTGCTCCTCAATTTCCAAAATTTGTACAAATATCACAATTAGAAAAATGCCTGAGGTAATCAAGTTTTGTTGGCTATTTGTGTTTTAACAAACATAAACACTATTGCTATTACAATAAATACCTCTGGAATCCATTTTCCTTAATTGCAGTTAGATGTAAATTGCTTACTCAATTTTTAGTAATTATTGCTGTTGACATCAGAGCTGTAGATTTTTTGTGTTGTTGAATGCAATAGAGAGACCAAGACACTATACTGTAAGATCAAAGAAAGTAATTGGAAAATAAATATAAACCCTTAAAAAACATATAATGGGGGTGTTGGAATTGGGCAGTATGCCTGTTCCAAAAGGGAGAAACCAGCCAAAAGAGAGGAGCTACAGGCCTTGTGTGAGTTCAAAATCCAGCAGGGCTGTCGTTAAATCTTAAAGCTCCAAAATAATCTCCTTTGACTCTGTGTCTCACATGCAGGCCACACTGAAGTGATGGGTTCCCAAGGCCATGAGCAGCTCCACCCCTGTGGCTCTACAAGGCTCAGCTCACATGTCTGCTCTCAAGGGCTAGTGTTGATTGCCTGTGGCTTTTCAAGGTGCACAGTGCAATCCGGTAGTAGATCTACCATTCTTGGTTTTGAAGGATGGTGAGCCTCTGCTTACAGCTCCACTAGGCAGTGCCCCCATGGGGACTCAGTGTGGGAGCTCCAACCCCACATTTAATATCGGCATTGTCCTAATAGAAGTTCTTTATGAGGGCTCTACCTCTGCAGCAGACTTCTGCCTGGACATTCAGGCATTTCCATACATCCTCTGAAATCTAGGTGGAGGCTCCCAAGCTTCAACTCTTGCCCTCTGTGCACCTGCAGGTTTAACACCATGTGGAAGCCACCAAGGCTTATGGTTTGTATCCTCTGAAACAGTGCCCTGAGATATCTGGGACCCTTTTAGCCACAGCTGGAGCTGGAGGTTTCACAGGGCATTGGGGCCCTGGGACTGCAAATAAAACCATTCTTCCCTCCAAGACTTCCCGACCTGTCATGGGAGGGGCAGCCCTGAAGATCTCTAAAATGGCTTCATGGCATTTTTTTTTTTCCATTCTCTTTGCTATTAACATTCAGCTCCTCTTTGCTTATGAAAATTTCTGCATCTGGCTTGAATTCCTCCCCTGAAAATAGACTTTTCTTTTCTACCACATGGTCAGGCTCCAAATTTTCCAAACTTTTGTACTCTGTTTCCTTTGTTAAATATAAGTTGCAGGTTTACGTCAAGTTTTTACTCACAAATATGAGGATAGGTTGCTAGATGCAGCCAGGCCACATCTTGAAGGCTTTGCTGCTTAGAAATTTCTTCCATCAGATACCCTAAATCATCACTCTCAAGTTCAAAGTTCCACAGGCCCCTAGAGCAGGGGCAGAATGCCTGCAATGTCTTTGCTAAAGCATAACAGCAGTGGCCTTTGCTACAGTTCCCAATAAGTTTCTCATCTCCATCCGAGACCTCCTTAGCCTGGACTTCTTTGTCCATACCATTATCAGCATTTTGGTCACAACACTTCAACAACTGTCTAGGAAGTTCCAAACTTTCCCTCATATTCCTGTCTTCTTCTGAGCCCTCCATTGTTCCAACCTCTGCCCATTACCCAGTCGCATAACTGCTTTCACGTTTTCAGGTATCTTTATAGCAATGCCTCATTTACTAGCACCAGTGTTCTGTATTAGTCTGTTCTCACACTGCTTAAAGAACTACCTGAGACTGGGTAATTTTTTTTTTCCAGCAAGAGGCTTAGTTGGCTCATGCTTCTACAGGCTGTATAGGAAGCATGGCTGAGGTGGCCTCAGAAAACTTTCAATCATGGCAGAAGCCAAAAGGGAAGCTGCCATGTCTTAAATATCTGGAACAGGAGTAAGAAAGAGTGAAAGAAGAAGTGCTACACACTTTTGAACAATCAGATCTCGTGAGATCTTACTATCACGAGAACAGCAAAGGGGAAATCCACTGCCATGATCCAATCACCTCCTACTAGGGCCCTCCTCCAACATTGGGGATTACAACTTGACATGAGATTTAGGCAAGGACAAAAATCCAAACCATATACGAGGAGACTAAGCATGAACCTAACAGCATGAGTTCATTTTCACTAAGATTAATTTAGATACTGTTAACTGCTGACTTTCTCGACTACTGGCAGAAAAATATGACCCTGAGCCTTTGGTATGTCATGTTGTCTTCAAACAGAATATTAATCACTTGGTGGCATATTGATTATATTGTGCATAATCTATAATGGAATAAAAATTTCAAACTTGTTTGCTGGTTCTGCAGCAATATCTTGGACACTACTACTCTGAATTTGTACAAGGTATATGGCTTACCACCATGGGTGTCCTTCAAATACAGGCAAGAGTAACTAAGCTCACTTTATAGTACAAAGTTACAAAACTTGCTATATTGTATGGGGATGTTCTAGTCTGGCCACATACTTAGGTCTTGATAGAATATTTGAATATTTGATCAGTAGGCATATTATATTGGTATAAGCCAACTATAGAATGCTGATACATTATAACCCTATTCAAAAGTGACCCTGTTGCACTGGGTGTTGTTATTTAGAAGTAGTCATCTTTGTTATTATATTTTGTGCTCTGTTGGACTAGAAATCTTCTTCTTTGAGAACCTCTTGCCAGTAAATTAGTAAGCATAGAAAACATTTATTATAGCAGCAAGGGCAATTAACCCTCATTTTCAAATAGCTGTAGAATTGTTGCCATATAGTGGTGGTAGAGAATAGGATACCTGCAATTTGGAATATTAATTTGGTTACCTCTATGTTTTCCTATGTCTTACGATAATGTAATTGCCCAGTGGGATCTTTCTGCTTGCTGCACAGACAAAACCAGTTCACTGAAACCACAGCATTGCAGTAGAGAAAGAGTTTTATTATATGGCCAGTCATGTGGGAGAACTGGGGTTATTATTCAAAGCAGTCTCCCTGAATGCTCAGAGGCTAGGGTTTTTAATGGACAATTTGGTGGGCAGAGGGCTAGGGAACGGGTCCTGCTAATTGGTTGGGGATGAAATCATAATGGTATGGAAAACAGTCCTTGTGCACTGAGTCTGCCTCTGCACGGGGCAACAGGACCAGTTGACACATGAGTCACAAGTTCTGGTGGGATCAGTCTGAAAAATATCTCAAAAAATCAATCATAAGTTTGACAATAGTGATATTATCTATAGGAACAATTGGAGAAGTCACAAATCTGTGACTTCTGGCCACATGACTCCTGAGCAGTAAGGGATTATAGAAACTATGCCTCTATTTAAACAGAGTTTAGGCCCCTCCCATAATTCTAATCTTGTGACCTTTCATTAGTCTTATAAAGGTGGTTTCAGCCACCAGATGTGGAGGGGATTAGTTTTAGGGAAGGACTAATATTATTCTTGTTTCAAACTTAAGCTTTAAACTAAATTCCTCCCCAAATTAGCTTGACTTATGCCCAGGAATGACCAAGGACGACTTGGAGATCAGAAGCAAAATGGAGTCTTATTGTTATAATTTTGCAAAGGCAGTTTTAATAACTAGTAATAGGCACTTGAAGGAACCATGTTCTGACAAACGCGTGACAATCATGTGCTTAGATCTTTTAACCTCTGAAAACTGAAGGTTTAGTTTACCCCGCTTGGAAAGCAATTAGACCAGCAGAAATGTTGGCTGAAGGCAAGGATAGTATTCAACATCATCCTTAGGAATTTAGCAACTACGTCATAAAAGAAAATGGTCTGTAATTTTCATATCTTAAAATTTCCTTGTTGGGCTCTAGCATCTAGGTTATGATGCTCTCCAAAAATGAGTTATAAACTCTGATTTTTTCATTCTCTTGAAGAGTATATGCAAGATTAGTGCTATTTACTACTTACTATTTTGAAAAAATAAAACACCAATAAAGCCTTCTTGGCCTAAAGTGTTCTCTGTGGCAAGTTTGCAAATAATGGTTTTATTTTTTAATAGATATAGGACTACTTTGAGGCATTTTTTCATGTCATATATGTTATCAAATTATTAATGTGCTTTTTCAATAATATCATTATTATCTTAGTGAAATTTCAAGGATCTGTAACATTGTCTTGATTTTTATTCCTGATAAAGTAATTTACGGTATATCGTCAATCCCCCTTGCTAAGCCTTATTGGTTTTAGTTAACTTTCATCCACCTGTTAATATATCTGAAGAAAACTTGTAATTATTTCCATCCGTGCTGCAAAAGCCTTTGAATGAAATCAACACTCAGTCCTGAAAAGAACACTCAAGGACATAAAAATGAAGATATACTTCTTAACATTATAAAATATGCCAATTACTAAATCTAATGTCTTAGTAAAAAAAAAAAAAATACTGAGGCTTTCCAACTAAAACTAGAAAAAAAGACAAAGTTGCACATTATTCTACTCTTCAACAACACACTAGAGGTATTAGATAATTCTACTAGATAAGATAAATTGATTTTGGGAATAATAACATAAAAAAAATTTTTAAACTCTATTAGCAGATAAAACAATAGTATACTTGAAATACTGAGAAAAATCCATAATAAAATTAACAAAATCAATAAAATAATTCAGAACAATAGCAAAGTATGAAAATATTACATATAAAAATATCCTTCATATTCATAAACACTAACAAAGACAGCAATGATAGAAAGCATGTTTTTTAATAAAAAGAAAGATAAACACTTAAGAAAATACTTTACAAGAAATATACAAAACTTATGTTAGAAAAACTAAAACACTCTGAAAAACACAAAAATAGGTTTGAACATATGGAAAAAAAGAAAACCCTCCTTTTTCTGAATGTAGTTCCCCTAAATTAATTTTTAAATTTATGGCTATTCGGTAAAAATGCTAAATATCTTTCTTATTGACTTAGGCCAATTGGTATTAGATTTCATATGGAAAAAAAAACCCACTGAATTAAATATTGAAAACAAAAAGTAAAAAGAAGATCTAGTCATAAAATATATTAAATAACAGTGCAAAGCATGTATAATTACTGTAGTGCAGTGTGGTATTGGCTAATGAATAGATAAACAGATGCATTAATTAGAATAGAAAATGTAGTAATAGATCTACATACTTACAGAAAATTAGCACACAATAAAGGAGCCATCTCATATGACTGAGACATATAATTGTATTTGGAAAACCTTTTTAATCCTTTTTAAATGACATCCATAAGAAAAAATTAATTCATTGTCTTCCTAAAAATAATTTTAAATGCTTTTCAAAACACCACAAACTATGTAAAAAATAAATTGCAGACTGTATTAACCAATTTTCATGCTGCTGATAAAGACATACTCAAGTCTGGGAAATTTACAAAAGAAAGAGATTTAATGGACTTACTGTTCCAAGTGGCTGGCAAGATCTCACAATCATGGCTGAAGGCAAGGAGGAGCAAGTCACGTCTACATGGATGGCAGCAGGCAAAGAGAGAGAGAGTTTGTGCAGGGAAACTCCCGTTTTTAAAAGCACCATATCTCGTGAGACTTATTCACTATCATGAGAACAGCATGGGAAAGATCTGCCCCAATGATTCAATTACCTCCCACCAGGTTCCTCCCACAAAATGTGGGAATTGTGGGAGTTATAATTCAAGATGAGATTTGGGTGGGGACACAACCAAACTACATTACAGACTATGATAAGACATTTGCAATATGTTGCACAGTTGATAAACTGTTATCCATAATTTTAAATAAATATTTTAACCTTTAGAACAAAGAACCAAAAATCAAATTAAATTAATATAGACTGATAATTTATAAGAATGATATAAAATATATAAATTCATGTAGAGTGTATAACATCAACAAGATGATGAAATAAAAAGCTATAAACCTTCCTGCCCCTTCGAAGACACAGATGTAACAACAGTAAACAAATCAACTGCCTCTCTCTCACGTTAGAGATTTCTGTCTTCCAGACAAAATTCATCATATTTTCTCTCACCAGAGGAACTCTCCCTAATTTGGAGTAAACCTCCAACTCTAATTTTCTCCTTGAGAAGGGCAACAAGTAGAACGTATTTCCAACGTTATGATTTTAGGCATGTTTCCCTCAGATACTAGTTTCAGCACCATCTGAATGTAATCACCAAGAGAAATGGGGTGCCTCTGAGAACAAAGGCAATCAATATGGATCAGAGTGTGAAGTACCATAGATAGACACTAGGTGGAGTGCTAGTATTGTACCTTACTACCTCACCAGAGATGCAGCAGAATCCCAGACAGTCAACATCAGGTCCTCGTGTGTCAAAACTAGCAAATTTCAATTAGGAGGTTGTAGATACACCCAGAAAAAAAAAATGTCCAGATTAGGCTTGAAGAGTCTAGAAAATCTAGCCAAGTTGAGTAGAGAAAGTACTTCGTGTATCAAATCAGACAGCAAATACTAAGAAAGTTGGATGATTTTTCAAATGTCTAACTCCCAACAGAAGATTTTAAGACATGCAAAGAAACAGAAAGACATATCCAAATTTAGGGACAAATTTAAACATCAAAAAACAACTCTAAAGAAATGGAGATATATGAATTGCTAAAGAATTCAAAATAACCATCATGAGGATATTTTAATGAATTAAAAGAGAAGAGATAAACAAGTAAACAAAATCATTAAATCTGTCCATGTACAAAATGAGGCTATCAATTAAAATAAACAAAATATGAAGAAGGACTTCCAAAAATTCTTGAGCTGAAGAATATAAAAACTAAATTTAACATTTGTCTAGAGGGACTCAACAGCATATTGATGAGGCAAAAGAAAGAATCAGGAAGCTCAAAGACATAATTCTTGAAATTACTGAAGCAAGAGGGGCACAAAAACAAGAAAAAATATAGAGAGTATAAAACATTCATGCGACAGCATCAAGTGAAGCAACTTACACATATTGAGTTCCAGAAGGAGAAGAAAGAGAAAAAGGAGAAGAAACTTATTTAAAGAAGTAATAGTCAGAAATCCCCCAAATTTGGAGGAGAAATGGACATATAAATTTAAGAAACTCAAGTCCAACGTGGATCAATCTGAAGATACTGACATTTAGACAAAACCAATCTGGCAAAAGTCACCCCCACCTCCCCTAAAAAAAATCTTGAAAGCAACAAGAGAAAAGGGACTCATCACATACAAAATCTCTTATGA
Organism: Pongo pygmaeus; assembly: GCF_028885625.2. Lineage (NCBI taxonomy): Eukaryota > Metazoa > Chordata > Mammalia > Primates > Hominidae > Pongo > Pongo pygmaeus. Next base: position 25,743,988 of record NC_072388.2, on the reverse strand, counting down.
AATTATTAGCAGATTTCTTAGCAGAAACCTTATAAGCTAGAAGGGACTAGATGATATATTCATAGTACCAAAAGAAATAAAACTTTGCAACCAAGAATACTGTATCTGGAACACCTGTCATTTTAAAATGAAGAAAAAACAAGGACTTTCCAAGATAACCAATGCAGAGGGAGTTCATTACCTCTAGACCTGCTCTGCAAGAAATGATGAAGTAGTCCTTCATGTTGAAGCAAAAGGCTGACAAACAGCAATGCAAAATGATATGAAAATGTAAAATTATCTGCTAAAGGTAAATATGTAGATAAATATAGAGTTCTTTATTATGGTAATGTAGGCATGAAAATTACTTTCAAATATGGTGTATAATTTTTAAAAAAGCATAAAAAGTAATTATAAATTTTTTTTAGATACACAATATAAAATGGTAACTTGTGTAATCAATAACATAAATTGGTGAGTGGGAGAGATATAAAGGAACAGAGTCTTTATATATGATTAAAGTTAAATTATTTTCACTTTAAAATAGATTGTTATAACTTTAAGATGTTGTGTGGAATGCAGTGAGAATATCTATAGTGTATGCACAAAGGAAAATTAGAAGAAAATTAAGACATGTCACATACGACTATAAAATAGCTAATATAGCGCACAAGAAAGCTGAGAGGGAAGAAAGGAGGGACAAAAGGCTACAAGACTTACAAAAAGCAATGAAGACAATGGCAATAATAACTTCCCCCTTATCAACAATTACTTTAAACATAAATGGGTCAAATATACCAATTGAAAGACAAAGAGTGACTGAATTGATTTAAATAATATCAAAAGACAGGCTGACCACAAGAGACTCACTTTAGATCTAAAGCTGCACATAGACTGATAGTGAAATAATGGAAAATGATATTATATGCAAAAGGGAGCCTAACAATAGCAGGGATAGTCATACTTATATCAGACAATAGACTTTTACATAGACATTGTTATGAGATTAAAAAGAAAATTAAATAATGACAAAGGAATCATTTTACCAAGAAGTTACAACAATTATGAATATCTATTTGTATAAACTTACAGCTGCCAAATATATGAGGCAAACATTGACATAACTGAAGGAAGAAATAGCAACAAAACAATACTGGGAAACATTAATATCCAGTTTTTGTTATTAACAGAACACCACATTTAAGACTGATAAAGAAACAGAAGTTAACAACACTATCACCAATTGGATCTAACAGATATATACAGAACACTCCAACCCAAAATGGCATAATATTCTTCTCAAGTGCAAGTAGAATATTCTCCCTGATAGACAACATGTTAAGCCAAAGAACAACTCTTAACAAATTTAAGAAACTTGAAACTATACAAAATATCTTCTCTAATCAAAATGAGATAAAATAAGAAATCAATAGAAGAAGGAAAACTGGAAAATTCACAACTATAGTGAAATTAAACAACTCAAACTTAAACAACAAATGGGTCAATGTAGAAATCACAAAGTGATTTAGAAAATGTCTGTAAAAAAATTAAAATTTAAACACAACATACCAAAACTTATGGGATGCACCAAAAGCAGTTCTAAAACAAAAATTTATAGTTATAAAGAAATACATTAAAAAGAAGACATCAAATCAACAGCTTAACTTTATACAAAAGGAAATAGAAAACGAAGAAATAAAAGGCATCCAAATTTGAAAAGAAGTAAAATTATTTCTGTTCACCAATGAAATGATCTACTATGTAGAAAATGCCAATGACTGTATAAAATGTAGAAAATGCCAAATACTGTATAAAAATTGTAACAATTAATACAAGATTTCAAGAAAGTTGGGGAGTAGGAAAAACAACACACACCTGAAAATAGGTGCATTTCTATACATTAACAATTATGAATTTGAAAACATGAAGAAAAAATTGCATTTATTGTATCAGTAAAAATGATAAAATACTTGATAATAAACTTAATGAAGGAGGTGAAAACACTTATACACAGAAAAGTAAAAAAGCACTGGTTAAAAAAAATCAAAGAAGATACAAATAAATGGAAATCTCATGCTCATGGATTTGAGGGCTTAATCGCTAAATATTGTTAAAATGTCCATATCCCCAAAGTGATCTGCAAAGTCAGTGCAACCACTGACAAAATGTCAATGGCATTTATTGTGGAAATTGAGAAAAGGATCTAAATTTCATATGGAATTCCAAGGGGCCATCAATTTAGCCCTTTATCTGGCCCTGAAAATAGCCAAAGCAATTTTGAGAAAGAAAGACAACGTCAGAGTTCTCACACTTTCTAATATCCAAACATACTACAAAGTTATAGTCGTTAATACAGTATGGTACCAGTGTAAAGACAAATATATAGACCAATGGAACAGAATATCTAGCCTAGAAAGAAACCTATGCATATATGGCCAAATGCTTTTCAACGAAGGTGCCAGGATTACACAATAAGTAAAGACAGTCTCTTCAATAATGAAGTTGGGGAAACTGAATATCTACATGCAAGAAAATAAAGATGGATCACTACCTTACATCATTACAAAAATAAATTCAAAGTGGATTAAAGATTTAAATGTAAGACCTGAATTAAAACTTCTAAAAGAAAACTTAGGGAAAAGCTTCATGAATTTTCATTTGGCAATGATATCTTGGATATGATATCAACAGCACAAGCAATAAAAACAAAAATAGGCCAGGCACGGTGGCTCATGCCTGTAATCCCAGCACTTTGGGAGGCCTAGGCTGGCAGATCACAAGGTCAGGAGATCGAGACTATCCTGGCTAACACGGTGAAACCCCGTCTCTACTAAAAATACAAAAAAAAAAAAAAATTAGCCAGGCGTGGTGGCAGGCGCCTGTAGTCCCAGCTACTCAGGAAGCTGAGGCAGCAGAATGGTGTGAACCCAGGAGGCAGAGCTTGCCACGAGCCGAGATCGCGCCACTGCACTCCAGCCTGGGCAATAGAGCGAGACTCCATCTCAAAAAAAAAAAAAAAACAAAAATAAACTAATAGGCCTACAACAAACAAAAACTTCTGCATGTCAAAGCAGTCAACAGAGTAAAAAAGTAACTTACAGAACAAGAGAAAATATTTGCAAATTATATATGAAAACTGAGACATTCATATATGTATTCAGAATATATAAGAAAGCTCTATAACCATACACACGAGAACCAAATAGATCAACTCAAAATGGACAGCAGACTTAAATAGACAACCATCCAAAAAACATATGAAAATGGCCTACAAGCATATGAAAAGATGCTCAACATCACTAAGTATAAGAAAAATTCAAATTAAAACCACAGTGAGGTATCATCTCACATCCATTAGACTGGTCACTGTCAGAAGAACAGAAAATCATAAATGTCGGTCAAGATGCAGAGAAATATAACCCTTGTACATTGTTGGTGGGAATGTAAAATGGTACAGTCTTTATGGAAAAACATTGATTTTTTTCTCAAACAAAAACCCCAGAAATATAATGACCATATGATTCATCAATCCCATGTTTGAGCATATATTCAAAAAATTTAAAGATATCTTAAAGAGATAGCTGCATACCCATGTTCATTCCAAAATTATTCACAGTAGCCAAGGAGCAGAAGCAACCTATATGTCCACAAACAAATGAATGGATAAAGAAAATGTAAAACACATACACACACAGTGGAATATTATTCAGCCTTATATAAAAAAAGAAATTATATCACATGCCATAGCACGTATGGACCTTAAGGACATTAAGCTAAGCAAAAATAATATTTGTCACAATAGTCTATTGCTACCATTCTACTCATGTGAAATATCTAAAGCAGTCAAAATAAGAAACAGAAAGTAAAAGGTCTTTGTCAAGGGCTAGGGAGAAGTGGGAGACAGAATTCGTGTTTAGTGGGTATAAAATTTCAGTGTTGCAAGATGAGAAATTTCTAGGAATTTGTTGCACAACAATGTGAACATGTTTAACACTATTGAATGACATACTAAAAATAGTTAAGATGGTAAACTTATTGTTTAATTTTATTAACCACAGTAAAAGATTTAAAGATGCATTAAAACTCACTGATAATTAGGAAAAACACAAACTAAAATAACACAGCTACCATTACTCATTTAACACACTGAAAGCAATACAATTTTAAAAGTAATATTACACATCTGTGAGATTGTGAGCAATTAGGCTCTCACATGTTGTTGGGAATAAAAATTATTACAACTCTTTTGTATGCTAATTTAACAAAATATAACAAAACTACTGATGCACTTTTTTGATACAGCACTATTTTTTCTGGGAATTTTTACTGAAGATTAACTTTCAATAAGATGTAAATATATATGCATAGTTATTAATTGTAGCATTGTGTATAATTGAAAAACATTGAAAAAGACTAAAGACTCATACATAAAGTTGTTGAGTAAATCATATTAGGCCCACAATGAAATACTATACAGAGTTAAAAATAATAAAAAAGAATCTATGAAATGATGTTGTATGATTTGCAAATTGTATTTTTAAGTGAAAACATTAAATGCAAAAGAAAGATTTGTATTAATTTTTTATTGCTGCTATAACGAATTACCACAAACTTAGTGGCTTAAGCCATGTAAATTTATTATTTGGCAATACTATAGGTCTGAAGTCCAATATAAATCTCAGTTGGCTAAACTCAAGGTGTAGGCAGGGCTGCTCTCCTTCTGGATGCTCTTAGAAGATCACCCATTTCCTTGCCTTGTCCTGCTTCTAGAGGATAGCTACATTTCATAGCTTCTGACTCTCCTTCTTCATCTTCAAAGCCAACAATATTTGGTTTTTCTGGTTCTTCTTCTCTTGTCTCTTTCACCACACCCAGAAAAGGGTCTCTGCTTTTAAGCACTTGTATGATTTGATTGCACCCCTCTGGATAATTCAGAATAATAACCCATTTCAAGTTCCTTAACCCTAATCACATCTTCAAAGTCTCTTTTGCTGTGTTATCCGTTTCCAGGGATTAGGATTTGGGCATCACTGATGGGAGGCATTAGTCTACCTGCCACAATGCCACCTTTATGCAAGAAAGCCGTGGAAATAGGAAAATGCGTATGTTACCTAAAAGCGTAGGTGGGAATGGAGTGGAATGAATGGACGAACAAGGAGAGGATAAACAAATAGAGTGACACTTTTCTGAGCATAATTCTTTGTTTATCTATTACTTTTAAAGCCATGTCAACATTACAAAAACTAGAATATAAATATATACATGCATGCAAACATAAATTCAGTCTGGATGTGGGTGGAAACTCCAACACAATACAAACAAATTAACATAAGTACTATAAATAAATAATATAAAAACATTGAAAATTGTAGGGAACAAAATAACTAACCTCAGTACAGTTGACAGTGTTTTGGTCATATGATCTAAGTTGAAAGACAAAAAGTACTATACTCAAATATTGTACTCCAGTTAACAAATTTTTCATAAGAATATGAGTTAGCAATTCTGAAATTACTTTCGTTATATTCTAGAATTGAGCACAAAAGTAAATGTAATATACATAATAAGATCCTAATTTCTTAATATGAGAAAAAAGGGTTACAGACAGAAAAGGGGGAAAGACTAGAATAAACCCTCTGGTCTTGGATTACAATTGGTGTTATCAATATGAGTTTATGGTTGTTTACACAGAAACACACAATAAGATAGATGTAGGAATCTCTCTCTTTCCTTCTCTTTATCTCTGTCGCTTTCTCTCCATTACTAGGAAACAATAACAGATTAGAGGCTTGCAAGTAGAATTTGAATTACTAAATGGAGACATTATGAAAATAGAAAATCGCCATTTGACAAACAACACAGTAATATTTGTTGCAGGCAAAAATCACTATTGAATGCTATAACTGGTAAGCAAAAGTATGATAGAAACAAGATAGATACTTGACATTAACAACACCCCATAAGATATTAACCGTAAAGGGACAAAAGGAACTTTTAGTAGAGAAAACTGGCAAATAAAGCCGTAACCAAGGGATGAAATTTTACATCACCAATAATGAGACATATTACGTATCTCCTGTTATGACACAATGAAAAGGCATACATTACTTCTGTGTTATTCCTACCAAAAATGGATAAGCTAAATGTAATCAAGAAGAGACATCAGCCAAACCCAATGGAGAAATCCCACAAGATGAAATTCTCAAAGTTGTCAAGGTCTTGAAGAAAGGATTGAGGAAATATGTCAAATTGGACACTAGGAGACATGACAACTAAATTCAGTGTATGATTCTGATTGGATTCTGAGCTGAAAGTAACATTAACAGGGCAGTTGGTGAAATGTGAACAGAGTAAGCAGATAATTTATAAGTAGGATATCATTAAATTCCTAGTTAATTTTCATCATTTTACTATCGTAGACTCTGTTATTTGAGAAATCTGGGTGAAGGTTACACAGAATTCTTTGTAGTAGTTTGCAAATTTTCCTGAGAAATTATTTAAAATGGTAAATCAAAATTTCAAAAATAAATATAAAATTATTGAAAATGTGTTTGTAGCTTTTTGAACCATTGGCAATTTTTAACAAAGGGTATTAGGCTGCTATGATCTAGTCCATGCTTCTGAAGTAGAAGTCTGTCCAAAGTAGAAGCCAAGCTGTCTTCCTTCTTTCCTTCCTCTCTTTTTGTTTCTATAATAGAGAGTAATGAGTGAATGCGTTTAATTTTAAAAAGTTGTATAGTTTCAGTCATTCACAACAACAATATTTTGTCTCTGTGAGGATTACTATAAGTGACTGAAGTACATCTGTGGGGCTCTCTCTTCTATTTCTTTCATCTATATCATCAAAGCTGGAAAAAGACCTTTGTTTCTCTTGGAAGAAAAATCCAGCTATCTCTCTATTGCTCTTTCTGAGACGTTGTAACAATGCCCTAGGTTCACTGTTCTAATGCAAGAGAGGCTTGGGTCCTAGGTTAAATTAGATGAAAGCTTGCATGAGATAAAACCAGTTCACTCTGCTTCTGTTTCCTCCAACATTAGTATCTCTTTTTGATCCTGGGCACCTTTGCAGTAAAGAAAGGGAAATAAGTGAAATATAGAGATCATTAGGAATAACTTGCTTGATCTTAAGCAATTTAAACTTGATAAATTTAGGAAAGGGCAGTTTTACACAGTATAGTTAATTTTACCACAGCTCATAGCAGTAAGAAATTGCAACAAAGATAGATTACTTGTTTCTCTTTTGAATCATCATTTACAGCTTTACCAATCTTTGGATAGTTCAGAAGTGATTGCTTTGTGGGCAGTTTACTACCCCTATATCTATTCTCCTATTATGTATGGTATTCTTAGCTGATTACTTTAAAGCTACCTAGAGCACATCAGCATGGTTTTCTAAGGTTGCATTAAGTTATTGCTGACATAGTTGGTTCATACAGGAAATGGGAAAATGGATTTAAAGAACGTAATTGCATAGTTAATTGTCTCTCTCAAAGTCTTCTCTCTATTTTATTTTCTTGGTCTGTTATATTTCATTCCAATGTGTTGATCTTCTTTAATGGTTGTTAATGACTATTACCTCTGGGGTCAAATAAATGTGAGTTTGAATCCCAGCTTTCTCACTTACTTGATGTTTTAAGTTGTGTTTAAGGAATTATTTCTTCTATTGTACTAGCCAATGTGAAAATGTAGAAAAAAATTACATTATTTCTATAATTACTTTCAAATGAAAACTAATATTTACTCAAAGTTCATTGTGTGTCAGATATTTTGATAATAATTTTAATATAAAGTTTCTCAAATAATCTTTAAAATACCTCTGTGAACTAAGCACTATTTTCATTCCCATTTAGCAGAATAGATTGAGGATTAGAAATTGAGGTAATTTACTCAGTGCCACATGTCTTGAAATTATTATGCAGTATGGCTCTGATTGCTTATCAGAGTCAATAATACAGTTCCAAATGTATTAATTTATTCATGCATTCATTTATTCATTCAGAAAGAATATTATGTATTAGAAACGTGTGCCAGATGCCTTCTGCAGACACATATGACTTGGTTCTCTGAGAGTATTAACCCTAATGATGACCAATGAAATTTGCAGCAAGAACATTGTGAATTTGGGTAAAAGAGAACATGCAAATATAAACTGTAGAAGAAAATTCTTCTCATTCTTTAAATTTTATATAACCCAGTAGTTAAAGCCAAAGCCCTTTTTAAAAAATCAGTTTCAATGAAAATCATTACATGATTCCTTAAAAAAAGTCAAATCAAATAGTAACTTTAGAGCATGAATTTTTAAACAAATATATTTGTCGCAATCCCTTCTTCATGCCTCCAAGGCCACAAATCTAATTATAGAAATTAGATGATTATCAGAAAGAATGTTAATAGCTTCTACTTTCACAAATGCAGAGATCTAGATGACATTCTTTGCAATTTCTGGAGTAAATTCTAAGACTGTGCATTTTCCTGATGATCAAAAAGTTGTTATTTAACTCATGCTTATACCAGGGAGACTATATTACTGCAATATATCATCTATGTCATTTGGCTATTGAATAGGCCATGAATTTTGTGCATTTATAATAAAATGGAGATATTACTTGCACAAAGGCAAAATCAGCAAATTGTTTTGTTGAAGGATGTGAGGAATACTGGCCCACAAGCAAAATATATATGTAAAGGAACACACAAAATAACAAACTTTAGTGAAAATGTTGGAGTGCGCTTAGTGAAGAAATGAGGGACACATTGCATTAAGAATAATACTTATCTTGGAAAAACATTGGCTCTTTATTTCCTATAATGATGAGCTGATGAAAGAACATATGAAATATGTAAAAAAAAAAGAAAAAATGTTGACCACAGAAAAAAAGAAATAAAAAGTAGACGTAAAGGCCAAGTGGTTAAAGAAAGACAAAAACAAGAAAATGGGAGAAAAAAAAAACCAAGAAGAAATTGTAGATATAAATTTAAAAATAGATATAGACGGCCGGGCACGGTGGCTTAAGCCTGTGATCCCAACACTTTGCGAGGCCGAGGCGGGCAGATCACAAGGCTAGGAGTTCCAGACCAGCCTGGCCAACATGGTGAAACCCCATCTCTACTAAAAATACAAAAAAAAAAAAAAAAAAAAATTAGGTGGCCATGGTGGCGGGCGTCTGTAATCCCAGCTACTCGGGAGGCTGAGTTAGGAGAATCGCTTGAACCCAGTAGGCGGAGGTTGCAGTGAGCCAAGATTGCGCCATTGCACTCCAACCTGGGCAACAGGGCGAGGCTCCATCTCAAAATAAATAAATAAATAAATAAAAATAAAAATAAAAAAATAAAAATAGATATAGACATGGAGAGAAATTTTTTAAAATCAAGGAAATAATATGTTGTCGTGTATCTTCAATAAAGCTTATGATATTCACTAATTACTAATAAAATTTCATTTATGTTTCAATATAATCACTTCATATCCCTTCCCTTTATGAAACTAAATATTTCAGTAATTATTACACAGCTATTCAAATATTTTTATCTAAACATTTGTAAATATCATCTGAATATCTTACCACAGCATCTGGTCTTTTATACATTTATATAGCTATGCCACAATGACAAACTTAGTGATGACAGAATTGCTTTCTATAGTAGAAGCAATACAAAATTAATCAGTTATATATAAAGTTAAAAAAATGTCATGCTAGGTACAATGGTGCAAACATGTAATTCCAGATAATCTGGAGGCTGAGACAGGAGGAACACTTGAGGCCAGGAGTTCCAGACCCACCTGGGCAGCATAGTAAGGCCCCGCTTCTCAAAATTTTTTTAAAAATGTATTTTTCAAAGTATTTAAAAAGTCTTAAACAATATGAAAATTTAGAAAACTGATGTAATCAATAATTGATAACAACCAGAGGTTCCTTGGAAGAGATGGCATTTAAGTTACATTTTGCAGAAGGCTTCAGAAGGTATTAGGTAATCCAGCAGCCCAGTGCTAGACATAGTAGTGGTAAAATGCAAATTCCATTAAATAACATATTGTTATTGATATAGTTTGGCTGTGTCCCCACCCAAATTTCATCTTGAATTGTAGCTGCCATAATTCCCACATGTTGTGGGAGAGACCCAGTGGGAGATAATTGAATCATGGGGTCATCTTCCCCCATACTGTTCTCGTGGTAGTGAATAAGTCTCATGAGATCTGATGGTTTTATAATGGGAAACTCCTTTCACTTGCTCTCATTCTCTCTCTTGCCTGCCACCATGCAAGATGTGCCTTTCACCTTCTGCCATGATTTTGAGGCCGCCCCCACCATGTGGAACTGTGAGTATATTAAACCTCTTTTTCTTTATAAATTACTCAGTTTCATATATGTCTTTATCAGCAGTGTGAAAACAGACTAATACAGTTATACTGCCTATTTCTTCAGAATAATGTTAACTATTCTCTAATATTCCTAAAAATAATCATAGCAGCTTAGAAATAAATGGATGAGTATCAGTGATGCTTCCTTGACTGGTATATATATTTCTGAGGTTTGTATTATTATCTGGGTTTTATAGCCAAGTTCCAGATATAGCTGCAATTGTTATCATTAGTTTTACCACAGCTTTTTATTTTTCTCAGTTCAGACATTTTTATTTTAAACTAATGCTTACACTGTTCTCCTTGTTATTGTCTTATTGTTCTCCTTATTTAATCCCTGTATTAATAACGCCATCAAATGTGCAACAGTCCCATCTGAAGGGAGGAAGCAGAGAGGACAGACAAATAGAATGGTAACAAGTCTTGTGTTGGAAAGTGGGGGGGTGGAGGGGAAGTGAGAGAGAGAGAGTTTGAATGAGAATGGAGGAAGCCAGTGGAGAAGAAAAAATTCAATTAAGAAATAAAAGAAATGTAAAAACAAATAATAACTATCCCACAAGAGGAAAGATGACAAGACGTTAGTAGACATCTATGGAAAATTAGTCTTGAAAAGTAGAAGTAACACCCTGAAACATAGTGGAGAAGAAAGTTATACAGAAACATAAGTGAAGGAGGAGAAAACCACACAGTGATCTGATAGGGCAGTATTTTTGATACTATAAAGATGAATGAATAGAAACGTAAAATTAATAAATACATGTACAAAATACAAGCCAGGTTTTTTATTATTATATATAGCAACAGATATAAAATCACTCTGAGAAATACGCTCACTTCCATGCTTCTTCTTTGTGGATTGGTAATATATACTATGTGGAGTCAAGCAATCTGTGGACCATACTTAAAGTAGGACTGTTTTGCTTTTTCAATCTGGGATTGATAAACAACTTAAAATAGAAAAGGATCTGGATGTGCAAGTTGAAATCACTTAGTCACAGAAAATGAAAATAAATTTAACACAAACCATAAATTTAGGAGAAATGCCAGATCTACAAATATCTAGTATTTCAAAGAGGGGCAAGACAAGAGTTGAGGAAAGTCAAATTTACAAATGACAACCTTTAATACGGCTTTTAAAAATGCTATATTGATCCAGTTTTAAGACCCTGGGTAGGGTCTGCTGAGTTCTACTTTTTAAGGAGCTGATTGAGTCCACACCCCGAACCACCACTCTTATCAAGTTTTCATGCTCTAGGCATCTATACTTCTGTCCTAATCACCAGTGCCTGGCTGCAATTATTCAAATCAGCCCACCCTAAACCTGCTTACCCTATCTCACCCTTTCACTACAGCAAAAACCACCATAAAGGCACTTGCCCACATTTGCCCTCTTTCCGTCATTCTTGTACCTGACCCAGGTTCCTCCTCAAAGTAGCCCGGCCAAGCCTGTTTTTTTCTCTCCAGGGAAATGTGACTATAACAAATCTGTAAAACCCTTTCCACTTTCTCTCTTTAGATCTGTGACTGGCCTTATCATACCTCACCCAGAGTAATATGGTTAAAACAAGTGGCACAGTGAACAGGGTAGTTTGACCCCAGATAGAGAGACAGGCCACGAGACTGCCCTTGGCTTACCAATTAGGTTCACCAAATGGGGAGGCAGCCTAGGGAGACACTGCTGCCTGCTGGCATGCTTGTCCTGGAGCTCTGACCACTGCCATTACATGCTGTTTGTTTTAGTTTTGCCATCGCTTTCCATCCTAAAATGTGCAACTCTGTTCTGAGTCCTCACCAAGTTTCCACCACCTGAGCACAACTCTGTGACCTAACCTATTTCCCAGTACCTGAATGTCTGAAGTGACAGCTTTATAAATTTCCCATTTTGCCTCTGACATGTAAGGGCTGGAGGACAGATTGAGGGTAAATATTCTCTTAGGACCCATTGACCATGGCTTATCCCACAGGCCGGGCAGCTGTCCACCTTATTTGAGACTCTAAACTTCCACCACACATCAATCCTCCTTAATATTTAGGTTACAAAATTAGATAATTAATTCAGGCTCTCCCTCCAATCCCCTCCAGGAAATTAAAATTATTACTACCAGGCCACTTTTACAGACAGTCTTGACAACAACAACAACAAAAAGATAGAAAACACTACTCAGTAAAAGAAAAAATATATATTTGGAAGTAATAATCAAATCAACACTATATCCCATACTGATGAAACCAGATGCTTCCTTGATTATACTACATGCCAGAGAAAAACCAACATCAGATAGCAAAACCCTGCCAAGTACAGCTGCACACCATTGTGTTGACTATTGATCTTGTTACTCTTGTTCAGGGTGCTTTTATTGATTTGCAATCCATAAGCCTAAACCTTCCAAACAAACTGCTGTTTCAACCAAACATTGCAAATTCTGAGGCCCTTATGCCATCTGGTTTGGCTAATACAAGCCCTATGATCCAAAGACCTTGCCATCTTTCACATCACCAATCAAATTAATTACTGAGGCAAACAGCCCCTAGTAACTGGCTAAATTAGAAGCACTGCCTACAAACTAATGCTAGAGCTCCAGCATTAGCCTCATTATAATACTATGGCTATAAAAACAAGACTCACGTCAACTCGAGTCCCCTTTGGAAATGATACCTCACTCCAGCATCTTAGATAATGTCACCTGGCACAGGGCCTTGCCATTAGAGATGGCATTGTGTCAGATGACATTGCCCCAGTGCATGACTTCACCATTGGAGATGACTTCACCCCCTTTAGTTAAATGTAGCCTTTGGAAACATGACTTCAATGTAATTAATCAGTGAATCAAAGCCCATAGTTTCATTTCAGTTTTCTTATTGGCTCAAGATACAGTTTTCACACACCATCTGGATAAAGTATCCCTGGACCAAAGAGAGGTTCCTCTCTGTGTAAGGTTCCTTCCTTGTTTTTGATGCCTTCTTTTGAAGCAATGCTGTAAAACCTTGTATAATATTTTATATTTCATTTTCTCATAATAAACAAAAGACTTTATTTTTCCATTCCAATAACTGGAACATTTGAAGAAATTCATGGTTTTTATTAGTAAGCTATTGAGATGTGCAGTATATGAAGAGAGTAGAACATGAACAACGAATATAAACGGCTCAAAAAACTCCAGAACGTAGCCATTTGAAGCTACGCTGATTTGGAGAGGGTCTATTTGATGTTCTTATAACAGTGTATATCAAACAACTCCTTATTCATACCACTTCTAGTTTTCCATGGACTTCTGTATCGGAAGTGAGTTCATCTGATCCAAAAAGGAAAGAAAGAAGAGAACTCTTTAAAATCAAGACTGGTGGCACATATAAGCCCAGTAAGTCAGAATTTCCTTGCCTTGCTGGAGTGGGTAGGCAAAAAAGCTAAACTTTGGTATATAAGCCAAAAATTAATAAGAAAGAGAGAAAAATAACAGAAAGGGAGAGAGAGAAAGAGAGGAAAAAAAAAGGAAGAGAAGGTGATGGGAAGGGGATGGAAGGATTGTTCCTGGGGTAAGTTACTGTTTTTGTTTTTTGCTGTTGTTGTTTACAGATTTACAGAATATGAGTGCAGTTTTGTTACAGGGATATATTGTACAGTGGTGAGGTCCTGATTTTTGATGTAACTGTCTCCTGAGTAATGAATATTGTACCCCACAGGTAGTTTTTCAACCCTCAACCCACTGGCATCTTTTGGTGTCTCCAATGTCTATTTTTTCACTCTGTATGTCCATGTATACCCATTTTTAATCTCCCATTTATAAGTGAGAGCATATAGTATTTGAGTTTGTTTCTGAGTTATTTCGCTCAGGACAATGACCTCCAGTTCCATCCATGTTGTTGCAAAAGACATGATTTCGTTGTTTTTAATGGATGAGTAGCATTCGTTGGTGCATATATACATATATGGCTTATATATGGTGGATATATACCTACACATGATATATATGGGGTGTATATATAACTATACATGGTATATGTGGTGTATATATACCTATACATGGTGTGTGTATATATATATTATATATATGCTGTATATGTACCTACACATGGTATATATATGGCGTATATATACCTACACATGGTATATATATGGTGTATATATACCTACACATGGTATATATATGGTGGGTGTATGGTGTGTGTGTGTATATATATGGTACCTATCTATGGTATATGTATATATGGTGTATATACACATATGTGGTATGTGTATATTGTGAATAGTGTTGCCCATAAATGTAGGAGTGCAGGTGTCTTTTTGATATAATTGTCTCTTTTCCTTGGGTAGATACTCAGTAGTGGGATTGATGCATCAACTGACAGTTTTTTGTTTTCATTTTTGTTTTGTTTTCTTTTGTTTTGAGACAGGGTTTTGCTCTGTCACCCAGAACGGAGTACAGTGGCATGATCATGGCTCACTGCAGCCTCGACTTCCTGGGCTCAGGTGATCCTCCCACCTTAGCGTCCCAAGCAGCTGAGACTACATGAATGGCCTTGTAGTATAACTTGAAGTCAGGTAAAGTGATGCCTCCACCTCTGTTCTTTTTGCTTAGAATTGCTTTAGCTATTTGGGCTGTTTTTAGTTCCATATGAATTTCAGGATTGCTTTTTCTAATTCTGTGAAAAATGACATTGGTAATGTGATAGAAATTGCATTGAATCTGTAGATTGCTTTGGGCAGTATGGTCATTTTAATGATATTGGTTCTTCCAATCCATGAGCATGGTAATTTTTTCGATTTGTTTGTGTTATCTATGATTTTTTTCATCAGTGTTTTGAAGTTCCCCTTGTAGAGATCTTTCGTCTCTTTGATTAAATGTATTGCTACTTATTTTTTGTAGCTGTTGTAAATAGGATAGAGCTATTGATTTGGTTCTTAGCTTAAACGTTATTGGTATATAAAAATGCTACTGATTTTTGTACCTTGATTTTGTATCCTTTATTGTGGTCATTTACCAAATCTAGGAGTCTTTTTGAGGGACTTTTTAGGGCTTTCTAGGTATAAGATTGTATCATCAGTGAACAAAGATAATTTGACTTCCTCTTTTCTAATTTGTATTAGTAATAAAAAATCTCCCAACAAAAAAAGCCCTGGGACCAGATGGAATAACACATAAATTCTACAATACACACACAGAAAAACTAGTACCAGTCCTACTGAAACTGTTCCAAATAATTGAGGAGAAGGAAATCCTCCTTAACTCACTCTATGAAATTAGTGTCACCCTGATATCAAAGTCAGGCAAGGATGTGACAAAATAAGAAAACAACAGACCAATATCACTGATTAACATAAATGCAAAGATCCTCAACAAAACTAGCAACTGAATCCAAGAGCACATCAAAAAGCTAATACACTACAATCGAGTGGGTTTTATTCCAGGGATGCAAGGATGGCTCAACGTACACAAATCAATAAATGTGATACACCACATAAACAGATATAAAAACAAAAACCATATTATCATACCAATAGATGCAGAAAAAAAAAACATTCAATAAAATTCAGAAAAAAACAACAGCCAGCATCATATTGAACTGGGAAAAGCTGAAAGTATTCCCCCTAAGAACTGGAACAAGACAAGGATACCCACTTTTACCACTCCTATTCAACAGAATATGGGGAATACTAGCTAGAGCAATGAGGTAAGAAAAAGAAAGAAAAGGGATCCTAGGGGTAAGTTTTACTGAGAGTCGTTTAGCCAAATTCTGCATTCCTCTTAAAAATATATTATAATGTACTGCTAGATTTCCTGTCATATATTTGGATCCCCAGTATTCTTTCCCTAGGGCCTAAGTTATGCTTATTTTTATTCAGAAAGTCTGTGTCTGCCTCGAGGGCCAGAATTATATTTTAGAGAGAACAGAAACTATGAATGCATAAACATCAATAGAACACGATGTGTCATAATATTGCTGACCATTATTAAGCAAGCTGAAGATATTCTAATATTACTTTTTCACACAACAGTCATGTAAATTGATAATTTCATAATTTTTGTCTATAACTTACCATTTTTCTAGAAGATTGATGTGTTTAATCTCTTCCTAGGATTTTTGGAAAAAAAGTGTTTCTTCCTCATAGAAAATAACTCATATTGAATATCGAGCACACCATATTTATTTCCTTTTAATTGTTTGACTTAAAGAGAACATGTACATATGCTAGACATATTCAAATAACTTTTCAAATATTTCTACCCCTCTTTGTGCCTCAGTTTCTTCCTTCATATAATAGAAATGATAATAGAACCTATCTCATTGTGTTAAGTAAAAGTTAAGAGGTAATAAAAGTAAATTTATTTACAAATATTTTCATTTACAAATATTCATTTTCAAATGAATATTACATACTTTGATTTACAAATATTTTCATATTGCTCATGCATTTGTTCAATTTAATTTTTTAACTTGTGGAACAATTATAATACTGCTACCTAGGTATTGACATACCTATTTGTGTATGACATTGGAGAGATATATTATAGTTTATTTAACCAGCATCCTATTAACATTTAAGTTATTATAATTTTATTTTCTATTTATTCATTTGCATTCTTACATTCAACTTTATTTTGTATATTACAAAATGCATAACCCTGGTATAAGCTCTAAAATCAGGATTCTGGTGCAAAGGGTTTTTTACATCATTAACTTTTATAGCTTTCAAACTTAGTAAATCTAAGTTTACAAGCAATGCAGACTCTTAGGAATTATGTTTGATATGTATTTCATAATTTGATCTTAGCAGTGCATACATTTTTAGTATTCTTATATAATAGAAGAAGGATTTAGTGTAATGTATGGTGACTCAGGCAAGCACCATATTCAGCTATGTATATTTTGCGGTCAGTGGGACAATACACATTCTGTGGTTGAAACTAGAGAAGATATATCTATGTTTAACATTTATAAAATTGATTTTTATATAACTCCTAATGTATTCTCATTTGTCTTCTGCTTGATTCATTTCTAATCCTTTCACAGGCAGCTGCTTTTTTAGATATGCATTCAGTGGTAAGTTAGTGTGAAGCTGAAACCAGAAAATCAATAGAAGGGTGAAATACTTCTCATATTCTTTATTTGCTTTCTCATCTTTTTCCTACCAGGGAGGATGTCAGAGGTCTGTCTATAATGAAAAGAGAGAGGTATTATATTGCCATCTTAATTTTTGCTTACCCTGCTCAAAGGATTTAGGTTTATGAATGACTAATAAATCTTAAGACAATAATAAATATTATGCTTTTCTATGTTTTCCAGGCCAACTCAGTTAGTCAGAGTTTCTTGAGTTCTCAGACAGGATAATTCTCTAATCATATGGTAAATGAAGTTAGAAATGGGGAAGCAGGACAATAACTTGTATATTCTTCAATTAAGTTTTTTTTAATATTTAGAAACAGTCTTGGTTGTATATATACCAAGTGACATATAATGCATTATGTTGAATATTTACTATATGTCAGACAATATTCTAGGCACTCAAGACTTTTTTTTTTAATTTGCTCTAAGTTTGTATTCTAGTGAAGAGACACAGTAAACAAATAAACAAAATGTAAAATAGTACTATATCACTTGGGCCCTCCAGAAAGCAGTACCTGAGATTAAGTTAGGATTTCAGTGAGTTTGGAGGATACTATCTGTGAAAAATAAAGGAGACAGGTAGCACAATTGGGCACGGAAGCTTTTAGACACAAAGCTTTCAGCAGATCTGATCTCTGTGACAAAAAAATAGGGAGAAAGCAAGATTGAGCTGGGAGAACCTCAGACTATGATGCAGATCTGACAAGGATTTTACCAACTAAATATGGATCTTTGGAGCGAAGATTGTCAATTAGAGGAGTCCCCACTTGGACAGAAATGACTTAGTTGTATTATTCCCAGGACTTGTAGTTGTTGGTTGAGGTCTGCATAGGAAAAAATTGAATTTTGGCTAAAAAGCTGAGGCTGATACTGAAGGTGGTACAGCTGATGGCTGTCCATTAACTTCACTCCTGCAAGCTGAATCAAATTATTTATTGAAGGAATACCTGAGCAATGCATCTCCATGACTGTGACAAATGATAATCCTTTAAGAACAAATTTGTTTGAGGGATAGAGTATGATGAGTAGGGCAGAGAGTGGTGCCATTTTAGATAGGTGACATAAAACGTGAACTCACTGACAGACTCTTTAAAGGGGTAACAGTTGCTCAGGGACATTAGTAAGGCGAGGAAAAAAGCCATGCAGAATATCTGGGAAGAGCATTTCATGAAGAGGAGTAGTAATTGCTAAAGCTTCAGGTAGTGGTTTGGGGTAAGGAATGGGAAAGAAACCAGTTGCCTATAACAAAGTAACTTGTGTCCTGGCATTAAACTATATTGACATCAAAATACAAAGGAAAGTGTAAATCATCAAGAATAGACAGTGAAATCACAACTGTGAGAGCGTGTGGTGGTTAGAATAATGCCAGATTATAAATAACACTGTAAAATCTTTCTAAAAGTGTTATACTAGTGCCTGAATGGGTCAACTAAGCAATGTCAAAAAACAGGCAATCAAAAATATTCACAAAAAGTTATAGAATTTTTATGGAATAAAACAAACTTGTAAAACAGTTCAGAAAAGACAAAACTTCTAATAAATGTCATTGTGTCACCTGAACAGACACAATGAACAAAAATTAAAATAGGTGTGTTCTCCCACCACCACACTGTGGAATAAAATCTGTTGGGTCAGAATTATACATTTTAAAATATTGAGACCATTCAGTCTTAAAATAAATAAACTATGAATAGATTATTATAAATTCAGAGTGGATAAAATTATTCTAAATATAACTTATAATTCAGAAGCAATAAAATAAAAGTTTGAGCAATTTGATTATGTAAAGTTCAGAGAAACAGGAAGAAAATATCTGTGTAAATGGCAAAATTTTAAAACTCACACACACGCACATTTGTGTACAAATTCAGAAGTCAAATGACAGCCTGGGGAAAAATTACAACATATCTCAAAGTCTTACAATGCTTAATAAGCAAGGAAATTCTGAAAATTAAAAAGCTGGGTGTTGTGGCTCAAACCAAAATGCCTATAATCCCAGCATTTTGGGCCAAGGAAAGCAGATTGCTTGAGCTGAAGAGCCCAAGAACAGCCTGGGAAACATGGTGAAACCCTGCCACTACTAAAACTACTAAAATTAGCCAGGCATGGTGGCATATGCCTGAAGTCCAGGCTACTCAGGAGGTTGAGGGAGAAGGATCACTTGAGCCCAGGAGTGGTGGTTGCAGTGAGCCAAGATTGCACCATTGCACTCCAGCCTGGGTGCCAGAGTGAGACTCTGTCTCAACAAAAAAATAGAGTCAGGGCAAGATGGCTAACTAGATGCAGCCAGATGGAACACCTAGCTGCATGTTCCATCTAAGATGACTGGCGTGCTCCTAACAGATCTTCAGAAGGAAGGCACTGAGAGTGGATGGAGGAAAGACACAAGAAGCTGGGCTGAAGGGGGAGGAAAATGGGAACCCTGCCTGGGGCTACTGTGCATTGGGATTCATTCCTGGTTCCCAACAACTTCAAGGGAATGAGTGAGTTGAACTAGTAAGGAGCAAGCCCTTCTTGGCACACGCCCCTGGAACTCTGGCAGGAGGAGACCCATCAACCACCACAGACACTTAAGTTGGCAGGGAGAGCTGCTTATAGAAATGATAGAGGTAGTAAGCCAGCTGAGCTGGAGTCCTATAGTTGGAGCACAGCCAGGGACAGCCATCCCTCTAGGCTTTACTTGACCCCATAGGACATTTTAGCCCTAGGGGAACTTTTGGACCAGAATTCTGCAGGGTGATCTTGTCCATAGATGGGGCTGATTTGACCTGAGCACTACTTGGTCTGCTTGCTTCTCTTGGGGGCCCACCCTGACAGCCCCTGCTTGCAGGGAAGGCTTGGGTGCCCTGGGGGCCTGTATCATAACTCCTGAGCTGGCAGACTATGCCTGACGGGTAGAAAGCACCAGTGATGGAGCCTCCAACCACGCATCAACCTGCCCACTCCATCACCACACTGCAGCTTCCCCTGGGTCCACAGCAGCCTCCCAAATCACTTTGCCAGTGCGTGTGTGCCCAAGTAAGTTTTGCCTTCCTTGCCCCTCCAGCACACATATATTCATGCACCCTGCCCTGCCACTGCTGTGGTAGAAATGCAGTCTGCCCCCCACCACCACCAATCACCATTGAAGTCAGAGCCTTGAGGGGCACAGAGACAGCCAGCCCTACCCTTGCCAGAACCTCGCCCATGTGCCAAAACTGCCTTAGGAGTGAAACTAGGCACAGAGAACAGTGAACCCTCCCCTGCCCTGAGAGACCACCCCCACCTGCAGCACACAAAGAATGCACACACACTTGCACTCATGAACATCCCTCCCATGCCAACAGCACCACCAACTGGACCATATGCATAGTAGCCAGCAGGGGTCTCCTGCCCCACTGGACCATGTTGCCTCTACCACTGTAGTGAATGCCTGCACCCTGCTGCAGCAAATGAGTGTGCACCCAACCACACTGCCACTGCCACTGCTGCTGGCATGTGTGAATGAGCATGGATGCCGCTTTGGCACTGACACCACCCATTGAAGTGTAGTGACCAGTGGTATGGGAGTACTTTAGTTCGCCCAGTGGAGTGGATTCCTAATATCAAGGAGCCAGAGAACAAAGTCTTGGCCTGATACAAGTACCTCAGAATTAGAGCATGCATTCCAAGAGTTGGGAACTAAGTGTTGCCCCACTAAAATCTTCCATAAATGAAACCAGGCAGTTGAATTCACCTTATACCACCATCAAATCCACAAAGTCATAAAATAGGATAAAAGAAAAAAACTCCCCAAAGGTCAGCAACTTCATGGATCCAAGGAATATCAGCCCACAAAGATGAGAAAGAACCAGTGCAAGAGCCCTGACAACTCAAAAAGCCAGAATGCCTTCTTTCCTCCAAATGACCACATTACCTCTCCAGCAAGCATTCTGAATGGGCTGATACGGCTGAAATGACAGAAATATAATTCAAAACATGGATAGAAATGAAGATCATTGAGATGCAAGAATACATTGAAACCAAATTCAAGGAAGCTAAGAATGACAATAAAATTATTCAGAAGCTGACAGACACAATAGCTGGTATAGAAAAGGATTTAGCCAACATGATAGAGCTGAAAAACCCAGTACAAGAGTTTCATAATGTAATCATAAGTATCAATAGCAGAATAGACCAAGCAGAAGAAAGAATCTCAGAGCTTGAAGACCGGCTTTCTAAAATAAAACAGACAAGATTAGAGAAAAAAGAGTTAAAAGGAATGAACAAAATCTCTTAGAAATATGGAATTATGTAAGGAGACCAAACCTATGAATCATTGGTGTCTCTGAAATAGATAAGAAGAATGTGAGCAACTTGGCAATCATATCTCAGGATATCATCCATAAGAACTTTCCCAACCTAGAGAGACCAATATTCAAATTCAGAAAACACAGATAAATTTTGCAAGATACTACACAGGAAGACACATGAATATAAGATTCTCAAAGGTAGAAATGGATGAAAAAAATGTTAAAGACAGCCAGAGAGAAAGCACAGTTCACCTACAAAGGGAACCCCATCAGGCTAACAGTAGATGTCTCAGCAGAAGCTCTACAAACCAGAAAATATTAGGAGTCAATATTCAACATTATTAAAGAAACGAATTTCTAACCCATAATTTAATATTTGGCCAAACTAAATTTCATAAGCAAAGGAGAAATAAAATCCTTTTCGGACAAACAAATGCTGAGGGAATTTTTTATGACCAGACCTTACTTTCAAGAGCTGCCAAAGGCAGCACTAGATATGGGAAGGAAACACCATCAGCAGCCACAACATAAATAGACTTAAGTACACAGGCCAGTGACACTAAAAAGCAACCACATAAAGTAGTCGGCATAATAATCAGGTAACAGCATGATAATAGGATCAAAATCACACATATTAATACTAATCTTGTATGTAAATGGTCTAAATACTCTCAATTAAAAGGCACAGGGTGGCAAGCCCAAGAACCAAGAACCATTGTTATGCTGTCTTCAAGAGACCCACCTCACATGCAATTACACCCACAGGCTCAAAATAAACAGATGAAGAAAAATCTACCAAGCAAATGGAAAACAGCAAAAGGAGGCATTGTAATCCTAATTTCAGATGAAACAGACTTTAACAAAGATCAAAGAAGGCAAAGAAGGGCATTACATAATGGTAAAGGATTCAATTCAACAAGAAGACCTAACTATCCTAAATATATATTCACCCAATACAGGAATACCCACATTCATAAGGCAAGTTCTTACAGACTTTCAAAGAAACTTAGACTCCCACACAACAATAGTGGGAGACTTCAGCACCCCACTGACAATATTAGACAAATCATCGAGGCATAAAAGTTAACAAAGATATTCAGGACCTGAACCCAGCATTGGGTCAGTGGATCTGATAGACATATGTGGAATTCTGCATGCCCATATAACAGAATATACATTATTGTCATCATCACATGACACATACTCTAAAACTGATCACATAATCAAGCATAAAACACTCCTCAGCAAATGCAAAAGAACTGAAGTCATAACAACCAGTCTCTTGGACAATAGCATAATCAAATTAGAAATCAAGACTAAGAAATTTGCTTAAAACCAGGCAACTACTAGAAATTGAATAACCTGTCCCCAAATGATTTTTGGGTAAATAATGAAATTAAGGCAGAAATAGAGAAGTTCTTTGAAACTAATGAGAACAAATATGCAACGTACCAGAATCTGTGAGACACAGCTAAGGCATTGTTAAGTGGGAAATTTATAGCACTAAAGGCCCACATCCAAAGGTCAGACAGATCTCAATTTAATGACCTAACATCGCAAATAAAAGAACTAGGGAACGAAGAGAAAACCAACCCCAAATCTAGCATAAGACATGAAATATTCAAAATCAGGCTGAAGTGAAGGAGATTGAGACACAAAAAACCATTCAAAAGATCAACAAATCCAAGAGTTGTTTTGGTGAAAAAAGTAATCAAATAGACCACTAACTAGACTCATAAAGAAGAAATGAGAGAAGGTACAAATAAACCCAAGTAGAAATGACAAAGGGGAAAGGAGATGTAACAACTGACCCCACAGAAATGAAAATAAGAAGAAAATAGTATGAACACATCTATGCACATAAACTAGAAAATCTAGAAGAAATGGATCAATTCCTTGACATATACACCTTCATGAGACTGAGCAGGGAATAAATTGAATCTCTGAACAGACCAATAATAAACTCTAAAATTGAATCAGTAATAAATAGCCTACCAGCTAAAAAAAACCCAGGAACAGAGAGATTCACAGCCAAATTCTACCAGATGTGCAAAGAAGAACTACTATCATTCCTACTGAAACTATTCCAAAAATTGAGGAGAAAGGACTCCTTTCTATCTCGTCATATACACTGCTTATTCTCTGAGTCCAGTATCATCGTAATATAAAAGCCTTGCAGAGACACAACAGAAACAAGAAAACTTCAGTCCATTATCCTTGATTAACATCCATGTAAAAATCTTCAAAAGATCACTGGCAAACTGAATCCAGCAGCACATCAAAAAGTGAATCAACCACAATCAAGTAGGCTTTATCCCTGGAATGCAAGGTTGGTTCAATGTATGCAAATCAGTAAATGTGATTCATCACGTAAATGGAACTAAAGACAAAAACCACATGATTATCTCAATAGATACAGAAAAGGCTTTCAGTAAGATTCAACACTCCTTCATATAAAAAACCGTCAATACACTAAGTATTGAAGGAACATACATCAAAATAATAAGAGCCATCTGTAACAAATCTGTAGCCAACATCATACCAAACAGGCAAAAGCTGAAAGCATTCTTCTTGAAAACTGGCACAAGACAAAGAATGCCCTCTCTCACTACTCCTATTCAACATAGTTTTAGAAGACTGGGTTAGAGGAATCAGACAAGAGAAAGAAGGAACAGGCATCCAAATAGGAAGACAGGAAGTCAAACCATCATTGTTTGCAGACATCATCCTATATCTGGAAAACCCCATAGTCTTGGCCCAAATCTTCTTAAGCTGATAAACAACTTTAGCAAAGTCTCAGGATACAAAATTAATATATAAAAATCACTAGTATCCTATACACCAACAACGCCAAGCTTAGAGCCAAACCAGGAACACAACCCATTCACAATTGCCACAAAAAGAATAAAACACCTAGGAATGCAGCTAAAGAGGGAGGTGAAAAATCTCTGCAAGGAGAACTGAAAAACGCTGCTTAAAGAAATCAGAGATGACACAAATAGAAAAATAGTCTGTGCTTATGGATAGGAAGAATCAATATCATTAAAGTGGCCATACTGCTCAAAACAATTCATAAATTAAATGCTATGCCTATTATAGTGCCATTGACATTCTTCACAGAACTAGGAAAAACTATTTTAAAATTCATATGGAACCAAAAAAAGAGCCCCAGTAGCCAAGGCAATCCTAAGCAAAAAGAACAAAGTTAGAAGCATCATGCTACCCAACTTCATGCTATACTACAGTTCTACAACAATCAAAACAGCATACATACTACTGATACAAAAAACAGACACATAGACCAATGGAACAGAACATAGACCCCAGAAATAAGGCTGCAATGCCTACAACTATCTGATATCTGCTAAAGCTGACATAAACAAGCAATGGGGAAAAGACTCCCTATTTAATAAATACTGCCGGGATAACTGGCTAGCCACATGCAGAAGAATGAAACGGAACCTCCTTCTTATATCATGTACAAAAATAAGCTAAAGATGAGTTAAAGACTTAAATATAAAACCCAAAACTATAAAAACCATGGGAGATAACCTAGGCAATACCATTCAGGACATAGGAATGGACAAATATTTCATGACAAAGATGCCAAAAGCAATTGCAACAAAAGCAACAATCGACAAATGTGATCTAATTAAAGAACTTTGGCTCAGCAAAATCAACTGTCAAGAAAGTAAACAGAGAACCTACAGAATGGGACAAAATCTTTTCAAACAACTATGCATCTAACAAAAGACTAATATCCAGCATCATAAGGAATTTAAACAGTTTTGCAGGAAAAACACATAAAACCCCATTAAAAGTGAGCAAAACAGACACTTTTCAAAATAAGACATACATAGAGCCAAAAAGCATATGAAGCAAAGCTCATCATCCCTGATCATTCAAATTAAAACCACTGTGAAACATGATCTCATACCAGTCAAAATGGCTATTTTTAAAAAGTTAGATAAAAGCAGATGTTAGTGAGATTGCAGAGAAAAGGGAATGCTTGTACACTGTTGAGGGGAATATAAATTAGTTTAGTCACTGTGGAAAACAGTATGGAGATTTCTCAAAGAAATTAAAACAAAAATATGATTCGATCCAGCAATCTCATTACTGGGTATATATGCAAAAGAAAACAAATTGTTCTACCAAAATGACACATGCTTGTGTATGTTCATTGCAGCACTATTCACAATAGAAAAGACATGGCATCAAACTAAATGACCATCAATGGTAGAGTGGATAAAGAAAATATGGCACATATACAATGGAATACTATGTAGCTGTAAAAATAATGAAATCATGTCCGTTGCAGGAACATGGATGGAGCTGGAGGCCATTATCCTTAGCAAACTAATGCAAGAACAGAAAACAAAATATCACAAGTTCTCAATTATAACTGGGAGCTAAATTATGAGAACACATGGACATATAGAGGGGAACAACAAACACTGGAGCTTATCCGAGGGTGAAGGGTTGGATGAGGGAGAGAGGATCAGGAAGAATAACTAATGGGTACAAGGCTAAATACCTGTATGACAAAATAATCTGTACAACAAACTCCCATAACATGAGTTTACCTATATAATAAATCTGCATCTGTACCCCTGAACTTAAAATAAAAGTTAAAAAATAAAAATAAAGGACCAAAAACCATCTTAAAGCAGGCACAATATATAAGCATTCCATATGGAAAATCCCAATATACATTATAAATATTTTCCTCCTTCAATAAAAATGAATAAAATACAAATTTAAACAACATTGTGATGCCATTTCTCATCTATAAAAATAGGAAAAAGAAACCTCAAAACTTTAACAACATACCCTGTGGGTAAAATTATACTGAAATAGACACTTTTGCACATGGTTGGTGAGAATACAAAATAACAAAATCTTTGTGAAGGGGACTATGACATCATCTTGAAAAATTGCATATACATTTATGCCTTTACCTGACATTCTCATGAAATATATCCCATATACAACCTGTTAATAATTCACAGTGACATATGATCAAGACTATTTATCATGATTTCATTTGTAAACAAAAGACGTTGGAAATAATTCAAAGGTCCATCAGCAGTGGACTTGTTAAATATTCTCTTCTACATATACATGGAGGAATATAAAAACAAATGAGGCAGAATTTCTTGATACAAATATGCAGTAACCTCCAGGATATATTCTTAGGTAATATAAAAGAACCAAGTTGGAAATATCATTTCTGTTATAAGAAATCTCAATAATTTGAGACACAGGACCTTGTGGGCCCTAACTAAGTAATCTGGTCTCCTATCTTTTATGTAAACGTCTGTTTATGTTTCTCAAGAGAAACATATTTTTTGAATTGAGTCCATGTACTGTAAAGCAGCCACCTTGAAAACGCAATATATTGCAACATTATACTGGATTTCCCTCCATCACATTTTCCCTATTTCCATTTTCTACCTTTCTGTGTTTTCCTCATAAGTAACCAGCCCACACCTAAGACCTCATCTCAGCCTCTACTTTTGATGGCACCCAAGTGAAGACACCAAACAATGACAAAAATCCCATAAGTTCTGGTACATTTCTCCATGGTAGCTACTATATTTAAGTGCACAGTAAATAGTTCATTGATCAGGGATGCTTCTAAATCATTTCAAATCTGTGATAGTCCTCAATGGGACCAAAACATATGATTTGGTAAGATCACAAGTGTCACTACTATAGATTTTTGAGTGAAACAAGCCTTAATATTATTTTACATTCCAATTTTGTCTTACCTTCACAGAAGATAATTAAATGTTCTAATAGTAAAACTCCCAATGTACTAGCAGATATCATTTGCATTTTTTAAATGTAAATAATAATTGGCTGAAGATTTTGAATGACATATGAACAGATACATCTGGATGAAATTTAAACCAGTTATTTTTCAGCCTACTATTTGATTTTAATGTGCTTCTTTTTTCAATGTTGATTTACAACTTTATTTTGGCCCTCGGTAATTTATACAATAAACTCAGGCACAAGGAATTAGGCAATAATGCAAAATATATACAATATGCAATAATGTACTGGGACATAATCTTACAAAGAAATTAGCTTCCCCAATTTACAGATGAAAATCCATGATCTAGAACATACGTCATGGCTACAATCATGTAGTTGGTATTTGAATAAAGACTCGATTTATGTCTTTCAAAATAACCCCAAACTCTTTTCATTACAATTAAATTTCCAAAAATGTAAACTACATAATAATTTGCATATAATATTGCTTGTTTACTGAAAAAATGTGAGCAGAGTTTAGCATAAGATGACTGCATTGGAGGGTTTTTTTTAAACAAACGATTATTTTTCTCCTGATTCATAAAGTTTGTTCTCATTTACTTCATTTCTTCTTAATCACCTTAACTACAGAAATGCTTCTTTTATTAAAAAAGTTTTTGAAAACCTTTATTCACATTTTCTGTGTTAGTGTTAGCAGGAATTAACTTTATATTTCTTACCTTGGAAATTAATCAAATTTTTAGTCTGGACTATTGGTAGATTTCATTTCTCATAATGAGATGTACCCAGAGTTTCAATATTGTGTACCATCAAATAGGGATTTTATTTATTCATCATTTTCATTATGAGTAATCTTCATGCTCAATATTTTAGTCATCTGAATAAATAGCAAAATTATACTGTACAATGTCCTGAAAATGAGGTTAGTCTATGTACAAGTCAAGTGAAACGATTTTCTCTCATCTCAACTGAATTTGTGAAATAATAAATAATGTAAGAGGGAAAAGATTGGCTGCTGAAAATCAATTCCACTATACAAAGTATATCAATAAGTTGATAACATGGAGAAACTGTAATAAGGCAAGTCATCGCAGAAGTGCGAAAAAAACTGCAGTAAGTCGCAAGTTAGAATTTTATTTTATATAATATTACCACATCACATTTGGTCAAAAGATCATGATCCAAGTCAAACTTTCGAAAGTAAGTCGTGGATCTCCAGGAAGCATTGTTATAAATAAACTTATCAAGTAAGATTTGAGGAGTCTTTAAAGATTCAGTATAAACCCTCTTTAATTTTGTGTCTGAGTAGTACCTCAAACTGTAATTTTATGAAATGTTTTTATTACAGTGACTCTCAAATAAAAAATAAAATACATCATAATATTCTCAATGAAAAAGTGCTTTTATTATGTGATATTATCAAAATAAGAGAAAAAAATCAGTATTTTGTCTCAAGACAAAAAATCTATGTTGTTTAACTTTTAAATTTGTATCTATGACAATGGCTCTTCTCAAGATTAAGTGTAAAAACAGATAAAAATGTCTCAACAGGATATCAAAATTACCTGCATTTAGTAGACTTAAAACTTTCAATGCCAAAGTCAAAGGCGGATTACATTCAGTTTATATCAAAATTCTTGTTTGTTCTGGCAAGGGCATAGATGCTTTTGTTTTGTTTTGTTTTAAAATCATATGTATGAATTTGAACCTTAGTTCACCATTTATTGTAAATGAAACTGGCTGCATAATTTGTAAGACACAGTGCAAAATGAACATGCAATGCCCCTTGTTGAAATATTGTTAAAAATTTCAAGATGACAACAGCAAAGCAGTAACCATTTGTAGAGCCCTTCTCGGCATGAAGCCCCATATGACCACACAGGTTGCACACTTCTGAATCAGTCCTAATTGTGTAATTTGTGTAATTTGTACATTATTTAACTTTTGTAGATTTAGTTTAGCATTGTATATTTAAGACAGTTGATAAGATGAATTTATTGAGATGCTATGAAGGAAAATGGATTCCATGTAAATCACCTGGGCCACATGTGGCCTGTGTGCTATGGTTTGCACAAGCTTGATGTAATACATGACCTTTGTGTCTGGCTTCTCTCACTTAGCATAATGTTTTTGTCCAAAGTGTTGTATGTATCAGTAGACTTTCCTTTTGTTTTTTACTGGATTTACATGATTTATTAATAATCTGTGATATGATTCTTAATAATCTATGATATTATATCGTCAGTACATTTTACTTCTACTAGGTTGATTCCAGTTTGTGGCTATTACAAATAGTATTCTGTTAACATTCATGTATGTGTGTGTGTGTGTGTGTATATATATATATATATATATATGTAAATATGTGTATTGGTAAATATGTAATTCATTTCCCTTAGGTATATAGAGAATCTAAGAGTAGAATTGCTAGGGCAGAGTATATGCATCTATTGATAAGCATATATTACCAAAGAATTTGCCAATGTAATAATATCAATTTACATTCCCATCAACATTGTATGAGAGTTCAAGTTGCTCCAGATTGTCATCAGTTTTGTTATTATTTATCTTTTGAAAAATGAGTTAGTCATTCTAGCAAAAGCACAGAGACATCTAATTGTGGTTTAAATTTGTATTCTCAGGATATCTCACAGAGTAGAGTGTACTTTCATATGTTGATTAGCCAATTGAATGTTCTTTTTTTGTGAGGTTTCTGATAAATTCTTTTTGACAATTTTTTTATATTGATGTCTTTGTCTTACTAATTTCAAAGTTTGGTACATATTCTAGATGTGAATTTCTCTTTTTTCAGCCTGAGAGCAAACTTTTAAACAAAATTTATTTATTTATTTATTTATTATTTTATTTTATTTTTTTTGAGATGGAGTCTTGCTCTGTCGCCCAGGCTGGAGTGCAGTGGCGTGATCTCGGCTCACTGCAAGCTTGACCTCCCAGGTTCACGCCATTCTCCTGCCTCAGCCTCCTGAGTAGCTGGGACTACTGGCACCCACCACCACGCCCAGCTAATTTTTTTTGTATTTTTATTGACACATTGTATATGCACTTATATATGAAGTACAGTTTTAAATTTTGACAGATATCTATGTTGTATAATAATCTAATTAGAGTAGTTACTGTATCCATCACCTCATGCGTGTATCATGTCTTTGTGGTAAAAACATTTAAAAACCCCTCTTCTAAATATTTTGTAATAAACAATATTTTACTGTTAACCATAGTTACCCTACTGTGCAAAAGATTATGAGAAATTATTCCTTCTATCTAATTGTAACTCTGTACCCACTGACCAACGTCTCCCCATCCTTACATATCCACTCCCCTCTCCAGTATCTGGTAATCACTGTTCTACTCTCTGCTTCTATGATATATGTTTAGATTCCACATGCATGAAATCATGCAGGATTTGTCTTCTGTTCCTGGCTTATTTCATTTAACAGATAATGTCTCCAAGCTCCAAGTTCATCTATTTGTCACAAATGACAGGATTTCCTTCTTTTTTTATAACTGAATAATATTCCATTATATGTGTGTGTGTTTGATTGTGTGTGTGTGTTTGTGGGTGTGTATACACACAATATGCTTATTTTTTACGAATTCATTAATTGTTGGTCACTTAGGTTGATTTTTATCTTTGCTATTCTAAATAGTGCTGCAATAAACATGTGACTGCAGATATCTATTCAACATACTTATTTTACTTCCTCTAGATATATACCTATGGTAGAATTGCTTTTAATTTTTTGAGGAACCTTCATATTTCCAAAATGGTTGTGCTGGTTTAGAATCCCACCAGTAGTATGTAAATATTCCCTTTTCTCCTTATTCTTATCAATACTTGTTTTATTTTGTCTTTTTGGTAATAGTCATTCTAAAGAGAATAAGGTGGTAACTCATTGTGGTTTTGATTTGCATTTCTCTAATGACTAGAGATATTGAACATTATTAAATATAACTGTTGGCTATTTGTAATCTTCATTTGATAATGGCTATTAAAATCTATTGCTTATTTTTAATTGGTTTATTTTTTCTGTTGAGTCAATTCCTTATATAGTCTGGATATTAATCAATTGTCAGATGTGTAGTTTACAAATATATTATCCGGTTCTGTAGTTTGTATATTCACTCTGTTAATAGTTTCCTTTGCTATGTGAAAGCTTTTTAGTTTGATCTAATCTTGTCTATTTTTGCTTTTGCAACCTGTGCTTTTGAGGTATTATCTTTAAAATCTTTCCTCAGCCCAATGTCCTGAAGCATTTCCCCAGTTTTCTTGTAGTTTAATAGTTTCAGGTTTTACATTTAACTATTTAATATATTTTGAGTTGATTTTCATACATGGTGAAAGTTAGAGGTCTACTGTCATTCTTTGACATATGGCTATTAAATTTTCCCAGCCCCATTTATTGAAGAGACTCTCATTTTCCCAGTATGTGTTCTTGGCACCTTTGTCAAAAATCATTTGCCTGTAGGTATGCAAATTTATTTCTAGGCTTTCTATTCTGTTTCATTGGTCTCTGTATCTGTTTTTATGCCAGCACCACACTGTTTTGGTTACTACAGCTTTGTAGTGTATTGAAGTCACGTAGCATGATACCCCCAGCCATGTTCTTTTTGCTCAATATAGCTTTGGCTATTAGGGGTCAATTTTTCCATGTGAATTTTATAATTCTTTTTCTATTTCTATGAATAATTTTATTAGTATTTCAGTAGGGATTGCACTGAATCTATAGATAACTGTGTAAAAGGGCCATTTTAATAATAGTAATCCTTCCGGTCTGTAAAGATGTGTTATCTTTTCATTTATTTGTGCCCTCTTCGATTTCTTTCTCAAAGTTTTATTACTTTGATTTAAAAGACCTTTCACTTCCTTAGTTAAGTTTATTTCTGTATATCTTCTTTGTATAGCTATTGTAAAGAAAATTTATTTTCTGTCTTTATTCCAATCTGAATGCCTTTTATTTCTTTGTCTTCCCGGATATTTCTGCCCAGGATTTTCAGTGCTATACTGAATAGAAATGGTGAAAGTAGGATTCCTAGGTATTTTATTCTCTTTGAAGCAATTGTGAAAGGGAGTGCACTCATGATTCAGCTCTCTGTTTGTCTGTTATTGGTGTATAAGAATGCTTGTGATTTTTGCACATTGATTTTGTATCCTGAGACTTTGCTGAAGATGTTTATCAGCTTAAGGAGATTTTGGGCTGAGATGATGGGGTTTTCTAAATATATAATCATGTCATCTGCAAACAGGGACAATTTGACTTCCTCTTTTCCTAATTCAATACCCTTTATTTCTTTCTCCTGCCTGAATGCCCTGCCCAGAACTTCCAACACTATGTTGAATAGGAGTGGTGAGAGAGGGCATCCCTGTCTTGTGCCAGTTTTCAAAGGGAATGTTTCCAGTTTTTGCCCATTCAGTATGATATTGGCTGTGGGTTTGTCATAGATAGCTCTTATTATTTTGAGATACGTCACACCAATACCTAATTTATTGAGAGATTTTAGCATGAAGGGCTGTTGAATTTTGTCAAAGGCATTATCTGCATCTATTGAGACAACCATGTGGTTTTTGTCATTGGTTCTGTTTATATGCTGGATTACGTTTATTGATTTGCTTACAAGGGATATGAAGGACCTTTTCAAGGAGAACTGCAAACCACCACTCAATGAAATAAAAGAGGACACAAATAAATGGAAGAACATTCCATGTTCATGGATAGGAAGAATCAATATCATGAAAATGGCCATACTGCCCAAGGTAATTTATAGATTCAATGCCATCCCCATCAAGCTACCAATGACTTTCTTCACAGAATTGGAAAAAACTACATTAAAGTTCATATGGAAGCAAAAAAGAGCCCGCATTGCCAAGACAATCCTAAGCCAAAAGAACAAAGCTGGAGGCATCATGCTACCTGACTTCAAACTATACTACAAGGCTACGGTAACCAAAGCAGCATGCTACTGGTACCAAAACAGAGATATAGACCAATGAAACAGAACAGAGCCCTCAGAAATAATACCACACATCTACAACCATCTGATCTTTGACAAACCTGACAAATACAAGAAATGGGGAAAGGATTCCCTATTTAATAAATGGTGCTGGGAAAACTGGCTGCCCATATGTAGAAAGCTGAAACTGGATCCCTTCCTTACACCTTATACAAAAATTAATTCAAGATTGATTAAGGACTTAAATGTTAGACCTAAAACCATAAAAACCCCAGAAGAAAACCTAAGCAATACCATTCAGGACATAGGCATGGGCAAGGACATCATGTCTAAAACACCAAAAGCAATGGCAACAAAAGCCAAAATTGACAAATGAGATCTAATTAACTAAAGAGCTTCTGCACAGCAAAAGAAACTACCATCAAAGTGAACATACAACCTACAGAATGGGAGAACATTTTTGCAGTCTACTCATCTGACAAAGGGCTAATATCCAGAATCTACAAAGAACTCAAACAAATTTACAAGAAAAAAACAAACAACCCCATCAAGTGGGCAAAGGATATGAACAGACACTTCTCAAAAGAAGACATTTATGCAGTCAACAGACACACGAAAAAATGCTCATCATCGCTGTCATCAGAGAAATGCAAATCAAAACTACAATGAGATACCATCTCACACCAGTTAGAATGGCAATCATTAAAAAGTCAGGAAACAACATGTGCTGGAGAGGATGTAGAGAAATAGGAACACTTTTACACTGTTGATGGGACTGTAAACTAGTTCAACCATTGTGGAAGACAGTGTAGTGATTCCTCAAGGATCTAGAACTAGAAATACCACTTGATCCAGCCATCCTATTACCAGGTATATACCCAAAGGATTATAAAACATGCTGCTATGAAGACACATGCACATGTATGTTTATTGCGGCACTATTCAGAATAGCAAAGACTTGGAACCAGCCCAAATGTCCATCAATGATAGGCTGGATTAAGAAAATGTGGCACATATACACCATGGAATACTATGCAGCCACAAAAAAGGATGAGTTCATGTCCTCTGTAGGGACATGGATGAAGCTGGAAACCATCATTCTCAGCAAACTATTGCAGGACAAAAAACCAAACACAGCATGTTCTCGATTATAGGTGGGAATTGAACAATGAGAACACTTGGACACAGGAAGGGGAATATCACACACCGGGGCCTGCTGTGGGGTGAGGGAGAGGGGAGGAATAGCATTAGGAGATATACCTAATGTAAATGATGAGTTAATGGGTGCAGCACAACAACATGGCACACGTATACATATGTAACAAACCTGCACGTTGTGCACATGTACCCTAAAACTTAAAGTATAATAATAATTAAAAAAAATAGTGAAAGTAGGAATCTTTATCTTATTTCTGATATTAGAGGAAAAGCTTTCAGCTTTTTCGCATTCAGTATAATGTTAGCTGTGAGTTTGGCATACATGACCTTTATTATGTTGAGGTGCATGCTTTATATACCTAATTTGTTGAGAAATGTTATCATGAAGAGTTTATTTTTAAATGTTTTATTTTAAGTTTGGGGTACACATGCAGGATGTGCACCCTCATTGGTTACATCAGTAAACATGTGTCATGGGGGGTTATTATGCAGATTATGTCATCACCCATATATTAAGCCTGGTATCCATTAGTTACTTTTCCTGGCCGTCTTCCACCTCCCACCCTCTGGCTTCTGAAAGGCCCCAGTGTTTGTTGTGCCCCTCTATGCATCCTTCCATAGAAAAAGTTCACTGCAATTTTACTTTGCATTACTTCGATTCTCTAGATCAATTAGCAAAGGAGACATGCATACAAGTATTGCGTCTTCTAATTTATAAACATTGTACATTCCTGCATTTATTTAGATTTTTCTTAATTACTCTCAATAATGTTGCATAGCTTTCAGTGCAGAGACTGTGCATTTTTTTGTTTTCTATAGAAATAAAATTTATTTTCAGCCATACCATTTAAAAATATTTTGTATTTACTAGCAGACAACTTTATGCTTAAATTTGTGTTATAATTTTCTAGTGTTAATACATTTAGTTTTGTGTTGTTAGTTTACTTTTTGTTGCAGTAAAGACACTTAACATGAGATCTGTTAGGAGATTTGTTGAGATCAATACTCAACAAAATTTTAAGTGTTCAAACAGTATCGTTAACTATAGGTACAGTATTGTACAGTAGATTTCTGGAATTTATTGATCTTGCGTAAATAAAACGTTTTATCTGCTCAACAGCAACTCCAAGCTTCTGCCTCCTCACAGCTTCTAACAGCTATGATTCTACTCTCTGTTACTATGAGTTTGAATATTTTACATACCTTACACTAAGTGGAATCATGCAGTATTTGTCCTTCTGCGACTGGCTTATTTCACTTAGCATAATATCCTCCAGGTTCATCCATGTTGCCACAGATAGCAGAGTTTCCTCTTTTTGGTTAAATAATATTCAGTTATATCTACATACCACATATTTATATACTGTATATCTATATGCTGCATTTAAATATACTGCATACCTATATACTGCATATCTATATATACACATTTATATATATAGATTAATATGTATATATTACATTATATCTGTATATAGATACACTATATATCTACATATACTACATATAGATGTAGTATATCTATATAATGCATTTTATCCATTCACTAATGGATGGACATTTAAGTTTTTCTCATGTGTTAGTTATTGTGAATAAAGCTCCAATGGGCAGATATATCTTTGAGATCCCAATTTTTATTATCTTGATTATACAGGTGCTCTTTCACTTATGATGGAGCTATGTCCCAATAAACCCATCTGTATTAGTCAGGGCTCTCTACAGGGACAGAACTAATAGGATAGATTATATGAAGGGGATTTTATTAAGGAGTATTGACTCACACGATCACAAGGTGAAGTCGTCTTCACCTTGTGGTCGTCTGCAAGCTGAGGAGCAAGGAAATCAGTCTGAGTCCCAAGTCCTCAAAAGTAGGGAAGCTGACAGTGCCGCCTTTGGTCAGTGACCGAGGGCCCAAGATCCCCTGGCAAACCACTGGTGTAAATCAAAGAGTCCAAAAGCTGAAGAACTTGGAGTCCGATGTTTGAGGGCAGGAAGCACCCGCCACCGGAGAATGATGAAGGCTGGAAGACTCAACAAGTCAAGTTCTTCCATGTTCTTCTGCCTGCTTTTATTCTAGCTGAACTGGCAGCTAATTAGATGGTGCCCACCCAGATTGAGGGGGTCTGCCTCTTTCAGTCCACAGTCCACTGACTCAAATATTAATCTCTTTTGGCAACACCCTCACAGACACACACAGGAACAATACTTTGCATCCTTGAATCCAATCAAGTTGACACTCTATATTAACTATCACACCATCTTAATTCAAAAATATCGTTAAGTCAAAAATATATTTCATGCCTCAATAAATCCATTGTACAGTAAAAAAATGTAAGTTTGACCATCATAAGTCCAGATGCTCCTTGATATATGATGGGGTTAGGTGCCAACACATTCATTGTGAAGTCAAAATATTGTAAATGGAACCATCATAAGTCAAGAATTATTAGTATGCTAAGAAGTGGGATTGTTAAACCCTATGGTAGATTTATTTTTTCTTTTCTGAGGAAACATTCTACTATGTCCTATAGGGACTGAATCAGTTTCCATTTTCCCAAACATTGTACAAGTGTTCTAATTAATCCACATTCTTACCCCATTTGTCTTTTTCATAATAGCCATACAATATCTCTTGTTTTTCATAAAAACAAGGACAGTTTTGAGTTTTGATTTGAATGTACGTAAAAATTAATGCTATTTTACATATTTTTTTACATCTATTGGCCAATTGTGTAACATCTTTGGAAAAAAAATGTGTTGTGTAACATCTTCAGAAAAAATGTTGGAATCCTTTGCCCATTATTTAATTTAGGCATTTGTGGAATTCTTTTTGTTTGTTTTTGGTATCCTTTGGCTACTGAATTGTAAGGAGTTCCTTGTATATTTCGGATATTAATCCCTCACCAGATATATGATTTGCAAATATTTTCTCCTATTCTGTAGATTTCTTTCCCTGTCACGTCTTTCCTTTTCTGTACAGAACCTTTTGTAATGTGATGGAGTCACACTTCATTAATCTTGCTTTTGTTGCTTATGATTTTGGTGTCATATCTAGGAAAATAATGCCAAATCCAATGCCATGAAGTTTTCCCACTATGTTTTCTTCTAGAAGTTTTGCAGTGCCAGGTCTTACATTTAAACCTTTAATCCCTATGTGTTGCTTTTTGTGTATAGTGTAAGTTAAGGGTCCAGCTTCATTTGCATGTGTGTGATTAGCCAGTTATCATAGTACCATTTGTTGAAAAGACTATTCTTTTCCATTGTTCATTTTTGGCACCTTCATTGAAGATCAGTTGACTGTCTATGTATGGGTGTGTTTCTGGGCTCTCTATTCTGTTCCATTGGTCTATGTGTGTGTTTTATGCCAGTACCATACTATTTTGATTACAATAATGTTATAAAATGATTTGAAATCAAGAAGTATTATGCTTCCAGCTGTGTTCTTTCTCAAAATTGCTTTGGCTTTTTAGGGTCTTCTGTAGTTTCATATGAATATTATAATTGATTTTTCTATTACTGTAAAATATGCCATTGGAATTTTGATAGTAATTGTGTTAAATCTGTAGATTTCTTTGAGTAGAATTGACATTTTTACAATATTAATTTTTTTAATCTATTAATATGAGATGTCTATTTGTTCCTTCTTTATTTCATGAATAGTTTGTAGTTTTCAGTGTATAAATGTTTCTCCTCTTTGGCTAAGGTTATTCCTAATAGCCATACACAATTCTATTCTACTCAAGCTATTTGAGTTATTTTTTCACCTAATTGTAAAATATACCTTTTTTAGACTAAAAATAAAATTTATTGTAATGTTTGTTTTGATTTTCCTCTTGCATAATATAACAAATATTTATAATAATTATAAAATACTTCCATTTGCTATTAAGATTTTAAGCGAGTTATAATACATACAAGAAGTCTTCAGTGTGCAATGCAAATAAATTTGATACATTTGCATATCCATGTAAACTGAATCAAACCACATTAGAAACTGCTAAGCAACTTAGGAAGTTGTTGAAACTCTATTCTCCTAAATTAATTGCCTTAGCCTCAAATTAGTATTTTGAACATGTTCAAAACAACTCAAGAACCATTCACATTTTAACTTATTTACACTACACCCACCTTGTTTACTATTGTTGTCATATATTTTGCTTCAACATACCTATAAACAGTGCAGTATTATATCATTATTTCTTCTTTCAAAAGTTGTCTTCATGTTTACCAAACTATTTTCCTTTCTGATACTTTCTTCTTACTTTTCTCTGTTTCCATCTAGGGTTGTTTTCCTTCAGCTTGTTAAGCTTCCTTTATTATTTATTATAGTGCAACCAATAAGACAAATTACCTTGCTCTTTGTTGGTCTGATAATTTATTTTTTATTGCTCTCATTTTAGAAGAACAAAGAAGTAATTAAAGCAATAAACATTTAGAAATAGAGAAATTCACAAAGTTAAAATGTAATGTAGAATTTAATTTTTTAAGCCTTTGATAATGCAAATAATAAAAACGATTAATTGGGCTGATTAATTACATTCTATTGTCTACTTTTCTTCCTATAAGGAATACACTTTTAAAATATGCTCAGGGAATATGAAAAAATGTGTTTTCTATTATAATCATTACATTTTCAAAAATATAAATAACTCACCCTATTTTTCTAAAGAGAATTACATTAAGGTTAATTATGAATAATAAGACTTTTATTTAAGATACATCATATGCCAAATAAAGATAAAGTTATATTTACCTCTGTTGTGGACTGAATGTTTGTTTACCTGCAATATTCATATGTTGCTCTTTACCAAAATGGTGCTACTTGGGGGTGAAAGCTTTGGGAGATAATTAGGTTTAGATGAAGTCGTAAGAGTGGGGCCTCCGTGATGAGACTTATGTCCTTATAAGAGGAAAAAAGACCATAGGTCCCTAGCTCTCTCCACAGTGTGAAAACATAGTAAAAATGTGGCCATCCGCAAGCCAAGGAGAGGGCTCTTTCCAGGAAGTGAACCTGTTGGCATCTTAATTTTCGAATTCTTAGCCTCCAGAACTATGAGAAATAAATGCCTTTTGTTTAAGCCAACTAGTCTATGGTGTTTTGTTATAGCAGCCCAAGCTGAGTGAAACGGACTTTGGTAACAAAAGTAGGTGCTGCTTTAATAAATATCTAAACATGTGGAAGTGACTTTGAAATTGGGTTTGGGTAGAGATTGGAGAAGTTTTGAGGTGCACGCTGGAATAGGGACATTAAGGTTGGTTCTGGTGAGGGCTCATAGATAAAAGAAGATAGCTGTAGAGAAAGTATCTATCTTCTTAGATAATGGATTAATAATTATCAATAGAATGTTAATAGAAATATGGACAGTACAGTCAATTCTGTGGAGGTCTCAGATAGAAATGAGGAAAATGTTATTGGACAATAGAAGAAAGTGATCCTTGTTATAAAGTGCCAAAGAACTTGCTGAATTGTGTTCTCATGTTTTGTGAAAAGTAGAACTGGTAAGTGGTAAAATTGGATTATTTAACTAAGGAGATTCCTAAGAAAGTGTTGAAGGAGTGGCTTACTTCTACCTGATGGCTTATAGTAAAATGCAAGGGATGAATTGAACAAGGAATTGTTAAGAAAAAGAAACAAGAAGTTAAAGATTTGAAAAATGTTCAGACTATCCATATTGCAAAAAATTAAAAAGCTTGTTCTAAGAGCTAAGGATGTAAGATTAGTATGGGTGTTTACCACAGATCTACCCAGCCATTCCACAGTAATGCTGCCAGTTTGAACTGAAGAGGGTAAAGAGGGAACTAAATGAAGGACGTTTGTTGGACTTCTTAGATCCTACAAGACTGAGTTCTAGAGCCATTTGACTGTGAATGTGTGTTATTCTTAAAGACAAGGAAGAATGACCTCAAATATTATTCAGAGATCACCAGGCCTCTCTTTCAGTTTGAAAAGCCAGGAAAGGAGTGGGTTCACCTTAGTTTCAACAGTTCAGGTGGCAGCTATGTGGAACCTTGGGTGCAGGGTCTTGGAAAGTGATCTACTCTCAGCAGACCTTAGGAGGCCGAAATGCTACCCTAATGAATCGAGAAGGCAGGTGCACCTCCCCAGGTGGTCCGGAAGAAAGGGCATAAAACCAAAGAGAATTATTTTTAAGCCCTTTAGATCTAATAGTATTTGCTTAGGTAGGTTTGGGATTTGATTGGAACCCATCATCTCTTTCTTCTTTCCATTTTTTTTTTCCTTTAGAATGCGAATGTCAGTCTTATGCCTATCTCACCAACGTATTTTGGGAAACACATGACTTATTTAATTTCACAGGCTCACAGCTGTAAAGAAAGTCTGTCTCAGGATTAAGCATATCTGATTTAGATGATATTTTAATGAAACTTTGCACTTTAGACTTTAAATTTGGTGCTGGATCTAGTTAAGACTTTTGGACCTGTTCGGATGAAATGAATATATTTTGCATGTAAGCAGGACAAGGATGTGATGTAGGGAAAGGTGGCAGTTGCTGATGCTGTGGGCTGATTGTGCCTCCCCTAACACTCATATGTTGAAGCCCGAACCCTCAACATGATAGTGTTTAGCGATGACACCCTTAGGGGATAATTTAATTTAGATGAAATCTTGAGGGTGGAGCTCCATGATTGAATTAATGACCTTATAAGATCTCTCTTTCTCTCTCTCTCTCTGTCTCTTTCTCCTTCTCTCCACTTATGATAAAGTTTCCCATTGGCAAGCCATGAAGAAGGCCCTCACCAGGAAATAAATTACTGATGTTTTGATCATAGACATTAGAGCCTTCAGAATCAATGGCTTAGGCCATTTTTCAGCCACTCAGTTTATGGTATTTTGTTATAGTAGCAAAAAGTGATTAAGAAAATCTCCTATGGTTATAACACATATGTTAATTAGCTAGATTTAGTCGATCCAAAATGTATATATACTTTAAAACATAATATTTTATATGATAAATACATATATAATTTAATCCATAAATTTAAAAAATAATAAAAAGCATGATTCAGACTAGAAGAACAGAAATTCAGAGAGATGTAATACAAGGAGAACAATAAAACATCACCATAATATATGTTGAAAAGGAATTTTGTAATATTTAACATGCATTCCTGGCAAAAGCAACTCAGAAAAATTGTCATAAATATATACTTTCATTTACATTTCCACAAATATATGAATAAACAAATAAACGAATATATAGATGAGCTATGCAAATTCTTTGAAAACAAATGATTAATTCTGACATTAAAAAACAGAAAATCAAAGTATGTTAAAACTATTTTATACCTTAAATCTAGTTTAAATCTATTGTAAATATATGTGTGTGTGTATATATATATGTATATATATACACACACACACATATATATATCTTCCCACAAAAAAAAATGAGGTCCACATATATTTTCACTTGTGAATTATTTTAAAGATTTGATGATGAAAGATCAATTGTAGTCAAACTCTTACACAGAATAAAAAAGAGAAACCATTTTCCAAATCATTTTAGGAGTATAGAAAACCTTTGATACTAAAAATTGGCAAGAATCTTATAAGAAAGGAAAATAATATTCCAATTTACTTCATTAAAACAACATTGTAAACTTAAGGCATATAAAGATATTCTATCTATCTATCCATATGTCTATTTATCTAATAGAATCCAACAATACCCTGTAATATAATTTTTTAATAAGTAAATATATTCATCACATTAAGACAATAAAAAGTGCATGATCATCACAAGAGAAGCTAAAAAGCATTTGAATAAATTCAGCATGGATTCATATTTTTAAAATCTAATAAACTATGAAATAAAAGTAATGTATTCAATCTGTAGGTTATTTAAAAGAAGACTTACCATCATTTTAAGGATGAAATTATGAAAACATTTCTATTATGATTGAGAAACACACAAAAATGCCTTTTATCACTATTTCTATTCAAAATTATCTTTAAGCTACTGTAAACCAGATTGCTATTCAAAAATTAATTGTATTTTTTATACCAGCAACAAACAAACCAACTGATTTTTTTAATCACATTAACAAAAGCAGTTAACAATATCATCTCAAATAGGTGAAAAATATAAAACCTTTGATATAAAATATCCACACATCATGAGCAGATATTTAAGTACATAAACAAAAGGAAAAATCACGTTTTGGGTTGGTAGAACAAAATTGTACAAATAAAAGTGTATGCCAAACAAAATTTTTGATTCCAATAAAAATTCTTGGCTGGTTCTCTTGTGGAAATTGACAAATTGGCTAGAAAGTTTTTGTGGAAATGCCAAGGCTAAAAATGCCAATGGCAATTTTGATGAAGAGCAGCAAAGCTGGAGTACTTGTACTACCAGATATTAGGATCTATTATAGAGGAAGATTAATTATAGAGTGTAATATTGGTACAAGAACTGACAGATAGACCAGTCAAACAGAAACTTCAGATACTAATTTTCATACATATGTTACTGCTGTGCTGTAAGCAAAGAAAGAACCCTCTATGAAGTCTGAGTAGGCTACTATGATAGCCATGAGAAAAAAATAAGAAATTGACCCCTACTTCTTACAATACACAAGGATTAATTCCAGATAGCCTGTAAATGTAAATACCTGAAACATCATTTTAGAAAGTAAAAAAGTCATAGAGTATTTTCTCAATATAAAGGAAATATTTTCTTAAACAAGACAGAAGGCATTAGACATACAGAAAAATATGATAATAGGATTACATGGGAATCAAGAACGTCTCTTTATGAAATGACACCAAATTAAGGACTAATAAAATAAACATACAATCACATGTAAAAATTTAAAAATATCTATATATTTAGAGTGAAACAATTCTTTTACGATATGTCTATTACTAAGATTCATTTCTCTATATTTTTATCTTTAGATTCAATGCAATTCCAATCACAGTCAAGTTTTTTAGTGAAACATTTAAGATTTATTAAATAGGATAACAATGGTCTTTAAAAAATCACAGTATGACACCATGGAAGAAAAATATGTCATGGTGGCTAACACTATCAGATCATTTGAATACTTTAATGATAAGAGAACATAATATTGGCATAGAAATTCAAAGAGAATGGAACAGAAACCAGAGGCCATAAACAGACCAAAGGTGATACGTTCAATCTCTGACGTGAAAGGCAAACATCAATCAGTAGTATTCAGACTTTTGATCACTGACAAGTATTTTAGAAGGATTATTTAATAAAACTGCAAAAGGTCAAACCCTAAAGGAAAATGTAGATGAAATTGAAAATGCTAAGAATTTTCATGTATCCAAAGATACAAAATACTAAACAAAACTAAGTAAAAATGAAATCAATGACCTAAGAAAATATTTTCTGAAAAAA
This sequence comes from Pongo pygmaeus, assembly GCF_028885625.2. Taxonomy (NCBI): domain Eukaryota; kingdom Metazoa; phylum Chordata; class Mammalia; order Primates; family Hominidae; genus Pongo; species Pongo pygmaeus. The sequence continues at coordinate 25,699,976 of NC_072388.2, read as the reverse complement.
AGTTAATATTCAGAATATAGTCAAAATACTTACCTATCAAGGAAAATAAGCAAATATATATTTTATTGAGTGTAAGCTTCACAGGGCAAAGATTTTTATCAATGTTTTCACCACTATTTTCCCAAAACCTAAAACTGTATCTTACATATAGAATTTGCTCAATAAATATTTTGTTCAACAAAATAATTACAAATATCAACTGAAATAATAATCAAGGAAAGCAAATTGAATCCGAACTGAAATACCCTCTTTATAACAAGAAGTCTACCAATAATTTAAAAAGACTGAAAATATCAAGTGTTTGAAAAGTAGGAAAGAAACAGAAATAATATTCACAGGTAGAAGAATAAATACAAAAATAAGTGCACTGTGAGAACAATTAATTATTATGTGGTACATTTGAATATATATATTATTTGTGCAATGTAGAAATTTCATTATTTATATATCTATATCTGTATATGGTTATATTCCATAGCTGCTAATTTAAAATTTGTATTGCTAACAAATATTCTATTGTATAAATATACTATCAATTTGTTTTTGTGCTGTTGATGGATACTTGGGGTTTTACAGATTTTTGAACATTGCAAATATCGTTTTTTGAAAATTAATAATGTCACTTGAAAAATAAGTTTTAGTAAGGATTAACACAGAAATGGTTGTTGACAAATTGAGCTTTCTGGAACACAAAGCAAAATTGTGCTTATATCTTATCCTGGGGTGGGGGAATCAAAAATAAGTCACTTTGCTTATGTGAAATAATATAAATTCCTTAAGATAATATTCATATTACCTTGTAATATGGTGCTATACTATCTTTTAAATAACATTTCCCACTGTGCACCACCCAAAATGTATAAATTTTAAGTACCATAAAACTACTTACTTTTTCCTTTGCAAAGCATGAATTTTCACACCTCTGCGCTTTTGCTGAAACTGTTATCATTGTCTCACATAGTCTTTCTAAACTACTGCGACCTGAAAACATAGTTTCTTTTTCTGTAGTATAACGTTTTTCTATACTTATAATTTAAAACCTGTTTAATAATGCCTTATAATTCAATTATATGTTTTTGTTTTCATTACTTGATTTTACATAGTTCAAGTTTTCCAACACATCTTGTAAATTTGGTATACACTGCAATGTCTGTAATAGGACCTTTATAAAAGACAACCAAACTATTATTTTAAATTGAGTTATAGTGTGATACAATGAATGAGAAAGTTTATTTTGTATTGCTGAATATTTACTACTGTATCAAGTTAATAAAATGGCCATATTTTATTCCTGAAACTGAAACACACAGGCAATATAAGTTCCACCAATAAATATTATTTCAGTAAGTTGGTGAAGAATTGAAATGCATATTATTCTTTAAATATTGCCTTAAAAACATATTATAAAATGTTACCATTTCACAAATATATTAGATAAATAATATATATTTGTTGTCCTAAGTTAAATATACCAAAGATTTGAATATATATTTTCAAACAGTCATTAACGTTTAAAGGCTAGTCAAGTATTTTCCAGAAGACACTGATTAAATGGTAATACTAGAAACTAACTAAATGGAGTCCAGTTATAAATGTAATTAAGGATATATGACTAAGAATTTTTGTTCATTTAGAACAAAGGGTTTCACCAGGTTTCACCATCTGATAAGTCAACTGTTTTCTTTTTCATCCTCCTGCAACCCTATTTTGTCTTCTCTCTTTTAATTACCAGTAGTATTCTAAAGCAAATATGCTAATTTTACTTTTTCCCTGTATATCTGAAGTCATTGAGTTCCTCTTTGGATATTATTTTCTGTTTTAAGAAATTACAAAGTCCATCATCATAAAAAGGTAATAATTACCTGCTCAGGGTAACTATTTTTATAATTTTATTTTGTGTAACTAATCTCTTTAAACAACTCTTAATTATTCATAAAACTATTTTCATATCTAGTAGAATTTGAAGGCAGTAGAGGTTTTGATCACTTTTCTACATTTGACTCAGAACTTTTAAACCTATTTTTTTTTTAAGGTTTTCAGAAACTGTTGTTATACCCTAAGGTCTTTGCTTTGGGAAATCAAATAAGTGTTTGAAATTTTAAGTGGTACTTTTATTATAAAAGTTTCAGGAGAGGAAATAGCATGGGATAGAAATATATACATAGGAGAACTGTGTATATCCCTGTCTCCATAAAACACTTTCTGAAAAATTAACATAAGAAACAAAATGTAAGTTCTGAAAATTCTAATTTAATATCTGGCCCCTTGGGCTACCAAAATGTTTCCAGTAGCAATAGCAGAAATAAGATCTGATTGAATCTCAGAGCTATTTAACTATAATGGCTTTCTTTGGCCTCTTGGAAACTGATTGTTTTAAAGATAAACATTGACAAAAATTTTGTTGTAGTTTATGAACCATTCTTGTTATTTTGCATAAGAATACAAAGTTCATAAATTATGTCCCCAAGGAACATAATGGAATCCAACCTATAAAATAGAAAATAAATGGCATTTTGTGCCACATCCAAAATTTCTGTCTGGATAATATGTACTGCAATGGAAGTTCATCAGTCATAAGACACTTCAAGTTAGAAAATTCAAACAAATTACTTAAACAAAAACCAATATGATACTATTTTGTACATTTTGCTTTGAATTTCCATACTGAATATGTAACTTGGATATGGAGGGTTGTCTAAATTTGTCTTTAAGTATTGATCAGATTAGACTAAATATTATTGAAAGGTTAAAAAATAACAGCTGGGATAATATTTTTTCGGGACTTATGTTGTCAAGTGTTCACACAATATTGTAATTGAAACTGCAAATTCCATACTTTCTAACAAAAATTGATTTATTATTGGATTAATATTAGCTTATATTGACACAGCTAATATTAAATGAATATCAATATTGAATTAAGTGACTTAATATTGAATGATAAATCTGACAGAAACATGCAACATTTGTCTTTTGCTTTGTTTTGTATTGTATTTACAAATACGATACAATGCAACTTTAAGCAAGTTGACATGTAACAAAATCATTTTTTCATCAGTATTTGTACTTACAATACAAAATAAAGCAAAAGACAAATGTTGCACGTCCTCCCTCGTATGTGAGACCTACAAACTAAATAAATAAATAAATAAAAACAAGGAACTCAGATAGAGAGTAGAACGATAGCTACGAGAAGCTAAGGAGGGTACTGGGATAAAGAGGGAATGTATAACGGGTACAAAAATGTAGTTAGATCATAGGAATAAAATCTAGTGTTTAGTAGCACAATTGGACAACTATAGCTAACAATAATTCATTGTGTATTTCAACATAAATAAAATAATAGAATATTTCTAACATAACAAAATGATCAATGTGTGAGGTAATGGATATCCCAATTATCCTATTTTGATTGTTACACATCGTATGCTTATATCAAAATACACCTACACCTATAAATATGTACAACTATTCTGTATCCTTAATAATTAAAAATAAAAAATAATTTTCTGAATTATTCTTATATATTACATGTATATACATAAAAATTGTAACACAGCCAAAACTAGGTAGTTTTTTACAATATCATTTTGTAATCTAATGCTGCCAGATAATTAATATTCCATGCAATTATAGTGAACCAGTTTTTTTGATGCTATCAAATTTTTTGACTATGGGTAGTGGCACAGTTTTATGATAATTATATTATTAACAATATAAATAGGCAATACAAAATGTAATAGATAAATTTCAAAATCCAAATGTCTCTAGTGTAATCAGTTATCTGGACAATATTTAAAGCAGATCTGGTTCAATTCAATGCTTTCAAATATGTTGAACTGAATATATTCTTTAAACGTGAGTATTTATTTAAGAAAACTGTTTTTTAAAGTTTTGCATTTTAAATTATTGTTCCAAAGGCTAGAATATATGCATAGTTTAGTTGAAACCTGAATGAATTAAGATAAAAACTTCTGGGATTATTTCAGACAGAAAGAAGAAAAAAATACCAAAGCCTAGAAATAGAGATACCGCTAGAGATAAACAGATTGATGTTTTTAGAAAACACAATTGTTGCATAAGCAATTCTTTGTAATGTCCAAATTTTACTTAATAAAATGATCAGTGTGCTATCATATGTTGCAAATTGCATGTTGTCATACCTATAACAACATACATTTTAGACTTTTTTTTCTAAATTGTACTTAAATATAAAATAAAGAATAATGTTTGGTGAATAATGTTGTACATAAATCTTTCCAGATAAGCCTGATTTTCTTTTAGAATGAACCTAGTGTATGGATACATGGTTTAATTTTAATGTTTTCAATCCACATTGCCAAATTGTATAATGCTTATTGGAGAATATTTAAATGTTCAGGACCTTCTAATTATATTGGTAATTATTATATATAATCACTACTGACATGTGTATGTGTATGATTGTGTGTACAAATACATATATACACACATATATATGTACTGCATCAGTGTCTATATCTACATTTAAAATATAATACATATGAAATCTTGGTAAAGTAATGACAGTTCTACACAGTGCTGACAAGAGGTAAAGATAGAACGGGATACAAATATTTTAGAAACTATTGTCATAACTACTTTAAATGAAAGTTGAAAAAAACCTATGATTCTGAAATCTCACTCGTTTGTGTATGTGTGTATCTTCTACAAGAAATACATGTATACAAGTTGACAAAAACAAAGCATGAATTAATTAACAACATTGATTGTGAGAGTAATCAATTGGAAATTATGTAAATATTTTTCAAAAGAAGAAAAATGAAGAAATAAAGGCATAAGCATATACTATAATGATATACAAGAGTAAAAATAGCAATACGGTTAAGTCACACACTTCGTTTTTATCAAAAGTGCCGTAACGTCATCGGTAGGTTCTTGGAAACTGCATCTTTAAGCAAGATGACGTGTAACAAAATCATTTTTTCATCACTATTATTACTAAACAATGTTGAACTAAATGACGTTATTGGAGGGCCTGCTGTACACTGTTTAGCTTAAAATTCATCTTTCTAAGAAAATACAGAGGACATTAAGAGAGGACTTAACGTACAACTTGCTGAAATCTACATGAAGCAGTATTAATCTAAAAGAGTATAAAATATTCAAATTAATGCCATATATTATCTAGGAACCATTCACATATTATTAACATATTTACAACTATTGGAAATAATAAGATCAAAATTCAAGATATTTGTTTCACTAGGGACAGGTAGGTGGGAAGCATGATGTATATTCATCGGGAATTCAAATACATTTGTAAAACTCAGTCCTTCCTTAAGCTTTGTGGTAGGGGCTCATGTTTTCATCATAATGTTTTAATACTTTGTACATTTAAATATTTTAATGAGATTTTAAAAATACATTTTTAGCAATCAATGCTATAGACTATATAAATACACCCATCAACTAATCTCAACAAGGTTGCCAAAAACACCCGGTTTGCCAAAAACACCTGGTTTTTGGCAACCTTGTTGAGATTAGTTGGTGGGCGTGTTTATTTCTGGGCTACCTATCCTATCTCACTGGTTTATGTGTCTTTGTTGATGCCAGAAACATACTATCGTAATTAATATAGTTGCGTAATACATTTTGAAATTACAAAGTGTGATGCCTGCAACTTTGTGTTTGTGTGTGTGTGTGTTTCCACATTCTAAATTCTAAAATTGTTTTTTCCATTATGATAACAATGATAACAAATGCCATTGGGATTTTGATAAGGACTACATTGAATCTGTACACTGCTCTGAGTAGTATTCACATTTGAAAAATATTAATTATCCTAATCCATATACATGAGATATCTTTCCATTTTTGTGCTTTTTTAATTTGCTTTATCAATGTTACATAGTTTTAAGTGTACAAATCTTTCACCTCTTTGGTTAAGTTTATTTCTAAGTATTTCATTATTTTTCTTGCTTTGGCAATGGGATTTTTTTTTAAGTTTTCTTTTAGATAGTTTGTTGTTAGTATATAGAAACCAACAACACAAATTCTAAGGTTATTTTATTGTTCTGTTGTGTGAAAGACATACGCATGGCCAATAGGTATATGAAAAGATGTTCAACACCACTAATTATTAGAAAAATGCAAATCAAAACCACAATGAGATTTCACCTCATACCTGTTAGAATGGCTGTTATTATTATTCTTGAAATAAATAAATCTTTGTGAGTATATGGAGAAATTAAAACCCTAGGAACATTCATTTTGTAGCAATGTAAAATGTTAGCGTTACTATGGAAATCAGTTTGGTGTTTCCTCAAAAAGTTCAAAATAAAACTACCATATGACCCAGCAATCCCATTTCTAAATATACGCCTGCACCCCCATATTCAGTGTGGCATTATAGACAATAGCAAAGATATGGAAATGACTTAAATGTCCCTTGACAGATGAATGTATAAAGAAAATGTGATATATACATACAATGGACTATTATTCAACCTTTAAAATAGTAAATCTGGTCATATGCGACAACACAGAAGAACCTGAAGGACATTATGCTAAGTGAAATAAGCTAGTCGCAGAAGGCAAATACTGACTTATTTCATTTATATGAATCATCAAAAATAGTTAAGCCCATGTGGATGCCAGAGGTTAGAGGAGGGAGAAATGAGCAGCTGCATTTTAATAGGTACAAAATTTTAGGTACAGAAGGTAAATATGGTTCTAGAAATCTGCTGTACAATGTTGTGCCTATAGTTAGTAATACTTAAAATATTTATTAGGAGGCTAGATCTCATTTTAAGTGCATATACCACAATTAAAATATCATAAAATGTAGCATGTATTACTTTATTAATATTTAAAAGAATTGTTTGAGAAATTAAATCAGTAAGAAAAAATGTATTACTAAAGATAAAAACATTGATGATATAATAGTTGTGAATTTTAAGGTGTTTAAGCATTATTTTTAATATATAAAGAACATTGAATTTGTCAAATTCATATTTATATTTGAAAGTAGCACATTTCTTGCTGAACAAATGAAATAAAGTATTCGTAAGTATGCACAGGAAATGAATAAGCTATACATATTAGTAGGCTTGATCTAATAGGTAAATTATGAATTCTATATTTCAGTAATATAGATTTTTCATTTTTTCCTAATACCTATGCAATATTCACAACAATGACCATATATGGGGCCATAAAGATTGTGTCCACAAATCACAAAAAGCAAATTTTCTTAGACTATATTTTCTAAATGCAATGAATGCAATAAGAAAATAATGTTGAAATACTAAAAAAAGATAAGCTACTTATTTAATTTAATGACAAGCACTTCCAAATAACTCATGTGCACATGAATGAATCTTACGCAGTGTCCAAATAACTTGTAAAAATTATAGGCCTAAATCTGTATAAAGAAACAAATAGTATTGAAGTTTATTTCTTTTTCATGTGAAAGTACTGAGCGTATGAACAAGGAATGGCTACCTTCAGAGATATTAGTGAGTTCAGGCTAACAGAGTCTGTGCTATTTTTTGCATGTGTAGGAAAGTTGTATTGATCAGGATTGGATATGACATAAAAGCCTCTGCTCATACTCCAGTGGCCAGAACTAGTCACGAATTCACTCCTGAAAGCAAAAAAAAAAAAAAAAAAAAAAAAAAAAAAAAAAAATTGGCTGCGAAGGCAGTTCCTTGCTGGCTGCCCCTTCCAGCATAGACTCCACCTATGAAAACAGGGCCCACATTTATCTTGGTAAACTGGAGCTTCTTCTTTTCAAAAGACATTGAAATGATTACACATAAAAATTTATGGGATGTGACCCCATTTCTGTTCTGTGGGCATTAAAAAACTTGTCGGCCGGGCGCGGTGGCTCAAGCCTGTAATCCCAGCACTTTGGGGAGCCGAGGTAGGCAGATCACGAGGTCAGGAGATCGAGACTATCCTGGCTAACATGGTGAAACCTGTCTCTACTAAAAAATACAAAAAATTAGCCAGGGTTGGCGGCGGGCACCTGTAGTCCCAGCTACTTGGGAGGTGGAAGCAGGAGAACGGCGTGAACCCGGGAGGCGGAGCTTGCAGTGAGCCGAGATTGGGCCACTGCACTCTAGCCTGAGAGACAGAGCGAGACTCCGTCTCAAAGAAAGAAAAAAAAAACTTGTCAAGCCAACTGTATTAGAAAACAAAGAAGGTTAAACTCAATATACTAGACATTTATCAATCATTTAGAAGACTCAATCATCTAGAAGAAAAACAACAGAATAAACATACACGTTGTGAGAGGACTTACTAAAACTAAAGTAAAATTAATGACAAAGACAATAAAAAATTCAGATTTTCAACCTTCAGTTCTGAGATATGATGTTGTAGAACCAATTTTCCTTGTTCTTCTTGACAAAGCTTCATTAATACCCTGGAAATAATTCAATAGACCATCATAAAAGGACTCTGAAAGATGGAAAGTGTTGGATGAACTGGCTAGGGGCCTCAAAACTATAAGAAAAGACACATGTGAATTCCCTAGGTTTTATTTTTATCTTCAATACATATTTATGTGGGTGTTGGGAGCCCTCCAAACCTTGAGCAGCCAAACATAGACCAAAAATAAGGAAGAAATACAACAAAAAGAAAAGCCATATCCCTGTCCAAGAGACCTAGGACAGGGAACTCGCACAGAGATTTGGCAGTGAGATCCATACCTAATGGTAGCAAAGACCAAAAAATTTGCAAAAGACTGTACAGTATAATCTCATATTTAGGTAATGAGCAAATTGTTTAATAAAAGTAAGGCATTTGTATATGAGTCTATGGGTGTATGGGGGAATATAAAGAATAATAACTGCATAGAAACACACTATATAATTAATGACTGTGTTTTGGTTGGTACTGGGAGAGGATACATGGACTTTAATACTTTGCTGTTTATAATTCTGTATTTTGGAAATTTCAACTATATGTACAGCTTGAGAAGGGTTACCTATACACAGGCAAAAAAGAAAGGGAATCTGTGATGTAGCTAATTAAGCTGGGTCAACCCCGTGACAACAAATGAGAAGATAGATTATTTTTGGAATAAATATCATGTACTACACAGTCTACTAAGCAGTAGATCTCATGATGAGAGTGTGGGGATAAGTACTGTTCCATTTTTATGATTACATAAACTAAAGTTTACCCGCTTCAGAGTATATAACATTGGACATATTATTACATTCCTCAGTTTTCAAATTCCTCATCTTATATTAAATACTTGCAATAATAATCTCATAGGATTATTAAGGGAATTAACAACTTAATATATGAAAAGCTCTTAGACCTTTGCCTAGTATGTTATATATGCTCAATATCCACTGTTATTCTATTTGACAGATAAACTGCGGTTAGAGCGATTAAAAGCAATCACTTAAAGTCACACATTTACTAAACAGTGAAATTACGATTTGATACAGGTAGTCTGGCTCCAAACCTATAATTTTCATATTTATAATTGTGGTCTTCATCTTATATTCAATCACTTGGCAAAACAAGTTGCAAATAATGATCTCTGCAACTGAAAGACAGGATACAGTCTCAGGGAACAGAAGATAGGTATTTTTCATCATTCAAAGACAGAACATCAACACAGTCATATATTTCCAAAGGATGAGTGATATAAAATTGTGTATGTTTGTATGAGGACCTGTGTCTGAATTACCATGTTAATGCAAATTATGCATTTACAGCAATCCTGGTGAGGCAGGTTTTAAAGAGCAAATACACACTAAGGTAGTTTTCAGCTAAGTATCAACAATTATTTTATAACAACTATAATACACATTATAACCACTTAACAATTGTGGTATTAACTTCTCAAATGGGTGTGGAAGTATTTTTAAGGAACCTAAAATTTAAATATCTCAGGAAACTGGCGTGAGGTGTTTGTCAATGAAGCGCAGTTCCCTGATACAAGAGGGTAACCTGATGTTTGTGTGTCTTTTCATCTGATGTTGCTCTGGCTAGATGGTTAATAAATGCCTCCTATTACATTGTTTGCAAGATCATCTGCTACATCAACAGATTCAATTTTAATTTAATGCTAATGAACATTTAATCTATTTTCTTAAATATAATTGTAACATTTCACCCCTTGTAAAAGTTTCTTTTAATTATTCATAGTGTCATAAAATATAATAAATATTTCTGTTTCATAGGTATATTCTGCACGCAAATATTCTGTTTATATTATGTTTTTCAGTTGCTGTAAAATTGCTCCCTGAGATAAATTTTACACTTCTTTAAGAGAGTATACCTGTCTCTATTATGATTTCAACTTTAATTTTCTGCAAAGTATTTTATCTTGGTGAAAGAAAGTTTATCTGAATAGTTGATCATTCCTTTATTCATTAATTTAAAACAATGCAGAAAAAGAGTAGGAGAACATATTAAGAAAAGGTCTGACATGACTGCTTGCTCTTTGCATGTCTGTGTGTGTGTGTATGTGTGCATGCATGTAGCCAGCTTCTGTTATGAAATGAAATGGCTCCAAAGAGAGCTTTCACATATGAATGGAACATAAAGCTTAGTGCATTGCATCGTGTAAGGAACAACTACATCATGTCCAACAGAAGTCATCTTCATTAATCTTTAATATGTTTGCTTTCTGAAAGAATAATTTTGTTGTTAATTATAACATTGACTTTGTTTTTATCTTCCTTCTTATCCATCTCAGATTCCGTGGTGATAAATATCATGCAGCAAATTTGTTAACTTTTTGTAACATTGTTTAGAATAAGATTGTTAAGAAACCAAGAGTGACTCAATGTAAATATATGACTCTGTTGATTATGCACCTAGTAGTGAATGCACTGTTGTAAAAATTATACAAATTGTTGGACTCTATTTCCATTTTATTTATTGTTTTTCCCTAGCGCTTACAATAAATAGCATCTGGCAAATAAAAAGCTTACTAAATTACTTGCTGAATCAGTGAGTAAATCCAAAACGTGTTTCATCTTTTATTTGCACGCTCTTAAAAATAACGGTAAGAGTTGCAATTTCTTAAAGCCCACTTTCCTTTTCACTCTTTTAAGTAGCTTGATCTACACCCATGGTTTAATTGCTCCTACACGCCAAAGACACAGAAATCCCTCTAATGCACATCCTTGACATCCACTTATTACATTACATTTTCACTTGCATATATTAAAATACTTATAAGTTCATGTTAGAACTATAGCCACCTTTCTGCTATCCCTCAGCTTTCTCCAGCCTAGCTCCTTTCCATGGTTCCCTATTTCAGCGAATGAACCTGTATCCAAGCCTACCCAAGCCAGAAATCTTAGAGTCACTCTGCAAAGTTTCTATACCTCTCCTTTCATGGAAATTTCCATCACTAAATGCTTAAATGCTGTGTTTTGTACATCTAAATTTTTCTGATTATTTGTTTCATCTCCACTGCCACCATATGGGGCTAAAGAACCTTTCATAAATATTGTATTTAAGCTTTGTTTAATTTATAGAGAAATGTGTGTGTGTGTGTGTGTGTGTGTGAGTGTTCAGAGCTTTAATCAAGATTAGATAATGTTGTGTCACTCTAAAAAGTTCCCTTATGGCTTTTAGCATTCAATTTCCCTACCCTACCACCTAGGTAATGACCAATCTAACTTCTCTCACTATAGGTTAGTTTCGCTTGTTCTGAACTTCATATGAATAGAGAATGTACTCGATTTTTCTCTGACTTGTTTCGCTCAGCAAAATATTTTTGAAATTCATACATGTTATGTTTACCAGTAGTCTATTCTTATACTTCTGACTAATCTTCCATTATATAAACATATGAAAATTTTTTAATCCTCTCAAATTTGTTGGGGTTTTAGATTATTTAGAATGCTTATCTATTATAAATAGAGTTGCTATGAATGTTTGTGCATAAGTTGTTTCGTGACATATGATTTAATTTATTTTTGTTAAATATCTAAGGACTGGAATTTCTGTTTTGTATGTTAAACTGAGATGTAATTTCATAGGAAACCACCACCCTGATTTCAGCTTTATCTCATGAAGGAATATTTGTCAAGGGAGTGGTCGTTTTCCTTGAAACAACTAGACAACCAAGGGAAAAGATGAAACAAAGGTTTTCAGACATTGTACAACAAGCAAGGTAATGTGATTCCTGAGGAAAAAAGAAACAAATTAGATGTACCTTACAATCGTGCCATCCTACTGCTATGGGAGAGCATAGGGTATGAACTCTCAAACTCTGACTCTTGCTGAGTTGAGGAGGCTAAGATGAGTTCAGGATGTTGGCTAGAATTTTCAGGACTGCAGAGAGAAAAGATTGGCATAGAGAGGGGACTACTTGCAGAAGTGTTTCCATCTTCGGCTGCATTCAATTTGCTCATAAATGGAGTGAAACTCGACCAGGCTGGAAAAGCACCAAAGAAATGTAAGGCAAGCATTTCTAGAGCCCACGCCAGCCAGATTGGAAAGATCTCATACTATTCAGTATATCGACCAGACTTATCTGAAGGGTCTTACTCTAAACCAGAGGCTGCTGTGTGCCTGCCCCAGCAATACTGGAAAGTAAGCATCAAATGGACAAGACTGGCTTGCTAAAATTTTAACTGAGTGCCAGAATAAAGTCCTATACTTTTTAAGTGAAGCAATTGGTTGCTAATGAAGGAAAAAATATTGAAACAATCCTGTTTGTGTTTCTTTTTTCTTTTTCCTAAGAAAGGAAATATGATATAAAAAGTTAAGCCAATGAGAAATTATAGAAATCAAGTAAGTGTGAATGAACAACTGCCCTTATTATACACAGGGCATTAAACACACATGGGAACCCATGTACACATATGACAGATTTGAATTATTATTTAACAAAGGAAGACTCTAAGAATCTCGATGGAGGGGTTATAAATCCCTCATTTTACAGATAAGGGAACTTAGTAAAAATAAGTTAAATAATATCCAATGTCACTCACCTTGTGGAGTAAGAAAATCAAACTCATGTAACTTCAGAGCTCATTTAATCATTGCTTTTCAAAACTAGAGATCAATGCTTTTTTATTAATTGTTTATTAAATGAAAAATATTATTTTCTGCCAAATTAATTGACTTTAAAGAAAAGGAGTTATTTGAATAACTTTAACTGCTCTGATTAAATTGTTATTCAGTTTACTCAAATCTCTCAGTGCTAGTCATAACTTTAAGGACATATCCTTCAAAATGTATGGCTTTTAACACTGCTATTGATGAACTTATTATGATTTGGTTAAAGAGGAGTCAAGAACTTTCCAAATACATGTGCCAACAGGACTGTAAATCAGATGTGATTCAAGAAGCTGAGGTAGACATTGTGAAAAAAAATATGTTGATGGGTCATGTAAGAACAAGAAAATGATGTAAATTTTATTTTTAAAAAATCTTATGTGAAAAATCTCCCTGAGGGAGCCAGGGACTTCAAGTCTTCAGGCTGCAGAATTCTTTAGGTTGTATTAATTATTATGCAATTTTTTTTTCTAAAATTTGGCTCTTGCTTGAAATTTACATTAGAAATATGGAGAACCTACCAAATTTGAAGAGAGTAGAAAAATAAAATGATTTGAAGATTGATATAAACAAATTAGAGGATTTGCAAATAGTTTTGCTCATGAGTCTTAAAATTTTGAACTTTCTAATTAAATATTTTTTATTGAATAAAGTATAGGATGTAAAAATAATGTGCAAATGCTGTTGTTGCTTAATTTTAATTTAAATTAAAACTTAATTTGATTGAAAATTTCTTCTACTTTAGATTTCAGATCTCCCATTATTTAGACTAAATATGCCAGTTAGAAAACTTTGTGTGCAGGCAAAATACTTATTTCCTCCACTTTTTTCTTTAAAGCTTTTCATTCCATTTTTGTATTTCACTTCTCAACTCTGATGTAGCAGAAAATATAAAGTTAAATCTCCTTAGAGAGAGCATTAAGCACAGGTTTCTAACTTCACAGGCAGCAGGCTCCTAATTAAACCAATATTCTAATTCACCATTAAGAGAGCAAACTACATTTCAGGATGGCATGCTGAATCACTTCTCTAGACTCACCATATGTAACTCTTTTTTCTTGCATTTCTAACCTATTGCTGTCAACAATCCCATGAAAAAATGTCTAAACAAGTCCATGAACAAGTCATTTTATGATGTCTATGAAAAAATATCTTCCTCAAACCATTAGATTAGATATGGATTACATAGATACAGTTTCATAGGTTAAAAATACAAATGTGGATAATAAAATTGTGCATGTGTGAACTTGTGCATATGTGTCTTTAGGTGCGAATAGCCTTTGGAAAGGAAAGAAAAGAGTATTCTCAATAATATTTAATATTTATCCAGTGTCCACCGTGTGCTAGATACTGTGAAGTGCTCTGTATCTATTATATCATTTAAACTTTCTACAACCCTATAACATAGATATTATCATTATCCTCATCTTACAGATAAGGAAACTGAGTTAAAATAAGTTAAATAATACCCAATGTCACTCACATTGTGGAGTAAGAAAATCAAACTCACATAACCTAACTTCAGAGCTCATTTGTTCACTGCATTTCAAAACTGGAGAGCAATGCTTTTTTTTTTATCAATAGCTGATTGACACTAGTTTTTCATACTCCTCCCACATTAATAGTAGGGAAAATAAATTCTCTATATACAATTTTGAATAAAACTAAACCTTAGAGACAATACCATATGAGGCGGAGAAATCCTTTTAGTTTTTGTGGAAAATAATTACTCAGATTACAAATGTGGATGTGGAAAAGTTCTATATATTTGTCAGTGAATATCTGGCTAGTACAAAACTCAAAGACTTTGTAATAGCTAATTTGAATAAAATGGACAGGATAATAATATTTATAACATGTGTGCAACCCCATTTAGTTCAGAGAAACTCTGACTCCAAATTAATAATCTCACTAGTTAGAAAACATTTCCACCTTTTTACAAATTGAATTAGCTTGGGCAATTGGAAAAACTCAACAGCTATTTAACTCAACGGTTCACATTTGCTGGAGACAGAAAAAGACAAACACACACACACTATTGATATATTCTTTGCTTGAATACCTAGATTCCACATAATCCTGGATTTTAAATACATGGTTTCATTTTTTAACAAAAGGAGGTCAAAAGTTCTGTTATACTGTCTGAAAAATGGAATGTAGAAATCGGAGCCATTCTTAATATGAGGCCACCAAAAAGTGATCTCCAGACTATATTTCTTAAATATATGTACTAGAGTGTTAAAATATGAAGAAAAGAGATATTAGCACACCTGCACATTACACTTCTTGTACCTGAATATTTACTTTTTCCCTCAGATTTAAAAAGTTTTCTGCTAATTTTTTTTTTAGTGCACTTTCTATACCCTCTGCCTCTTTCTTCCCCTTCTTGAAATACTATAGGTTGAAAATTTGCCCTTTTGGTGCTGTACCATGAATCCCATGGACTTTCTTCATTTTTTCTCATTAATATTCTTTTCTCTTCTCTCACTATATATCTCTCACACCTATCTTCATATTCACAGGTAATTCCTTCTGCTTGATCAATTCTGCTGCTGATATCCTCTCTCTCTCTCTTGCATTATTTCATTCCTTGTATTTTTCAGCTGTGGGATTTCTGGGTTTGGGACTTTTTTTAATAATTTTAATCTCTGTTAAACCTATCAGTTTGGTCATTTATTGCTTTTCTGATTTCAATGACTTGTTTCTCATATTTTCTTGAAACTCACTGAGCTTCCTTAAAATAATTATTTTGAATTCTTTATCAGACAGTTTGCATATCTCCATTTTGGGGTGGGAGTGGTTAACTACAGGGAGGTCATTGTGTTCTTTTCCTGGTGTTATGTCTCCTTTTTTTTCATATTTCTTATTACTTTACAATAATATCTGCAAATTTAAAGAAGCGGAAACTACTTCAGTCTTTGCGTATTGGCTTTGTCTGGAAAAGTCTTTCACTAGTCAGCCTGTCCAGAGATTCTAGACAAGCTGTCTGGAGTAGTCTGGGTAGATTTGCTGCTGAAGTTTCGAGGAGGATAGCCTGATGCTTGGGTCTATAGAGTTGGACCTGAAGCCTGGGTCCACAGGAACTTACCTGGTGCGGAGGTGAGCCTTTAGCCTGAATTTTCAGGAGCTAAGTTGGCACTGATATAGACAAAGAGTCTGGGTCCACTGGGACAAGCCTGAAATCTGGACCCACAGAGACTGGCTCGGTGCTGGAGACTCTAATCTGGGTCTTGAATCTGTAAGGGCAGTGCTGGGACCTGGGTCCACCGGAGGCTAGCCTGGAGCCTGTGTCTGTGGGGATGGTCCTGGATCCTCCAGATACAGGGGCTGGCTTAGAGCTATATCTGCAGAGGTAGTCCTGGAGCTTTCATCAAGAGGGAAAGGCCTGGTACTAGAGTATACTGAGATAGGCCTTAACCCTTGGTCTGCTAGAGCAGTTCTGAAATCTAGGTCCACTAGGGCCTAGTGCCATCGGGACCAGTCTAGAGATAATATCTTGTCTGGTGCTAGTGCTGGCATGGGGTCTGGTTTTGAGGGGGTCAGTCTGGAGCCTGGGATCACAGGTGCTGGCCTGGACCTCCCAGGCATCATGGAGACTGGCCTGTTACCTGGGTATGCTGGGGCTGGCCTGGAAACTAGAACTTTGAAAGCCAGCCTGGGTCCTGGGGCTTTAGAAGCTAGTCTGTATGCCAAACCCACAAGAGTGGTCCAGAAGCCTTGGTCTGCGGTGGCTTGTCTAGCACTGGGGTTTACTGAAATGGAATGGACCCTATTCCTCCTAGAGCAGACCCTATCACTGGGTCTGCCAGAGCGTGGACCTGCAGCGATCATCCTGTAGGGCAGTGCCACAGGAATTGGCCTTGCACTAGACAGACCTACGTCTGGAGCCCAGGATCTCTGGGGTCAGCCTGGACTGGGGCAGGCCCGGAGCCTGAGTCTGTGGGGGCTGTCCTGGCACTGGGATGGGCTAAAGCCAAGAACCTCTTGGGCCAGCCTAGAGCTGGGGCCAGTTAAGAGCCTGAGGCTTCTGGGATTACTCTGTTGGTAGGGCAGGCCTGGTAAATGAATCCACTTGACAGGCCTGGAGCCTGGGGCTGCAGATTCCTGTCTAGCACCAAGGTGAGCTTGAATGCTCACTCTGTGGGTACTGGCCTGGAATCTGGGATCGTGGGTTCCTTCTCAGCACTAAGTTTTATTGTGGTGCTGTGGTTCTAGAGAAAGTATGCTCACTTTGCTCTCCTTCCCCCAAGCAGAGGGTATTTCTCTCCAGGCTGTGCTGCCTGAGGTTGAGGGAGGGGAGATGTGGGCGATGGAAAAGTGTGCTTCCTACCTTCTTCAATGAATCTTTTCTTATTTCTGTGCTACACCCAGGTATTATCATCTTTACCTGGTTTCCTTTGCTCTGGTGAAGGTATTTTTGCATGTGAATAGTTGGTCACATTGATGTTTCTGCAGAGGGATGAGCACTAAAAAGTCCCAATTTGCTATCTTTCTGATGTCCACTGAGATTCCAAACCTCCATATACAGTATTGTGATTTATTTTTACTGTGTTAGGATATTTGTTTGTTTAGGACACCAAGAAACTAAGCTGGGACTATTATTTTACTTCAGGACTAATACTGCAATTTCCAAATCTCTCTTATAGTTATTTTTACAATATATTTTTATTTAAGAAACTAATGAAGACCATCAGTCTTCTTGACTCCAACCTGAGAATTCTGTTTTTTCATTAAAACTACACACCCCTGGATTTTTTAATTGTTCCTTATCCAACACAGACAAATAAACCCGATATAGTTATGTCCCTATGCTAAACAATCCTGGGACAATATTTACCCTTTTCTGTGCTGAGTAAAACTGAACCACAAAAATATCTTCCCCATTAAGACAAAACTTTTCTCATTAAAGCTGTCTTTGAGATTATTACCTTACCCTGCTCACTAATCCAGAAACAACATGTCATAAACTCTGCCCCTCTAACCCATCCCTGCCCACTAAAATCACTGAGTCTGTCTTAAAATAGTGTAAATATATTTCTCTAATTTTCCTCTTTTCAATCACTATTAAGATGCTCTCAAGGTTGGGGTTCACCTTTTCAGGGGTAAGTCTAAACTCAGCTTTACTTCACCCACAGGTTTTTCTGGTAATCTTAGGAGAGTTGAACATCTGCAACATAGTTTCCCACCCACTTCACAGGTCACTTTCTATTTTAATTTGTCAGTATCCCAAGTAAAATACGTGGTGTTCAGAAAAGAACACAATATAACCAAACACCGCATGTTCTCACTCATAGATGGGAATTGAACGATGAGAACACATGGACACAGGAAGGGGAACATCACACTCTGGGGACAGTTGGGGGGTGGGGGGAGGGGGGAGGGATAGCATTAGGAGATATACCTAATGCTAAATGATGAATTAATGGGTTCAGCACACCAGCATGGCACATGTATACGTATGTAACTAACCTGCACATTGTGCACATGTACCCTAAAACTTTTAAAAGTATAATAATAAAAAATAAATAAATAAATAAATAAATAGGAAAAAAGAACAGAATATCACAGATGTGGCACAAATTCAAAAGAAGCAAATGAGCAACAGGGTAAATATTTGTACTCCTGTAGTCCTAACTACTCAGAAGGCTGAGATGGGGTGTGTGTTAGTCCTCTTTCACACTGCAATAAAGAACTGCCTGAGACTGGGTAATTTATAAAGGAAAGAGGTTGAATTGAGTCACAGATCAGCATGGCTGGGGAGGCCTCAGGAAACTTACAATCATGGTGGAAGGTGAAGGGGAAGAAAGAGAAAGGCACCTTCTTCTCAAGGCAACAAGAAGGAGAATGAACACAGAAGGAACTACCAAACACATAAAACCATCAGATCTCATGAGAACCAGTTTGTAGAATGCTAAAAGAACAAATGGTATTTGACAAAAATTTTCTCCGTTATTTTTCTAAAATAGTACTTGCTTGAGATGCTATTTCTTCTGAGATATTTTGAAAGTTATCTTTATAGTATATTTTCAATATGTAGAAAACAATGAGTCATGATTCAGCCCACAGTCTTAGTTTTAATTAGATATACATTTATGGGTGTTTATTTTGTTCTGAGAATGATGCAAAGATCTGACATAAAGAATATAGTTCTTTTATAATAAGTAACACAAATTTACGTTCAAACTGCATACAAATGTTCACCATTAAACGACCCTCTGAAACCTTTGTACCAAGCCTCACAGTTGCTCTCTATAGGAGCAGCCAATGTTTGCAGTTTCTCCTGTGTGTTAATAGCTGCATATACAATGAAATACATATACCCTGCATATTCCACCTTCTCCTTCTTAAATGTATTGAAGCATAATGTACATGAGGTAAAATCAATGTTAAGAACCAAGTTCAATGAAATGTAATAAATATATTTACAGTATAAATAACTGTATTTATACAGAATAAATACAGTTGGCCTTCTGTATCCATGCATTCTTCATCCATGGATTCAATCAAGCATGGTTCAAAAATAGTTTTAAAAAGTATAAAATAACAATACAAAAATAAACAAAAACAAGTAAAAGCAATACATTAAAAGAACTATTTACCTAGCATTTACATTTTAGAAACAATTTAAATTATATAGGAAGATGTGCATAGGTTATACACAAATACAATGTCATTTTGTATCAGGGAATTAAGCATTCTTGGATTTTGGTATTCACAGGACGTCCTGGAAGCAATTCCCCATGAATACTGAGGGATAACTGCACCACCAAAATCAGGGTATGGAATACTTGCATCTTCCCCAAAGTTCATCTGTGTTCCTTTACAAACAACACCCCCACATTAACATCATACCAAGCAACAATTAATCTTTTCTCTGACATCATAAGTTAGATTTTTCCATTTCTAAAATTTCCTGTGAATGAAATCATACAGTATGTATACCTTTGTTCCTGATTTATTTCTCCTTTCACAATATTTCTGAGTTTGTTCTATATACTTTTTATGCACTGGTAGATTTTTGCTTTTTTATTGCTAACTACTATTCTATTTGTGGGCATAACGCATTTTATTTATCTACCCCCTTGTTGATACAAATTTTACATCATTTCTAGTTTTGGCTCTTATGAATAAAGTTCTCATGAGTATGTACATTACAAGTTTTTCTATGCACATATGCTTTCATCTCCATTGGATAAATTTCTGG
The DNA here is from genome assembly GCF_028885625.2 of Pongo pygmaeus. Classification (NCBI taxonomy): domain Eukaryota; kingdom Metazoa; phylum Chordata; class Mammalia; order Primates; family Hominidae; genus Pongo; species Pongo pygmaeus. The sequence goes on along the minus strand of NC_072388.2, from coordinate 25,679,746 downwards.
GAATTACATAGTTATACCATAAGTGTAAAATAAATTCTTTAAGAAACTGCCAAACATTTTCCAGAGTGGCTGTCATCATTTAAATCACACAAGCAATGAACAAGAATAATGATGTGCATTCTCTTCATCATTTGGTTTTCTTAATCTTTCAAAAAGCATCTCTGGTGATTATTTATTGGTATGTATTGTGATATTGATGGACATTTCTTTATAATGTTAAGTATCTTTTCGTGTGCCAGTTGGCCATTTGAATTTATTTTTTAGAAAGCTGCTGGTCAAATTTTTGCCACTTTGGGGCTGCTTTTGATTAGCTGGTGTTCTTCACATGTTTTGAATATAAATATTTTGTCATCTGTGTTAGTCATCTTGAGAAGCCATAACAAAATACCTTAGACTATTGGTTTCAAGCAACAGAATTGTATTTACTCATGCCCATAGAGCTGGGAAATCCAAGATCAAGGTGCTAGCCAATTTAGATTCTGGCAAAAGTTCTCATCCTGGCTTGCAGGTGACCCCACCTCACTGTGTCCTCAAATGGCAGAGAGCAAGCTCTTCAGTGTCTTTTCTAATAAGGGCACTAATCCTATTAAATCAAGGCATCCCATGACCTTATTTAACTTCAGTTGCCTCCTTACAAATACCATCTTAAATACATTAATATCGGGAGTTACTCCTTTAACATAGGAATTTTGAGGGGAATACAAGTTAATCTCGTGTGTGTGTGTGTGTGTGTGTGTGTATTGCAAACATTTTCTCTTCATCTTTACTTATGTTTTCATTTTCTTAACTGTCTTTTAAATAGAAAACTTTTAAATTTAAACATTGTAAAATTTAGTGTTATGATTTTTGCTTTCTCCATCTTATATAAGGATTCTCTGTCTATCCTAATTAGATGAATATTTTACATTAATTATTCTTAGAAGTTTTACAGCTTTAACTTGACTAGGGCTTGATCCATTCCAAATTTATTTTTATTATGGTACAAGGAAGGAATCAAGTTTTCTTTTTGTTTTTAGTTCCAAATAAATAGACAGAAAGTCCGGTACCATTCGATAAGAAGACGACTGGATTATAGGTCAGCAAGACCACCACCATTCCTAATGATTTGCTAGAAGTGCTTATGGAACTCATGGTTATTATTATTATTATACTCATGGTTATAGTTTCTTAAAATGAAAAATACAGATTAAAAATGAACAAAGGGAAAATGCACATGGGGTAAAATCCATAAGAAACCTGGCATAAGCTTCCAAGTATCTCCTTTCAATGGAGCCACACAGGGATGTATTGATTCCTACAGCAATGACGTTATGGCAACACTTGCACAGTTCTGCCAATGGAGAGACTTACTCAAGTTTGGGTTTTTTTTGGGAGTCAATCATGTATGCACAGAGTGCCCACCAGACATGAGTTTCTCAAACTTTGCATACCTATTCATTCTCTCATTGAATTCTCTTGGCACCTTTGTCAAAAGTCAATTAACCATATATTTATGTGTTTATTTGTTGACCTTTTATTCTTTTCCATTAATCTAGATGTCTATGTTTACATCAATATCAGTCTATCATGATTACTGTAGCTTCCTAGTAGGTCATAAAATTAAGTAGTATGATGATAAGGCCTTATTTAACACAATAATAATAACTTTGATATGTAACCTGACAGTACAAATTTTCTTAGGTTGGCCAATTGACTCATTCATTTTTTGTTAATAAAGAACTAAGATAACAAAAAGAAAAATAGAGGACAAACTATTGTAACTCAACTATGAATGGCCTCTAACACTATATTATGAGTCCACATCATTTAATGACTTTTTGCTTTTCTATTCTTTTTTTGTTGGTCAGGTTCCTTCTTATTAATCATATCAATGCCATCTAATAACATTCTAAAATATATTTTTGTTAAATTTTTTATTATTTCAGTAATTGTGCCTCTTTTTTCATCTATAAGAAGTGAAAATTCTACATTCTCGTTCTTTTGAAATCGAACATATATATTAAGAAAATGATTAGACTAGAAAAATATTGATTGAGTTATATCTTTAAAATATGCACCAACTGTTTAACTGATTATTTGCATTTTCTGAAATTTTACATTTCCTCATATAAAGATACGTTATATAGAGAAATTATGGTAGAACCCTTATTACTTCAAACTAATTAAAATATATCATTAGAAAACTTGGTACATATTCTTGAAAATATTATCAAACAGAAATGTGGTAAACACCTTAAAGAATATATTTCATAATCTGATTATATTACTACAAATAAAATGCCCAAGTCTAAACTATGCTATAGTTAATTTATAAGAGAAGAGTTATCATTAACTTTAATTCAAATTCTGTACCTAGAAAGTGAATCTTTGTCAATACTTCGCATATGCAAATGTAAGTGTAAGTAGTGGTACTTAATTTTATTTTCAATGTTAATATGTCATAATTTACTTAATGACACCAAATAATTTAACTTTTCTCAGGTTCTTCAAAAAAAGTAAGGGGCAAGGTTAATATTTTCTCATTCCTGCTTCATAGTAGCTTCAAAATGTTACAAAGATTAATAGTAATCAGTTTTAGAAAAAGAAAAATATTCATAGAAATTCTCAAACAATAATTTAAAGTTATTTTCATATATAATAATTTATATGCATTTTATACTTAAATGTAAATATGTATTTGTTATGCTGTGTCAAATAGGAGAATAATGAAGCCATTCTATTCCATTTACATTACCCACTTAAAGATAGACAAGTAAAGGATCATATATTTTATAGATACAAATGTCTTATTTAGAATGAGAGGCTAATTAAGAGCTTTACAAAAGGCCCATAATAGTCTGGATAAAATAGATATTTCTTTTTTCATTTCACTTAGGCTTTGTAATAAGACAAAAACAAGAAAAAGATATGATAAAAGATGGAGGGAAGAAGCTGTAAAATTGTCGTTTTCCTAATTCATTCGAAAGCTTGAGGATTTGTTATGGATTATACAGTTATGTCTGAGTGCTAACCCCAGCATTATTCAACACCATGATTTAACTACACTTCTGTCCTTGAAAGTTATGAAACTTATTGCATAATTACTTATAAAGCACAAATCTGAAAACTTGAACTGAATTTACAAGATAATTCTTCTTTAACTTGTACAATTGCTTTAAAGTTTACTCCCCAATTTCCTTTTCAAATTTATAGTTTATATTTCTCTCTGTCATTACAAGATGTCTATATGTGGATGGAGTAATTATAACAGTTTTATTGTTGATAAGATCAACATTACTTAGAAATTAATGAACTTTGTTTTACAACATGTATTTTGAACACTAATTCTATGCAAGACTCTGAGGAATGGTGTAAGAGGACAAGATAGTATTTAAAACAGAATGCCAGTTCTAAAAATCCCTATAATATGTTAGGAAAAATATATTATATAAATATCAAACTATAAGAAATTAGTGTACAAATGACATAAATGAGGCACAGGAAAATATTTCTGGAGTTCATCAAAGATTATCTTAACTATAATTTTATATGAATATTTTATATATAAGGTTGAATTTGAGCTGATATTTGATGATAAAATATATCCTGGAATGAGAGTAAGGGAGAACATGGCAACTCAATATCCTCTAGTAGGTACTGTTTGTTGAGCACACACTCTATGCCAAGTGCTATGCTACGTGCTTTCAATGTATTAGTTAGTTCATAAATGGTCATATCAGCCTATAATATAGATAGCCTAAATATTCCTTTTCTTATAGATGTGGGAAATGTCTTAGGGCTTTCATAATATATCTATGTCACAAGGCTAATAGACAACAAATCAAGAATTTGAATTCACATTTACTATGAGATCCCCCAGCCTATAGTCAAAGGGATCAGTCTCTCACTTAATCAATCATGTTTGAACAATTAGAAAGACATATCCTAAATCATTATTGTAAAAATACTATAGTTAAGGATTTTTGTTTGTTTTAAATATTTATGTTGGCATTTATTGATTAATCTAAATTAGAATTTTTATATAACATGGTGGTTCACAGCAAAGAATAAAAATTGATTATTATTTTAGAAAGAAAAAATGGAATATAAAAATAAGTCAGTGAAAAAGAAGAATGAATGAAATTGGCGATATCTTTACATGTAGAATGAAAACTGAAAACAGCAAATCAGAGGCACTTGTTTTTTGATTTTTGTATATTATCAATTACCTAGTCTGGCTGATTCTGGGTCAATACTTTTTTTCTGCTACTACCCATAGTCAGTCTGTTAATAGTATAATCTGGGACTATTATAATTGTCTTATCTTTGCTTATGTTTCATTTATAAAGTCTTGCGTACTTTTTCCAGTTAAGTCATTCTGAAATTCAGTTCCCATTTGAAAACCTATTTATTGAAAAACCTTACTTGTAAAATTAGGGTCCAGTTAGTGCTGTGAGTTTATAATATAACTCAATCTTCCATTTCAAAGCCAGCAATGACAAACAAAAATAAGCAAAACACACTATAAAATTGTTTTCAAAATCAAGAAACAAATAAAAGAAACATACAGTGGTAAGTCAGAGTCTGAAGGGTTTATAGTCTAGAAATAGAGATAGGTGTCTGGGTATTAGAGTCCCATGGAAAATGGAAAACAAATAAACAAACACTGTTTGAATTAGGGGTCAAATCAGCCTTGTGAGACTTTCTCAGAACTGTGCTGAAGTCTAAGACCATTCCTACTGAATTCTCCTTTATTTTTTCACTTCTTTTATTGGTGTCAGATCTGCAGTCCTGTATGAGGACTTCCCCACTTACTCCTGTGTCTTCTCTCTGTATTTAAGCTTAAAAATGTCTTGGACATAAATTTTCATTTTTGAGTATTTTTCTCCAAGGTTCTGAACTAATGGAATTGGCAGCAGAAATAATTCAAGAAAGCAGGCAATAAGGTTTTGTTTGTTTGTTTGTTTGTTTTTTAAACTGGATTACTCACTGTGTGGCTGACAAGAAAGAACCCATCCTGAGTGGAATGTGGAAAACAATCCTGGAGAATTGTAGTGAAAATTGCTGAAGATTTCACTGCTTTGAGTAAATGGCTTGATAGAAAGAGATGCCCTTGATAATGCAATGATTCAGGCATTTGAAACATATGGAGAGCCAATACCTACAAGGACAGTGGGTTGGCTGCTCATTACCAAGATGTATTGACACCCTACAGCGAATTAATGAGAAATTCTGGAGGTTAACAGTTAAAGATTGTGTTTTAGTACCAGAGAGCCACCTTCTTTAGTAGCTTTAAAAAGTCACTTAACTCTTGCAGAAGAAGAGTGAGTAGATTTGTGGAGAAAGTTTAAGATTAATAGAGTGTCAAAGCTCTGGAGATTTAAATGCTCAGCCAAAGCTTACACTAAATTTAGATTCCTAGTAGAGAAAATTCTGAAAAAAAAATGGTGTGGGATGCCTGGATGAATATTCTTAAGGATTTCAGTTCTGCAGACATTCCTAAACTCTAAGCTTGAGGGTAGACTACCCACCCTATTAAGAGCTATTACCTGCCTTTTACAGAATGACATTGCAGAGGCTTCTTGTCCTCCAGGTAACAGTGCTGGCCATCAGATATTCTGGCTACCAGGCCTATCAGTAGCTTAAATCCCAGCATGCCCTAGCTTGGGATATTCTGGGTCTGGTAAGGGAGGAAAGAGATTGCACTCTGAACATGATACAAAATTAGCTAGCATGTAGGGAAGGACCTGTGGAATATGTATAAAATTGAATTTTGGTCATGCTTCATTAATGGTGCCAGAAAGTATGACTAAATATACTACATCTCATTGATCTGAAGACGCCTTCTGAAGATAGCATGTAACGTCTGACAAGGGTTCCAGAAGATAAAGCAAACTTGCTGCTAAGGTGACTCTTAGAAGTCTGGAGTAAAAATGGTCTCTGATTAGTGAGGAAAAAATAAAGAGAGAAAAAGGTTCAAGGAGGTGGCCATACTGGAAAGAATATGTTATAATGAGGCCAGAAGACCCAGGATTATGTTTCACAGGAGATCCCGGAGTGCACTATGGCAATAAGAACTGTGTTATTCAGAGGGGTACTTGCATAAGCAGTCAGAGGTCTCTCTTCTGAAGTCCAGGAATGACTTAACCATGACAGGGCTGGTCTCAATATACGTGGGGACAATGGGACACTGAAATAATAGAGGCCACATAGTGAAACACAAGATGCCAATAGACAGCAATTACTGTAGACAGACATGATGGACAGGCAGCCAAAGGGACCTAACTCTCAAGTAAACAAGAGCATGGCCATGCTGGGAAAAACATAGATGGTCAGCCAGTGAGAGTGCTTCTTAACATTGACAATAGGAAGGCAAGCATGAAAACGCAGAAACTGAATGTGACTGTGCCACAAAAATAGTCACAATACCTTGCTCAGTTCCCTGATGGGAGCCAATATTTAGATATGGAGCAAACTGACTGAAGAAGTAGATCCTGCAACACCTTGGCAAGCATACACTGTGAAGATTCCTCCTATCTATCCCTAGAGGTATCTATGGCCATATACTCAGTTAACTGTACAGTGGGGAAGGGAGAGTAGCCAGATATTCTGACGATGACTGGGAAGAGCAGCTGAGTTGATACTGATGCTCAGAGACCTGAAGTATCATCAAGGTCCCCCACTTAGAATACAGGGCATATGTCAACTTAAGCGGTCTAGTGGTAAATCTGGGGAACAAACATAAATGGAGTTTAGCTAAAGTCTGGCTTCAAATGTATCCACTGGGTAAGCAAAGTTTTCAGTGTTCATTTTCCCAGTCTGTGAAGGAGGGACATACTTGGAAGTTGAGGTAACTTCCAAACTGGGTTCTTGGGCTGTGATGTAAGAGTTACTATAGTGAAGGAAAGTTAAGTAGAATCTTGTGAGAATGTCCTAGTCTTCCACAAATGAAACAGTAAATCAACTCTACCTCTTCATTTTTGGGGATGAGAAAAAAATACCTTCTGCACCAAATTCTAGAGAAATAACTATAACCTGACAATTTAAATGGCCCCGATAATTCTAAAATTCCAAGGATTTTCTCATGCAACACATGGGTAATTTAGCAAAAATTAACTTCTCAAATTTTTTCACTGTTTGTTCCTATCTTGTCATAGGTCCAATAAATTTCAGATTTACAATATACTACATGAATAAAGTAATTATCAAAGGTGGCAGGGGTCATTTCTTGGCCCTCTCAAGGTCAGGGATAGCATAGACAAATGGAATATATAATAATGTTAAAACATAACTTGAGGCTGGGCGTGGTGGCTCACGCTTGTAATCCCAGCACTTTGGGAGGCCGAGGTGGGTGGATCACAAGTTCAGGAGATCGAGACCGTCCTGGCCAACAGAGTGAAACCCTATCTCTACTAAAAATACAAAAATTAGCCGGGCATGGTGGTGCATGCCTGTAATACCAGCTACTCGGGAGGCAGAGGTAGGAGAATCCCTTGAACCAGGGAGTTGGAGGTTGCAGTGAGCCGAGATTGCGCCACAGCACTCTAGCCTGGTGACAGAGACAGACTCCATCTAAAAAAATAAAAATAAAAATAAAATAACTTGAATGATTATCATTGCTGGCAGTCCTAATAAAGCAACCATTGTGAATACCATCACTGATTATGTAGTCAGTGGGTTCCAGATAATCAATAAAATTTGACATTTGAATTCTTCCAAAAGTGGTCTCATATGGGCATGTACATTTTTTCCAATTTGCAAATAAAGAAATGGAAACTCAGTGTAGTCAGATCACCTGACTAAAGCTACATGGCTGTCAAGTGAAAGCTCAGTTTTAAACCCATATTTGGATTCTTAGATGCTTTTTTTCTCCTTGTGTTATAAGGCTAGAATGTTGATTCTGTGAATGCTAGAATTCATTAAGTATGTGTTTTAAAGCAGTGTCTGTGGAAAAAAACAGCTTCTAAGATAACAACTACCATAACCAAATAAATTTGCAAATCATTGCTTACTCTATTCTTTGCTTAGGAAATTCAATATATGCCTTAGCATATTAAGGCTTAGTAAAGTTCTGCAGTAAACAAAAAATAAGAAACAAACTAAAACTAATCTTCCAAACAAATAAGATTATTTATATGGTTAAATTTAATGTTTTCCAAAGTTGTTTACCTATGCAATCAGTTAGGACCTTTAGGTGGAAGTTAAAGGAAACTCAAGCTGGCTTAACCAATTAGGCCATTTATCATTTCTCATAACCCATAAGTAGAGTAGTTTGGGATAAGTAGTTCAATGGATCAACAAAATTAGGAAGAACACATGATCTCTCTTCTTTTCACTCTGCCAACATCAACTTTTAATTATTTTTCAAGTTGATACAGTAAAATTCCTACAAGATATGCTTGGACATGAAGAGAGAGATACCCTCAATATGGGAAAGGAGAATAAAGTGAACACCTGACTTTGGTGCAGACCCCAGCACCAGACCCATCCAGTAAACCCCAGCCCCAGGCTTCAGGTTGACCTCTGTGAACCAAGTCTCTAGGATAATCCCTTCAGATGCAGATTCCAGACATACCCCAGTAGCGGGCCAGCCCCTTTGGCCCAAAAATCCAAGCCTGTTCCTGCAACACCAGGCATCAGGTACAACCCAGCACCAGGCCAGATCTAAGCTCCAGGTAAGTACCTCCAGACACAGACTGCAGGATGACCTCCACAGTCTCAGTCACCAGCCCTATACCTATAAACCCTGGAACAAGGCTAGCCCCAACAGACTCAGAACCAGACCCATTAATGCAGATTCAAGTACTAGGCCCACCCCAGTGCTAGACTTACCCCCATAATGTAGGGTCAAGGCTTGTTTCGGTACCAGGTTGTCCCCCATGGACCTAGGCTTCGTGTTGGCCCCCATAGAGGGTCACCTCTGCAGAACTAGTCACCAGACCTGCCTACCCAGTCCCATGCTGTACACCCACCCCAGTGGACCCAGATTCCAGGCCTATTGTTGGTGACACAGAGAACAGGACAACCGCCCCTTCCTTGAGCACTACAGCAGCAATTTTACCTGCAGTCTCCCCAGGCAGGCTGCCTGGAATCTCTGGCCAGGCTGAATCATGAAATGATTCCAGTTTGTAAAGACAGAAAGAGGTGTGTATGTCTTAAAATGAGTAGATACTAATGCAAGGCCAAAAGATAAAACAAACACACAAAAAAACAAACAAAAGACAGAGAAGCATAATACCACCAAATGAACAAAATAAAACACCAGTAACTGACTCTAAAGAAATGGAGATTTACAAACTGCCTAACAAATTCAAAATAATTGTTTTAATGAAGCACAATGAGCTACAAATGAACACAGACAACGTAACAACAATGGGAAAGCAGCACATTAAAAAATGACAAGTTCAACAAAGAGATGGAAACTATTAGGAACCAAACAGAAACTCTGGATCTGAAGAACACAGTGACTGCCTTGAAAACTCCTGTAGCAATGTTCAGCATCAAACTTGATCAAGTGGAATGCTCAGTGAGAGATGTCAGCGAGGTGGTGGAGAAGGAGATCCCAGGCTTCACCCACCCAGGAAAAATAACACAGCTATCTACGAATGAAAATAATGATGGGAGAGCACAAAAATCTAGTTAAGAATGTTCAGCAACAGAGTGCAACAAAAAACCCAGGGATAACTTCACACACACACACAGAATGTGAAAACAGTTTTCTTTTGCCTGCTTAATCTCATTGACAGCCAACGAGATTGGCCAATTGCTCAGCACTAAGAGGAAACTCCGCAGCATGTAAGTTCCTATGGACAGAAAAAGAAGATTAAGGTGAACTACCAAGTTTCCTAGACTTTGGGGGCATTACATGAAGGATCAATTTCTGTTTCAACCTTACCAGATCACAGAGACAGCACAGCTGACACATCTAGATATAGCTGGGAGCAAAGAAAAAGGGAGCCATCAGTATCATCCATGTGATGAGAACCACTGTGGTCCCTAGTGGCCTGCTCTGTGAGGAACCTCAGAAGCCTTTGTTGAGAACTTCAACAGCTCTTATAGTAACTGAGGAGCCCCTGCAGCTTTCACTACTGAAGACCTCACAGAATCCAGCTGCCTGAGCCACTGCTACGACTGTCAACCACACTGGAGTCTTTCCAACTGACACTGTCATGAGCTCCTTGGTCCTAGCATCAGTTGCAGCACCATACAAGTGCCCACAAATGATCTAACCCCCCACCACTGACACTGGCTCCCACTTCCATGAGTGGGCTTGTGGCTTACCTCACAACTGTATGTATGTGTGCAGCTAAGCTTGACTGCTGCTGCCCTTCCCTGTAACTATGTGAATACTCATGCAACTAGCTTCTGCAGCTGCATATGTGCATGCCGAAGTCCAACCCCCACATCTGCATGAACACATGCAGCCAGCCCTGACCCTCGTTTCTGGTCCCCACTGCCAATCTCATGTTTGCAGATGGCTCTAGCGTATGTGTTCACATGTATCCATGGCCCTGAGTCCTGTGACTGCATGCTTACATCATGCTTCCACCTGTAATTAGCCACAGAGCCTGTTGCTGACCCCAGCCATCAACACTGCACGTGAACTCACAGCCACTGTGTCCCCTTGGACTTGGAGCTGCTACATACCCGTGCATGGCTGAAAGAATTAAGATTGACAAAATGTCTGTACTATCCAAAGCAATCTACAGATTCAATACAATTCCTATCAAAATTCCCATGGTATTTCTATTTATTTTATGTTTTCATTTTTAGAAACAGGGTCTCACTCTATTGCCCAGGCTGGAGTGCAATGGTGCAATCATAGCTCACTGAAACCTCAAAGTCCTGGGCTCAAGCAATTCTGTCCCTCAGCCTCCTGGGTAGTTAGGACTACAGGCATGTGCCACTATGGCTAGCTAATTTTATTTCTTAAAATTTGTTTTAGAGATGGAGTCTTGCTTTGTTTCCCAGGCTGATCTCGAACCCCTGGTTTCAAGTGATACTTTCACCTTGGCCTCCAAAAGTGTTGGGATTACATGTATGAGCCACCTCACCCAGCTCCAATGTCATTAAAAAATCCTAAAATGTATATGGAAGCACAGAACATCCAAAATAACCAAAACAAACTTGAGCAAGAAGACTAAAATAGGAAGTAGACAGATTATTTCACTAAACTCTACCTTACTTATTTCAAAATACAGTACAAACTACAGTGATCAAACAGCATGGGACTGGCATAAAAACAGACATATAGATCAATGGAACAAAATATAGAGCCCATAAATAAGTTAACCTATTTATGATAAATTGATCTTTGCCAAAGCTTCCCTTCCGAGAACAGACAATGAAGAAAGGATAGTCTCTTCAATAAGAGGTGCTGGAGAAACTGAATATCCACATAGAGAAGAAGAAAATTGTCCCTTTTCTCACACCGCATGCACAAAGAAGCTTCAAATTGACTAAATACTTAAGCATAATACATGAAACATTAAAATACCTAGCAGAAAACATAGGGGGAGAATGCATTACATTAGCCTGGGCAACTATTTTTTTGGAATGACCCTGAAAGACTGGCAACAAATGAAAAAAATAGACAAATTGCATTGTGACAAACTATTCAGTTGGTGCAAAAGTAATGGCAGTTTTTACCATTGAAAATAATAGCAAAAAATGCAATTACTTTTGCACCAAGATTAAAAAACAACAACAACAACTGCACAGCCAAAAAAAAACAACAAAAAATCAAATGAGTAAAGACACAATATAGGAATGTGACAAAATATTTGCAAACCATACTTCTCCCAGGGGGTTAATATAGAGAGAGAACTTAAAAAACCCAATAACGAGAATACTAATAGCACAGCACAGTTATGAAATGGGCAAAGGACCTCAATGAACATTTCTCACAAGGAAACATAAAAATGGCCAACATGTATATGAAAAGGTTCTCACTAATTATCAGAGAAATGCAAATCAAAGCCATTATGATATTATCTTACACCTGTTAGAATGACTATTACCAAAAAGACAAAAGATAATGAGTGCTTGTACACTGCTGTTGGAAATTTAAATTAGTTCAGATATTCTGGAAAACATGGAGGCTCCTCAAAAGATGAAAAATAGTACTTTCATATAATCAAGCAAGCCCATATCTAGGTATATATCCAAAGAAACTGAAATCAATTTCTTGAAAGATACCTGTATTCCTATGTTTATTGCAGCATTATTCACAATGTTCAAGATATAGTATCAATCTAAGGTAAGTGTTCACTGACAGATGACCGAATAAAGAACATGCAATGGAATATTACTTAGCCTTAAAAATGAAGAAAATTGGCCGGGTGTGGTGGCTTATGTCTGTAATTCCAGCATTTTGGGAGGCCAAGGTGGGTGGATCACCGGAGGTCAGGAGTTCGAGACCACCCTGACCAACATGATGAAACCCCATCTCCACTAAAAATACAAAAAATTAGCCCAGTGTGGTGGTGGGTGCCTGTAATCCCAGCTACTCGGGAGGCCTGAGGCAGGAGAATCAGTTGAACCTGAGAGGCAGAGGTTGCAGTGAGCTGAGATCGAGCCACTGTACTCCAGCCTGGGCAATGAGAGTGAAACTCCATCTCAAAAAAAAAAGAAAGGAAGAAGAAGAAGAAGAGGAAGAGGAAGAAGAAGAAGAGAAGGAGAAGGAGGAGAAGAAGGAGAAGAAGGAGAAGAAGGAGAAGAAGAAGGAGAAGGAGAAGAAGGAGAAGAGGAAGAAGAAGAGGAGGAGGAGGAGAAGGAGGCTGTCATTTGTGAGAGCATGGGTGTATTTGGTAGATATTATGCTACCTGAAATAAGCCAGCACACCCCCAAAAAAATACTGCATGATATCAGTTATATGTGGTAAGGTAAAGGCTGACAGCATAGAAGCAGAGAATAGAATGATCGTTGTCTGGGGCTGGGGGTGGGGGAATTGGGAGATTTTGGTCAAAGGTTAAAAAGTTTCAGTTATTCATGATTAATAAACTCTGGAACTCTAATATACAGTATGTTGAAATAAAATTAATAATAGTGTATGCTGTACTTAAAATTTGCTAAGAGAATAGATCTTAAATGTTCTCATTACAAAAACAAGCAAAAAATGGTAGCTATGTGTGGTGATAAATATATTAATTAGCCTTATTGCAATAATCATTTTACAATATATGTGTATATCAAAGCATCACATTTTACACTGCATATGTATGTTTTATTTGTCAATTATACACCAAATATCAACACTTTTTATTGGTCAATAATACTTCAATAAACTGGAATTAAAATAAATAAAATAAATGACAAGTCAAAACATTTAAAACAATTTTGGAAATGTTTTTTGACATGCTAATTGAACTATGTAATTCTACATAGTAGTATTAAGGGAAATTTTTCATATAAAATGGGTTTCATTTTGATACATATTTTAATATTCAAACTTTTAATTTTAATTTGATGTTTAATATCTCCTAATTCAAGCAAATATAAAAGAAATTTTAAGATATTTAAAATATACTGCCTCAGCAGTACATCAAAGGGAATAACATTTCTAAATGACCAGGGGCCAAGCATTACTTAAACATTTAGTGGTAGGATTTATTTTCTGTCTTGATTAAAAATTTACAACTAATTTTGCATTTCTTAGAACACAGCAGAATCATGAGATGAATAGTTTCATAGTTAATATCTGCATTTTGAAAATTCAGTCACAACTGACATTGTGGGTTTGTATTAGTCCATTTTCTGATGCTTATAACAGAATATCTGAAACTGGATAATTTAAATATATAAACATATATATTAAATATGTTATTGAATTATGTATAGAATATATATTTTATATATATTAAAGAAACATATATATATATATATATATATATATATATATATATATATCTTAAAGTTCTGAAGGCTGAGAACCCCAAGGTCTAGTGAAAACCTTCTTGCTGATGGGGATTCTCTATAGAGTCCTGAGGCGGTGCAGGGTATCACATGGTGAGGGGCCTGAGCATGCTCATGTGCTTCCTCAAGTGTTTCTCCCTCTTCTTATAAAGTTACCAGTTCCCCTTCCATGATAACTTCCCATTAATCCACTTATGGGGCAGAGTCCTTACAATCTAATCACTTCTTAAAGGCCCCACCTCTCAATACTGTCACACTGAAGATTAAATTTCAACCTGAGTTTTGGAGGGGATATTCAAACTAGAGCAGTGTTGTTTTAATTTTTTCCGGAATGTTAAGGAATTATGGAATTCAAGTCATATTTAGAACTATAACAGGCAAGCAAATACCTAAATAACAGTAAGGTGATCAATTTTGACACAGTTTAACTATCCTATGAAGTCATTAATGATCTGAACTTCATCTTTTCAGACCAACCTTGAAGAACAAGCTTTTGTTTGTTTCTTTGTCTGTTTGTTTGTAATGATGGCAAGATTGTTTCTGTTGCCCAGGCAAGCAACCATGATGGCTCAAAGCAGATATAAGGAGAGAAAATAAGATGGGACAGTGCTAGACACATAGTGTTTCCTTTAATTGAGAAAGGAAATACTTTTTCAGAAACATTTGTAACAAACTTATTCTTTGTTGTTCAGAATTGGACTATCTATATCTCGGAGTGATGCTGAGAAAATGAGAACAAGAATTGCTCTAATTGTCTTATGTTTCAATGTCTAGATTTGTTCACATTTCCACTACAAAATGAATGAGATTCTGTTAAGAAAGGTGATATTTTTGATCTTGCCTCAGCAACATTGTCTGCAACACCTGCCTAATTCTCAGATGCTTGATGCTTACAGGAAAGGAATATGAATAAACTCAAGTTTAAATTTGTTTCTTCTCTTTATTGGTGATGGGCCCTTGAACAAATTACAGAAATAAAAGAACCCTTCAGTAATTGAAACGATTAAAAGAAAGCTTTCCAGACTCCTCCACTGTATGTTTTCATCTACCTTCTTCTGTATCCACACACTTTTTTCTTACTGCCTGATACCATAGGTGGATTATCTGTACTCCCATCTAAAGCCTTCTCTATACTTATTCCCTAGTTCTTAGAACTTCTTACCTATTCAAGCATATAATTCCCTACCTTTTTCTGTACCATTAATTTTATTTTGTACTGAATCTTTTTCATCTGTATACCCAATTTTTCTTCCATCTTCTTCCCTTTTCTTGAAAGCTTTCACATCACTTTTGTGTTCTCCTTTGGAACTAGCAATACTTGAAAGAGTAACCTACATTCATGTATCAGATTTATAAACTTGAGAATAGCCACAACTTTAAAAACAATACTCAGATATGTCAAAGTTTAAAGGCAGAAAAAAGATTATCTTTTCCTGTGTCTTAATGACAGGAGTACACTGCTCACTATCAATCATTGCCAGAATTTGCTCTTATCATGATGATTAAGCAGTGGAACTGGGACCACCATAATTGCATTAGAACAATTTGGGATAAGCTTATTTTGAAATATGTTGACAAACAGAAGAGAGTAGACATTTGGGAAAACTCAGTGAATCGGTAGCATAGAAGAAAGGACAGATATTGAATAGACAATCAACAGTGTTTGTGTTACTCATTGTCTTTTCAATGACCTAGTTAGTTGGGTAATAAATGTATTTATTAGACCAGGCATGGTGGCTCACACCTGTAATCCCAGCACTTTGGGAAGGGGAGGCAGGAGGATCACTTGAGGTCAGGAGTTCAAGACTAGCCTGGCCAACATGGTGAAACCCGTCTCTACTAAAAATACAAAAATTAGCCAGCTGTGATGGTGCATGCCTATAATTCCAGCTACTTGGGAGGCTAAGACAGGAGAATCACTTGAACCCAGGAGGCTCAGGTTGCACTGAGCAGAGATTGCACCACTGCTCTCCAGCCTGAGTGACAAAGTGAGACTCTGTCTCAGAAAAAAAAAAAAAAATACACACACACACACATATATTTGTCACAAAATGGGCATAATTTCTGGAAAAACATTATTTTCTTATTAGAATATTAGCAGTGAATATTGCACAAACCACTGGTATTCTGGGAAACACAATTTAGAGTGCACCAATGAATAGAAATGACATAGTATAAAAAGAGTCAGAGGAAGAGCTATACATGACTTGGACAAGTATTATGCTTTGGTTTTGTGTCCCCACACAAATCTCATATTGAATTGTAATATCCAATTGTCGAGGGAGAGACCTGGTGGGAGGTGATTGGATCATGGGGGTGGTTCCCCCGCTGCTGTTCTCGTGATAGAGAGTGAGTTCTCACGAGATCTGATGGTTTTATAAGTGTTTGGCAATTGTCTCTTGCTCACTTTCCTCTCTCTCTTGCAACCATGTGAGAAGGTCCAAGTTTCCTTCCCCTTTGCCTTTCCACCATGATTATAAGTTTCCTTAGGCCTCCCCAGCCATACTGAACTGTCAGTCAATTAAACCTCTTTCCTTTATAAATTACCCAGTCTTAGGTATTTTATAGCAGTGTGAAAATGGACTCTAATAAATCATTAGTCTAATAAGTTAAACATGAACTTATTTCAGAATTGAAAATGCAGTGAATACTAAAAATAAAAAAAGATACAATGGAAAGAAAAATACATTTTAAAACCCCCAGAAAATAATCATGACTAAAAGAGCTCCATATCCTTTAGAAAGTAACTCTTAAACTTAGTTAGATTTCATAGTTCACTTAAAATAATAATACTAATAAAGTATAATGATTGTTATTATTTTGGAATATTTAAGAGAGTTGTTCAGATAATCGTGAATTCATACTAATGTAATTTGTGATCAAGTTATTTTTAGCCTTACAAAAAGATTTAATTTGCCTGTACTATCATCCTAGGATATATGTCCCTGGCTAAATTCACTTTGAGATTTCTGACCTTTTATAGGTATAATCAAGCTAGACAGCACAAATTAACCTAGCAAGGAATAAAAGTGAGTGATGAACAAAAAAGCCAAAATCTTTGATCAGCAATCCTGCTCATGAATGGTGATCACATGGACTGCATGACTTTCTTGGACTAAGATACTTCCTTTTCTTTGTTTTACCAAACATCAGAGGATATGATCCTAGCAATACCATCTGGCAGGGCAAAAACTGAAACAGAGGAAACTGAACTCAATATTTCTCCAAATTCTGTAGAAAATCTGTTGTTTGATGTAGAAACCGGAAACCACACCTTCTTCTTTGGAGAAGTTATAAATCCTAACCCTTTGAAATATAAATATAATTTGGCTACCATGTTCCAGAAGAAAGTGAAGTCCAGAGGGAGAGGGCTAGACTAGGTAATAATACTCCATTATCCTTCAAATATCCTAACTGGGAAATACGTATGTCTGTGTTTGTATGTGTGTGTGTGTGTGTGTGTGTGTGTGTGTGTGTGTTTGATAGCTATTAATATAGAGTACCAGTATTATTTCTGATAAAAAGAAATTAGAAAATGTGAGGGACAAGGTTCTAAAATAGAGTTGAGTATTCTGTAGTATCCTGAACTGGAGGTATGTTAAAGTTCAGAGCAGAACCAAACTGAGTATCTACTAATTTGGGTGGAATAAGTCCAAGTCTGATTATTTTGTGGATGCTAGAAATTAAAATCTAGTATTGGAATAAAGTTAGGTGTAATTATTTCATGGATACTAGAACCTAACAATATGTTTTCTCTGCTTAAGGAAGTACCAGACTATGAAGGGAAAAGAAAGAAAAGTTATGTCTCCCTCTATAATATAAGCTTTATGAAGGATCTTTGTTTTGCTCACTGCTGTATTTGAAGTGCTTGACACATAAAGGGTCCTTAATATTTATAGAGTGAACTACACAAAGTAATCCCTAACAGATGTAAATGTGTCTCCTAGGTTTGTAAGAATAGCTTCTGTTGGCTTAACAAGAAAAATCTGTTTCTGAATTGAACATCAACTAATATTCTGTAAATTTCCATCTTAAGGACTAGCAGCACATGCAACTCTTCTAACTGAGGGTTAATTCTCTTATTGGTTAACTCTAACTTTCAAACTGCATTCTCTGGAAGCAGAAATTTACAATTCTGAATTAGCCCAAAATGAGCATGTGCTGCACCTGGAAACAATTAGGTACCAGGGCTGTTTGAGGAGCGCAGGTGTTCTGGCAAGCAGCAAACTTCCATTCCCTATAACGAGCTGAAGATCCTGATTAACTGACGTGATTTTAACCTCAAGTAATGTCCACTGAGTTGCTAAGAGAAATGAGATGACAATGAACTTTAGTTACAAGGGGAGAAGTAAGAGCCACTGTGTATTTATGTGAAAAATAAACCTAATTCATCTTAGAAGGATATGTAAGAAGGTATTACTATTAATAATTCTGTGGATTATATGAGTATTTTTCTCTTTTATTCTCAGCAGACTTCAATGAAAATAATGAATCTCACAGTGGAGTGGTGAAAATTTAATTTATTTGAGAAAAAAAAAATGATCATCTCCAGAAATGGCTCTGGAGGAATCTATATTTTTCTGAAATCCATTTGCTTTTATTTTCTTGTAATCTATTGCAAGAAATTTGAGATGATGTTTCTAGGGAAAGAGATTAATACATACATATAAAAATTGTCCATTATTAATGCTAAAATAATTATTTCCCTTTCTGGAAAACATTCTAGCTTAGACTAATTATATTGTTAAATATAGTGATATTATAAATTTGTTGTAGTTTTATAGCTAGCACAGGCAAGATACTTAGCAAAACCCATAATGGTTGATTTATCACAGATGCAACATTGAAATTATTTATTTATTTATTTATTTTTCCAATAAGTTTACATCTGATAGCTTTTTGGAGCTGCTAAAACCAAGAGGAAGCTTCTAAAATTTAAATTCATATGCTTTCTTTTACACCTAACTTATTTTTTAAAAGATATTTAAGTGCTGCCTCCCATTTCTCTCCTCTCCTTCTTCTGCTAATAATTAACTACTTTTGAAATCATAATATGCAACTCTTGTTTTTGAATAATATAGATGCTTATTTTGTGTTAACATTTATCAACTAGACAAGGTTATGGCAGAAAAAAGTTTCAGAGCATGAGCACAAAATTATTTTTAGAAGGTTGTCTATTAGTTATAATTTCTAGGGAAAAAGAATACAACTATGTATTATCACAGAGATGCATTCTAATGACCATTGCATTTACTGTAAATTTATTTCTGAAATTCAAAATTAAAATTGCGATACTTTTTATCTGTAGTATGAAAGAAGTTACATTGAGTATGTTTTAATTACTAAAAAATATATATGATGGGAGACCTTTCATGATAAAAATTAGTTTGCCGTGCTCTACCTTCTTTATACGTATCAGCCTTGTTTGTCTTCATTCTTGTTCAGCAGCTAGCATTGTTTAAAAACTCTGATAACAAAATATTTCTTTCCTATTTCCTATAGTCCCTGTCACCTTTATTGCACATACCACCTTCTGAAGTACTATATATTTGCTATACATCTTATCATTCATTTTTATTGTTTTTCTCTCTCTTCCTGCTTGAATTCAAGCTTCAAGATCTAGAAGAATTGCTGATACTAGATCATAGATAGTTTTTTTTTTGTATAAGCAAATAAATGAATAAAGGTATTCCAAAGGCAATAGCTCAAACTTTAATACTGCCATTTGCTAGTTTTATGATAATAAGAAGTCATTTAATTATTTTTTGAATCACAATTGACTGTCCAAGCAGTGAAGATAATATTTATAATAGTTATTGTCATTAATTAAACATATCAACTGTTGGTTATTTACTAAACGTCAGAAAGTATATTTTCATTGTATCACCATGATATAATGTCATTAGTGATATAATTATTATCTTTACAACCATTTTGGATGTAACAAAACCTAAACTCAAATTATTCAGGTAAAGTAACGTTTAAAAGATCAAATATCTAGAAAAAATGAGGGGTGCACAACTTCAAGCCTGATCTATATTGGCTGTGCACTTTTAATGAACAAATTTCCAGAAATATGAATCTGAATATGTATTGTAGACTTAAAAGCAACCTAAAAGTGTAAAAACTCAAATCAAGTTATTCCCATGTTCTTTTTGATGCCTCAAAATGAGTACAGCAGCTAATGCACTCTTATACATGATTTTAAAATCTTGGCATATGGATTTCCAGTGGTTCTAGTGTTCTGATAACATCCTAAAGATAAAACGATAGCATGGAATACAAATATAATGTTTTCTTTCCCCAAATTACAGATACTTGTGTGGCAACTCTGTAGATAGTATAAATGAAAACGTAGAGGCTACACAAAAGCAGAGGGAACAAAGACAAAAGGGGAACCAAATGAATGGAGTGGTTAAATCACATACCTCTTCATCCTTTAGTATGATACAGGACTTCAAGAGTGGTTGAGGGTTAGGAAGTAATTGTGAGGACCTGGCCAACTCATTAAAGCCTATCAGCAGCTCTTGATATAGGAAGCATGACAGAGGAATAGTAATGCAGGAACTAAAATTTCTTCTGATCCTCACAGACTCTTCTTTTCCAGGTTTGCAATTATCTACATAAAATGACTTTTTGTTTATAGTGTTTACAATAGTTAAGCATTTTTATAAAGGAGCTTCATATTGTCCTAATATTCATCATATAAGGCATCACACAGTTCTTCGATGTTTGCTTTCTTTTGTAATCTTCCTTATATGTGAAATATAGTTTTGACTACATTTAAAATCATTAAAAAGATCTGAAGAAAGCAATGGTCAAATGGTATTATACTATAGTTCCCAGGATTTTAGAAATAAACTCTTAAATTTTAACACAGGTTAGATTTACAAACTGAAAAACAAAAACAAAACAAAACAAAAAACAAAGATAGCCTACAAAGTTCCCAAATATGCCACATCCAAGTTCCTCTATTAGCTTCTTACGTTGATATGAAACATGTGTTATAATTTATGAACTAATGGTCATACATTATTGATAACTAAAGCCCATAGTATTCATATTTTCTCATTTTTTATCTGGTCCTTTTTTCTGTTTCAGGATCCATCCAGGATACTACATTACGCTTAATTGTCATGTCTCTTTCAGCTCCTCCTAGCTGTGAGAATTTCTCAAACTTTTCTTCTTTTTAATGACCGTGACAGGTTTCAGGAGTCCTTGTGAGACATTTTGTAGAATGTCCCACAATTTGGATTTGTCTGATGTTTTTCTCATGATTAGACTGGGGTCGTGTGTTTTTGAGGGAAAGACTACAGAGATAAAATGTCACTTTTATCACAACATGCCAAGGGTACATATTGTCAACCTGACTTATCACTGTTGATGTTGACCTTGATCACCTGCATGAGGAAGTGTTTGTTAGGTTCTTCACTATAAAGTTACTCTTTTTTTTTTTCTTCCTTTCCATTTTGTAATCTTTGGAAGAAGTTTCTATGTGTAGCTCACATTTAAGAAGTGGGAAATAAATGTTTCACCTACTTAAGGACAGACTATACATGCTATTTGGCATTCTTCTACATGGAAGATTTATCTAGTACCCCAATTTATTATTTAGTTATTTGTTAAATCATTCACTTTGATCAATGTGGTCTCATTGACACCTAGATATTTTTGTGGCAAAGATGTTATTTGGTTACACTTAAATATATAGGCTTTATTCTATAGGAATCATTTATTTAAACTTGATACATGCTTTATGAGGATTCTGATGAACTTATAAATTAACTTAGGAAGAATAATGACTTTAGAACATTGAGTCTTCATGTTAATGAACATGATATAGCCTCCTTTTATGTTCTTTTAACTTTTATTTTAATTTCATGGGTACAAGTGCAGGTTTGTTACATAGGTAAAGTTGTGTCCTGGGGGTTGTTGTACAGATTATTTCATCACCCATGTATTAAGCCTAGTACCCAGTAGTTATTTTTCCCATTCCTCTCCCTCCTCCCACCCTCCACCCTCTACAAGGTCCCAGGGAGTGTTGTTCCCCTCTGTGTCCATGTGTCCATAAGTGGGAATCATATTCTTTATCTTTTTTTCATTCGTTTTTCTTTAATAAGGACTTTAGAACCTTGTAATAGTGGTTGGCAAATATTTTTGGTAGAGGGTCACACACTAAAACATTTTTGGCTTTGCAGGACATATGATAGGTAGCACAACTATGTGAAAGCATCCAGAGAGAATATGTTAACAATTAAATATAGATGTGTAAAACTTTATTTACGAAAACAAGTGTGACAGATTTGGCTCACCGGCCATAGATTGCTGACCCCTGTTTTAGAACATTAATTTAATGTCTCATTTCTTCTCTAAGATCTTTACTCACAGATCCTCTTTCTATGCCCCAATGTCCCCTTCCCTAGAGGATATCTTTAGTCTTGTGTATTCTTAACTGTCTTTCCTATAAATGGGTGTTTTTATATTTTATTGGCAATTTAAAAGTTTTAATGGAAAAGAAGTGGCCCATAATAAAAGAATATTAATCCTGAGTTTAAGAATTTGGAGATTAACAAATATAGCAGCTTTCTCTGAATAGACTTTGGTTTAAGGCAGAATTAAACACCCTGGGAGAAGATACTTGGCTTTATCAGTTATGTCTTCCTGAACCAATAATACGGTGGTCATTTGGAGTTGGAGATATGAAGAGCAACAAATGGAGGGAAGAGTCACTCTGAAAATTGAGTAACTCAGTCAAGTTCTTGTAGGTTAAGTGATTTTTGAACACCTTTTGCAGATTTGTATACATCGTTGTGACACACTTATTACAGATAAAAGCCAAAGGATTCAGAAAACAAACTGAGCAACACTTTAAGGAATTATTTTCTTCCTTTTCATACCCAAACTGCATAAAACTCAGTTAATGTAAACATTGTATTAAGGAGAAAACATCTACAAGTTGATTAGCTACAATAGCTCCGGTCTATTCAAATGTGTTAGTTCTGAAGGGACATTGCTGCACCTAATTTGATTTCCCCTTGAGCAGTATATGATGTGTTATTTGATGCCCTTCAAAGGACGTGATTAGCTGAACTATAAAGTGTCTGATTTTATTAGCTTTACTGGGTTTTATCAGTTTGTAAATGTGTTATTTTTTCTATTTATTGTGCCTATGGGATCCAGAGATAGAGTAAGCATCAAGCTAATATGTTTTGGGGAGGCAGCCATGGCTATACTTTAACACTTACACTGTGTTGTGGTGACATTGAAGGTGGAGTCGTGGAAGCTGTAATGTCAGGGCTATTTATCAAGGCAATTCTTCAATGCTGTAAACCTTAACCATGACATTGAATTCAACAGTAGCCTTTTGTTTTAAATAGAACCAAGTGTTCCTGGGCTTCACTGCTAACACTCCTCTTTAACTGAATAAAAATTAGTCAATTAAAAAAATATATGTCAGGCAGGTGGTCAGAAGAGAAAAAGAAACAGAGGTGTTGGGCTGAGTTACCGTGTTGAGGTTTTTTTGATAAGAGAAAAAACAGGTTCAATTTTAGTTAAAGTAAAATGGACAGGCTTCAGCAGCATACACAAATGCCACCAACCCTTTGCTTTTAATTGGAATACAAAGCCCGTACGCTCATTTAACTAGATAGCTTGGCAGGAAACAATTTCACTGCCATGTATTCAAAGGGTGCCAAACCAAATGACATAATCAGCACTGGCGATGCTCGGAATAGTTAACAGGTGTTTGTGCAGTTGAGTTCCTCTATTCTTTTCAGGTTGCCTTGCATTTAGTTTTCTCAGTGCTTATTCAACCAACTTGTCAATGCATCAAAGGTAGATACTGCACTTATTTTTCCAGCAATTAATTCATTTAAAATAATGTCTTCTCACTTTTTTTTTTAATTTTTGCCAATCCTGTGATTACTGTTTTCTTTTCATCTGGAATAAAAAAAGAAAAGCGGAGGTCTCCTGCACACAACCCTATCTCAGGCATAACTATTCCATTCATTTGATCATTTCTACCCACTTACTCGTAGGGGTATGAATATTGTTTGTAAGTGATATGCATTAATAGAAATTTAAAAATATCACTAAATATTATTTTATAAGTTTAAGGACCCAAATGCAACTTGTTGCATGTATGTGTGTGTTTGTGTATCCACACATTTACATTTGCTGTGAGTCTGTTAGCTGAGAACAGAGACAGACTGTATCATGTGCCAGTTATCCTTCTTAGTACCTTTTCTGTATTATGTATTAGTTATTATCTCCACTCTACACTATAGCCTTAGGAGACAAACTATTTTTATACCAGTTCACCCAAGTGATTTACCTGAAAACCCCACAAGTAAATATGGAGTAAGGCTAAGATATTTGTGAGATGAGGTTTATGATACCAAAAAAAAAAAAATGGCAATTTAAATGGTCTATTCAAGACAACAGTGACTTTTTCAGTAGAAAGATCTACATTGGCAATTCTCACATTCCCCATAGCATTTCTTCTCCCTATGCTTACTTATCCCACCTTATCTGATATATTACCTTCACAAACAAAACACAAACTGAATTTTTTCAGAAAATAGTTTGGTAAATCAGTACTTAACATTACAGTTGAATTAAAGGGGAAGACTGTATGCCTATACTAAGTCATTGTATTTTTATTCTACTGCAATGGAAGCAACTGAAGTTAGGGATCATTTTCTGTTTTCTTGCAAGGAAAGACATAATATCTTCTATAGTAATTTTTGTTGCAGTAATCATTACATAAGTTATTTTTATAAAAGATATAAAATATCTTTTAATTTTTTGATGATACCCTATGACTATGTAATGGAGCATACTATATTTTAACAATTATTAAAACACTTTAAAGTTCAGACAAATGATTTGAATGTAAAAGAATATATACCAACATCAATATCTATTATATCCATGATTTGGACATGGCCTATACAAAGTACTGTATTCTTCAACATTGCAGCCAAATGTGAGTCGTTGATGTTATACTGCAAAAAGGTATTCTCTGCTAAAAATATTTTTACCCTATAATTAAGGGCATTTGGCATACATGCATGTGCGTGCACAAACACACACACACACACACACACACACAAAATTACATTGCTTTAGTTCATTTCTTTAAAAGACATTTTTCATATGTAAGCTAAGATTTAAATAAATGAGCTAGCGATTTAGGTATTGTGGTACTCCAGAGAAATATGGGTACTTAAAAATGTATATGTTTCAGAAAAGGAGTCTACAATTATTTCTTTTTTTTTTTTCTATTTGTATGAATTTAAAGGGTTACAAGTGCAGTTTGGTTACATGGATATATTGTTTAGTGGTGAAGTCTGGTCTTCTAGTGTAACCATCACGTGAATAGTGTACATTTTACCATGATGTAATTTCTCATTACTCACTCCCTTACTACTTTCTTATCCTTCTCAGACCCTTGAGTTTCCAATGTTTATTATTTCACATTCTATGTCCGTGTGTACACATTACTTAGCTCCCACTTACGAATATACTTCTTCCTTTTTTCTTCTTAAGTCCTCAAAACGTTCAATTAATTTGGAAAAGTAGCACTCTAGTCATGCAAAAGAAAAGGTATCTTTGACAGACTCTTCAGTTCCCACAGAGAAGTTAGTGTCTATAAGGTTTTATATTCTTGTTTTTCTGAACTTGCATTTAATACATATTATATAGTAGTCTAATACACTGGGTACAAATTTTAGCATTCTTTTTGCAATATACTGTTATTAAAAGGGAAGAAGAATATAAGAGTTCTGATTTTCAAAGGAAGTTACTACCTTGCTCAAATGGTCACAGAAAACCAAGCTGTGGATCTTCAAGACCTATTTGTGGCAGAGCACGGTGGCGAGTGCCTGTAATCCCAGCACTTTGGGATGTGGGCGTGGGCGTATTGCTTGAGCTCAGAGTTCGAGACCAGCTGGGAAATGTGGAAAAACCCCTTCTCTACAAAAAATGCAAAAATTAGCAGAGCCTAGTGGCCTGCACCTGTATGTAGTCTCCATTCCTCAGGAGGCTGAGGTGGGCGGATCACTTGAGCCTGGGAGGTCAAGGCTGCAGTGAGCCAAGATTGCACCACTGCACTCCAGCCTGGGTGACAGAGTGAGACCCTGTCTCGAAAAACAAAACAAAACAATCTGTTTTGCTTTAATAATAGAACTATGGATCATTGAGTATGGCAACCACAAATCCCTTTTTTTTCTGTATTCTCTGGCTTACTAGTGTTTTTTCCAAATCAATCAACTACAGTGATTGTATATCCATTATTTTCTGTTTTATTAATCAAATAGTTCCTAAATTAAGTGTACTTTTCAATGTTTCCCTTCTCCATTAGCTAAGAAATATGTATGCATTCATATGCAATAATAGTTTCCATTATTGCGATAATGTATACATATATAATGCATATACTGGTACATGTACTATATGTGTAAAATATGTAAAATATATATACGTGAAATATGCAAATTATTTTCCTTCCTTATCAAAAACATAAGAAAGCTTAACTTTTTAATGATAAAGCAGTGTTAAAGATCAAACAGGGCAGCAAAAGGGAAACAAGTTATTACAGATTTTAATATATAGGAATTATTTCTTCCTTTAATAGGAAATAACATAAAACTTCATAACTGCAAGGGACAATAAAGGCATTACTTTTAAAGTTAGAACTGATTCTCCTGGTAAACAATAGCTATTATTATTTTGAACTAATTTTGGAATTGCAAAAATAAAGTAGAAAAAGCCTGAAGACTTTCTTTATGCCCATTT
The DNA here is from genome assembly GCF_028885625.2 of Pongo pygmaeus. Taxonomy (NCBI): domain Eukaryota; kingdom Metazoa; phylum Chordata; class Mammalia; order Primates; family Hominidae; genus Pongo; species Pongo pygmaeus. Next base: position 25,653,054 of record NC_072388.2, on the reverse strand, counting down.
TCCAGTATCCCCAAATATCAACCTTTGCCACATTGCCTTTATCATTCTGTTTTTCTCTGAAATGCTTGTGAATTGGTTTTAAGCATATGCCATTTTACCTGTAAATACTTGAATGTGTATTTCCTAAAAGCAATGACATTATCTTACATAACTCAATATTATTACTAAAATTAGGAAATCAACATTGATGCATTGTTAATAATCAAATGCAAACAATTTTTTTCACTAATATTTTACATGGTAAAATAAAAAAACATACTGATCTGGTACAGAATCCAGTACACAATTACATCTGGCATATAATGATCATGTTTCATCATTCTCTGATTTGGAACAGTTGCTTAGCTATTCTCATCACCTTGACATTTTTCACGATTATATGACATTCATTTTGTAGCATGTCCTCCATTTGGATTTGTCTGATGTTTCAACTTGATTTGATAAAGGTTATGCAATTGGGGCAGAAATAGCGTAGAAATAATATTGCATCCCTCAAGATGCATTGTATCCAGAGGCATATATAACCGTGATTTGTCCCATTGCAGGTGACGTAAACATTGCTTACTGCATTAAAATATTGTCTGTCAGGCTTCTTAATTTTTCTTTGAATTAATAGACAAATTGTGGGGACATATTTTGACATTATATAATATCTTATTTTTTATTGTATTTTGCCCACTAAATTTAGTACCTACTGATACATCTTGTCTGAAAAGAGTATTGTTGAGGTACTTTCTAAACCATGATTTTACTAATTCCATCATTCTCTGTACATTGATTAGTTGAAATTATAGTTAAAGGAAGAGATTTCCCTTTCCATTTATTTTTTTTCATTTGAATGTATTAGTATGGGGCAATGGAATCTTATTTTTTCCCTATAGTTTTCTATTAGTATGATTCTGTATCTATTGCTGAAATAATCTCTGATTTTTGTTTTCAAGGGGCCAGTGAAAGTCCCTTTTAGCTGGGTCTTGTGTCCTTTGTGGTAGGCTCCCATAATTTTTCAAGCATTTCTTTCTACTACAGGAATAACTTCTAGGTTTATTATGTACTTTCTCAGCTCCAGCTCCAGGCTTTTTCTAAGGAGACCTGGAGGCCTGGTTTTCTTGTTGAAAATGCTATTTAGAAGTCAAGATCTGGGACCTAGATATATTCACTGTTATAGGAGTTTTTAACTTCTAGGGCCTCACAGAAAATAAAGCCAGAGCTCAGACTTATCAATCTATCATGTATGTGAATATATAAATATCACATACATATATAAATATATAAATATATTTATATATAAATATATAAATAATGTATGATATACATGTATGTGCTTTGTTTATACGTATGCAGTGGACTCATTAATCCATAAAACTATGTAAACAAAATTGAGTACAATTCAAATGGTTATGTAATATATTTTTAAAATAATTATTTCTAGTTGTTTCTGTTTAAATCCCATTTCAGGTTTTCCCCTATTCTTGTTTATTCTATGTATTTATTTTGGGGGGCTTATAAATTATTAGCATAGCTCTAAAAGCCAAAATTATATGTACAAAAATTATATAAAAAGTTTCACTCCCAAATTTCTCTGTCATTCAAGCTTGTGATTGTCACATTTTTCTTTTTGTGACTAATGCATATTTTTGTTATATTTTTTAATATTTGCTATTACAATGTTTCAACAGTTGTCTTCATAGCTATATCTTTGGAAAACTCCATGACTGGTGTCTAAAGATAAATTTTTGTGAAAAAAATTGTTTAAATATTGTAAGAGTTTATAAATTGATAAATTATCCTCTTAAAAGTGATCTGCTTTTTACAATTGACACATATGCATGAGAATAATCATTTACCTAGGACTTTACCTGTGTTTCATATTACTACATACCTCCTCCAATTTTATTGGTGAAAATGTATTTTATTGTTATTCCTTTTTTTTTTTTTTTTTTTTTTTGAGACAGAGTCTCGCTCTATCGCCCAGTTGCCCAGGCTGGAGTGCAGTGGCATGATCTCGGCTCACTGCAAGCTCCGCCTCCCAGGTTCACGCCATTCTCCTGCCTCAACCTCCCGAGTAGCTGGGACTACAGGTGCCCGCCACCACGCCCGGCTAATTTTTTGTATTTTTAGTAGAGACAGGGTGTCACCGTGTTAGCCAGGATGGTCTCGATCTCCTGACCTCGTGATCTGCCCGCCTCTGCCTCCGAAAGTGCTAGGATTACAGGCGTGAGCCACCGCGCCCGGCCGTATTTTATTGTTGTTCTAATATGCCTGGCAATAGTTTCTAACGAGGCCAAAAACATTTTTGAAGGTTTATTGGTCATAACTATTACTTTATTGTTTAAGTTTTTCCTTGTAACGTGTACTTTTGTTTAGGAGCCTTTTTGTGTTTTTGAAAATATATATGCACAAAAATACATATGGATATGTGCATACACACATACATGCACACATATGTAATTTGTTGGGATGTATGTTATATGTCTTTTTTCTATGAGATTTGATACCTTGTTTACATTTTTATGTTATTTACTTGGAATTCCATACTTAGCAAAATCTATTCCTCACATTAAGGTTATAGATTATTCCCATTTACTTTTATTTTATTGCATCTATTTGCTCATTTCTACAATTTTCCCTTAACACATCTGGAAGTTATTTTAATATATGAATATATGACATATATATCTAACTTTATGCTTTATCAAATAAATAATTATCCAATTAATTCAGCTTTTTGCATTTAATATTCATTTTTTCTAATTTTACACTGATTTTATCATATGCAAAATATTTCAAGTTCTTGAAGTCTGGCAAGGACTATTATTTTATTGATTAGTCTGTATATTCTTCCATATGAATCATACTGGTTTTAAAATTGTAACCCTTGAGAATGTCTTAATATATGCTCTTGGAAGTCACCTAAATTATTTATGGTTTTAAAAAATATTTATACTCAGCCATTTATTTTTCCAAATGAATTTCAGACTATTTTTCAAGTTCCAAGTTGTTTTGATTAGAATTGAACTAAATATATAAATTAGTTGAGAGAGAACAAGCATCATTGCATACTAATACTTCTCATTAAAAACTCCGTATATATTTTACTAGTAATTTTTATTTTTTATCTGTAGCTTTTAAAAATATTGACTACCATTTTTAATGAAACAGTATCTTCTATTTGTTGCAATAACTCTTTAATTTTCCTAAAATTTGTATTTATTGAAAAATAGTGGTTGTACATATTTATAGGGCATATGTGAAATTTTGATATGAGCATATAACGTGTAATGATCAAATCAGGATAATTGAAATATACATCACCTAAATCATCTATCATTCCTTTGTGTTTGGAACATTCCAACTCCACTCTTTCTCAGACCTTCTCCTAATTCTCTAACTCTTCCTTTCCTGTTGACCAATTAAATGTTGAATATATCTGAGGTTTCCCCTCTGGCAGGTCTTTTATTTTATTATATATATAGTCTCCCTAGGTAACCATATATGATCATTTGATTTCAATTGTTTTTATATATTAATAATTATAAAAGTTCTGCTTTCTCATTCCATGTATGTAATTGCTTATTCAACACCTCTACTTAGTAGTTTCACAAGCTTATCAAACATAAAAATAATTATCTGTTGATTCTTAGACCTGATCCCCTCTAATACTTTCTCTGAGTGACATAATTATTTATCCAGCCAAACAAACCAGAAACATGTGAATTAACCTAGACCTCGTTTTCCTCTTCCTCTATGTAAAATTGATCAAATGCTATTCTAATTTTAAAAATAGTTTCAAAGCCATCTTCCTCTCAATCCTTACTCCCTTTCCTACGCTGAAAACTCTGTATTTTTTTATTATCACGGTAATTTTCTAAATGGTTTCCCTGATTCTAGACAGGCTAATTACTAAATAAATCATTCCTGGTTTGATAACCCCTTACTCCTATTATTGCATTTGTCAATGAATTCTAAATACACTTTTTTCTTATTGATTCTTTTATCTTAGCCTGTGAATTCATTGTAGGTAGAGCATCTGCCTCGCTCACTGGTATACAATAGAGCACAGTTCATGTAGTTGATTCTTAATTAATAATTGAAGAATGGAACCATATGCAAGAAACTTCAAAAGGTAGTATTCAAGGTTTATACGGCCTGAGAGTTAAGTGGCCAGAAAAGAATGGGTTGTAAGATAGGGCAATAATGGATCTACTAATATAAAGTTAGTATTAGTCATAGTTATAAAATAATGCACTTAAGAATAATTCTATATGTTCATTAAAGGTATTTGAAAATTAATGTGGCAATTCTAGTCATCTTACTAAGAGGCAGTCTGAAATGGTAGTTGATAGTAGAGACCCTGGAGCCATATTGCTTGTGTACAAATACCGGAATTGTAATGCTACACAAACTTTGTTTTGCTTTGTTGTTGTTGTTTGTTTTTAATCCCCCTCTATCTCAATCCTCTAATATTCAGATAAGCTGCTAGAATAAGACTAAATGAGTTTATATAAGACAAGGGCCTAAAGCAAAGCCTAGCTAATTACAAATACCATATAGGATTGCTATTATAGCTACTACTACTCATTCCTTTTAATGCTTTTACAGCCTTATTTCAAGTTTATATAAAAGTTCTTGTCATAAACCACAAGTTGGAAAGTAATCTTAAAGTGGCACATTTTATAAAGTTATTGTTTCAATCTGGATTCTTGTTGCTATTCAGTTCTATTAATGCATTCCACTCTATTGTCTCCCCTTCTCTATACCTACTTCAGTTTTTTTGCATATTAATTTGTGTCTATTGCTGAAACTGAACCAAAAGTTTTGTTGATGGCTGTTGTGAGACATCGGTTCTTGTCTTCTTAGTTTAAAAGAATTTAAACAAGAGACACGCAGCAAAGGAGATGTAGCATAGCGCAATTTATTAAACAGGACAAAGAATATTTTGAAAGTTAAATGCAGACTAGACAGTGCACCCCGAGAAAGAGAAGATTCAGGGCAGGCTGCTTGTATGGATGAGACAGCAAAAATTGGCACTGAGGAAACTCCCTTAGTGGAAGTCTTACATGATGACTCATAAGGGGTGGGAAGAGGTGTTACTAATAAGCATGTTCTGGGTGGTTCTCTGGGTGCACATGCACAGTAGCTGTACATGCTTGGTCATACATCGCATGTCTCATTAGCATCTTAAATCTCCTCCCTGGGTGTGTTTTTTGCTATTATAATGTGCAAAGGGCAGAGTTTGAGGACAGATAAAATCAAAAAGTGCACATGTTCTCTACAGGGGAAATTCCCTACTGAAGATACCTTTGCTTCCATGAGCTTAACTACAATAGGAATGGTGAGGTTTATTGGTCGCCAGGGTTGCCGCAACCCAAGGACAAGGTTAAATCCTTGGCTACCTATCCTGCCTCAGTTTCCTGATAGCATTAATTTTATTTTAATCATCTCTATGTCTCACCTACATGCTACACACCTTCAGAGATGTCCACCTCAGTGCCAGTATTTATTGAAAGCCCTGTGAATGCTGGGATCACTCTATGTATCTATTAATCTGTATATTTATTTTTCCATGTCTATTCCTGTGAACTATGCGAGCACAGAGATGCTGACTGCTATAAAAATGTTAATTACGGCCTGGCGCGGTGGCTCATGCCTGTAATCCCAGCACTATGGGAGGCCAAGGCGGATGGATCACCTGAGGTCGGGAGTTTGAGACCAGTCTGACCAACATGGGGAAATCCTGTCTCTACTAAAAATACAAAATTAGCCGGGCGTGGTGGCAAATGCCTGTAATCCCAGCTACTTGAAAGGCTGAGGCAGAAGAATCACTTGAACCCAGGAGGCGGAGGCTAAGGTGAGCCGCGATCAGGCGGCTCCAGCCTGGGCAACAAGAGCAAAACTACTTTTCAAAAGAAGAAAAAAGAAAAAAGATTAAAAAAAGTTAATTACATGCCTAACTTATAAACTTTAGATAATTGGAGCTACCCTGAAAATAAAATCAGTCATTATTGTGACATATCTTTTCCTGTTTTTTTAATTGGAAGGCAGAACTCTAAATACTTAATTTCATTATTTCTTTCATGTTCAGAGATAAGCCTCTCTGTTACTCCAGCATAATTTATAATTTTTCTCCAGAAATATGTTATATAAAAATATTTTATTTTCTTTAATTTAAATACATAGAGAGTTAGTGAGATGTATTAATAACATTCCTCTAAATAATAAGGCTCCTCCACTCCATCCCCCACCCCAGTGTAATCATTATCCAATATAAACAGTGAAAAGAATGAGAACTACTTCAATTTGTGAAAAAATTTAGTATTGAAGACATGCCATTTCCCCCCCCCGACTTTTGCTTTTAATCTACTATTTTGATAGATTTGAACTCTGATTGGTTTCTATCAAACTACTTTGAATTCATTTGTTACACTGGAATGCCTTTTTATTTACGACCTGCCTCTTGCAAGAAAACAAGATGAACTGACCTCATCAGTATCTGTAGAAAGCATTTCCTCCACATGTCTTTTTTTCTGCATACAACTTGAAATCCTGCTTTAGGAATTTATTCAAGCACTAGTGAAATTTCTCTGCTAAAAATGACTCCATTGAGTTACTTCAAAGTTTGGTTGAGAGAGGTTATTATATAGAAACATATAAATTTGGACAACAGATATTGAAAGAACTCTTTCTGCTCTGAAACTTAAACTCTTCAGAATTATCCCTTACTATTAAGATTTTCTTATCATTAAAATAGAAACGCCTCTGGGATGGGTAGCATATGTCATCTCTCACATCTTATTGAAAATGAGTTTATTAGAAAGAGAAAGTACCAATTGCCTGGGGAGGAAAGATGCCGAATACGGAGAATTGGAAAATAAAAGCAAATCTGTCAACTATGTTTTTGTTGATATATGAACTGTGCAGTATTTCTGTGGTAGTGAGAGATCTGTTGTATCAAGTTCTTTGGATATGACCTCTTCGTTAAAATGATTGAGTGCTCAAAAAAGAGATCTAAAAGTTTTACAGAGAAAAATGTACAAAACACCCAAAATGGTGTGTGATATTAACAATAACTTTAAATTCGATTGAAGTCAAAATCACTATGGCTTCTAAAGCCTTGAATACTTTTTGTTCATTTCAATCCACTTCTTGATACAGACCGTAGAAACTTCCTGAGGTTAAGGATCAACTCTTCTCCTCATTTCCCACATTATCCTTTATATTCCACAATACTTGGATGATAGTAAATGTTTAATAAATTCATATTAATTGCAGTTTTATATTTACTTAGTTATGCCTTTATTTGTTTACTTGTTTTGCTTTTATAATTTCCATGCATGCTCTCTTTCTATAAGGGAGCTTCATCAGATTCATAAAAATGGAGTCTATTTTGAGGTCAGAGATATTCATCTTATTTCTTTAGTCAATTTAGAGTTATAGAGCCAAGAAAAACACCTGTTTTTATCACTAATTACTTGTATTATTTCAAGTAACACATTCACTGAAGAGAAGTAATACCTTTATCAGTAATTTTTAAATCTCTATGTATTTATTCACCTAGTATAAACTTTTACTGTATAAAATTTTAACTAAATAACAAGCCATGTACCTTCTTAAAGAAATGCTGATTCTTCCTTATGTAACTATTTTGAATTTAGAAGAACTGCATATTAATTACTCAGCAATTCAACTTCTTCAAGATGAAATTTTATTATATAATACATAAAATGTTGATAACTTTGGTAGCTAAACTTTAATTTTTCTATTTTCTGCTTTTGTGATTCTAAGTTTTGGACTAAAATCTTCCTCAATGTTTTGGCATACTTTTTATTTCAGTATATTATTTTTAATGTTCTCTAACAGAAGCAGTCATTTTAATAAAAGTAATCAATTTTAAACATTCATACTGACTGTTTACAATGATTTATAGAGATTGCAACTGGGAAATTACAGTTTTTGAATTAAAATACAGACTTTCACTGTAACTACTACCATAGTGCTAGGTGTTTATTTCTAATTAAGCATAACATATACTTTGAGCTTGAAGACAGGCATATGATATCAATTAAATATTTATGTGCATAAGTGTTTACAGATGCTTGTATAGCCAAAGACCAGTATGAAATTATATAAACCAAATCAACTTCCTTGAAAGGCAAATTTGAAGATGGGGGGCAGCAAATGGGTTGGAAGTAGAATGAGACCAACAACTGAAAGATTTTTCCTCAGAAACGTGGAAGTATTTTGAGTTACTAAGGGAGCATGTATTAATTTTATAATGCCAACATTATAAAATTAAATTCAGTGTTACTATTTGAAAATATTAGAGATAAGAATAAAGAGAAATATAGCTAAACATCTTAGTATTTTGTACTTGAAACATAATTACCATCCACATATTTTTTATTATTGTGTGAAAGACAGTTTTCAACAAAATTAGAATTAAAGGGAAGATATTCAACCAAATCACCTCTACAATTTGGAAGTTTTGAAGAGAAAGGTTTTTCTACACTTCTAAATTATATTTCTATAGGATAGGTGATATTTCAGTAAACCCAAAGATGAAGACAATATTATGTATGCCGAATGTTTCATTTTAAATTTTCAAGATGTGTATTTAAATAACAAATATCTTTGTTTTTAATTCTATATTATACTATTGTAAGCACTCTTAAATGAGTTTCTACAGCACAGATTTTCATTATACTATCAATGATATTGACATATTTCTTCATATGAAATATGGGATACTCTAGAATTTTATATAATTACTATAATGTAATTGCTGTGAAACTCTACAGATTTCTCCATATTTTGTTCTTCCTTTGGAGTATAAAATTTAGAAATGTGCTTATGATAAAATGTCATATTTAATTAGTTGTACTCAAAATTTCAACTGCTTTTTTTATGGGAAAACTAGACATTTTATCTTCAATCTTCACTTGACTGAGAGTTATTTTATACAATCTTTACTTCTTCACATTCATAAGATTTATCTTAATTTTCTTTAACTGTTAGTTTTTTAGTTATCATTTTCAAAGTTTTGTTGGGCTCGGGGAGTATGTAACCATATATGTTTTTTATTTCTTTTAGCTTTAACAGATTAAGTTTGAAATATGACTCCTTTACCATATTTTTTCTATGTCTTATCAGTCATCTTTTAAATAAATATTCCTTTAGTACAAGTTTACATGCAATAGTCTGGGGAACATTCTAGTATAATACAGAATGACTGCAAGAGGAAGGACATTTAAAATTTGCAAACTGAAGGAAATAAGTTTAAAAAAGAACCTATCTTTTTAACATATATGTCCAAGAATTCCCTGTTGTTTTTCTTTAACTAAGTACTCACTAAGCCTGTACTAGACTCATATTTCAGGAACATAGATATGTAAGTCGCTTGAAGATTCCAGGAAGTAGGAGCTGATATGGTTTGGATGTTTCTCTTCTCCAAATCTCATGTTGAAATGATTCCCAATGTTGGAGGGGGGACTTGGTAGGAGGTGATTAGATCACGGTGGAGGATCCCTGATGAATGATTTAGCACCCTGCACTGGATGATAAGTGAGTTCTTGCTCAGTAAATTCACATGAGATCTGTTTGTTTAAAAGAGTATGGGAACTCCCCCTACTTCTTGCTCCCTCTCTCACCATGTGGCATGCTGGTTCACTTTTGCCTTCAGCCATGATTGTAAGCTTTCTGAGGCCATCACCAAAAGCTGATGCCTGCACCATGATTCCTGTACAGTCTGCAGAACTGTGAGGTAAAATTAATCTTTTCTCCTTATAAATTATGTAGCCTTAGGAATTTCTGTATAGCAACACAAGAGTGAACTAACACAGAAAATTGGTATTGAGAGTGGAGTATTTCTATAAAGATACCTGAAAATAAGAAAACAGCTTTGCAGCTAGGTAACAGGCAGAGGCTGGAATAGTTTGGAGGTCTCAGAAGAGGACGAGAACATGAAGAAAAACTTGGAACTTCTTAGAGATTGATTAAATGATTGTGACCAAAACGCTGATAGAGATATAGATAGCGCAGTCTAGGTTGATGAGGTCTCAGATGGAAATGCGAAACTCACTGGGAATTGGAGTGAAGGTCACCCGTGTTATGACCTAGCAAAGAACTTGGCTGCATTGTGTTCATGCCCTAGGGATCTGTGGGTGTTTGAACTTAAGACTGATGACTTAGTGTATCTGGTAGAAGAAATTTTTAAGTAGTAACGCTTTCAAGAAGTAGATTGGCTGCATCAAATAGCCCATAATCAGATATGGGAGCAAAGAAATTACTTAAAGTTGAAACATATTTTAAAGGGAAGCAGAACATAAAAGTTTGGAAATTTGCAGCCTGGCCCCGTGGTAGAGAAAGAATCCAAGCAGGCTGTGGAGCAACCCCTTGCTAGGGAGCATTATATGACTAAAAGGGAGTCAAGTTGCTAATATCTGAGACAATGGGAAAAATCCCTTGAAGCCATTTAAGAAATCTTCCAAGCCACCCCTCCCATCACAGACCAAGAAGCCTAGGAAGAAAATATGGTTTCATGGGCCAATAATTTGCACCACCCCAGAAGGCTGTTCCCTGCATCCCTGCTGCTCCAGCTCTACCTATTGCTCAAAAGGCCCCAGGTACAGCTTGAGCCACTGATTCACAGGGCACAAGCTATAAGCCTTTATGGCTTCTATTTGGTGTTAAGCTCGTAGGCACACAGAGTGCAAGAATGAAGGAAGCTTGGAAGCCTTCATTTAGATGTCAGAGAATGTATGGAAAAGCCTGGATGCCCAGGCAGAAACCTGCCACAGGGCTAAATCCCCCACAGAGAAACACTACTAAGGCATTGCCAAGGGAAAATGTGGGGTTGGAGCCCCCATACAAAGTCTCCCCAAAGGAACTGTCTGGTGAATCTGTGGAAAGGGGACTGCTGCCACTGACAGTAGAGGACACTGTCAAGGGAACAGTAGAGCCACTGACAGATTGCAGCTTCAGCATAGAGAATCTGCAGACACTAAACTTCAACCCACAAGAGCAGCCCCAGGAGAGGCAGCCAGTATAGCCATGGGGCAGAGCTGACCAAAACCTTGGGAGCTCACTCCTTGCACGAGTGTGCCCTGAATACAGACGTGGAGTCAAAGGAAGTTATTTTGGAGCTTTAAGATTTTATTACTGGCCTAACGGGTTTCAGACTTGTGTGGAATCTATAACCCCTTTCTTCCTTTTGTAACAGGAATGTCTATCCAATGTCTGTACTGCCACTGCATCTTGACAATAAAATCTTGGTTTTGATCTCATGGGCTCATAGATGGAAGAAACTCACCTCCAGATGAGATTTTGGATGTTGGACTTGGGACTTGGGACTTTTGAATTAATGCTGAAATGAGTTAAGACTTTGGAGGCCTATTGGGAAGGGATTATTACTTTGAAATGTGAGAAGAATATGAGATTTGGGGGACCAAGGGTGGGATAATTGTAGGTTTGGCTATTTGTCCCCTCAAAATCTCATGTTGAAATTCAATTCCCAAAGTTGGAGTTGGAACCTGGTTGGAGGTGATTGCATCATGAGATTAGATCCCTCATTAATGGCTTAGCACCATCTCCTTGGTGATGAGTTCTCACTCAGTGCATGTGAGATCTGATTGTTTAAAAGAGTATGGAACCTCTCCCCTTCCCTCTTGTTCCCTCTCTCACCGTGGAACTGTATGGTTTTCCTTCACCTTTCACCATGATTCTAAGCTTCCTGGGGCCCTTACCAGAAGCAGATGACTGCACCATGCTTCCTATACAGCCTACAGAATTGTAAGCTAAAATAAACATTTTTCCTTGTAAATCACCCAGTCTCAGGTATTCCTGTATAGAAATGCAAGAATGGACTAAGAATGGAGTGTAACTAAAAATCATGTTCATTGATATTATTTGGCTGTACCCCCACCTAAATCTCATCTTGAATTGTAGTTCCCACAATCCCTACATGTCATGGGAGGGAAATTGTGGGAGGTGATTAGATTATGGGGGAAGTTCCTTCATGCTGTTCTCATGATAGTGAGTGAGTTCTCACAAGACTTGATGGTTTACAAGGGGCTTTTACTCACTTCACGCTGCTTCTTTCTCCTGCCACCACGTGAAGAAGGATGTGCTTGCTTCCCCTTTTGCCATGATTGTAAGTTTTCAGAGGCCTCTGCAGGCATGTGGAACTGAGTCAATTAAACCTCTTTTCTTTATAATTACCCAGTCTTGGGTATGTCTTTATTAGCAGCATGAGAACAGACTATACAGTAAATTGGTACCAGGAGTGAGGTGCTACTGTAAAGATACCCAAAAATGTAGAAGTGACTTTAGAATTGCATAAGAGGCAGAGGTTGGAACAGTTTGGAGGGCTCTGAAGAAGACAAGAAATGTGGGAAAGTTAGGAACTTGTTGAAAAATGTTATCGCATATATGTCTTACATTTTAGATTAATATAAAATACATAAATTATTATCCCAAAACTATATTTTAAGCAAAATCAGAATATGCAATTGTCAAATTCAAGATTCTTAAATATCCCAATTAATGCTACTGTAATGAGAACTTAGAAAAAACAGAACTTCTAAGCAGAAACCATCCAGTAAGTAATCAAACCAAAAACACATCACGACATCTGTGTTTCTTGAATGTTGGCCATAGAAAAAGCAGGGTGTGGAAAATGAGCATGACCCAAGAGATCTGCATGTTAATAGTACATATGGATGGTCCTTAATTGAAGCCAGTATCACGAAGACAGAAAAAATAATGAATAAATAAAAATAAATTAGATGAGGATTTTCTAGTTGATCAAGAGATAAAAATGAAAAGGTCTTACCACCTTTTGTAATGCCCAATTATGCAACAACTAGAGTATATTTACTTATGTATTCCAATATTTATTGAGCAGTTACTGTATAACAGGTATGTTATATATACTAGTATTACGAAAATGTCCAAGTTTAGTCCTTGTTTGTGAAAGTTACCTTCTGAGTAGAGCTTTGTAGAAAACTCAGTATTTCTCTTGACTATCATTCTCCAGTTTAGCCTGTTTCAATTTTTAGAAATTCCAAGTAATTAGAGTAGGTTTGGACCCACTGGCCAGAGAAACAGTCTGGTACTTAGCCTCCCACTGTGTGTGTCTGAGTGTTTTTGGGTTGTGTGCATAAGTGTGTATGGGTGTACTTTGGAAAAGGACCCAACATTCTTAATAGGAAAGGGGTTAGAGATACAGACAAATAAATCTAAGTTTTCTAAGTTCTTGAGGTTCAGACTCTCTAATTCTTCTTTCATTCCTGGATATATTAAGTATTCCACAACCTTATAGACCTTTGTAATATCTTCATTATGCCACTTGCCACATTCTCTTTCCTCATCTAAACTTTTAATACTTTTTTTATGGCTTTCTAAGTTATGATGCTCTAAAGGACATATTGTGTTAGATATGTTTCAATTATAATAAAGTTTTAATTCAATGAGTAAAACAATGAACCAGTAGTTCAGCATCTAATGCCAGTAACTTTTACGAAAACCACATGCTCCCATTTGAGCAGAGGCAGTTGGAATTTTTAGAATAAATACTGGAATACATTAACCAGCTTATGAGCATTTTGTATGCATATTGTTAGTAACTAGCATAGATTTTCAGGTTATACCTTTTCAGTCAACACTATTCCATAGTAAATAATACTTCATCCAAGAATCCAAGATGAAAAGATGTCCAGATGTTTTACTTTTAATACGTAAAAGAAACAGTGAAGCATGCAATGCTGAGTTTTGCAAGGTGAAAAAATAATTGCCAGAATACATGGCGAATTTACAGTTAACAAGAAACCACAGTTCATTGGCCATTGATAATTTCAAATTTATTGACTATGAAAAGTATTTTTGAAAAAGAAGCTTTGTTCTATGTTGTTTATATTTTATTTAACTAATGTATGTATGCATGCATGTTTGTATCCATTTATTTAGGAGATTCAGAAGAATTAAGATATTCTTGTAACTGGAAATAAACCCAAACATTTTATCATGTCTCAGTATACTTTTCAAAGTATGGTCCCTCCTAGTTCTTTGATTTCCTCTCTCACCAACAGATTTTCTTCCTTTATTTTGTTATCCCAGCTACAGTGAACAATGGACTTCTTTCTACTCCTCATCTAGATAGGCCATTGTTATTCCACTAACACGACTAAATATTCCCTTTGCTTGAATTACCCTTCCCAAGATCCCCACAACTTGATTCCTCCTATTAATCAGTTCTCAGCTCAAATGTCTTCTCAAAGAAGCCTGACCTAATTCCCATTGAAGGTAACTGTTCCTACCCTCCATCCCTATTTATTTCCCTCTGTTTTTTTTTGTTTGTTTGTTTTTTGTGTTTTTTTGTTTTGTTTTTTTTTTTTTTTGCTGTTGCAAGATTTAATGGAGTGAAAACAGAGCTCCCATACAAAGGGAGGGAACCCAAAGAGGGTAACCATTGCTGGCTTGAATGCCTGGGTTTATATCCCTATCATTATCCCTCCCACTGTGCTCTCAGGGGATAGATGATTGGCTATTTCTTTGCCTCCTGTTTTTGCTTAATTAGCATTTTAGTGAGCTCTCTTTACTACCTGATTGGTTGGATATGAGCTAAGTTGCAAGCCCCATGTTTAAAGGTGGATGCAATCACCTTCCCAGTTAGACTTAGGGATTCTTAGTCAGCCTAGGAAATCCAGCTAGTCCTGTCTCTCAGTACCCCCTCTCAACAGGAAAACCCAAGTGCTGTTGGGAAGGTTGGTTGATGACTGCTCTAACTGCTTCCTGCTGAATTGGGGCATAGTAGGGGTCGTGCAGTTGAGAATTCCTCAGGAGGGGTCTTCAGTGTCATCAACATTGGAGCATGGGCTAGCAGGCTGGTCCAGGGGTCCACAGTAGATCTTAGTCATGGATTGCATCTGGGGCTCCATTTGAAGAACAATTTGTAGTTTTACACCTTTGATTCTGGAAGAGACAAACTAAACCAGGAGGTTAAAGATATAGGGATTGAAATGTATGGCCTGCAGTGCAGGGGATTATTTCTTTGGCACACTTCACAGGCCCTGACTATCTGCTTGATAGTTTTGAAATGGCCTGGTCCAATAAATAATAATTTGGCCATCTGATGGGTGCTATCAGTGCCTAAGTGAAAGGTTTGGTGAAGGGTTTTAAGTAATTTCCATTGGTTAGCTGCAGGCAAAAGTATTTTTCCTTCTTTGGTGGCCAGCCATCCTGAGGGGAGGAAACTATGTCCTCGTGAGGTTCCCCATTCTATTTCTCCTGCTGATTACTGGGGCTTGGTTTCCTGGAGAGGATTACCCCATACTAGGGCTCCTGCTATAAGCATTTCTAATGGAGGGCTCTGCCTTGCAACTCTTTCAGCTTCAATATCTACTTGGCAGTTCCCTTCTATTTCCCTTTCCTTTCCTTTCTGATGACCCCAGCAGTGTAAGACTGCCACCTCTTTAGGTTTCTATACAGCCAATAATAATCTCCTAATGGCTTCCTGATGTTTGATAGGTGTTCCCACGGAAGTTAGGAATTGCCTTTCTCTCCATATTGCTGCATGGTCATGGAGGACTAGGTAAGCATACTTAGAGTCTGTATATATATTTATGCTTTTTCCTTCTCCTAATTCTAGTGCCCAAGTGAGGGCTATTAGTTCTGCCAACTGAGTGCTAGTTCCTGGAGTGAGGGGATTACTTTGAAGTATTTCATTATCACTGACCACTGCATACCCCGCTTTTCAAAGTCCTTTTTCTACAAAGGAACTTCCATCAGTATACAGGTTGAGGTCGGGATCAGTCAAGGGAACCTTTAGAAGGTCTCCTCAAGTGGCGTAGGTTTGAGAAATTACTTGTTGACAGTTATGTTCTATCTTTTCTTCATTGTCTGGAAGAAATGTGGCTGGATTAAGAGTTGCACAAGTTTGCAGGCTCAGCACTGGCCCTTCAAGTAATAGAGCCTGATATTTAAGTAAATGGTTGTCTGACAGCCACAAGTCTCCTTTAGCAGTGAGTATCCCATTCACATCATGAGATGTCCACACAGTAAGTTCTCTTCCCTGCGTTATTTTAACTGCTTTGGATACTAAGACTGCTACTGCCACCACTACCCATAAACAGTGAGGCCAACCCTTTGCCACTACATCAATTTCTTTACTCAGGTATGCCATGGGTTGCAATCTGGTCCCTCGGACCTGTGTAAGGACTCCTAGAGCTATTCCTGTTTTTGATGTGACATGTAAAGAAAAGTCTTGCCCCGTTGGCAAGACTTGGGTTAGGGCCTTCTTTGGGGCCTGGAAAGCTGCTTCTGCTTCAGGTGTCCATCTTACTAAATGGGTATTGGCTTTCTGAGTTTCCTTAATTAGTGTATATAATGGCCTGGTTATTTCACCATACCTGGGAATCCATATTCGGCAGAAGCCAAGGAACACTCTTAGTTGCTTTAGGGTTTTGGGATGAGGATAAACCAGTATAGGCTCACTGAGGGCCCTGGTGCCTTTGGATAAATTTTGCCCTAAATATTTAACCTGCTGTGAGCAGAGCTGAGCTTTTGGTTTGGAAACCTTTTAGCCACAGATGGCGAGGAAATTTAAGAGCACTTGGGTGGCTTGATGGCACAAGGTTTCTGAACAGGCAGCTAAAAGTAAATCATCCATTTACTGAAGGACAAGAGTGTCCAGGTGTGAGAACTGGCTCAAGACTTGGGCTAATGCCTGGCCAAATAGATGGGGGGTATCCCTGAACCCTTGAGGTAAAACAGTACAGGTGAGTTGAGACGTTGGATTCAAAGAATCTTCAAAGGCAAAGAAGAATTGAGAGTCAGGATGTACAGGGATGCAGAAAAAGACGTCCTTAAGGTCCAGGACTGTAAACCACTCTGCTTCCTCTGGTATTTGGGAAAGCAGAGTATAAGGGTTAGGTATAGCTGGGTATAGAGGGACAATGGCCTCAGTGATAATCCTGAGATGTTGCACTAACCTCCACTGTCCATTGGGTTTCTGTACTCCTAAAATTGGAGTATTGCCCCTCTGATATCTTTTGTAGAACTCATCACTCTCTGAAATAATCTTATTTATGCATTTGATTATGTATTTCTCTCTTCCAAGAAGACAAAATTGTGTCTTTGTTGTTGTTTCAAGATGTGTCTGTGGTATACATCATAGTTCCTTGTTCATATAGATGCTCAAAAATGAATTTTTGAATGAATGAATAATTGCAGTGATGAAATAACCATATTTTCTTTCTTATATGCATATATTCTCACGAGGCACATCATTCATTTGAACTTTGTAAATTTTTCTTCTACAGAATTTTCTATGCAGCCTAGTATCTTCTAATTGTAATGCATATCCAGGAAATCAATGAACTGAGGCCTTGGATGTAAAATTAATGCCTCACCACACCCAAATTATAGATCCTAAGGTCTCAGAATAATATAAATTAAGACAATTTTTTACATCTTATTAGAGCATTAGACAAGTTGAATGACCTATGGCTTGAGAAATATGATGGGAATGAGAATATATCTCAGTTTAACACTAACTCAGTTGGATAAGCTTTCTGAAGATTTTATAAATGAAGTTTCTATGATGATTTCCTAGTTCCATGATGCCTGCCATTTCTAAACATTTTAAAAAGCTCTATAGGAGAAGAAAATTATGGAATAAATGAGATGCTTCATCCTTTTTAAGACCCCACTACCACCATCTCCTCTTTGTGGTTTTTATGATCTTTAATTTTCAACAATATTATAGAAAAATGTGAAATTTCATGTACGTGATGGCACTGGAGTTCTTTCCTTATGTACAATCAATTTAGTTTAGAAAACGTACATATGTAAGTCCTGTCACCATCCCCCAACACACACACACACACACACACACAGTGGAATATCAGTGTCTAATCATCACATGGCTCTATTCATAGATCTCAAACTAATGATTGTAGAGCTTAATGTGAGCCAGATCCTAATTCTGGTATACCTGTGTGTCTACACTCACAATGCTTCCCCAATTTATTAAATACATGTTTACTAAATATGTCAGGAACTGTGTCAGAAGATTTTTGTACATTAACTCAATTAATACATTTAATCTATAAGAGCAATGTGAAGGAGAAAACATCATTGTCATTTGACAAAGAAGTGAACAGAGTTAGCAAAGTTTACCTAACTTGCTAAAGGTCATAGCTGTATCTAGAGAAGGAGAATATTTCTTATTCCAAGGTGATGCTTTTCCTATAATAGGAAGTATTCTTTACTCAAGAATGGTCAATGATATCTCATGAGCAATTTGTGCTTGAGATAAATATTCACTGATATCTTGTTTCTCTTATGTTCTGATTAAGTGAAGGAATACATATCACTGTATTTCTTGATGTAAGATGTGGCTATGTGACTAATGAAACATTATAAAGATCACTTTAAAAGTGAAGCATTTGATTTTCATTTTTCAGCACAATCAAGTTTCATACTCTCATGCTGCATTGACAAAAGATGTCCTACATCCCAAATAGTGTTCCTGCAGAATGGTGAAACCTCTATCATCTTAAGTACTGTGTTGCTCCCTGAGACTTTCTTAGAGAATTGGCAAGGCCTGCAGAAAAGTGTGAACGAGCATCAAAACTTGATTGTATTAAACCATTAAAAATTTGGGGTCCTTTTTGAAGCATATATCTTAGCCTCTCCGGACTAATCCTTAGCATTTTTTGAACGTAATATAAAACTTAAAGCTTCCTAACAATTATATGGTTAATGGTCACTCCATTTAAGAAGAATACAACTTTCACAACTTTTTAAATTGAAGTAAATTTTAGACATACAAAAATCTGCAAAAATAGTATGGATGTTTTCTGTATAATCCTCCTGGATTTTCCTCAAATTAATACCTTCTAAAATCATAGTACAATTATGAGGAACAGGACATGAACATTGGGGCAATACTACTAGCTTAAGCTTTAGAATTTATTCAAATTTCATGAAATTGTTCCACTAATGTCCTTTTACTGTTTTAGGACTCTATCCAGGCTCCCTCACATTGCATTTACTTGTTATTTCCCATTTGTCTACAGTTTGTAACAATTTCACTGTCATTTCTTCTTTTGCATAATTTGAAACTGTCGGAGAATTTTTTTAAGCCATTTTAATTTTTGAAGGATATAATTCCTTCAATATGGGTTTGTCTGGTATTTTCTCATTGTTGGACTGAGGTTATGAAAGTTTGGCAAGAACACCATAAAAATGATATTATGTCCTTCTCAACTCATCATATTACAAGGTTATTTATTATGCTAATTTGTCTTATCACTGGTGGTATTCTGACATTAGTTTTTTGGTTAAGTAGTTGCTGCCAGGTTTCTCTAGCATGAAGTTACTCTTTTCCCCTTTGTAAGATGCCCTACTGTCTCCTCTTTGTGGGTTTATTTTGGGAAGGAAATTTTTATACTTTGTAAATCTTCTTTAGTCTCAAACTTTTACCCGATAGTTTTAGCATTGGTGGATCTTGTTTACAACAATGATTATTGTGATGTTTGCCTAATGATTACTTTTGATTTTCTTTTTTGATGATATATTTATTTAATAAAATTGTACCACATGAAATAACTCTTTTTTCTTATCCATTTGCCTATGTGATTTTTTGTTTAAATCAGTATGAACTCTTGGATAATTAATACTATGGGTTATAATGCAATAGTATCATTATTTTGTCTTCATTTTTTTTCTAGCTTTGGCTGAGGTTGGTGTCTGTGTTCTTTTGATAATATTTCATCTTATTATTTTTAAATGTCCTTACTTTTTGACACTACAAAAATTTCAGGCTCATCTGGTATTTTCTCTGCTCTAGAAATCAACAAATGGAATCAACCATTTTTCTTAAGTGACTGGTTCCTTTTGTAGAACAATTATATTTCAAAAAGAATATCTGGGCATTAGGTATGCTCACTGTTGCATGGGTGTCATTAATTTTAGTTACCCTGAATGAATAGAGATTGAGAATAGATGCATGTATAATAATCCATGTATATAATGTTTATCTATTTTTTTCTATCTTTTAAACAATACATGATTACAAACTATTAGTTCTTGCTGATAACCTCCCAGAGAGCTATGGTCTAGAAATATACATATACTCCATTAAGTTAGTCAGTACTGATTATTAAAAACCATATCCCTCCTAATTAGTATCTATTCAATTATATACTCACTTTCCAGCAAATATGAAAATATTAAAATTTCTTTAAAAAGACTAAAAACAAATAAGACGTGATCCCTTTTCTCAAAATTTATGTAATCTAATGAGAGCAAGTGATGTTTTGGTTAAATATGGAGCCAGATATTTAGGAGTAGAAAGCTATGCAGGAGAGTAACTACATGATAGCAATTACACAGACCAAGAAAATCCATCACATCAAACAGGTGGAAATGGAGCAGAATGAAATAATAATGATGGTATTTAACAAGTGCTTAGTATATGTTGGGCACTGTTCTACGTGCTTTGCAAATATTAACTCATTTAGTGCTCATAACCAACCTATTAGTTAGATGCCATTGTTATCTCCTTTTTATAAATACAGAAAATAGGATGCAAATAAATTAAGTAAGTTACCAAAAGTCAACAACTACTAATTGACAAACCAGAAATTTGAACTAGGGACATTTAATCCAGGGTTTCAGCTTTCAGCCACAGTAGTTCAGGGAATACATTGGACGCTGGGGTGACCTGTCTTAGGAAATAAAGAAGAATTATGTAGGAAGTTATTTTTCTTCACATCTCATGTGCAATTATCAGAAAATGACAAGGATTTTTCAATCTGGGGCCAAACGTAAGTGAATTTTTCTAATCTCCTAGAGTTCTTATCTATATATCATTAATTGAGATCTGATTTGAGATACTTATTAAATCTGTAACTTGCTAACTGTAAATGACAGTCATAGTTTTAAATACTACATCTTTAAGTGCTGCATATGATCTAAAACAATATTATATCTTTGCCAGGGCTGATCTTCTGTTTCTAAGAAAGAACGGTATTTCAATGATATTCCATGCCATGGTTCATAAGTGACTGATTCACCCTATAAAGTAGTTATGTTGAATTTTAATGGTTTTTTAATTTAAAATGTGAGTTATATCAATTTTAGCACCTTAAAAGATGAACTCTAAATTGTTTATTGAAACTACTATGTACTAAGATTTTTGATAGCATGAAGTGCAAAAAATTTACTAAATTATCATTTATAGAGCTCAGTTAATCTTACTTAATAAACAATTAAACAATTAGTACATTAGTACATGTTTGAAAATAATGGTATCCTGAATTCTCTTATTTTAAAGAGACAATAATTACAAAATTATACTGATATTTTGCAAATGTCCATGAATATTGGTTTAAAGATATAAGTAAACAGGTAAATATTTATGGTCATTAAACCCGTATCTATATACTTTTATAAGTATTATACAAAGGCTTATAAATTACCTTACATAACTAATTTTAAATTTTAAATAAGTATTTGTATATTTAAATATACGAAGGGAAAATCATATTGCATTATTTTATAGGAGAATTCAAAAGGATAGGAACACAAAATAACAGCCAAAAAAAAAAAAAAATCAAAGAGTGTTTTGGGCCAGGCAAAGTGGCTTATTTGAATCCCGACACTTTGGGAGGCCAAGGTGTGCAGGTTGCTTGAGTCCAGCAGTTCAAGGCCAGCCTGAGCAATATGGTGCAATCCCACCTCTACAAAAACTATAAAAAATTCATCAACTGTGGTCCCGGCTACTCAGGAGACTGAGTGGGGAGGATCACCTGAGTCTGGGAGGCAGAGCTTGCAGGGAGCAGAGATCATGCCACTGAACTACAGCCTGGGTGACAGAGCGGCCATATCTCAAATATATATGTATATATATAATATTTTATATTGCCTTTCATTATGACTAATAGTGCTACCATATCCTCATATGTAGTGCTGAATAAAATGTTATAAATACTTAAATATAGAGTATTTGGCAATTATTTATCTTTCCTTCCACTTTTATAACTGAAGCTAAGCATTTTCTTGAATTGTCTAATCGTCTTCTATCACAAATTATTCATTAGAACATGAATCTAAAGCACATGTTTAATGTGATTTACATTTTTGTATAATGTAACACAAACATTTTTTCCCAAAGAGAAAAAATTTAGTTTATAAACAATGAATCATAATTTTGAAGTATAGTTAGAGTTATGCTTATCCAAAAACACTTATTTTTTTATTGCTTTAATATTGGTTTACCAGCAATTCTTAGAATAAATTAAATTATGGTAATATAAGCAATAATAAATAAAGCTACATTCTTTGAATAGGCTATGGTTTTCACAATGGAAAAAAAATAAGTACTACTTACTTAAATATACTATTTTTCATTTCCACAGTTGCAAAGGAGATTCAATTAAAGCAAGGTATCCTATCTAAATTCCAGGTTTTAAGAAGAGCAGGTATTCATTACACGTGTTTAGGCATTGAGCAACAGTACAAAAAAAAAATTCAGCATTGTTACACAAGAGACTCAAGTCAGCATCATGGTTAAAATACTGTACAGGTACCAAGGTCCTATACCAATGCTACTATTCAAAATATATTTTTAAAAACTTGTAACTATTTTCTTCCCATCTAAGATAAATTTCTAAAAGGGAAAGAACATTATAAATTAGTTTTCCCATTTGGCATCTGTCTTTGCAAAGAAAATATCAATGAGCAAAAAATCATTGTGAACTTTACTTCAGTTCATCAATTATGTATAAACCAGAACTTCACACTGAAATGTTAAAACTGACCTGAGTGGAATATCGAAATGCAGCTCCACATATGATTTTGTGAAACAGCTGATAACCGAATTTCCCAACTTCTTAATTTGGATTATTTTGCTCTCTATTCATGTTATATAAGACGATGACACATATTCAACATTTTAGACACTTTAGTTTCCTATTTGGTCTATGGAAATATTGGGGCCTCTTCAGTACTGATTTCATCAGCTTAGACATTTACAATCTTAATTTCGATTACCTTGTATCAACTCCTTTTGAGATAATATGTTTAGCTAGATTTCAGACATCACACAGGAAATCATTCAATAGCCCCGTGAGACCAATGTCAATATTCTATCAAATTTAGAAGTCTAGAAGATAAAAATACATCCACCAACATTAAGTCTGTAGCATGCAAATGGTAGTGAAATGATGTTCATAACCTTTAGCTTTGCTGTATTAGAATTAGAGAAAGGAAAAGTAATCTTCCTTTTACCGATGAAAGAGAGATGTTGTTCTAAATGCTTATTATATTTCTCCTATCTGTGATTATTTTGCCAGTTCTTCTCAGTAGGGTTATTCTAATATTTTGCTTTGGTTTGACTCTTTGTCCTAATTAATCCAGGACTAAAATTCCTGTCCTCATCTGATCATTGGTCTTGTCAAATTATGCCTATTCCTTGCAACCTATCATTCTTTTAACATTTAACAGTAAATATCAAGTACTTATTTGATAGGAACCACTCTACAGCTAAAAGCAAGATTCCTTTTAGGAGGAGCTTGTGTTCTGTTGAGTGTTGTGTAAATGAATAAAGAGGTAAATATTAGATTATGATAAGTATTATATTGAAAGTTAAATAGCCTATTATATGAGATTTCACTTTAAACAGATTGGCCAATTGAAGTAACCTGAAAGTAATGGTCACAACAGTAAGGACATGGTCAAACAAGATTCAGAAAAAGACATTCAAGGCAAAGGGTATAGTTTGTTCAAAAGATCAAATGTAGAAACTAGCTGTGTAGGCTCATGGAATTAGAAAAACAAAAAATTTCAGGTGAGTTGAGTAGGATGGTGTGGTAGGTGAAAGGAAGAGTATGGAGAGATTCAGAAGGTACCAATGATATGAATCTTGATGGGAAAGAAGACTTTGTATTCTTATGTTTATTATTATTATTACTTTACACAGGTATGACATTACTTGACTTATATATTTTTTTCTAAATGTGAGTCTGTTGTGTTGAGAATAGATTGTAAGGAAGTAATCAATAGTGGAATCAGGAAAACAGGAGTTACTGTTTTGCTTTAAGCAAGAGATAAAAATAGTTATGACTACAATGGCACTGGAGAGAGATACATACAGGATAGGGTTAGGAAAGCAGAGTAATTAAAGAGAATGCCCGTATTTTTCGTTGAATAAAGCATTAAAGTTATTTATAGCCTGAGAAAGGTATACATTTGGGAGAACACGAGAAGAGATAAAGAGTCCTCTTTATACCATGCTAAATTTGAGATAAATATTAGGCAATAACGTGATGTGTTCTATTAGGTAATTAGATATAAGAATCAAGTTCCAGGGAGAAATTAGAGCCAAAGATACAGATTTGGGAATCACTCACACATAGACTTTACTTAAAGCCATAGAGTATTTATGGCCGACTAGGTAGATATGGCCTAGATAACAAATCATGGGAACGAATTATTTGTCATAACTTGGAAACAAATACACTCTGAAACGAGGGGACAAGACATTATTTCATGTAATGCTGCATATTCCCCCTTCTGCCCACCTTCACCACTTTCTCTTTCTCCTGACTTCCTCCCGTTTCTATCTCTCTCTAGCTCTTTCTCTGTAGTTGCATCACTATACCAATTTCCACTTTTAGCTTTGAAGCAAATTGCTCTGTTCAATGAGTATATCCTATTTGCCAACACCATATTGATTACCATACTTTCGTAATTAGCTTGATATCTGGCAATATAAGGCCTCTAGTTTTTGTCGTCTTCAAAACCATTTTTGCTATCTTATTTCTTTGTAGTTTCATACCAATTTTAAAATTAGCTTGTCAATCAATTTTTACAAATTTATGGTATAGGTTTTTCACAGCTTTTGTTATATTAATTCTTAGGTACTTGACGTATTTGATATCATCTAAATTGATATAATTATCAATATATACATTAAAATAAATTATGAATGTTTAAGCTGTTACTTTAGTTGATACTTAAAAATGTTCAAAAATAGCTTGGTAAAGAAACAAACAAAAACTAAAACAGAGCCTGAGGCATGTAGCAAAGCTGTTTATTCAGTGAAGTCATTTTAATGTATTGCCATCCCTTCTTTTAATGAGCAAACCTCATTCTTCGACCTAATTTGTGCAGTACCAGAACTTGAATATTTACCTACTTCAACTGAAATTTTAAAAAAATCAACCTCATTAGAGACAAATTGGAAAAATCCAATAAAGTAAGTAAAAAATCCTATATCATAAAATGTAATAACTTAATATTTAAATACAGTACTTTCTAATATTTTCTACTTATTTTTATTCTAATGTATTTTTCTGTTTTTCTGTAACTACTAAAGTATTTTTCAACTTGAAGTATAAATACTCTAATATCTCTATTACACTTGGGTAAATCCTTGAAAAACATATCTGAGAACCTGTATGAGTGCAGACTGACTCACTAGGAAATGAAACAAAAATGTAAATGTCCCTCAGCTTTAAAGTTTTGCCTGAATTATCTATCAAATCTCAACTCACAATTTTAATATCTATGTAAGACACTTCATCCACAATATCCTAAAATCCCCTTGCTTCTAGATATCCACTTCATTACTCATGACTATGTGAAGACATTCATTTTCATGTTAACCAGGTAACATATTACCTAGAGAATAGAGAAGATAAACATTAAACTTTTTGAATGTCAGCAAGTGTCAAGTCAGAAGGCAAACAAAGTTCAGAACACAAGAGTATAAGAAATTATATAGTTAATTGGAAACAGTGTCCTCTGGGGAAAACAAAGGTTTGGCAGTGCCATTGCATACTTTTGTCCTCATTCCCATAGCCCTGCCCCCGGCGGATTGCCTTGATGCCTGTCATCTGCTTTTGATCTTTCCCCTATTAGTGTACAGGACAGATGAAAATCAGACAACATTCCATCTGGAATTTGTTGGGACACTTTCTTCTATGCGGAGGTAGAATGGTAAAGACTTGGCAATAATATTGACACAATATGAGAAGTCTTACATCTTTGATTGGCTTTCAGCCATCACAGCCACAACCTCCACTACTGTGTTATAAATTTTGGATGCAGCTATCTAACAGAAGGCTAACTGAGATTATGAAGAGACAACTGTTTGGCTCATTATAAAGTCAGATGTGTTCTTTGGCATTTGAGTGGACAGCAGAGACTTTGACATTAACACATGGCTCATTAGGAATGAATCTGAGCTTGGCCTTTTGCTAAACTTAAAACAAAATATATAATACAGAGAAGCAACTCCTTGAAAATGCCGATACAATCTCTTAAACATACATAGCTGTAATTTAAAATGAAGGCACCATACCTCTAGGCGTTTGCCATTAAGAGTATAGTGTGCGTCTTAAAATTGTGAAGAAAACAATGAAACAGCACAAGGTCATGTTCCTTTGATCTTTCTTGTTCCTAGTGACAAATACACTGACTTTTCCTGTTCCCCCTAACTGTTTGTCATGTTCTAGAACAGGCAATCTTGTAGTATCATGATAGGCATGTCTACAGCGTTACATAGTAGTTAATGGTCAGTTACCACTTTTATGATAAATTTGATGTTACTATTCAGCTAATTAAATTTACACCAAGCTGGAACTTGAGACATAAAGAAGTTTATTACTATGGATCTACAAAACAAAATTATTCTTTGATTTTGAGGCAGCTTAGCAGTGTGTACTGAAAACAGTGTGTGTACTAACCATTGGCACAAATTACTTATTTAACTTATAGGGTTGGTCAGCTTTGCGTTTATTCTAACCTGCATAATTTTGTACTCCAAATACTTTCTACAAAAAAAATACAAAGTATTTCATTCTAAAATAATTCAAATATCGTTTTCATTTAATTTTGAACAAGACTATGTTGTAATCTATTTTGTGGCTCTGAGAATTTAAATTGTAAACAAATAAATGCTGCTTTCATAATTTACACACATCAAAAACATGCACCAAGTCAACTGAGAAAAATGTGTCTGCCAATCCTGTCAGTTATTATGAAAATTACAAATTCCTTACACTTCGAGCTATGTTTGTAGAAGCAATATGATGCCCAAGGAAAGAACAGATCTATCAACCATTTCATGGACAGCATGACATGACTAAAAGTCTCAGAACTTGAGTAATGCTGAAATGCACAAAATGGGTTCATGGACCTTGAAATTTGGAAGACTTTAAATGATAAAAAGTGCTACCAAGTGTTCATAAAACAAACAAACAAACAAAATAGCGGACAAAATTTATCTAAGCAAAAAAGTTTAGTTTGAGGCTGACCAGCATCTGTAACTCTGCTGCTGCTTATTACTGGTAGGGCCTCTAACAAGACATATGACCTACTGGAAATAATAGGCCATTCTGTTACAGGTAGGTGGACTAAGAATATGGCAGAACTTTTCTAAAGGGTCTCCCTGTTTTGTGTCTAACCAAAATACACCCTAACCAAAAGGAATTGATAATTCTGTTTAATTCTTGTACGCCTTCAAGGTCCCTTGTGTTGGTTAATACTGAGTGTCTACTTGATTGGATTGAAGGATGCAAAGTATTGATTGTGGGTGTGTCTGTCAGGGTGTTGCCAAAGGAGATTAATATTTAAGTCAGCGGGCTGGGAAATGAAGAACCACCCTTAATCTGGGTGGGTACTATCTAATCAACTGCCAGTGTGGCCAGAACATAAAGCAGGCAGAAAAATGTGAAAAGGCTAGACTGGCTTAGCCTCCCAGCTTACATTTCTCTTCCCTGCTGGATGCTTCCTGCTCTTGAATGTCAGACTCCAGGTTCTTCAGCTTTGGGACTTGGACTGTCTTCCCTTCACCTCAGCTTGCAGATGGCCTATTTTGGGACCTTGTGATCGTGTGAGTAAATACAACTTAAAAAACTCCCATATATATGTGTGTGTGTGTGTATATATATGTGTGTGTGTGTGTGTGTGTGTGTGTATATATGTGTATATATATATACATATATATATACATATATATATGATATATATATCGAATTAGTTCTGTCCCTCTAGAGAACCCTGACTAATACATTCCTTATATTTAGAAGACATTTGAATATTTTTAAGTGAGTAACATTTCTTTTAAATTATTTTATTTTTTAATAAATTTTCCAAAAGAAAAAAAATGTGTGGTTGAGCTTGCATAAATAAGATTCCAAAATATAAAATGAAATTAATTGCATAGTGAATAGCACTGGCTAGGAAGCAGGACAAGTGCTTTCCAGTGTAAACAGAGACAAACTACTTAAACCAAGTCTCTTAAAAAAAAACAAAAACATATAAAATGAAGAGAATGGTATTTGCATTTCCAAATTTCAAAGTTGTGAACAACAAAACAGAAAACTTATAATAACACCTTACAGAAATTGTAAATATAGGAAGTTTGGGAGGATGTACTTATTTGAAAATAAAATCTTGAAAGAATTTATGAAATTTACTGACAGTCTAAATTCTCAGTAGAAAGTGCAACTTTTGAAAATATAAATTTAGTTTTGTGGAGTAAAAACATATCTTAATTGAATAAGTGGAAAAACTTTCATTTCCTTATGTTTATTGTTTTAAAGGATCATGATCATCCACAGAATTCAGAGAAATCTGAGTTTTCATGGCTAAATTTCCAAGGGCCCTGACATCAGATGTGTGCTGAGTATAAAACTATTTAGAATTATCTGAAGAATTAGTCATTTTGTGAGATTCTGGACCTTTCTGACTAACTTGGATCATTCTTCATTGAATAAATAAGTCTTTTATAAACAAATGAAACATTCTGATTTGACCCCATTTTGCATAGGCAGATGTGTCTGTTTTGCTTGTTGTACAGAAAAAGTGCAGAGAAAATAAACAGCTTGAAAATTCACCGGGCCTAATTATTTTAAATAGAATCACTTGGATTTGGAGGATAGCGAGTAAAGCCAGAAAAAGAGAGCACTAGAACAAGAGGGAGCTAGAACAAGTGACTGAGTGAGCGAGAGAGAGAATGTACAACTAAAAACGGTTTTTGTAACTGTGACCTGTAAGCTGGGTAAAGACTTATAAACTATTGAATATATATATAATGATATTTGTGTTGAAAAATGCAATAATCTGCTGTTATCTGACAAATGTCCATTCAGTTCCCAGCATAGAAGCAGGATGAAGACAACGTGAACTACCTCATTTGTAAAAACAACAATGACAAGCAACATGGATTTGAGAAATGATCATTTAGAAATTTTATTTCTATAAAACTCAGCAGATAACTGTATTTCATTGAAAAACCCTTTTTATGATTATGGAGATTGTATCCCCTTCACCCCAAGTTATTTCAGTTACATTTAGATTCCTGCAATTACCATTCACTTAAAAATTAATAAATCACCCTATTTTTCTTCATAAATAATGCATATGTAACCAATGTGGCACTAAGAAAAATGGAATTCTCAAATACATTAGGCTTTTCACATTTCTCAAAAGAGTATCCACATTTTCTGCAGGACAGCCCAGAACTCACTATTGCAATAACTGAACTCATATACCTCGAATGCTTGAAAAATGGCTCCAAATTTACTGCACTCCTTACCTAGCCATCTCTTGATCTTTTCAACCATCAAAATACACATAAACATGTCTGCTAATAAATTTCAGAAAAAAAAATCCTGCTTATCACAGATCCCCAGGTGTATAAGCAAGTTAAGAAACTTAAAATGATATGGGATTATACACATAAGTGACTAGTAACGTTTTTCAAAATTATTATTATCACTGTTTAATAATAGCTTATTGTACCTATTTGTTACTATCTTTGTTCTCTTGTTTCTTACCAGCTCGATCTATCAATACTCCAATGTCTGCGATTAAGAAGACATAAAGAGACTTGAAAAAATAGTCCTTCAGAGTTGTGTCATTTGTATGATTGCTTCTCAAAAGGAAAAGGTGAAGCTGATTCTCTGCACACAGGATATAATTCGGATTTTGAGCTTGAGGCCTTGATCTGTACTAGGCTACCATATTCATTTTCATCTGTGAAGGCTTCACTTATAAGTATATGGTAGGAGAACTTGTGGTCAGTTTTATATCTTCGCATACATTCGCTTCATTCTTTTTGCTTGTTCTTGACAATGCGTCTGATCTGTTAGAATTAAATTAGAGGAAAATTTTTATCCTCATCATTTCTCTAACAAGGGACACTTTAAATAGACTTTGGTTACTGTTGAAATATAAGCACTGACCTCTGAATGTCCTAAAGAAGAAAGCTCTCATCCATTGCCAGAAAAGATCTCTTAGGGATATTCCTACTTGTATTTGGCTGGATTTCTGAGACAGAGAATTTTTGTACACCACAGAGAAGGTTATCCCTCCTGGTATAATCATCCTATCAAACAGTCATTTATCCTGAACAATGCTGTGCTGCTGCCTACATTTAGTCTCATAGTGAGAATAAAGTTGTTTCTCATGAAATCCCTTAATAGATATCTCTTCAACTCATTTTTTTAATTGTAAATAAGATGCTAGGTAGTAATAAAACATGATAAGATGTAAAATGCATTAATGCTCTCGTTAAATCTCAAGACAGTGTTGTACCTTAAACCAATATTTTTCAAAAAAGGTTTCTTACATTTAAATAGATAGAACTCAAAATTATTTTATTCAATAATTTGACTTTCATGGGTATGTGAAATAAATGACAAAGAAAGAGGTAAGGAAACGGTGATTTTAAGCATTAGGTAGACTGCCTGAAATTATAATATATTACCATAAGAAGAGCTGAAGAAAAATTATTATTTCTCTATGAACTACAGTTCACAATTTAGTGAGGAATCACATCTGATATTTCAACACAGCATTTGAAAACTCCGTCAACAAAAAGGAAATCATCAAGAATAAAGACAAAGGGACTTTTATCATTTTAATATCAGTACAGATTTGGATACATTTATGTCTTTATCTCAGAAATTTTTTGTAATATGCAAAGTGTCAAACAACTCCCCTTTTTCCATAGCAAAATGATTGAAGCCATTCACAAATTTGTGTATATAAAGTGGCCAGAGATATTTGAAAGACGTGTTTATCTTTTGATCAGATTTAGTCAAAACTGCAGAATAGGTAAATTTTTCATTGAACTCTTCACTCAGGTTTTCCCTCTTATGTGCTGTATCCCATCTTCCAGAACAGCACCCATCGTGTGTCCTCTAAGTCTCTCCCTTCTAGTCATATAACGGAAAACTGATAAACACATTTAGATCAGATTTTGATATTTCAATATTTTAATTCTTAAGTGATTTCCTCATTTACTTATTATAAATGCTATGGAAGAAACTGACAATTTCTGCTGTATTGTCCACTTCTTCCTGGAATGTTTCCCAGCCTCTGTTGCGGGAAAGTGTAGATATGTGACTGATTACCATCCAGAAATCGTCATGGGAGTATCATGTGTGACTTTCAGGCATGGACCATGAAGCCATTCGGTACTCTTTTTCCTTCTGGCAGGGTAGCCTGGTAATGCTCATATTGACCTTGGAGGTCACAGATTGACAAAAGCAGAGACTCCAGCAGTCTGCATTATTGCATTATCATGTAGAAAACGATACTTGCTGCTTAGCTGAAACATCTTTCTTTGGACATTTACACAGAAAGTCATAAAATTATACTCTGTTTGATTCGTTATCAGCTTTCTGGTCTATATGTTTCAGTATAGCCCATGCTCATTTTCTCTTAAGATCCATAAGACATTGCTCCTCAGAAATCTGTTCAATGTTGTCATATAGTGAGACAAACCAGATTGTTTCCTATCTTTTGTGATTTATCATTGCTTAAGAACCAACAGAGCTCGCTCTTTATCTTAGCAATAACTGAAAGCAAAGTTCCCCCAAATTTCCATAGGATACATTTGTACTCAATTGCTTTAATAATGATATAAAGATATCAGCTAACATTTACAG
Source organism: Pongo pygmaeus (assembly GCF_028885625.2). NCBI lineage: Eukaryota > Metazoa > Chordata > Mammalia > Primates > Hominidae > Pongo > Pongo pygmaeus. Next base: position 25,621,090 of record NC_072388.2, on the reverse strand, counting down.
CAATCTGCCAACTCCTCTTGGAAAAAATATGCCATTTCATCTGGAGGTTGGGTTTTTATCTAATTTCTGTATTACATTTTTATGGTTTTTAGTAATTTTCAGGTGAACCAATTATGTATATATTGTAACATCTTTGCTCAAAATCTTTATCTATTGCTATTACCATCTCTTTGGTTACATTTATTTATTTATTTATTTTAATTTTATCTATTGCAAATTGGAGGATTTTTTAAACATAACATTTCTCTCATAACTCTCTTTTCATGTGTATTCTTTATAATCCTTATTGCTTCTCATTTACTTTTTCCATGTTTTTCTTTAAACCTTCATTATTTCACTAGAAGGGAAAAAATAAATAAGAAATCAATGTTTATTATTTCATATGATTGTATTCTTTTTTCTTGGCTATCAAATATTGTTCATTGACTATTTTTTAAGAAACATATTCTTTCTTTTATAATAGGGAATCTCATTCATTCTTTTATTATATAAAAGTTCTGCATATATTATTTTTACCATTTTATTTGTTACATTGATTTTCTCTAACTTATCTATGGGTAAATTTTGAGATGTGCTCTTCTTACCATTAATAATATATAGATAAAGAGTCTCTCAAGAACAGTAATTTACCTAAAGATACTATGCTAAAAGAATTAGGGACTAACCTGAAGGCAATCAGAAAAGAAAGACTCATTTTTAAGAAAGACTACTGGTAGAGAGAAAGAATGTGTGTATATATATATTATATATATATATATATTTCACTCTACCAACTGTAGATTTTTATATATATATGTATATATATATATAATTCTTACTTCTCTGACACGCAAAAACTACATAATTTTGTGACAGGGACTTGAATATCTGTAGGTTTTGGTATCCACAGGGGATCCTGGAGTCAGTCCTCCATGGATACTGAGGAACAACTGTATATACACACACACACACACACACACACATAAACATACTCTACATACAGTATGTATGTATATATACACACATATATACACACAGTACATATATGTGTACATCTACATCTATATGTACACAAATATAAGTACACACATGTTGTGTGTGTGTGTGTGTGTGTGTGTATATATATATATATATATATATATACAGTTGCCCCTCTGCATCCATCAAGTATTGGTTCTAGGACCCCCTGTGGATACCAAAACCTACAGATATTCAAGTCTCTTTTGTAAAATTTTGTAGTTTTGCATTTCACCTATGCATATCTTCCCATATACTTTAAATCATCTTTAGATTAATTATAATACCAAATACAATATAAATGCTATGTAAATCATTGTTATCCTGTGTTGTTTAGAGCAGAATGAAAAGAGTCTGTACATGCTCAGTATAGACACAACTATCTATTTTTTCTTTTGAATATTTTTCTATCTGAGATTGGTTGAATCCACTGATGCAGAACCAGGGATATGGAGAGTCGACTGTATCTAGGACTATACTTCCACAATATAGAACTGTAGGGCAGATGTAGCTAAAGAATATAAAGCACAGACAAGCCATTCTTGTTTTCTGCAGCACAGATTCCTAACTCAAACCAATGGCCTGAAGTTAACATGGGATTGGAAAAAGACATGGTATAGTGCTCTAAACATGTGGAACCGTTTCCTTTAAAATAAATTTTACAAAGTACTAGGTTCTCTTATAATTTGACCCTTGTAAAACTGATTCCATTTTACAGGCATACCCTATGTAAACCATATAGGAAGAATATCTTCATTTTCAATTAGGTTTCTTAGATATATTTTGGAAAATAACAGAGGAAAAAACACTTAAATACAAATTTTGTACATATATTTATTTTCCAAATTGTAAAACAAAATCAAGAAGGGCATTTAATGAGAGAGACCAGAAACATTAATTATTGAAGGGCTTTTTTGTGTCCCAGAAACATTTTTGATGGTACAAAAGAGTACAGGGTATTTGAAGTGTGAAAATACACTGTGGACTATATTATGTAGGGTTTTTTGAAATAACCTAAGAAATTTGATGTATCTTTAATATCACAGATATATGTATATGAGTCCAAGACTGGTATACACACCTCTAGATTTTGAAGAAGAAAGCTAGAAACCATTTTTAAGAATATTGGTAGAGAGACCAGAAAATTATCTTGGAAGAATCCAAGTGTATCAGTCCTTTCTCATGCTGCTATGAAGAAATACCCGGGACTGGGTAATTTATGAAGAAAAGAAGAGGTTTAATTGACTCACATTTTCACGTGGCTGGGGAGGCCTCAGAAAACTTAAAATCATGGCAGAAGGCACCTCTTCACAGGGCGGCAGGAGAGAGAATGAGTGCAAGCAGGGAAAATGCCAGGCACTTATAAAACCATAAGATCTCGTGAGAACTCACTCATTATCATGAAAACAGCATGGAGGAAACTGCTCCCATGATCCAATCACATCCCACTAGGTCCCTCCCATGACACATGGAGATTATGGGAACTGTAATTCAAGATAAGATTTGGTTGGGGACACAGCCAAACCATATCATTCTGCCCTTTGCCCCTCCCGAATCTCATGTCCTCACATTTCAAAACACAATCATCCCTTCCCAATAGTTCCCCATAGTCTTAACTCGTACCAACATTAACTAAAAGTCATCTGAGAAAAGGCAAGTCTCTTCCACCTATGAGCCTGTAAAATCAAAAGCAAGTTAGTTACTTCCTAGATACAATGGGGATACTGGCATTGGATGAATGCACACATTCCAAATGGAAGAAATTGGCCAAAATGAAGGGGCTACAGGTCCCAGGCAAGTCCAAAATCCAATAATGCAGTCATTAGACTTTAAATGATCTCCTTTGACTTCATATCTCACATCCAGGTCACACTCATGCAAAAGGTGGGTTCCCATGGCCTTGGGAAGCTCCCAAGGGTGGAATGACATGGTTTGGCTGTGTCTCTTGGTGATAACATTCCTCCCTCTGAAACTAAGACCTTTAGGCCAGCAGAACATAATGTTGCAGAAACAGGAAGCAACAGTTTTACCAGAGGGTCATGAGGGGTGATGGTGAGTGGTGCCACTTCCACTCTAAGTAAAAGCTAATTTGTGATCATTTAAACACTGGCAGTGGAATAGCGTGGAAAATCTGTATTCAAGAACAGGTTCTGTAGTAGATTTGAAGAAATGACTATAGAAATGTCTATGAATTTGAGCTATGGTGAAAAAGAAAAATAGAGATGAGAGTAAGTGATAATGGAATGCGTTGACAGGAGAATTTACATATATTGTATAATATCTTGGGAGGGTAAGTCATGAATCTTCTAATATCTTGAGTTGAAGCAATTCTGAATGGGAATTCTATATGAAAATATTTGTATGACCTTTCACAAATGTAATTGATAGTTCCCAGCTTATAAAAAAAACTAAAATTATCAGTTAATACTATTCTGTTAAAATTTGTCAAGTAAGGCTTTAACTAAGAATATAAATTAATCAAGTTGAACATGTCTAGGAAGTCCAGCATTTAATGTGTGGGTAAGGGAGCATGACCTACAAAGGGAAGAATTGTCAGAAATGTTGTAAGAGAGTCAGGTGCTATCACAAGAAATAAATTACAGAAGCTAATGGATAACATATTATTAAACTCAGAGTATGGACAACACCATCAAATGCTGCAGAGAGATAAATTTGCAAAGAGAGAAATTTCTATACACCAACAAAAATAATTTCATGTAAGCCAACAAGTGTAAGTCTATATCAAACAAAATAACAAGAGAATCAGTGAAATAGTTTGACTAATGGCCAGACACTAATGTTTTAGGAAATGTATGACATTGAAGAAGTTGAGAAACTAAGCATAAAACATCATTTCCAGATAATATAAATATGGAGTAAAGGAAAGAAGAATTTTTATTTTTATTTTTATTTTTATTTATTTTATTTTATTTTTTATTATTATTATTATTTTTTTCTTTTATTATTATTATTATTATTATACTTTAGGTTTTATGGTACATGTGCGCAATGTGCAGATAAGTTACATATGTATACATGTGCCATGCTGGTGCGCTGCACTCACCAACTCGTCATCTAGCATTAGGTATATCTCCCAATGCTATCCCTCCCCGCTCCCCCCACCCCACAACAGTCCCCACAGTGTGATGTTCCCCTTCCTGTGTCCATGTGTTCTCATTGTTCAATTCCCACCTATGAGTGAGAATATGCGGTGTTTGGTTTTTTGTTCTTGCGATAGTTTACTGAGAATGATGATTTCCAATTTCATCCATGTCCCTACAAAGGACGTGAACTCATCATTTTTTATGGCTGCATAGTATTCCATGGTGTATATGTGCCACATTTTCTTAATCCAGTCTATCATTGTTGGACATTTGGGTTGGTTCCAAGTCTTTGCTATTGTGAATAATGCCGCAATAAACATACGTGTGCATGTGTCTTTATAGCAGCATGATTTATAGTCCTTTGGGTATATACCCAGTAATGGGATGGCTGGGTCGAATGGAATTTCTAGTTCTAGATCCCTGAGGAATCGCCACACTGACTTCCACAAGGGTTGAACTGGTTTACAGTCCCACCAACAGTGTAAAAGTGTTCCTATTTCTCCACATCCTCTCCAGCGCCTGTTGTTTCCTGACTTTTTAATGATTGCCATTCTAACTGGTGTGAGATGGTATCTCATTGTGGTTTTGATTTGCATTTCTCTGATGGCCAGTGATGGTGAGCATTTTTTCATGTGTTTTTTGGCTGCATAAATGTCTTCTTTTGAGAAGTGTCTGTTCATGTCCTTCGCCCACTTTTTGATGGGGTTGTTTGTTTTTTTCTTGTAAATTTGTTGGAGTTCATTGTAGATTCTGGATATTAGCCCTTTGTCAGATGAGTAGGTTGCGAAAATTTTCTCCCATTTTGTAGGTTGCCTGTTCACTCTGATGGTAGTTTCTTTTGCTGTGCAGAAGCTCTTGAGTTTAATTAGATCCCATTTGTCAATTTTGGCTTTTGTTGCCATTGCTTTTGGTGTTTTAGACATGAAGTCCTTGCCCATGCCTATGTCCTGAATGGTAATGCCTAGGTTTTCTTCTAGGGTTTTTATGGTTTTAGGTCTAACATTTAAGTCTTTAATCCATCTTGAATTGATTTTTGTATAAGGTGTAAGGAAGGGATCCAGTTTCAGCTTTCTACATATGGCTAGCCAGTTTTCCCAGCACCATTTATTAAATAGGGAATCCTTTCCCCATTTCTTGTTTTTGTCAGGTTTGTCAAAGATCAGATACTTGTAGATATGTGGCATTATTTCTGACGGCTCTGTTCTGTTCCATTGATCTATATCTCTGTTTTGGTACCAGTACCATGCTGTTTTGGTTACTGTAGACTTGTAGTATAGTTTGAAGTCAGGTAGTGTGATGCCTCCAGCTTTGTTCTTTTGGCTTAGGATTGACTTGGCGATGCGGGCTCTTTTTTGGTTCCATATGAACTTTAAAGTAGTTTTTTCCAATTCTGTGAAGAAAGTCATTGGTAGCTTGATGGGGATGGCATTGAATCTGTAAATTACCTTGGGAAGGATGGCCATTTTCATGATATTGATTCTTCCTATCCATGAGCATGGAATGTTCTTCCATTTGTTTGTATCCTCTTTTATTTCCTTGAGCAGTGGTTTGTAGTTCTCCTTGAAGAGGTCTTTCACATCCCTTGTAAGTTGGATTCCTAGGTATTTTATTCTCTTTGAAGCAATTGTGAATGGGAGTTCACTCATGATTTGGCTCTCTGTTTGTCTGTTATTGATGTATAAGAATGCTTGTGATTTTTGCACATTGATTTTGTATCCTGAGACTTTGCTGAAGTTGCTTATCAGCTTAAGGAGCTTTTGGGCTGAGACAATGGGGTTTTCTAGATATACTATCATGTCATCTGCAAACAGGGACAATTTGACTTCCTCTTTTCCTAATTGAATACCCTTGATTTCCTTCTCCTGCCTAATTGCCCTGGCCAGAACTTCCAACACTATGTTGAATAGAAGTGGTGAGAGAGGGCATCCCTGTCTTGTGCCAGTTTTCAAAGGGAATGCTTCCAGTTTTTGCCCATTCAGTTTTTAGACCAATATCCTTGATGAACATTGATGCAAAAATCCTCAATAAAATACTGGCAAACAGAATCCAGCAGCACATCAAAAAGCTTATCCACCATGATCAAGTGGGCTTCATCCCTGGGATGCAAGGCTGGTTCAATATACGCAAATCAATAAATGTAATCCAGCATATAAACAGAACCAAAGACAAAAACCACATGATTATCTCAATAGATGCAGAAAAGGCCTTTGACAAAATTCAACAACCCTTCATGCTAAAAACTCTCAATAAATTAGGAATTGATGGGACGTATCTCAAAATAATAAGAGCTATTTATGACAAACCCACAGCCAATATCATACTGAATGGGAATTTTTAAATAAAATGTGAGATTAAATAATTTTCTTGCTTTTTGAAAATTATATAAGAATGCTTATAGACAGAAGTTAGGAGAAAGAGAAGGAACAAAGGATCAGAGAGAGAAAGACAAAAGGAAAGAGATCATAGCAAAGGTAAGAAGGGGTGTATAATTCATGACAAAGACTTATAAAAGGCAAAAGAAAGAGAAAAGACCCATGAGATTTGAAAAATGGTAGGTATTTCAGTCTCTTTGATAGAATGGAAGAGGGAAGTTTTAGATGTGTTTAGGAAATAAAGTGGATTGGTGTGTGTGTGAATGTGTGTGTATGTTCTACCATTATTTTTAGTCTCTAAAATATGAGAAATGAATATTGCTTTTACAAGAGGAATGCAATGCTACTACAGATTTAAAAATGTTTTCTGCGAAATTTTGCAAAAGTTTCCTGCCATAACATAGACCTTTATCTTAGATAAAGATAAGCTAAGGATCCAGTTATGCTTAGATTCCAGTTATGTCAAAAGTGTAGATTTGTAATGATACTTTGTCTTCAAGGTATAGTTGTGTGTATACTCTTCTCTAACAATGTCAACCAATGTTAAGGAAATAAAGTTGATAATGAATGGCGGCCTCATTCAATGTTTAGAATGGTCAGAGTTTAAGGATGAAAATGAGGTTGAGATAATTGATAGTCTTGAGAAAAAAAAATGTTGGAAATAGATCTGGAAATCTTGGTTATGAGGTTCTTACTCTGAGAGCTATTATTCTACCTAAAAACCGTAGTGAAAAAATTCTGCATAAATATGTTTTCCTATACTGAAATGTCTTAGTCTCTTTGTCTATGCTTTGCACCTTCCTGCATTCTCACAGAAATTAATATGCATCCTTTCATCCATGTCTAAATGTGTTACCTCTGTGTTTTTTGAATTGTCTGTCTTCTCCATAACAGTAGCACAGGAACCTCCTTCTCTTGTTTTTTTCTATTCTCACAAACATTTCAAAATTTTTGCGCTTCACTGATTTTTGCATGTGGTTTCGGGTACTCACAAACAGTTCCTTTATATTTGCTTTCTCTTTACCTTCAAGTCAACATAAACATTCTGTCTATCTTGATAGAAAGATCCTTCTATCTTGATAGAAATATCATGTTTTCAAAGAAATAGTTTGTATACGTTCTTTCAAAATCTTGATCACATATATAAAATCTTGATCACCCCCTCTTTATTTAATCTTCTTCTGACATGGCTTCATTTCAGAAATAAAACTGAATTACAAAAGTAAACTCTGATCATTTTGGCACTTTCCATTATCCTTGACCTCTAGTAGTTGTTTAACCTGACTGCATACGGCAGCCAGCATGTCCCCTAGTGATCCCTACCTGCTGGCATTCATACTTTTGTGTAGCCTCTTTCCAGACTGTAACAGCATTGATCTATACGACCAATAAAATATGGTAGAAATGATGACATGTTACTATTGAGATTTTTATGATACACATTCACTTTGGGAGAAGTCAGCCGCTATGTTGTGAACAGCCCTATAGTGATGCCTACTTGGTGATGGTCTGACATTTCTATCCTATTCTATTTATTTTTTGCTAGCACTTACAATCTAAGTGTTCTGGTGCATTTATTTCTATAAGTCTATTATCTGTCCCCCTACTAGATTACATTGTCCAGAACAGCAGAACATTTTACTGTTTTTTACCAGTGTAATTCAAAACCTAGAACAATATCTGGCATAGAGTAGTTCAACAAATGCTTATTGAATAAAAGAGTTTAGATGTCTCATCCTCACAGAAACAAAAATAAGAGAGTATTATTACCCATTCCCCCATGTCCCACAAGAAAAGCATGGTGAGTTTAAATGCAACAATCACATTTCATTAACATTGCACAAGTAAAATTACATTTCATAAATAAAAGCTTACACATAGTTATTTTGATGAAGTTTATTTTAAATTAATCCCTGATTATTAGCTACTTCGATGCCCTTAGTATACATATTATTTTGACACTGATTATCCATTTCAGAATGTTTAAATGATTTCTTTATTATTTTCCCAGATAACTGCCTCCATTTTTCTCTAACATATATTCTTGTTGACAACACCATGATATTCACTTTACAGTTCTCACAGCTGAAGGGAAGAAAAGGAATCAGCTTGTCATACCACAATCCCAGTATCTCTCTAAGAAACCAGTGTTTTAATACTTGACATCTAGACATTGGTTTGGCCTCATGTGGCTTGCAGTAGATTAAACCAATAAGGCTTTCTGTAAGTGAAACTCTCTGATCCGTTGATTTTTCTGGCAGAATCAAGGAGATCATGGTCTACTGATGCATGCTATACTTTTGTGCAACTTTAAAATTATAGCGAGTACGGTCATTAACATTATCATTAAGAGTATTCATTAATTACACATACATACTTTTCAATAACACTTTTTATCATTGTTTTTGAGTCCTTAGAATTTCTGAAGACAATTTTTACATATGAATTAAAAAATATTTATAAAATAAAAGTCAGTCTTAAAGATTTCTGCTGTTATAAGATTTGCTGAGGTCCAGATACATGATGCAAGTGAGGCGACTGAAATACAAAATCTAAAAGTCATTCTAAAAAAGTCAAGTTTACTATTCGGTAAAATGTCCAGAATATCGTTAAGATAAAAAGTTAATACAGAATGAATACAAGTTATGACCATTTACAATCCTCTTAAAGTCAGAAAATCAGAAATGAGGAAATTGTATAGCCAAATTTTGTACTTGTGTAAATTAATTAACACAGCATAAAGCATGATTTATGAATACTTGTTAAGATTTTAACTAATAGGATGAAAGGAGCTGTTTAGATACTCTAAATGAATGGTGTTACAATGGCTCTACATTTTTGAAGTCCCTCTCATTTTATTCTGTATCATTTGCTCTGTAATCAGTGGTTAAGTTTGAATTAATTTTCTTTCCCCACAGAATTATTGGAATTGGCACATTTCATTATAACAATGCTATAACATTTATATTCGTTAAGTCCCCTTATAATTTCTACATCTAACCCTAGTAACTCAGTAGCACTTACAGTTGTATTTGCAACCTGTGTTCCACTTGGAAGTACATGTCCTGAAGCCAGTTTTGTAGAGCTTAATCAACTGAATCACATACCTTTCAGAGAAGAATTTGGATACTACAGTCAAATTTCCACTAAATTATTAAGATGTGCCTTGTCTGTTTTATTAATGTATTATAAGAATTAATTAGTAATAAGTTTTCAATTCCCTTCCCTTGGCTTTATGCAGTTTGTAAGTGATTTCACAGCTTCCAGATAATTAATTCTGCTACTGTTCTTTGATCTTTAATCAACATTTCACATTCCTCTGTTTATTTCTAACGGTACCCTGCAGCTTTTAAATTTTCTCTATTCCCACTTTATTTTCAAGGCCTAAAAGCAAAGCTTAATATTCTAGGTAGAACAACAGGAACAAATCACATGTGCTGCAATCTAAATAGAAAAAAATAAAAATGAATAAACTAACTAAATAAATAAAAATAATTGAAGAGAAAATACACACACACACAAAATTATCCTCTCCTTTTACCAAATCCTTGGAATTTATTCACTACTCTTATTCAGGTTCTCTAAACTTTAACATAAATTTACAAAATTATAATTTTGTGCTATAAGCTTACAAAATTTACCTATTATAAAAATTTAAAATCTGAAGATAATAAATATATAGGTGTGCCCTTGGTTTATAAAATATGTCAAAAAGGCTGTGAGATCTAAAACATATTGGAGAATTTCGGGCAGGTTTTTATCTTAAAAGGAAAGAAGCATAAGGTACCCATAACATCCCTACATCCCAACAGTTAGTGTTCTACTATGGTTTTGATTTTAAATAGAAGAGAAAATGACAGTAAATCATTTTGTTTTCTTCTGCAGATAATCAAACATAAACTAGGGATTAATTTTACTAACCAAGATCAAGTATGCTCTAAAGAAACATACAAAACCATTTTACATGAAATCAGGGTTTTTTTTAATGTGGATGATGTGGCTTTTACAGGTAGAAAAACACATCACGCAGTATGTTAGAATTATAAATGTAAAACTTACTTTAAATTTAGATATAGAAAGATTCTACTGGTATAGTGTTTTACTAAATGGTAGACAAACAGTGAGTTTTAAATTTGACAAACCATTCATTTTTTAAATTAGATAAATGCATTACCTGAATCATAAGTTGACAAAATATAGTGTAAAAAACACCCTGATTATGAAACACATCTAATTGGAGATGATGCTAAAATACAAAGACTGGGATTGAAAAAGTGTAGGGCTGAATTCAATCAATAGACTCATCATGCTGCTATCTAAACTCACTTAGTTTATTATGAAAAAGAAGTTTCTTTACAAAATAGGTAGGACTACAATATCTAATACATTGTTCAAAATAAAGAAATGACAGTAACAATTTAACAAAATTTACAATTGCTTAGACTTACTAGAGCATCTTATATAAATTGCATTTGATTTTACTCATTTATTTTTTAGACAATATTTGTTTTCATATTTCTGACTATATCTAGGTCTTAGAAAATGTGAAATTTTAAATTCAAAAATGCCATTGAGAGACTATTTTCTAGATAAAATGAAGCAAGTTACAGATTTCAACACTCACACTGAAACAATCAGATTAAATTTGAATATACATTAATATATAGATAGACATCAAAATATAATAAAGTCCTTGGTTAACTGCTGGAGGAGCAAAGACTTAAAGGGCTAAGATCTCAGAGAAAAGGAAATAAAAAAATAGTAATTGAATTTTGCCTAAGGGTAGTTGTCTGTTTTTGGAAAATCGACATAGAAAGTTGCTGCTAAAGAAAAGACAAGCCAGCCGAGGTTTTTGAAGCCTTATGGGACTTGGGAGGCAAAAATTGGAGTTCTGGGCTATAAAAGAATCTAATATTTATAGACCAATATCCCAAAGAGAAGCAAGGCACATAAATGTGAGTTCCTTATTTTGATATTTTTCCCATAAGGTATTTTCCCAATTCTAAATATATAATGACCAGATGGGCAAGAAGCCAAAATTAAATATAAATAATATTAAAACCAGGACATTTTCAGCAGCAACATTATTCTGAAGTGACAAAAACTGAAGTTCAGTAAGCAACCTTTGGAAATGTCTTGAGGTCAGTTAGAAACCTTTGGGAGCTATACTGTTCCACCAGGCAAGAGAGACTTTGATAAAGTTTTACAAAAACCTTAAAGATATCCTAGAGTACAAAATCAACTATTTACCCACAGATGACACAGATACTCATCTTATTTAACACTGACATCAAATAACAAGCTATTAATAATCAATAAGTTCAATATCTTTAATGACTAGCTTGATTATGGTTTTTGACGTTTGACTTTTTACCACTTTTAAGCCTCACTCCCCCTTCTTCCCCTTGTGCACCAATCTGGGCAAGATGAAATGACAGTACATAAAATAAGACCTAAAAGTTAATGGAGACCTAGAATTTCAAAGTTCTCAAGGAAATTAATCCATGTTTCCATGCCAAATTTCATGTGTCCTGACCTTCCCAAAAGGGAGTCTTCTTTTTAAAATAGGAGATTTCACCACATCTGGAATTCTTCTATTGTTTATGATTAAGCCTTATGCCTGAACCTCAGCTCTTTTTGCATCTGACTGCAAGAAATGAGAGTCTCTAAGCTGCCAAAGAGGCACTCTGGCTTTCAAATGTAGCTTTTATGTGTGATTAATCAAACTCAGACGTTTTTTCCCTCCAATCTTTTGAGAGCACCTGGCAATAGCAGTTACATTTGATAGCACTTTAAATTAGTCCTTCCTCCATATATAGAACCTCCAGCATTTCATAGCCAGTGCATCCTCTCCCATCTTAGCTCACCACTGATGAAAGTATTTTTTATCTTAAATTTTTGTGGGTACATAGTAGGTGTATATGTTTATAGGATACGTGAGATATTTTGATACAGGCACAAAATGCATAATAATCACACCAGGTTAAATGAAGTATTCATCACATAAAGCATTTAACCTTTCTTTGTGTTACAAACAATAATATGCTTTTAATTATTTTAAAAGGTACAAAATAAATTATTGTTGACTGTAGTCATCATGTGCTATCACATACTAGATCTTATTCATTTCCTCTAACTATATTTTGTACCAATTAACCCTCTCCTCCTTCACTGCCCCATGCCCCACTGCCCTTCCTAGTTTCTGGTAACCACCATTCTCCTCTCTATCTCTATGAGTATATGAGTTCAATTATTTTAATTTTTAGCTCCCCAAAATAAGGGAAAATATTCAAAATATTCAAAATCTTTCTGGATTTGGCTTATTTCACTTCCATCCATCTTATTGTAAATGACAGGATCTCATTATTTTTATGGCTGAATAGTACTCCATTATGTATATGTACCATATTTTCATTCATTTCTGTCCATTCCTCTAGGATGAACACTTAGGTTGCTTTCAAATCTTGGCTATTATGAATAGTGCTACAATAAATATGGGAGTGCCGACATTTCTTCAATATACTGATTTCCTTTCTTTGGGGCATATACCTAGCAGTGGGATTGCTGGATCATATGGTAGCTCTGTTTTTTTGTGGAACCTCCCAAATCTTCTCCATAGTGGTTGTACTAGGTGATATTCCCACCAACAGTGTGCAAGGGTTCCCTTTTCTCCACATCCTTGCCAGCATTTGTTATTGCCTATCTTTTGGGTATAAGCCATTTTAACCAGTGTGAGATGATATCGTATAGTTTTGATTTGCATTTCTCTGATGATAAGTGATATTGGGCAACTTTTCATGTACCTGTCTGCCATTTGTATGCCTTCTTTAAAAAATGTCTATTCAGATCTTTTTGTTCATTTATTAAAAATCTGATTACTAGATTTTTTCGTATTGTTTTTGTGTGAGCTCCTTATATATTCTGGTTATTAATCCCTTGTCAGATGGATAGTTTGCAAATATTTAGGGGAGATTTGGGGGGTGGTTGTCTCTTCACTTTGTAGATTGTTTCCTTTGCTGTGCAGAAGATTTTTTACACTATTAGTGCATACCAGGAGCTATTGGTATTCAACCTACATTTAATAATGGTTCTCATTGTCAGCCTGATAGCAGCTATTCCATCTTCAAAAACCTATTTTAGAGATTTCATCCTAGAAACACTCCCATTACCAACTGCTTTAGATGTATTCCCTGGAACAGTCTCTGAGGCATGAATATGCATGACAGAAGTTTCTAGGAAGAGGATCTCAAAAACAACATTTGTGGTGAGTGAGAAAAACTAAATGAAGTACAGGAAGATGTTCAACTCTAATGTGTTACAGTGGAAGTGTCTGATGATTCCATCGCATTTCATCTCTAGAGTTGAGAGACGGAATTCAGTCTCAACTATAGAGGAATGGTCTTTTAGATTGGTCCCAAATTGAAGTAGCAGGGCTTGGCCATTGTACCTCACTTGGTATTATGTGTAGGTTGCCTCCATCGAGAAGGTGTAACCTTGGGTGTTTTCCCTCCAAGGACAATTCTCCGAGAGGGACACATCTGTGAGCTGTCAGCAGCCAAAATTCATGGCAACCATGGGACTAATTGCTTTAGTTTGAAAGGGGGAGCAGATAGCCCAACCTAGGATCCACTATACTACATTTTTTTATAGTTCCAACTTCCTACAATCCTTAAAAAGGCAAAACTAATCCATAGCAATAGAAATCAGTATAGGAGTTAACTTTTAGAGGATGGTGATTGGGATAGGGCATGAAAGAGGTTTCTATGTTGTTGCTAATGTTCTATTTATGATATGAGGATTTGATTATACAAATAAGTTCAATTTATGGAAATTCTTCATGCTACAAAATTACAAATTGTTCATTTTTGTATATAAGTGATATTTCATAAAAGTTTACTTTAAAAAGTAATGTGAAACACAGACATACAAAACTTTCCAAAATAAGAATAACAAGGCTGATTTTATAATTTAATCTTTGGTTTTACTTTCATACAAGTTTGTGTTTTAGAATAAGTTTTATACTCTTTTATCTATAATTTATTACTCAATTTTCCATAGTAAATGTGGATAATTATTAAACCTGAATATTAAAAATACAGCCAGCTTGATAGATTTGTATAAATGCTTAACTGATGTCTCAAATACTCTTTTCCAAATTACTAAACCAAGAAAATTAAATAGCAGAGTAATTACAAAAGTACCAATGACAGCTGCTATACAATATAAATACTTTGGTAGTTAAAAGTTACTTAGCTCAACCACTTTGCCTGAACAAGATTTAGGAGCTAGAGTTGACTAAATTAAAAGAAAGACAATATAATGGCTTTGTAATTGCCATGCAAATACCCCACCATTACGTTGTGGATATGCGATTGTTTTCATTTTTAAAGAAAACTCTGGTTTATATGGTGTTTACTTAGGAAGTATTAAATGTAATTAGAGGGTACAACTCAGGAGAAGGGAAAAAAAGTGATATTTGGTTTTGATGTCTATGTACTCTTGGAGTTAATAATTATTTTCCAAAAGTCATTTCCTTTGGATATAAAAGCATTGCTTGTTCCTGTCCTTAACCAATTCATAAAGTTACACAGTTTCCCCAGAAGAAGAATTTTTTGGAATGACATAACTTGCTTAATGTCTTGCATCTCTTATTTTTAAAATATAAGAATATTATCTCTGAGGAGTAAAATTATTAACTCTGAGTGGTCAGGAAATATATTAATGACAATAACACATATTTGTTATGCAGTTTTTATTATAATGAGGTTTAAGCGGACAATACATAGGATGTAAGAATCTGTAGCAGATATTCTGTGCTCATGAAATGTGCCTCTACATCCTGGTGAGTAAGCAGACTATATTTTCCAGCATCCCTTACATTTACTTGTGGCTATGACTGAGTCATGGCTAAAGACTTGAAATTGAAGCACATTACTCCCAGGCCTTGTCCCCCCACACTCCTACAAGTAGTCTCCATGCCCTCTCTTCCCCTAACTGCCTTCCAGAGGCAGACAATCCATCTTAAGCCTCAGAGAAACAGAGCACAGCAGAGCAAAACAGTCTAAGTGCCTAGATGAAAAAGTCCAAGGCTGCACAAAGACCGGAAAAATCCATATTGCACTTTATGTGTGTGAGAAATAACTTCTTATTGTTTTAAGCCACTTTGAATTCAGAGAAATGTTTGGTACAATTCTTACCCACTTGCCGTAACAGTTATCCTAAATACTACACAATATTGAACAGTAATTGATGTGTGGCCAGTAAAAACACAAAAATTCGTGGCATTTATTTAGTAGTCAGGGAATGGACCAAAAAAGCCTAGAGAGTTCTCTTGAGCTGTGATGAAACTTCTATCTGCCATAACGTGGAAGGCAGGTTATATAAATAGTGAGCCTATTGCTCTAGAGAAAGTGGGAAAAAGCAGAGTGAAAATGTGTCTGTCACTATCGGCTGCCTTTAGCAAGGCATTCAAGAAAGCTAAGAGTTTCAAAGTTTCAAAAGAACTGGAGAGTATCCAGAGATAAAAAGGCTTTCAGAATTGAAAAGGTAATTATTTTAGACTCATCTCTAAAAGAACCAAGTGAAAAACAAACTTGAACCAAAAGGCTCAGTGAAAATTACATTGCTAAAAAATTTAAATAGTTAAAAAAAATCTACTACTCAACTTAGTGGTATTTATTCCTAGTGCTATTCCTTCCCACATTAGTCTTTTAGTTTAAATCACGTCAACATAGCTGCCAAGAAGTTGAGAGAAAGAGAGGGTAAAAGGCCTAGGAAACTCAGAAGTAAGAGTAAGAAGTATGTCTTGGGTATGCCTACTGGCCCATGGAACTGACTGGACTCAACGAAATCATAAGCTTAGCAAGTTCGTGTGGAAATTATACAGGCAAAATAAACTAAGAGTGTCTGACAATGCCTGCGACTTTCAACTCTTAAAAAATAATCCTGACTCTAACAGATTCTATCCAGGACATACTCTTCTTTGTTCACATAAGATATGATCATGAATGATAACAAATAAAAAAGGCCCTAAGAATGGTCGAGCCAAGACCCAGACAGAGGAATGGATAGGAAAACAACAATATTTTTCCAAGAGGTAAAAATCAGTCTTATCAAGGAGTTTTTTCATCAACCTTCACCCTAAATGCAAGTCTTCATAAGATATGCCTAGTAGTGTATTAAACACCAAAATGTATCTGTAATGGCTGAGACTTTCAATTTTCATATTTTCTTTTGTTCTTCTGAGCCTTCTCCACTATTATGTATTTAATGTATTAGAGGCAGATAACTTGTCTTTTCTGTTTTATTGATTACTGGGCCAGGAGAACATGGCTGGACATGCTGGAGAAGCCAATGCACTACCAGAAAAGCTATACTTTAATATGGATGCAGTATCTAGACAGGGCAAATGTGTCCTATATGAGTGAGGAAGAATAAAATAAAAATATGCAGATCAAAAGGCCAAATGTGCAGAGACTACTTTTCCCTTGACTTTCCTGTCTTTCCTTAAATTCCTTCCTACTTTCCTTTAATTCCCCAAGAAATCGACTCTGATATACAGATTTACAGGTGGAGTGGAGGAAGTAGGAAGCAGGAGTTGAGTTGTTATGGATTCACATCAAATGCCTCAGCCATCCCACAGGAAATACTGGAGCTAAAAATGGTCCTTCAGAGTTGTCCTTGTTTTGTAGCAAATGGACCAGGCCTTTGTATCCCCCATGGACTGGTCCTAGAAGTGGGCTGCTTCTGAGAATGGGGCACAGCTGCATCAGATCTCTGTCGGACAGCAATTCCCAGACACTGAATTACTGAAATTCATCCCTTGTCAGTTCTCCAAACAGCTGAAAATATAAGCTCCTTGGTACTGAAGGTGGGATCTGAATGACATACCACAGCATCCACCGCATTCCAAGGTGCAGAGTGAAACTACATTTCCCAGCCACCCTTGCAGTTAGGTATAGCTATATGACGAATAGATACTCAATTTCCAGTCCTGGCTCATAAACATCTCCTGGATAATCCTTCACACTCTGCGTTCATCCACAAGCTGCCTGTTGCTGATGATCTAGCGGAGGACAAAGCTCTACAGTGAATCCAGAGGAGGAAACAAATTTTGGACAGTAAATGACCAGGTTGAAGGTTGCTATCTAACCAGAAACAACTAAGTTTGCATTTTTTGTAAGGAGAAAATAAAACCATTTTGTGTTAAGAGACAGAGATTTGGGGATTATTTATTATAGATGGCACTTTATATATTATATTGCCCAATCTAGACAAGATATCAGATTCATCCAAAGTTCATAATAACAGTAGTAATGATGGCAATAATATGAAAAAAATATTTTAAAAAGTAGACTTTATATATTTGGTAATTCGCTTGAGTTCTCCTTGTTTGTGTGTTTGTTTTTCATTGATTAATTAATGAGTTGTATTGAATAACCAAGGTTCTTTCCAGCACTGATAGTCCATGATTTTATGACATCCACTCTGGGAGAAACTGGTGGCATACAATCCCTTTTTAGAATTTAATAATTCTATAAAGCTGCATGGGTCAGCCAAGGTGAAATTTGAAATTTAGAATTCATGCCAAAACCCACGTAATTCACTTACTGTAAGTCCTGTGCTTCATCACTGGCCAAGATTCAGACCTAGACACTACATGCTCGTGATTAATGTGCTTCTTTTTAGAGGGTTTAAGGCCTTTGCTGCCAGCAATCTAACATTGCTATTGATTGAAGTATCAACATCTCTCTATCAAGACTGTAGGTTCTTCACATGCAGGTGCTCTTAATACATGGACTACTTATGCTAGTGGAAAGGATTTTGGGAAGTTTCTTCTCTCTCTTTCTTTCAAGCAATTTGCCTATTTCTTGTGCTACTAGAAAGATTTTCAATGATCCAGTCAATCATAATAATCAGGATGCCTCCTCATCAAGAAGTGCCTTTCTTGGCTACTAATAGTTGTCTGGCCAGTCATAGTGTCAGACTGAGAGAATCCTTTGGTATAATGAGTGCACTAGGGATAGTACTACTTAGCAGCAAATGGATACAGCTTCTAAAATTGTGTACAGGCTATAGTCAGGAGGGAGGGTTTCAAGTAAAATTAATAGCCACCTTGTGCTTTTTAAAAAATCAATGCATTATTGAAATGGTATTCATTCAAGGTTGCACAGCTGGTTTGATGCTGATTATGCTTTAAGCCAGAGAGGATAATTAAATAGGATAGAAAATGGTGTAAGGTTATTCATGACAGAAAAGATGCCAAGAACACTACAACAAAGGCCACTTGCTGATAAAAGAAAGAAACTAAGGTAAATTTAATGAAAAACTATTAGCTTACAACTTTTTTGCCCCTCATCTAACAGAGTTCACTTTGTAAAATGTTGTACACATGTAGAGAATTCTGAATTTTAAAAACAGCATTCTTGTTTTACTTTCTCTGGCTTAAATACAGTAAATATAAACCCTATTAAAGTTTAGCCTTATGGGCTTTTTCATATGTATGTTAATTAAATAAAACGATATTTTTGAAGAAAATGGTCCTTTGGGGCCTAGATTAAAACATAAAAATGAAATAAAGATTTTAAGAAGTACAATCTTACTATAATTATTTTAATGGAAATTCATGAAGTAAGCCTTTATTTTTAGACGATTTTCGAAAACTTGGATTTTACTGCTAATACTTTTCAAAATTTTATTAGCATTCAATTTCCTTTGTCATGCCCTTTTGCTAATGATGCATTGATATTAATCTTTAAGATATTGATGCTTCTTTAAGCATAATAATTATAATTACTCAAATATTCAGACACCATTTTAAAAGCAATACTAAACTCATTCATGTTGTAAATTCTTGTTCTCATTTTTAGGAAGCTAACATGATATTTCTCACTTGAAATGATTTGTTTCATTGATTTTATGTTATTTTAAAGGCTCTTTCCCTGCTAAATTCTTTAAAATATTTATTAGCTTTGTTATCATGGGTTTATATCTGAGATCTTCAAACTGTTTAGTGCACAATCATATATGACTTACAGAATTTCAGAATCCATTCTAAAACAGAACTTAAATTTATATGTACACACACATATACACATTCATAGAGCCTGAGGTTTTGGGGCAGTTCTATTTGTCTGATAAAATTACTAAAATTAAGAAATTAAAACCTTAACTTTAATGGCTGTAATAAGTAAATATAAAACATCTTTTTCTCCACTTGTTTGCACAAATGCATTTCATAGTGGAATCAAAACTATCTGTTGCATTCATTTCTATGACTTTTAAACTCTCTAAGCAATGATGCATTTCACTGAGCATCTTCTGTACTCTCATTACATCAGGTAAAGTGAGAGCAAGATGTAAAATGTCTCTTCACTTTTAAGAGGAAACAAAATCTTGAGCTTGGAATTCTTCTAAGGAAAAGAATATTCCCATAATTTTTGCGATGGTTCAGGAACAAATTTGGTTCTACATTGTTTTGTTCAGCATCCTGCTGATTGCTCAGTCTGTCACAATATATAAAATATCACTGCTCTGAAATCGCTCTGCAAGCTTTCCAAGCAATTGCATTCCAGACATAATTAAGAATAAACTAAGGCCTTCAGACAAGCTACTTTTCTCATTTTAAATGATCATTTTACAGAAGAATGCATTAGACTTTTCTATCAGAGTTTGATTTACTAGTCATATGTGAAGAATAAATTTGATCTTTTTTATCTATTGGATATTTTAGAAGAAATTCTTACTTTAATTTGAAAATTTGTTAATTTGAAGTTGTATTACTATTTCTTATCAGTTCACGTTTCCCCATAATCGACAATCCCTCCTGAAAAAAGGTATCTAACAACATTTTTATATTGCTTAACATGACTTTCAAAGCTAAAATAGTAGGAACCAAAATAGAAAACCCGAATTTAGCTGCCCCTTAAAATTGTGCTGCGAAGAGATACATCAAGGTCCTATAATTCTTAACTGACTTATATAAAATGGAAAATTTCCAGATATCATCTTGAGATCTCAGGCATCAGTGAAATAGGGAGACAACTGCTTTTTTTTTTAATCATACAAAAAATGTATTTTGGGTTATTTTCCTTGTAATAATACTCAGATTTGACTCCCGAAAATCTTAGTTTAGCAATTCCAGGACATCATTCTAACTGCCAGGGCAGGTAGAACATGTTTATCATTCTCACTGCTTCTTGAGATAGTTGGATTTCATAGTTGATACCTTTCAAACAATCTCACTTTCACTATCCCACCTGTGTTCCTAACTGTAAGGAACACTGCATCCTCAAATTAACGGTCATAAATAGATAAATAAATTTTAATGGCATTAAAAATACACACAATTCAATTTGCCCTTACTGCTAATGAGAGTGCTCCTATTCCCATATCTGATTATTGTAGTTAATAGGTTTTAGAAAAGATTCCTCCCAACTATCTTGTGTTTGAAGCCCCAAAGTATGACAAATGATGTCCTTAGCTATGGTGTGTGAGAGGCCATAAGCAGATGTTTTCTTCAAGCTTAATTTCATAATATGAACACTGAAGAATTTATCTCAAGTTGCCAATCAATGGACTTCACACATTCTAGTGTTTTATCTAGATCATAAGTATACGTCTGCAAATCAAGAAGAAATGAGTCACCTGTAAAACATCAAAATATTCACTGCAAATGCTGCCACTGAAGCTACTTCCCAGCTAATTTCACGTTTTACCTTCTACACACACAGACTTTTAAAACGATATTATTTACATGTGTTCAAGACAAATTTATAACTGCCTACATATGGAGTTACTTTATCACATTTTAGTTGAAATGCAAAAAGTGTCCAAAACAATAGACAGCATTTAGTTCAATGAAATGACTTTTTAAACTAATTTTTAAGCCATTCAATATTTTGATCAAAATTCAACTCTAGTAAAACAACTAAATCAATCTAGCATGAAAAAAAATGTAGTTATTTGTGCTGTATACAGAAAAATGTGATATTGAAATACTTTGGTGTTTTATCTGTTAGGGCTGCTATAACAAAAATAACATAGATTAGATGGCTTGTAAATGACATCAATTTATTTTTTGAAGTTCTAGAGGCTGAAAGTTTAAGATCAGGGTGTCATCATGGCTGGTTGCTGGGGAGAGCCCTCTTTCGGGTTGCAGACTATTGTGTTCTCTTGTATCTTCACATGACAGAGAGAGGACTAGAGAAGTTTCTGGGATCCCGTTCATGGGATTAGTGCTCCACTCTTATGATGTAATTATCTCTCAAAGACATCACTTCTTAATACTACCATGCTCGGGGTTAAACATTTCCACATATAAATTTGTGGGGACACAGACATGGAAACTATTGCACTGGCTTTCTCATATGTTATCACTGGTTTCTAATAGATCAGGCAATGTTCAAGAACATGGAAAAGAAAAAAGAAACATATTTGACACAAAAAGTGCATTCATTTGAACAGCAGTCTAATCAGTTTCCATATCCACCCTGATTCATCTTTTAGTTTCTTTCCTGCTCAGCAGCAGCTTTGCAGACAAGCATGCACTGACTTTTGGTAAGGTATAATCAAACCATTTTTGCTATAATATTTTTTAGACTCTATTGGCTTTCATAGGATAGCTTTGCTGAAAAACAATATTAAATTATTTTATTTCTCTGTGGGGTATGATTGAAACCACCTGGGTGCATGAAACAGTGTGCTGATTCTGGTGAGATTCTGCTGCTTTTGAAGGCCCATGATGTGATTCCCTTTGTTACTTCATGTGGCCAGATTGCTACCACACTATAACCTGGCAAACTTGCTTTTAATTTCTTAAGTATGCCATATTATTGCTTACCCCAAGGCTGTCATGCATCCTATTCTGTGTCTAGGCTTTCTAGATCTTCTTTTCACTCCACCCTACCTTTACTTTGATTATATTCTTTCAAACACACGAAGCACTTCCTTGATAGCAGTTGTCACAATTATGATTATTTTCCTTTTCATTGTTTTTTTTTAATTTCTGCCTCTCCATATACACCAGAGTTGCCAAGATGATTGAACCTGTGTCTATTTTTAATCACATTATTACCAATAAATTAAAATGTTTCATAAATATTTGTTAAGAATATATTTTTTAAATATACCTGAATTTACTGAAGTATTTGGAATGCAGATTTGTGTTTTTCTTCTTCACTCACTAGAGTGATTTTTTTCAGCAAAATAATTCTAAGGATAGCCTGGAGTAACTGATTATTATGGTTACAAACAGTAAAATATTTAGTAAGTGCATACTGGTTAGGATACATTCTGTTGCAAGGAACAATAAAAAGAGCTTAACGTGGCTTTCAACAATAAGGACATTTGTTACCTTATATCACTAAAGTTTAAGCATAGAAAAAAATCTAGACTTCATTAACTCAATGCTCAAAAATATCCTAAAGGAAGTAGGTTGTGTACATCTTTTGAATCTTAGGTGTCTCTTCAGACTAGACAAATTTAAGCATTCTGTGTGTCAGTTCCAGAAGTGAAAAAAATTGAGAGAAATCATTTTTGGGGATTTCTGCGTATGTGTGTGTGCATGTGCAACAAAGATTTTTATTGTGACCCATCTGTAATAACAAAATATTAGAAACACTCAAGTGCCTACATCGGAAGACTGGTTACATAGAGCCATACATTTAAAGATAATATAGTCATAAAATAGAAGGAAGTAGCTCTGTATGTGATACGGAAGTGGGGCACGGAAGTGGGGCACGGAAGTGCTGGGAAGGGAAGGGCGGGTCCCTGGCTAGGGCTTTTTTGTTCTCCTGCCCAAATGTTGTATTTCCCAAGACCACCCTTGCCTGCCGCACCCCCACCCTGTGCCTATAAATATCACCCCCATACCCCAGCAGGCGGACACACAGGCGGCTGGACGTCTAGAGAAGCACATCAGTTGAAGAGCATGCCAACAGGCACTGGCAGACGCCGGCAGCTGGCAGGCCATGGACTGGGAGAACTATGCAGAGTTTGGCTGGGGCAGTGGGAGGAGAGCCCAGGCCAAGGAGTGGCCCCACTCCAGGGGAAAACCTTCCCACTCCACCCCCTTCTCGCTTCCCCCATCTGCTGAGAGTTACCTCCACTCAGTAAAACCTTGCATTCCTTCTCCAAGCTCAGGTGTGATCCAATTCTTCCAGTACACCAAGGCAAGAACCCGAGATACAGGAAGCCTTCTGTCCTTGCTACAAGGTAGAGGGTCTAATTGAGCTGGTTAACAGGAGCAGCCTAGATGGCAAAACTGAAAGAGCACACGGTAGCACAAGCCCACTGGGGCGTCAGGAGCTGGAAACATTCACCCCCTATCCACTGCTATGGGGACAGATCCCCACAACCTGCCTGCCTCTATGCTCCCCTAGAGGTTTGAGCAGCGGGCACTGAAGAAACGAGCCACTCCCTCACGCCCTGCGAGGGGAACAAGGGAACTTTCCCCGTTTCATATGTACTACCACAGAATAAATATTCACAATATATTGTTACATGAAAAAGCTGATGTAAATGAATATCTATAGTATGGCCTCATTTTGTGTGCATAATTGTTAACTTTCACTGGGTTACAGAGAAATAGGGTTTTTTTTTCTGAATATTTTTCTTAGTAGCACAACAGTCATGTCTGTTCTGCTGGACTGACAGTATATGCCTACAGCTAAACCAAGCACTACCAAGAGAAAGGGATCACCATCATCAGCTCAAACTCATTAGGATCTGCCGTTAGAGCAGGGGATTGTTCCAGCCTCTCCTGTGTCACAAGCTATAAGGAAGAAGAGAGATACCTAATCAAATCAGTGTTCTTTCAGGAAGAAACAGTTTGGCGGGATGACAATTAGATAGCAATCTCAGAGTTAGTGACTCTAAAACGTAAGATAGTGGGATAAATAAGATTAATTTTTAAAAACAATAAAACAATATATTCTAGCATTTAATAGTCTAGCTAAAGAAAACACTAACTTAAAAATGCACGTGATATGTGTTGGTTCTTCTCAATACATTACAAGATTTTCACCATGTAATTTGTGTGTACCATTTTCTTCTCTTTTAAAATGGGATATAGTATAAGCATGAAGTTTGCATGGCATCTACAAGAAGCAGTGGTGGTCATGACAGGAAAAGCTAGGTTAAGAAAAAGTCAGTCTGTAAAATTGCAAAAAAGAAACCATATAATTACTATTATTTCTTAACAAGAATTTTTTCCCAAAACAATGTATTCTGTCAATATTATATGACAAAATTATAAAATGAGATGCCTTTGTCTTGGTTAAAAAATATAGATATAGATAGATAGATAGATAGGTAGATAGATAGATAGATAGATAATAGGTAGATAGGTGGATAGATAGATACAGGTAATATGTGCCAAGAATTGAAAGGAAAAAAAATGACGTAATATAGAAATATTTATTTATTTCTTTGGAGGTAACTTTAAAAATAATTATAAATATTTTACTTGATCCCCAAATAAAGGTTGTAGGTTTTTTTTCTCTTTCTCTTTTCTTATTTTCTTTCTTTTTCAAATGAGCTAATGCTCTGTTAATGAATTTAGTTGGCATTGGATGTGAAGTTCAGTTAACATATATTCTTTGTAGTCAAGAATATTATGAAAAGAATCTTAGCATGACACTAAAACCTCAATGTATCTATGCAGGGAACTTAATCACCATCATTACAATTTATTCCTCACTCTGATAAGTGCTGAGTTTTGCAGCAGTAAATTATATAGATTCCATAAAAAAGCAAAAAACAACAATATTGTATTCAGCAGAGAACCCAAAATACCATATACAATATCAGTCCTAGATAAGATTCAATAATTCTTTATGTATAAATAAAAAAAACTAATATTTTTATTATGGCAATGGAGATTTCAAAACATTCACCAGTTACATACTAATTAAATGTAGCCTGCAATACTGATATTAAAACTAATATTCATCTATATTTTGCCTAATGAATTAGAAGCATTGTCTATTAGTTTAAGTGAGAAAGTAGGGATTCATATCTCCATAACAGACTGTAGTTTTCATTTCAAAGGGGTTCTGAAATCATAGTTGTTCCAGTATTTCTACTTATGATGTCCCCCTCAAGAGATAGATTTCATCTTGCTAATGTAACCATATTTAATTATTAAACAATTTAATCAAGAGTTAATCAATAAAAGTTTATTTACTCTAGGCACTGTCCAGAACACTTTGAGTCTACTCTATTGTTCTTTTGTAACTTTTGATCATTTCAACTCTCATTAGCCCATTGGCTATAGGATGACCCAGAATGATGCCTAGAACAAATGGGTCAAAGAGACCCTGGTAGAAGAAAGCACTGAAAACCTGCATCGAATAACAACTCTCAAATGTAGCATAATATTCAGAATACATTACTAAAAGACTTACCTTTTTAAACCCTACCAAAAAGTTTAAGCATACATTATTTGAGTGGTATATTTACCTTGAAAATATGAGGTATTTAAAAGAAAGATAAAGTAACAGGACTACTACTTTACAAGAAATCAGATGAGTCTGATATGAAAAAAGTCATCTTGATTTGCAAATTGGTACACTATCATTTTATCTCTATACCCTCCTTGTGAAGTGACATATGACTATATTTTAGGACAAAAAGATGTTGATTTTTAATACCCATACTGGGTAAAATAAATCACATAAGTTTTCAAATATGTGTACCATCCATCATGATAGTTGTGATAATAAATATATATGTTACTCTAATTTCCATATTATTTTAGGATCACCTCCTCCATTTCTGTAACAAAAGCCATTGGAATTTTGACAAAGATTAAAGTGAATCTGTAGATAATATTGGTAGAGCACTGCCAGCTCAACAATATTTGTTTTTCTATTCGTGATGGTGGGATGCCTTCCCATTTATTTAGATTTTCTTACATTTCTTTCAGCAACATTTTACAGATTTTAGCATATATGTCTTGCATTGCTTTCTTAAATTTATTCCTAGGTATTTTATTCTTTTCGATGCTATTTTAACAAAAATTGCTTTCAAATCTTCTTTTTTGGATTGTTCATTGCTAGTGTATACAATTGATTTATGTATGTTGATCTTGTATCCAGCAATTTTGCTGAATTCATCCATTAATTCTAATTGGGTTTTTGTGGATTCTTTAGAATTTTCTCAAATATAAGATCATATAGTCTGAGAATAAAGATGATTTTACATTTTTCTTTCTGATTTGGGTGCCATTTATCTATTTATTTATTTTCGTAGCCTGGTTGCTCTGGATAGAAATTCCAGTACAATGTTAAGTGCTAGTGGTAAAAGTGGGTATTCTTGTCTTGTTTTTGATCTTGGGGAAGAGCTTTCAGTTTTTCATCACTGAGTAGTTGTGGATTTTTCATTTAAAGCCCTTTAGCATATTGAGGAAGTTCCCTTCTATTACAAGTTTTCTGTTTTGTTTTGTTTTTTAATCACGGAAGGTTATTGATGTTTATAAAGTGTTTTTTTTTTTTCTGCATCAAGTTAGGTAATCAGGCAATTTTTTCCCTTTATTGCACTATGTGGTGTATCATAATGATTGCTTTTCACACATTAATTTACTCTTGCAGTCCTGTAATAAGACCCATTGTTCATGATTTATCATCATTTTTATATGTGCCTGGGATTGGAATTGGGTTGAAGTTTTGCATTTACATTCATAAAAACTTTTAGTTCATAGCTTTTTTAAATTTCCTATAATGCTTTTGTCTGGCTTCAGTATCTGAGTAATGAATGTCAACTTCTCTTTTTTTTGGAAAATTTTTAGAAGGATTGATGTTAATTCTTCATTAAATGTTTGATAGAACTCAATAGCAAAGCTATCTTACCCTGGTCATTTCTTGGCTGGGAAAATTGTGATTACTTATTCAATATTTTTACTTGTTAAGTATCTATTCATATTTTCTGGGTTTGTTTTAGAGTCAGTTTCAGTATTTAGTGTGTTTCTGAAAAGGGGTCAATTTCATCCATATTATTTACTTTATTGGTGTAACACATGTTCATAGTACTGTCTTATAATCTCTTTTTAAAATTCCTGTAGGTTCATGAATAAAGTACCCAAGATTTCTGATTTTAGTACTTTGAATCTTCTTTCTTGTTCATGGTCAGTATAGCTAAATGATTGTCAATTGTTTGATCTTTTCAAATATCCAACTTTTGGTTGTATTAATTGTTTTTATATTCTCTGTTTCATTAATCTCCATCTTTACTATTTTCTATTGCTTGCTCTGTGTATAGTGTGCTCTTCTTTTTCTATTTTATTTTGGTTGAAAGTTAGGCTATTGGTTTGATATCTGTTTTCAATTAGACAATATTTCACCATGCTGGCCAGGCTGGTCTTGAACTCCTGGGCTCAAGTGATCCACCTGCCTTGGCCCCCCAAAATGCTGGGATCACAGACAAGAGCCACTGTGCCTGGCCACTGTTTTCTATTTTTAATGTAGGCACTTACAGCTATAAATTTCCGTTGGAGCAATGCTTTCATTGCATTTTATAAATTTTGATATATTGTGTTTTTGTTTCCATTCATCTCAACTAATTTACCTTAAAATTTCTTTTTGTGACCTATTACTTGTTTAAGGATATTTTTCCCATATATTTGCAATTTTTTTTTGATTTCTAGTTTCATTTTATTCAAAGTAACTTGAAAAAGTTACTTTGTATTATTTCAGTCTTCTTACTTGTTTTGAGACTTGTTTTTTGGCCTAAAATATGGTCTATCCTGGATACTGTTTCATGTGTACCTGAGAAAAATATATTTTCTGATGTTGTTTGATGGACTCTCCTACATATGTGTGTACGTGTTAGGTCTAGTTTGTTTATAGTGTTGTTCAAGTCTTCTATTTTCTTTTTGCTATTTGGTTTTTCTATCCATTATTGA
Source organism: Pongo pygmaeus (assembly GCF_028885625.2). Lineage (NCBI taxonomy): Eukaryota > Metazoa > Chordata > Mammalia > Primates > Hominidae > Pongo > Pongo pygmaeus. Next base: position 25,592,717 of record NC_072388.2, on the reverse strand, counting down.
AAGTGGAGTATTAAAGTTTACAAATACTATTGTAAAACAATATATTTATCCTTTCAGTCCTGCAGTTTTTGTTTGATCTATTAACAGACTGTTGTTGGATATGTATATGTTTGTAAATTTTAAAGATTTTATGGGTTGACTATATTACCAATATATACTGCCTTTGTTTCTTGTAATTTTTTTTTTCAGGATACTTCATCTGATAATAGCATAGCCGTTTCTGCACTCTTTTGATTACTACTGGCATGGAATGTGTCTCTTGCATACTTCACTTTCAAATTATTTGATGCTTTTCTAAAAGTGAGAAGATCTTTTCTAAGCTTGTAAAGTAAATCTCTTGTATACAGCATAGTTGCTTCTTTGTTAATTTTTTTATTCTTCCAATTTCTGCCTTTTCATTTGAGAATTTAGTTCATTTAAATTTATTGGGATTGCTGATAAGGATAAGAATACTGGTTTTTTTTTTGTTTGTTTTGTCTATGCCATATATTCGGGGTAGGGGGATCGTTCCTCAATTTCTCTATTACTACCTTCATTTTGTTTAATTGCATTTGTGTATGTGCCATTTCTTATATATGTGCTATTTTTATTCTCTTCTAGTTTATTTATTGTACTTTTTTTAGTTATTTTCCTAGTGGTTATCCTGAGTATTTAGATTATCTTAAATTATAACAATTTTATATGACCTAATACCAAATTAATTTAAATAACATTAAAAAATGTGCTGAGATATAGCTTATACCACCCACTTTGCTGTAATTATCACATATTATATCTTTATACATTGTTAGCCCTTTGACATAGGTAGCATTTTGTTCATTTGTCTTTTAAATTATAAAGAAAATAACTTACAAACCAAAAATACAAAAATTCTGGCTATAATAAATACCTATGGAGTTATATTTTACCATGTTCTTTATTTCTTCATATGTCTTCAAATTAGTTTCTATTGTCTTTTCAGTCCAAAGAATTCTCTTTAGCATTTCTCACAGGGCATGTCTACAAGCAACGAGTGCCCTCAGTTTTTGTTTATCTGCAAATGTCCCAATTTCTCCTTCATTTTTAGAGGATAGGTTTACCAAATATAGATTTTTTTTTTTTTTTTTGAGATGGAGTTTTATTCTCATCACCCAGGCTGGAGTGTAATGGTGCAATCTTGGCTCACTGCAACCTTCACCTCCCAGGTTCAAGAGATTCTCCTGCTTCAGCCTCCCAGTAGCTGGGACTACAAGTGCACACCACCACGCCTGGCTAATTTTTGTATTTGTAGGAGAGATGGGGTTTCATCATGTTGACCAGGCTGGTTTTGAAGTTCTGACCTCAGGTGACCCATGCGCCTTGGCCTCCCAAAATGCTGGGATTACAGGCATGAACCACTGCATTGGGCCAGATCTCTTGTTTCATAGTTTTTTTTTTTTTTTCTGTCAAGACTTTAAATATGTCATCCATTATCTCTTCAACTATTATTTATGCGTATATCTCTTCTCTCCTTTTAGGATTCCCATTATGCATGTGATGGAGCACTTGATGGTGACCTTGAAGTTTATTAGGCTCTATTTTTTGTCTTTATTCATCTTTCTGCTCCTCAGATTGTATACTCTCAACTGATCTATTTTTAAGTTAGCTGACTTTTTTCTTCTGCCTGCCCACATCTGCTGTTGAACCCCTGGAGTGATTTTCTCATTTCTGTTTCCGTGCTTCAACTTTAGAAGTTCTATTTGCTTCCTTTTAAACTTTTTTTTAACCTCTTTATCAATACTTTCTATCTAGTGCTGTATTAATATTATTCTCCTGGTTTCCTTTAGTTATATTACCATGGTTTTCTTTAGCCATTCAAACATATTTGTAACAGTTTTAAAGCATTTTATCATTAAAACTAGTATTTGGGCTTCTTCAGGACTAAATTTTCATTGCTTTCTTTATCCTTAGAAATGGGCCATGCTTCATGTTGCTGAAAACTGGATATTTTGAATAGTATAAGACGGCAACTCTGGAAATCAGATTCTCACCCATCCCCATGATGTGTGTTTGCTGCTTGTTGTGATTGTTGTTCGTTTACTGACTTTTCCCAGCTAATTTTATGAAGTGTGTTTTCTCTTTTATTCTTTTGTCATATTGGCCACTGAGATCTCTGTTCTATTAGTGATGGCTAGTTGTGTGAAGGCACAAGAGGAGACATAAGAGAAGCTCAGGTATACAAAGCTTATTATACTCACAATCCTTGAGACAGGAGGCATGGCATGCCATGGACAGCAGCATAGGAAAGACACTGGGGCAGTCAAGAGGCGGAAGATGGGGTGAAGGGAAAGCATTAGGCCAGAGCCTTTGTTGGGGTTTCTGCAGGAAAGGCAAAGCAGAGCAAAGTGAACAGTGTAGGACTGGTTAGTTTGAATACTTCTGGTGGGCTCTAAGCTAAAGATATGGTCTCTAGTTGCCTGGTGTCTGGTCCTGGGATGATTAATTTAGAGGAATAATTTCCCCTGGGGTGTATGGGCCAGATAGAAGAGATATGGCTCTCAATTGGTTAGTTTGCATATTAAACCCATGCTTCCTGTTCAGCCATTTATTATCTCTAACGATTGACTAGCCCCAAAAGTTATATATATATATAATAGCAAACAAAAAGTCAGCCAATCTGTGCAGATTAGTTGTCTGTTGAATCACTGCCTTATTGCTTATCTAGACAGTTTTCAACTCTTCTTTAGCCTTCACTTCCTACTGTGTGGTGCCTTTTGGCCAATAGTAAAATCTTAGGGTCTTCTCAAGTCTTTTCTGAGTATATGTCCAACTCTGTGAACACGCATGACTCTCTAAGTTTCACATAATACTTGGGAGTTTTTCAAAGTTCTAATTTCTTCATGTACCTCCTTCCCTAACCTCTGCCTACCCATGGTTTTTGTTCTATTGCTTGCCCTAAATGTTAGCCTTATTTACAGTTGTCAGTGGTTAATTTCATTTGTCTTTAAATGCTTTCAACAAATGCTTTCCTGTGACTCATATGATCCCTCAGCCCTGGAAACGGTCTAAGGAAGGCCAAATAAAGGCAAACCCTTCAGGGAACCATCAGGTAAAGATCCCTAACAGATTATAACACACAATTACAATTTTTGGAGAATGAGGCCTGTATTGCTCCCTCAGTTGCATCTACCTGCACTAAGAATAGGAGCTGATGTCAAGGTTGCCTCCAAGCTGGGGATTAAGGAATGGTAATAGAGTGTGTTAAAATACCACCAAGCTCTCTTGTCAAAAATTCTCTGGTTGTTGTAAGGTTTTTATTAGATTCTAGTGTTAAAAATGAGTTGATTCTCACAGTTTTTGCCAGTGTATACGTTACTTTCTATGGAGAGATAGAGTTTTAAAGTTTTCTAATCTGTCATTATCACTGACATCACTCTAAAGATATCATTAAAAAAATAAGGTACTTGATTATTTGGATTCTTCATGCATTTTATTTATTTTCTTGCTTCATTCCAATGGTTGTAACTTCTGTTACACTGTGGTATGCAAGTGGTGATAGAAGTTATCACATCATGTGGACTCTTAGGGGAAATTTAAATGGTTTACTTTTTTTTACCAGTTATATTTCAGGATAATTAAATACCCTAAAATGTATACAATACAATGACTTTTCAAAAACTTTCAGAGTTCTACAACCATTTTAAAATCGTTCTGCAACGATTTTAGAAATAGATTGCCTCCTCTAGACATTTTATATTAAAATTATCATAACATGTTATATTTTTGTATTTGGCTTCTTTTAGTTAGCAACATTTTCTTGAAGCTCATCCATCTTGTAGCATATTCCTTTATATTATTCAATAACATTCCACTGTAGGAATATATCACATTTTGTTTATTCATTCACCAACTGATATACATTTGGAGTGTTTCCAGTTTCTGATTCTTATGAATAACGTTGCTAGAAAAATTTGCATCCAAGGCTTTGTGTGAAAATATGTTTTCATTTGTCCCAGATAGATAGCTAGATTTAGAATTGCTAATATGAAACAATTATGAAATTATGCTCCAATGTGGCTTGCATATTTGACATTCTCATAAGCAAAATATGAGAATTTCCTTTTCTTCACAGTCTGATCAATGTCGGTTTGTGAAGTAGTATCTCTCTGGGGTTTTAGCTTGTATTTTCCTAATAACTTATGATGTTAATAATTTTTGATGTCTTTTTTTGACGAAAGGACTATTAAAATATTTTGCCCACCTTTAAATTCTGTTATTTGTCGTATTAATGAGTTGTCAGATTTTTTTTTTTAGATACAAGGTTTTATCAGATATATGACATGCAAATATTTTCTGCATGTTCCTGGCTTGTCTTTCCATTTTGTCACTGATGTCTTTTGAAGCACGAAAGTTTTCAGTTCTCGTGAAATCCAATTACTCATTGTTGTCTTTATGGATTGTAGTCTAATTTTTGTGGCTAAGGATTATTTGCTTACCTCAAAGTCACAACAATTTTCTTCTGTGTTTTCTTCTAAGAATTATTTAGTTTTGGCTTTTACATTTAGTGCTATTATTGATGCTAGTTAAGTTTTGCATGTGGTATAGGCTAAGGGTCTAAATTCATCTTTCTACATGTGGATATCTGATGTATCAGAATCATTTCTTGAAAAGACCATTTTTTTCTCCACCTAATAGGAGAAAAATGTACACCTTTGTAAAAGGTGTTACATCTTCATAAAATTACCTTGGCATCCTTGGTTCATGTATTTAAACATCTTTAAAGTAATCAAGCACATGGTATTGTTATTGTTGTTGAGATTTTTGAACTTATTATTAAAATTACTATTATCATTACTAGAACCAGCATTTGTTAGCATGACATATCTTAAATTAGCATTGAGAGCCTATAAAGACTCATAAATGTTGTCACCAGTTGTTTTCATTTAAATAACACAAGAACATTAAAAAATCTTTCATCTACCCAATTTTTTCAGAACTAGAAAAAATTTTATTATAATTATTTTATAATAAAAATATTATATAAAACAGTGATCTATAACTTTTTTAATCAATTCAACTTATGAATAATGATAGACTAAATGCCTGAGTTTCATATATACCTATGCACATGAGCGCACACACACACACACACACACACACAAAGATCTTACTAAAATTGTTATGTGGCTTTTTTTTTTTACTCAAATTATAAATATATTTTCATGTCACTAGTCTTTATATAAATTAGTTTTATAGGTTCACAGTACTCTTTAATGTGAAGCTTGCCATAAAATTTTAATAATTTTCTATCAGAGAGTTTTTTTTTTTCTGACATCAGTGTCTACATGCCACTCTTTAAAATTATTAGATTGTTTTACTAGTTTTCTAATATCTCTTCTATCTCCAATTTCATATTCCAGATATAATTTTATCTGGGCTATAAATTTGAAAAAGATATCTTTGGTGTTTTTTAAAATAATTGCTTTACCTATTTAGGGATTCAATTATCATATTTTCCTGTACTCAGACCAGGTTGACCAAGCAATTACAGTACTTAAATGGTCAATTATAACTCTGAAATAATGGAGTATGCATCAGTCAGTTTGTTCTAAACGTATACATTTTAACAAGTTTTTTTTTTGCACTTGGAGATAGAAATACAATGTCAGAATAATTAAAAATAATAGGTATTGATATTATTACGACTCTGTTGTACTTATCACAAATTTTCAGAGTTTGTTTCTTGCCTACTTCATATCTCAAGCTTTGACCCATGAGGCATTAGTCAAAATGGATTAGTTTACGTAGCCTTATAATTATATCAGTTATATATTATGGGTCATGTATGGGAGGGCATATCATAAGTATTTGAATGTTTGTAGGATAATTGGGCAGTGTAGATTCAACCCTCAACAGACGACTATATACTAAATGTTATTCAAAATTTACTTTTACAAAAAGAAAAATATGTTATGTGTATGTGTGTGCCCATGTGTATATGTGTGTCATGTGCACATGTACACAATAATGAATGACCAAGAGGATGAGTCATATTTTTAATTATTCCATACTACACATTGGGTTTTAGAAAAGGTAAGGCAGGTCAGCTCTTACTAAATACTTTTAAAACACTTTAAATACATTAGTTTTAAGGGGCTCCATAAAAGTGTTAACTTAGTAAGATATGAAGCAGTTCATTACATTAACCTCTGAGAATTGGGGGAAACCAGGTATTTCTGTATATTAGTGACTGTGAAAAGTAACAACTATACAATTATACTACCCAGATCACTGCATCAAAAGTTTTATTTTATGTCAGTGTTTTCACTCTTTCTCTGTTCATTTCTGGTTGCCTTAGAAGAAAACAGTTATTCTTTGTCAGGTTGAGGGCATTCAAGTGTACCAAAAGGTCAATCTAATTAAAAAAGGGAAAGAACTTCAAACCACAAGGGGAAAAAAGATCCAGCTAAATGCCAAGGAATTTATATTACTGAATGAATGAGGTAAACAGTCAGACAATGAGATGAATGCACAAAGTGTCAAAGAGAGAAAAAAAAGGTAGTCTGTGACCTTTAAATTATTATTTTTTGTAAATTAAATGATATTTACTCCTTGAAAGAGAAACACTGTACATTAGAAACATTAAAAAATACAATTCATTTTTATCACAGCATAATTTTGGAGAGCTTTATTTTCCTCCAGTGATCCCAAAAATATTTAAATTTATAAACAATTGAGCAGGGAAACTAGATTAAAGGTAGCATCCTCTCTGAATGACTTTTCCCAAGGAAACACTCAATTATTTTAATTTTTAATCTTTGCAAATGCTATCCATCATTTGGAATTGCCACCCCATATGCTGTTCAAAAAACATTGCTAAAATCCACATAAACCGTATGAAGAATAGATTTCAAACTCTGCAGAATTAATGACTTGCAAAGCAAATAGAGAAAATGGTTGTGGCTGGGACTTCTCACTTTATTATTTTTTTCTCATGCCACCTACTTTTAAAATTAATGTAGAGCCAGCAAAGAGTACATAGTATAAATTTTATAATTACAGGAAGGGTGGGGAGTATATTCCTACACTGAGTAAATTAACTTTGCAGTCAGTCACCAAGTGACTCTAATGCATTTTAACAATCTAGTTAAATACTCTATGGTAGAAGTCTATTAACAATCACTATCTCAATGAGCCTTTAGCGTTGTTGTGTTTGTGAGGTGAGGCCCTCAGTTAGCAACTGTATTATCCTATCAGTTATTTTACCTCCTGTTGTATTTTATGGACCAAATGTATGATATGCTGGGTCAGTATTATCATCAGCTTTTTATTGTTGTTGTTGTTTACACATTAGAAAATCATAGAAAATAAAGTACATTGCCTCTGCAAATTGATGATACCCTGTTTTTCTTGGTTATCAATTACCCAATATATCCTTTACTTTTCTTGGCCAAATCATTTCTATTTGAAACAAAACTGAGGTTCCCTAGCCCAAGTGTGAGTCACACATGAGCAGATTCTGAGGCAAAACATTTCCTATAGCTCCCATTGCTCCTATTCTTTTCGTGGGTAGGTGCTGTCTGCAATTGTCCTAATCTCCTGTGCTAATATTGTAATTCCTCACTATGACTAGCACTCAAGTCTTCAGCAATAGCGCACTTGGCCAGACACTGGTGAACTGTCTAGTTCATATAAGGTCCCATTGCCTTGGTGGCTCAGCATCCCCTCAACCTTTACCTGCTCCTATTTCCACTCATGCAAATGTCTCTGAGAACCCTGAACACTGCCTACCTAGTTCTTCAATATTTATAATAACAGAACCATGGATTTGTCTTGCTTTGTCTTAACCCTGGATAAGGGTTTATGGTTGCTTGAATTGCAAAAGAGTCCACTACCTATCTTTTTTTAATGCTTAAAAAAATTATCAGAAAAAAGTCACATGTACAACATGAGGTTTTGAAGTACATGTACATTATGGAATGACTAAATCCAGGTAATTAACATATGACGCATGAGACCTCGTAGTTTTCACATAAAACTAAGGAGTAAAATGCTGGTTACCAGGGGCTGGGGTGGTTGTGTGTTGTGGCACGGAGCGGGTTGGGGTGATGTTGGTCAAGGGTTACAAAATTTCAACCAGATGGCAAGTATTAGTCCAAGAGATCTCTTGTACAACATGGTGACTATAGTTAATAACAATGTATTATATATTTGAAAAATGCTTAAAAAAAAGCAGATGTAAAGTGTTCTCACCATGTCTCTCAGCATTTGTGCCTTGGCACTACTCGTTGCCCATAAGACTCAGCTTCTATAAAAGGGTTAATTAGCCCCAAACTAGTCATATATTTATTGAGTGGGTTTTTGCCTAGTGCTATTTATCTTGTCACTTTTCCTGCTAGCTTGGTAAGTGTTGTCAAAGTATTAGCATATCTTCTGCCAATGCTTCCAGTTTTAAATCATAACCAACTGTCATTTTCACTAAAAATACAAAATCAATCATAAAGTGGCTGATAGTGTGTCTGTATATAGGCCTTGTCAGTTACACTCTGCACTACAGATTTTATATGAAAACATTTCTCAAAGGACATTTTTTACATAATTGACTATTTGAACAGCTACAAACAAACCAACATCAAAGGACTAAAAAATAATTTGAATAGTGGTATATTGCTCATGCTTCTTTTTTATTTTGACATTAAATGTCTATTTTCAAAAACATGCTATCAAACACAGATGTATAATTTTCAAACAAAAATAGAATAATGTTTATGAAAGTAAAATAACATTACAGATAAACTAAGGTAAACATGGAGAAACATGATAAATTGTCCATATTTCAGTAAAGTTTTCAAATGTGGCATTTTTTTTACAGGAAATTTATTGACATTCACTTGTCTCTGAAATGCCCTGGAAAGCTAGAGCCTCTTCTTGGCTGTGACAGTCCTGAGATATTTAGATGCCTTTTTGAGCAGGCTGTAGTCAATTTAGGCCTCACAAACAAGCAAATAACAAGGAGGCAGAATCTCAGTGGGTCTGATTTGTAGCAAAGTAGAATGATTTTTTTTTATACTGCAGTGCTCGTGCTTAGGTAGTGACTATTCATAAATCATTATCAATGGTGTAAAGACTCACTATGACTTGTAAACTACAAACTGTCCAAGAGAATTCAAAGACTTGATGTTACTATCATCTCCACTCACTGTGGCGTGTCATAGGGTCTTTTTATTTTTTATTTTTTTTTTCAGAAATTTTCACTAAATATAATAGAACTCCCTGACTACAATCCACAGTACAAATGAGGATATGAATTTATGATGTTAAGGTCAGAATGTAGTTATAATTTTTCAACAGATTCTAACTTTTCAGAAGATTCTAAACATATAGCAGTACTGCAAGGATGCAAAAAAAAAAAAAAAAACACCTTTCTTGAATATTTTCCTCACCGTGTTTTAGTCCCAATATCTCACACGTATTAGGCAGCCCAAATATATATAGTTGTGTGTGTGTAAATTAATTGTTAATGTTTTCAACTGATTAATTAACATAATGTCGTCAAGTTCCAGATTTGACTGTTCTTGGACAGAGGACTCATGTTGATAATTAGAGTAAGTAGGTGCTAAAGTATGTAACAATAATGCCGTGTTATACTTTAAAATCTACCTTCTAAGGCATAAGAACACTAACACTGTTTATAGAAGACATAAGGAGAACTAAATTACAACTCACTAATGACTTGGTAAGTAAGTATGGACTAGAGTAAAATGAATCAGCATTTTAATACACTAAGCTTCGTACACCACCAACATTTAAAATATATGTTTCTAATATCAGATACCAGATATCAGATGTCAGTAATATCTGATAACAGATGTAACTGACTCCTAGGGTACAGAACCCTTTGCTATAGGCAGTGATTAGAAAAGCAGTTGTTAATTTGTCTTTTCAATGTTTCTTTTTTCTGAGATTCCATGCTGTCAAGGGTTTGAAAAATTTTGATGTACATATTCTTTCTTTAGATGTTTAAAAACATTAATCGAATTCTTTCTAGTCTAGTCTTGGTACTATTTTTTTTATCTAGTCTTTATCTTTCTTTATCTAGTCTTTCTTTATCTAGTCTTGGTACTATTTAGCCTCTTAAGGAAGTTGACTGTTTCTGTGATAACAATTTGTTTTGTGAGTGTAGTTCAATTCACACATCATTGTACTGAGGATCTTCCAGAAACTTTACTGTCACCCCATATCTCTAATTTTGAATCTAAATATGTGCATTGTGGGGATATGGTAAAATGAACTCTCATTATAGGCAATGACTTCTAAGCTAAAAGCAGAAAAGAGTAGCAAAAAATTTCCTCCTTTTCCCATTTGTCTTCCATATGCAAGATTGAGACATTTAATTCTGGAACATTTATTGTTGGTTAAAACATCCCTTTATGTCAACAGGAAGCCACCAGGTGACATTAAATATTTTTAGAAAACGTTGTACTTACATTTTTCTGACCTTTTTTGCTATAAAAAAGTCACACATCTAAAAAAATTTAGTTTTTTTCTCACTTCTTGAGATCTGATTTTTCTTTACCACATCTCTACATTTGTCTACAAAAAATTTTATCACACAGTGAGAATAAGAATTTTTCATGTACATGAGAGACTGACATTTTACAAATAGAAAAATTGAGGCACAGTAAGATTGAAGAACTTTTCTAGGGTTGATAAATTTTCCAATTTCTCAACAGAAACATTCTTATGCCACTCCAAGCTTACAGTTCATTAAAACAAATTATGTAAGTCTAGTAATGTTTTCTCTAATTTCCAGAATGGCATATCTCACTTTTCCATTTCATCCTCTTTCTATGTATCAACCAATAAAACATATTTAGAAAATGTATAAATATATGATAATTAGGCTATATTATATTCCAAGACTATCTATTTCATTTAACTTTTAACTCATCTACCATCCTTGCTTACTTTTCTTGCCGTATGTTCTGTAAAAGACAGTAGCTCATCTATGGTTTTACCTGTTATTGCTAGCAATTAAACACGCTTCCAATGATCCTAGGACTTTTTTGAGAGATACCCTTCTAGGTGTACAGAAACTAGAAAACAGGGAAATAACAGTTGGCCAGGCACGGTGGCTCATGCCTGTAATCCCAGTACACTGGGAGGCCGAGGTGGGTGGATCTTGAGGTCAGGAGTTCGAGACCAGCCTGGCCAACATAGTGAAGTGCTGTCTCTACTAAAAATACATAAAATTAGCTGGGTGTTGTGGTGGGCACCTGTAATCCCAGCTACTCGGGAGGCTGAGGCAGGAGAATCATTTGAACCCAGGAGGCGGAGGTTGCAGTGAGCTGAGATCATGCCATTGCACTCCAGCCTGGGTGACAGTGCCAGACTCCCATCTCAAAAAAATACAGAGGAAAAACAAATTATTTGGAGTCTTCGGGCAAAACAAACAAAAGCTGTAAATCAACATAAGCACCAGCTTTCAAATCAATCTGAGTTTTTTAAATTTTAAAATATTTAATTGACAAACACAAATTATATACAGTAACGGGTTGCTTAATGACAGAAATATGTTCTGAGAAATGCACCCTTAAGTGATTTCATTGTTGTCCAAACATCATAGAGTGTACTCTAAAAACCTACATGGGGCAGCCTTCTACATACCTAACCTACATGGTGTAGTTTATTTCTCCTAAGCTACAAACTTGTACGTCATGTTACTGTACTGAATACTGTGGCGAATTGGAAAACAGAGAGACTTATGTATTTAAACATTCTAAACATACAAAATTTTCAGTGAAAATAGGATATAAACTTTTTTAAAAAAATGGAATGCCTACGTAGGGCATTTACCATAAATGGAGCTTGCAGGACTGGAAGTTTCAATAAGTGAGTCAGTAAAGGAATGCTGAGTGAATGTGAAGGCCTGGGGCATTACTGTACACTATTGTAGATTTTATAAGCACTGCACACTTAGGCTACACCAAATTTATTTTAAAAATTGTCTTTCTTCAATAGTAAATTAAATTTAACTCACCGTAACTATTTTACTGTATTGACTTTTATATTTTTAAAACTTTTTTCTCTTTTGTAGTAACAGCTTAAAACACAAATATTTTATAGCTGTACAAAAATATTTTCTTTATGTCCTATTCTATAAGCTTTTTTCTATTTTTCAATTTTTAATTTATTTTTTTTTTACTTTGTAAACCTTCTTGTTAAAAACTAGGACATAAATACACACATTAGCCTAGGCCTACCCGGGATAAGGATCACGAATATCATTGTTTTCCACCTCCACATCTTGTCCCACCAGGTCTTCAGAGACAATGACACACATGGAGGTGTCATTGTTGTCTCCTATGATAACAACGCCTTATTCATTGTCATCTCCTGTGATAACAATGCCTTATTCTAGAATACCTCCTGAAGGACTTGCCTGTGGTTGTTTTACAGTTAACCATTTTTGTATAAGTAGGAGAACACCCTATAATAACAGTAAAAAGTATATCGTAGTAAACTAATAAGCCAGTAACATAATTGTTTGTTATCATGAGGAAGTATTAGGTACTATACACAATTGTGTGTGCTATACTTACATATGACCGGCAGCACAGCAGATTTGTTTACACCAGCATCACCAGAGGATGTGAATAATGAGTTGTGCTATGATATTGCAGCAGCACCCACGTCACCGGACAATAGGAATTTTTCAGCTCCATTATAATCTTATGAGACCACCTTGTATACGCAGTCCATCATTGAAATGTCATTATGAGATGCATGACTGTATATCAACATGCACAATGTAATAATTTGATAAGTGTTTAGACTGTGTGTAGATTACCGCAGTCATTTTAATTGACACATTCATCACCACACATAGTTACCATTTGTGTGTTTGGGTGGGAGGTGAGGACACTTAAAATCTGCTCTCTCATCAAATTTTAAGTAAACAATACAGTATTACCAACTACAGTCACCATGCTGCGCTTTCAGTCCCCAGAATTCATTCGTCTTGTTACTGAAGCTTGTACCCCTTGACCAACATCTCTCTTCCATTTTCCTCACCTTGTAGTCCCTGGCAAACACAAACACTCTCTGTCTCAATGAGTTCAACCTTTTTATCATCTCACTTATGTGAGGTCATACAGTATTTGCCTTTCTGTGGCTGGCTTATTTTGTTTAACACAATGTCCTCCAGGTTAATCCATGTTGTGGCAAATGGCAGGATTCCCATCTTTTTGTGGCTGGACAATATTCTTACACACACACACACACACACAAACACACGCACACACATACACATACAAACACACCAGATTTTCTGTATCCATTCATCTATCAGTGGACACTTAGGTTGTTTTCATACTTTGGCTTTCATGAAAAATGCTGCAATAAATATGGTGGCTCAGATATCTCTTGGAGGTACTGATTTTATTTCCTTTGGATACAAACCTAGAAAGATGTGAGGTTGCTGGATCACATGTTACTTCTATTTTTTTCAAATTTTTAGAGAAACCTTCATGTTGTTTTTCATAATGACTGTGCCAATTTACTTTCCTCCCAAAGTGTACAAGTTTCCCTTTCACTACACCCTTGCCAACACGTTATCTCTTGTCTTTTTTTTTAATTTTTTTTTTGAGACATAGTTTTGTTCTTGTTGCCCAAGCCAGAGTGCAATGGCGCCATCATGGCTCACTGCAATCTCTGCCTCCTGGGTTCAAGCGATTCTCCTGCCTCAGCCTCCCAAGTAGCTGTGATTATAGGTGCATGCCACCACACCTGGCTAATTTTTTGTATTTTTAGTAGATACAGGGTTTCACCACATTAGCCAGGTTGGTCTTGAACTCTTGACCTCAGATGATCCCCCTGCCTTGGCCTCTTGAAGTGCTGGGATTACAGGCCTGAGCCACTGCGCCCAGCCATCTTTTTTTTTTTTTTTTTTTTTTTAATAATTAGCCATCCTAAGAGGTGTGATGTGATATCTCACTGTGGTTTTGATTTGCATTTCCCTGAAGAATAGTGATGATGAGCACCTTTTCATATGCCTGTTGACCATGTATATATCTTAATCCCATTTACAATAGTATCAAAAATAATAAAATACTTAGGAATAAATTTAACCTAGGAGGCCAAAGATCTATATACTGAAAACTATAAAACATTGATGAAAGAAATTGAAGTAGACACAAGCAAATGGAAAAATATCCTGTGTTAAATAATTGAAATATTATTATTGTTAACATGTCTATATTACCTAAAATGACCTACAGACTCAATGCAATTCCTATCAAAATTCTAATGCCATTTTTCAAAAAAGTAGAAAATACAATCCTAAAATATATGTGGAACTGCAAAAGACCCCTAATAGCCAAGTCAATGTTGAGAAAGAAGAACAAAGCTAGAGGCAATACATTCCTTGATTTCAAATTCGACTGGAAAACTACAGAAATCAAAACAATATGATGTTGACATCCAGACATGTAGACCAATGGAAAAAAAAAGAGATCCTAGAAATAAACCCATACAACTGCAGTCAGTTATGTGACTAGAGTACTAAGAAAGCAATGGGGAAAGGATAGTCTCTTCAATAAATTATGCAGAGAAATCTGAATATCCACATGAAAAAGGATGAAATTGGGCTTTCATTTTACATTATACAATTCAAAATGAATTGAAAACTTAAAAATAAGATGTGAAAGTGTAAAACTTTGAGAGGAAAACATAGGGCAAATATCCCTGACATTTGTCTTAGCAATGATTTTTTTTTTTAATGTGGCAATAAAAGCACAGGAAACAAAAGCGAAAATAAACAAGTCAAACTACATCAAGCGAAAAAGCTTCTGCACAGCAAAGGAAACAATCAACTAAATGAAAAGACAACCTATGAAATGGAAGAAAATATTTGCAAATCTTCTAACTGGTAATGGGTTCTTATTTAAAATATATACGGAACTCACACAACTCAATGGGAAAAATACCCCAAATAACCCAATTCAACATGAGCAAAGGATCTAAATAGATACTTCTGAGTTATTCATAGGGGATGGGGAACAGTGATGATTATTATTGCCTCAAGGAGAGGAAAAGCATAGAGTCTTGCAGGGTCCTGTAAAGCTAGAAATGTATATTACTGAGGACTAGTATATCCCCAATGTAGCAAATAAATTATACATTGAAGCCAGTATAGATTGCTTAATTTATATTATAGGTAGTGTGAAAGTATTACTAGTATAATGTTAATATCCCTTCACAGCACATAATAAATGATATACTAATTTTATAAATTTCCCTGAAAACAATATAAATGAAGTATAATTTTGAATTATCTCCAAAGAACTTACTTTTTGATATTAGCATTTAAAAATCACTCAAATTATGATAAAAAAATTTTTTTAAGTAGACAAAAGTATTTTTGAACAAAGACAGGGAGAGTAATACAAAAAATGTTTCACTTTTAAACTTGTATTGCTTTTCTAGATATGTTTTCTTTTAGGAAAGCAGAAGCTATTGAAGAGATAACTCTCCATAGCATACATGATTTTAATATTAACTTTGATTTAAACAATTAATGCTGACATTGAGTTCTAATCAAATATCACATTATATTTTATATATAGGTTTTGCTTTGTTTACCAGATTCTTTAAAAATATATATAATAAGACTTTAAGATGTAAAACTGATTTGATATAATGAGAAAACAAAGGTAATCTAACATGCTAGTGGCATTTGATGTGTAATAAATATTAAAGTAAGATTTATTGATTGGGTTCCAAGATGGCCGAATAGGAACAGCTCTAGTCTACAGCTCCCAGCGTGAGTGATGCAGAAGACGGGTGATTTCCGGATTTCCAACTGAGGTACCGGGTTCATCTTACTGGGGATTGTCAGACAGTGGGTGCAGGACAGTGGGTGCAGCCCACAGAGCCAGAGCTAAAGCAGGGCGAGGCATCGCCTCACCCGGGAAGTGCAAGGGGTGAGAGAATTCCCTTTCCTAGCCAAGAGAAGCCGTGACAGACAGCACCTGGAAAATCAGGTCAATCCCACCCTAATACTGTGCTTTTCCAAGGGTCTTAGCAAATGGCACACCAGGAAATTATATCCTGCACCTGGTTCAGAGGGTCCCACGCCCACGGAGCCTCACTCATTGCTAGCACAGCAGTCTGAGATCTAACTGCAAGGTGGCAGAGAGGCTGGGGGAGGGGCGCCCGCCATTGCTGAGGCTTGAGTAGGTAAACAAAGTGGCCAGGAAGCTCGAACTGGGTGGAGCCCACCACAGCTCAAGGAGGTCTGCCTGCCTCTGTAGACTCCAACTCTGGGGGCAGGGCATAGCAGAACAAAAGGCAGCAGAAACCTCTGCAGATTTAAATGTCCCTGTCTGACAGCTTTGAAGAGAGTAGTGGTTTTCCCAACATGGAGTTTGAGATCTGAGAATGGACAGACTGCCTCCTCAAGTGGGTGGGTCCCTGACCCCAAGTAGCCTAACTGGGAGGCAACCCCCAGTAGAGGCAGATTGACACCTCACACGGCCAGGTATCTCTCTGAGACGAAGCATCCAGAAGAACGATCAGGTAGCAACATATGCTGTTCAGCAATATTTGCTGTTCTGCAGCCTCCGCAGCTGATACCCAGGCAAACAGGGTCTGCAGTGGACCTCCAGCAAACTCCAACAGACCTGCAGCTGAGGGTCCTGACTGTTAGAAGGAAAACTAACAAACAGAAAGGACATCCACCCCAAAACCCCATCTGTATGTCACCATCATCAAAGACCAAAGGTAAATAAAACCACAAAGATGGGGAAAAACAGAGCAGAAAAGCTGAAAATTCTAAAAATCAGAGCGCCTCTCCCCCTCCAAAGGAACACAGCTCCTCACCAGCAACGGAACAAAGCTGGACAGGGAATGACTTTGATGAGGTGAGAGAAGAAAGCTTCAGGTGATCAAACTTCTCCAAGCTAAAAGAGGAAGTTAGTACCCGTCACAAAGAAGATAAAAAACTTGAAAAAAGATTAGACAAATGGCTAACTAGAATAACCAGTGTAGAGAAGTCCTTAAATGACCTAATGGAGCTAAAAACCATGGCACGAGAACTACGTGATGAATGCAGAAGCTTCAGTAACCGATTTGATCAACTAGAAGAAAGGGTATCAGTGATTGAAGATCAAATGAATGAAATGAAGCAAGAAGAGAAGTTTAGAGAAAAAAGAGTAAAAAGAAATGAACAAAGCCTCCAAGAAATATGGGTCTATGTGAAAAGACCAAACCTATGTCTGACTGGTGTACCTGAAAGTGACGGGGAGAATGGAACCAAGTTGGAAAACACTCTGCAGGATATTATCCAGGGGAACTTCCCCAACCTACCAAGGCAGGCCAACATTCAAATTCAGGAAATACAGAGAACACCCCAAAGATACTCCTTGAGAAGAGCAACTCCAAGACACATAATTGTCAGATTCACCAAAGTTGAAATGAAGGAAAAAAATATTAAGGGCAGCCAGAGAGAAAGGCTGAGTTACCGACAAAGGGAAGCCCATCAGACTAAGAGTGGATCTCTTGGTGGAAACTCTACAAGCCAGAAGAGAGTAGGGGCCAATATTCAACATTCTTAAAGAAAAGAATTATCAACCCAGAATTTCATGTCCAGCCAAACTAAGCTTCATAAGTGAAGGAGAAATAAAATCCTTTACAGACAAGCAAATGCCTGCCCTACAAGACCTCCTGAAGGAAGGACTAAACATGGAAAGGAACAGCTGGTACCAGCCACTGCAGAAACATGCCAAAATGTAAAAACCATCGATGCTAGGAAGAAACTGCATCAAATAACAAGCAAAATAACCAGCTAACATCACAATGACAGGATCAAATTCACACATAACAATATTAACCTTAAATGTAAATGGGCTAAATGCTCCAATTAAATGCTCCAGACTGGCAAATTGTATAGAGTCAAGACCCATCAGTGTGCTGTATTCAGGAGACCCATCTCATGTTCACAGACACACATAGGTTCAAAATAAAGGGATGGAGGAAGATCTAACAAGCAAATGGAAAACAAAAAAAGGCAGGGGTTGCAATCCTAGTCTCTGATAAAACAGACTTTAAACCAACAAAGATCAAAGAGACAAAGAAGGCCATTACATAATGGTAAAGGGATCAATTCAACAAGAAGAGCCAACTATCCTAAATATATATGCACCTAATACAGGAGCACTCAGATTCATAAAGCAAGTCCTTAGAGACTTACAAAGAGACTTAGACTCCCACACAATAATAATGGGAGACTTTAACACCCCACTCTCAACATTAGACAGATCAACAAGACAGAAAGTTAACAAGGATATCCAGGAATTGAACTCAGCTCAGCACCAAGCAGACCTAATAGACATCTACAGAACTCTCCACCCCAAATCAACAGAATATGCATTCTTCTCAGCACCACATCGCACTTATTCCAAAATTGACCACATAGTTGGAAGTAAAGCACTCCTCAGCAAATGTAAAAGAACAGAAATTATAACAAACTGTCTCTCAGACCACAGTGCAATCAAACTAGAACCCAGGATTAAGAAACTCACTCAAAACCGCTCAACTACATGGAAACTGAACAACCTGCTCCTGAATGACTACTGGGTACATAAGGAAATGAAGGCAGAAATAAAGATGTTCTTTGAAACCAACGAGAACAAAGACACAACAAACCAGAATCTCTGGGACACATTTAAAGCACTGTGTAGGGAAAATTTATAGCGCTAAATGCCCACAAGAGAAAGCAGGAAACGTCTAAAATTGACACCAATTAAAAGAACTAGAGAAGTAAGAGCAAACACATTCAAAAGCTAGCAGAAGGCAAGAAATAACTAAGATCAGAGCAGAACTGAAGGAGATAGAGACACAAAAAACCTTTCAAAAAAATCAATGAATCCAGGAGCTGGTTTTTGAAAAGATCAACAAAATTGATAGACTGCTAGCAAGACTAATAGAGAAGAAAAGAGAGAAGAATCAAATAGAGGCAATAAAAAATGATAATGGGGATATCACCATCGATCCCACAGAAATACAAACTACCATCAGAGAATACTATAAACACCTCTACACAAATAAACTAGAAGATCTAGAAGAAATGGATAAATTCCTGGACACATATACCTTCCCAAGACCAAACCAGGAAGAAGTTGAATCCCTGAATAGACCAATAACAGGCTCTGAAATTGAGGCAATAATTAATAGCCTACCAACCGAAAAAGGCCAGGTCCAGACAGATTCATAGTCGAATTCTACCAGAGGTACAAGGAGGAGCTGGTACCATTCCTTCTGAAACTATTCCAATCAATAGAAAAAGAGGGAATCCTCCCTAACTCATTTTATGAGGCCAATATCATCCTGATCCCAAAGCCTGGCAGAGACACAACCAAAAAAGAGAATTTTAGACCAATATCCCTGATGAACCTCGATGGAAAAATCCTGAGTAAAATACTGCCAAACCAAATCCAGCAGCACATCAAAAAGCTTATCCACCATGATCAAGTGGGCTTCATCCTGGGGATGAAAGGCTGATTCAAAATACACAAATCAATAAACATAATCCACCATATAAACAGAACCAAAGACAAAAACCACATGATTATCTCAAATGCAGAAAAGGCCTTTGACAAAATTCAACAGCCCTTCATGCTAAAACCTCTCAATAAATTAGGTATTGATGGGACGAATCTAAAAATAATAAGAGCTATTTACGACAAACCCACAGCCAATATCATACTGAATGGGCAAAAACTGGAAGCATTCCCTTTGACAGGTGGCACAAGACAGGGATGCCCTCTCTCACCACTCCTATTCAACATAGTGTTGGAAGTTCTGGCAAGGGCTATCAGGCAGGAGAAAGGAATAAAGGCTATTCAATTAGGAAAAGAGGACATCTAATTGTCCCCGTTTGCAGATGACATGACTGTATATTTATAAAACCACATCATCTCAGCCCAAAATCTCCTTAATCTGATAAAAGCAACTTCAGCAAAGTCTCAGGATACAAAATCAACGTGCAAAAATCACAAGCATTCTTATATACCAGTAACAGACAAACAGAGTGCCAAATCATGAGTGAACTCCCACTCACAATTGCTTCAAAGAGAATAAAATACCTAGGAATCCAACTTAAAAGGGATGTGAAGGACCTCTTCAAGGAGAACTACAAATCACTGCTCAATGAAATAAAAGAGGATACAAACAAATGGAAGAACATTCCATGCTCATGGATAGGAAGAATCAGTATCGTGAAAATGGCCATACTGCCCAAGGTAATTTATAGATTCAATGCCATCCCCATCAAGCTACCAATGACTTTCTTCACAGAATTGGAAAAAACTACTTTAAAGTTCATATGGAACCAAAAAAGAGCCCACACTGCCAAGACAATCCTAAGCCAAAAGAACAAAGCTGGAGGCATAATGCTACCTGACTTCAAACTATACTACAAGGTTACAGTAACCAAAACAGCAAGGTACTGGTACTAAAACAGAGATATAGATCAATGGAACAGAACAGAGCCCTCAGAAATAATACCACACATCTACAACTATCTGATCTTTGACAAACCTGACAAAAATAAGCAATGGGGAAAGGATTCCCTATTTAATAAATGTTGCTGGGAAAACTGGCTAGCCATATGTAGAAAGCTGAAACTGGATCCTTTCCTTACACCTTATACAAAAATCAATTCAAGATGGATTAAAGACTCACATGTTAGACCTAAAACCATAAAAACCCTAGAAGAAAACGTAGGCAATACCATTCAGGACATAGGCATGGGCAAGGACTTCATGTCTAAAACACCAAAAGCAATGGCAACAAAAGCCAAAATTGACAAATGGGATCTAATTAAACTAAAGAGCTTCTGCACAGCAAAAGAAACTACCATCAGAGTGAACAGGCAACCTACAGAATGGGAGAAAAGTTTTGCAGTCTATTCATCTGACAAAGGGCTAATATCCAGAATCTACAATGAACTCAAACAAATTTACAAGAAAAAAAACAAACAACCCCATCAACAAGTGGGCAAAGGATATGAACAGACACTTCTCAAAAGAAGACATTTATGCAGCCAACAGACACATGAAAAAATGCTCATCATCACTGGCCATCAGAGAAATGCAAATCAAAACCACAATGAGATACCATCTCACACCAGTTAGAATGGTGATCATTAAAAAGTCAGGAAACAACAGATGCAGGAGAGGATGTGGAGAAATAGGAACACTTTTACACTGTTGGTGGGACTGTAAACTAGTTCAACCATTGTGGAAGTCAGTGTGGTGATTCCTCAGGGATCTAGAACTAGAAATACCATTTGACCCAGCCATCCCATTACTGGGTATATACCCAAAGGTTTATAAAGCATGTTGCTATAAAGACACATGCACACGTATGTTTATTGAGGCACTGTTCACAATAGCAAAGACTTGGAACCAACCCGAATGTCCATCAATGGTAGACTGGAAAAATGTGGCACATATACAGCATGGAATACTATGCAGCCATAAAGAAGGATGAGTTCATGTCCTTTGTAGGGACATGGATGAAGCTGGAAACCATCATTCTCAGCAAACTATTGCAAGGACAGAAAACCAAACTCTGCATGTTCTCATTCATAGGTGGGAATTGAACAATGAGAACACTTGGACACAGGAAGGAGAACTTCACACACTGGGGCCTGTGGTGGGGTGGGGGAAGGGGGAAGGGATAGCATTAGGAGATATACCTAATGCTAAATGATGAATCAATGGGTGCAGCAGACCAACATGGTACAGGTATACATATGTAACAAACCTGCACGTTGTGCACATGTACCCTAGAACTTAAAGTATAATAATAAAAAAGTAAGATTTATTATCATTGATATGAACAATTAAAATGTTATGTTAATCTGATCTAACAGAAAATAATGACAATAAAATTATAATGTTGTATTAAATTAGCGATTTAGACTTTACACATCTTAAATGCCTCTGAAATATGATATAATGAAAGACATTATACCTATCAAATTTCTAGCCCAGATATTACACAGAATAGTAAGGGTAAGCTAAGCTTCTGTAGCTTATTCTATCACTTCTATTCATTCATGGAGCTCTTAAAGTACTTTGATTCAGGGACAAAAAACAAAACAAAACCCAGCTAAATCCCTTAATAACACCATTAATGACTGAAAAACATGGCTTGAAAAAAAATTCCTTCATTATTTAATCAAAATGAGAGAAATATTGAGATAGATAGGCAGATAACTAAATAGTTGTAGACAAGGCATAAAAAGTGAATTTTCAATTGTTCTGTAGATTATGAGACATTCAAGAAATTTTATAAGTGATGATTAACATAATTGACAAGTTCCAATTTCTCTGTTTACAAACAAGCAGCTTGCATTTTGAGTTAGAAACGTTGGTAGAGAAATAACAGTTTTGACTGTGAAAACCTGCTAATGAAAACTGCTACTTTATGCTCAATGCATAGAAATTGCATAACTGCTGCACTAAATTGATATTTTCATTCCAGAGAACTTCATAGAGATGCCAGAGAATGTAATTCATAGCTTAGCAATTCTTCTTAAACATTTAGTACTGAATGAGGAAAACAGCTGAACAAGATAACAGAAGAATTTTGTTAGTGAATATATTCAAGCAGCACAATGATATATTTTTTAATTTATAATAAAATTTTCAGATATATAAATATTCTCCTAGATATTTAGAATTAATATTATTAGCAGTTCAAGTATAATATTTTTAAAAATAATCCTGCAATATGCCAAAAATAAGGGGAAACATGGTATATGTAAATATTAGCTTCAAACTTTGATTGGAATAAAAGTGTATACTTTGTCTCTGACTACGTTATAAAAATGACGTATAGAAATTTGTTGCTACAACACAGGCATTACATTAATACATATATTAGTATAGGTAAAGATATAGAACTGTATAACAATATATAACATATATAACTTTCTTCTACAGGGTAACACCAACTTTTGTTTTATATATGTGATATCAACAGCTATTAATGTTTTAATTATACTATTGCCATCATCAAAATAGGTAACAATACACATTAAACAATTTAATTTTCACAAAAACTCCATAGTTAAAAAAATTAGTATCCCTAATTTACATACAAATAAACTGAGATACAGAGACCTAAAGGATGTTAACCGGGTCACAGAACTAATCATTAATAGACCCAAGGAATAAATTAAGCAGTTTGGATCCAGTAAGGACCCAAGGCAATGACTTGGCACAAAATTCCATTATTTGACAATAGCAAATATAGCCAGGCAAAGAATATACTATGGCTCCCATTTTACCTTTATTTGGTGACTTCTCAGGCGATCATACTTTAAGCAACAAAGTAAAACCAACAAACGTAAAAGGACAGACTTTGCTTATAAGTACAGATTTCCATTTCTAGGTATGATGGATACATAATTATTTTGCTTCAGACCAACATTACCAGGAAGAAAAAGTAAAGACTAATGAAATAAAATATATGAGGAATTTGAGGTAATGAGAAATGAGGGGTCAATATCAAAATGAGAAAGTGATCACAGAGAAGTAAGCTGGTATTCCACTTGCCATCCTTCCCTGCAGCATTTAAGGATGTTTTGTACAAAGCAATAAGGGGAAGACCATGATCACGAGGCAGAAGAGTCACCAGATATATAAAAAAATTAGCAAAAATAGACTTATGGTTGCTTTTTTTGTAAGGAATTATATACTATTATTAATTTTTGATGACAAATTATAGCTGTATATAATTATGGGGCACAAAGTGGTGTTATAATTTTTAATATAGTTTGGTGTGGTTAAAGCTAATTCACATATTTATCATTTCAAATATTTAAGAATTTTGTGATTAAAAACATTATAAACTTATTCTGTTAGCAAAATTCATATGTACAGTACTGAGCTAATAGCTATATTCGTCATGCTGTGTAATTGATCTTCTGACTTCTAAAAGAAATCATAGAGCCTACACAACAATAAAATGCAGCTTTAAAATGCTAAAATAAACCTACTGCAAGCATAGGATCATATAGCCAGTGAAAATATCCTTCAAGGTTGAATACTAAATAAAAAATCAAAATATAAAAATTCCAGATGAATAAAAATTGAGATAATTCACTGCCAGTAAACAGAAACTATACAAATATTAAATCAAAGTCTTTACACAGAAGGACAACGATCTGAGAGTGAAACAGAAATGCAGGAAGTAAATCAAGAGCCTAATACTGACTGTAAATAACAAATATAGCAATGTTTAAAACAAATGCATAATTAAAATGCATGGCAAACACAGCAAAAAAGAAAGATGGGACAAATAAAGTTAAAGTATTCCAAGGCCATGGCATTATTTGAGAAGTGATTTTACATTATTATTATTAAAGATTCATATTGTAATTATGTGGCAACTACTGCAATACCCAATCTGCTGGAACACTCAGCATGCCAATAGGGTAGTATTAGGTATGTCTCTTCAGTGGGAATTCTTACAAAATTCAAGGGCAATTTTTAGGACTACGAAATGAATGCTGAGATGTAAGGCAGCACTTCAGAGTGTGGAAACATTTCTATCTTAGAAGCTGTAGGTTCCATATAAGAAGCACTGGGCATAATCCTCGACCCCCACAATGAAACACCTCTGTATGTCATTCATCATACAAGAAAAATCAAAGCTGTGTCTTCCAACATGATATTTGTAATTCATAAATGGTCCTTTTAATCCAGCTTCCAGGAGCTTATTACTTAGTATGACACTAAAATGCCGTTATCATCAGGCTTCTAGGAAAACAGGTACATAGACGTTAACCTCAGGTCAATTTCCCATGTAGACAGAAAGTTTTGTTAAAATTATACTCACAACTATGAAAATAATAGTAACAAGCTGAATATCAAAATAAAATTCATAGAGAAAACATCTCAAAGGGAGAAAAAGGAAAAAGCTAGTGGGACAAACTAAAAACAGATACTAAAATGGCTGATATAAATCTAAATTAGTAAGTAATTATAATGAACTTAAATAGGCTAAATGCTTATAGAGCAAATCAGAAAATAACAATGACCTTACCGCTTATTAGATTCGCATCTTTAATGTAAGAAAAGAAAGCTAAATGTAGGAAGATTTAAAAAATGCATACTGTAAATACACCAAGCAAAAGAAAGCAGTACTTAAAAATAGGGACATTACATAATAATAAATGAGTCAATGATAGGAACTACCAGAAATTTATGACAATTATAAAAATGTAATTGGTAAATAAAATCTATTAAAATTATGTCATTTTTATTGATAAAAATGTAAAGAAAAATTCAAATCCAAAATTAGAGTGAGAATTTTTATATTACTTTCTCAATAATTAATGGAAAAAGCAAACAAAATATATAAACATATGCAGAAGAACTGAAAAAAATTATTATCAGGTTTCACCTGTTTTACATGCAGAAATATCTATAGCCAAAACAAAATTTATTTTTTAAAGTATCCATGGAAAATTGACTGCATACTGGCCACAAACCTAGTTGCCAAAAGTTGTAAAATATTAAGATCAATAATAAAAAGAAAATTTTAAAAACCCAAAGCTGAGAATTAACAACATAAATTTTAAATAATATATAGGTAGAAAAAATTCCAATAGAAATTATGAGATTTTGAAAATGATGATAATGAAAATATGATAAATTAAAATTTGATTATAACAAATCTACTAGAAGAATAATGTGTAACCTTAAAAACACACAATAATAGAAAATAAAAGGCTGAAATAAATGATATTTCATGAAGTAAGAAAAGAAACAACAAATTAAACCCGAAATATAAAAAGAAATCATACATACTGAAGTTAATAAGATAGAAAAATGTACGGAATATAAATAAAATTAAACCAGATTTCACCTTTTGCAAATGTTAATACAATCAATAAACACTTAGCAACTCTGATTTTACAAAGAAAGAGAGGGAGAGGAGGCACAAATTTCTCATATCAGGAATAAAAAAAGCACTATGTGTCTTACAAACATCAAAAAGTTAATGAAAAATATTAAGAGCATCTTTATAAGAATGAGAAAAATCCTAGGAAAACAAATCTGTAATTGGCATAAAGAGGAAACCTGTGTAAATCTGTATCTGCTTGTAAAAATAAATTTACAATTAATTAAAAATATTCCCTAAGAATATCTTAGTCCCAAATGCCTTTACCAATTAGTTATCACAAATACTTAAGGAAGAGATAAGAAAATTCACAAATAGGTTCTTCTATAAAATAAAAATATGTGGAATACTTTCCACTCTTTATATGAGAGAAAAAAATGGCACACAAAATTCACAAGGAAATTACAATAAAAAAATTACAGTCTAATTGCTACCATGAATACATAAGAAAGTAATTAACTAAAATATTAACAAAATAATTCCAATGGTATGTGAAAAGAAAAAAATATATCATGAACATGGTGCATTTTTCTCCAATGAAAAATTGGGTTTAACATTCAAAAATTCAGTAATTCAAGACGTTAATTGAATATAGTAAAACATATAATAATTTCAATAGATATGGAAAAAGTACATGCTAAATCCAACACCAGTTAATGATAAATACTTTAAATTTAAAAAGGTATGCCCTTAAACTAAAAATAGGAATATCCATAAAGTGCATACATCAAATTTTATATTTAGTAGTGAAATGTTAAAATATTTTCCATGAGTGAGATGAGGATTTCCAATATCTCCACTTATACTTTACATTGTCTAGCAAAATATTAGACAGGGTTGTAAGGTAAGAAAAATAACGTGTTTAAGTAAGAACTGAAAAGGAACAGATAACTAAGATTATCATCATTTACAGATAGCAAGTTTGTGTACTTAGAAAATTCAAAGTACATTACAGATAAACTTTTATAATTAGTAAATTTATCAAGATTAATAGGCACAAGATAAATATGACTATCAATTTTGCTCATATGTGTGCATGTATGTAAACACGTGTGTTTAGAAATTGTGCAAACATACAATTGGGCAGCTCACTTCTTTTCAAATTTTAAATGTCTTGCACAAAATAAAAATATTGAACTAGTTTCTGGTCCTCCTTCTTGTGTACACATCACTTGAGTACCTGAAGAAAGTTCCCGTAAGAAAATACAGAAACTCATAAATTTTTGTTTCTTAAAATTTCGGAGGTCTTTTTTTTTAATCCTTGGTACAGTTTATATCAAACCTTCCTTCCAGCTCCAAATTTCTGTGATGCAGTGATTTATGGATATCATCTACAAATCTGCATAATTTCATACTAGCTGAATATAGACCTTTACTATTTATTTTCTGCCTCCTGTAACACTGCTCCCTTACATCTTTTAATACTTATGGTCCATGAATATTCCTGGATCATAGAAATAACCTCCTATTGTTTTCAGATTTACTGAAATATTTTGTTGCTTAAAAATGCATTTAATTAAATGAATGCAGATTGGTTTTTTCCATCACTTACAATACCTCATGAGGATAAATCTCTTCACTCACTATCAGTCATTTTGCAGTAGTAACTGCAAATCTGCATTGTGCACATTTTACTGTGTTATTTGTATATAGATCCAGAATTTATCCATATTTTATTCCTTTTGTCATTCAACTTGTTGTCCTATGTCATCTAATGTATTTTCAATATATATCTCACTGACACTTTTTTCAAAGTTACAGTGTTCAATGTAATAGAGAACTGAAAATTAATATACAATGTCTTTACACAAAGAAAGTATATATATATATATTTGTATACATACATACATATATATTAGAAGTTAAAATGGAATCATCCATAGTTTTGGGTTTTCGTTGGTATTGTTTTTTGTTTTTTTGAGACAGAGTCTCGCTTTTTCACCCAGGCTGGAGTGCAGTGGCATGAACTCAACTCACTGCAACCTCCACCTTCCGGCTCAAGCGATCCTCCTGCCTAAGCCTCCTGAGCAGCTGGGACTACAGGTATGCACTGTCATGCCTAATTTTCAGTTTTCTTTGGTAGAGATGGGGTCTCCCTATGTTGCCCAGGCTGATCTAGAATCCCTGGGCTCAAGTGATCCACCTACCTGGGCCCCCCAAAGTGCTGGGATTACAGACAGGAGCCACCGAGCCTGGCCCATAGTTTTTAAGCACAGCATAACTAGGTTGTACAAGAGAGTAATGCCATATTGGCAGTGCCTTAAAAGCACCTGGTGTAAAAAAGGAATGATGTTTTTATCCATAAAAGTCATGCTTTTAGAATTTAGAAAAAAATAGATTAGCTGGGCGCGGTGGCTCACGCCTGTAATCCCAGCACTTTGGGAGGCCGAGGCGGGCAGATCACGAAGTCAGGAGATAGAGACCATCCTGGCTAACACGGTGAAAACCCGTCTCTACTAAAGACACAAAAAATTAGCCGGGCGCAGTGGCGGCGCCTGTATTCCCAGCTACTCGGAAGGCTGAGGCAGTAGAATGGCATGAACCCGGGAGGTGGAGCTTGCAGTGAGCCGAGATCGCACCACTGCACTCCAGCCTGGGCAACAAACCGAGACTCCATCTCAAAAAAAAAAAAGAAAAAGAAAAAAATAGAGTAATAGAATAATACATTTTTATTTGGCTTTGAGGAAAATGTAATGCTACCTTTCCAGTTTGCAAAGGAAGTGAGAGATCTTTTTCCAATTGATTAAAATATAAAACTTCATTGTGGTAGAAGAAAATGCAAACATTAACTGAGACTGAGAGGATGTGGCTCCACTGTTGTGTTTGTGACCTGGGGCCGTCTTTACAGTTGTGAAGGCCTTTGTCACTAATATATATTAAGGACTGTCAGTAATCTCACCTTGAACTCAGAGAAGATTTTATTATTTATATGGATGTTTAGATAAAGTGAACTTCTAATCTGTTATTTCAAAGTCACTTCACTCCCAAGAATGCAAGTTTTCACATCTGCGGAGTAAGGGGCTCCGATATTCCTCTCAACTCGAATTCTCTGTAAGTCTTTGTGCATAAATAATTATAATTCAAGCATTTTAGGATGTGACCATGGCAGAATTCAAGCAATTCAGAGAGGGAGGTGCTGATTTCTGAATGGGAGGGTAATTTCAGAATACAGATCTTAAAGGACTCAGGACTA
This sequence comes from Pongo pygmaeus, assembly GCF_028885625.2. Lineage (NCBI taxonomy): Eukaryota > Metazoa > Chordata > Mammalia > Primates > Hominidae > Pongo > Pongo pygmaeus. The sequence goes on along the minus strand of NC_072388.2, from coordinate 25,563,586 downwards.
TTGTCTATGGAGGAATATTCTAAACATAAGCAACGCAACATCACAAATTTTGATTTAAAAAGTATGCGGATTTAGGAAAGCATTCAAAATTATCTTGAATGGGTAAATCTAATGGGGCAAATATGTAGTGACATTGAGAACACTAAAGATATTGGATATAAACCATTAAATACTAGGAGGAAATTGTAGGCTTTGATAGAGGAAGATCTAATAAATAAAATAAATGTATGTGAAAAGGAAATGTATAAACTTTTTCCAGCAGTTATCTCAATGTTTGGTTCGAACCTGCTTATTCAGGCAGCACACAATGAATGGATAAGGCAATAAATATTCACACTAAACTGAGTTTATATGATCATGTAAATATTTTCCTAATAATTTTCTAATCATTACATTGCCTAAATGAGTGGCAAGAACATACTAGGTATTTAATCACTATCTTTTACCATGTTATTAATGATGATCATAGTATATGTGTACATAGATGGGAAGAAATGATTGCCAATATTAAAGAAAAGAGGAAGAAATACATTTTACTTTTTTACTGAGTGTACTTTTTAATATTTATTTTATATATATTTCTAATGGACAGATAAAATTGTATGTATTTACTATGTACAGGATATTGTTATGAAGTATATACACATTGTGGAATGTATAAAACTGTATATATTTGTCATTTACATATTTTGAAATATGTATACATTGCGAAATGACTAAATTGAGCTTATTAACATATATAGCCTCACATACTTATTACTGTTTTGTTCACATATTAAGAAAACTTAAAATCTACTCTCTTAGCAATTTTTAAGAATACAACGGTGTTATTAACTGTAGTCACCGTGTTGTACAATAGATCTTTTGAACATATTTGTCTTATCTAACTTAACTTTTGTATTCTTTAACCAACGTCTCTGCCATGGCCCCAGCATCTGATAGCCACCATAGTACTCTCTACATTTATGAGTTCAACTATTTTAGATTCCACATGTAAGCGTGATCTTATCTATTTCCTTTAGAACATCTGAAAAACAACTGCATTTATGCAATTTTCCTCAAAAGTAGAAGCAAGGAACAAAAATTAAAATTTACAAATAGGGGCTAGGCACGGTGGTTCACACCCGTAACCCTAGCACTTTGGGAGGCCGAGGTGGGTGGATTACTTGTGGTCAGGAGTTTGAGACCAGCCTGGCCAACATAGTGAAACCATGTCTCTACTAAAAATACAAATAATTAGCCAGGTGTGGTGCCACATGCCTATAATCCCAGCTACTCGGGAGGCTGAGTCAGGAGAATCGCTAAACCCGGGAGGCAAAGGTTGCAGTGAGCTGAGATCACACCATTGCACTCTAGCCTAGGTGACAGAGTGAGACTCCATCTCAAAAATAAATTAATTAGTTAATTTACAAATGAGACCTAGTTAAACTAAAGTGCTTCTGCACAGCAAAAGATATTATCAACAGAGTCAACAGACAACCTACAGAATAAGAGAAAATATTTGCAAACTATGCATCTAATAAAGGTCTAATAACAAAAATCTATAAGTAGTTTAAACATATCAACAAGAAAAAAACAAGGTAGCCCCATTAAAATAGGCAAAGGAAATAAACCTACTCGTCTCCAAAGAAGGCATACAAGCAGTCAACAAAATCATAAAAAAAATGCTTGTCATCAGTAATCTTCAGAGAAATGCAAATCAAAACCACAGTAAGATACCTTCTCACACCAGTCAGAACAGCTATTATTAAAAAGTCAGAAAATAATCGATGCTGGTGAGGCTACAGAGAAAAGGGAACTCTTGTACACTGTTGGTGGGAATGTAAATTAGTTCAGCCACTGTGGAAAGCAGTTTGGAGATTTCTCAATAACTTAAAACAGAGCTGCCATTCAACACAGCAATCCCATTACTAGGTATTTACCCAAAGGAAAATAAATCCTTCCCCCGAAAAGGCATATGCATCTGTATGTTCATTGCAATAGTATTCATAATAGCAAAGACATGCAATCAATATAGGTGCCTATCAATGGTGGATTGGATAAATAAAATATTATACATATACACCATCAAATACTATACAGCCATAATACAAAATGAAATCATGTCCTTTGCAGCGACATGGATGCAGCTAGAGATCACTATTCTAAGCAAATTGACACAGGAACAGAAAACCAAATACTGCAGGTTTTCACTTATAAGCGCAATCTAAACATTGAATATACATGAGCATAAAGAAGGAAACAATAGACACTGGAGACTACTAGATGGAGGAGGAAGAGAGGAGGTAGAGGCTCTAAAAACTACCTATTGGGTACTATTCTACTGGGTACTATGCTCACTACTTTGGTGACAGGGTCCAAACCTCAGCATCATGCAATATACTCATGTAACAAATCTGCAGGTGTACCCTGTAAATCTAAAATAAAATGTGAAGGAAAAAAAAGTAGAAGCAAGAATCTCTACATCATTACATCCCAAACAATGATGCAAAAGTTATAAAATAACTTTTATAAAAATTATCTATCATTAGTAATTGATTTTTTGCAAAATTTATTTCACATCTATGGCAACAATCAATTCGATAAATGTCATTGAAGTATATTTAATGACATATTTAAACTTCAAAATGATCTGTTTTAATACGTATGAAAAATATCAAAATCACCTTCAATAGATACGTTAAAATGCTCATTATCAAAATAGCAGCTATTTAAAATATCCAAACTAATAGCAATTAATTTCTTAAGAAAAATATTTTTGTAGTTTTAAATTCATGCTTATGCTTAAGTATACAATTATCTTATTTTTATTCAAATGCATGTTAGCACAAAACAAAAAAATACAAATTAAGTTATCTTAAAAAAATGCAGCACTTAATTTTATTAAATTACATCAAAACAGCCATTGTGTATATAGTCGCAGTTACTTTATGTTGATCTCAATTCAATTTTATTTCCATGGTGCTACACAATGTACCAGAAGTCAAATGTAATGGACATGGCACCATGCAATCAGACACTATTCCTAATATTCATAAAGTCAACTGTTTTCTGCTTCAGTGGTGCAGTGAATTAATTGTAATTGAGTGTATCTCAACATAAATTTTGAAATGGCTTGCTATATGCCTTCTATTAAAACTTGCATGAATTAAAAATTCATTAGATACCAAGTAAGTTACCGTAAATTTTCTTAAACCTCTCAAGTATTTTACGTAGTTTATATTCTTTCACCTTGATTTATACAAATTATTAGTGTGAGAATTAATGTCATCACATCCTATGTAAGATTATATCTTTCTTCATTCTATTATTTCTTTATGATTAAAATGTTACATTCTGAAATATGAGAAATGTTACTGGCAGTGTGGGTTTTGATGTATACATCTTATTAGGCCAAGAAGATGTCAAAGCGTTTTATTGCTCTGCCAAGAGAGTGAAAGACATAAAAAGACAAAATGTGAGCAAACGAATGAAAGGAAATTATCTTGGTGTCTCTTTAAAAATTAATTTATATTTTATCTTTATTCCTTTTAGTAGTTTAAATGTTTGACTTTAGAATAATCACATGATTTTTGTACTAAGATGGAGTTTTGATTTTTATAATAGACTTGTTTTTTTAATTTGTAAACAGCCAAATATCTATTTTCTCCTGTCTGTCTACCTAATAATACAAATGAACAACATCACTTTGTGCCTAGTCATAAACCTAAAAACATGTTATATTAGTTTTGTTTTATTTAAGGCACTTTTTAACTCTATGTTGATTTTTTTTAGGACACAAATATTCCTAGTCTAATACTCATGTATAAACCTGAACTATTTCCTTGGAGACAATAAAAATTAGATGACATCTCATTCATTAATTTAAAATTATGATTTAATTATTTATTTTGCTTATTTTTTTACCTTCCAATAATCTAAAATATAGATTTTAAAATTATAATAATTTATTAATTTGCTTTTACTGTTTGTGATTAATATTTAAGGTGACATCATCATTTTATGCTTATGTTTATGCTGTTTCACCATTTAACCAGTCTTGACTACTAATGTATAAATGTTTAAATATGTATTTTCTTTCTCTGATTTTCCACAGGCAATTCAAATTCAACTTGTCCCGATCTGAACATTTAATCTTTTTCAAGAATCTTGGTATTCTGTGATCCATGTCTTAGCAAAAGTCACTACCTTCAACTCAGTTTTACAAATCAGAAACCTGACATCATCTTTGATACCTCATTTACATTTAACTTCCATGGCTATTCAAATAACAATCCTATGAACTTCATATCTAAGTATTTCTTTAATTCATGGAGTTTTCTTTAACTCGATTGCCACCATCCTAGTCCATGTAACCATTATCTCTACATTGTTTATTTGTAAAAAATCCATAACCCATTTCCCAGCACTATTCTAAAGTCATTTAAATTCATTTTTATCCTGAGTTAAAATGACCTTTAAAAAATAACTTATCATATTATTTCTAGGCTCAACAACTTTTATGTCTGACACTGCCCTTTGTGTGGGGATCAACACACAAAATCCTGCATCCATAGAAGCGATCTGCATCTTTCTCCTGGAATGGCATACTTAACTGGCCTCTCTGCAGCCCAGCCACATAAGCACCCTTCCTTTGCTAACACAGTCTGTGTGCCTTTTTGTCTCTCAGCCTTTGCACTTAATGTTTTCACTGCCTAAAATTCTGTCTACTAAGTTGACTGTTAATTCTTAGTCAACCATAGCTCCCAAGGCTTATTGATGATAACAGGAACCTCTTTAGCTATCTACATGAAGAAGGGATTGTATCAGCAAAAGTGGGTCTTTTTAGAATATTGGGTGGGCATGGAGGAAAACCTCCCAAAACAAAACAGAATCAATGAATCAGGGATACTACTACCTCTAAGAAACTACCTGAAAAGGGGAGCATGAGTTGCTCCTTAAGAATTATTATTTATTAGTTTAGTTCTTAAACTAGTTAGGTGTCAGTAATCCAGAATCAAGACATTGCAATCACACAAATGACTTTTGACCATCAAGAGCCGAAGAGTGGAAAATAAAAGACCTTCCAAATCTCATATGATTCTGTTTTATTGGTAGAACCAAATTTGCATTTAAAACTATTCTAATAAAGTCTGTGAAGCTGGTTCTCCATAAGGATGATGGAATGTTGGCTGAACAACCCATCCACAGTTTCCATCAAGTCACCTTCCAGAGATCAACCTAAGTCACTCATAATTACTAAGTATTTGATTGCCTCAGTAGAATAGATAGACTGTAAATTTCACACAGGCAGGAGCCAGATCTCCTTTGTTCCTTGCTACATCCACAGCACCAAGTAACCCACTTTGCATGTGGCAAATACTCCACAAATATTGTATTGAATTAATCACCATGAGAATATAAACTATCATTGGGCATTGTATTCATTTTTTCATGGAAACAAATAATTTTCTCAAGTATCAAAATAATATAAAAACTTTGATAATGCCAGCTCAGTAAAGTAGGGGGAATTATTAATACATTGTGGTTTTTTTATAGAACACTAAATTGTCTTATTTTAATCTGTCTAGTTTAGCATTGAGAATTAACCAGAAACAAGCATTAGAAAAAAAAATTCTAAATAAAATTGGTAATTTCTCCGTAACTTCTTGTAATAGTCCATTCTCATGCTGCTAATAAACACATACCTGAAGTTGGGTAATTTATAAAAGAAATAAGTTTAATGGTCTCACAGTTTCATATGGCTGAGGAGGCCTCACAATCATGGCAGAAGGTGAAGGAAAAGCAAAGTCACTTCTTACATGGTGGCAGGCAAAAGAGCATGTGCAGGGGAACTCCCCTTTATAAAACAATCATATCTTGTGAGACTTATTCCCTATCACAAGAACAACATGGAAAAAAAAAACCTTCCACAATGATTCAATTACCTCCCACCAGATCCCTCCTACAACATGTGGGGATTATTAAAATTCAAGGTGAGATTTGGCTGGGGACACAGAGCCAAACCATATAATTCTGCTGCTGGTCCCTCCCAAATCTCATGTCCTCACATTTCAAAATGAATAATGCCTTCCCAACAATCCTCCAAAGTCTTAACTCATTTCAGCATTAACTCAAAAGTCCACAGTCCAAAGTTTCATCTGAGACAAAGCAAATCCCTTCTGCCTATGAGCCTATAAAATCAAAAGCAAGTTAGTTACTTCCTAGATACAATGGGAGTACAGGCATTGGGTAAATACAACTGTTCCAAACAGGAGGAATTGGCTAACATGTAGGGGCTACAGGCCCCGTGCATCTCCAAAATCCAACAGGGCAGTCAAATATAAAAGCTCCAAAATTATCTCCTTTCACTCCCTGTCTCATATCCAAGACATGTTGATGCAAGAGGTGGACTCCCACACCCTTGGACAGCTCCGCCCCTGTAGCTTTGCAGGGTACAGCCTACCTCCTGGCTGCTTTCACTGGCTGGCATTGAGTGTATGCAGCTTTTCCAGATGTGGGGTGCAAGATGTCAGTGGATCTACCATTCTGTGGTCTGGAGGATGGTGGCGCTCTTCTCATAGCTCCACTAGGCAGTGAATCAGTGGGGACTCTGTGTGGGGGCTCACACCTCACATTTCCCTTCTGCATTGCCCTAGCAGAGGTTCTCTATGAGGGCTCTGCCCCTGCAACATACCTCTGCCTGGACATCCAAGCGTTTTCTTACATCCTCTGAAATCTAGGGGGAGGTTCTCAAACCTCAATTCTTGACTTCTGTGCACCTGCAGGCTCATCACCATGTGGAAGCTCCCAATGCTTGGTACTTGCACCCTCTGAAGTGAAGGCACAAGCTGTACCTTGCTTGGCCCCTTTTAGCCAGGGCTGGAGCATCTGGGATGCAGGGCACCAAGTCCCTAGACTGTACACAGCAGACCCTGGCCCAGGAAACAATTTTTCCCTCCTAGGCCTCCAGGCATGTGATGGGACAGGCTGCCATGAAGGTCTCTGACATGCCCTGAAGACATTTTCCCCACGGTCTTGATGATTAGCATTTGGATCCTTGTTACTTATTTATACAAATTTCTGTAGCAAGCTTGAATATCTCCCCAGAAAATGGGATTTTCTTTTCTACTGCATAGTCAGGGGCAAATTTTTCAAACTTTTATGCTCTGCTTCCTCCTGAACACTTTGCTGCTTAGAAATTTGTTCCACAAATTACGCTAAATCAGCTCTCTCAAGTTCAAAGTTCCACAGATCTATAGGCAGGAGCAAAATGCCACCAGTCTCTTTGCATAGCGAGAGTGACTTTTACTCCACTCCCCAACAAGTTTCTCATCTCCATCTGAGACTACCTCAACATGGACTTCATTGTCCATATTCCTATCAGCATTTTGGCCAAAGTCATTCAGCAAATCTCTAGGAAGTTCCAAACTTTTCCACATTTTCCTATCTTCTTCTGAGCCCTCCAAACTGTTCCAACCTCTGCCTGTTACCCAGTTCCAAAGTTATTTCCATGTTTTCAGGTACATTTACAGCAATGCCCCACTCTACTGGTACCAATTTAGTGTATTAATCCATTCTCATGCTGCTAAAAAGACATACCCAAGGCAGAGTTATTTATTTATTATTTATTATTTTTATTTTGAGTTCCAGGGTACATGTGCAGGATGTGCAGGTTTGTTACACAGGTAAGAATGTGCCATGGAGGTTTGCTGCACTTATCAACCCATCATCTAGGTATTAAGCCCAGCATGCATTAGGTATTTTTTCTAATGCTCTCTCTCCCCAACCCTACCCCTTGACAGGCCCCACTGAGTTGTTCTCCTCCCTGTGTCCATGTGTTCTTATTGTTCACCTCCCACTTATAAGTGAGAACATGCATTGTTTGTTTTTCTCTTCCTGTGTTAGTTTGCTGAGGATAATGGCTTCCAGCTTAGTCCATGTCCCTGCAATCAACATGATCTTTTTCCTTTTTATGGCTGCATAGTATTCCATGGTATATATGTACCACATTTCTTTATCTAGTCTATCATTGATGGGCATTTGAGTTAATTCTATGTCTTTGCTATTGTGACTAGTGCTGCAATAAATATATGTGCACATGTAAGGAAAAAAGTTTAATAGACTCACAGCTCCACATGGCTGAGGATGCCTCAAAATCATGGCAGAATGCGAATGAAAAGCAAAATCATATCTTACATGGCATCTGACAAGAGGGCATGAGCAGGGGAGCTCTGCTTTATAAAACCATCAGATATCATGAGGCTTATTCACTATGACAAGAAGAGAACAAGAAAGACCAAACCCCATGATTCAATTACCTCCCACCAGGTTCCTCCCCCAACACATGGGGATTATTACAATTCAAGGTGAGATTTGGGTGAGGACTCATAGCCAAACCATATCAATCTTAAACATCTTCTTAATATTAAATAAAAGAAAGAAAAGAAAAGAAAAAAATCAGGATTATTAATGAAAATATATAGGCACAAAATCTTAATATCAACATTTAAAAAATTTGAATTTTACCTACATAGAATTGTATCTACATGCATAAATTAGCATGCAAATGAAAAAAGCCTTAATCATGTTGAAAATATGTCATATGGTAGCTTTTGAAATGGATTCTTCAGTTACTTTTAGAAACTATTAATTTTTTTCTTCAATTACTTTCAAATATAATGTATAAAACAAATAGAAAATAATCAAATAGAGAATACTAATTAAAACACAGAAATGTAAAGCAGAAAAAATAGGGAGTATTGCATAATTTACTGAGCCCTTCTTTCCCTGAACTTGAATTTTCCAATGTCTTACCAAATATTTCATTACATTGTATAGTAGAACTAATTTTAGTATAGAGAATTTCAGAAAGGCCACTGTCCACTATTTAGATTTCACATGATTTTTCAGTGTTGAAAGGTAGATAAGCATTTGTATGAGGAGCAATCACTGAAATTTCATTTAAATTGAGATTGTGGTAGGTTTGTATGATATAAACCTCATTTATTATCACATTTGACACTCATGAAACTCTCTAAATTAGATACCTCAATTTATATTTTCAGGGAACATAAATAATGAGCCAGCTCAATGTCACTCAAAAAGGACCTTTAGAACAATCCTTTAAAGACAGGTTGGGACGTTCCTCTCCACTCTACCAATGAACTTTCTATGAATATAATTTACGTTAAGGATCTAATGCAACAGAAGTGATGAGGATAGACTGCTGTAAGAAAATTCAAAATCTACAGTTAACTAATAATATGACATTTGGTGGGCTAAACTGCAGAATTTGGAAATAGATATTGTCAAACAGTGCCACAAGGTAATGCACAGATTGAGTTTTAGGACATATGAGGGGTGAGTTGGGTCCAGTCTCTTCTTTCTAGCAATTCCTGGTCAAAGTTACTGTCTCACATACAAATAAAAATGTTGAAATGAGTAAATAAATGAAAATTGTTTCATGAGGAAAAAAGAGGATTAATGGAAGCAGCAAGATATTAAACTTTGGCATCAAAGAGAATGCAATACTTTGACCAGTTAACCTGATACTTATTGTCGAGGAAATTTAATTCCAGACCAGATATATCTGCAAACGTTTACCTTATGCATTTTAGCAAAAGCTTTGGACATACAATTCATTTTTTAAAAGACTTAAATGTGAGTAGTATGAATGAAAAATCTAGCTTGACTTAAGGCTCTAGAATGTGAGCCCTCTTTTAAGAATCTTCTAAATTGAAATAAAACATTTTCCTGATTTAGCCACCAAATCCAATGCCAATCAAATAAATGAAAGTATTATGGAGAAAATGTGTCCCAAAATTAGAGGTTATTTCTAAGCATGAGTGTGGTCTAATTTTATCTTTTAGGTATCTGGGTAGAGTTTGTTGTGCTTGTAGTTTTTATTAGAACCGAACTGCATTCGGCAAACAATCCAATAACCCCATTGTAATTATATTACTCAAGGCTTTTGAGATTCAAGTCCTTAAAAGTCGTGGTCCTTACATGCCCCAAGGAAGTACCTTTATCTCAGGCCCATGAAGTGTTTTTCACTAGACTTTTGTTATTAAAGGCTTGCAATCATATAAGTATAGGAAAAATAAATACATATTATATTGCAAATCCCTAGAGAGCACAGTGCATAGAAAATGATCTTTTCATATCCTCCTCTTCTGGCTTGAGATAAATATAACATAATTGGGAAATGGCAGTTTCAGTAAAAGAGATTTAATTTGTGATTTTGCATTTTCAATTTTTTACCTATATAATTTTTAAATAAATTTCAAATTAGACATATAGTACAAAAGAGTTAGAAAAGTTAAAGGCTCTAAGCAGGGTCTTACCCTAACCCATCCTCATCCAATAACGTAGAGCTAAATACAAAAAGAAATGTCCATAAACATTGTACCCTAGTTGATAATTCTGAAATTACTTGTATACTAGAGTTGAGCAAATAAATAAGTAAATTGTAGAAAATAGAAACTAGGTGACTATGGAAAGAGGTAGAAGTCACAAATAATGAGGGAGAAAGCTAGAATAAGCCCTGGAAGACAGAGAGAGAGAGGTACAGATGGATACTTAAAGAAATGTTTCTATACATTTATTTGCATACATACATTTAGTATATATACATGTATGTCCTAGCTCTGTGTGCTAAGATGGCCTAGAAACAATGAAATTTCAGTAGAAATTATCACAGCTAACACCCACATATATCTTGGCTTCTAAATACTATTCTCTGATAAACTGTTATAGAAGATTCTTGGAGAAATGGCTGAGTCTGAAGCTAGGACAGAAAATACAAGCTCATCTTGGAATGTACTGCAGTAATAGAAAGAAAGGAAATGTCAACTTTGAGGCAAGATCTACTGATGAATGTTAAAATGAGTGAGCAAAACTTTAAAGAGAATAAGATATGCGTACGGTCTCAAGGGATCTTGCTCAAAATATTTAATAATTACTCTAGTGGTTTTAAAATATCTCCACAAATTATTTAATATTCTTCCCTCAAGGAGGTGGAGGAGCTTAATTCTTCCTCCTTAAGTGGTGGCTGGATTTAGTGGTTTGCTTCTTTAATAAATAAAATATGGGAAGGGACAAATCAAAACTTTACAGGAAAGAACCAGGAAAATACCACCTTACCCAAGTGATTAAGGCTAAAATCACCAGTAACATTCATGTTACTATCACGAAACTCTCCCCTGATACAATGTAAGAAAAGAAAGCACTTCATCTCTCTATCATTCTTACCCCAAAACCATAACCACATTCTTTAAGAAAGCATTAGAGAAATTCAACTGAAATACATTTTACTCTACTGGTAGGCATAAAAAATGAATGCCAAGATAAAAAACGAAAACAAAAACGGAAACAAGCCAAACCAAAACAAGAGCAAGGAAAGACTGAGAAAGTATCACAAATTAAAGGAGACTAAGAAGACCTGATGGCTGAGTGAATCATGATATCCTGTACTGAATCCTAGACCAGCAAAAAAAAATTTGTGACCGAACTTGTTGAATACAAAAAGAAGTTTGTAATTAATACATTTTACTAAAGTTAATTTCTGAGTTTTGATAAACACACCAGATTATGTGAGCTGTTAACCTTAGGAATAGCTAGAAGCAGAGCACATGGGAACTCTGTACTATCTTTGCAACTCTTCAGTAAGTCAAAAGTCGTATCGAAATAAAAGGTGAAAAATATTCTTTTTATCACTAATTGTGAGCTCACACTCAGCTTATGTCTTTTGTTTTCTGTTTTAATTATTTTATATTGTTTCCATTTTTCTAGGATATAACTGCATTTGACAAACTATTCCTTTATGTTTCTTTATAAGACTTCTGACTTCAAAAAAATTGACTGACAAAGTTCAAAAAAACTTATTCCCTGATCATTTCTTTATGTTGCCAATGTCACTCACATCCAAGATCTCTGACCTGCAATTCTTCTAACTAAATTTTTACAGCGTTGACTGTCATTCAAAGAAACATAAATCCCATCCTCTGGGAGTTATATGTGCTTTACGGAGAGCATTGCTATATTTCAAATGATTCTGTTTGTTTTATGATTCATCAGAAAAGTAAGCACATGAAAAAATAGCCTGAAATTCAGGCTAAGATAATGTATGTATTTTATTGATATAAGTCCCACTTATAAACCCATCATTTAGTGTTTATTGTTTTTAGAGCAGTAGATACATACAGCAGAACTGAAAAAGTAAAAGTGGCCATCCTATCCTCAAATAAATTACAGAATTAGCATGTAAGGATCATTGCAACTTTCATACATGAGTTTATGTATCCTGGAACATACTGATTTACAAGAATTGTATAAATTGATGCTTTTAAATGCCCTTGCCAATTAATACTAGTTGTTTTCAATGTCTGACTAGGGTATGAAAGAGAACTAAAATTGTTATTTAAAATACTTTTAAATAACTTAAGTTTTTTCAAATGCTCATGCTTACCAGGCATCTAAATGAGGCCCTTTTTTTTGGTCAATTCTATCCTAAGATGTTATTTATGGCCTCCAATTAGATAAAAAAGTTACTAAGGTAGTGAATTGGCCTCATAGGCTTCTCAAGGTGGTCTGTTTCTATCTTAAATTTCTACCGTGATGTTTCTTTGTTATGTATTATATAATCTAAGAGTGAGGTGAAAGCCCTGTGTCTGGGTCAAAGACAGTGTTAAGAATAAAATAGTGATATCCAGGTCCAGGGGAATCGAAGTAGATATAAGAAAGAGGTACTAACAAAAGTAATAAATAGCAAGCTGGTGTGATGGTACAGATAAAGATAAAGAAGTTTGAAAAATGTAGAGGTCAAGAAGGAAATGTTGTTCAGAAACAGTCTAGCAGTCAGACATCGGGAAGTATGCTCATGCTGGGGATCAATTTAGTCAAACTCAGATAAGGTTTTGGACAAGAAAATCAGATACAGCACATAAGAGATTTGAGGACCTTTGGTTTAAGTCAAATCTGACCTCAGAGAGGTACAGAATTTTCACTGTATCTTGCTGGAATAGGATTCACTGAATTTGACTAATCAGGGTAAGGAAAGTCCTGACTGCTGAATTAAAGCAATTCTCTTTTCCAAACCCGTATTCTGAAATATATAAAGTTGAATTCATTGTATTCATCCACACAATATAGTCTGTATTTTAAATTATCTTGTCTTTGATAAAGGCACTGATTTAACACACGATCACCCATGCTTAAATCCACAACCTATTTTTTAAATTTCTCACTCTCTTCCATGATAAATAGATAAGGGCTTCTACCCACAAATGTATTTGGCATTCATCTCCTTTCTTTTATGGTATTGATTTAGTTTCACCTCTCATCGTTTATTACAAGACACTTCAATAACCTCTTAGAAGTTTTTCTTGTTACACATCTTTTCCATATTTTATTAACTTCTTAAAAGACTGACACAATCATATCAACCATAGCTCAAGAAACTTTGCTTATAGAATGAGCTTAAACCTTAAAAACAAAATAGTATATACTTCTTAATCAAGCTGTAACATATACTTTCCTGCTCATGCAGACTTTGTTGACTTAAGTTGAATCACTTAATCTTCCCAACACCTTATACGTCTCTCCATATCTATCCAATTACTTACATTGATACTGCTCTAGTCATTTTGCCTGACCCTTACAGTTCAGCTTAAATGCCACCATCCCACCATTTCTTTTATCAAATACTTTTTTTCTAAGCCTACATACTACTATACATGATGTTCATATGTTTTACATTATAGTAATCATGTTGGCTTTCTTCATCAGTTGATTGTTAACTATTGAAGTGAGGAGCTCTTTCTGGTTCAGCTTTGTATAACTCAAAAACTATCCAGATGAAATAATTTATTGAGAATCAGACTGAGCAATCGGATAGAAAATTAGAATTTTTTTTTAATAGAAAGCTAAATAATAACAGAATAAGGAATGGATGTAAGGTAAGGTTTTTCAAAAGAGGAAAACCTCTAGTACACAGCATTCCCTAAAATATATCTAACATTAGCAGAAAAATCCAATTGCTAATTGATAAAACACTGATTTTGAGCATCTGACACTGAAAAAATAATATGCCTATGCTTGTTGCTCAAAATAGTGATTCTTTTTGCTAGCCAAATATTTTCCATATTTAACTCTCGGTTAAATTTAGAAAGTCATTAGAAAGTATATACCAGAGAGTAGCTAGAGTTGGCTACTCTAAACAAATTATCTAAATGAAGTATGTGCTTCCATAACTTACAGGCATGTCCCACAATTACCAGGATGGGAAGTATATAAATGTTTCATGCCTTGTAATCCCTTATTGCAAGATTATTATTTTCATCTAAGGGGAACTAATTGGAGATCCAACTTTAACTCATCTCTATCATCATCAACCAATCACAGTGGAATACTGTTCAGTAAATCACCTGAGTTTCATAACCATTTGTTGACTTGCACTATTTTTGCCATTTGACAGACCATGTATTTGTTGAGCTATAAAGAGTAAGCTGGTTGCTTTAATTTCACCCTAAAATACAGATAAAATCCTATCAATAGCAAGGGATAATTTTTCAAGAAAGAAAACAGGAACAAAAATAGCAGTTCATTCAGGAAGACAAAACAAAACAAACCATTCCACATTTTCTAAAATCCTGGACCTTCAGGTCAGTGCAGCTATTGTGGGACATCATTTCAGAATTCTGTTAGTTGTACTGTTATTCACAGCTTTTCAGCACCTCAACATATGTCCATCTATCTCCTTTCTATCTTCCATTTATCTATCTATCATCTATATATCTCTGTCTATATCTCTATCTGTCATCTATATCATCTCTCTAATTAAATGTAAATGAAAGTGTCCCTTTAGTTCAGTTATTGTGGCAGAGATAGTACTGTCATGTCAATCTCATATTCCATGTTTTTTACTGCATTACCTAACCTACCTGTAGTTACGTGATGACTTGTGAATATTTCAAATCAATAGGCTATGATTGGCACACACATATTCTGACAAATAGTGGAGATGAGCTCTTTGTGTAATTTCTTACCTCATCACAGTAATCAAGGAGATCACAAGATAGAAGCAATTAGCATAATTCCATCTTGTTTTGAGGTCCTGAATAGGTAGTAGGAATCACCATGGATTTACCACCTATGATAAATGAACCATTATGTTCAGCTGCTCAGATGTTGGGGCTGTTTGCTGTTGTAGAATACCCTAACCTATTCCGTCTGTGCTTTACTAAAAAAGGGAGACTCACCATATACTGTTCATACTTATGATGTTCACAGATAATCAAAAAATCGATATTTTCAAAAATCTACTCTAGAAATAGGGCACATCAAAAATCATTATTAAAGGGCTCTTTCTGCATCATATACTGTGCACATTTGCATTACAAATATGGTGGTTCTGTGATTCTCAATCCTGGGAAATATATATGTACATGTGCATATATATATATTCATATATATGTCATTCACATTAGTTTTTATATCAACCTCTCAATTCACATTAATTAAATCACAATGTTTCATTTGATCTTGGGCATCTAGATTTTTTAAGTTCTTCTGACTCCGGTTCATACTGAAGGTTAAGAACCACTATGGAGTACAGTTATAGTCTGAAATGTTTGCTTGCTTTTGGATAAATATATGTCAAAATTTTAGGAAAATAGTTTTACAGTACATATGTTCTATAATAAATAATAACATTAAGTAATAATAATAGACGTGAAAACACCAGCTGACTCATCTTTATTTCTGTAATAACACCTAACTCATTTTTAGTAATTGTCTGAATCTAGTAAACATATATATCAGTGGAAAAACACAGATTTTGAATCAAATAAATTTATGTTCCAATATCAGTCCTCCACTTACTCACTGTGTGGCCTGAGGTAATTTCTTAGTCTCTTTGATGCTACCTTCCTCTTCTGGAAACTTGAGGTAATACCCTTCTTACAGTGTTGCTCTAGGATTATGTGAAAGAATTTTTGTAAGACCGAATCAAACTATCTTAAAGTTGCTTGACAAAATTAGGTACTTTGATATAATATCAGGAGTGCGGAAGCTGCATGATGTCTCAAGAATACATCTCACAGTAGTTTTCCTATGCTGGAACTTCCAAAATTGAAGGCCTGTTCTTTTGGTTGAGGTTGTGCTTCCTGTTTGAATTTCATATACAGTTGGTAACACATTATATACAGAATGGTAACACACTATTCTCCATCAAGAGTGTATTTCCTTCCAGCAGTGCCTTCCTGTTCTCTTCAGAATTCTATGAGCAATATATATGTATATGTGTGCGTGTGTGTGTATAAATATATATAAATATATAAATATACATAAATATATAAATATACATAAATATATGTAAATATATATAAATATACATAAATATATATGAATATATATGAATATACATGAATATATATAAATATATATAAATATATATAAATATATAAATATGTATAAATATATATAAATATATAAATATATATATAAATATATAAAAATATATATAAATATATATAAATATATATATAAATATATATAAATATATATAAATATGTATAAATATATATAAATATATATAAATATATATAAATATATATAAAAATATATAAATATATATAAATATCTATAAATATATATAAATATCTATAAATATATATAAATATGTATAAATATATATAAATATATATAAATATATATAAATATATATAAAAATATATAAAAATATATAAATATATAAATATATATAAAAATATGTATAAATATATAAAAATATATATAAATATATGTATAAATATATATAAATATATATAAATATATATAAATATATAACTATATATAAAAATATATAAAAATATATGTATATAAATATATATGTATATAAATATATATAAATATATGTATATATATAAATATATGTATATATAAATATATATGTATATAAATATACAAATATATATAAATATATGTATATATAAATATATGTATATACATATATAAATATATATAAATATATGTATATATAAATATATGTATATACATATATAAATACATAAATATATGTATATATAAATATATGTATATACATATATAAATATATATGTATATAAATATATATAAATATATGTATATAAATATATATAAATATATATAAATATATAAAAATATATATAAATATATGTATATACATATATATAAATATATGTATATACATATATAAATATATATAAATATATATAAATATATATAAATATATGTATATACATATATATAAATATATGTATATACATATATAAATATATATAAATATATATAAATATATATAAATATATGTATATACATATATATAAATATATGTATATACATATATATAAATATATAAATATATAAAAAATATAAATATATATAAATATATAAATATATAGAAATATATGTATATAAATATATATAAACATATGTATATACATATATAAATATATATAAATATATAAAAAATATAAATATATAAATATATAAATATATATAATATATAAATATATAAATATATAATATATAAATATATATAATATATAAATATATAAATATATATAATATATAAATATATAAATATATATAAAATATATAAATATATAAATATATTTATAAAATATATAAATATATAAATATATTTATAAAATATATAAATATATATAAAATATATAAATATATAAATATATTTATAAAATATATAAATATTTATAAAATATATAAATATATATAAAATATATATAAAATATATATAAATATATATAAATATATATAAAAATATATTTTCATATATATATATATTCTTTTCCATATATATATGGAAAAACATTTGGCCATGAGCTTTTTAGAGAACAGACATTAAATGGCAGTAAGGTAGATAAATGACTTAGAAAAAGCAAGAGTTATCTTTGTTCTTGAAAATAGATCTATAGAAACATGTCTTAGAAAGAAAGTGCTCTCCAGATGACTTGATAATTTGAATATTATTTATTCTTATTAAGCTCTTGGCTCTTCTTTGACAAACTTCCATTCCATCTGAGACCGTTGTGTGGTGCTATGTAGGGAAAGTTTTTTAGATTTGAAAAATACCTCGCTTTCTGGGAACTTTTGTGACGATTGGTAGAAGAGGATGAATATAAATTAATTTGTGATAAAATTGATAAGAAAATAAAGACATATGAAAGTAATTTTAATAGGTATACCAGCAATGAGCTATGAAAAAAGAAGTAATGATTCACAATGACATTCATCAATTAAAGGAATAATTTCTCATCAAGTAAATTTTCATCTCTTTTTATGAACTAATAAAATAAGAAAAAATGTGTTTGTGTGAGGCAGGCAAGGGGACAGAAAAGAATGATGAGAAGAGATACGTTATTTTTGCTGCTCCAGATTCTTAATGTCATAACATGAGATAATAGACTTCATAAGACCATGCAAACATCTCAGCCATTTGCTACGTTCATAGAAGGTGTTCAAGCTGTTGAAAGAATAAATCAATGACTAAATGAGTGTTTTAAGTCAATCACCACTGACTTTGTCAGTCTCCCTAAGCCTGATCAATAATTATTTGCCTTTAAATCTCTGGTAGTTTATGGATCTTACAGACTGTTGAATTGATTTGACAGAATATGGAGATTAGTTCTAGAAATGACCTTGTAAAACAATGTTCTCAAAATGGAAACATTTATGAAGATATATTTTTGAGACATTAAGCAAAATAAAAAGGATGAGTATACCTTCCATAGAGATGACAACAAAATTTACACACATGCACATAATCCAAATTAAGTGAAGGACTATCACCATTTAAGAAAATAGGTATTCATGTATTTGACAGTGTATAAAGTGATATTTTTAGTCTGTCTCAATACCTTGAATAAAAGTCCTCCTTATGACAGGACTTGGTCACAATTAACGTTGTATTTACTATTTACTATTTTTATAAAGTCCCAGATTGCACTAAAGTTGCTCTTGAAGGTTGAAGAGATACACGCAAAAAGAATTGGTAATATTTTGTTTTGTCCGGTATACAGTTCTTTACACTATACAAATGCAGGGGAAAAATTTAATAGTGAAGGCATATTTAGGTAGTTACATTTATATTTATTTAATTTTTTTCATAATAAAATTTTCTGTTAGAAACTTGAACTGTAGCTTTTTGAGGAAGTCAAGTGATTAAAAGAACCTAATGAGGAAAAGAATCAATGGCCCAGAAGAACTGAAATTAGAATTAAGCATTAATTGATTTTGAAAAATCAGATTCAAAGAGAATATTAAATGCTATTCCTCTGAAACCATGAAGCTTATAGTAATAAAATGAGTGGGTATTGCTCCTAAAGTGGAATATTTTGATTAGATAGATTTCAAGTTTCCAGTGGTTGATTTTGAAGAAAGTTTTTCTGAGGGACATCAATGAAGTCTTCCTTCATTAATGAAAATAACATAAAGCCAATGAGAGAAAGCTCCTTACAGGAAGGAAAACAAACTCAAGATCTCGTATAATCACTATCTTTTTATAAAAGTATGCATATCATCAGGTATTATAAGCACAAATATGTTCTAGTTATAAATAAAATGACTAATTTGGTCTTTCAAAGTCTCTTCCCATCTTATCTTTGCTTTTATGTGTAATTAGATTTTCATATTTTGCTTTTGCCTTCAGAATCAAACAGTTATAATCTAATACGCTGCTGTTAAAAGAGTGAAACAGAGTAAAGGTGTTGTGCAAATACTTTCAACTTCTTACCTACTGAAAAGTATAATCTTGCCTTTGTACTCTAAAAACAGAGAATTTTCACAATTAATGTTGTTGAGAAATTAGCCAGCCTATTGTAACCATCTTTTATTGTTTATGAAGTATCTTAGATGAGCAGATGTGTTTATGTAATTTGGTTTGATAATTTATACTAAATACAAAATTCTTCGTGAGTGCCAAAAATAACAGGTGCTGAATAAAAGAACTCTAAGGAAGCTTTATTGAATTTCATCAATTTATCATTTAAAAGTGAAGAGTATATGACAGAATAAAACTGTAGGCATTAATAAAGCACCAGGGTGCTTGATAAGCATATATTCAAAAAAGAGAGAACAATTATTTAGATAAGACTGTATCCTCTGAAAGTCCTTTCTCTCTTTTCTCCCTCTCTCTCTTGCTCTCTCTCTCTCTATATATATACACATACATACATATATACACAGAGAGAAATATATATGTAGATATATAGAAAAATATATCTAGAGAGAAAGAAACTGTCATAGGATGCGGCCTTATTCAAATAGATTTTTGTTTCCCTTTGAATGTATGTTTAAGTTTCCTAGCGTTTATTAATGCATGCAGCTAGTCTCCAAAGAGAGAAAGAGAATAATTTTTGTTTGTTTGTTTTCTTGTTTGTTTGTTTTGCCTGCACAACAGATTAACTGAGTGCATGGATGACTGAATTTCATCATTGATGGTATACATTAAAGTCAATATAAGAATAGCTCATGAAAATGAAATCACCATAGAGTTAATGGAATATGTTCGGATTACATGAGCTAATATTAATCTGGGGGACAGCTAGAGTCTTATTCAAAGTTATTATTTCTTTGAAAATCTCTATGAACTTTTTACATCTATACTATTTACATGGACACAGCCTTCTGTGCTGTATGATGTTAAGATATTAATAGTAATATGAAAAAGCTTTCCTTCCTGACTCAAACAGGTCTCATCTTTCCAACAACAACAAAAAACTATAGCTAATATATCTGGAAATGGTACTTTTAGAATATGAATTTAAAATTATTAGTACAAATCTTATGTAATATAGCAATGAAAAACAAACTTTCAAAATAAATAGCACATTCCTAAATTGTACTAAATTTTTTTCCGCAGGTTCAAGTAGAAATTTATTACATTGCTTTGCCTCAGAGTAACCATAATGATAATGAGTTATCAGTATAGTGGGCCAGTTTTCACTGAATTGAGGTACCCTATGCAGTAAGCCATAGCACTACTGTTATAACATTCCATCAATGACAGTTGATTCTGGAAGTTCCCAGCTAATTTTGAAGCAAAGAAAGATGTTAAAGAATTAGAATTGCAAAATAATTCTGCAAACTTGTGGTCATAATTTTTGAAAAGGTATATGTTTGCATGCATATTTTTAGAT
This sequence comes from Pongo pygmaeus, assembly GCF_028885625.2. Classification (NCBI taxonomy): domain Eukaryota; kingdom Metazoa; phylum Chordata; class Mammalia; order Primates; family Hominidae; genus Pongo; species Pongo pygmaeus. The sequence goes on along the minus strand of NC_072388.2, from coordinate 25,542,410 downwards.
GAAGCTTGAATTAATTTATCTATTATGTGAATTCAAAGGTTTCTTCTTTCATTTCTACATTTCCCATTTTGAATATTTCAATCTAAACCCTCCCCTATAATAGGACAAGACTTTGGCTGCTCCCACAGTACCACATTTTGAATGAGTCGGTACCTTTTGCTTTGCTCTGGCTCTGTGGTTTATATAGATTAACTTGATGCCTCCTTTGTTGCCTAAAAATATTTAACCAAAAGAAAATTTTATTTTGTGATTATTAAGCACAAACTCTTGTGTCAGACTTCCTACATTCCAAATCTTGCTGTACCACTCAGTGACTATAGACAAGATGGCTTTTCTCCTCTCCTCTCCTCTCCTCCCCTCTCCTCTACTCTCCTCTCTTCTCCTCTCCTCTTCTTTTCCTTTCTTTTGTTTCTTTTCTTTTTTCCAGATACCATATTGCTCTGTCACCCAGGCTGGGGTACAGTGGCGTGATGGTGGTTCACTGCAGCCTCAAACTCCCAGGCTCAAGCAATCCTTTTGCTTCAGCTTCCTGAGTAGCTGGAAGTACAGATGCATGCTGCCACACCCAGCTAATTTTTTTCCCCTTTTGTGGAGACGGGGGTCTTGATATGTTGACGAGGCTAGTTTCAAACTCCTGGCATCAGGCAGTCCTCCCACCTCGACCTCCCAAAGGGCTGATATTACAGGCGTAAACCACCATATTCAGCCAAGACACCATTTCTAAACCTTGATTTCCACTGTCGTAAAATGACTATTAATACTTCAGATCCATTTCTTTGGGTCTTTGTTTTAGGTGACATAATAGATAGTCTTCAATATTAGCTATTATAATTATTTTACTCTTGTGGCCCACAGTGGTTCATTTGCTTCTCTTAATTCTCATGCTGATTATTTCCTGTGTCATTGGGCATACAGACATTTATTTGTGTCATGATGAGATTATAGCTTTATTGAAAGTGGGTACTGTTCTTTATATTTCACAAGTATTATTCATAGCCAAAGGTCCTCCACAGTGAAAATAGAAAACATGGTATCTTAGCACTCTCTTGCTGATCTCATTGTGGCTAAGGTGAAAGACAGTGAATTGAATAATTGCAAAACAAAACAAAATAAACCTACAATTTTTAAAACTACAATATAAAAGCAGTATGCTCTGCAATTTCAAGTATTTTATCTTAGTTAATTTTCACAGAACATGCTATGATTCTTACAGCTAATGTATTGGAGACGGGCTACAAATATAGATCTCTTTCATTACCAAACATGGGCAAAGCCTACCTAGATGTCAGAAAACTGGCATAGGTAAAAACATTCCTATTTTTGTTTATAGAATTATATACCTTTAACTCCAATTATAGCATTTTATAGCACAATAAACATACCATATAACCTGAGCCATATAAGTTACTAATCTGTATTCTTATTTAGCTAAAGAGAATCAAAACCTGAGAGCTTTTTATGTTTGATTCGGTAAAGTGGTTGTCAGTAAATAGTCTCATTCTTTTTCAAATAAGTTTTAGGATAAACAAAAGACTTCAGTTAAAATATCCAGTCCACTTACATATATGATGACTGAGACTTGGGCCTGGGTTTACAAAACAATAAGAGGGTTTTTTGAGTTTACAAAACAATATGAAGGTTTTTTTTTTCATTCTCTAGTAATACCACTTAACGTCTATAATTAAAGGAATAAAGGACAGTATTTTTTTATTTTTAGCTATCACCAGCATCCAAGTTGTTTTACATATCTGAAATGTATCTACATTGAGACTGAGTTTAAAAAGCAAACATTTACCAGGAGCAATAGATGTATGGCTCTGATACATTTGTAGAGCAATTTTATATTTGCCCCTAAAGGACAATTGGCTTTGTAACCAACATGATTTATCATGGAATGACAAAATGGGAATGAGCTTGAGATTCCATAAACTCCATTTTTTCCCTCCAAATAGAACCCAAACTAATTTATCTGAAGCAGATAAGAGTATTTCAAAGTGACCAAAAGGTTGTAATGTGGACTGCTGCTCTGTGACCAGCACTATAGTTCTGCTAGAGAATGAATTGGTCAGTGAAGCCACGACATGAAAAATTGGTTACTGTAAGAATCCCTTTCTGGAGAGGTAACCTTTTATTCTGCACAAGACACCCACTGCTGGTGTGAGTTAATGCATCAGTTGTTCAGTACAAAGCCACAGAAACCATTTTCATCCTGAAAATCAGAAGCAAAAACAAAACAAAAAAAGACTTAAATGAGCAAAAGAAAGTCTTATAATATCACAGAATACATGTTTTTACTGAATATCAATTTTCTACTCAGACTTCATTCAGGAAGTTATTTATTTTTATTAAAGCAAACAAAACAACAACAACAACAAAATTCTCCATTGCTGCATCAATGTGCAGAAAAATAGGACCCAGCATGCTCAGGTCAGTCAGTAAAAAGCAACAACAAATACGTTTGCAAAGAACTTCCACTTTCCAGTTCTGTATATAAGGGGCTTAGATATTGCCACTCCAACCTAACAACAAGTAAAAACCAAACAGACCGAAAAATTAAAAACACTTTTTGGTTGCCTAAGAGCAGTGAGGACACAGGGCAAATTGCTGCCCTCAAGATGGAAGTGATAGACAAGTGAATAGAGGGAAGAATGGCTTACTGGGGCAGAAACCGCCATGGGGACCAGTGCCATGGTGGGTTAGCAAAATATGTACTGTAATTGATCCATTGTTGGGGGCTTAGTGTGGATAAGTCTGGCAGTTAAAAACTCTAAATGAATCCAGTCATATGAGGGTCTCCCACAACAGTGTGAGATTTACCTCTAGGAGATCAACCAGGTTTCCAGAGTAAATATTGGAGAAAAATCTCCTGGTGCTACCGGCAGGGGGAGGGAAAAATGAGCGATACTGAAGTACGCCAAAACACTCTGTTCTTAGAAAGGCCTGCTCTCAGGAGAAACTAGTCTACCTCATCCTAACCTGTTGGGGTATTATCAGAGTCTAATTGATCTGGAGGAAGGGAAAGACCCAACTCCAGCCCACTCTAGCTATCCTGCCCTTGCTGAGAAAGATGAAAAAAACAAAACAAAATGGGGAAACACGTGTGAAGTTCATAGTTCTGAGGCTCAGGCTCACTACAAGACTGAGACTATAGGATTGTGAAATGCTTCCATTCCCCCGACATTTTACTGTCACAGTACTAAGAGCCTACTTATAGCATTTCCTCTTACCCAGTACATCATGTCTCACAATCAAGAAAAAATTACGAGGCACATTGAAAGGCAAAACATGACAATTTGAAGATACAGAGCCAGAATCAGAACCAGACATGATAGAAATGCTGGGATTATAACACCAGGAATCTAAAACAACTATGATTGATATGCCAAGTGCTATAATGGATAAAGTAGACAGCATACAAAACCAGATAAGAAATGTCAGAAGAGAGATGGAAATCTGAACACCAAAAAGAAGTGATAGAGATAAAAAAAAAATACTGTAGTAGAAATGAAGAATGTTGTTGATGAACTTATCAGTAGACTCAACATGGCTGAAGACAAAATCTATGAGCTTGAGAATTAGCAACAGAAACCTTGGAAACTAGAAAGAAAGAGAACACAGGCTGAGTAAAATGGAGTGGAGTATCCAAAGACTGTGGGTTACATATATTTATTTATAAATAAAATGAATGATAGCAATGATACAAAGGACAGTGTAAAGGAATTAGGATTATTAGGTTATTATTAGGCACATGCACTACCTAAGAAGGGATACAGTGTTATTTCAAAGTGGACTTTGATTCATTGGAAATGTATATTGCAAACTCTAAAACAACCATTTAAAAAAGTATTTAAATAAGTATAATTGATATGCTAAGAAAGGAAAAAAATTAAATCATATAAAATGTTCAATTAAAGTCAAGAAAGACAGAAAAAGAGTCAAAGAAAAAAATGGAACAAAGAACAAGTGCAGCAAATAAAAAATGAGTAAACACATATGATAGTTATTAATCTAACTGTATCAATAGTCAGTTGGAACTGATTATTTTCAATTTCCTAAATGTACCTATTAAAAGACAGAGATTGTCAGAATAGATCTGAAAATAATACTCAACTATAAGTTGTCTACAAATGAACCTCACTTTAAATATAAAGGCACATATATATTGAAAGTAAATCAGTGGAGAAAAATAAACCATACAAACACGTATCAAAAGAAAGTAGGAGTAGCTATATTATTCTGAATAGTGTAAACTTCAAAGCAAGCAAAATTATTGTGGATAAAAAAGGCATAATATAATGAGAAAGGAATCAATTATCTAAAAAGACATAACCATCCTTAATATGTAGACAATGAAAAAAAGCATCAAACTATGTGAGGCAAAAACTAACAAAACTGTGAGAAGAAAGAAATGAATCCACTGTGACAGTTGGGGACTTTGACACCCCACTATCAAAAATGGAAAATGGGCAAATCCAGCAAGTAGAAAATAAGTGATGACATAGTTGAACAAAACACCAACAATCAACTGGGTAAAATCAACATCTACATACTACCCAACAACAGCAGGATTCACATTCTTCTCAAGTTCTTATGAAACACTCCCTCAAAAAGGCCACATTATGAGCAACAATACACACATAAAATAATTTAAAAGAATATGTTTGCTCTCAGACTCCAAAGAATTAAACTAAAAATCATTTAAAGAAGGATTACCGGATATAATTTCTTAGGAATATCAAATACCAAAACTATGTTACTTAATAAATTTTTAGAAATTATGGATTTAATTATGGCTCTACCCTTTATGTAAAAGGTGGCAGCCATTTCCAAATATGGATTGTTTACTCAACCATATTTACTAAGTGAGTTCTGTATTCTATGTTTTATATTAGACCTGGGGACTCAACAATAAACCAGACCAGTATGGCTCTATCTTCATGAAGAGCATACACAATAATTCAGGACTCATAGAAGTCAATGAGCAGAACACGGAAGACCCAACCTGAAGAAATTCCATATATGTGCTGCTCCTGTGTTAGTGTTTTAAATAATTTATATAAAAGGACAGAAACCTAGAAATTCATATCAGAATCTATCTATATATCACTTGTAGTTTTTAAATATAATCATGGGTATGTTTTATATGTATATTATTATTTTGTATTATAGTTTTAGCCATCAAACTTTTAAAGAATTTAACTTACAATTACATTTCATTATATTTTACAGAATTTTCCTTAGGATGATATTCCAGGCTTGTCACGTGAAAGCCTCTTTTACAAGAAATATTATATTAATATTATCATCTTCAAAATGTTGCTGTCTTTATTTTCCACTAAATTCTTACTGTTTTTGTCCTTACCTTCAAAAATATCAGAATAGCATGTTGAGTAATAAGACCACATTTAGATCTCAAAATTTCTAATGTTTAACTGAGTCTTAATCATAATAACATTTTCTATAATGTAATGCTTAACACTATTGACTGCATAATTCATGGCTAATTTTATGACATAGCTTTTTTTATCTCCACTTATTTCTCAGTTGGGCCGTGGAATCAAGAAAGAGGGCACCATCAGGTGGTGCTGCTTCCTGAGCCAGGAGAACTGGCACATAGATCTGATTTGCCATCTACTAAGAATCCCATTAGCAATATTTTTTTCATAGCCTTGTCTCTAACACCTCAACAAAAAGAGTTTAAAACGTGCGAAACATAATAATGTGGACATTTAATTAATCATAGTTTGCAGATATTGAATTGTTCTTGCCAAATCTTTAGAATGTTAGAACTGTGATCTGAGTATCTTAGATTAGAAAAATATTTGTGTGGGAGAAATATAATCCTATATTTCACCACACAGATCAGAGTCGCATTAGATATTTGAAATATTTCAGTAAATACAGTGCTTTCGGGAAGAAGAAAAAGCCTATGCCCCCAAGCAAATTTATTTTAATTTAATTAGAGAAACTCCTCCAAGGATGCTCTATAAATAACGTGAGATAAGATATGTACAGTAAATTGAAGTAGTTTGACTCAATAATAGAAAAGCAAATATTTTCTTAGTAAAAGTTAAAGATGATATTGTACTGGGTTGAAAGTCCAAGAAAATTATATTATTAATCCATATCAAAACAAATCTAAAATGTGATTTGTGTTTTTCCCTATCTCAATAACTATTTTTGGCCCTTTAATTAATCAGGTCAAAACTACACATAATATCCAAGTCACGTAACTGGATTATTTAGTATTTTTTTAGTTTGTATATGTGTTTGTTTTAAAATACACAGAGGAGGAATAATAGACTTTTTTAGGGTCTCAGATTTTAACTCTCAATTTTGAAGAGCTTGTCAGAACATCTATTTCCACTGAAGGTCACAACTTTAAATTTGATTATTACCAAAGGAAATCTACCGATAAATTGACAGCTTAAGCCTGTGATTTTCATTCAGTTACCTCATTTCTATTGATTGTTCTTTGAAAAGACCTTCACATCTGCATTACAATTTTGCTCTCACATTAATATGTAACCACTTTTGGCTGCTTCCAAGAAAAGTTAAGAGCTTGCCAAGAAAGAGTTTATGAAATTTAATTTTGAAAATAGTGTCCTTAATGTAACAGTGTTTTAAATGCTGACTCCATTTTACTAGACATATTGACATCTACTTACTCAATTTACTGACCTTGACAGAGCTATAAATTACAGTGAGGAATACTATCAGAATTATGGCCAGAATTTTTCACCTTCTCTTTATGTTTTCAAATAGAAGAACTGTAATGCTCATTCTGAAAATATTCTCATATGGACTATTTTGCTTCAGTCCCTTAATCTGCAAAATGTAATTATTTTTCTAGTTGGTTAATGCATGCTTTGATTTCAAGGAAAGCATGACACTAGACACTTGTAAAATTATAATCATGTTTGTAGTTTTGACATAACTTAATCAACAGTCTCTCACACATGATACTAGGTGTCAAATGCCTCCCATATGTTTTCTGCTCACACCCTGAACCAGCTATCCAAATGAATAGATTTAATGAGTTACACTTGGTTATGACAGAAAACTAAGTAAAACATAATAAAAACCTCCTCAACCAAGGATTAAAATGATCAGAATAATTTTGTGTAATTCTGAATTATAAACATTTTTCTGGAAGCATGAAGTTTTACTAACAGCTACTTAGTAAAACTGGAATAAATATTATGTATTAAATACTGATAGATCATTTTTTATACAACTGAATAACAATACCTTGTCATTTTTAGATAAGTTTCAATGTGAAAATGTACTTTTAGGGTTTGGTTTTACAACACTTTTTTCTTGTGTTAATTTTAAATATTCACCCTTTGAACCTATGTGTTTATTCAACTTACAAGAATTAATGAAAAATTCAGGATATGTTCCTACCTAATCATGTACAAATGTTTTTTTACAAAAATTAAAGCTTTAAAAATATTTTATTTTACCTCCTAGATATTTTGTAGGCAATACTTAATATATATTTATTGTTTGCATAGCCAAAGGAAGAAAAATCAAGTAGTTGTGTTTGTTATTTATGGTATATAAATAGTTAAATAATAAGAATATATTCACAATGATTTTATGTACAATCAAACTACACTGTCTAAAAATGTAACTAAGAATCTTATATGAGCTTTCTAGTTAGAACTGCTTCCCATCTGAATGTTTTGCTATAATTGTGATAAATGACCAACTAGAGCAAAAGTTCAAAAATATAACTTAAATTTAATTAGCCAATGAAAGGTCTAAGTCCTGTCATCATATTTCATGACTACAGTCGGTTCCTAATTTATTGTATAGTTATGGGAAGAAGCCCATACAAAACTTTACTCATATAAAACTAATCTGTAATATTTTAAGGGACATTCAATGTGTCCTGTAGTTAGTGCTTTTTATTTTAAAAAAAGCAAGATAAAATTTGCTGACATGCTTGTAACACAAACCCTTGATGATGTTGTTTAATTCATGAGCCTCAAATCCATTTATTCCATTTCTAGCCAGTAAACTTTTAGTTTTAGTTTCACATGGCATTTAGGACAAAGTCCAAAGGCTTTAAGATGGCAATAAATCTCCACATTACGTTGTCCCAGTGTCACCTCCCACCACTCTGAAATGTGCATGCTAGGTACCTGCAATATGAAAATGCCTGAAGTTCTCACACACACCTGGTTCTTTCTTACTCCGTTGCCAGATTTCTCATGGTGTTCCTTCACCGAGACTCTCTTTGGCTTGGTTAAATTCGTGTTATTAATTTGCGGTCATGCATTAGGACTGAGCTAAAAATCACCTGGGATAAGCCATCTCTAATACTCTAAACCGGAGTAATCTAACTGGTCTCATCTTCTTGCCAGCCCCAGAACCTAGGCATACTTGTAGTATGGCATTATAATTTATTTTTCTATTTACAGCACACCAAGAATAGAGTAATAAAGGCTGATTAAATTAAATATCTAACGTTTTTAATTTAATTATCTATTACAGGATGTTTCCAATAGATCGATATTCTCACCAGACTACAGATTACTTTATATATGTATATAACTTATTGATATAATTTACAATCAAATATAGAAATACTATTAAAATGATTTTGGCTAAATTAGTGAAATATTAAATGTTAGGGAAGCCTAGTAACAAAATAACAAATGTGAGTGCAGACTTTCACTTGGAAATCTTTGATCTCTACGGCAAAAATGATAATGCCATTGACTTCATATCAATATTTATTGAAAGAAGATACATACCAATAGTGCTAATCAGAATTGCTCAGGCAAACTGCAACCACTCTATACCTTTCACACGGAAAAGATTTTGCTGAGGGAGTTAGATGCTCCCAAAAGTGTTGGAGAGCCAGAAATATGAAGATCAGAAAGGTAGATCCAGCTAATTATGATCAAACTAGATAGTTTGGGAATCACAGGAAAACCACCAGTAAGATCAAAGATGCCTGCATAACTAAGGCAGCTCTCTTCAATAAACTCCTCCAGGATGCTTGTTTATCAAGACCCATGAGCATGTCTGCCACTGCTGGAGGTACATTAATATGGCTCCGCTTCTTTTCTGCCTTCCAAATCCTAAATGAATACCTGGCAGGATCTAACCTAGAGTCTTGCTAGCAAGGATTCTGAAAACATAATGTTCAATCTTGCATTCCTTGTGATATTGCAGAGAGTACAAAAGAGAAGAAAGTACTGCTGCACTGTCAAAGGCAACCAGGCACATTCCACCACCTTGGCTATAAGCATCCCTATTGCTCTTTCCATCCAAAATTACATCCCAATTAACAATCACAACTTCATTATTCTTGGCTATCAAAATGCAACCATTTTAAACAAGTGCAGACATGCTTACCCTTGACAATCCTAAAATGGAAACCTATCCACTTCTGAGTGATATTTTTCCTCTTTTATTTCAATTCTAATTCCTTCATGTGATCCAAAAATTTTAAAGTTAAAATTTCAAGTTAAATGATCTGAACAAACTTTATACAAAATAGTAAGTAAAGGTATGAGTAGAAATTATACCTGTTATTGGATTCAAATGTGTGTGTGTATATATGTATATGTATTAATAGGTATATGTGTGTGTATATATGTGTGTATGTTTAAATATATGTATATACATTTAGCATAGCTACTATAAATGCTCATTTCTGCAAATGATCAATAGGCTAGACTTGGTATTTATAAGTCCTCCTTTCACTAATCATATTTTACTTTGTCGTCGATGGGTTGTGTTTTTTACCTGTTGGACACAAACCTTCCATTCTAAAGGCACAAACATATTAGTGACTCTGCCTGTATTGGGTAACTGCAGTTGTCCCTTAAAATTTACCATTGGCCATGGAATTGCTAAGAGGCATAAGAGACTGTCTTGGATTTTAAATATAGCCTTTCTTAGTTTCATTGTTTACCAGAAATTCCTTTAAAATGTTATTAGTGTCTTAAAAGGAAATAGGTGCACACTTGGAATAGGAGAGTTTTATTTACAAAGCTTCCTGTTTACAAAGGTGTGGGTGGTGGAAAGCACAATGGACAGTGCATAACCAGTGGTTCTGTTGCAACTGAGCTGTTGAAACGCTCATGCCTAAAAGGACAATGCAATGAAGTAAATATGAAACAGCAAAGGTTCTATGTAATGACCTGTCTTCAGGGAAGCAGTGGCCTTAAGTGCAGGTGAATATTTAGCATGAAGCAACCTTAAAGGGAGAGCCCTGGAATACAAATATTCTGACTTCACTCTCTCCTTCAGGTCTTTTGCCAGGACTCCTCCATTAGCTGAAACCAACAACAAAGCAGAGATTTTTTTATATCATTTATGCAAGTTAGCATCCCAGGAAAAAATTGAGTGGAGGAGGTGAAAAATAGATCAGGAGGGGAAAATGAAGATATGTTCTAAAATAACTAAGGTTAATCACTCATGTCATGACAGGAGTACTGAATTATATTAACATCCCTATTGGTTCAATGGCATAAAGAATTGGGTGGTAGTCTTAGCAAGTAGATTGATGAAAATGTTGGTTATTTTAGTGAAAACATTATTTGAATATGAATATTTTTAAAGCAACAAAATTTAATTATCTGGAGTTGGGAAGCAATATTTTGTGACTGGGTCAATAGAATCAATAGGTGAAAACCACTTCCACATTTAGCCTTGCTTCCTGGACTCATGTTTTCCAGGTATAGTGGCGGGGGAAAAACCATTTATTGGTTGCAGGCTCAAAGAATATATGGCATTTTGTAGGATATCCCTCCACTTTTAGTAGGCATTTTAATAAAGTCTTAATAGAGCAATCCACCATTCTGTGGGGTCAGCAATTTCTGCCTGATAGGGCATATGGTGGTAAAATATCTTAAGCTTAGAGACTTCCATTTCAATTGCATTGCTAATTTTTCTATAAAATTCCTAACTTTCTTGGTAGTAATACTGTAAGGGGTACCATGAGTTTCTGCTTATATTTCAGACCAAGTTTTATAGAAAACATTGAACATATTTCTTAAAAATGTATGCAATGAAACAAGAAATTTACTAGGAACTAAGTTCTCCATAAAAATAATACAAATATGGTGGAACGTCTAGTTAATACTGCAGGTCAGTGAATCATCTGTCCATGCATGTGTGTGCCAGCAAGATAAAAATTCAGTGATTTTAGTTTTAGGGTATCTACTCAAATTCTTACCGTGAGATCAATTGGTCTCAGACTGAGCACACTATTTCTCAGTTCTATCTATAGCATGCTGGTTTCTGTGTAGAATACTAGAGAATATCTCACTGAGAGAAACTTGTCATTGCACAGTGGTTTATGGGTGAGTAGCTCAAGAACTTATCAGTCCCCACAGCTTGCTGAGATGGAAAAGTTTCCTTTAGATCATAAACATGCCTTAATACAAGTATGCTGTTTCCTGTCCTGTATAACTAAATAAAATGAATGTAATAAAACTATATATATATTTTGCCACATTAGTATGTATCAGTAAAGGTGGGCCATAGATTGGATCAAATTTAATTTATATTAATTAATCTTAGTACTCTAAGATGAAATAAAACCTCAAGATATGCAGAAATTACTCTGAACAGTTTAACTTTGGTAATGGTTAATATTCTAAAATATCCTCTCACTCTTTTTATTAGAGGAAAGTGAAAACAAATGCCTTTCTCATTTGTCTTATTCCTTTGTAGGTATTCTCTGGAAGTAAAGTGTCTATTGGCAAAAATATCAGTGGCAAATAATTTTTAAAATTAAATAGTTTATTACAGCAGAATTAGAAAATTTGTTATATACAACTTTCAATATATATTATATCCATATGATATCTAACATGAATAATATTAAATATTTGATTTGAACAATTAAGTCAAGTATATCATAGTGCAAATAGCACCAACATTTTTAAAAGTAAACATTAAGTCAATCAAAATATTTGTTATTCATTATAGCCACAGTTATTAAATTGAACCAAATTGGGTTAATTATTAACACACACCTTGGTGAAATCTAGTGTAGCCATATTAATTTACCTTCTTTAACTAGGTAGGGAAAAAGCCACACAGGCCCAAATCTCTGGTTGTTTTCATGTTTGTTACGTCTATCTCATTCTAAAAGAAGAAAAGATTAAGACAAATTTCATATTCATGATTTAGTTATAGTTCAAATAACTACCGGTAGACTGTCATGCTCACTATGTATTCACGGCGGTTACATACACCCAAAAAAAAGCAAGCAAGAGAGAGAGAGAAAAGAAGAAGGAAAAAATAAAGGAAGGAAGGAAGGAAGGAGGGAAGGAAGGGAGGGAAGGAAGGAAGGAGGGAAGGAAGGGAGGGAGGGAGGGAGTGAGTGAGGGAGGGAGGGCAGACAGACTTCATAAAGAGATTAAATCCATAATCAATAAGTAGATATGAGTATAATAAAAAGTTACAAACATTAAGGAAGTTAACTAGTAGAAATCTGAAATTAAAAAGAAGAGGTCAGCTTCTGACAGAAGACAAGCAGTTAAAGACATGCCTTTACTCCTTCTTCTTACTGATACTCTAATAAAATACAGTACAGATGTAAAGTGCAAAATCCAAATGGTAAAAGCGAAAGAAAGATTAAAATAGTCAAGAAAGGTTGTCTTTTTTTTTTTTTTTTGGCCTTTGGCCTTTGGCAAGACTGAAAACAGGCATATGGGAAGTTACTGACTTTGCAAAACAAGGAACCTCTTACAGTACTTGAGAATTTCTAGATGGGCATAAATTAATAAGAGATAAATAAATATTTTTACAGAATCCCAGAGACGCTCAGGAAGTGTGGGAACCAGAAACTACAGAAAGTGGTAATGAGCTGTGAAGTTAAAATTTGAATTTTGAGTAGTATGTGTAAAACAGTTAAGTTTCTCTCCACATTGCAACTATTTATCTTTCACCAAGCAGAAAACTCAAGTTTTTCTGATCAAAGCCACCCTGACACCTGACTTTGTAGAGACAATGTGAATGGAACATAGCCACACCCTTTCCTTTACATATTGTCTATGGAGGCTTTGGGGTAGACTTGAGTAGTTCCACAAAAACTATATGTTCCGCAAAGCCAAAATCATGTACTATCTGGTTCTTTAGAGGAAAAAATGTTTGCTGGTATTGATCTAAATACATGAACTAGAGAGAGCCAAACTGAGCTTCACCTAAACAAGAGGCAAAAGCAACAAAGTGACAGGTTGAAAATAAGGTAATGAAGTAAAACCTGCACACTGTGCAGGGAGAGTTTCCAAACCTCTTCCCTTGTCCTCTACTGAAAACACTGAGACAGGCTAATGTAACCAGGGATGAGACTGGGATAACCTTCTCTAAGTATATGAAATACGAATAGTCTCAAATAATAAAATTCTCCAAACTTCCATTTGTTTTTCTTTCCAATGAAAAGGCGTGTTCACTAGTCTTTAAAGGAAAGCCTACCAGACTATGTGCCATGCACATGTATCCAGAGTTTCAGTCAGTATTTTTGTTCCACACTTTTGTTTAGGGAAAGCTTCCATGCTGTGAGGGTTAATTCTAGCACATCTGAAATTAGCCTGAACTATTTTCTGAAGAGATATACTAGCATGATATTGACTCCTAATCAAGGCATGAATTGTGCTTTCCAATTCGTTTCCCAAAAGAAACGTTTCTCAAAAATATGGTTTAAAGGCTACCTTTATTCTGAGTTTTTCTTCCTTCTGTCACTGGTGGAGGGTGTCCAAAATTTTGTTGTTGTTGTTGTTTTTTTGTTGTTGTTGTTGTTATTGTTTTTGAGACAAAGTCTCACTCTGTCTCTCAGGCTGGAGTACAACGGTGTGATCTCGGCTCACTGCAAACTCTGCCTCCCAGGTTCAAGCGATTCTCCTGTCTCAGCCTCCCAGGTAGCTGGGATTACAGCTGTGCACCACCATGCCCGGCTAATTTTCACATTTTTTAGTAGATACAGGGTTTCACCATGTTGGCCTGGCTGGTCTCTTAACCTTAGGTGATTGGTCCACCTCAGCCTTCCAAAGTGCTAGGATTACAGGCATGAGGCACCGCGCCTGGCTGTGTCCAGGTTTTTGATGTCGTGAACAAAGAATTGGACAAAATGCACAAATGAAGCGAGGAAGGAATGAAGGGATTTATTGAAAATGGAAGTACCCTCCACAGTGTGGGAGCAGACCCAAGTATAGGAGCTCAAGGGTCCAGTTACAGAATTTTGGGGAGTTTAAATACCCTCTAGAGGTTTCCATTGGTTACTTGGGGTATGCCCTACGTAAATGAGGAGAATGAAGTAAAGTTACAAAGTCATTTACTATGGAGAGGATATTTCCTGTCATAGCTGAAGTGTGAATTGGCCTGAAGTTCCCTGCCTCTAGACCCTGTTTTCCTGCCTCATCTTCCCCCTGAGAGATGTGATCCACATAAATCTTTATGGGAGGCAGACGGACCAATGGTCTTTTTTCTGTAACTGCTTCATGCTGGCTTGGGGCACAGTCCTTACTATAGGGGATCATGGAACTTTCGCCCTGCTCTGTCTAGTGGAGACGGGTTAGCTTCTTGATACCCAGGGGTGGTGTCTTCACCTGGAACTGGCTGGAACCTTTGTTGCATGATCATCTGAAGCTTGACGGTCTCTAGGCAAGAGGAAATGAATTTGGTTAAAAGATTTAATGAGAACTTCATGGGGTGGATACCTATTCAGTCAAAAATGTTTCTTATAGAGACTTGCAGGAGACAAAACAACACCCGGTCTATTCTAGGATCTATGTGTTTCCTTAAAGTCTTAGCACAAACAACTCCATTTTGGTTTGGTTTGGTTTGGTCTGTTGGGGCCTAGTGCATGAGCTTAGTCCAAAACAATGGCCTCCAGTAGTTTGTTTAAAAAAATTCCCCATTTTTGGTCAGGTTCTCACTTAGGTGAGAGTGTGACCACTTAGATGAGAGTGTGACAGTATGCAAACAAACACATTAGGTCGTGACCAAAACTTAGGGCCTTACAGCCACACTCAGCTATCACCACTTTGTGCCTCCGGTCTCAGCATGTCACTCATAGGTTATGGTGGTCTCATGGTTGCACATCTCCCTCAGCTCTTGTCATTCTAGTTGAAGAGAGACCATTTGATGTTCCAGAGATGGCTGCATGCAAACGTTCAAAACCTCTGAGAGAATGCAGTGCACCAGGGTGACCACCACCATGGCCATCAGGAGGACAACACCAAGAGCTTGGAGCATTCTCCCCAACCAGGGTCCCCACAAACAAAACCACTCAAAATTTAATAGATTAAAAAAGGAGTTAGATGAAGAGTCTACTCGCTTGACTAAGTGTTTTTTTCATTAATCCCCTATAACTGAATTTTTATAATCTACATTTGATGTATTTCTCATAGGCCACAGTGTCCGCAGCTGCACAAGTAATCTTCTGTTTAGCCAATTCTATTATTTAGCACAACTTTCATAAGAGAAGGCAAAGTCTGTTGTGCACCGATAGCACCGATAGCAGAGTAGAATCTGCTATAGAGCCTATCATGAGTGACACACTTCCAGTCATTGCTTCCTTTACCTTAAACCATGGAAAAAGGATGCAACAAATGATGCCCTTCTAGAATGCTGCAGGTCTCCAGGCAATGCTCTCCTTAACCCATGATGTGGGCTAAGAGGAGTGAACAAATGTTTTGTTTTTGACTGATTCTGAGGCAACGTATGCACCGCTAAAGTTTCTTACATACATTGGGCCTTCATGTTTTATCCATCAAAGTATAAGGTTATCCATGTATATGGCTGGCTGCACACTCCTTCACAAATAAAAGTACACCCAATTAGTGCACATAAGAGACCTCCTTTCCACTTCTTTTGTTCATAGAGGCACAAGCAAGAAAAAATATTCAAGGATAAGAGTTTCATGAGAGTAGAAGTCTTAATCCATGAACCTGGAAAAAGATATTCACATCAAGGATGGCATCCTTCTCCTGGGAGAAACCTCCCTGGTAAGTTCTACCCCAAGGGTTCCCATGGGTGTACAGTTCCAAGACTGTGGAGTGACCCCTCTCAGTTGTGAGACCACGAACCCAAAGCCCAAGGTCTCAAAGTCTTGTTGCAGTGTGGATGGCAAGGACAGTCCCTGTCTGATGCCTTGAGAAGACCCAAACCATAAAAAGTTTTCCCCATCTGGTGAAAACACACAATAGCATAACAATCCACTATTACAACATCAGCCTCTTGTATGGGAAAGCCTTCATACAACTAGAAAATATGCATTGAAAATAACAATTGAATGAATTCTGTTTATCGAATGTTTAAATGGACCACCAGATGACCAAATGTATGTGATGCTGTAATTGTTTTTCCAGGAATATGGGATCAAGCACTGGTTATAAACTGTTTCAAACAATTTCAATATCAGCTGATTTAACATGAAAATCTGACAAAGTATTTTCCCGGCATTCAATTAATTTTTTTGTTCTATTTGGGTTAGTAGCTTCATACAAGGAAATTTGGTTATTTCTGTGGTCTACAATAACTTAACATAATAATCATACTTAGACATTAGAATTTTAGAAATGCCATATCATCCTAGAAAATACATTAGTATTATTTACAAAAATATAACCTAAAGAAGATTGAATGTCATTTTGGCAATCCCACGTACCCAAACATGTCAAATAATCCCACTTACCTCCCTTCTGGTTGTTTTCAGGTGCCCTCTGATCCACCTAAAAAGCCAGGCACTAGGAAAGACAATTCTGAAACTGAAATTTGATTTTGGAAATCCAGATCACCATAAATTATTTATTTTACCAAAATGATGACTCAGAAATTTTAAAGAAGAAAAAATTTTGTATAATCTTTTACCAAAAACAACCCCACTAATTCTACTGTTCTTAAACACCTTGCATGTAAAACTGTTTCTAGTAGTCTTAATTGCATGATATATGACAAATTTTAACATGAAACCTGGTAAGTTTTGTTCTGATAAGGTTTGACTGTTTCCAGCACAGCTAGGTGTATGGCCAACACTGCGTGTCCCCAGGCCTTACCTAGCAGGAAAGCAGGCAGGTTAAACAATTTTCAAAACCCAAAGAAGCAGTTTATGACCTTAATGCATTAAGGAAACCTAATATTTAAACGTAATTTAGACCACATGTTTACATTTTGAAGACATATGTATTTTACCAATAATCTATAAAGCCATCTATTTCCCACAAATTACTCAAGTCACATGAACTAAATAAAAGGCATTACATTTCTCACTTTTCTGACAAAATATTTAATGTAAGCTCTTCTTCTTATTTAAACCAATTAATGTAAAACTTTACAGAGGAGATAGACAGTGATTTTTACTTTGTATTTAACCAGTTGCACAGAGAGAAAGACTGAGTGGTAAGAAATTCTTACCTTTTTGCCAGCATGCCAGGTTTCTGGGTTCTCTCCCCCTGAGCAGCCCTGGAGACCCTGCTTGACAGTATACAAACAAACACATTGCATTAATTAAGAATATTCAAAAATAGTTTACAAATTTTAGAGAAACTAGGCAGAGAGAGAAACATGACTCCAATTCTATTTATGAAAGTAAGCTCAACACACTTAAAGTATAAGGAAGCCTAAAATTCAAAAAGTTAGTTTAAAGATAGAAAGCTGGTGTGCTCCATTAATTCCTGCTGTCCCAATACAGATAGCTTAGGAATTCTAGATAAATGGAATGAATGATGACTGCTAGAAATACATAGGAAACAAAATAAGTATTCACAGAACCAAATAAAAGTCTTCCACCAGAAAATAAAAAAATCATGGTTTTATCCATATATGCATACACAAGCAAAGCCAGAAGAGAACAAACAGCAAATGAACAAAAACTAGAAGCAAAACAAATAAACAGGAAACCAACCCTAAATTTTCTTACTTAATTTACCCTGGAGCCCACAGTATTACCGTGGTCCCCCAAAACCCAAATAATGAATATTTTATTCCTGATACACAATTTAATATCCTTAAGTTCACCAATATTATTATATATCCTGTGCAATTAAGAAATTCATTTTAGGCACATTAGCAATAAGTACTTTAGCTCTATACATGCAAAACAGTAAACATGGTATGAAGCAATGCAAGAATGTATGTGAAATTTGGCTTTACACAAAATCCAGCTTCAGGCTTAACTATATTTAAAAAAGAATTGCCAAACTGCCAATGCATTTTTTACAACACTTCTTATTTTACTTTAATTAAGACTAAGAGCTTTAACTATGAAAATGTTAAGAAGCCAAATGTCTCCAATTCTTTATCAAGATTTTAAGAATATTTTATTATTTAAACTTTTTCCATATCTTTCTCCCCTACTTAATGGTTCCTTACTACATTGTTTCATAAATAACCTTTTCAAATCTATAATTTGAACTAACTTTTAGGTAACTCCATAATTAGACAAAATTATTCTTTTTTTCACTAGTAACATAACCCTTCCTGGTACATGTTGTATACAGAATTATGTGTTAACTAGAATTCTTATTCTTAGTAACCTAAAACTTGTGAAACCCTAAAAAGCAAGAAATCCTGAACTATCACCTATGGACATTTATAGATAAGAACAATTCCACAATTTTAGAAAAATATTTCCCCATATCACAACCCCTTCTTAACTGGAAATGACCCAGATAATAAATGAGCATCAAAAGTAACTTTAAGATTTTATTTTACACAAAAAGTTTACCTAAAACATTAATCCCATTCACTGTACTTTATTTTTACTTTTAATAAAGGAGACATGAGACATCAACCAACATATGTAAAATGAACATTGGTTTCATCCAGAAAGGCAGGACGCCTCGAGGTGAGGAGCAGGATTGAGGGCTTTCAGATCATAGGTAGGCTGGAGACAAATGGTTGCATTACTTTGAGTTTCTGATTAGCCTTTCCAAAGGAAGCAATCAGATACGCATTTATCTCAGTGAGACTTTGAAAAGAATGGAAGGCAGGCTTGCCCCAAGAAGCTCCCAGCTTGAATTAACACTGACATTTTAAAATATCTAGGAAAGACAAACATAACATTCAGACAAAAGGTACGCTGACAATTCTGAAGGCATTTTTGTTTTTATTCCACCAAGAATTTTAAAGCTAGCTTGTTTAGTAAAGTTATAAGTCACATGAACTTGAAAATTGCTTAGACTTATTTACATAATTTATGAGCGCTCTTTTATTTATAAGCCAGTTTGGTAGACACAACATACAACAAGTGTACATACAAATAAACACATCCAGACATGTACACACACACATAAACGAAGATCCAATAGCTTGGAACCTTGGCCATGAGGTAGCAATATAAGCTTGTCGGTTTTACTTTGCCCCAATTGATAATCCAATGAAGGCTGTGAACCAAAATTTCAGGTAAAGTAGTGTCCACGGCAGTTTGAGTTTTAAAGGCCAAATCTCGCCTGACTCCAAGGAGCACTGGGGCCAAACAGTATCGAAGGAGGGCATCACACGTTAACCAGACGCCCTGCTTAGAATCGCAGCACGAAAGCCTGGATACACGCAACACCATTCCACTTTCCCATTCAACAGTAAACTCCAGATTCCAAACAATGTTGGGGCCAAACAGCATTGCAACTGTGAGAGAACATTCTAAGGAGGCCTTAGTACCGGACCTCAGAACTTCTGCCAAGAGCATCCCCTTTGGGCAGGTTGAAATCTGCAAGACCCCCAGAGCAACCTTCTGTGGGGGTCCAATCTTAGAGTGTCAGACGTCTCTGACTTTAGATGGGCACAGGCGTCACATGCAGGTTTTCCCTCCCAGAGTCTACTATGAGCTTTATAAGAATAGCCATGTACTATAATAAGAACTGGATGCCAGGTGGGCCTCTTTGTCCTTAGCCAGTTGAGAACCTTAAGGGAAGAATTTAGCATAAGAAAAGGTTTAAGTCCTCTGAAACATGTGCGAGTGTGCTCTTTGCTGTGCCGCATGTAGGGATCAGGGACCATGCATGGAAAACACACACACACACACACAAAAGAAGTCCTTCTCCCTTCGGAGCAGGGCAATTATAAATAGCCGCTGAAACGCTGAAAAAGAAATGAAAAAGACCCAGGTCCCTTAAGCAAACCAGGCAGTGGCAGTCAGGCTTCTCCACATGGAAACCCCTTAGTTTCACCGGCCACAGCCAGAAACCTGTAGTTGCTTCCATGTTTAGGCTCTGCCCACCAAGGGTTCCGGGTTGAAAAGGAAAAGAGAGAGAGAGAGAGACAGAGAGAGAAAGAGAGAGAGACAGAGAGAGACAGAGAGAGAGAGAGAGAGAGAGGGATTCCTCTGTATAGAGCAGAAAGGAAAAGGAGAAAGGAGAAAAATAAATCTCAATCTTTGGGCTTACCTTTTCCTCCTGGCTGTCACCCATGGACGGTGTCCAGGTTTTTGGTGTTGTGAACAAAGAATTGGACAAAACGCACCAACAAAGCAAGGAAGAAATGAAGGGTTTTATTGAAAATGAAAGTACCCTCCACTGCGTGGGAGCAGGCCCAAGCATAGGGAGTCAACGGCCCCGTTACAGAATTTTGGCGAGTTTAAATACCCTCTAGAGGTTTCCATTGGTTACTTGGGGTATGCCCTATGTAAATGAGGAGGATGAAGTAAAGTTACAAAGTCATTTACTATGGAGAGAACATTTCCTGTCGTAGCTGAAGTGTGAATCAGCTTTATGTTTCCTGCCTCCAGACCCTGTTTTCTTGCCTCACTTCTTAGAGGAAGCTATCTCTTAGAGGAAGATATGCCCCACTTCATAGTGAATGATGTGCACCTTTATAGTAGGGAATAGAAAAGAGAAATATATTTAATTGCCATTAAAATAAACAATAAACATGTTTCTGTGGATTGTGTGTGTGTGTGTGTGTGTGTGTGTGTGTGTGTATGCGTGCATGCATTTACTTGATCAGGGTTGAATTCTTAACTATACGATAAGAGATTACTCTGCACAGGCTTTCTATTTATAACACAATAAAAGTGATTTCTGAAGGAAGAATAATCTTGAAAGTGTTATTTACTCCATGCACTCTGGCTCAGTAAATAAATTGTACACAGATACAGTTTATTGTAAAAAGAAGAATCTCTGTGCAGAGCAAAGATTACTACACTTGCATGCTCAGCAGGAATCCCTCATGCTTTTGTATTTATACTAAAGTACTTTTGGTAATATTAATTGAAAGGAGCCACATGGTATTTTAAATAGAGTCATGGGAATTTATCCCATTATACAGCTGAGTAACTATACAAAACATCCATCAGTACTGACCACACCATCGAATATTGCATTGTGGCATCAACCCAAGACATTGCATTTATCTAATCATTGACTTTACATTTACGTCAATCTATTTCAAGACAAGAAATGAAATGCTTGCTGCAAAATTACATTTCCAGCAATTTCTGATAAAGGAAGGAGATGAACTTTGAATGGAGCAATTGTTTTCTAAATGGATTTTTAAGACATGGTATATTGGGTCTTGAGTTCATTGATTTGTATTGGGCCAAAAGGCACAGGTTGAAAGGGAAAATCACTCCAGTAAAAGAGAGTTGGAAAGAGACTGCTTGTTCCCTGAAGAAGAGGCCTCAAGCCAAATTTTAAAACCTGCTCACAGAGCAAATTTCTTTTGATTCCTTAAAATACAATTTAAATTACTATAAGCACAAGAACATTTTATATCTTTTGGGACATTTTAAAGAGAAAAATGGATTAGTTCATTAGATGATTCCAGCTGGAAGTATCGGAAATGGGATATAGAACATTTTACCCCCAGGTTTACCATTTGGTGAATGTAGGCCAAGGTTAAAAGTGATTATAATTCATTTCATTGTGTAACATTAGTGTAAGGAATAAGACTTTTATCAAGATAGAAACACTTGAATTTTCAGATAGGAGGATAGTCACAGGTCATTATTTCTAATTTTAGAACCTAAAAAAAAATTTCTTTTAGTTTACGAAAATGCATTTACTTATAATAAGCAAAATAGCAAGTTTTCCCCGGGTAAGCATCTAATTTTTAGATGTCAACATATAGCCTTTAACTATTTTATCCCCAGCTAAAATAACTACAGGTAATCTTCCCATTCACTAATTCAAATACATTTTTATTGCCTATAAACTCTTTGTTTCAATATTATCCCATATATATGTTATATTAATAATGAAAAGTTTCTTGTCTTTTAATATCATTAACTGTAGTTTTTTCTTCCTTTTATCACATAAAAAGTAAATAAGAATACATAGATATCATTTTTTTCACTTTTTATAATTTTGAAGTCATATTTTCCATAATTAAGGACAAGGTGTGTGCAGATTTCTTAAATGATTCTCCTTGAAATTTAATGTAACTTAAAAACATGTATAATATTTACAAATATTTTGTAAATTAGACTGATTCCTACCTTGCTTTCAAGCTGCTGCGAAATGTAGGGAAGGGTTATGTCCCAAAATCTCTTATCAAGGAATCTTGTTCTTAGTGGCATTGGATGGGACTGCCCAGTGATCCTGAGGATGCATTCAATTTAAAGAATCATGTCATGTAGTGTTCTGCCACGGAAAGAGTAGCTTAGTCTTCTAGAGGAAAAACGTTCAAAACAAAGTACTAAAAAAACAATGCTCTCATTGTGACTAAATCAAGGGTTATTCATTTGGATTTTAATCCAAAATGTTACGATTTAAAAATTGTAGCTTTTTGTTTGTTTTTACTCATTTCTATTTCCAAAATATGGATAAATAGCTGGCTTTAAATTGGAAAAATTATTATTGGCCATTTCAGACTCATAAGTAATCCATTCTGAGGCTTACAAATTGATGACATGGAAATTTCAACCTACTACAAAGAGAAACTGAGAGGTGTTATTTTAAGAATTTATAACTGAAATTAATGTAATCATATATCCAAAATGTGTCTAATCCCCTCACATATCTGGTCTTCAACACCAAGACCTTCTCTCCTTCTTTCTTTCTTACTCTCTTTATTCTCTTCTCTTTCTTTCTTTATACCCCATTTTCTCTGTCATCCTTTAAAAATAAATTAACATGTTATTCTTCTTGCTTTGGTATAGCCTACTGGCTGTGAAAATAGATTTTAAACATTTAGATTTACAAATGGATTGAAGTGAATGAAATATTTACTGAAGAGCCTAAGCACATAAGAAAATGAGAGTATTCAACAAATATTATTTGATGGCGTAGAATTTCATGTTTAATGGTGGAGTCGTATGTTTCAAGATAGCAAAATATATAAAGATCATAGCTTGCTGGAATATGGGGATTTCAATGTATAATTCTTCATTTTGCATTCTTCCATGAAATCTGCATCTTAAAAGACATTTTACATGTGCAAAAACCCACAAATTGTCAGCAGGTAAACATGAAATTGAATTAGTAGATACTATGTTTTATAATATGAAATTATCATAAATAATCACTAATATGCTATATATGGACTATACTTTATTCAATTCTCTAATTTTGACTAAGTTTGTATAGGATGAGGAAATATTTTTATATATTACCTACAAATACTGTATGGTAATACTGTTTTTAGCATGTTCTATATGTGGAGATATTTTGTAGTTTTTTTTAATTTCGTAATTTTGTTTTCATTTTAATTTTAGCTCAGCTGTTATCTAATGTCACCCTACTCTTAAGTTATCCATGATATTGACTTAAACCCACATTCTATATGGCACAAAAATTATATGACAATATCATACGTCCACCCACCTCTGCCTCAAGATTAGGGTAAACAACTTTGTGGCTTACGTCCTCATAATTATCTGTTGCTCAGAATTTCTCCTTCCACAAAATACATTCACTTGGTGGATCAATTTCGTATACCACCCATGTTTTCCACTATATACACACTTGGATGTAAAGCTGCCTGTTCACATCACACACATACAAACTTGTGGCATTTGTGTGTTCTGCATAGTTTATTGAACATTTTAGAAAATGGTAATTATCCCCAAAATAGAATCTACTTAATACTGAATAACAGAATTTGTTATTCTAAAAGTAGTTGGGTTTTCTCCAAGTCTTCACTGACAATTACTTACTTGTCATGCCTGCTCAAATAGTGTCCGTCCTCATGACATCTTTTTGGTTGTTTTTTCTTCCTTTTTCTCTCTTCCTTTTTTATAGTGAAAAAAAAATTACAGAAGCAAATGAAATGTTCTATTTCTGATGCAGAGAAATGTAGTCCTCCTTAATTTCCCCTCTCCATTTAGGCTCCGCCAATGTCCCTTACTCTCCATCAAAGAAATTTCTCAATAAAAACTACTATCCTTCAAGGTAAATTATTTTTCTAGTTGTCAATACTATAAGTACTTATATAGCTGGACCTTGAGACAATGTTTACTATTCTCTGTTATAACAGCTTACTTTAAAAAGGCCTGCTTATGGCTGGGTGTGGTGCCTCACGCCTGTAATCCCAGCACTTTGGGAGGCAGAGGCGGGTGGATTGCCTGAGCTCAGGAGTTCGAGACCAGCCTGGGCAACACAGTGAATTCCTGATTCTACTGAAATACAAAAATTTAAATGTATAAAAATTTATACAAAATTTATACAAAAATATAAAATTAGCCAGGCATGATGGCGTGCACCTGTAGTCCTAGCTACTCAGGACGCTGAGGCAGGAGAATTGCTTGAACCAGAGAAGCGGAGGTTACAGTGAGCAGAGATCGCACCACTGTAGTACAGCCTGGGTGACAGAGCGAGACTCCATCTCTACAAAATATAAAAATAAAAAAGGCCTGCTTATAATGACTAATATATTGAAAGAGTATGGTTATTTTACAATAGGTAGATTATATTACCTATATGTAATACAGCTTTCCAAGATCAAATCCTCCCCCAACTCTATGAAAACCAGGTAACCATTGAGCAATTTGTCATGGTAAATGCCTAACTACATATCATATAATTATCTCCTGAAATCAATTTTCTTACAACTTTAGATATAAAGGAACACTGTCTATGGATTCTGTATTAAAGTCACTCACTAGGATGCTAATGGCTTCATTGGTTCATTTTTCTTATTCAATTATTTATTTAATCCCAACCATGTCCCAGTCAAGATAAGAGATGCAGTGAATATGAAAGACACAGAGTCATTCCTCATAGATCCCATTGACAGAGAAAGGAGACCATCTTCAAAGCTATATTCTTTCTGATGATTTAGCTTCCAATGTCCTAAAAATTGATTATTCCAAAGCTAGTGTGTTTCTGCTTGAAATAATGTATCTTGTGAATGTTTATCAACGCTAACTGAATATAAATCAATAATAATAGTACTCCTAAATACACTACTGGCATCTATATATAAACTGAAGTTCAGTCAACTATCAACTCCCAAAAGACCTCCAGAAAATTGTATCTATGAAGCAAATCTACATTTATTACACTTACTAGAGTAAGGTAAAACTCCATTTTTTCTTTTTCTTTTTCTTTTTTTTTTTGACATAGAGTCTTGCTCTGTAGCACAGGCTGGAGTGCAGTGGCATAGTCACAGCTCACTGCAGTCTTTATCACTCAGGCTCAGGTGGTACTCCTACCTCAGCCTTCTGAGTGGCTGGGACTACAGGGACACACCATCATGCCTGGTTAATTTTTTACATATTTTTCATAGAGACAGGGTCTTACTATGTTGCCTAGACTTGTCTCAAACTCCTGAGCTCAAGCAATCCTCCTGCTTCAGCTTCCCAAAGTGCTAGGATTACAGGCATGAGCCACCTTGCCCAGCCTAGAACACCATCTTGACCAAGATTTAGTAGTGTCTCAAAACCTGCCCTGAGTGATTATGGGTGGATCTTCTAAGTCAGGAAAATGTTTGGCTTTGGTCAAAGTATATGACATAATGGCTTTGTATTAAACAGGAAGATTCAAGACTTGAAATGCTTGGTTGTATTTTTTAGTAAGTTATTTTATTTGCTTCATAGTTTTCTAGGAGCATTCATTTTATGGAGCAAGTAGGTTTTCTTATTGTTATTATTATTGTTTTTGCTATTCTCAGTATTATTTAGCATAGGAAAAGGAAAATGTAACCAATCTCAGCATTGTGTAATACAGGAATAAATATTAGTTTATTTCAGTTTTAGACTCAAGGAAAGAATACAATAGGATATTCTCAGAAAAAAATTTTAGGCATTTTTTTATGAGGCACATTTGTAAAACTTTTTATTGCATTGGGATTTTCCCTTTGCTGACATTCCTAATACTATATAATATTACATAATATAATATGTTTTATACACACACACATACGCATACACACACACATGTGATCTTCATTGCGTTATTTCCATCCTTCAAAGTAAAGCAAATTTCCATCCTTCAAAGCATCCTTCAAAGCAAAAGAGCCCTGAGCACCAACTATCATTCCTCATATATGGTCTGTCTCTCTTATCACACCTTACTTCTTCTTTAAGGGATCTTTCCACAGTATTGTACCAAACATCCTGCATCCTCACTTCTATCAAGCTTTTTTCTCTATAATCAAGCCTGCATGCTTCATCTACAGAGGACCACTGCTAAAAAATAAACCATTCATGAAATATACCTTCAAAAATCTCTTACAATGACTTCCAATTTACTACAGGCCATCATCAGCTAAAACTTTGGCAAGCTCTTTAGTAATGAAATCTATGGTGACCAAATATTATCTTAACTCCTAATTTGCCACTTCCCTTACTATCTCCACTGGGTGCTCTAGACACTTTGAACTCCCCACCATTATTGGGTACAATTTAACCCATGTTTTTCTCTTTGCATGAAATGACCTTTTCTTTGTGTGTCCACTTTTTTTTATCCTTCAAGTCTCATTACAGGCATTTTGTTCTTAGGAAAATTTTTCTAATGGTTTAAAGTAAAATTACTTATTCCTAGTCAAATAGGGCTTACAAAGAGTTTTGGAAATTTTAGAGCTTCCTAAGAAAGTCTAACTAAACCTACTTAATAATCATGAGATACATCTGTATTAGTAATCCAATAAATTATAAAAATCCATTCATTTATTAATCATACATAAATTAAATAACCAACGGAAGAACCCTGAATTTGAATAAATAAAAATAAAACTGTCATGTTCAGAAAGTTAAAAGTTTGAACTAATCACTATTTATCAAAATGACTTCAGTGAAAGTTAGGAGATAAAATCAGAGTGAAGGGGGTTGAGGTGTCATTGAGAAGGGAGGAACAAGGACATATCACACTCTCAAAATGTTGTGTGTGTTAGGATGGACAGATTAGGTATAAGGATGAACTAGTTATAATTTGAGAGACAGAGAGAATAACAGTTTTATCAAAATCCAAGAAGAGATACAACGAGGTAGTAACTAGATAAAACATGAACAGTTATATTACTCTTGAGCTGGAAAAGTGATTTGAAATCCAGAGACGGGAAGAAAGAGGAAAAGAATAAATGCAGATGTAAATATACGCCTAAGTGATAGCTAACATATATGCGAAGATGGACACAAAGCAATCTCCTGAGAAAGAACAGTCCCTTGACTGGGTAGGAGACTTCAGGGAAGGACATCTGAAATAGCAATTGAGGATATAAAGTTGCTGATCAAGGATAAGGGAACAGATTAATGTTTTGCTTTGAGAGATCAGGTATGTGGAGATTGAGAATGTATAATGGCAACAAAGTATAAATTTTATGTAATTGTTATCAGAAGCTCTTAGAACATGAACTGATTCCAGTTTGGGAACAAGCATGTTTTAGGAAAGAGGCCTTCTGAAGGATATATACATATTTTCCTTGTGAGGCAGAAAAAACAAGGGGGTTGGGAAAGAGGATGATAGTAAGAGATACTCAGTCACGGGTATATGAGTTGGCTTTTCTTTTGGCAACAACCCTAAAATCTCAGTGTCTAATGGCAACAGGCTTTATTCTTTGCTGACAGATATGCAGGTCGGCATTAACTGTATTTGGCTCTGTTTTACTTCTCCTGTCTTTTTTTAAAAATTTTCTCTAAATTGGCATTGGTCATGTCTACTGACATTGCATTGGCCAAAGGAAGCAATTTCACATGATCAGACTTGACCAAGACATAGGGTCTCATCTTCTACACTGAGGATTGGCAAACATAAGAAATATAAAGATCTTTTAGGAAGGGAGTAAATAATTGAAAAGAATACAATGTATCACACTGAAAAGGAAAGATGTGTGATATAATGGTAGTTTATGGGTTAGAATAAAATGAAGTGGAAAAGTAACTGAAGATTAAAATAAAACAATAATAAGTTTAATGGGAAGAAATGATTGCCGCATCCTGAAATTTGATGTCAGTTGGTAGCTTATTAAAATATCTGAGGCAGACCACTTAGCAGCAATGCAAATGTGTAGGTTGTGGTCATAAGATAATGTGGCTGAAATAGTAGGCTGGTGGCATAATTCATTAGAAGTGTGGAGGACAACTAATTGTGTGACTGGAATTTGAAGTTGTTACCACATGAATTATGAAAAGATCTAATTTGATAACAAGATCAATTGGGGGATAAGAAATTTGTGAATTCCATATATGGCAGAAGGACAGAAAGCAATTCTATTAAATGTGAAAATGCCAGTAGCAAAACATATAGAATTCACTCTGCTGTTCAGCACAGATAGAAGTTGGGTCAAATATAAATTATATGGTTTGAATATATGTCTCCCCCAAATCTCATGTTAAAATGTAATCCCCGTTGTTGAAAGTGGGGCCTGGTGAAAGGTGTTTGGGTCGTGGGGTTGATCTGTTATGTCTGGGTGCTGTCCTCACAATAGTGAGTGAGTTATCTCACAAGATCTGGTCGTTGTAAAGTGTAGTGCCTCCCTCCCTACTCAGTCTCATGCTCCTAGTCTTACCATATAATGTGCCTGATCTCTCTTTGCCTTCTGCCATGATTGGAAGCTTCCTGAGGCCTCCCTATAATCAGATGCCACTATGCTTTCTGTAAAGCCTGCAGAACCATGAGCCAAATGAATCTCTCTTCTTATAAATGATTCAGTCTCAGGTATTTATATAGCCATGCAAGAATGGCCTAATACAGAAAACTTGTACTGAGGAGTGAAGTGTTGCTACAAAGATACATGAAAATGTGGAAGCAGCTTTGGGACTGGATAACAGGGAGTGTTTGGAAGAGTTTGGAAGTCTGAAAAGAAGGTAGGAACATGAGAGAAAGTTTGCAGCTTCTTTGAGACTGATTAAATGGTTGTGACCAAAATGCTGATAGCGATATAAACAGTGAAATCCAGGCTAACGAGGACTCAGATGGACATGAAAATCTTACTAGGAACTGGAGCAAAAGTCATGTGTGTTATGCCTTGGTAAATAATTTGTCTGCATTCTGTTTATACCCTAGGGATCTGCAGAAGTTTGAATTTGAGATTGATGACGTAGGGTATCTGGCAGAAGAAATTTCTAAGCAGCAGAACATTCAAGATGTGGCCTGGCTGCTTCTAACAACCTATGCTCAGATGCAAAAGCCAAAAAAAAAAAAAAAAGACTGAAATTTGGAACTTATATTTAAACAGGAAGCAGAGCATAAAGATTTGGAAAATTTGCAGTCTAGCCCTGTGGCAAAGAAAGAAAAAGATTTCTGGAGAGACGAATACAAGCAGGCTGTAGAGCAATTACTTGCTAGAGATATTTGCATAGGTGAAAGGGATCCAAGTGCTAATATCCAAGACAATGGGGAAAAGGCCTCAAAGCCATTTCAGACACCTTCACGGCAGCCCCTCCCATCACAAGTCCTGGGGCTAGGAGGAACAAATGGCTTTGGATGCCAGGCCCAGGTCCCCACTGCCTGCAAAGCTTTGGGACAATGCTTCCCACATCTCAGCTGCACCAGCTACAGCCATGGCTAAAAGGGACCCAGGTACAGCTTGGACTGCTACTTTGGAGAACATAAGCCATAAATAAGCCTTGGAAGCTTCCACGTGGTATTAAGCCTACAGGTGCACAGAGTGCAAGAGTGGTAGATTACTGGCAGCTTCCACCTAGGTTTCAGAGGATGTTGGAAAAGCCTGTGTGTCCAGGCAGAAGCCTGCTGCAGGAGCTGACTAATCACAGAGAACCTGTACTAGGGCACTGCAGAGGAAAAATGTGGGTTTGGAGGCCCCACAAAGAATCCCCACTGGAAAACTCACTAGTGGAGTTGTGGGAAGAAGGCCACCATCCTCCAAATGCAAGAATGGTAGAACCACTGGCAGCACGCACTGTGAACCTGGAAAAGCTGCAGGCCTACAACTCTAGCCCATGAGAATAACCTCAGGGACTGCACCTTGCAAAGGCACAGGGGCAGAGCTGCCCAAGGCTTTGGGAGCCCTGCACCAGTTTGTCCTGGATGTGGGAGAGGGAGCCAAAGTATATTATTCTGGAGCTTTAAGATTTAATGACTGCCCTGCTGGGTTTCTGATTTGTGTAGGGCCTGAGCCCCCTTCGTTTGGCCCATTTCCATCTTTTGGAATGGGAATGTTTACCTAATGCCTTTATCCCCATTGTATCCTGGAAGTCAGTAACTTTTTAATCTTATTTCACAGGCTCATAGATGAAATCTTATCTCAGATAAGATTTTGGACTTTTGAGTTAATGCTAGAATGAGCTAAGATTTGGGGGGACTGTTGGGAAGGCATGATTGTATTTGGCAATGTAAGAAGGACATGAGTTTGGGGGGCTGGGGCAGAATGATACAGTTTGAGTATATGTCCCCACCAAATTTCATGTTGAAATGTTGGAAGAGGGGCATCACGGGAGGTGTTTTTGGTCATGGGAGCAATTTCTCATGGTTTTGTACTGTCCTCACAAGATCTGGTTGTATAAAGTGTGGCACCCCCCGACCATACACATATTCTCTCTGTCTCTCATTCCCATCCTCATTATGTGACTTATCTGCTCACCCTTTACCTTCTGCCAAGATTGAAAGCACCAGAGCCCTCCCCAGAAGCAGATGGCACTGTGCTTTCTGTACTGCTTGCAGAACTGTGAACCAATTAATTTTCTTTTCTTATAAATTACCCAGTCTCAGGTATTTCTGAATAGGAGTGCAAGAATGGACTAATACAAAACACATGGGCTATTTCAAGTAGGATGTATGTTGTGAAAATACAAGGGAGTTCGACACGAAGGATCATTATTCATCAGTCCAAGTTGGGTTTATCCACTGAAAGGAAATCTGCCTTGAAGGAATATTATTGTTTAAAGTTATCCTTAGAAATATTGAATGTACTCAGGCCATCAAAGTAAATTTTTGTGTATTTGTTAGTATTTTTGCTAACATTCTAAGGTTAATTTACATCAAAATGAATTTAAGATCTCAGAGTTCTTTCACAATTTAAACAAACACTGTTATGTGTGTCTTGAAAAACTTTGAAAGCCCTTGTTCCAGTTTACTGCTATTTACGCAGGTTTTGAGTTTTTAACATTGCAAATAACATAACATTTTTACCTTAGAAAAAAGGAAATTTTAATATTAAAACTCATAGATACTGGCTTGGTTCCAATGAATTTTTAAACAAGCCCTTCAAAATTCTTGTCACACATTTATTGAAAAAACAAAAACAACCAAGTTCCAAACAAGCAAATTTATTAATCTAAAAGGTTACATTAGTTGTCTGTTGCCACATAACAAATCACACCAATAACGAATGGCTAAAAACCACTGACTTTTATCTCATAATTTCTGTGGGTCAGGCATCTGGACATGGTCCTC
This sequence comes from Pongo pygmaeus, assembly GCF_028885625.2. Lineage (NCBI taxonomy): Eukaryota > Metazoa > Chordata > Mammalia > Primates > Hominidae > Pongo > Pongo pygmaeus. The sequence goes on along the minus strand of NC_072388.2, from coordinate 25,510,710 downwards.
TGCTTCTAAGTATACCGCAAAGCTGCAATCAAGGCATTAGCCAGGGTTTGTGGTCTCCTCCGATGGCTTAATTAAAGAAAGATTCAACTGCAAGCTCATTCAGTGATCACTGATAGCATTCAGTTCCTGAAGATTGTTAGACTGAGGACCTTAGTTCTTCACTGGCTGTTAGGCAAAGGATCCTTTAATTTGTTGCCATGGGTGCTCTCTCATATGGCAGTTTCTCTTTATTGATTATGTAAGCCAAAAAGGTAATAAAGTCTGTAAGCAATATAGAAGTCTTGATATTTTATAACCCAATCACTGAAGTAACTTCCTTCTGCTTTGTCATATGTTATTGGTGAAAAGCAAGTCACATGTCTCTCTCTCACTCAAGTCTTGAGTATTGATTCTACAAGGACATGAGTACCAGGAGGTGTGGATCACTTGGAACCATTTTACAAGTATACCTGCAACGTAAGTAGGTCTCCACAGATGTAAAAATGTATCTGTACTTTGCCTGGGTTCAGAATATCAACCATCTATGATCTTTTCATAGGTTTATGATCATGACTTTTTTAAAGACATTAAACAACCCATAACTTATTTAACACTGGCTATAACAGATATAATTTATTACTATAATGAAAGCTGTATGTCTTTGGGCTATGCCTCCTGTGCTCCAGGAAGGCCTCAATAAAGGTATTCACTTACCAATGTTGTTTCTCAAACAAATTTAACTATTTCAACTGGCCATCATTGGAAACAATTGTTGAAAGTTCAATTTGAGATAATTGGAGAATAGATCACTCACAAACAAGAAAACAAAGAAACTTCATCTAAGAATGTGATCGTCATTCATTTATTCTACCCTGGATAGTCTATTAAGTGTCAGCTTTCCAACTTTAATAGGGTTCCCCATTAAAGGCAGTTTAGCCCTTTTTTTGCAGATACTCCTGTGACCTGATTTGTTAGAACTTCTAAAACTATTTTTAGTGTAACTGTTTTGACTGCAAACAGTAACATTATCAAAACAAACAGTTAATAAGGTCCTACCAAGAGCCAGACACTTTAAATCCCTTACCTCCCTTAATTCATTGCAATAATCCAAAATACAAAGGAATTATAAAATGCAGATTTTAATTAATTTAAGAAAAATATAGCTAACGGTTAAGACTGGAACAGATGACTTTGAAACACCTTCTGTGTACTGGAAAGTTACATTCCCTTCTAGTCCCAAATTCTTTAGATATGGCATTAAAGGTAAATGCAGAGAATAATTACAATAAAGTACCTCTGTAAAGCACCATTCATATGAATAGCTCAAAGCACTATTTTGCGTTACCTCATTAATCTTTGTGGTATCCTACTGAGTGAGGGTGGCAGGGATTTTATTTCACTTTTATGGATTTTTTTTATAAGTGAAAAAAGAACTTTAACTTTCGGATGCCTTCTCCACAGCATATCAATGACTGCTTGAACTGAAAGGTGGTAGGCTTAGATCTCCTATTCCAAAATACTTCATTAATTGTTAAATCATTCTTTTAATTAATAGTTGCTAAGTGCAAAAGAATACTGTGTAATTATTGAGATGAAGGCTCTGAAAGACACCTACAATATGAGAAAAACATTAGGCTCAGTGTTTGTAATGGAAAAGATAGGCATTGGGGAACATAGAAAGGTTTGAATTGGGGGTAACAAAATAAAACCTGCAACCTAACATTTTGCACATGTATATATATACATATATACACACACATATATACACACATATATACATATAACACATATGCATATATATAAAGGCTTGTAACTGTCATCGTTCCCTTCCTTTCATTGCCTTCCTAGCTTGTACTTAAACTTCTTTGGATATTCTGTCTTCTTTGTTCTTGATTTACTCTTTCAATTTGTTGGTGTATGTCTGCAAGTAACTTTTCAGATAAGGATATGTGGCAGGTACGATTTCCTATCTTTAATAATATATTAATATTTTAAGATTTGAATTTGGAAGGCACACAACTCAAAGAGAAAAATCACTTCCATTTAAACATTTGCAGGCATTTCCTTTGTCCATTGTTTTTTAACATGCAATTTGCTGATGCAAACTCTGATGCCATTGTAATTTTTATTCACTTTTGTTTTCATTTTCATTCCTGTTTTGTGTTGTTTTGGGCTTTTAGCTCTGTTAGCTATTTGTCACTTTCTTCCTTTCTGGTATGTGGAAAAACTGTGTGTTGTTTAGCTGAAGTTAATGTGTGCTAGTCAGTCTATTTGTATGTGCTTAATGCCTTTCTACTTAATGAGCCTATAATTTTAAGTCTCACATCATTTTTTATTAATACATTTTTTGCTATTATTTTTGACGTCAATCTTATATTTTCTCTTTTCAGAAACTCATACTATTTGTGTGTTTCACTATCTGAAGTATAAGTATGTTTCCCCAATTTTTAATACTTTAATTGCATTGCTCTAAATTTTAGATTTTTTCTCAATTCATCTCTCACTTTTTCAAACATCATTCATTTTCAATTTTTGTATCATTTTTCCTATTTGTTATAGAAGCACATTCTTTTTTATATATGCAAAATCTAGAATTTTTAAAATGATACCAATTAGAAATAACTTTTCTTCTCCAATGTTACAAATATTCTTTTCATCTGGGGCCAGCAATTGATTTTCTTATTTGTCTTGCAAGACTTTTTTACATGTATTTTAGTTTTTGAAAATCACCTATTTTCAATAATCACAGTGACTTTTAAGCAGGTAAACTTTGGTTAATAGTAACCTGTGAGAAATTTAGTTATTATGTAGGGAATCCCCCAACCTGTATCATCAAAATTATGTGGCGATTCCTTTGTGTGGTACAGATACTCAGATATTCTATTAACCCATTTCTCCAAAGACTTTTGGCTCAACTTCTTTAGTGATGACTTTTTTTTAAAAAATCTGCATTATTATTAGTAGTAGTAGTATTATTTTGTAAATGGACAAGAAATGGTGGGGCAAAGGTGAGTGAACCATTACACTTCCATGTGTTCAACACCTCTATTTACCACCCTCCATTTCACATAGCTGCCTCTGCTATCACTGTATTCCTGGTTCAGAATCACTCTGTATTCTTCAGAAGCATTCAATTGTATCTTCTGTTATTGTTAAGCTTTTTTCAAATTTGTTTTTATTTTATCAGTACATTCATTTTATTTTTTGTCTTCCTGAGAATTTTTAGAAATTCTTATTCATGCATATTTTTCATTACATATCTTTTATTGATGGAAAAATACACTTTTCTAGTATACTCTTATTTTAATGTATTTTTTTTCAAATACATTGTATCCTTATTGGTATGTTACACACACAATATGCATAGTATTTTTAAAATTTTATTTTCTCTGACTTTTTATAATGCAATTTCTGTATTGTATTTAAATTTCATTTTTATTTATATATTTAAAAGTAAAATATTTTATAATTTTAACTGAAATAAATTACGTGCAAATGCTTGACATTATTTGTGAAGTGTGTTAGTTTACTGTTATAATTTTTTTATTGTATCCTGAAATAGAAGAGATTATCGACATATGTCCCTTATCTACCATTTTAAATCCTAAATTGACACCTTTGTTTTCTTTTGTAATCAGCGAAGTGACATGATCAGAGCTATGTTTTGGAAAATAACATAATAATGGATTGGAATGGGCATACAAAATATATTAAGGCTGTGTCTGTTCAAGGTGTAAATAAATAAATAATAAGGATGAGAGCAGTGAAAATGGGAAGTAAGAGCTTTTTAGAGTTGAATCTTTTGAATCCGTAAACCAGCAGTGTGATTCTGAATCAAGTTTTGCTATCCATCAGCTGTGAAAATTAAAGAAAAACCAGTATAACAAATACCATGTAAGATCAAATCGGAAAAAGGCACATGATTAAAATACAGATTTAAAAAAAAATTATTGTGAAAAAAGATCATATTTTCAGAAAAGTACACACACCTGTAAGTACAATTTCACAAGTCTTTATAAAGTGATCACCTGCTCTGCTTATTATGAGAACATACAAACTATAGCAAAACTTAGTAGTATAAAACATTTATTTATTATGCTTATGAAATCTGTGAGCAAGGAATTTGGACAGGGCAGGAAGATATGGCTTCTCTGCTCCACTGTGTCTGGCTGCAAATGGAAGCTTGGAAGCTCATTCACTCATTAGTCTTGTGATGAATACTGGCTGTTTCCTGGAGGCCTCAGTTTCTCTCCACTATGGTTTCTTCATGCAGTCTCTTGTCTTGGGCTAATTGGGCATCCTTCCACCATGGTAACTGGATTCCAATGACAAATGTCCTAACATAGAGAGCAAGGTATAATTTTTACCCCATTCATAACCCAACTTAACATCATATACTATTTGATCTTACCCTCAGATCAATAATTAAAACATCAGACCTGGTACAGTGGCTCACTGCTTTAATCCCAGTATACTGAGAGGCCGAGGCAGGAGGATCACTTGAGGCCAGTAATTCAAGGCCAGCCTGAGAAACATAGTGAGACCCCATTTCTATAAAAAGTAAATACATTTTTTAAAAAAGAATTAAAACATTGCCAACAGGGTATTTTTGATCCCAAATCTCTGCATTGCCTTGTAGGTAATTACTATTCTTACTTTATGATGGTTGCTTATTTGCATTTCTTTACCTTTGCATGTATCCCTAATTGATATATGTTAGTCTGGGACAACCTTGGAATAATACTTTAAGACTATAATGAGGACGGGAGCAGTGGCTCACACCTGTAATCCCAGCATTTTGGGAGGCCGAGATGGGTGGATCAAGAGATCAGGGGTTCGAGACAAGCCTGGCCAATATGGTGAAACCCTGTCTCTACTAAAAATACAAAAATTAGCCAGATGTGGTGGCACACGCCTATAATCCCAGCTACGCAGGAGGCTGAGGCAGGAGAATCGCTTGAACCTGGGAGGCCAAGGTTTCAGTGAGCTGAGATCGCACCACTGCACTCCAGCCTGGGTGACAGAGCGAGACTCTATCTCAAAAACAAACAAACAAAAAAGACTATAATGACTCTTTTGTTTCTTGCCTTTCTCAAACAATGTTATACATATGAGATTCATCCATGTTTCTGCATTTGAGAATGGTGTGATGAGACAGTTCCCTTATATGGACATAGCCTGATCAATTGGCATCTTGTGATTGGACAAAACTTGACTACTATTGAAACTGACCCAATAGTCCCATAGACAGTTCCTTTTGGATAAAAACATAGAAATTGATCCTTCTGATCTTAAAGCTTGAAACTTATATTTGTTTTATCTGAGTTCCTTCCTCAGGAAAGGACACCTAGGCCTCTCAAAAAGTATGAAAGAACTGAAACTCACTAGATAACTGTATTCACACAATGAGATGTTAGACTCCTCATTTTGTTTCCTTATACCTCCCTAGCCCCTGTTTTCCAATGCATTGTTACATTTTTTTCCTACTATATACACCCCTAATTTTAGCTGGTCAGGGAGATGGATTTGAGACTCACCTCCCATCTACTCAGCTGCAACACCTAATTAAAGCTTTCTTCAATGGCAATACTGGCCATCTCAGTCATTGGCTCTCTGTCATGAGCAACAAGACCTAGACCAAACCCCTTGTGTTTCAGTAACACTATGATTGGTTGAGACTCAGCTATCTGTTATAAGAATATACTCTTAAATTAGATTGCAATTTATTTACATGCTAAGTTAGGTTGCAGTTCACTACATAGGAACTCAAAGTACAAATGCAACCTCAGGCCAAATTTAGTTTAATTTAACAATTCTTTCATTTCTGTCAGCCTCTCAATTTTGAGAGATTTACCAAAACCCTAGGCATTAATTCCACTCTCCATCACCATCATAATGAATTTGTTTGGTGTCACTGTGTAATTCACAATTCATGGCTTCAGGTCAGTTGAATGTTTCTTTATGTTCTCTTTTGATTATTCTGTAATAAGATCATTTTACATATAACAGATGACTGCATTCAAGCGCTTAAGACCCTTAAGAGTATATGGTATAACAGGGAGACTATTATAATGGCTATCAAAAGGATAATGCTAAGAGTCCAAAGTATGCTTCCTTATAGGAATCCCCACAAATTGAACAGCTCAAAATCAAATACATCAAAATTGAGCCAGAATATGAATCTACATTTTTTTTAACAAAGTAGGTTTTTTTTGTGGATTTCTTACCTCTGAGTTTCTATCATACTAGGTATATTTATCCAAGGGCAGTAGTAGGTCTTAGTTATTACACAGATTCCCTCTATTTAACCAACAGACAGTCCAAAGCAATCATGTTATCTAAAACACCTTTAGCAAAAATTTAAAGATGTTTTCTGGGCAACTGTAGCCATTGCAGTAGAGGTGGCTATAGTAATGTTTGAGACAGATTTCTGATCATAATACCATTTAGATTTATGACAGAATAGGGAAGAAGGTGTCTACAAAATGATGCCCATTTACAGGGATTTATGATTGCTTGCAAATTGTTCCTTATTCCATGGTGACAATTAAAAGGTGTTCAGCTTCCAATTGTTCATGGGGTGACAGTGGTACCGACAGAATCCCTCATCCACATTGGCCCCTTATCTTCCAGTTATTAAGACATGTATTTGGCTACATATTTCGTTGAACATTAAATGCTCCACAGACAAACAATATATCCTAGAGGGGCACAGCAGACAGTTCCCTGTGAGATGCCTTGTGTGTTAGGTGTCACTAGTAGGAAAGCTCTAGTAATAGTTCTCTAAGGCTTCATTAGTGAATCATTTCATGGCCGGAGGCTACCAATAATTAAAGGATTAGGGTTATAAATTTGGCTACAAACTTTTAATTTATATTTTGAATTGTGGTTTTCTTATCCATTTTCTGGCATAATTTAAAGTTAAAAATATCACTATATACTTTGCTTACTATTAGATTTTAAAAAATCTAAATTTATGACTATAACAGCCTAACTTTATAAAAAGAATCAAATATTGCACTTGGAATATCAGTGAAATTTGTTACAGGGTAAGCCAGAGAATCCTTGAAACTATAGATCATGAAGTCTTAATTATTGCATTATCTTTCCATGTATAAACAATAACAACAACAACAACAAAACGGGAAAAAAGAAAGGGAACAAAGGTTTCCTAATGACAGAGGTAAGAAATCTTGACCTGTAATCCTGAGAAAACTATCCATATTTAGGATGTCTTCTGTTTCTGAGGAAAAACCTTCCTGATGAGTTTCACCTTGAGGTCTTTGATACGGTTTGGCTGTGTCCCCATCCAAATCTCATCTTGAATTGTGGCTCCCATAATTCCCAGATGTCATGGGAAGGACCCAGTGGGAGGTAATTGAATCATGGGGGTGGGTCTTTCCCGTGCTGTTCTTGTGATAGTGAATAAGTCTCATAAGATTTGATGGCTTTATAAAGGAGAGTTCCCCTGCACAATCTCTCTTGCCTGCTGTCATGTAAGATGTGACTTTGTTCATTACTTGCCTTCTGCCATGATTGTGAGGGCTTGCCCCAGCCACACGGAACTGTGAGTCAACTAAGCCGTTTTCGTTTATAATTACTCAGTTTCAGGTATGTCTTTATTAGCAGCATTACAACAGACTAGCACAGTAAATTGGTACCAGGTACTAGGGTGCTGCTGTAAAGATACACACAAATGTGGAAATGACTTTGGAACTGGGTAAGAGGCAGAGGTTGGAACAGTTTGGAGGGCTCAAAAGAAGACAGGAAGATGTGGGAAAATTTGGAACTTCCTAGAGACTTGTTGAATGGCTTTGAACGAAATGCTTATAGTGATAGGGACGATAAGATCCGGCTGAAGTTGTTTCAGATGGAGATGAGGAACTTGTTGGGAACTGGAGTAAAGGTCACTCTTCCTATGCAAAGAGACTGGTGGCATTTTGCCCCTGACCTAGAGATCTGTGAAATTTTGAACTTGAGATAGATGATTTAGGGTATTTGGTGGAAGAAATTTCTAAGCAGCAAAGAGTTGAAGAGGAAGTAGAGCATAAAAGTTTGGAAAATGTGTAGCCTGATTATGCAATAGAAAAAAAAACCCATTTTCTAGGAAGAAATTCAACCCAGCTGCAGGAATTTTCAGAATTTGCATAAATAACAGGGAGCCTAATGTTAATCACCAAGACAATGGAGAAAATGTACCCAGGGCATGTCAGAGACCTCAGCAGTCCCTTCCATCACAGGTCCAGAAGCCTAGGAGCTAAATAAGGTTTCTTGGGCCAGGCCCCGGGTCCTCTTGCTGTGTGCAGCCTAGGGACTTGGTACCCTGTGTCCCAGTCATCCCAGTCGCTCCAGCCATGGCTAAAAGGGACCAAGGTACAGCTCACACCATGGATTTAGAGGGTGCAAGCCCCAAGCCTGGACAGCTTCCACATGGTTTTGAGCCTGTGGGTGCACAGAAATCAAGAATTTAGAGTTGGGAGCCTCCACCTAGGTTTCAGAGGATGTATGGAAATGCCTGGATGTCCAGGCAGAAGTTTGCTGCAGGGGTGAGGTCTTCATACAGAACCTCTGCTAGCACAGTGTGGAAGGGGAATGTGGAGTAAGAGCCCCCACACAGAGGCCCCACTGGGTCACTGCCTGGTGGAGCTGTGAGAAGAGGGCCACTGTCCTGCAGTCCTCCTCAACCCCAGAATGATCGATCCACCAACAGCTTGCACCCTGTGCCTGGAAAAGCTGCATATGCTCAATGCCAGCCTGTAAAAGCAGCCAGGAGGGGGGCTGTACCCTGCAAAGCCACAGGGGCAGAGCTGCCTATGATGATGGGAACCCATCTCTCTTGCATCAGCATTACCTGGATGTAGGACATGGAGTGAAAGGAGTTCATTTTGGAGCTTTAAAATCTTATTGCCCTTTTGGATTTCAGACTTGCAAGGGGCCTGTAGCCCCTTCATTTTGTTCAATTTATCACATTTGGAACAGCTGTATTTATCCAATGCCTGTACCCCCATTGTATCTAAGAAGTAACTAATTTGCTTTGGATTTTACAGACTTATAGGCGAAAGGGACTTGCCTTGTCTCAGATAAGACTTTGGACTGTGGACTATTGAGTTAATGCTGAAATGAGTTGAGACTTTAGGGGACTGTTGGCAAGGCATGATTGGTTTTGAAATGTGAGGACATGAGATTTGGGAGGGGCCAGGGATGGAATGATATGATTTGGCTGTTTCTCCACCCAAATTTCATCTTGAATTGTAGCTCCCATAATCTCCATGTGTCATATGAGGGACCTGGTGGGAAGCGATTGGATCATGGGGGGTGGTTTCCCCCATGCTGTTCTTGTGAAAGTAAATAAGTCTCAAGAGATATGATGGTTTTATAAAGGGGAGTTCCCCTGCACACGTTCTCTTGCCTGCCACCATTGAGACATGACTTTTCTCTTCATTTGCCTTCTGCCATGATTGTGTGGCCTCCCTAGTCATGTGGAACTGTGTGTCAATTAAACCTCTCTCCTTTATAAATTACCCAGTCTCAGGTATACCTTTACTGGCAGTGTGAGAATAGACTAATACATTCTTCAATGAGTATATTGGCCCAAGAGTCTGGACGGGACCTTTTGCATGGATCCAACATGTGGATCTAACACTTGAAGCATTGAAGTTTTGCTGCAGTGAGGGTGGTTAGAAGTAATTTGTATGGTATCTTCTAAGGGGGCTCAAGGTAAGTCTTTTTCAGAAGTAATTTCCAGAAGACACAATCTCTGGGTTCTAGATCATGAAGAGTCTGTTTGTCATCAGTTGGTGGATCACAAAGGGCTTCTTCTATCTAGTGAAAATACCCTTTGGCATAATGCATCAAATTTATATCAGAGTTTATGAGTGTGAGATAGAAGAAGTTCTAGTATTAAGGGCATGTTACTTCTAGTAACTATTTCATAAAACTATATTTTCCAATGAGAGTGGATCTGATTGCTATTAATGGGTAATACTTGTTACCAAGGTAATTTAATCAATTAAATTAGCTTTACCTAGTGCCATTGTATTTGTAATATATTATTTAACTATTTTACAATATGTCCTGTGAAACAAGTTCTGCCATTGAAGATTTCTCCAGAAATATCCTATAAGTATAACACATATTCTAATAACATTTCAGCTACTGTTATAGCATCAGCTTTCCTACATGAGAGAACTTCTGTATAACAAGAAACATGCATTGAAGGTAGCAATTGAATAAAATAAATCTATAAGTGTTTAAATGATCAGGCAGGTACCAGGGTTGTATTACGTGTTTTCTTTGTCTTACCAGGATTATGGGTTTGACAAACCAAATATTGGTTATAAATAATTTTAAAAATTTTAGAAACTTCACCCCACTAATATTTTAAAATAATTCTTATAATTCTGTATACTCCATGATGAGTCACAGAGTACAAAGTTTTAATACTGGAAGCCCTAAATACTCTGGAAGGGCCAGGTGGCCATTTGAGCTCTCCATGAGCCTACACTTAATATTGTGTTTACATTCTTTTAAATTTTGTTTCTCCAATTCAGGTGCATATCACTGTTTATTTAATTCCTTATCATATGTAATATGTTAGCCTGTTCTTGGATCACTATAAAGAAATAGCTAAGACCGAGTAATTTATAATGAAGAAAGTTTTAATTGGCTCATGGTTTTTCAGGCTGTACATGGAGCATGGTTCCAACATCTGCTTCTGGTGAGTGCTCAGGAAACTTATAGTCATGGTAGAAGGCAAAGGGGGAGCAGGCAAGTCACATGGTGAGAATGAGAGCAAGATAGAGAGAGTCTGGTTGCAGTGGCTCATGCCTATAATCTAGCACTTTGGGAGGTTGACATGGGAGGATTTCTTGGGCCCAGAAGTTCAAGACCAGCCAGAGCAACATAATGAGACCATGTCTCTACCAAAAATAACTAAAAAATTAGCTGGCTAAGGAGGTATATGCCTGTGGTCCAAGCTACTGAGGAGGCAGAGGTGGGAGGATTGCTTGAGCCCTGCAGTTTGAAGGTGCAGTGAGCCATGATCATGCCATGTGTGAGTGACAGAGTGAGATCCAGTCTAAAAAATATAAATAAAACAAAACAAAAACAAAGGAGGGAGGGGGTATGTGCCACACACTTTTAAACTACCAGATCTCATATGAACCAGCAGGACAAGATCTCACTCATCAGCAAGAAGATTGTGCTAAGCCATTCATAAGGGATCTGCCCTCATGATCCAATACCTCCACTAGGTCCCACCTTCAACATTGGGGATTACATTTACCTTGAGATTAGAAGGGAAAAATACAACCAAACTATATTATTTCTCCCCTTGGCCTCAAAATCTCATGAACTTCTTACATTATAAAATATAATCATCCCTTCTCAACAGTCCCCCAAAGTCTTAACTCATTCCAACATCAAGTCCAAGGTTCCAGGTTTTATCTAAGATGCATCACCATCTACCTATGAGTCCATAAAATCAAAATCAAAACAAGTTATATACTTCCAAGATACAATCCTGGTACATACATTGGGTAAATATTTCCATTCAAAAAGGCAGAAACTGGCTTAAAAAAAATGGGGGTGGGGGTGGTCAGAAGGTCTCAAGCAAGTCCAAATCCCTGTAAGCCAGACCTTAAAACTTAAAGCTCCAACATAATCCTTGACTCCATGTCCTCTAACCTGGTGTGAAAAGTGGGCTCCCAAGGCCTTGGATGGCTCCTTCACTGTGACTTTGCAGGGTTCATTCTCTTGTGGCTGCTTCCACAGTTTGGAGTTGAGTGCCTGCAGCTTCTCCATGCTCAGGACAGAAGCTGTTGGTGGCTCTACAATTCTGGGATCTGGAGGGCCACATCTCCCTTCCCACAGGTCTACCAGGCAATGCCCCAGTGGACACTCTATAAGGGAGCTCCCGTCTCATGTTTCCCCTTGGCATTAAGCTAGTAGAGTATTTCTATAGGGCCTCTGACCCCATGGCAGACTTCTGCCTGGGTACTCAAGCTTTCTTATACATCCTCTGAAATCTAGGTGGAAGCTGCCAAGCCTCATTCACTCTTACATTCTTTGTGTGCCCAGGCTTAATACTACATGGAAGCTTCTAAGGCTATGGCAGCTTGTACTCTACAGAGTGGCAACCTGAGCTATACCTGGAGTCCTTTAAACCCAGGCTGGACACAGTACAGCTGGGATGGGAGGAGCAGGTTCCTAGGGAAGTATAGGACAGTGGTGGACTCAGAACATGACCCACAAACCATTCTTTCATCCTAGGCCTCTGGGCCTGTGATTGGAGAGACTGTCCCAAAGACTTCTGAAATGCTTTCAAGGTCTTTTTCCCATTGTCTTGGGTATTAGCACTTGGCCCACTTTGGGTCATGCTAATCTCTCTAGCGAGTGATTACTCCACAGCCTTCTTGTATTTCTCTCACAAAACATGCTTTTTCTTTCTCTGTCACATGGTTAGGTTGCAAATTTTTCAAATATTTGTGTTTTCTTTCCTGTTTAGTTATAAGTTTCAAATTCAAGTAATCTATTTGCTCCCACATCTTATTTCAGCTATTAGAAGCACACAGGCCACATCTTGAATGCTTTGCTGCTTAGAAATTTCTTCTGCTTGATACAGTAAATCATCACTCAAGTTCAAATTTCCACACATCCCTATGGCATGAACACAATGCAGCCAAGTTCTTTGCTAGGGGGTAAAACAGATGACCTTGATTTCAATTCCCAATAATGTCCTTATTTCCATCTGAGTCCTCTTCATCCTGGTCTCCACTGTCCAAAATCTTTATCAGCATTTTGGTCACAATCATTTAACCATTCTCTAAGAAGTTCCATACTTACCCTTGTCTTCCTGTCTTCTGAGCCTGACAAAGTCTTCCTACCTCTCTGCCTCTCATGCAGTTCCAAAGCTGCTTTCACATTTTCAAATATTGTATAGCAACACTACGCTCTCGGTATCAATTTTCTGTATTAGTCAGTTCTTGCATTACTATAAAAAAACACCTGAGACTGGGTAATTTATAAGAAAAGAGGTTTAATTGGCTCATGGTTCTGCAGGCTGTACAAGAAGCCAGGCACTGGCATCAGCTTCTGTGAGGCCTCAGGAAGCTTTCAATCAAGGCAGAAGATGAAGGAGGAGCAGACATATCACATGGCAACAGCAGGAGCAAGAGAGGGAGAAGTAGAAGTGCTACACTCTTTTCAATGACCAGGCTTGTGAGAACTGTCAGAGTGAGAACTCACTAATCACCAAGGGGATGGTGCTAAGCCAATCATGGGGGATCTGCCTCCATGATCTAATACCTCCCACTAAGTCCCACCTCCAACATTGGAGATCACATTTTAACATGAGATTTGGATCAGACAAACATCCAAACTAGATCAGAAAATTTGACTTGGATCAATAAAGGTAGTTAATTCAAAATTTGACTTGGATCAATCAAGGTAGTTAATTCAAATCACATAATTTAACACTTTTAGTACTGGCTGAATTAGAATAAAAACCTGCCAAAGAATTATTTTGGTATTCAATTAATTCTTCTTATGATGTTGGGTTAGAAGTTTGATGAAACCAATCAGTCTCTTAATTAAAGTTCAGGAATTCTTACCCAGTCTAGTGGTATGATCAAGTATGTAAGAATTTCATACAATTTCTGGAATACATATTAATAATACATACATACAAGTATAACTCAAAGAAGGTTTAGTATTACTTATTATTTGAGAATGCTTCTCAATTTATTATATGAAATGAATATGATTCATTTAATATCTTTTGTATAAAAAGAGATAGCCTTTTGAGATTCACCAAGGGCCCATCTGTAAAATTTTAAAGATAATTTAAGGTCAAGAAAAATACTTAATTTAGAATTTGATTTTGAGAAATCTATAAAAAACATCTAAGGCTTAAAACGTTTGATCTAAATAGGATAACAGGTCACTATGAAGAATAGCCATTCATTTAACCACAGTAATAATTTAAAGACTTGAAAGGCAAATATGGAAAGTTCCATAATGGTAGTAATAGTTTAGCTCTTTTTATAGAATGGTCTCAGTTTTCTTAAGTGACAAAAAACCTAACAAAGACAATGTGAAGCATGGGAAATTATCTTGGTAAAATTTAGAATTTCAATTTTCTAGGCCAATTCCTAAAGGATAAAGAAGAACCTTTCATAGCTTTCTATTAAGAACAGAACAATATTCTAAAAAAATTGTTGTTTTATTTTTTGTTAATAAATTTTATAATGTAGAGATAACCTGAACTTATTTTACTAATAAACCTGTGGAGAAAAGGTTCTACATCTGTGTTATACTTAATGTTGACAACTCTGATGATATGCCTATTTTAATCACACCAACAATGTTCTTAGTTAACAAAGGTTACCCAAGTTACATGAACTTAAAAATAATTTGGAGAAGTTCTTATTTTTTCTGAGAGAAAACTTAATTCATATAAGCACTTTTTTTGTAAGCCAATTAAATAGAATTGCTTTACAATTTAATTTTGGCAATATCAAAAGAATATAGGAAAATATCGTATGTAAATTGCATACAGATGGACATAACCTATAGACAAAAACAGATCTTACTGCTTTCATTCTAAAATTATTTGGCCATGTGCCAAATACAATAATACAGAACTCACCAATTTATTGAAGACAATTTAGATCCAAATTGTTTTGTTTGGCCAATACAACTAGACTTTCTTCCCAGATGGCTAAAACTTTTGACTTATATTTGTGGATTTTTAAAATTTGCCGTCTGTAAGGAATCCTTTAAAGCGACAATCTTGACTCATTTAATATTTTTAACCCCCTGTGTACTGATTAAATAATGCAGGGCCAGTAATCCCTGCATTCCTGTAATCCCTGCATTTCTGTAATCCCAGTACTTTGGGAGGCCGAGGTGGGTAGATCACCTGAAGTCAGGAGTTCAAGAATAGCCTGACCAACATGGTGAAACCCCATCTCTACAAAAACTACAAAAAATTACCAGGCATGGTGGTGGGTGCCTGTTATTCCAGCTACTCAGGAGGCTGAGACAGAATTGCTTGAACCCAGGAGGCGGAGGTTGCAATGAGTCAAGATCACGCCATCGCACTTCAGTCTGGGCAACAGAGCAAGAATCTGTCTCAAAAAATAAAAAATAAAAAATGCATACCATTGGTTTTGTGGCATTTTAGATGCTTTATTTTCTAATGTAATTTGCAAGTGAACAATTTAATCTGGTTAACATTTCCCCACTCTGGCCACTTTAATTCTAAGTTATGTTTTGTAAGTTTAACTCATTTTTTTTCTAAAAATACACAGATTATGAGCTCATAATTTTTGTTTTTGTTTTATATTTTATTTTATTTTATTATTATTTATACTTTAGGTTTTAGGGTACATGTGTGCAATGTGCAGGTTAGTTACATATGCATACATGTGCCATGCTGGTGTGCTGCACCCACCAACCCGTCATCCAGGATTAGGTATATCTCCCAATGCTATCCCTCCCCCCTCCCTCCACCCCACAACAGTCCCCAGAGTGCGATGTTCCCCTTCCTGTGTCCATGTGTTCTCATTGTTCAATTCCCACCTATGAGTGAGAATACGCAGTGTTTGGTTTTTTGTTCTTGCGATAGTTTACTGAGAATGATGATTTCCAATTTCATCCATGTCCCTACAAAGGACATGAACTCATCATTTTTTATGGCTGCACAGTATTCCATGGTGTATATGTGCCACATTTTCTTAATCCAGTCTATCATTGTTGGACATTTGGGTTGATTCCAAGTCTTTGCTATTGTGAATAATGCCGCAATCAACATACGTGTTCATGTGTCTTTATAGCAGCATGATTTATAGTCCTTTGGGTATATACCCAGTAATGGGATGGCTGGGTCAAATGGTATTTCTAGTTCTAGATCCCTGAGGAGTCGCCACACTGACTTCCACAATGGTTGAACTAGTTTACAGTCCCACCAACAGTGTAAAAGTGTTCCTATTTCTCCACATCCTCTCCAGCACCTGTTGTTTCCTGACATTTTAATGATTGCCATTCTAACTGGTGTGAGATGGTATCTCATTGTGGTTTTGATTTGCATTTCTCTGATGGCCAGTGATGGTGAACATTTTTTCATGTGTTTTTTGGCTGCATAAATGTCTTCTTTTGAGAAGTGTCTGTTCATGTCCTTCGCCCACTTTTTGATGGGGTTGTTTGATTTTTCTTGTAAATTTCTTTGAGTTCATTGTAGATTCTGGATATCAGCCCTTTGTCAGATGAGTAGGTTGCAAAAATTTTCTCCCATTTTGTAGGTTTCCTGTTCACTCTGATGGTAGTTTCTTTTGCTGTGCAGAAGCTCTTAAGTTTAATTAGATCCCATTTGTCAATTTTGGCTTTTGTTGCCATTGCTTTTGTGTTTTAGACATGAAGTCTTTGCCCATGCCTCTGTCCTGAATGGTATTGCCTAGGTTTTCTTCTAGGGTTTTTATGGTTTTAGGTCTAACATTTAAGTTTTTAATCCATGTTGAATTGATTTTTGTATAAGGTGTAAGGAAGGGAGTCAGTTTCAGCTTTCTACATATGGCTAGCCAGTTTTCCCAGCACCATTTATTAAATAGGGAATCCTTTCCCCATTTCTTGTTTTTCTCAGGTTTGTCAAAGATCAGATAGTTGCAGATATGCAGTGTTATTTATGAGTGCTCTGTTCTGTTCCATTGATCTATATCTCTGTTTTGGTACCAGTACCATGCTGTTTTGGTTACTGTAGCCTTGTAGTATAGTTTGAAGTCAGGTAGCATGATGCCTCCAGCTTTGTTCTTTTGGCTTAGGATTGACTTGGCGATGTGGGCTCTTTTTTGGTTCCATATGAACTTTAAAGTAGTTTTTTCCAATTCTGTGAAGAAAGTCATTGGTAGCTTGATGGGGATGGCATTGAATCTGTAAATTACCTTGGGCAGTGTGGCCATTTTCACGATATTGATTCTTCCTATCCATGAGCATGGAATGTTCTTCCATTTGTTTGTATCCTTTTTTATTTCCTTGAGCAGTGGTTTGTAGTTCTCCTTGAAGAGGTCCTTCACATCCCTTGTAAGTTGGATTCCTAGGTATTTTATTCTCTTTGAAGCATTGTGAATGGGAGTTCACTCATGATTTGGCTCTCTGTTTGTCTGTTGTTGGTGTAGAAGAATGCTTGTGATTTTTGTACATTGATTTTGTATCCTGAGACTTTGCTGAAGTTGCTTATCAGCTTAAGGAGATTTTGGGCTGAGACAATGGGGTTTTCTAGATATGCAATCATATCGTTTGCAAACAGGGACAATTTGACCTCCTCTTTTCCTAATTGAATACCCTTTATTTCCTTCTCCTGCCTAATTGCACTGGCCAGAACTTCCAACACTATGTTGAATAAGAGTGGTGAGAGAGGGCATCCCTGTCTTGTGCCAGTTTTCAAAGGGAATGCTTCCAGTTTCTGCCCATTCAGTATGATATTGGCTGTGGGTTTGTCATAGATAACTCTTATTATTTTGAGATACGTCCCATCAATACCTAATTAATTGAGAGTTTTTAGCATGAAGAGTTGTTGAATTTTGTCAAAGGCCTTTTCTGCATCTATTGAGATAATCATGTGGTTTTTGTCTTTGGTTCTGTTTATATGCTGGATTACATTGATTGATTTGCGTATATTGAACCAGGCTTGCATCCCAGGGATGAAGCCCACTTGATCATGGTGGATAAGCTTTTTGATGTGCTGCTGGATTTGGTTTGTCAGAATTTTATTGAGGATTTTTGCATCAATGTTCATCAAGGATATTGGTCTAAAATTCTCTTTTTTGGTTGTGTCTCTGCCCAACTTTGGTATCAGGATGATGCTGGCCTCATAAAATGAATTAGGGAGGATTCCCTCTTTTTCTATTGATTGGAATAGTTTCAGAAGGAATGGTACCAGTTTCTCCTTGTACCTCTGGTGGAATTCAGCTGTGAATCCATCTGGTCCTGGACTCTTTTTGGTTGGTAAGCTATTGATTATTGCCAGAATTTCAGCTCCTGTTATTGTCTATTCAGAGAGTCAACTTCTTCCTGGTTTAGTCTTGGGAGAGTGTATGTGTCCAGGAATTTATCCATTTCTTCTAGATTTTCTAGTTTATTTGCGTAGAGTTGTTTGTAGTATTCTCTGATGGCAGTTTGTATTTCTGTGGGATCAGTGGTGATATTCCCTTTATCATTTTTTATTGCATCTATTTGATTCTTCTCTCTTTTTTTCTTTATTAATCTTGCTAGCAGTCTATCAATTTTGTTGATCCTTTCAAAAAAACAGGTCCTGGATTCATTAATTTTTTGAAGGGTTTTTTGTGTCTCTATTTCCTTCAGTTCTGCTCTGATTTTAGTTATTTCTTGCCTTCTGCTAGCTTTTGAATGTGTTTGCTCTTGCTTTTCTAGTTCTTTTAATTGTGATGTTAGGGTGTCAATTTTGGATCTTTCCTGCTTTCTCTTGTGGGCATTTAGTGCTATAAATTTCCCTCTACACACTGCTTTGAACGCATCCCAGAGATTCTGGTATGTTGTGTCTTTGTTCTCGTTGGTTTCAAAGAACATCTTTATTTCTGCCTTCATTTTGTTATGTACCCAGTAGTCATTCAGAAGCAGGTTGTTCAGTTT
Source organism: Pongo pygmaeus (assembly GCF_028885625.2). Taxonomy (NCBI): domain Eukaryota; kingdom Metazoa; phylum Chordata; class Mammalia; order Primates; family Hominidae; genus Pongo; species Pongo pygmaeus. The sequence continues at coordinate 25,492,086 of NC_072388.2, read as the reverse complement.
CCATGTAGTTGAGTGGTTTTGAGTGAGATTCTTAATCCTGAGTTCTAGTTTGATTGCACTGTGATCTGAGAGATAGTTTGTTATAATTTCTGTTCTTTTACATTTGCTGAGGAGAGCTTTGCTTCCAAGTATGTGGTCAATTTTGGAATAGATGTGGTGTGGTGCTGAAAAAAATGTATATTCTGTTGATTTGGGGTGAAGCGTTCTGTAGATGTCTATTAGGTCCGCTTGGTGCAGAGCTGAGTTCAATTGCTGGGTATCCTTGTTGACTTTCTGTCTCGTTGATCTGTCTAATGTTGACAGTGGGGTGTTAAAGTCTAAGTCTCTTTGTAGGTCACTCAGGACTTGCTTTGCAGGTCTAAGTCTCTTTGTAGGTCACTCAGGGCTTGCTTTATGAATCTGGGTGCTCCTGTATTGGGTGCATATATATTTAGGATAGTTAGCTCTTCTTGTTGAATTGATCCCTTTACCATTATGTAATGGCCTTCTTTGTCTCTTTAATCTTTGTTGGTTTAAAGTCTGTTTTATCAGAGACTAGCATTGCAACCTCTGCCTTTTTTTGCTTTCCATTTGCTTGTTACATCTTCCTCCATCCTTTTATTTTGAGCCTATGTGTGTCTCGGCACGCGAGATGGGTTTCCTGAATACAGCACACTGATAGGTCTTGACTCTTTATCCAATTTGCCAGTCTGTGTCTTTTAATTGGAGCATTTAGTCCATTTACATTTAAAGTTAATATTGTTATGTGTGAATTTGTTCCTGTCATTATGATGTTAGCTGGTTATTTTGCTCGTTAGTTGATGCAGTCTCTTCCTAGTCTCGACGGTCTTTACATTTTGTCATGATTTTGCAGCGGCTGGTACCGGTTGTTCCTTTCCATGTTTAGCGCTTCCTTCAGGAGCTCTTTTAGGGCAGGCCTGGTGGTGACAAAATCTCTCAGCATTTGCTTGTCTGTAAAGTATTTTATTTCTCCTTCACTTATGAAGCTTAGTTTGGCTGGATATGAAATTCTGGGTTGAAAATTCTTTTCTTTAAGAATGTTGAATATTGGCCCCCACTCTCTTCTGGCTTGTAGAGTTTCTGCCGAGAGAGGCGCTGTTAGTCTGATGGGCTTCCCTTTGAGGGTAACCCGACCTTTCTCTCTGGCTGCCCTTAACATTTTTTCCTTCATGTCAACTTTGGTGAATCTGACAATTATGTGTCTTGGAGTTGCTCTTCTCGAGGAGTATCTTTGTGGCATTCTCTGTATTTCCTGAATCTGAGTGTTGACCTGCCTTGCTAGATTGGGGAAGTTCTCCTGGATAATATCCTGCAGAGTGTTTTCCAACTTGGTTCCATTCTCCCCGTCACTTTCAGGTACACCAATCAGACATAGATTTGGTCTTTTCACATAGTCCTATATTTCTTGGAGGCTTTGCTCATTTCTTTTTGTTCTTTTTTCTCTAAACTTCCCTTCTCACTTCATTTCATTCATTTCATCTTCCATCACTGATACCCTTTCTTCCAGTTGATCGCATTGGCTCCTGAGGCTTCTGCATTCTTCACGTAGTTCTCGAGCCTTGGTTTTCAGCTCCATCAGCTCCTTTAAGCACTTCTCTGTATTGGTTATTCTAGTTATACATTCGTCTAAATTTTTTTCAAAGTTTTCAACTTCTTTGCCTTTGGTTTGAATATCCTCCCATAGCTTGGAGTAATTTGATCATCTGAAGCCTTCTTCTCTCAGCTCGTCAAAGTCATTCTCCGTCCAGTTTCGTTCCATTGCTGGTGAGGAACTGTGTTCCTTTGGAGGAGGAGAGGCACTCTGCTTTTTAGAGTTTCCAGTTTTTCTGCTCTGTTTTTTCCCCATCTTTGTGGTTTTATCTACTTTTGGTCTTTGATGATGGTGATGTACATATGGGTTTTTGGTGTGGATGTCCTTTCTGTTTGTCAGTTTTCCTTCTAACAGCCAGGACCCTCAGCTGCAGGTCTGTTGGAGTAGCCGGCCGTGTGAGGTGTCAGTCTGCCCCTGCTAGGGGGTGCCTCCCAGTTAGGCTGCTCGGGGGTCAGGGGTCAGGGACCCACTTGAGGAGGCAGTCTGCCTGTTCTCAGATCTCCAGCTGCATGCTGGGAGAACCACTGCTCTCTTCAAAGCTGTCAGACAGGGACATTTAAGTCTGCAGAGGTTACTGCTGTCTTTTTGTTTGTCTGTGCCCTGCCCCCAGAGGTGGAGCCTACAGAGGCAGGCAGGCCTCCTTGAGCTGTGGTGGGCTCCACCCAGTCCAAGCTTCCTGGCTGCTTTGTTTACCTAAGCAAGCCTGGGCAATGGTGGGTGCCCCTCCCCCAGCATCGCTGCCGCCTTGCAGTTTGATCTCAGACTGCTGTGCTAGCAATCAGGAGACTCCATGGGCGTAGGACCCTCTGAGCCAGGTGCGGGATATAATCTCCTGGTGCGCCATTTTTTAAGCCCACCGGAAAAGCACAGTATTCGGGTGGGAGTAACCCAATTTTCCAGGTGCCATCTGTCACCCCTTTCTTTGACTAGGAAAGGGAACTCCCTGACCCCTTGTGCTTCCCAAGTGAGGCAATGCCTCGCCCTTCTTCGGCTCATGCATGGTGCGCACACCCACTGACCTGTGCCCACTGTCTGGAACTCCCTAGTGAGATGAACCCGGTACCTCAGATGGAAATGCAGAAATCACCCGTCTTCTGCATCCCTCACGCTGGGAGCTGTAGACCGGAGCTGTTCCTATTTGGCCATCTTGGCTCCTCTCCTGAGCTCATAATTTTTGTATACAAAGCTTGCCAGTGTTTCATAAATTGGTGTCCCAAATTCTAGAGTCTTAGACTACTTAGATTCAGAAGAATCCATTTTCAAAAGTCACCTACCTGAGGCCTCTTAACTGGATCACAATACATTTAATTATCAAATCTAATCCAATCCTGACTACCCATTCAGTAAAAGTTGTTCAAATAAAGTTGGAGAGTTTACAGAACTTGAGTCTGACAGGAGACACACTCATGACCTCCCAATTGCTGCAAAAGATTAGTGGGCACACTGGGCTCAACAGGTACCTGTGCATGGTCACTCAGTCTTCCTGAGGGTCACTGGGGCCCTCCCTCAGATTCCGCATTTGTTAAATAAAAGTTTAACAAATTAAATTTAGCAGGATTTATTTGAACAAAAAGTGATTCATGAGTCTGGCAGCACTCAGAACCAGGGGAGGTTCAAAGAGCTTTGCAGCAACATGGGCAGGCAGTATTTACCAACAGAAAAAGGAAGTGATATACAGAAACAGCTTGAATGTTTGCGGCTCAAAGTTTGCCTTATTTGGGCATGGTATGATGAAGCATTTGCCTTGTATGGACATGGTCTGATCAATTGGTAGCCTGTGATTGTGTGAGATTCAACTATTTGTTATAAGAATGTTCTCTTAATTTAGATTGCTGTTTGTTTTCAAACTGAGTTAGGTTGTAGATCACTATGTAGGAATGAAAATGATGGAGGCAGCTTTAGGCCAAACGTTTTTAACACCATTTTCATCTTTTTTATATTTTGCACTGCCTACCAAACTTTTACCCACAATCCCCCAACTGTATGTCCAAATAAATGAAATTGCTTAATTTTTCCCTGACAGTCTTTGTAGCTACAGTTCTTTGCTCTTGCAATGTTCTTTCTCTTTTCTTAGCCCAGAAAACTGCTATTTATCCCTGGCACCTAGCTCCACTGAAAGCAAACAATATCTCTTTTTGGATTCTTCCCAGAAGAGTTTGTCATTACTTTTCTCTAAATTCCCAAACTTCTTTTTATCCTTTCTACAACGTATTGTTTACCACCTTGTAGCAAAATTATCTAATTTTATATGTATGTCTTGTCCAAAACTACTAAGTTCTAAAAAATAAATCTTCTCAAGTGTTCTTTTTTCTGTTTTTTATTACGTTGTCTGCCATTACTATAGTTTCTGAATACATGCTTGTGGAATAAATTGTACTTTTAAAATTTTCTTCACTATTTTTAATCTATTATGCTTCTATACCTTACTTTAAAATAGAATTTACATAAGTTAATAGATTTATATCATGTTTGTATATCCTATTTTAAAATAGGATCTATAAGCTTAATATCCTATATTAAGGATTAATATCCTATATACTTATATCATATATATATATTTCCTTATATATCTTGTATCCTTAATATTCTATATCCTTCTATATTCTATTCTAAAATAAGATGTAGAAGCATAATGTAAACCATGCTTATATTGGTTTATGAAAATAAATCAGGTAAATATGTTATAGTCCTTGATTTCTGTAAATTTAAAAAAGTATAAAACGTCAAAAATAGATTTAATGAAAGAAAAAAGTACTAACAAAAAGTAATATTTCTACATTTTCCCAATTTTAAGTACATTTCCCACTATGTTGAAAATTTTATTAATAAGATGTGTTTGTGTAAATTATTGATTACATTGCTATTGTTTTCCAAGCAAGTGGTATTGAATCTAAATCTCTGTTGTTTCCCAAAGCCTTAAAAATATCTACCATGTAGAGTTTAGCAATGTAGGATTCTACATGGAAAGTGTATATTATTATTGTTATATGGATTAGTATTCAAAATAAAGGAAAATAACCATACAATGTCAGAGCCTGGAAGAATAAAGCATTTTCAATATTTTATTGTAAATGTGAAGAGATTAAGACAAAAAGAGGCTTCCCCAAGTCAGCATCAACATATGGAGTGAGTGATTTTTTTAAAATAATCCAATGCTGTCTTAATATAATACCAAGAACATTTCCTGTTTCAGGACCACTTCTAATAATTCTGACACCTGGGGCCAAAGTACAAATAAGATGCATATTCCAAGAGTTTAATGTACAAATCCAACTATCCCCTCTGACCTGGTCTGCACCTTTAACCAGGGCTTCCAGTCCATTCAGCATGTATCCCTCTTAACATCTGGAGGCTAAAGGATATGACTTCCAAGGGTGTTAGGTACTGCATGGAGGAAGCCTGTGCAGAGCAGTGTATCTTTATACACTGGTGATGCTGGTGCCAACATTCTGGGACAGCGGCTGCACCTACACCCACTCCAAATGTCAACTGATTTGATTAAGCTTCATAATGAACCAGGGTGAACTGGGTCCTATCCACCAGCTTCACTTCTCTGACAGCATTTTCAAAACAGTTTAGACTGCTTCCATAACTACCTCAACCAAGAATAAAGTAGCAGAGACCAGGCAGACACTTTGCATGTCTTAGAGAAATCAACTTTTAACAGAAGCAACCACTCTCATGGGTTTCCCAGGAGAAAAGCTCTAATTTTCTTCTTTCCTTTAAAACATTTGAAAACTCACAATCTCTCATTCTCTGGACAGACTATATCAGCTTGATTTGAATGACTCGTTAACATAATTGCAATTTGTTAACAAACATTCAAAAATATCCCATGAGGGCATAACAGGAAAAAAAGAAAAGCGCCATTGTGTTTGAGTGTTGGTGACTTGCAGTGGATCTCCGAAGAGTGTTACTACTAATGCCTGCATCTGAGAATGGTACGGCCCTAATTTCTAAAATTGGCAATCTTGAAATATTGTCATTGTAACAATAGTCATAATGAAGTCTTAAAAATTTCAGACTTTTGGCAATGTGTATGTGGTTCACACTGATTTCAGACTGGATATAATCAGCTGAGAACCTAGACAAGGCAAATTGTGTTTTTGAATCTTTGTGGGCACATGATAATCTGCCAAAAAGATCTGTATTCATAAGCTGTCTTCTTCTCTCCAAGCAAGTGAGGAATTAATGTAATGCTTATAATAATTATAAAAATACTAATAAATCAAAGCAATATATTTACCACACTTTATTTTTAAATTATTTGTATGCCGTGAAGGTGCAAGAGAAAAGATGACAGTAGTAACTCAGTATGCCAATTGCAGTTTACACATAAGCATTTTGGCTGAGATTAGGTTTTTCTACATTAATGCCTATAATTAGTCTGAAATTCATTACATTTAAGCTATTTTAAATTTAAAAATAAAGGCACATTTTTCTTTCAAATCCTAAAAGCTGGTGTTAGAATAACTGTTTTTAGACTTTGTCCTAGTTATGATAAATATCATTAGGTTGTCTATCCTTGAAATTTAGATTCAATTTCATACACGGTTTAAATCTGATTTTACAAATCAAACCCAAGTAAGGAAACAAATGGAAATGCATTTTCAGCAGCATCTTCTGACAGTATATGATAAACAGCATCATTTACAGGACACTGCATCATACTATTTACATTTAGAAAGAAGAAAAATGCTGATTAGGCTTCCATTTGGCCCAGGCTTTCCAGTTCATAACATGTTAAGCAGTTCAATCTTTTGGTTTTAAAGCCACGCACATCTCTAATCATAACATGCCAGAAGCAACAGAACTAACAGAATGAGTGAGGCTGTTTACTCCTGACACATTATAACATTTCTGAAACAGCAGTGTTCTGAAAACGTGTCGTTGTTATCTCTGGATTGACAACTCAGCACCCAAGGGCCTCTTACTCTCCCCAAGGTTTGTTTCTAAAACCCACAAAAGGCTGCTTTAAAATAGTGTAAAATGTTATCCCTTGTTCAGTTACTCCCCACTTGTTTCAAAGGGGAAAAACCCACATCTGACCATTTTTGCAATCAAATAATCTACATGTTTGCAGAAGAGTTAAGCAAAACAAGAAAATTGCTAACTACAGTTGAGCTTTATTTACTAGATTTGGTGAGAATTGAACATGCATTAAAAATTGCTTTTTTTTTTCATTTTTGAACATGCTAAACATTGTAGAACTCCTAGAGCAATACCAAGGATTTATAATATCATGGTAAGAATACAAAGAAAAAGAAGAATCCTCATTACTTTGTAATAATTTCAGATGATTCAGTAAATGTCTGAGTTAACACCGATCTTACCATTAATTATGAAGAAAAATTTTCCTGTAGGAAGAACTAATAATACAAATTGTGGATTGAATATTTCAATCAATATCAGTAATAAACTCTTTTTTAAGAACTCTACAGTATTTAAAAATATTTTTATTTTATCAATATGTCTACCAATACATCATTTTATCTATTTCTTAAAGCAATTTTCAACATACAGTCCTGGAGTCCAGTTTTAGTTACTGAATGTAGTTTTTAAAAAGTGGAATACTTGTATTATAAAATAGTTTACAAGTTAGACTGGCCTTCTCTTTCATTAGTCTAAAGTACTCAGATTTTTTTTCCATTTTAGAAACTCTTGGTTTGAAGCTAATAATCTTTCTTGATTGTACCACATTTACTTTAATCATCCCTGCAAAAACCTAGGTAGACAAAGGAGAAAACTTGTGTCTTAAATTATTCCTTATTAAAATTCAGAGAAAATATAATGTGGAGAATCAGGTCTCAGAAAATAATGGTTGTAAAATAGGGTATTAAAAAAATTAAAATCATCTGACTATGAATAAATTATTTTATATCAGCAAAATTTTAAATTATCTGAAGAATTCTATTTTTCTTATAGCATGTTAGATTTTTCACACCGTATTGTGGTAACTGTGCATGTGGATATCTCTGCATACATATATACATAGTATAGAGAAATAGCTAAACTATATTGCCTTTCTTACTGGGACAAAATTCAGACATTAACTTTTTGTCTTTATCTGAGACAAGTCATGGCTCAATTCTAATACTAGACCATTTCTGGACATCCTGATATTGTCTTTTCTAAACTACAGTTATCATACTTTAAATGTGCACTTATTATACATTGTGTTGTGTTTGTGTCTGTGTGTGTGTGTGTATGAGAGAGACAGAGAGAGAGAGAGAGAGAAATCTACCTGTCTGTCTAATGTTTAATGTCTTCTCACCTAGCAATCATCTTTCAAGTATAAACTCAAATGTCACTTCTTATTCAAAGCCTTCTTATCCCACTCCCAAACTAGGTCAAGACTGCTAATTGTATATGCTTACATCGCCCTGTATTTTTTGTTTAAAGACTTTTTTAAAACCACGTGAATAAGTCTGTGTATATTGACATGTACTCTGTTTCCTGCTCTTGACTCTATTTCCATGAGATAGTGACCCTTTCTGCCATTCTTTGCCTGTATCAACAGGACCCATCACAATGAATGGCCATAAAGTGGGAAGTGGCTTCACAACAAATGAATACAAGAATGATTGAATGCATGGATGAAAACTTCGCAATATCCTTGATAATTTTTTTCTGGGTATATATAACTTGAAATTACTACTAGAAAAGAGTTCCAGGAACCGTACAAGAGGGTGACAATATGTTCACAAAAGTGAATAATGTGTCTACCCAAATAGACCCTGTGATTTAGTGGGGAGATAGCTGATAACCAGAGAATTACATAAATGAATATAAAATGACACTCTGATAACTGTGTGATAATAAAACAGAGATTCATGTTACTATAGTAGATAGTACTATAAAAATGTATATTAGTTTGATTTCTCCAAGTCAGGAGGAGATCAGTTCAGGCTTTTCTGAGATTCAAAGAGTGTGGAAAGTTTAATTAGTTGAACATCAGTGGGGGTGCTGATTTCTCAAAAGAGAAATCATTTGAGTGAGTTGGAATTGCATGCTCAAGAAAGATGGTATTGGTGTAAAGAACACACAGTTATCAAGGAACAGTACCTGCAGCAGAGCAAAAACACAACAATGGAAGTTTAGAGTTGGAGAATAGGTAGAGGCAGCACGATACAGCAACTGGACTTGAAGCTAATAGAAAAGGCATGGATCTACTTAGAGCAATGGATTTTCAAAATTATACTTGTCTTTTGAAAAGATGACTGGCTTGGAAGAATGTCAGAGGAGGGGTAAGTAGAGATTTAACTTAGAGAAATAAGGAGGTTATGACATTATTCTAGGTAAGAGTTAATGAATTCATTTTAAAATATGACTGCAAAAAAAGAGTTTTCAAACTTATTTGACTTATCCTTTTTATTTGTTTGTTTTGTTTTTAATTCATTAAATTTTTTAACTAGTGTGTCAAGGAATAGGTTTTGGGTAAGATTGATTTAATATTTTTATGTCTTTCAGATAATAAAACTGAGGCTTAGGAATGTTTATAAATTGTTAGATGTGCAGCAAATCTGTGAAAGGGCAAGATCTATCTCAGGGAGACGTATACATAACATATAATGAGGCACTATCAAGTGCTAGGAAACATTTTGAAAGATTCTTTGTGTTGATCTTATTTAAACTTTCCTTTCTCTCTTTCCTCCCTCTCTCTAACTGTATCTGTCCGGTGGAGTTTCAGCTCTGTTTATTCCACTTATTGGCTTTCCCTGCAGGGAAGAGAACTAATTATCTGGATGATCAAAACACATTATCTATTGTAGTATATTTATTACTTATCATGATCACTGTGTTCTAAAAATCAGAGGAATTCATACAAATCCATGAATGACCTCTCTTGTACTTTATTTGGGCATCAAGCTGTGTGACTAAATTAAACTATGACCAGTTCTGTGGATGGAGCTGCTTTATCCCATCCATCTCTATTGCATTCATCATTGTTGGCTTAGTGGGTGCCCACCTGTCTTCAGGAGTCATGACTATGTTCTTTCTCTATTCATGATTGCCACTGTTTCTCATTCCTGTGGCATGTGACCACCAGGAGATCAATACTATCTCAAGCATAAGATTTTGTTTCAGTATAGATAAAAAAGAAAACCTCATTCTGGCCTACAGTCTTATTCATTTAATTCAACCAGATAAGTAGAGCCATGTCTCTGCATTAAAAGTTTCCCATCTTCTACCCTCCTAAACTGGTATTTAGTTTTTCATTTGACTCCTACTGCAAATATTCTTCTTGGAGACTTCCTGGGAAGTCATAGCTATGATATCTATGAAAAGATTTTGTCACCCCTGATTCCATGACTATAATATCATCTAAGCCGTGCGGCTGGAAAATCATAGCCCATGAACCAAATTCAACTGGCTGCCTATTTTGTAGATAAATGTTTATTAGAGCATAGCCCTGCTTATTCAGTTTTGCATTGTTTCTTGCTGTTTCCATGATACAATGGCAAAGTACTTACCACAGACACTGTATGTCCTATAAAGCTTAAAATATTTATTATCTTGACATTTATTAAAAGAGGTTTATAACACCTGATCTAAACAAATCTTTACCCCTAATAATAAGCACTAATTAGTTAATATTTCATGGGATGATTTAATCGTCCCATGAAATACTGAGGTTTCACAGTAACCTAACTGTCAAAAATAAATTTTGCATATGACTAAAGTAATAATACTTCTTACCAATAATTTATATAATTTATATATATATGAGTAGAGGGATTAGAGATATTTAAATTTCTCTCTGAAATTAGTGAAAAACAAAAAGGACCTGAGGTATGAAAAAGAGCTCTTTAAGTCCCTTATATTCCCCCATTTTATACATCATCCTTTTTGTGATGTATTTCTCCCTTTGAATCTTTCCCTCATATTTATTTCAACCAGATTTTTCCTATATTCTTAAAGTTGAGTCTGTGTTTCACAATACCCTAGGAATGCTTTGCTTGAGGGGCTTTGATAAATGGCATTTTCTAGAGCTGATGATGAAGAAAGGGTTCTGCAGCACGTGTGCAGGAAGATCAAGGATGATCCTTGGCTAGTTGGCTCTGCTCACAGCAATCATCTAGACTAAGTTGTGGCAGACTAATATAACAATGACTTGTCAAAACAAAATAAAACAAACAAAAAAATACATGAGATGTATTTTCAAAACTTTCATGAATCAAAGAGTTGTCATGCTGACACTTTTTCAAATTAATTTAATGGAACTATCATGCAATATGATGTGTTTATGAAACATCCCAGGATATTTCTATAAAAATACTTTTCAAATTTCTGTGAAAGCAATCTGAATTAAAATTTATGTGTAGCCCCTATTTTTATTTGATATGAATAAGAGAATACAAATATTATAACCAGATGCATATGTTAAGAAAATGAGACTGCTAAGGACCCTCTTATTATGATTATTATTCCCCAATAGAAATTCCTCAGGCGAATCATTAATCTCTGAGGGACTCATTTATTTCTTTTCTAAAGATTGACTAAATAATCTTTATAATTTAATTACTTGCAGTTGATCTAAATAGATTACATTGCTATCTTATAGTATGTCCACTCTCCTCAAAATATTCATTCAGAGAAGATAAGACTGCCCTTCATAGTATTTATTTTATAGTTGGTGAAGCCAAGGAGATTCAAACAAGGGCAAAAATGTACCTTCAGCTCACTTGATTATTAAGGATATGTGTTTACAATTAAAATGCAATATGAAATATCAGCACTCCAAGTACTCTTCTGGGAATGTAATGTCAAATTTATGGGAATTTGATACTATTTCTTTTAATTTGTTTTTTTATTTTTATCTAAGTAATAGTTACAGATTGTTTAAAGGATCAAATGATACTATAAGACTTATGACAAAAATCAACAATTTCTTAATTCCCACTTAAGTTTATCACTCCCCAGAGGCAACCTCTTTCAACTTTTAAAATGAATTCTTTTGATAATATGTCTAAATAAATACTTATATTACTACTTTTTGGTCTTTGACTTCTAAGGATTTTCTACTGGCATACTTACGTGGAAGATGAGGCTCTAGATCACCTTTATATCCCTCCCCAAAACCCCACACACTCACATACACTTCCTAAACCTATATCCTCCCAATATAGTTGTATTGTGATTGTCATTTAGGTTATATCGATGTTCCCTATATAAGATTCATAAATATGTAAATGACATTGACAGCTGAGTAATGGCTCACAGAAGAGGGAAATAATTCTTGTTTAAATATTTAATCTTTCAACAAACTTTTTATTTTGGCGTCACCTTTACTTGCACTTCCAAAGACACTTAGAGCTCTTTTTTTGAGTGTTCAATAGTATGCCATCAGATTTCTTATCAGCTTTCCTCCTTGTCAAATGGAAATAATGAAATGATCTCTTTTAGATTATTATTATTATTATTATTATTATTATTATTATTAAAGACTGGGTCTTGTTGTGTCACCCAGACTGAAGTTCAGTGGCACAATCATATTTCACTCTAGCCTCACACTTCTGGGCTCAAGCAATCCTCCAGCCTCAGCCTCCCAAGCAGCTAAAACTACAGGTACATGACACTATGCCTGGCTAATTTTAAAATTATTTTTAGAGATGAAGTCTCACTATGCTTCCCAGGCTAGTCCTGACCTCTTGGCCTCAAGCAATCTTCCCACCTCACCCTCCCAAAGTGTTGAGAGTACAGGTAGGAGCCACTGTGCCTAACCTTTTTCTTAGGATTCTAAAGTCATTTGCCCTGTATACATCTGGTTCTAACTTTTTTAAAACATTGCATTAATATCTTTAATTATTTTGCCTTTTTGGGTTTTAGAACTTTTTATAAAATTCTTTGGTATTTCTGAGCAAATAGAGGATTACATATGTGACTAACTCACATAATTACTAAACACAGTGATTAAAGGCCCATAGTAACTCACATTTAATATTTTCTTGTTATATTTAATGTGCATTTTTCTTTATAGACAGACAAGTAGCACTATTGGACATATCTGACTATTTAGTTAAATACTGGACATTTCCTTTAATTGAGGTGTATTTTGTGGACTACAACAATTTTTTGAGCCTAAAAATTAAATGAAAATCAAGGATGCTCTTTAATGAGAAAACAATCTACAGTCAGCATACAACCTGAGGGTGCAGAGGAAAGAGGGATGGAATGCTATACAATCTGTAAGATCAATAGAGGAGTGAGTATTCAGAGGTACTGTAAGTGTATGTTTACAAAAGACCTTATTTTTTTTCTTGATGGCCTTCGGCAGTCTATTCTCTTTGTAACTTCATGAGTTGTCTCTCTATCACTAATTGCTAGAAAGAATTCACCAATGTAATTTTGAACTGCTAGTGAATTTGCCATTATCAAAACTTGATTTTGATTATCTGCCATTTTTTGAACTTAAGCAATTTAAGAGGCCTAAGTCTCTTATTTTGAAAAACAATTTGACAGTAACAAAAGTATGAGATTGCTAAGGGCTCTTCCATTCAGAAGGCTAAATAATTCTCACAGAGATATGTATTGGCATAGTTTTATGACACAATTTAAATCAAAGGTGACTGCATAAATGGAGCATAGGTTTTTACTTACACAGACTTGGGTTTAATATTGCATCCACAGTTGTAAGTACATTGTAAGGCTTATTATGAGTGTCCCCTATGCTCTATCTTGTATTTGCAATCTTACAATTGTCTACAGGACTGATTAAATTCAATATGGATTAAAAACCACACTGTGGATTGGACTTCTGAGAAATTCATAGTTCAGACTGGCAAATTTGCAACATGAAATGCAACATGACATGTTGCATAAATATACACTTGAGTGGGTAGAAGAAGAGGAAAGATGAGATAAAATGCATGAAATGTTTTCCTGAAATCTCAGCACATCTCTTACCTTCCTATACCAAGGAACTGAATGAACAAGAACAGGGAAAACAGGCTGGTTATTATGACTTTTACCAATAATCTCTCCATGAACTCAGTACTGCCTCTTGTTAACATTGGAGTAAGAGCTAAACACGTTACTGAATCCAGCTTCATGTCTTCATCCTTTTGCTAATTACAACATGTCAACGATATCTTTGCTATGGAATTGTAAACTCTAACTTTACTTTTTTAGAAAGACTGGAGAAAAGGAATTAGGGAAGAGATTTTTATGAGCTCGGTATATTGTTTACAATAGCATGGGGGAGAAGTAAAAAATGTGGTGAAGAATATTCTCTTATCTCTGAAAAATTAACAGATAAAAATGAAGAGCCTTCTTAAAATGCCTTGTTCTGAGGTAATCTGAGCAGTTTTGTTTTTAACTTCCCCTCAGTTAAATATGTTTTCATTTTGCTATGTGAAGGGAGCAATTATTTCTTTTGCTGTCACTGTTGGCAAAGCAGGAGGTGTAAACATATTTTTCAAATCCTCCAGGAGACTGCCGAGGTCTTCCTCACTCCCAACGAATATTAGTTTAAACTTTGGCGGGCTTCCATTCATGAGCTTGAAAATAGCCCTTCTTCATCTGGAATTCATAGTGATGCAACCCTAGCAGGGCCCCAGAAGTAAAGAAAATCGATGTTTGCCACTAATAGTATTAAAAACGTTGAAACTCTACATGATAATGTACATATAATATGCAGACAATGAACCTATCTTACAACTGGGGCCTCAGTGCTGGTACAGGAGCACACATATGAAATTCCAATTCTTTCTAATGGAGACCACATATGTACAAAAGGGGCAATTGTATGTACCAGGATTGGAAAGGAATCTTTTCCTGTCCTATATCCTTGGGTATTTCCTGCATGGCTTTTTAACAGATAAGTATACCTACTTGGAGACCTACTTTAACTTTCACTTTGTTAACACCCTTCTACACTTGTTACTTAGAAAGAAGCAAATTAAAAACTTTTGTCTACCGGAAAATACTACCTAGAAACAAAGAAGTACAAAATATAATCACCCTTAAATAAACTCTTAAATAAATGGCTAATTCCTAAGCTCTGCATATTCTTGACTATACAATCGACATAACTTTTTATTTAAATATTTCTGAAATTGAGCAGTATTATACAGTAATAGTGCACTTAATGTAACTTTTAAAAATGTTTTGCCAACCTGCTATAATTAAAGAGTTGGAATGTCTTATAATCGTTGGCATCTTACAATGAAGAAAAAAATTGTATAAAGGAATAATCCCCTTGACAATGAATTGTTAAGTGACAGTGGCATTCTTCCTGTACTCACAAGCTTAGGATCAATTAATGTTGGTAATTCATCAATTAACTTTGCTAAGCCTGTGACAAATGCCACAAATATTAAAAATATTGCTTTTGTTGACTTTTTTCTTTTATTTTTTAAGTTGAACTATTATCTATAGCATTCAATAACCAAATATATAACACAGGTTGAGTATTCCTTATTCAAAATGCTTGAGACCAGAAGTGCTTCAAATTTCAATTTTTTTTTCAGATTTTGGAATATTTTCATCATATTTACAGGCTGAGCAGCCCAAATCTGAAATTGCGAATCCAAAATGTTCCAATGAGCATTCCCTGTGAGCATCAAGCCAATACTCAAAAAGCTTCAAAATTTGGAGCACTTTAGATTTTGGCTTTTCAGATTTGGAATGTTTAATCTGTATAGTAAAAAGTCTTTCTAACTGGTGAGCTTCAGCAACTAATGTGCATGCCTTGAATGAATTACCTGGGTGTCAAAATGTGCACCTAAATTGTCTAAATCTGCTTTCATTTATGATATTAGTCCGTATAAATAAAATTATAATCTCCTGTAATACAAAAAGGCATGAAATAGTATATGTAAGTGGGAGAAAATATTAAAATGTAATTATATCTGTTTTATAAAGGACCTAGTATTGCTGACTACATGTAATGAAACCCAAAATCAATTGTTGAATCACCCTCAAATAATCAGGTGGCTAAAACAAGTAGAAAAAGTATTCCATGACTCAAGAGATGTTAAAAATATGTGACTGGCAACAAACCAAAAATCTATTAATACACAGATACTTGAAGACAGAAATTAGACTGTTTTACAATAAATTACAAATCAATTACATTATTTAACTAGGACAAAATAGCATTCACAAATAGAAATGGAAGGCCATCAAGAAGCAAAGCAGGAACTTGTTTGAAACCATAAATGGACGATCACAGTGGATTGGTGATGCAGTTGAGGAACTGTGACAGGGCCTTGAAATAAATTTTCCTTGGAGGCATTGGAAATATATTGGACTAGCAATAGAAATGTTAGATCAGGAACTTCATAGGATTGTACTTAGGCTCTAGGAAGATTACTTTGGTAATTAAGCTACTGGAGGAAGGGGACTGGAAACAAAAGATCTAGTTAAAATATTATTTCAACAGCCTTACAAGAAGTGATGCCAACAGGAAAAGGAAGATGGCAATGAATGCTAGGGGATTATGAAAATTACTTACTGCATGTAGAGAGCAAGAAAAAGTAGAAATAATATAAAGGTTTTATGCTTGAGTGACCCAGAAGATGGCAAAGAGAATATGAGAGGCAGTAAAGAAAATGGAAAGGCAGGTATGAGGTGTCAATGGAATATAGAGCTGGAAATTATATGCAGGATTTGAGAATCAATAGAAAGTGTATAATCAGAAAGATTTGCGTTTACACATATTTTTACATGTCATTAGCTCTATGTTCCTCTTTGTATTTCATTATTAGTTGAGATGATTTTTTCTTTTTGTTAATCTACATTATCTTTGATATTATTATCAGTCATTGCTACTAAAATAGCTGTGACTAATATGACATTCATAGAGTAGTTGCAGATATTAACTGACAATATATGTCAAAGCATAATAAAATTATCTACTAGTAGTTATATTTCAGATATACCTAAGTACTTATAGAGATAAAATGAACATTATCATACTCAGTTTAAGAAAAAAGGAAAATTTTTCAGTGAAATCTTTCGTGTATTCATCTGCCATGCCTTAATCTCTATCCTAAATATGGCATTACCCTTACTATTATACCAAAACAATATATAATATTATTTTGCATACAGTTCAACTTTATATACATCATATCATCAGCAGTTTGTCCTTTTTGCGTGACACTTAAGTTTGATAATGCAGCTCTAATTCATTCGTTTTCACTGCTGCCTATTCTTCTGTTGTATGAATATGGCAAAAAATTCCACTGTCCTATTAATAAATATTCAAGTGATTTGCCATTATTTATGCCATTACAAACAAAGCTGCAGCGAACAATCTTGCAAATGTCTTCAGGTGCGAATGAGTGAGAGTTTCCCTAGGGTGATGTATTTCAGGATGGAGTTACTGGTTCAGAGGGAATGTAAATCTTCAACTTTAACTAGATATTGCTAAATTGCTTTCCAAATGTTCTGTTTTTCACTGGCCATGCATAAGAATTGCTTTTGTGCCAAAGTCTTGCTAATATAAAGTCATCAGACTTCTCATTAATAAAAAAAATCTGTATGCAGCGTGGTATCTAATTCTGATCTTAATTTGCATTTGCATAATTAATAGCAAGCTTGAGCATGCTTTTTATCTTCTTATTGATTACTTTCATTTCATTTTCCTTAAATTGCATTTTAAAATATTTGCTCATTTTTGTTTGGGGTTGTTTATAATTTTCAATCAGTTATTAGAAGATCATCATTGTATATCCTTGCTACTAATCTGATGTCAGTTATGTGCATTATAAATCTGTCCTCTCAATATGAAGATTTTGTTTTTAACTTAGTGATGGTGTTTTATGATGAACAAAAGTTTTAAATTTTGATGGTATTGCATTTATCAATACTTTACTTAAAAAGATAATACTCCCAGATAATAAATAATTTCTTCTATGTGTACTTCTATATAAAATGTATTGTTGTTAAGTAGTAAATAAGTCACATAATTTGAACATCAAAAACATTTTAAAAGGGGTTTTGCTGTGTATTACCATCTGTCATCCATTTCTCCATATATTCTTTTTCTCTCTTCTGCTCTTTGCTCCAGGGCATACCCTTATGGTCTACGTTACCAGGATTCCTTGTTATCTGACCTCTGATTGAGTTTGTCCAGTGAAAGGCACCAGACAATTGGAGGGCTAAAGGGAAGAGAGATGTGAATGTTGTTTCCCTTTTTCTCTCTACTTTGGCTTTGGGATTCAGTTGTTGCCCCACTACAATCACAGATCTGATCAGGTCATCCTTTCTTCCAGCAGCTCTCACTGAGTCCCTACAAAATTATGTTCTCCCTTTTTCCATCAATAGCAGGGATGATAATGGCTTTCCACTGTTACTAATCTCCAGATTCCTCAACATTCCTTGTTAATTTATTCAACTTTACTGATACTTGGCCAAAATCTCTTAGTTAAAAGTATATCTTCAGTTAAACCGTGATTGACATCTTTCATGACATGACCTTGAACCGTACAAAAATATATTATGAAAACTCTCTTCTGAACTTCATTCATCCAATTCCCATTGTCCACTATTAATAATAACTTTTTGTTAATACTGTATACCAGAGACCTTTTTATACCTATAAGGCAATTAAAATAGGTGTCCTCACCCTTTCGTTTATCACAAATGGTAGCATACAATAGACACTACTCTTCCACTTAATAATATATGACTATAGTGTCCAATCAGTACATAAGAAGCTTCCTGATGCATAGCACAAGGTTTAGATGCATAGTAATCTATTTTGTGGATATACTTTAATTTATCTGTTTAGCCCTCTAATTACTGATATTTATTTGTTTATAATATCACTCAATTACTAGCAATCATTCAATAAATAATTTAATATAAACCAACTTTTTTTTGCAGATTTGCTTAGTCAGAAATTACATGAATCTGCTTTAATAATTCTGCCTATTAGATATGTTTTCAAAGCATCTTAATTTATCTCTTCAACTATTTTATTTAGTTAGATCTTTAGAACATGCTTAGCTTATATTCTCTTTCCCAATTTTTAAATTTGAAGTTTTTGGATAAAGATTTCATTTTGCTACTTCTTATTTCCGTTAATTCTTTTTTTTTTTTTTTTTTTTTTTTTTTTTGAGACGGAGTCTCATTCTGTCGCCCAGGCTAGAGTGCAATGGCAAGATCTCAGCTCACCACAAGCTCTGCCTCCCGGGTTCAAGTGATTCTCCTGCCTCAGCCTCCCGAGTAGCTGGGATTACAGGAACGTGCCACCACACCTAGCTAATTTTTGTATTTTTAGTAGAGACGGGGTTTCACCATGTTGGTCAGGCTGGTCTCAAACTCCTGACCTCATGATCTGCCTGCCTTGGCCTCCCAAAATGCTGAGATTACAGGCGTGAGCCACTGCGCCTGGCCTGTTTGTGTTAATTCTTAATTGTGGTGACTTGTCTATTTCTCCTTTTGGAAATTTTCTATAGTGAGTTGAACTATGGTAGGTTTTACATGTGGGAATCTTACGGGTTCTGAATTGAGGTTGAATTCCTTCAGATAATATTTGCATTTGTGTCTTCTAGGCAGCACTAGGCAATAACAACTTTTAAGTAAATGTTTTAACATTCCTGGAACATATCATCAGTAATATAAATACTAAATTTCAATTGCCAGTGGAGAAAGAAAGACCTGTACATGTGAAATCTCAGGAAAGATTTTATTTTCCCAAGATTCAAGGTTAAGAAGATCTGTAAACAGCCTCAAGACACCTGTGGTTTCAGGATCCTCATAACAAAATTGTATTCTATTTCATCACTCTCACCACCTGTAGAATTATCTCATTTTCTTGAGAACACAAAATTTGTGGTTATATTTTCCTTAGCATTTTTTAGGATGTCTACAGTGGGAGAAATTTTTTGCTAGAATATCTAGTCAACTGTCTTGCTGGCAATAATGCGATGTTTTGCATGAATAAACGTAGGAAAATGGTTTAGAGAAAGACCAGCATTCAATATATATTTATTTTAGGACAAAAACAATTTGGTCATGTTTTAAGGCAGGATGTAAGATGTCAGACTGAATAAAAAATGAAAAATGTGAGCAAGTAATATCAATTAAAGGGTCAGCTAGACAGAAAGAGCAGAGCTAGCACATATAAAGGAGCCAAGAAGCACAGGATATCCTAGAGTAAAATGAAAAGTACCCATATTTTCTTGGATTACAAAAGTAGAAGTAATATTTAAGATTAGATAAAGATAGTATGTCCAGATCCCAAGGAGTTTGGATACGATGCTCAAGATGTCAGAATTCAGTCTGAGTCTGAACAAGGATTGGGAGCCAAACACTGGCATTACTAAGAGCAGGGCCTTCGTAATCTTATGTGGAGCTTCATTACTGTACTCTTGATTCCTTTTATTCTAAGCTGTGGCCATCCCATACATTTCTTTCTTTCTCTAGGACCAGGCTGACTTGAGACAGGGAGTTATTGTGTGACAATATACAATTTCAGGTTGTTCTTGCTATCCACGTGAGCCTGACTACTTGTATTGTTTATGTGTTCTCTTGGCATTAAGAGCGATTTGGAAATGAGTTTATATAGAGAATTCCTCAGCAAACATTCAGTAACTTATACTATTAATTTTTACCCTTTTTTGCCTTGTGTCAGGTAAGTGTGCTTCTAAGAGTAGGAAAAAGACTCTAAGGTAACTCATGGAATAAAGGTACAGAAAGATCAGTGGATTTGTTAGACAAATGAGAAGGGAAGAAGTAAGTTAGAGACAGAGAGACAAACATTTCGTGGACTGATTCAGTTTGGGACAGGGCAAGCAGTGACCAACTGCTGAGAGTCCCTCATTAAACCACTTAGTGAGAATAGTCTGGATTGTTGTAGTAGGGGTTATCAGAAGCTGATAAGGGGAGGCTGTTGAAAAGTGTTAAACAAGATAAGATTAATAAGGTTAGTTTTCATTTTAGATATGTTACTCTGAGTTAGTTTTTATTTATTACAGGATTATTTAATTTAGAATAATGTTTTCAAAGCTCACCCATGTTGTAGCATGTATCAGTACTTCATTCGATTTTATAACTGAATACTACTCCATTGTATGACTATACACATTTGTTTATCCATTCATCAGCTGATGGACCATTTGTGTTGTTTCCGTTTTTTGGCTATTTTGAATAATGCCATGATGAACATTCTTGGACAAGATTTTGTACAGATACGTGTTTTCATTTCACTTAGGTACATAACTATGAGTGTATTTGCTGGGTTATATGGTAACTCTAGGTTTAACATTTTGAGGAACTTCCAAACATTTTTCAAAGTGACTATACCATTTTCTGTGCCCACCAACAGTGTATGAGGGATACTATTTCCTCTGCAGGCATGATATTCTTTGCTGTGGTCTATCTTTTCTGAAATTTTGCCCATTCTAATGGGTGGGAAGTGGCTTCTCATTGTGGTTTTGACATGAATTTCCCATGTGATAAATGGAGTTGAACATCTTTTATGGGTTTGTTGGATACTTCTATATTCTCTATGGAAAAATGTCAAGTCCTTTTGTATGCTTTAATTGGGTTAATTTGTGCTTTTATTGTTGAAACATAAGATTTATTTATGTATTCTGGATATAACTGTCATGTGTTTTCACTTTCTTGATTGTGTCCTTTGACGAACACAACTTTTTAATTTTTATAAAGCCCAATGCATTCATATTTTTTATCACTTATTCTTTTGTTATCACCTGTAAAAAACTATATCGAAGGTCACAAAGATTTTACCCTATGTTTTCTTCTAAGAGTTTTATAGTTTTAAGTCTTAAATGTAGACCATTTATTCATTTGAATTTAGTTTTGTATACAGAATGAGGTAAACAGGTATAACTTCATTATTTGGCGTGTGGATATCCAATTGTTCCGGTATCATTTGTTGAAGAGCCCATGATTTCCTCCGTTAAGTTGTCATAGAACCCTTTTTAAAAATCAATTGACCATAATGTATGGGTTTTTTGGGGGGATCTCAATTAGATTTTATTGTTCTATATGTCTAT
The DNA here is from genome assembly GCF_028885625.2 of Pongo pygmaeus. Classification (NCBI taxonomy): domain Eukaryota; kingdom Metazoa; phylum Chordata; class Mammalia; order Primates; family Hominidae; genus Pongo; species Pongo pygmaeus. Next base: position 25,470,519 of record NC_072388.2, on the reverse strand, counting down.
CCTTATGTTTGTACCACACTGTTTTGATCACCATAGCTTTGTAGTAAGTTTCAAAATCAGAAAATGTGAGTCCTCCAACTTTGTTCTTTTTAAGATGGATTTGGCTATAGTATTAGCATGTCAGTTTCTGTAATAGCAAATAATTGGGGTTTTATAAGGACTGCAATAAATTTGTAAATCAATCTGGGGTATATTGCTATCTGAATGATAATAAATCTCCCAATTTATGACCTTATGATATATTCCCATTTACTTAGGTCTTCATTAACTTCTTTCAATAATATTTTATAGTTTTGATTGTACAGGTATTACACTTCTGTTGTTAAATATATTCCTTGTTATTATTTGGGTGTTATTGTAAATGGAATTGTTTTATTAATATTATTTCTAGACTTCTCATTGCCAGTGTATAGAAATACAATGAACTTTCTATATTGATTTTATATCTTGGAGCCTTGACAAGCTGATTTATTGGTTCTAAAAGGTGTTTGTTTGTTTTTGTGGATTACCCTGGATTTTCCATACACAGTCATCCCTCTGTATTCAGAGCTTCCACTTTCATGGATTCAACTAACAACAAACAAAAATTGAATTATTGCTGAGAAAAAGATACAATAAAAATACCAATTAAAATATAGCATAAAAATTTTACATAATATTTGCATACTATTCGATATTATAAGTAATCTAGAGATGATTTAAAGTATGAGGGAGAATGTAGATCATATGCAATTACTATGTTATTTTATATAATGCACTTAAGCATGTGCCAATTTTGGTATCCACAGTGTTCTTAGAACCAGTCCCCCGGGGATACAGAGGGACAACCATACAAATCATGCCATTCATGACACAGAAATAGTAATAGTTTTACTTTTTCTTCACAATTTTCATTCTGTTTATTTCTTCTTGACTGTCTTCACTAGAACCCCAATACAATGTTAAATGTAAGTGTCAAGAGTAGGGATCCTTTTCTCATTTCTGATCTTAGGGGGAAAGTATTTGTTCTTTCATATTAAACATGATGTTAACTTATAAATGCCTTTATAAGACTGAGGAAACTGTATTCTATTTCTAGTATTATCAAGGGTTTTTAATCACGAATGAGTATTGGATTTTGTCAAATGCCTTTTGTGCATCAATTGAGATGACCATTTTTTCCCTTTATTTCATTAATATGAAGTACATTGACTGATTTTCTATGTTAAACCAGTGCATCATTCCTGGGTTATACCGCATTTGGTCATGGTGTCTAATCTTTTTAAATGTTGTTGGATTCAGTTTGCTTATATTTTGTTGAGGACTTCTATAGGCACATTCATAAGGAATATTGGTTTGTAATTTTATTTTCTTATGATGCTTCTGTCTGATTTTATTATCAGGGTAATACTGATCTCATATTGTGAATTGTTTGAGATTTGAAGAATGGATTAAAGAGAAAATGATAGCGCCCGTAGACCAATGAAGGGACTGTTGCAATAACTCAGGTGGATATGCTTTAAAGTAATAATAATGAGAATAGAAATGTGTAAAGAAAAAGCCAATATTTAATATAAAGATATTTCTTTAAAAACTGAATTACTTCCTGCTATTCAAGGGAGAGCTGTGCGTGTAGGGATATAGTATCTCTGAACCAAACAAATTGCTGATTTTATACAGAAGCAAAGTGAAACAAAGGAAATAATATTAAATGCTCAGGAATTGGCAGACTTCCAAAAGTGAGCACGTGTGGAGCATGGCTATTGGTAATTGGCTGCTACTAATTGACTGGCTTTCAGAAGCATAGTTACTAATATGAAGTTGTAATTGATCAATTGGCATGGATTCAAATTTATTGGCATGAGTTTAAAAGTTTTTCTGGTGATTACCTAATATTATGGACAAAAAAGAATAGGAATGTTTTATTCTTGGAGAGAAATGAGCAAATAAAAAGCGAATTCAGGGTGTATGCTGATTTAATGGGGTGGTAAAGAAGAGGAATATGTTAAGCATGCGATTCAGGTTTCTGGCTTGTGTGACTTCATGTGAGATCTGTCATGTTAAGAATCTATCTCTTTTGTTCTTCCTTTTTTGATTTGCCATCTACAGTGCAACTACCACCAAAAATGTAAAATTTTCATAAAAATCCTTACAGGGAGGACCTGTAAGGTTGAACCCTCCAATACAATAGAAAATGTAAAGGCCAAGATCTAGCATGAGGAAGGAATTCCTCCTGATCAGCCAAGACTGATCTTTACTGGTAAGCAACTGGAAGATGGGGGCACTTTGACTAGGACATTAAAAATAAGTCTGCTCTTCATCTTGTGCTGAGACTTCTTGGTGGTGCCAAGAAAAGGAAGAAGCCTTGTACCACTTCCAAGTAGAATAAGCATAAGAGAAAGGTTAGGCTGGCTGTCCTGAAATAGTATAAGGTAGATAAGAATGGCAAAATTAATCACCTTCAATGCCCTTCAGATGAATGCAGTACTGAAGTTTTCATGGCCAGTCACTTTAATAGACATTATTGTGGCAAATGTGGTCTGACTTACTGCTTCAGCAAACCAGAAGACAAGTAATTGTGTATGAGTTAATAAAAACTGTGAACTTAAAAAAACACAAAATCTATCTCCTTGTTGACTGATGTACTCCTAGTTCCTTGGAAAATAGCTGAACTATACTAGGCGCTTTATAAATATTTTTAATTAAAATATTTCCATTAACATAGGAAACATTAATGAAAGTATAAAATGCCAGACGTGTTTAATTTCAAATCTCTGCAAGGTATCAAAAGAAGGTGCATTATAGTAAACTGGAATAATTAGTACAGATATTTATTTTGACAAGATTTTGTGGGCACCTGCATATAGATGATTTTTGAAAATATAAGTCACGTAAAATTTCCCATGGACCTTAGGAGAAGAAAAGACAGCTAGGACAGACATCTGACAAACCCAACCATTTGAAGAACCAGGAAGCAATAGAATCTGATAAGAACACTGATAAGAAAATATCTAAAATAAGCAGAAAGAAAATAATGAGAGAATTGTGAAAACTAAGTGAAGTTGTTTTATTTGTTCCCTCTCTTTTCTCCCCCCTCCTGAAGAAAGAAGTGGTTAACCTTATTAAATAAGCCTTAGGGGGTACACAAGAAAAGGAAGAGGACTGGAAGGTACCTATAGGATCAACAATGGGGACATCAGTGTCCCTGACAAGAGTTGATTCCCTGGAGTGGTAGGTGCCATGTGTAGAAGAAGAATCAGCTGAGGAGAGTGAACAGAGGTTTAGTTGGACAGAGGAGAGTAGGATAAGCAGACAGGCTTTAAGTTGAAGAAAGGAGTTTATTTTTTATTTTTATGTTGAGGGAAACTAGAGCTTATTGAATCCTGATTGAAAAGAAATGGATAGAGATTTACAATGCAGGAAAGACAAAGAATGATCAAAAGACTAATGTAAAGAGTGAGAATTTATGATTCTATGTCTTCTAACTCTCAAAACCCTTGCACCTCTAAATTTCTATGATTATTTTAATTGTCTATGTAAATGGTTGCATTATTGGGAATTTGTTGTTAACTATCTTAATGCAAGTAATCCACAGATTATATGATAAAGTTGATAAAATTATTTTATTCTTTCATAGAGAATAGAGAACATAGTAAACAAATTACTGAACATTTGAATTTTTCACAAATTTTATATCAAAAGGGGAACCACATATATCCTTTGACTATATATGTCAGTTGTTAATATATTATCACATTTTTTTCCCTCTCTTTTCTATTCTATTAATAAACCATTTTAGGATTAGTTGCAAATATTGTGACACTTCACCCTAATTAATTCAGCGTGAAACATTAATCATCTAAGAAGAAGAACATTCTCTTACATAACCACTATAAAATTGCCCTACCAAGGATATTTAACATTGATACAATGACATTATCTAATATACAGCCTATATTAAATTCTACCCGCTATCAATTAAGCCAATGATATATGTTATGAACTTTTAACAAATATAGAATCTAAATAGAGTTTGTGCATTTTATTTAGTTCTCGTATATTCTTTAGTTTTCTTTAAACTATAAACTGCCCACAAACTTTTCTCTTTTATAAATATTACAGATACTGATATTATAAAAGAGTCCATTCTAGTTTGTATGTTTGTTTGTTTGCAGAATTTGTTCTAATTTAAATTGTCTTATTATTTCTTAAATTCTAAATTCTGGTTAAGAATTTCAGGTGCAAATGGTACTTGGGCGATTAGTTCATCACATTGCAAAGCACGTGACATCAATGTTTAATATTACAGGTAATATTAAGTTAACTCACTTAAAATATTCTTCACCAAATTTATCTAAAAATCACTTTTTCCCTTTGTAGTTAATAAGTAATTTGTTAAATAGTGCATTGAGCCTACATGCATATCTTGTTTTTCAAATATATTTTATTCACTGTTTTTTCATCTACTGAAAACTTTTTTCTGAGTCTATTATTGCTATGGTGATTATGAAATGGTGATTTGCTATCGCTTTAATTTCTTCTATATTTAATAGTTTATTTGGCCTTTTTTTTTTTTTTTTTTTTTAAGACATGGTCTTACTCTGTCACCCAGACTGGAGTGCAGTGGTGTGATTATGACTCATTGCAACCTCAAATGCCTGGGCTCAAGCGATCTTCCTACTTTAACCTCCTGAGTAGCTGGGACTGCAGGAGTTTACCAAAAACTAGTTTTTAATTTTTTGTAGATGTGAGGTTTACTCTGTCACCCAGATGGCTCATGGCAACCTCAAATGCCTAGGCTCAAACAATCCTCCTACTTCAACCTCCTGAGTGGTTAGGACTACATGATTGCACCAAAAAGCCATTCCCAGCCAATTTTTAATTTTTTGTAGACATGGGGTCTCACTATGTTGCCCAGGCTGGTCTTGAACTCCTGGGTTCAAGCAATCCTCCTGCCTCAGCTTCCCAAAGTGCTGGGATAACAGGCATGAGCCACCATGCCTGGCAAGCCTTATGTACTTTTATAAAAAATATGCTTGTCTCCAAATCTTTATTTTTATTTTTTTTAAATAATTATTGGTATGCCTTCATTGATTGATCTTTAATTCAATATTGATATGGTCTGAATTTTTGTGTTCCCCCAAAATTCATACCTTGTAACCTAATACTCAATGTGGTTGTATTCAGAGGTAGAGTCTTTAGGAAGTGATTTGATCATGAGGGCTCTGACTACATAAATGGGATCAATGCCCTCACCAAAGAGTCTTGAAGGAAGACAGCCTGTTTGCCCATTCTGCCATATGAGGCTAGCAACAGGCACCATATTTTAGGCAGAGCTCTCACCAGATACTGAATCTGCTGGCACCTTAATCTTAGACTTCCCAACTTCCAAACTATGAGCAATAAATTTCTGATATTTATAAATCACCCAGTCCAAGGTAGTTTGTAATAGCATCCCAAATGGACTGAGATAAATATATTTTTCCAGCTTTATTGATGTATGATTCACAAATAAGAGATGTGCAGATTTAACATGTGCAACATGGTATTTTTATATAAGTGTACCTCGTATAAAATGATTTTCACAATCAAGCTAAATAGTATATGCATTACCTAATATGGTTACTTTTTTCATGTATAGTGGAAACACTTAAGATCTACTCCTTAAGAAAACTTCAGGTCTAAAATATATTATTATAAGTTATAGTTATTATGTTATATGTTAGATCTCTAGAACTTACAGTTTAAATTTTGTACTCTTTGATCAACATCTTCCCACTTTGGCCAATATCTCCCCATTTCCCCGACACCTCTCAGACTCTGGCCACAACCATTCTACTCTCTGTTTCACTCTGTTTGATTATTTTAGATTCCACATAAAGGTGATCTCATGCAATATTTGTCTTTCTGTGTCTGGCTTATTTCTCAAAGCATATGTCCTTCAATTTCGTCTACCTGCCGCAAAGGGCAGACTTTCCTTGTTTTATAAGGCTGAATAATACACACACACACACACACACACACACACACACACATTTCTTTATCAATTCATGCATCAATGAACACTAAGTTGTATCCATAAATTGGCTATTGTGAATAATGATGCCTTTTTTTAATGTATTTCTATTATTGTTTATTTTGACACTCAGTGTGTCCTAAATTTGTCCAAAGAGAGCTCCTTTAAGTTTTTCAAGTCTTTGTTTTTTCATGGTGAGAAACCTAATTCCCAACAATATCAACATATTAAATCATTTGCTCAATTCTATTATACATGATCAAACTAGTTTCAAACTTACTGCACTAATACCACTACCAAAAACACATGTTAAGTAACACTCAAGATTTCTTTTGTTTTAAAAATATAGTCTACCTATTGATAGAAATAGTAACCAAACAGTTCACTCAATCTTCAAAATAAGCCTACTAATAGATTTTTTAATTAAAATAAGACCTATACTATAGGTAATCACAAATGCAATTATAATGTTTTATTATTCAAGAGAAAGCCAATCAGAATGTAAACCAACATTATAGTGTCCCCTTCCTTATCTTTCTTTTGTGAACATCACCTTGGAAAATAACTTACTTGAAAGAATTATTGTGGACTTAAACCCTATGGCAACTTGTGGTGCAAAAGGCAAAAAATTAGAATTCCCTCTCCCAAGATTATTAAAATTTCATCACAGTATCAGATTTTTCATGGAGGGAGAAGAGAATTACTGGCAACCATTAAAAATAATAATGTTCATTTCTGAGTGCCCTTCAGAAATGCATATATTTGGGGGAAAACCCGGGTAGAAAAAAAAGGAATGAGTCAACTTAACAGGCTTCATTTTAAATTCTATCTCTTTATTATATCAAAATGACATCTTTGCAGTTTAGAGGGACCAGTAGGCACTGTTATAACTAAAATTGGATAAAATTCCAAGCTGTGTCAAAGACATTGTTTGAATTCACTTAAAAGTGTTTTATGTCACTGTTCACCACTCCCCTTCTCTAGTCATGATCTGCCTGTGGCAAACTGTTTCTCTCTAGGACTGAAAAGATTACTCCCACTGATACTCCTCTGACAGTGTGAATATTGACTTGCACTTATAAAGGTCAGACAGTTCCACTAGTTAATAGGAGTGAGAAGAGCAGCTCCAACAAGTCTCTTTGAAAGGAATTTAACCTTCACATTCCAAAGCATGCTGCTCTGTGGAGCCAATTTTGGCAACTAAGAATACATGCTTCTCTACTTTCCAAAAATACTAACAAAAGCCTGAAAGTTAGCATTACAAAGAGAAACAATCATGCCTTGTAGCCGACAAACATCCATGGGAACGCCATGCAGGATATGCCTGGTTATTTTATATGTTAAACAGAGTTGGATACAGTGGAGTAATTCTCTAGGCCTGTAACTTTCCTCAATGTATAAAAGCCTTTTTGACTTTTAAGAGCCATGTGCTGTAAGATGATAAGACACCACATATATTTTTCTCAGCATCATTCTGACACAAGATCAAGAAAAAGGTTTATTCCCAGTGGAGCATAGCATCTCCTCACCTATTTTTTTGAAAAGTCCTTTGCCTTCTGTTATTGTCTCATGACTGAGAGTTCAGGAAAGGCTGACACAATTTAAAGTCTCTGAGAATGTGGCCTATCTGTTAATAGCAGTGTCCTGAAGTACAATACAAGAAAAATGGGAGTGAGAAAACAAGACTGAAAATGGGAATGAGACTTCACTTTTTATTCTGATGGAAGGTAAAACCAATATTTTTAATTTTTAATAAAACTCACTTATATTGTGGCATCAATGGTAGAAAGGATGTGCTGCATATAAATGAAGATGATTCCCTATTTTTCTTGAGCAGTGGAAGACAGGAGACATAATGATAAAGAGAGTCTTTTACAAGTAATAAGTAGGAAGAAGAATATGTCCTGGGTGTCCTGGAAAGCAAAGCTTTCATGATTCCAGAGCATATTTTAGAAATGGCATTACGGCTTTCACTGCTTTAAGTTTGGCATCAGCGAGATTTCAGATTGTGCTAAAATCATCCTTAATGTCCTTTCTGCCTCATCAGTGGGGGATCATTCAAGTAACAAAGTGCCAATCAGGGGCTCTTGTTCCTCTTTAGCTTGAAGTTGTTACTGTGGAGGCTTTTCTGGGAGCATGATCTCTCTGCTTGAGATGCCCTTTATTATAACTATAGTTAAAGGTCTGCTGACTTAGCCGTTATAAACCCCTAATGTTCTCAATTACAAAAATTTGCTCTAAAATAAAGCTTAGCATACTAACTTGGAGCTCAGGAGAGTCATGATTTTGATAAATTCTAAGAGAATAAAATAGTCATTTTAACATAAAAAGAGAGTAACAAAAATATAAATATCAAAGCTATTTGAGTTATGTGTGTCACTGCTCTGGTATCTCCAAAAATAGCATCGTTAATTAAAATGAGGTTGGAAAGTAATTTGCTCATAATGTGCACTAATCATTTTTGTAAGTTTGGAATATAAAAATGTAATTAAGGAAAAGAAAAATGGGTTATAGACAGGATGATTTTCTTGATTCAGAATATATCAGTGAGTTTTTAACTCAAATGTTTTCTGGAAATATAGGATCTGTGTTGCTATCACAGTCTGTGCAGTCTTTTAGTCACTGACTCAGATACTCTTAATGCTTAAGACTTTCCCTGTAATTTTTTTTCTTTTTCTTTGTTCTTTTTTAATTTTATTTTTTAATGAGACAGTATCTGTCACCTAGGCTGGAGTGTAGTAGTGGTGTCTCAGCCACCGTAGCCTTGACCTCCCTTGCTCAAGCGATGCTCCCACCTCAGCCTCCTGAGTAGCTGGGACTATAGGCACATGCCACCATGTCTACCTACCTGAAAAAAAATTACAGAGACAGGGTCTCACTATATTGCCCAGGCTGGTCTCGAACTCCTAGGCTGAAGCGTTCCTCCTGCCTTAGCTTCCCAAAGTGCTGGGGTTACAGGGGTGAGCCCTTGCACCTGGCCATGCTGTAAGTTTCTTAGCCATATTTAAGGTTTTTGCTAGTTCAAGTGACCCACAAATAACAGTTTGTACAAAAAAAAAGAAAGGCAGCAGCTTAGGAGCAGAGTATTACAAAGGAAATATTAATAGTAGAAAATAGACTTCAATATTTTAAATATGAAGATTATAATTATTGAAAATGTATACTTTTAGCCCTCTATTTTTAAGAAAATACCTAAAGAAACATGTACTGTTCTAGTGATACAGAATTTGTTCAGAATTTTTAAATATCAAAACATTTTTGTAATAACCTTCCAGCATAGCAACCTTTCTGCAGATAGCGACCATAAACTCAGGATGGAATTAAACAAAACAGAACAAAACATGTACTGTAAAACTCTAGAATTAAACAATGATAGGCAGATTCTGGAAATGCATTGATAGCTAGGAGAGCTCTACAGGGTGAGACTGTAATTTTACAGGAATCTATAAAGGAATAAGCAGAGTGATGTCTTAGAAAGTAGAAGAGTGTCTCCTTTTAGATAGGGAAAAGAAAGGCCTTTCTGAGGATTTCATGTTGTAGCTAAGAAGTGACGAACAAGAGTTAGCAAACTAAACATTTCTAGAGAAAGAATATTGGAACTAAGGGGAAGAAAAATTGCTAACGTACTAGGATAAGGCTTGGCAAGTCCCAGAAACAGAATGGAAATCCACGGAGCTGAAGATTAGTGATTAAAAGTCAGAGCGGCAAGAAAAAGTTGGAGAGGAAGAAAGGAACCAGATCATATATATATATAAATTTTTTACTTAGGGCCTACTCTGTACAAGGGAATGTATACAGAAATACAAGTAAGATATGATTCTTACCCTAGGAGAGTTCCCAATTCTGGGGAAATGGGGTTTTTGGCTGTGCTGTCAATGCAACGTATTGCAGACAGATCCTAGAAGTGCCTTTGCTCAATCACGTTGTAACTTAGAGTCAAGCAGAGAAAATCATACAAAAATGTTTTTTTCTATGGACAAATGAATGAATGGATAGATGGATGGATGACAGACTGAGAAACTACAGCTGGCTTCTCAGACACCAGACAATTGATCTCTTCTTTGCACTGTCACCACATACAGACTCTGAACTGCACTTCTAATTTGATGGTTAAAAACTTAGATAATATAGTTTGAAATCAGGTAGCATGATGCCTCCAGCTTTGTTCTTTATGCTTAGGATTGTCTTGGCTATACGGGTTATTTTTTGCTTTCATATGAAATTTAAAGTAGTTTTTTTTTCTAATTCTGTGAAGAAAGTCAATGGTAGCTTGATGGGGATAGCTTTGAATCTATAAATTACTTTGGGTGGTATCACCATTTTCACAATATTGATTCTTCCTATCCATGAGCATGGAATGTTTTTTGGTCTGTTTGTGTCCTCTCTTATTTCCTTGAGCAGTGGTTTGTAGTTCTTCTTGAAGAGGTCCTTCACATCCCTTGTAGGTTGTATTCCTAGGTATATTTTATTCTGTTTGTAGCAATTGTGAATGGGAGTTCACTCATGATTTGGCTCTCTGTTTGTCTATTATTGGTGTATAGAAATGCTTGTGATTTTTGCACATTGATTTTGTATCCTGAGAATTTGCTGAAGTGGCTTATCAGCTTAAGGAGATTTTGGGCTGAGATGATGGGGTTTTCTAAATGTACAATCATGTCATCTGCAAACAGAGACATTTTGACTTCTTCTCTTCCTATTTGAACACGCTTTACTTCTTTCCCTTGCCTGACTGCCCTGGCCAGAACTTCCAATACTATGTCCAGTAGGAGAGGTGAGAGAGGGCATCCTTGTCTTGTGCCGGTTTTCAAATGGAATGCTTCCAGATTTTGCCCATTCAATATGATATTGGCTGTGGGTTTGTCATAAATAGCTCTTATTATTTTGAGATATGTTCCATCAATATCTAGTTTATTGAGAGTTTTTAGCATGAAGGGGTGTTGAATTTTATTGAAGGCTTTTTCTGCATCTATTGAGATAATCATGTAATTTTTGTCATGTGCACTAGTAATTTTTGTAAGTTTGGAATATAAAAATGGAATATAACTTTTACACTGTTTATGTGATGGATTATGTTTATTTATTTGCGTATATTGAAACAGTCTTGTATCCCAGGGATGAAGCCAACTTGATCATGGTAGATAAGCTTTTTGATGTGCTGCTGGATTCGGTTTGCCAGTATTTCACTGAGGATTTTCGTATTGATGTTCTTCAGGGATACTGGCCTGAAATTTTCTCTTTTGGTGTGTCTCTGCCAGGTTTTTGTATCAGGATGATGCTGGCCTCATAAAATAAGTTAAGGAGGAGTCCCTCTCTTTCTATTTTTTGGAATAGTTTCAGAAGGAATGGTACCATCTCCTCTTTGTACCTCTGGTAGAATCGGGTGTGAATCTGTTTGGTCCTGGGCTTTTTTTTTGGTTAGTAGGCTATTAATTACTGACTCAATTTCAGAACTTGTTATTGGTCTATTCAGGGATTTGACTTCTTCCTGATTTAGTCTTGGGAGGGTGTATTGTCCAGGAATTTATCCATTTCTTCTAGATTTTCTAGTTTATTTGTGTAGAGGTGTTTATAGTATACTCTGATGGTAGTTTATATTTATGTGGGATCAGTGGTGATATCCTCTTTATCAGTTTTTATTGTGTTTATTTGGTTCTTCTCTCCTTGCTTCTTTAATTGTCTGGATGGTGGTCTCTCTATTTCAAATTACACTACAAGGCTACAGTAACAAAAACAGCATCGTACTGGTACAAAAACAGATATATAGACCAACGGAACAGAACAGAGGCCTCAGAAATAATGCCACACATCTACAACTATCTGATCTTTGACAAACCTGACAAAAACAAGCAATGGGGAAAGGATTCCCCATTTAATAAATGGTATTGGGAAAACTGGCTAGCCATATACAGAAAACTGAAACTGGACCCCTTCCTTACACCTTATACAAATATTAACTCATGATGGATTAAAGACTTAAACATAAGACTTAAAACCATAAAAACCCTAGAAGAAAACATAGGCAATACCATTCAGGACATAGGCATGGGCAAAGTCTTCATGACTAAAACACCAAAAGCAATGGCAATAAAAGCGAAAATAGACAAATGGGATCTAATTAAACTAAAGAACTTCTGCACAGCAAAAGAAACTACCACCAGAGTGAACAGGCAACCTACAGAATGGGAGAAATTTTTGTAATCTATCCATCTGACAAGGGCTAATATCCAGAATCTACAAGGAATGTAAACAAATTTACAAGTAAAAACAAACAACCCCATCAAAAAATGGGCAAAGGATATGAACAGACACTTCTGAAAAGAAGACATTTATGGAGCCCACAAACAGATGAAGTCCTCACTGGTCATTACAGGAATGCAAATCGAAACCACAATGAGATAGCATGTCACACCAGTTAGAATGGCAATCATTAAAAAGTCAGGAAACAACAGGTGCTGGAGAGGATATGGAGAAATAGGAACGCTATTACACTGTTGGTGGGAGTGTAAATGAGTTCAACTATTGTGGCACACAGTGTGGTGATTCCTCAAGGATCTAAACCAGAAATACCATTTGACCCAGCAATCTCATTACTGGAAATATGCCCAAAGATTAGAAATCATTCTACTATAAAGACATATGGACACATATTTTTATTGCAGCACTATTGAGAATAGCAAAGACTTGGAACCAACCCAAATGCCCATCAATGGTAGACTGGATAAAGAAAATGTGGCACATATACACCATGAAATACTACATAGCCATAAAAAAGGATGAGTTCATGTCTTTTGCAGGAAATGGATGAACCTGGAAACAATCATTCTCAGCAAACTAACACAGGAACAGAAAACCAAACACTACATGCTCTCACTCATAAGTGGGAGTTGAACAATGAGAACACATTAACACAGGGAGGGGAACATCACACACTGGGGCCTGTCAGGGGTTGCAGGGCTAGGGGAGGGATAGCATTAGGAGAAATATCTAATTAGATGATGAGTTGATGGGTGCAGCAAACCACCATGGCACATGTGTACCTATATAACAAACCTGAACATTCTGCACATGTATCTCAGAACTTTTAAATTTATCTAATTTAAAAAATTAACTCCTCTCCCTCTCCCTCTCCCTCTCCCTCTCCCTCTCCCTCTCCCTCTCCCTCTCCCTCTCCCTCTCCCCTCTTTTTTCGGTCTCCCTCTCCTTCTTTTTTCGGTCTCCCTCTGTTGCCGAAGCTGGACTGTACTGCCGGGATCTCGGCTTGCTGCAACCTCCCTGCCTCGGGCTCCTGTGACTCTCCTGCCTTGGCCTGCCGAGTGCCTGGGATTGCAGGCGCGCGCCGCCACGCCTGAATGGTTTTTGTATTTTTGGTGGAGACGGGGTTTCGCCGTGTTGACCGGGCTGGTCTCCAGCTCCTGGCCTCGAGTGATCTGCCTGCCTCGGCCTCCCGAGGTGCTGGGATTGCAGACGGAGTCTCGCTAACTCAATGCTCAGTGGTGCTCAGGCTGGAGTGCAGTGGTGTGATCTCGGCTCTCTGCAACCTCCACCTACCAGCCTCCTGCCTTGGCCTCTTAAAGTGCTAAGATTACAGCCTCTGCCCCACCGCCACCCCGTCTAGGAAGTGAGGAGCGTCTCTGCCTGGCCGCCCATCGTCTGGGATGTGAGGAGCCCCTCTGCCCGGCCGCCCTATCTGGGAAGTGAGGAGCGCCTCTGCCCAGCCGCCCATCATCTGGGATGTGAGGAGCGCCTCTGCCCGGCTGCCACCCCGTCTGGGAGGAAGTGAGGAGCGCCTCTGCCCGGCTGCCCCGTCTGGGAGATGAGGAGCACCTCTGCCCGGCCGCCCCGTCTGGGAGGAAGTGAGGAGCGCCTCTGCCCTGTTGCCCTATCTGGGAAGTGAGGAGCGCCTCTGCCTGGCCGCCACCCCGTCTGGGAAGTGAGGAGGGCCTCTGCCCAGCTGCCACCCCATATGGGAAGTGAGGAGCGCCTCTGCCCAGCCGCCCCTTCTGGGAGGTGAGGAGCGCCTCTGCCCAGCCGCCCCGTCTGGGAGGTGAGGAGTGCCTCTGCCCGGCCGCCCCGTCTGGGAGGTGAGGAGCGCCTCTGCCTGGCCGCCACCCCGTCTGGGAGGAAGTGAGGAGCACCTCTGCCCGGCTGCCCCATCTGGGAAGTGAGGAGCGCCTCTGCCCGGCTGCCACCCCCTATGGGAAGTGAGGAGCGCCTCTGCCCTGCCGCCCACTCTGGGAAGTGAGGAGCGCCTCTGCCCGGCCGCCCACTCTGGGAAGTGAGGAGCGCCTCTGCCCGGCCGCCCACTCTGGGAGGTGAGGAGTGCCTCTGCCCGGCCGCCCCGTCTGGGAGGTGAGGAGCGCCTCTGCCTGGCCGCCACCCCGTCTGGGAGGAAGTGAGGAGCACCTCTGCCCGGCCGCCCACTCTGGGAGGTGAGGAGCGCCTCTGCCTGGCCACTCCGTCTGGGAAGGGAGGAGCGCCTCTGCCCGGCCACCCCATCTGGGAGGTGAGGAGCACCTCTGCCCGGCTGCCACCCCGTCTGGGAGGAAGTGAGGAGCACCTCTGCCCGGCTGCCCCATCTGGGAAGTGAGGAGCGCCTCTGCCCGGCCGCCACCCCATATGGGAAGTGAGGAGCGCCTCTGCCTGACCACTCCGTCTGGGAGGTGAGGAGCGCCTCTGCCCGGCCGCCCCGTCTGGGAGGTGAGGAGTGCCTCTGCCCGGCCGTCATCCCGTCTGGGAGGAAGTGAGGAGCACCTCTGCCCGGCTGCCCCGTCTGGGAGATGAGGAGCACCTCTGCCCGGCCGCCCCGTCTGGGAGATGAGGAGCACCTCTGCCCAGCCGCCCCGTCTGGGAGGTGAGGAGTGCCTCTGCCCGGCTGCCACCCCGTCTGGGAGGAAGTGAGGAGCACCTCTGCCCGGCCGCCCCCTCTGGGAAGTGAGGAGCCCCTCTGCCTGGCCGCCACCCCGTCTGGGAGGAAGTGAGGAGCGCCTCTGCCTGGCTGCCCCATCTGGGAAGGGAGGAGCACCTCTGCCCGGCCGCCACACCGTCTGGGAAGTGAGGCGCGCCTCTGCCTGGCTGCCCCATCTGGGAAGGGAGGAGCACCTCTGCCCGGCCGCCACACCATCTGGGAAGTGAGGAGCGCCTCTGCCTGGCTGCCCCATCTGGGAAGGGAGGAGCACCTCTGCCCAGCCGCCACACCGTCTGGGAAGTGAGGAGCGCCTCTGCCTGGTCGCCCCGTCTAGGAGGTGAGGAGCGCCTCTGCCCGGCCGCCCAGTCTGGGAAGTGAGGAGCGCCTCTGCCCGGCCGCCCTGTCTGGGAGGTGAGGAGCGCCTCTGCCTGGCCGCCACCCCATCTGGGAGGAAGTGAGGAGCGTCTCTGCCTGGCCGCCCCGTCTGGGAAGTGAGGAGCGCCTCTGCCCGGCTGCCCCCTCTGGGAAGTGAGGAGCGCCTCTGCTCGGCCGCCCCCTCTGGGAAGTGAGGAGCGCCTCTGCTCGGCCGCCCCGTCGGGGAAGTGAGGAGCGCCTCTGCCCGGCCGCCCCCTCTGGGAGGTGAGGAGCGCCTCTGCCCGGCTGCCACCCGGTCTGGGAGGAACTGAGGAGCGCCTCTGCCCGGGCGGCCCCGTCTGGGAAGCGAGGAGCGCCTCTGCCCGGGCGGCCCCGTCGGGGAAGTGAGGAGCGCCTCTGCCCGGCCGCCCCGTCTGGGAGGAGAGGAGCGCCTCTGCCCGGGCGGCCCCATCTGGGAAGCGAGGGGCGCCTCTGCCCAGCCGCCCTGTCTGGGAGGTGAGGAGCGCCTCTGCCCGGCTGCCCTGTCTGGGAGGTGTACCCAACAGCTCCGAAGAGACAGTGACCATCGGGAGCGGGCCATGAGAACGATGGCGGTTTTGTTGAAGAGAAGGGGAGGAAGTGTGGGGAAAGGAAGGAGAGATCAGATTGTTGCTGTGTCTGTGTAGAAAGGGGTGGGCATAGGAGACTCCATTTTGTTCTGACTAGGAGAAATTCTTCTGCCTTGGGATGCTGTTGATCTATGGCCTTTCCCCCAGCCCCCTGCTCTCTGAAACATGTGCTGTGTCAACTCAGGGTTAAATGGATTAAGGGTGGTGCAAGATGTGCTTTGTTAAACAGATGCTTGAAGGCAGCATGCTCTTTAAGAGTCATCACCACTCCCTAATCTCAAGTACTCAGGGGCACAAACACTGCAGAAGGCCGCAGGGTCCTCTGCCTAGGAAAACCAGAGACCTTTGTTCATGTGTTTATCTCCTGACCTTCTCTCCACTATTATCCTATGACCCTGCCATATCCCCCTCTCCGAGAAACACCCAAGAATGATCAATAAATACTTCAGAAATTAAAAAATAAATAAATAAATAAATAAATAAACTATAAACTATGAAAAAAAAAAAATACAAAAAAGCCGGGCGTGGTGGCGGGCGCCTGTAGTCCCAGCTACTCGGGAGTCTGAGGCAGGAGAATGGCGTGAACCTGGGAGGTGGAGCTTGCAGTGAGCCGAGATCGCACCACTGCACTCCAGCCTAGGCGACAGAGCGAGACTCCATCTCAAAAAAAAAAAAAAAAAAAAAAAAAAAAGAAGGTACTTTGTAATATTCTCCCTGCCCTTGAGAACGTAATTTGTATGCCTATCCCAAACCTATAAGAACTAATGATAATCCCACCACCCTTTGCTGACTCCCTTTTCGGACTCAGCCCACCTGCACCCAGGTGAAATAAACAGCCTTGTTGCTCACACACAAAAAAAAAAAAAAAAAAAATTAACTTAGATAAAAATGTGTAAACCTGTTTGTGTCTTCCAGTAGATCTCTGATTAGCTTATGACTGGGGGTAGGTTGCTTAACTTCTGTTTCCTTATCTATGAAATATCCATAAGCATATCTATCTCCTGGTGATTTAACTGTGATTTCCTATTTTGTTCTGTCTTTGTTTTTGAAATGAGATATTACATATAAAGTACATATAAAGTACAACTGTTAATAACTAGACCCAGGAACTCAATATTATCATTTTATCTGATGTTGATTATAATTGAAGAGTACTAACTTCTAATAATTAAACCTAAAATAAATTGAGTTCTAAAGCAGACACTGTTTTGTGAATTATTGGTTTACTGAGAGATAAGTCTGGCTGAACATGACCTGGTGGTTCTGTACTTATCTCTCTCAGTCAGATAATAGCTCATAAATCAACATCTGGTTTATGACTCAGTTTATTGTAAATTTGATTATTAAAAGTTAGTACTCCTCAATTATGATCAACTTCAGATAAAATAATAATATTTAGTTCCTGGGTCTAGTTATTAACTGTTGTACTTTACATGTGATATCTCATTTCAAAAAACAAAAAACAAAATAAAACAAAGAAACAAACAAAAAACCAAGAAATCATGTATAAGTCTCTAGAAGATAGCTATGATTGTGGATATTTTATAAAGAAACACAGGTTGAGCAACCTACCTGAAATCAGGAACAACCTATTCTGAGAATGTTGGAGATGCACAGAAAAACAACAGATTGGTAGAGTAAAGACGTTGCAGTCAAAGGTGAAAATGTGCATCCAAATTACACATTTAAGTGGTACAAAATAGACAATTCAAATCTCTTCAGATACTCTTGTTTTTTTTTCACGTATATAAGTTTTCAACTTTCTTGAGTGAAATTGAGTAGTCCCAGATAAATAAGTAAGAGTAAGAATGGTGTAAGTCACCTAGTGAGCTAAAATTTGGTGATTATAACAAAAGATTAAGGGAAAACACTCTCTTTGCTGCTAGAAAGTAGGTCCTCTTCTGCAGCCCTAGTTTATAAGTTCCCCCCACCCCCCGCCCTCAATTTGTGTATCATTATCCCATGCTTGTCACTGACTCTGTATAAAAATATGCTCAAGTTTTACAAATCTTGAGAAAGTATTCTTCCTTTAACCCTACATTTTCAACTACATACACTACCTACACTATTTCTCTCCTTTCCTTCATAGTCAAGCCTTAGGAAAAATAACCTATGTTCATCATGTCTACTTCTCCACCTTCCATTCATTCTCCAATTCCTAAAATATGGCTTCTGTCTGGGTTACTTCTCCGAAGCTGTTTTCTCTAAGGGCTCCATTGACACACTTATTATCAAACCAACTATACATTTTTATTCCAATTATTCTCATCTTTTTATAGTTTACTTCTATTCACCACTATATCTTTCTGAAAATTATTTTATCATTTTCTATCCTGCAAATTCCTCCTGATTCTCTTTCTATGCTTTTTATGAGCACTCCTTAGTTTTCCCATTGGTGTTTCCCCAGGTACCTACTCAAATCATTTATTTCTTTCTTTATGCAATTTTCTTAGGCAATATTTTCAACTTCCACAATGCTAACTCCACATATCCTCAATTACTCATCCATATCTACCTATCACCTACAACAGTTTTTGGAGATGAGGAGGCATTTAATTAGTATGTTCTGAATAATCAATGGATGGATGGATGGATGGATGGATGGATGGATGGATGGATGGATGAATGGGTGGATCTACATGAGAAGTCACAATCTAGAAACGTTAGGGATGAATGTGAAGTACTGGCATTTTATGTGGGTGGGGGGTGGTGTAGACCCAATTAAAAATATACTATATTTAGTCTGGAAATTCTACCTTTAAACTTAGATTATAAATTTTCTTGAAAACCAATGGGAAGGTATAGCAAAAATGTCCCCATATTCTAGCATGGCAACCATCCATTACAGCTGAGTCATATTTGTGCCCTTTAGAGGAAAACGTGTTGTTCAATTTGGCACAGTCAGACCATGGCTACGCCTTCATTTACGCTACCTGCCTGACCTCATAAGCATTCAATTAGATATGTCAAACAAAACAGCCTGCAGACATGTAAATTCAATATGATCCAGACTGTATTAGTCACCTTCCAAATTTTTAATCTGTAACTTCCTTACTTATATAACCAATTTCAATAAAAAATTATCCATATTACATAAGCCAAAAACCAAGAGTCTTGGAGGTTCTTCCTGTTTATTTCCTGCAACATCTTATCAACCTTACCTGTGTCAGTATTCGCCATTATAAATATATCTCTAGTTTATCTCCTTCTCTCTTATTTTAGACATGCATCATCATTTCCCTACAAATGTTGTGACAAGTTCCTAACTGCTCTTCTGGCCTGTTCTTGTTTCCTCTCTATTCATCTATCTGAAAAGCTTCTATATATCCTTTAAGTCTCAGTTCAAGTGCTATGTTCTCTATGAAAGTTATCTGACTTAGGAATACATTTGTTTATAACTCCCTTTATCTACTAAATTATTATTATTATTGTAATATTTTACTAGAATAATGATAGTGACAATAACAATAGCCAAAATACATTACATACTTTATATAGTACTCTCTCATAATAATTTAGTATATAAGGGACTCTCATAATAACTTAGTATATATGTTGTCATTTTATCTTTGCAGTATTATGAGGTAGATAAAATTATTATCACCACATAGAGATGAAGAAGCTGATGTATAGGCAGATTTTAAAAAATATTATCCAGGAATGAGGTTTGACATGTCTATTTTGATTCTAGAGGAGTAAGTCCCTTCTAAATCTGTCTGTGATTTTTCAACTGTGCAATGAACAACACCAATTTGATTTGGGGCTTTGTAGCTTTCAAAATCTGTGTGTTTTACATAGTGACAGGACAAATAATTTTTGTTGAATAACTAAATGATTAAGACACTTGATTAAACTGGTAAGAAGATTATGAAACAATCTTGTTTTTGTTGTCTAAGGCTTCTCAGCTAATACTGCTTAAAAGTAAGTTTTTTTCCCCTTTGTCTTAAGGCTGTCTTCTAAAATAGTTGAAGTCTATAGGTCTTAGACATTGAAAACACTATAATGCAACTATGATAAAGTTATTTGCCTTTAAGCCTCAGTGCTATGTGCCATTGGCTTCTAATTTGATATTTAATGTGCTGGTGACCCCTATTTGAGCAGCCCAGGTTCTGAGGGCCTATATTGCAGCTTAGCCATAGTTTGCAAGTCTATTTTTTTAAATAATAGTTAACTCAGATAGAATAAAAATAATCTATTTCTGGCCCCTCACCAGTAACTAGAAAATTGGCCTTTGGATAGACGTATTTACTGACTGTGACATGCAGCAACAATACAGAAATGCATGTAGCCAGGAAGAGGTAGACCAGTTAGGTAGAGAGTAAAGTTGTGATTTAAAAAATTCGAAAGACAACATTGCAAATTCAAAATTTTGCAGGTTAGAGAGTTTTTATTGTTGTTATGCTACCAATTTGAATCTGCTGCTAAACGACTGAGTTTATCAGCACACAGTTAACAGGTGTAGATATGAATGTTGAAGATATAATACCTGTTGCCTCTACTACATACTTGACATTAAGCGTGTTATTTACCTAAGATATCTGCCATCTAATATGCAGATTTTAAAGTAAGCAAATCCTTTTTGATGTCATTAATAAAATTATAAATAGCTAAGGACAGGTACTAATTATTATACCTCTTGTATCTACCACATTGCTTAGAACAGCACACCCACCAGATATCACAAAATCAAGATAACTTATACCTCAGTCTACTAAGAAGGAAGCATTTTCATCACAGTAAGATTCAATATATAAAGTTTTACACTGGGCATGGTGGCTCATGCCTGTAATTCCAGCACTTTGAGAGGGCTGAGGTGGGAGGACTGCTTGAGGCCAGGAGTTTGAGACCAGCCTGGGTAACAAAGGGAAACCTTGTCTCTAAAAAAAAAAAAAAAAATTAGCTAGCCCAGTGTAGTGGTTAGTGCCTGTAGTCCCAGCTACTCAGGAGGCTGAGGCTGGGGGATCTTGAGAACTTGAGTTCAAGGCTACAGTGAGCTATAATCATACCACTACACTACAGTCTGAGTGACAGAGCAAGACCCTATCTCTGCGAAAATAAAATATAAAGTTTCACTACCTGGCAATCTTTAAGTTAGATTTTTTTGTCTCTGAGTTGTTTTTTTATTTTTTTCTTTATGATCTTGTAACTTTGAAGTGGGAATTTAATGATCCCAAATAATTCTAGTTGAATAATTATATTTGAAATAAATTTGGTTTGAGGAAAGCATTGGTTAAGCCTCTTTTTTTTTTTTGGCTGGAGAAATATGTATTTAGACTGTCAGAGCAAACTAATAATTTTCTTTCAAATTTGTATTAATTTCACAGAAGAACAAGTGTGTTAATTTTTGTTTATCGTACTTCTTTTATGTTGGTGGGATGATTCATATCAAACTGCAGCTTCTGTCAGATGTGTCAGGATAATGTAGGACTTCATCGTTCTTTTTGTTAAAGCATAATATTATAATATGTGGTGATGTTTTAAGTTTCCTCAATGACAACATAACTTTGTAAAACATTATTGCTATTAAGAGAATAAATCTATGCATTAGACAAGTTCATGACACATTTTGAAAATATGGATGTATTATGACTCACGTATACTCTAGTTTAATCTCAGTTTTACAATTGCACAATTAAATCCTAAACATAGTTGATACATCTTCTATCAAATGTTGCTCTCACAGATGTATGTTGAAAGGGTAATATGTGGTAGAAAAGGTAGCTCATTTAGATAATATAATGGATTTAATATGGAGAATTTTGCGTCATTTTATAAATTAGGAAACTGAGTTTCAGGTGATGTATTCAAGCTAATGGCATTAAATAGTGCTAGCAAATGCTTTAAAAGCTAACTCAGAATTTTCTGCTGCAACCTGTAATTGATAACTGGTATTAGACTGCTACTTTTACAGTAAACAAACATAAAGCTGGAGAAAAATATATATAAATGAGCCCATTGTTTTCAGACATGGGATTGCAAGGCGAGGAACACTCTGATCCCTGAAAGGAGACTCAAGTGAGCATCACAGTAGCTCAGGCTTTCTTTCTGGGTAAGAAGGAAGTTACAGTGTTGGAACCACAGAAATTCATGTGAATAGGTCTCCTGGGAATGCTTGGCTGTGGACTGGGCTATGAGCACATGGAATGAGACTATAAAATAGTTACTGGAAAGTGTTGTTACAAGGTTGAGAACAAAACAAATACACTAGAGGTCAAGCATTGCTGGGAGATGGAATTCTGGCTTAGGGTAGAAAAACTTCCGTAGTATTTTATTGTTTTTGGACATAATGGTAGGTTCATTTATTTTTTAACTTTTTATTTTTAGATAATGATTAGATATACATCAGATTCATGATGTCTGAAGCAGGGTGTAAGGTAGGCAGGAAATTTTTATTGTAAGGAGGGAAAAGAGGCTTTCTGGAGTGCTGGAAATGTTTTATAGCTTGACTCAGTGCTGGCTACATGTATGTAAACATTTGCAAAAACTCACCAAACTGAATATTTATAATGTGAGAATTTTATTTTATGTTACATTCCAGGAAATTTCATTAACAACAGCAACAACAACTAATTAACCTAGTCTAATACTATTTCCTTTAGAAAATAATAACTTCTGGCCTAGCTTTTGTAATTTGAGTAAGCTTTGAGTTGGAGAGATTCTTACATATGATTGAGTCATAAACTTTTAATGAAAAGACAACTAAATCCTTAATACATTAAGGAATCACCTGGCTTTTCTGAGTTTTAACAGAACTCGGACTAGAGTCCGTATTCCTTAATCATTATCTAGTGTCCTCAACGACATGATGTAGTCTTCCAACAAATTCGCACTCTTAAGAATATGGAATGCTTTGTTGCCAATGTCCTACTGTGACAAAGGTTCATAAATTGAAAATAATATGGCTCATTGTGGTTTGGTCAATCTCCTTAGTTCAAGAAATCATAAGTAGAGTAAGTGAGACTAACCTATATTTCGTCATAATATTCATCACCTGCCACACCCATTTGCACAAAATCATATTCTGTCTTGTCTGATTTAGCCTGAGGGTGCCTCATTATCCCACCTAGATTGCATGCAGTTTGAAGGCCAGCAGCCTGCCTCTAACTAGATTTTGTACAGTGCTACGTATATACCAGTTGCCCAGTGAAAACCTGGTGTATGAATGAAGATGTAAGAAGAGGAAATTGGAAAAGGAGAAAAGCTAGTAACTACAGACTTCAGTTTTATTCAGCCTTGTGATTTTATATGCCAGCTACTGTAGACTCTTCAGTACATTCCCTCATAAACTGGATGTAAACAAATACAGATTCAAATTTGCTAAAGGCCTTCTTGAAGTGGAAAACCTAGGCACAGGTGCAAAGGAAAATACGACAGAAAAACATTGATTCTACCTCAAGTGTGCAGCATTAACTGTCTATTGGGCCAGCTGTCTGACTTGTGCTCCTGTGCCAAAGTTCATTCAGGATAAACTACCCAAGTCTCTCCGTCTCATTCACATAAATCTAGATCTTTACTTTTCTTAGAGTGCACAAGAAACACACAGAACTCAAAAAATACAAATGAAGCAAAATGACTGAGTGAATTGAAAAGACTGCTTTTATGTTCTTTCTAAAGAAATGTCACTTCATTTACAGACCATTAGAAACAATTATCACCTTCTCCCTAAAGATAACTCTTTGCTGACTTTTTTTTGATAACTTTGATGCTGTACTCTATTTTTGACATACTATTCAGGTTTACATCCTATCAACAATGTTGTCAGCTAATTTTAACTTGGTATAGCCAACTCTGTATATAAAAATAATTTGTGGAAATACATTTTTAAAATAACTGCTATAGTTTCAAGGTGTCTCCCAGATTTCATGTTTTGGAAATTTGATGCCCAAATTCATATATTGATGGAATTTGGAGGTGGGGGCTTTGAGAAGTAATTAGGGTTAGATAAGGTCATCAGCATGAGGCCCCCATAATAAGACTGGTAGTTTTTTAATTTTTTTTTATTTTTTATACTTTAAGTTTTAGGGTACATGCTCACAACGTGCAGGTTTGTTACATATGTATACATGTGCCATGTTGGTGTGCTGCACCCATTAACTCATCATTTACATTAGGTATATCTCCTAATGCTATCCCTCCCCCCCCACCCCACAACAGGCCCCAGTGTGTGATGTTCCCCTTCCTGTGTCCATGTGTTCTCATTGTTCAATTCCTACCTATGAGTGAGAACACGCGGTGTTTGGTTTTTTGTCTTTGCGATAGTTTACTGAGAATGATGGTTTCCAGCTTCATCCATGTCCCTGCAAAGGATATGAACTCATCATTTTTCAAGGCTACATAGTGTTCCATGGTATATATGTGCCACATTTTCTTAATCCAGTCTATCATTGTTGGACATTTGGGTTGGTTCCAAGTCTTTGCTATTGTGAATAGTGCCACAATAAACATACGTGTGCATATGTCTTTATAGCAGCATGATTTATAGTCCTTTGGGTATATACCCAGTAATGGGATGGCTGGGTCAAATGGTATTTCTAGTTCTAGATCCCTGAGGAATCGCCACACTGACTTCCACAATGGTTGAACTAGTTTACAGTCCAACCAACAGTGTAAAAGTGTTCCTATTTCTCCACAACTTCTCTAGCACCTGTTGTTTTCTGACTTTTTAATGATCGCCATTCTAACTGGTGTGAGATGGTATCTCATTGTGGTTTTGATTTGCATTTCTCTGATGGCCAGTGATGATGAGCATTTTTTTCATGTGCCTTTTGGCTGCATAAATGTCTTCTTTTGAGAAGTGTCTGTTCATGTCCTTCGCCCACTTGTTGATGGGGTTGTTTGTTTTTTTCTTGTAAATTTGTTTGAGTTCTTTGTAGATTCTGGATATTAGCCCTTTGTCAGATGAGTAGATTGCAAAAATTTTCTCCCATTCTGTAAGTTGCCTGTTCACTCTGATGGTGGTTTCTTTTGCTGTGCAGAAGCTCTTTAGTTTAATTAGATCCCATTTGTCAATTTTGGCTTTTGTTGCCATTGCTTTTGGTGTTTTAGTCATGAAGTCCTTGCCCATGCCTATGTCCTGAATGGTATTGCCTAGGTTTTCTTCTAGGGTTTTTATGGTTTTAGGTCTAACATTTAAGTTTTTAATCCATCTTGAATTAATTTTTGTATAAGGTGTAAGGAAGGAATCCAGTTTCAGCTTTCTACATATGGCTAGCCAGTTTTTCCAGCACCATTTATTAAACAGGGAATCCTTTCCCCATTTCTTGTTTTTGTCAGGTTTGTCAAAGATCAGATAGTTGTAGATGTGTGGCATTATTTCCGAGGCCTCTGTTCTGTGGTTTTAAAAGAAGAGAAAGACTTGAGCTGTGACACTTTTCTTCTATCCCATGTGATGATCTCTATCATGATGCACAAGAAGCATGGTATTTCTTGTATGGTATATACATAACAATGTACAAAATCTAGCCTGGGATATAAAGGTATAAAAGGTAGGCTATCTGCCTTCAAACTGCATGGCTCTGAAAGGAGAGGAAGAGAGGCCTGAACTGGCATGCTCTCTTTTGCCATGGGATGTCACAGCAAAAGGCCTTCACCAGATACCAGCCCCTTGATACTGGACTTTTCAGCTTCTAGAACTATAAGATATAAATTTATTTTCTTTATAAATTAACCAGTCTCGAGTAGTTTTTATAGCAACAGAAAACAGACTAAGATAATAACTGTTTTCCATCCTTCATTCCTCTAGAAATGCTTTTATTAAATTTATAATGTTCTCCAAATTGCCAGATTTAATGCTATTTAATCATCCATCTATTTGATTCTTGTTAACACATTGTTCTTGTTTACTATTTTAACTTTTTAAAACTCTCATGCCATGAATTCCCAGGAAATCATGTTTGTTTAGTTTACCTACCATCTACCTGAAAATACTGTTTTTGTCTCATTTTTTGATGCCACTTTCAACATGTATTAACACATTTTAATATTCTCTGAAGTTTTGTCCTTGCCCCTCTTGCATTTCTTTATTCACACATAAATAATTTCATAAGAGTTGCTTCTACCAACAAATAACTTGTGATCCTCAAATATTTTTCTATTCTTTTGTTCTCTCTCCTGAGTTCCAAACCAGCCACTATTTGAATACTTCTAATTCAATAAACCACTTGCAACCAAAACTTAATATATCACGTATTTTACTCATTATATACATATGTATAATATGTCTATATATATAATATGTGTACATATATATTCATTCCAATGTATCTCTCCTGTATTATCTCAATATTAGTATCCATTCAGCTAGACATCTCAGTTTCATTCCTGATGCCTCTTATGTTCTTCACAGACCATATTCCAGCATCAAAAATTCTTATATATTCACCCACTAAAACATATGTTATTTCATATTTCTTCCCTCTATTCCCACCACTACAATCTTTGTTCAGATTCTCATCATTTCTTGCTTGAATCATTACAATTTACATTTTAGACGACCTGGTGTCAATATTTCTCTTTTCCGGACTTTCCCCTATCTGCCTCTATCTGTTGCCAGAACAATTTTTTAAAAAATCTACCTCTCTCCTCTGCTTAAAGACACTAAAACTGTAGTTTCAAAGACACTGCTAGCTATAGTTTCGAATCTACTGCTTCTCAAAAAAGACCTTTCTTTATCTGTCTTTAAACATCTTCAACTTGATTGTCTGTTAGTTATACCTATGCAAATGACAACCTTTTGTTTTAAATACAATGACTGAACTGGTGTTTTTATAAGATTTGCCTATGTTACTGTTTCATGTTCATATTTCTTCTCTTCATTATTATACCTGGAGTACAATAATTTATTTATTTCTCAATACTTTATGAATAATTAATTAATTCCTCAATACTTAATTAAATTTTTTTTCCTTTAAAGCAATATACCTATAATCTCTAAGATTCTAAAATATGTGCTATATATATAGAGACACATATATATACACTCATCCTTACAAAGAAAAAGATATTAAAAGCCCTGATTTTCCTGCTACTAATAAATGAAAACATTTTCTAAAAGAAATTTCCTCTAAAACATAGTATTAAATGGGAAATTATCACACCACTGTCTATCAGGTCTTCTCAGAAGCCCATAGAATTAAAAATATATTATTATCTTATGTTCAAACTTAACTTTATAATACAGAGGAAAGACAACTAATTTTTATTATTAATTATTTTATGATAGATAGATAGATATGAGGATGTGATATAACCTTGGGAAACTCACTTCACCTTTCAGGACCTTGTTATTTTCATCTGTAAAATTAACTATTTGAAGTAGATCTCTAAGTTTGCCTCCAGGTGTACAATTTTATATTAAATAGCTCTAAATAGATCCTCACGCTTTTCTTAGAAGAGATTCATGTGCATTAATTCCAACACTTAAATGATGACCATTTCATTGATAGTCAAATATAAGTATCTCATATAGTCTTGATATATTTTAATATTTAACTATGATATGATTTTAAAGCTGAGTTTGTAACTAAGGAGAAAATGCAGATAGGGAAATAGGAGCAGATTATATTTCTATCTGCAGTGAGTGAGACAAATTAAAGTCATTTCTTTGTATGCACAGTTATTTTAGTTTATAAAGCATTTCTCTGCCTTTGGAAATATGCCAACAAAAGGTTAAATTAGATATTCTGTTCTGTGCCTCTATGGAAGTTTAGCCTCTTTAGAGCTTTATTACCTTCTTAAAGTACCAGCTCACTGAAGACATTGTTTGTTTTCCTGGTTGAGAAAAAATATATATTAGGAAGCAAAGTGGCTTAGTGTCCAGCCAACCAGGCTGGAAGTCCAGTGGTTTAAACGTCTCTTTTGTGACTATCATGGTGCATAATCCTGAGGGAATTCCTTATCAGTTGGTGCCTTTGTTTCCTCCTGTGAGCAAAGGAGTGCAAATAATATTATCTTTTGTTACCTCTAAAGGCTGATGTAACTACAAATATGTATAAAAATTCATATAAAAACAAATTGACCTATTCAGAAAAAAGGAACTTTTATAATTTGGTAAAATGTTATTTTTATATTAGGCTGTACACACATGTTCATTGCTTTTGTTCATCTTTATTACTTCATACCTATCCAGTTGTAAGCTAAAAGGAACATGGCAGCTAGTATCCGTGTTTGTCCTCTGCTTTCAGGGAGACAAACTGTTCCTTACAATTGCTGTAATAGATCTTTGGTGAGGAAGGGAGGGAGTGGGGCACAGAAGGATGGAGACTTAATAGAGTTTTGTTTTTTTTAATTGTTTAATACAAGGTAATGTATTACTAGTTCTGTTATATTGTGACTCACACTCAGGAGAATAAGAGCGAGCAAGGAATGATTCTGTTCTGACATTGTCAATTGGAAAAAATGCCATGCAAAGAATTTAGGCAACAAACAAAAACCCAAGACGAAGAGGTGAAGTAAGTGGAGAACGATCTTGTGGGAATTCTCATAATTACTAAATATTCAAACTCTGTTTACTTCATGTCAACTATTGAAACTGACTTCACTGTAGCAAAGAAAAAAAATATGTAGCCGTCTAGGACCAAACTGGAAAAGATGTAGAGAAATTTGACACGAGCAAATAAATTTCAGGATAAACAAATCTGCTTCTCTCTGGCATGAATTTAATTATGGGCATTGCAGTACGTCTTGATAAACATGCTTTGCCATACTAGATATTATGTTAGTACAATAGCATTCACCAAGATAAAATCATATGCATCCACTTCCTGAAGCACTTCCCAGTTCTGTTGAATACAAACAGAAAAATTTAAAATATATGAATCCTGTTCACTGACTGTTATGGTAAACTGCACAGCATAAAACAGGAACCAAAGTTTAAGAGCCAACAATAGAGTAAGGCAAAGAAAATTTTTTCACACCCCTGTTTTTTTTATATTTTAAAATTTCTCATTTAATCCCCTAACTGTATTTACTTTCTCAGTATTGCTTGATTTTCAAAGATTCAAGCAGTACTCATGCTACCTTAGAGCCATCCTAAGTGTCATTTTTTCCTTAACTTTTATTAACAGATAAATTGCTTAATTTTAGTATTGATGTCCTCTGTACACTGATCACTACGAATTCACTGTGGTCAATAAATTGTAGAAGGTCCTAAAGCTTCTAAATTGGAATAAGTCATATATATTTTGTCTAGCAGAGGATACTTTTTCTTCTAGTACCATGTAAACGAACCATAAGGAATACTTGTTCTAAAAACAGAATTTTATAGTTTAAATTATTAATATCTCACAAAATACTTTCCAGGGTGAAATTCTAATAATTCAAATTTTCTATTTTAACAAATAATCTGTCTTATATAAAGTAACATAAAGATAGCAAAAGAAATATCTTTAAAAATATTACTGTATTAAGAAATATTGCCTAAAAGGGTTGAATAAAAAGAAAAAACCTCAACAAACTGTACATTTAAGACAAACTGAAATTTTGGTGTGAAAAAATATATAAAAATAAACCACAAATTTATTTAATGTCTTACCCATTTAGCTTTTGTTAAAATATATCTACTCCAGTTGTATATGGAAAATACCAGTTGGAAAAGTTGAATTATCACAGAAATAATTAGGAGTTCCAAACCATCTTAAGATGTCCCTAAAATTGTATAGTAGGGCAAATTCATTCTTTAAACTTTTAACTTACATCATCTATTATTTATCTTGATGTGGCATAAGTGATTCTGAGGGTCTACCATTACTGTTCTGAAACTTCAAAAAAAGCTGAAGGAACTTGGTCTACCAGGGAGGGTCCATCAGGAAGTGCCTCAGTGTCTATTTTACTCCTAAACACAGCTGGATTTGATACTGTGTGAATTGTGGGATGCAGATAACACATACTTACCATCCTAGGGAAAAAATTAAAATTTGTGCATAAATAATATACTTATGAGATCACCAGTAGGTACTTTCACATTGATGATTCTTGACTAAGCTCCATTACTGTGTGTGTATGCATGCATGTGGGGGGTGTGTGTGTGTGTGTGTGTGTGTGTGTTTAGGAGTTAATAGCTTTGTCTAATCTCTGCTGTACTGTTTCATTTCTCATTATGTCAATGTTTCTACACTATCCATGGGTTAGTTTATTTGGAGAGTTCCTCTTCTAATTAGCATATTATCATCAGACATACACTCCTTCCAACAGTTCCACATAAAAATTACACTATTCCTTATGATGTTTTTATTTGAATATATTGTGTTTTTTAGAAGTTTCTCTTTTTCAAAAGACAGGCATCTAGCTAACTCTATTTTACATAAAAACTATGTACATATGTTAGTCATTTTGTGGGATATATTTTAAGGCCCCTTTCTATCCCTGAGTATTTTGAGTCTGAAAATCTTCCTGTAACATTTCCATGTTTTTCTATATAAACTTATGATGCCTATATAAGTGATAAGCAGCTTTAGACTGTATAAGAAAAAAGTAATCACCAGGACATTTTCCTCCTATGCTTAAACAAGAATTGTGCTAAAGGAGGATTTAGTCACTTGGGACATAGAAGAGGTTGGCTGTTGTAACGTTGAGCACATTCATGTATTACTGCACACATGAAAAAAGACCCTTAGAGGCAGGGTGTGGTAGAAGGGCGTGAGGTGTCAGATGTACAAGCTGCAAGTTTCATTTCCAAGAATGGGATGATGGTGACCACATAGTTTTACTCTTTCTCCTGGAGAACCTTACAATTTAAGATTCTTTAAAAAACAAGCATGATCACTACAAATCATAGCACCAGGCCCCAAATTTTGATACACTCTTCCATTACATAAAGTTAATTTCCGTCAGTATTTTTGTGACCTTCATTCCATAAAAATCTGGACAATTCTCAGTCTTTATTAATGAAGCTAAAACTTGAAGTATACTCTTCCCTAAATCCAAATCCAAATATCTCATACATACACATATATGTATATATATGTATATATGTGTATGTATACATACACGTATATATATGTATATACGTGTATGTATACATACATATGTATATATGTGTATGTATGAGATATTTGTCTAATCAAGTAAGAATATATATATACATATATATATATCTCTCTCCAAATAAGTTGGGCCATGCTGAAATGGGTTCTAGCTCTTTTTTCAATGATTTAATCTGTTCAGAATCTAAGAAGTTTTAAGTATGACTTGTCTCCATAACCTTGATAAAGTCCCTGAAGTTCCCTGAATCTGTACTTCCTTACCTTTTAAATAGAAAAACTAAAGTCTTACCAATTATCACTCATTTTTAAAATGAAGTGCTAAGGTGGCTGGTACTTTATAAGCCTGTAATAGGACACCATTTGAAACTCATCATTAACATGTGTCCTTAGGGTATGCAGCTCAAGAACTAGCAGTCCTTAATTGGACTTTATTAGACTTAAGGGAATCCAGAACTCTCTCCACAGTGAGAACAGCTCAAGTGCAAATCATGGAGTCATAACAGTCAGGAGAAGGACAAAGTAACAATCTCAGGGCTTTAGGAATAGAAGTGATTATTTTTCCTGTTTCAGCATCATCAACATGGTTTCACAATTTCACTGGCCAGAATCACATAATTAGGAATCACATCATCAGAATTCAATTGGATGACCTAAGACAACTTTTCAAACTTAGGAAATATATTTATAAAAACTACATAAAAAACACATACCCACCAAAACCCCACAACTGTGACTTTAATACAGGTTCAAAAAGTAAAATGATTATGCTTTTCAGTGAATGAGCAAATGTGTACAATGTTCCTGAGGCTGACATTTAAAGTACAAAATTATAAATGCTAGAGAGAAACTCCATAATTGTTTAGAGACTCTGCAAGTATATAGGAATATAGAAAAAATAATTTCATCTAATACTAATTTTGTGCTATACAATGAAGGACTAAACATAGGAGAAACTCTAATCAAGTAAGAAGAAAATAATAAATCCAAAAAAACGCCAATATTTAAGTTAGTGAATAATATCAGGGCAAAGTAAGAAATGGATTAACACTGGATTAGCAATTGGACCAGAACAATCATTGTTAACGACGTGTGGTCACAAATTGAGTGGTTCTCTATATTAACTTCAGTCCATAACATGTTCATTAAGTTCCTTTTTTTTTTTTTTTTTTTTGAGACGGAGTCTCACTTGGTCGCCCAGGCTGGAGTGCAATGGCTCCATCTTGGCTCACTGCACCCTCTGCCTCCCAGATTGGAGTGATCCTCCTGGCTCAGACTCCCAAGTAGCTGGGATTACAGGTGCCCACCACCATGCCTGGCTAATTTTTGTATTTTTAATAGAAATGGGGTTTCACCATATTGGCCAGGCTGGTCTCAAACTCCTGACCTCAGGTGATCAGCCTACCTCAGCCTCCCAAAATGCTGGGATTACAGGTGTGAGCCACCATGCCTGGTTATGTTCATTAAGTTCTAAGGAGACCTACAAGTACAAATATTTGCAAATATAATCTATGACAAAGAAGAATTGTTTTAATGTGGCTAATCTGTTTGCAGTCTCTGAATTATAGACGTCTACTCTTATCTGTATCTCTCTTAAACTTTTATATTTGGTATCTCTAACAAAGACTGCTCATATTCATCAATATCTTGTTTCCTCTTCTTCCTGGTCATAACTACATTTCCCAGTTCCTATGCATGTAGTTATGAAGTTGGAATTTTCTAATTCACTTCCTATTTTCTGGTCTCCTGA
Source organism: Pongo pygmaeus (assembly GCF_028885625.2). NCBI lineage: Eukaryota > Metazoa > Chordata > Mammalia > Primates > Hominidae > Pongo > Pongo pygmaeus. The sequence goes on along the minus strand of NC_072388.2, from coordinate 25,437,908 downwards.
TTGGCCAGTGCAAGAGGAGTGAAAGTGATTTATGCCATATGGGGACCTGACCCTAAATTTTCTCACAGAAACCCTAATGTCACTTTTTACCCACCCATGCAGCTGGAAGGAAAGGACCTCAAGGCCTTACCATATGGAGTAGTCACATGACAAAATACACAGACTACTGAGTCTCAATGTAGACTAGATAGCAAAGAAACCTGGATTCCTGAGACACCACATAAAGCGCAGCAGCTCTGGAGAGATGCCAGACTAGGAACATTCATATTACACTGTAGATCTGTAAAAATAAGCTTCTTTAAAAAGACACTGAGATTTTTTGAATTTTGATGACAGTCTGTTTTATATAATACTAATATTACTGCTAAAACGATTTCTCATTCCACTTGCCAAATATTGTTATGAGTGGTCTGATTTAGTGATCTACTTAAGCTATATATTTTGATGTTATTTTTTGTTTCTTAATTTATTTATACAGGTTCTCTATTGTTACCTTCCCAATATTGGTGAGATTCACCATTTCTTTGGTTTCTCAACAAAAACTCCCTAATTTGGGTTCTCAGTCTTCTTTACTGGAATGCTGCCACGAGATCCTAAGTGAAGCCTGTAGTTACAGTCTGCCTTTTGCAAATCATAGGTAGTGCTGAGTTAATCTTGGCACCTAATTAACCTGTTGAAAGGATCTTGGTTACCACATCCCTTTTACCTCATATCTCTTCAACATGATGTTCTTTTGTAGTTAACAAACCTGCTAACTGCCCTATCCTGACTTTTGTTTTTAATGCCTTCTTGGTTTCAGAATGATCTTTTATTTTTCAGTTTGAATATAAGTATTTTATGATCTTCATAAACTGTCCAGCATACCCACAGTGATAGATAGCCTATTTATTCTGATTTCCTCTGTCTTCTGTGCTACTTTGAATTATTCTCAGATTGCTTCCTATGTGCAATACAACAAACTCAACACGCTTATTCTCAGTACTAACATCATAAATAACAGTGTATTAGTCTGTTTTCATACTGCTGACAAAGACATACCTGAGACTGAGCAATTTACAAAAGAAAGAGGTTTAATGGACTCACAGTTCCACGTGGCTGAGAAGGCCTCATAATCATGGCAGAAGGTAAGAGGTACATCTCACATGGCAACAGATGAGAGAAGAGAGTTTGTGCAGAGAAACTCCTCTTTATAAAACCATCAGATCTCATGAGACTTATTCACTATTATGAGACTAGCATAGGAAAGACCCACCTCCATGATTCAATTATCTCCCACCAGGTCTCTCTCACAACATATGGGAATTATGGGAGCTACAACTCAAGATGAGATTTGGATGGGGACACTGCCAAACCATATCAAACAGTGAGTGTTATTTTCAATAAAGAATCTTCAAATTCTAGTCAATAAATGATCTGATTTTTCCTTTTCCACTTATTATTTGTACACAGAATATATTACTGAAGTATAAAATATTCTAGAGATAATTAATTTATATTTTGTAAAAAAAAAGAAAGAAGAAAAAAGAAAAAAGCAAAGTTGAAAAGCCTTCTGAAGTTTGAAGATAGGGAAAGTTAGAAATATCTAGTTTTAATATCAGGGACAATGATTTACTATGCTGTTTCTGATGGAGATATTCATAATACTGAGTTCTAAGCCTACTGAACTGTGGCTTAGAACATGTGTGATGGTGAGCCCCATGCACAGAAACATTAGAATCAGATAGATGTGGAATGAGATTCTGACTCTGCCATATACTGGATAAGTAAATGTTGGCAAGTTATTTTATATCATTAAAGCTGTTTTCTTATATGTAAATTGGGGATATCAAACTTTCAGAATTTTTGTTAATATTAAATAACAGAATTTGATAAGGTCATAGTAGAGTGTCTATGTGATATGTAGAAATAGTCGATAAATGTTAGTGCCCATCACCTTTGTCTTAACATGTCACGTAAATTCAAACATTTTTACATTTAAAACCAAATGAATTTTAAAATAGAATTGATGCATTTTCATCAATAAAATTTTGAAGTAGTTAAAATGTAATTTCTTTACACATAGTTTCATTTCTGCCTTCCACCTACTGTCTCTTCAACTTTTTTCTGCCAACAGATATTTAGTAAGTGATAACAATGTACCAAACAGCATAGTAGATGACAAGAGGAATTGTATTTGTTATCTCTTGCTGTGTAACAAATTAACTTAAACTTAATGGCATAAAATAACAATTTTTTTATAGCACTGTTTCTCAAAGTCATAAATATCAAAGCAACTGATATTTGCTGATAACTGATAACTGGGTGGTTCTGGTTTGAGTCTTTCATGAAGTCAAAATGCTAGCTGGAGTTTCAGTAATAACACTGAAGCTTACCTGGACTAGATGATCTATTACCAGATTGGCTCAATCACATAGTTGGTGGCTGGAGGCTTCAGTTCCTCAGTGGCTATTTTTAGGCAATCTTGATTCCTCAAAACGTGAACTTCATATAGTAATGTGAATGTCTTTACAATGTGCTAGTAGCTTATCCAAAGCAAGCAAGAACTTTGAGGGTGAAAATTACATTAGCAAAAATACCGTCATTTAGATTGCCCATTTCGGATCAAGCTGGCATTGTCTCCATTAATATAATTGTTTTTAATCTGGCTTTCCTGTTAACCTTCTATGTGCTAAAAGTAACACCAACAAATCTCTTTAATATATGCCCTTTGGTACTTTAGACTTTTGTTAGGAGGTAGTTTCCTCAAACTTCTCAGTAACTCTACTATTTTATTTAGGAGAATTATGAAAAACACCCTTAAAATCTTTAGAAAAGTTTTATTTTTATTTTTTTCCTACTGGATGGTGCTCTGAGACACCACCATAGATCTTTATGAGGTGATGGCAAAGATTTTAGAGTCCCAAATTTGATTTCTTCCTTGTAGCATGTTGTCCTGGCAATGTTTGCCATCTGTAAAGGTTGAGAATTTTCAAAGCAATTAAGTCATTGCTCCTTTGTGTTTAAGGACACTTACTTTATTGTTTTTTTCCTCACATTTTAATACAAGCATCAAGAAGAAACCAAGTGGCATATTCACCATTTGGTCTGGAAAGCACCATGGCTATAGATCTCAGTTAACTAGGTATAATTTCTACTTCTTAACTTTTTGCATGCATCATTGTTGCTAAACTTTTTGCTACTACATCAAAGAATCCCTCACTTCCATGATCCCATAAGATTTTGATAACTTTATTTTCAGCCCTCATGCATAGCCTTCTAAATTTCCATCAGTCTTTTATATAGAGTTTCCTTAAGGTTCTTAATGCCTTTATTAATTTTATTTTATTTGCAAAGATCTACTAGTTTTTGTCCATTGTCTAATTCCAAAGTGGCTCCAGAGTTTACATTTCTGTCATGGCAACACAGCAAACCACGTACAAGTACTAACATTTGTATTATGACTGATTATTGGAATTTACATCTGTCATTTTCAGAACTTTCTATTTGTTAGAAGACGCTCATAAAGCACATCGCACACTCGAGGGAAGGGGATCTAAGCTCACTCTTTGGAGGGAGAATTGTCAAAGTATTTTATTCGTGGCCATATTTTTTAACACTGGAGGGACAAAACATGAATAGGACACATCATTTTACTTCCAGCATTTCATAACTAGTAAAAAGTAAATACATAAATAAGCCTAATACAATATAAAATATACTCAGATATATTAAATATTTTAGATACAGAGGAAGAAATAATACTTGTATGTGGTTTGGATGAATTTGTAAACTTTAAGAGTGTATAGCAATTCAGAATTCAGAAAGGTTGGGAAATGATATTCTAGGCAGAGAGGACAACATGAGAGAAGTTAGAGATGCATGAAAATTATGACTGTTTGGGAAATGCTACTAGTAGTCCATAAGAGATATCTCATAAGAATGTAAGTACCAAGGAGTTACAGGATATCATGTTAGCTGGTGTCCAGTTGTGAAGATAATTATATGGTATGATAAGGTGTTTGAACTCAAAATCCAAAGATGATTGATTTTATAAGTATGATATGGCTTTGATGTTTCATGTTTTATTATAAAATTCATGTGGCATTCTATGCTATTCTATAATAAATCAGTATTTTATTTAAAAAGTTTACCCAGTCCTTAAGTGAAATTGCCATTTCTGGAATAGGTACAATTGCCCTGGTTTGATACACAGTTCATATGTTGCTGAATAAGTGAGCAATCCAAAGTGCAAATGTAATCCATGGCACAGTCACTGATGCTGAGACATAATGAGTCATTTTTAAAGGGGATAACATAGTCAGGTCTGTGTTTGAGAAAGTCAGCTCTTGGGATGATGAAGACTATAACCTGCATTTTGAGAAATTAGGAAAAGCATTTGAATGTCATTGTAAAAGACCACTGATGCTTAAACAGTAACAGTAATTAGTGTAACTTAACAGAAAGAACATCTTTGAGAGACTTTACATGATAATGGGTGTTCCCTGGAACTAACTAAATTATTTATATTCATAAAATGTTTGTTTTCAAACAACTGGCTCAGATAACTATGAGCGCACAATGCTTTTCCTTCTGGGAGCCACTCATTCCCTTCTTGGTTCATCTTGTAACAACCACCATGGGACAGAACTGTGTAAAACAATACAGACATAACACATTCTACTCTACAGATTCTGCTTCATTTCTAAATAATGACTAGCTATTTCCGGAGCAAATTTGGAAGAAATCTAATTAGATGAACTTACCATTATTCATTTATTTATTCAGCAAGGAAATCTAAAGGGTGTAATTTATGACCTTAAAATTGTTGTGTTGAAGATGCCTCAAAAGCTGTTTCAGAGATTAGATGTTATGCCTGTAGACTCCTAATCTACCAAGCTCTTAATCCACAAATAAAATTTACAGAAAAATAATATTTATGCTGTTAATACTCAGTTTTAAAATAAAAAATAATGTTTTCAAATAAAATCAAAGTATACATTAGTTACATATAAAACTAGCCCTCCTTCTATTTCCATATCTTCAGCTTTAGCAGTTTACTACTGAGTCTCAAAGAACTCAAGTAAAAAATTCCATCTGTTTCCCAATCCACTCTACAAACCCACTTTCAGATGTGACAGAGGAAAAAAACAGGACAACTGCTGCTTAAATTCTGTTTTTTAAGAGGGTGACATAAATCATGTATACTGAGAAGATGTGGATGTTTAAAAGCCTTACTTATCTTCCTTTAACAGTCAATTAGCCTGAGGAGAAAACTTTTAGTAAAAGGTGTAGGAGGAATTGTCAAAATGCTTACCGGAGGCGGATCAAAAAGTAATAATGATCTCCATGCCAAGATGCCTCCTACTCCCCAAATCCCCATGAAATCTCAACAATCCCTGAGTTAAGCAGATGGGATTCTATACGCCTAAAACAGAGAAAATAAGGGGAAAAACCCACAGAACTACTAATTTGGGGGAAAAAAATTACTTGGTGAGGAAGAACCAACTTTGGCATTCTCAAATGAAAAGTAACTGAAATTAAGCCAGAGAAAGGCCTTTGCAATATTAATGGCATAAAATCAGAGTTAGAAAAACAGTGTTGGTCTTTTTAAGTGTTTCAGAAGAGTATATTCCTTGAGAGTTTCAACGTAGAAAATCATGTCATCTGCAAATAGGAACAGTTTTTTTTTTTCTTTCCAATCTGTATAATTTTATTTCATTTCCTTGGCTTATTGTACGTGCTAGAACTTTCGGTACTGTGATGAATAAGAATAGTGAGCATGGCCATCCTTGTAGTTTTAACAATATTAGAGAGAAGGCATTCAGTCTTTCACCATCAAGTAAGGTGTGAGCTGTACGCTTTGTTTGTAGATGTCTTTATCAAGTTCAGAAAGTTTCCCTCTATTCCTGGTTTGCTGCTAGTTTTTATATTAATAGCATTTGTTTGTGTCAAATGCTTTTTCTTAATCAGTTGATATAATTATGCAATTTTCTTCTTTATCCCATTGATATGGTTGACTATATTTATTGATTTTCACATGTTATACCAGTCTTGCATACCTGGAATAAATTTCACTCCATTCCAGTGTATTATTTCTTCTATACACTACTGGATTTGATTTGCTAATGTTTTGTTGATCATTTTTGTATCTAGGTTTATGAAAGACATTGGCCTTATGTTTTTCTGCTCCCTTTTATCTGGTTTTATTATTGGAATAAGGACAAGCTCAAAAATTGAGTTGCAAAGTATTTAACCTTTTACAGACTCATTTAATACTCATCTTTTAAATGGGGTTAATGATCTTTTTTTAACTGTACAATGAGTATCATAAACTTTTATGTTAATAAAAATATTTAAAAGCAAATATTCTTAAAAGTGTTATTCTAGAATATGAGGAAGAGTAATTGCTCAACAAACATAATTCAGAGCTATTTATATTGAACTGATACCCAAAAGAGGAAAAGAGCTGAAACTCATCAGCATCCCTCACTTTCACAGTCTACTGCAGAACTTCCTTCAATCTTTATGATCCACCCACTTACAGGTTTTACTCACAATAACCATCATCTTCTATCATACTCTCTGCCACACTCAATCAATACTATAATTAGAGCATCAAAAATTTTAATTTTTGATCACTTTTTACAATAAGATAAATAAATCTATCTAAATCTATCTAATGTGGAATTAGCAAGATAAACTGTCCAATTGTGAGAGTCTCAAATGAAAACAACTTAAACTATGATATTAGAAAGACATCAAGAGAAAAGTAAAGAAATTGAGACTGCAGATTCTTATAATTAAAAGTATAGCCTGGGCCCAGCAACATCCGCATAACATGGGAATTAATTAGAAATGCAGTTTCCAGGCCCCCACCTAGACTTACTGAATCAGAATCTATCTTTTAACAGAATCCCCAGGTGATTCCTATGCACATTTATGACTGAGAAAAAAACACTTCTTTAGACAACAGAAGAAACAGAAGACAGAAATCGGAATATATGCATATATCTCATATAGTCATTTTAGCTTGTCTTTTTCTTTATTCTCTTCATTTAGAATGTGGCAACTGTGGTGCTACTGGCTTAGCTTAGAGTGGAAGAGACTCAGATCAGGATGATTCTGGCCTCATAAAATGAGTTAGGGAGGATTCCCTCTTTTTCTATTGATTGGAATAGTTTCAGAAGGCATGGTACCAGCTCCTCCTTGTACCTCGGGTAGATTTCAGCTGTGAAGCCGTCTGGTCCTGGACTTTGATTGATAGGCTATTAATTATTGCCTCAATTTCAGAGCCTGTTATTGGTGTATTCAGGGATTCAACTTCTTCCTGGTTTACTCTTGGGAGGGTGTATGTGTCGAGGAATTTATCCATTTCTTCTAGATCTTCTAGTTCATTTGTGTAGAGGTGTTTATAGTATTCTCTGATGGTAGTTTGTATTTCTGTGGGATCGGTGGTGATATCTATCCCCTTTATCATTTTTTATTGCATCTATTTGATTCTTCTCTCTTTTCTTCTTTATTAGTCTTGCTAGTGGTTATCAATTTTGTTGATCTTTTCAAAAACTAGCTCCTGGATTCATTCATTTTTTTGAAGGGTTTTTGTGTCTCTATTTCCTTCAGTTCTGCTCTGATCTTAGTTATTCCTTGCCTTCTGCTAGCTTTTGAATGTGTTTGCTCTTGCTTCTCTAGTTCTTTTAATTGTGATGTTAGGGTGTCAATTTTAGATCTTTTCTGCTTTCTCTTGTGGGCATTTAGTGCTATAAATTTCCCTGTACACACTGCTTTAAATGTGTCCCAGAGATTCTGGTATGTTGTGTCTTTGTTCTCACTGGTTTCAAAGAGCATCTTTATTTCTGCCTTCATTTCGTGAAGTACCCAGTAGTCATTCAGGAGGAGGTTCTTCAGTTTCCATGTAGTTGAGCAGTTTTGAGTTTCTTAATCCTGAGTTCTAGTTTGATTGCACTGTGGTCTGAGAGACAGTTTGCTATAATTTCTGTTCTTTTACATTTGCTGAGGAGTGCTTTACGTCCAACTATGTAGTCAATTTTGGAATAAGTGTGATGTGGTGCTGAGAAGAATGTATATTCTGTTGATTTGGGGTGGAGAGTTCTGTAGATGTCTATTAGGTCCGCTTGGTGCAGAGCTGAGTTCAATTCCTGGATATCCTTGTTAACTTTCTGTCTCGTTGATCTGTCTAATGTTGACAGTGTGGTGTTAAAGTCTCCCATTATTATTGTGTGGGAGTCTAAGTCTCTTTGGGATGAGAAGCTAAGCTGATGAATTTACTGCTAAGCTATTTAGAGCTTTTCTTTATTCCTTTTATTTGTAAAGTTTTTGATTTTCAAAATAAATAGTATTTACGGCTTGAAACTTAAGAAGTACAGTCATAAATCCTCAATTCCAAACTTTAAAGACATTAAGTTGCTTGGCAAGTACTTGCTATTCTTGTCTCCAAATAAATGAACACAAGTAAGGAAGTTGTTATTCTGCATTTTTTTGGTAATAAGTACTATTTATTGGTGTTGGCAGTTAGTGATTTCAAAAATGTGCTCCATTTAGCTCCCCTAATCTTTTTATGAATGAGGCATAACAAGGAGAGATACAGGCAGTTTGGGATCTGGAAAATTGGGAAGGAAAGTATAGAGATAAGATGTTAACAAATTATGTTAAATTATCCAAAATGTTGTTCTAAGAATCTTACCTTTAAAAGATCTAGGATTAAATTAATTAAGTCACTATCGGTATGTTTTGTAAAGGAGTTACAACTTTAATGTATGGTCTTAAAAATAAAATAAACTGCTATAGACTGAATTGCATTCTCCCATTGGATTTTCTGTTTCAAATATAAACTTTCCTAATTAAAGTGGAATTATTGCTCAAATTTTCTATGCTCTCTCTTCCAATATTGCTTTTTTTACACTAGTTTTCCAGATTAGGTCACTTTGAGAGATAAGAATTAGAGAAGCAAGGTTCACATAACCCTTTAAGCCAAAATCTCTATGGACTCAATTGGCTAAACTTCTAGAAGAATAAACAGCTAACATACATTATGTCTCTTCTGTACTGTTTGTGTGTGGGATGACAGGGCAGGGGGTGCAAGGGTAGGGTTAGTGTTAATTCTGTGACTATATATGACCTTCAAATGGGACTATACCTCTGTAAACGCATGTAAACTGAACTATTTTGTTTTGCTTAATTCTTTTTCTGTTTAGTAAGTCTAAAACTATCTAGTTCTGACTACAATCTTTCTGCAAATGACCCCAAAAGTATTTGTGTGTCAGTATCACTTAGCATTTCCAACCACAGCCTCAGCAACATGCTGGGTGTTGATGGGTTTTTATTACTAATGATATAAACTTTTCTATCCTGCAGGGAATCAAAATCATACATCTAACTCAATTCGTATGGCAGATTTCTTTCTTAACTAAAGCAACTTATTCATATCCCCACAGACTCACAGGCAGACATACAGTATTTTCCTGAGAAAATGTATAAATTGAAAATCTTGTACCTTGAGCCTAGTCTAATATGTGTCATTCTTTAAATGCACATCTTAAAGCAAAAACAAAACATGACAATGACACTTCAGTGTTGTATAATGCTATGCCAATTTTAATACTCTTATGCAACTGCTTGCTTTATTTCTCACTCCTTTTTAAAAAAAAATTGAAACCCAAGTTCCTTAAACTTGCTATATTCATCTAAGTTACACTGTGTCTCCAATTTTCTACTAGACTTGAGCCAATATTTTTAAAGCAGTGAAAACATTCATGCTATACATTTCAGTACATGCCTGTTAAGAATAATGAAACTATAGAATCTAGGAAGGAATAATAAATATCATCTTGTCAAAATCTCAAGCAGCATCTTCCACACTAGATCAGTATCCACACCAAATCAACATCCACACCAGATAAGAATATGATCTCTTTGATGAGGAGGTGGGGCCGAAACCTCACCAAGTATCCACTCTGTTGATGAGCAGTTTTAATGAATAGAAAGTATATCTTTATATCAAATGCTTTTTGTGCCTTCATCCACTGGCTCTTGTAGCAGTAAACAGAATAGTATAATCTCTCTTCTGAATGACAGCTACTGAAATATTTGAAATTTTGTATAGATTTCTTCCTTCTGTAGACTTAAGATTTCTTGTTATTATTTTTTTTGACAGATTTTTAGTAGACAAAGTTCCTGGCGCATAGTAGGCAGTTAACAAATATTTGCTGGGTAAATGACACCTTCTTCAGCTGCAGCTTATGTCAAGCAGAGTAGAATTAAATATCCCATATATATGCTCAATATGCTTCTATTATACAGTTTGAATTTTGAGTTACCTGAAAAAACCAAAAACTTGGATTTATCCTTACTTGATTTCACTGCAGCCATTCAAAATTTATTTATATGAAGAATTCAGTATTTCAGTTCATTAGCATGATTTTTGAGATGTATCATTATCAAATTATATAAACATGCTTTTCCATGCTCCTTCAAAATCATAACAAAAATGTTGAAGGGGCCAACTGTAGAACAATGAAGCAATAAATATCTATTTGTTATCTTCTCAATAGTATTTGTCAAAGAGCTCAGAATCCACTTGAATCACTTGAATTTATCTATTCATTAAAGTCGTTTTCTTTTAATTGTACCTCTCTATATATGTTATATATATAATATATAACATATATATAACGTATATCATATATTTTATATATAACCTATATATTTTATATATATATATATATATAAAATCTTCTATATTATACATATATACACATCAGGAGTTTGAGACCAGCCTGGCCAACATAGTGAAATCCCGTCTATACTAAAAATAAAAAAATTATCTGGGCCTGGGAGCAAGGGACCTGTATTCCCAGCTACTTGGGAGGCCGAGGCAGGAGAATCGCTTGAACCAGGGAGGTAGAGGTTGCAGTGAGCCAAGATTATGCCACCTGCCGAGGTAATCCACCTGCCTCAGCCTCCCAAAGTGCTGCAATTACAGGTATGAACCACCGCACCCGGCCTGTTCCTCTTTTTAAAATCTTAACAGATAAAACCCCGTTTCTTTTTTTTTTTATTTTAGTTCCATCTCATTTTTATTGCTAAGTCAAAGGAAGTTTTATTTATATATAAGAAAAATGGATTACGTCTTATTTTTTCCTTTAATGTTGCAGTCTATCAACCTGTCAACATTTTCTTGCAGAAGTTTGTGGAAATAAAAAAGATGGAACTACTATTAGTTCTTCCCCAAAAAATATACACACAGAGAGACTACCAGTAATTTAAAGATCTAGCCTCACTTTCCTAGAAATTGCTTTTTACTTTATTTTTTGACTTTCTCTTTTTCATTTTCTACTTTTATTATTATTATTATTATACTTTAAGTTTTAGGGTACATGTGCACAACGTGCAGGTTAGTTACATATGTGTACATGTGCCATGGCTGGTGTGCTGCACCCATTAACTCGCCATTTAGCATTAGGTATATCTCCTAATGCTATCCCTCCCCCCTCCCCCCACCCCACAACAGGAAAGGGAACATCACACTCTGGGGACTGTTGTGGGGTGGGGGGATAAAACCCCTTTTCTACTAAAAAATACAAAAAATTAGCCGGGCGCGTTGGCGGGCGTCTGTAGTCCCAGCTACTCAGGAAGCTGAGGCAGGAGAATGGCGTGAACTCGGGAGGCGGAGCTTACAGTGAGCCGAGATCGCGCCACTGCACTCCAGCCTGGGGGACAGAGCGAGACTCCGTCTCAAAAAAAAAAAAAAAAAAAAAAACTTAACAGATAAAATAGCAGTCTACATGGTTAACGTAATTTTTATCTGTCTTTTTATTTTAATAGATCTATTGATATTTTTCTATTTTTGACTGGCTTATACAAACAATTGCTTATCTTCAGTCTGTTTCTCTATTATTATTTCAATCTATGGTGTGATGCCTATTTTTTTTCTGCAAAGTGCTTAACATATTTCCTGACTGAGACAGGAAAATAGGGTCTGGCGGCAGGGAACTGAAGGTCGATTGACACTTCGGCTATGACAGGAAATATCCTCTCCACAGGGCATATGCCAAATAAATGAGTTCATAACTTTACTTCATCCTCTTCACTTACATAGGGCATACCCCAAGTAACCAATGGAATCTTCTAGAGGGTATTTAAACTCCCAAAATTTCTGTAGCGGGGCCCTTAAGCCTCTACACTTGAGCCCTCTCCCACATTGTGAAATGTACTTTCATTTTCAATAAATCTCTCCATTCCTTCCCAGCTTTGTTTGTGCGTTTTGTCCAATTCTTTGTCCAAGATGATAAGAACCTGGACACCCTCCACCGGTGACATATTTTGGTGAGCCAGCCAGAAGGAAGAGGTAAGCCCAAAGTTTGCAATTGATTTTTCCATTTTCTCTTTTTCCTTTCTGCTCCATACAGGGAATCACTCTCTCTCTCTCTCTTTTCCTTTCCAACTCGGGACCTTTGGTGGGCAGTGGCTAAACATGGAGACAACTGCAGGTTTCTGGGCATGGCCAGTGAAACTAAGGGGTTTCCACGTGGAGAAGCCTGACTGCCACTGCCCGGTTTGCTTACGGGACGTGGGCCTTTTTCATTTTTTTCCGTCTCTTTTTTTCAGTCTTTCAGACGCTGTTTCCTGGTAGCTCATCGGAAATTGAGGACAATTGGCTGGGGTCACTCCCAGGTATTGCATGAAGGTCTAGGAATGAACGGGAATAATTGCCCCGCCCAGAAAGGGGAAGGACTTTTTTAAAAATCTTTTCTGCATGATCCTTGATCCCTACCTGCAGGGCAGCTCAGAGCAAACTACACATGTTTCAGGTAACTTAAAACTTCTTTTCTTATGCTAAATTCTTCCCTTATTATATTCAAGTGGCTAAGGACAAGAAAGCCCACCTGGCTTCCAGCTCTTCTCATTAGAGTTCATGGCTATTCTTATAAAGCTCATAGTAGGCACTGGTATGTAGAGAAACCAACATATGGCACTGGTGCCCACCTAAGGTCAGAGACATCAGACACTCTAAGATTGGTCCCCACAGGAGGACACTGTTAGAAATAAATTTTTGGTGCTGCAAAAGAAATAGCACTCGAACATGAATTTTCTCAGCAAGGCAATTTTACTTCTATAGAATGGTGCATCTCACAGATGGAGCAATGCTGAGAGCACACCTGAAAAAGGGAGGGGAACGGGTTCTTACCCTGACGTGGGTAGCCCCTACTGCTGTGTTGTTCCCCTATTGGCTAGAGTTGGACCGCACCGTCTAAGCTAATTCCGATTGGCTATTTTAAAGAGAGCAGGGGTACGAGCCAGAGAGGTGGGGTGACCTGTTTCTGCAGGAAAGATGGTTATGGAACAGGTGACTAAAGGTGACTTAGGTCAGAGCAGGTGACCGGGTGACTCAGGACAGAGCAGGTGACCATGAGTGACTCAGGACAGAGCATATATGACCAGGGGAAGAGATGTGAATTACTAACTAGAACTGGTGGGGTGCCAGGCGCGGTGGCTCACACCTGTAATCCCAGCACTTTGGGAGGCTGAGGCAGGAAGATCACGAGATCAGTAGATCGAGACCATCCTGGCTAACACGGTGAAACCCCGTCTCTACTAAAAATACAAAAAATTAACCGGACTTGGTGGCGGGTGCCTATAGTCCCTGCTACTCGGGAGGCTGAGGCAGGAGAATGGTGTGAACCTAGGAGGCAGAGTTTGCAGTGAGCTGAGATCGCGCCACTGCACTCCAGCCTGGGCGACAGTACAAGACTCCATCTCAAAATAAAAGAAAGAAAGAATTGGTGGCAAGGCTGTTTACTGAGGAGAACAAGGAAGTTAAACTTTAAAATGGGAAACAAAGAACTGAACATACTGACATACTGATTCTTTGAAGAGAAACTTAGAACTCAAACTGTATTTAACAACGCTCTGGGGGATCCACCAGACCTCAACCTCTCCAAAGAGGACACTCTTGGCACAAGTTCTGAGGTCTTGTATTAGGCCCTCCTTAGAATTTTCTCTTGGAATTGCAATACTGTTTGGCCCCAACATTGTTTGGAATGTGGAATTTACGGACTAATGGGAAAGTGGAATGGCATTGCACGTATCCAGGCTTTTGTGCTGCGGTTCTCAGCAGGGAGCCCAGTTAACATGTGACACTCTCCTTTGGTGCTGTTTGGCCCCAGTGCTTATTGGAGTCTGGGGAGGTTTGGTCTTTAAAAATCAAACTGCCATGGAGACTGCTTTACCCGAAATTTTGTTTCACGGCCTTCATTGGATTATCTACTGGGGCAAAAAAAGTAAAACCGACAAGCTTGTATTGCTGTCTCATGGCTAAGGTTCCAAGTGATTGGATCTTTGTTTGTGTGTGTATACATTTCCAGATGCATTTATTTGTATGTACACTTATTGTTATATGTTGTATCTACCAAACTGGCTTATAAATTAAAGAACACTCATAAATTAAGTAAATAAGTCTAAGCAATTTTCAAGTTCACGTGACTTAAGCAAAACTTTACTAAACAAGCTAGCTTTAAAATTGTTGGTGGAATAAAAATAGAAATGTTTTCAGCATTGTCAACATACATTTTGTCTGGATTTTATGTTTGTCTTTGCTAAATATTTTGAGATGTCAGTGTTTGGCATGGAAGGTTAGAAAACTACAAACCCAGCCAAGACAAAATAATCTTGGTACGCATGCTTTCTTTTGGCAAATAATGAAACTATAGAATTTATGAAATGAAAATATTTTTGGCCCCCGAAAATCACGAAGGTGAAGGGAAAATTCAAGCTGGGAATGCTGGGGACAAACCTGCCTCCCATTCTATTCAAAGTTGCTCCTCTGCTCACTGAGATGAATGGATATCTAATTATTACCTTCGGAAAGGCTAATTAGTAAATCAAAAGAATGCAACTGTCTCACACCTACCTGTGACCTGGAAGCCCCAACCTTCCTCCCGACTTCAAGCTGTCCTGCCTTTTCAGACTAAACCAAGGTTCATTTTATATATGTTAACTGATGTCGCATGTCTCCCTTATTAAAAGTGAAAGAAATGAGTATAAATGTTATCAGTAAACTTTTTGTGTAAATTAAAATCTTAAAGTTATTTTTGATGCTCATTTAATAACTGGGTCATTTCCAGTTAAGAAAGGGTTGTGATATGGGGAAATATTTTTCTAAAATTTTGGAATTGTTCTTATCTATAAATGCCTGTATCTGATAGTTGAGCATTTCTTGCTTTTTAGGGTTTCACTACAGTTTTATGTTTCTAAGAATAAAAATTCTAGTTAACACATAATTCTGTATACAAAATACGCCAGAAAGGGTTATGATATTAGTGAAAAAAAGAATAATTTTATCTAATTGTGGAGTTATCTAATAGTTATTTCAAATTACAAGTTTGAAAAGGTTATTTATGAAACAATGTGGTAAGGAATCATTAAGTAGGGAAGAAATATGTGGAAAGAGTTTAAATAATAAGATATTCTTTAAAACCTGAATGAGAATTGGAGACATTTGGCTAATTAACATTTTCATAGTTAAAGCCCTTACTCTTGATTAAAGTAAAATAAAAAAAGTATTGCAAAGAAATGCATCAGCAGTTTGGCAATTCTTTTTTTTTAATATGATTAAGAATGAAGCTGGATTTAGTGTGGAGCAAAATTTCATATACATGCTAGCATTGCTGCACACTATGTTTACTGTTTTGCATGGACAGTGCTAGAGTTCTTATTGATCATTTGCCTGAAGTGAATTTCTTGGTTGCACAGGATGCATGATGATATTGGTGAACTTAAGGCTATTAATTGTGTAACAGGAACAAAATATTCATTATGTGGGTTTTTTGGGTCCTAGGTAACACTGTAGCCTCCAGGGTAAATTGAGTAGGGAAATTTAGGGTTGGCTTTCTGTTTATTTGTTTTTTCATGCTTGCTTCAAGTTTTCATATGTTTGTTGTTTATTCTCTTCTGGCTTTGCTTGTGTATGTGTATATATAAAATCATGATATTTTCTAGTTCCTAGTGGAAGGCTTTTATTTGGTTCTGTGAATAGTTATTTTGTATCCTATGCATTTCTGACAAGTAAGCATTCATCCCATTTATCTAGAATTCCTAAGCTACCTTTGTTGGGCCAGGAGGAATTGATGAAGTATATCAGCTTTCTATCCTTAAACTAACTTTTTGGATTTTAGGCTTTGTGATACTTTAAGTGTGTTGAATATACTCTCGTAAAGAGAATTTGTGTCATATTTCTGTCTCTGCCTAATTTCTCCAGAATTTATAAACTATTTGTGAATATTCCTAATTTATGACAATGTGTTTGTTTGCATAGAGTCAAGCAGGGTCATTAGGGCTGCTCAGAGAGAGAGAACACAGAAACCTGGCATGCTGGCAAAAGGGTAAGAATTTCTTACTAGTCAGTCTCTGTCCTCTTTCTCTCTATGCAAACTGATTAAATGAAAAGTAAAAGTCAATGCTTATCTCTTTTGTAAAGTTTTAAATTAATTAATTTAATAATAATGAAAGCTTAAATGAAATATTTTGTCAGAAAAGTAAAAAGTGTAACGCCTTTTAGTTCACACGACTTTAGTAATCTTCGGGAAATAAACAGTTTTAAAGGTTATTGGTACAATACAATTGTCTTCAAAATATAAACCTGTGGTCTAAATTGTGTTCAAATATTGGGTTTTCTAATTGTTTTAAGGTCATAAACTGCTTCTTTGGCTTTTGAAAATTATTTAACTTGCTTACTTTCCAGCTAGGTAAGGCCTGGGGACATATGGAGATGGCCACAATCCTAGCTATGCTAGAAACAGTCAAATCTTATCAGAACATAACGTACCAGGTTTTACGTTAAAATTAAAATTGCTAAGAGCCGCCATTATAACATGCAATTAAGGCTACTAGAAATAATTTTACATGTAAGGTGTGGAAGAACAGTAGAATGTGTGTGTGTGTGTGTGTGTGTGTGTGTGTTTTGTAAAAGGTTATAGAATGTTTTTGCTTCTTTAAAATTTCTTACTCATTATTTTGACAAAATAAATAATTTATGGTAATCTGGATTTCCAAAATCAAACTTTAGTTTAAAAATTGTCTTTCCTAATGCCTGGCTTTTTGGGTAAATCAGAGTGTCCCTGAAACCATCCAGAAAAGGGGTAAACAGAATTATTTGACATATTTAGGTATGTGGGATTGCCAAAATGATGTTCAATCTTTAGGTTATATTTTTGTGAATAATACTAATATATGTTCCAAAATCATATGGGATTTTTAAAAATTTGAATGTTTAAGTATATGCTACCAATTATAATTACGGTTATTATGTTGTTATTGTAAACTCCAGAAATAACTGACTTTGCTTGTATAAAGCTACTAACACAAGTAGAACAAAAATTCATTAAATACCAGGAAAATACTTTGTCAAATAACTCATCAGTTATCAGTGCTGTGCACCTAATTTGAAAAAACAAGTGGTATTCAAGAGGATATAAGTGTAATGTTGATTAAACATGGACTCATGGAGAACCAGGATGGCCATTTTTTCTTTCCTGAGACTTAAAGGTTTTATTATTAAAAGTTTTGCGTTTCATGACTCATCATGGAAAATATAAAATAATCCAAATTGAATACATTGGTGTGATGACTTACAAATTACTAATATAGTTTATAACCAATGTTTAATCCCATAGTCCTGGGAAAACAATTAAAACTTCAGGTACATTTGGTCACCTGGAGGGCCATTTAAACATTTTGTAAAGGGATTTCATTCAATTGTTATTTTCAATGCCTGTATTCTGGTTGTATAAAAGCTTTCCCATGCAAGAGGGCTGATGTTATAACAGTAGATTATTATGCTACAGTGTATTTTCAACAGATAAATAAGCTTTTTATGTTTTGAATCTTGTGAGAACATCAGAGAAAGACTGTTTTTGCCATCCACACTACAACAAAACTTCAGGACCTTGAACTTTGGGTTCATAATCTCACAAGTGAGAAGAGTTCCTCCACACTCTTGGAACTGTACACCCATTGGAACCCTTAGGGTAAAACTAACTAGGGAAAATTTTCCCAAGAAGAAGATGGCATCCTTGATGTGAACAGCTTCTCCCAAGTTCACAGATTAAGATTTCTATTATCATGAAACTCTTATCTTTGAATATTTTCTCTTGCTTAGGCCTCTAGGACAAAGAGAAGTGGAAAAGAGGTCTGTTATGTGCACTTATGGGGTGTACTTTTATTTGTGAAGAACTTTGCAGCCAGCCTCATACATGGATAAGCTTACACTTTGATAGATAAAAGACGAAGGCCCAATGTAGGTAAGAAACTTTAATGGTACATACATTGACTCATAATCAGTGAAAAACAAAACGTTGGTTCACTCCTCTTAACCCACACCATGGGTTAAAGAAAACATTGCCAGGAGGCCTTCACTCTTTTAGAAGGGCATCATTTGTTAAGTCCTTTTTCCATGGTTTAGAGTAAAGAAGCAATGAATAGAAATGTATCCCCCATGATAGGCTCTGTAGAAAATTCTGCTGTAAAGGCTAGTTACACAACAGATTTTAAATTCTCTTGAGAAAGTTATGATAGAATTGACTGAACAAAGAAGTATCTGCGCAGCTGCTGGCACTTGTGGCCTATGGAAAAATTCATCAAATGAAGATTATAGAAATTCAGTGAGAGGGGATCAACAATGAGACTGCTTACTTAAGTGAGTAGACTCTTTATCTAATTTATTCTTTGATCTATTTGACTTTAGGAGGTTTGGCTTATGGGGACCTCGTGTAAGAGGCATACTCCAAACTCTTGGTATTATCCTTCCAATAGTCATAATAATAGTCTCCCTGGTGTGCTGTATTCTCTCAAAGGTTTTAAATGCTTGCATACAACCATCTCTAGAATGTCATATGGTGTCTCTTCAACTGGAATAATGAGCTGAAAGAAATGTGCAACCATAAGGACACCATAACCTATAAATGATGTACTAAAACTGGAAACCCAAAATGATGATAATTGAGTGGTGCTAAGGCCCTAAGTTTTGGTCACACTCTCACCGTAATGAGAACCTGACCAAAAAAGGGGAATTTTTTTTAACAAAATTCTAGGAGGCCATTGTTTTGGACTAAGCTCATGTGCTAGGTCCCAACAGACCAAACCAAACCAAAATGGAGTCCTTTGTGCTAAGACTTTAAGGAAACACATAGATCTTAGAACAGAACAGCTTTTGTTTTTTCTCCTGCAAATCTCCATAACGAACATTCCTGACAGCATAGGTATCTACCCGCTGAAGTTCCCATTATATCTTTTAACCAAATTTATTTCCTCTTGCCTAGAGACCATCAAGATTCAGATGATCATGCAACAAAGATTCCAGCCAGTTCCAGATGAAGACACCACCCCTGGCCATCAAGAAGCTAACCTGCCTCCGCCAGACAGAGCAGGGTGAGAGTTTCGTGATCCCTAATAGGAAGGGACTACGCCCGAAGCCAGCATGAAGCAGTTACAGAAAAAAGACTATCGGCCCCTCTGCCTCCCATAAAGATTTATGGGAATGACATCTCTCAGTGGGGAATGGGCAGGAAAATAGGGTCTGGAGGCAAGGAACTTAAGGTCCATAAATAATTGAGCTATGTCAAGAAATATCCTCTCCACAGGGCATACGCCAAGTAAATGACCTTGTAACTTTACTTCATCCTCTTCATTTACATAGGGCATACCCCAAGTAACCAATGGAATCTCCAAGAGGGTATTTAAACTCCACAAAATTCTGTAACTGGGCCCTTGAGCCCCTATGCTCAGGCCTGCTCCCACAATGTGGAATGTACTTTCATTTTCAATAAATCTCTTCATCCCTTCCTTGCTTTGCTTGTGCATTTTGTCCAATTTTTGTTCATGATGCCAAGAACCTGCACACCCTCCACTGGCGACACTGAAGTCCACATATCTGACGGTGGAGATTAATATCCTATTTGTCTATTGTTAATCATGATCTCTTTATATCATTTAGTAATTTTTTATAAGCTACCTTTTAGTATCTTTTAGTAATTTTTCAGGAATAAACCAGATTATATCTATAAACTTTTGACTTTTCAGCAAGAGATGTACTAAAAAGATCAATTCTTTCTGTTTTACTTTGATAAAATTTCCAGGCAAAGCATGGATTAGATTTTTTCATTTCACGTGTATATGTTCTTTCACTGACACAATTTAGCTAGATGGTGTTTACTGTCATCCTAATAATCATCACTAAGTTCACTTAGGTATTTATCTTGATTGGGTAGTTATGCTACAGCAATAAATTAGCCATAATATCTAAATTGCTTAAAAGCAACAACATACTGCTCATGATATATATTCATCTAGGCTTTGGTAGTGGTAAGAGTCTTCTGTTCTACCTAGTTTCCAAGGACCTATGCTGATAGAAACTGTATTACCTGGAATGTCACAATTCACTGTGTGCCAGCTAGAAAATCATGTGGATCTCTTCTATGCTCTGTCTCAGAAGTGCTACACATCACTCTGCCCATGGTCCATAGCCCAGAACCAGGCACATACCCCTGCCTAACTGCAAGACTTGAAATACAAATGGGGTATTTGATGAGCAAAATTGTCTCTGCCTGGTTTGTGGACTATTTTGCACCTATATACTTACATCCAACCCCTTTGACTAGAATTGTTTAACAGCCATATTCCAATTATAAGTACTATCCCATTGAATTTCCAGTGATAATAATGAGAAAATATCTGTTTTTGTAAAAATACCAGGTCCTTAGTTCATTTGCATAATTTTGGTATATAGTGACTACAGTTCTATATATCAACATCTCTATATCTCTATAAGCACTTTGAGTGCATTCTTTCCACAATAAGTCTTTACATGACATACCTCTTTCTTTTACAAAATCTAGTCTGTGTTTTGTTTGAGAATTCCTGTCTCTGATAATTCAGTTTAAAATTATTTTGCTCATATAAGAATGTTTTGTTGACTGCATTATTCTGAGTACTGCAAGATCTAATTTCTTTGGCAATGAGAATTTTAAAATCCTATTTTTAACTTTTCCACAGCCATCTGTTCACTTCTCATAAATATGTGTTCTTTCAAATTTTAACTTTCAATTGGAAATGGTGAATATTCCACATATGTTCCTAAATACTTGCAGTTACTATTCCATTGACTAATTTGCTAATCAATATCACTAGAAAGTAGTCAAGTTTTCTTTATTCATTTATTTTGTATGAATTAGCTAATGTAGCAAATGTGTATTTAGCATTAACCTCATGCCACACATTATAATGGTGTTAGTTTAATTCTCCCCAACATATTTTTTAAAAAGTAGGAGAGTAGAAAGTAAAGTACGAATGGTTGACTGAATACACACATCTATTTTATTATCTACTGAACTCTGATCAAACGAACAGCAATATGACTTTTTAATTAATTAACCCACAAAAGTTAAAAGAAAAAGGCAAAATGATCACAATTGTGAAAGCTGGAAAGCGTTTAGATGAGTAAAAATGGCTAACAGAGCCAATAGATCTTAATCATAAGTCCACAAACAGACAACTCAGAACAAAATTTTTTTTTTTCTGTGAATCACGAAAATAACTAGGCAATCCTAGACCATCCTAGCCTCCTCAGGCCAAACTGAAGAGGACCAGATGAAAACCTTTTCAAGAATTTCTCCAGTATTCAAATCCCTTCATCAGTTTTGCTCAATAGGTGATTTCTTGTTCCTGATTTATTTATTTTTTTAATTAGAGGCTTATTTTATGGATTAACAAGTTAATAAAAAGTGATCATAGATTTTTCTTACAGGCAAACTCAGCATGTTACTTTAGACAAAATAACTGTGTGGGCATATAGACATATAAATGAATACATATGAGATGTACTCAGTGCTCTTCCTTCTCTGGGTTTCTTAGGTTACCAAAACACTCAAGCTAAATTTACACTGTCCAGGAAACATATTTAAAGAGGCTTCTGGCCAGGCGCGGTGCCTCACGTCTGTAATTCCAGCACTTTGGGAGGCCAAGGCGGGCAGATCACCTGAGGTTGAGAGTTTGAGACCAGCCTGACCAACATGGAGAAACACCGTCTCTACTAAAAATACAAAATTAGCTGGGCATGGTGGTGCATGCCTGTAATCCCAGCTACTTGGGAGGCTGAGGCAGGAGAATCACTTGAACCTGGGAGGCAGAGGTTGCTGTGAGCTGAGATCACATCACACCATTGCACTCCAGCCTGGGCAACAAGAGTGAAACTCCATCTCAAAAAACAAAAAAGAATCAGGAATCTTAGTAGCCTAAGGGAAGAGACAAAGAATAAGAAGAAGTAAAAGAAAAGGAAGAAAAAAGAAAACAAAAGTAAAAAGCCTTCGATGAAACAATCTCAACTAAAACATTCAGTTAGTTCCCCCACAGTGAAGGGCATTTTCTGCACTTTCCACATACATGCTCAGCTCAGTGACATGCTCAGCTCAGTGCTTTTGACAAACTTGAGTCCTGCAGTTTTAAATGTAAACAGAAAACAAAAGAAGACTAGAAAGATTAGAAAGCTACTAATATGAAAAATTCCAACTAAAACCAAAAAAGAAAGAAAGAAAGAAAGAAAGAAAGAAAGGAAAAATTTGAGAAAAACAGCCACTACCTATTGAGAAAAGGAAAAAAAAAAACACACAAATAAAATCTACCATAAATACATAAGAGAAGAGACAGCAACCATGAAACAAGAATGAGATTCCTTGTCAAATAAATATTCAAAAGTTTTAAAAGGTATTTTTATACATTAACATTTTGATGATATGGCTGAAAACTCAGTAAGTGTTGAAAGAAAATGCTAAGGATATTTCCCAGATATTGTGGCAAAGAAACAAGCAGATGAATAGTAAATGAGGAAAGAGCAAAAAATTAGATGTCCTTATTATAAGGCTCTACATCCAAATAGCTGAACTTCCAAATAACAAAGAAATAAAAAGGACAACATTAAAATTTGAGAAGAAAATTCTTCCAGAACTCTTGGGCATAAGTTCCACATTAAACATAGAAAGACCCACAGTAAGGCACATCATTCTGTGATTTCTGAAAACTGCTGACAAAGAGCAGTTCTAAAAGATTCCAGGGAGGGAAAATAAGTCAAGAAAAGATCAGGATCAAATGGCAATGCTCCTCTACAACACTGGACATAATTTCTGAAAGAAAATATTCCCTACCTGAAACTCTCTAGTGACCTAACTTAACAATTATGTTTGAAAAATAAAGAGATTTTAATAGGCATCAGTCTTAAAAATACCTTTCTCATAAAGATAATTTTATGGGAAACAAAAGAATCATATGATAAAATTATGTTTCAGAACACTTATTTTAAAAAAGTAAATATATTGCCATTCTTTTACAGCCAAATTTGTACCTAACTTTTGGAGTTTTATTTTGATTTCAAGAAAATTGAAAAATAATACAGTATTAATGAAACTTTACTCCTTTGTGGGTTTTGGTTTTTCTATTTATCTTATTAGTAAACTTTTTTTTTACTTCAGTTTGTGTATTATGTACACTGTATATATATATATATACATATGCATATTTAAACATTATCATCACCATTAAACATTATCACCTCTATAGTCCTCAAAGTTCACAAAACTCCCTCTGTATTAAGAAACAGAAAAATTCATGAATGTTTTTGTAGCAGGATCTTACTAAGTAGGTTCCAAAGTTTCTGAGAAAGTTTCACCTTTGAATGCATTTCAAACACTATTTAGACAGTGTGGCAAAATATAGAACGGACTAATGGAAGCAAAGAAAGTTGGTTGGATTACTAAATTGATTTTAGAAAGTGGATAATAAGACAAGAGGAAAGCACAACACTTAATTTTCCACAATATTCCAGGATTATGAATTTTCTTTGGTTTTTCTTGTACTTGATATCAGTAATCTATGTAGAAGTGGAAAAGATTATTGAAGCTATTTGTCTAACTATCGGAAGAATTTAAGGCCAATGAGATTGATGAGTTTAGCTGTTTCTTTTCTCCCTCTGATATATATTAATAGCTAGCATCAGGAATGGCACTGACATATACACACAGAGACAATAAATATGACTAGATAAAATAAATAATGGATGAATGAGTGAAAGACAAGACAGGAGAGGGATTAAAAGATGATCAGGATGATGCAGAGGAGAGATTCCAGTGTGATAGCTGTGCTCAGGTACAGGCAGCAGACCACCTAGATTGTAGTAAGTGAGAGAATCCTAAAAACACTTTTTCATAGAGATGGGATTGGCAGAATACCTGATGCACCAGAATGCCTTGAGAAATAACATAAGCAGTAGGCAGAAGTTTAGGATTAAATTAGACATACACAAACAAGAAAGCAAAATAAACTCCAAAAGAAAAATGGAATAGAAAGCAGGAAAGGTAAAAGACCTATGCTCTTATTTTTTATAGTTGTAACTCGAAAGATAGTATTTCAACACTAAAATAACAAGAACTAATAATAGGAGGCGATTATCTCGAAACTTGAGTTGATTCTGAAAATAATCAGTTAGAAGAAATAGAAGCAATTTTCATTGAGAAAGAATTACAGTGGGGTGCTATGTTTCAAAATAAACCTGTAGAAATATTAGACATGTCTGATAAAAATAAAAGCTAATAATGAAATAAAAGAGGGTTGATGAATGGCCTTGTTTGCACACACCTACAACTTTTACCCCTGCCCCTGCCCCAGAAAGTGTCTGTATCCTTTTTCTTTGGAACCAAGACCACTAGTTATCTTTTCTCCTGAGATTAACAACATAATTCTTCCAGCTTTTGTATGATTACAAACTTTGTTATTGTTCTATCAGAACTTGAGGTGCTAGTTTTTTTTGTTTCTTTGTTTTTAATTCTGGAATCTTCCCATGGCTTGTGATGAATAATCTATACCACTCTTTGACGCTATTGTCTTTATACTTTCTCAAAATTTCCATCTGTTATGCTGCTAAGGATTATCATGCACATTTTTAGGATAACATTCCTTCTAGTTTTCATCCTGAATTATTTTATGTATCCATTCTAGAAACTTTACTTGTAACACTTTAAATTTGTTTTCTATGGAGACACACTTCCCTCCAAAGTCACCTAATTGATAATGATAAGCAATAATAAGGAGTAATAAAAACATAGCAAGTATCTTTCAATACATTGAAATTAATAGCTTGGTGAACATATTTCCTGGGGTTCAAGATTTCAAATCCTCTGTCTATCTATGGTCTTTCTCTGAAAGTTACATGCATGATATATTAAGAGTTTCTAACAGTCAATTAACCTCACGTTTACATCTCTCTGTCCAAATATCCTGAATCTCTTCTCACTCTTTTAAATTGCTCAATTAATATTTATTTTTCTTTCCCCAAAAAATCTTATTCTGACTCACTTTGTTCCCTAATAATTATCTAGTCAGCTGTTTATGTCCAAATCTTATAGCCACTTTTCAACACTAACCTGTTCCTGGCTTAACCTCTCTACAGCTTTTAACACTGGTAAGCATTACACTGCATAATTTGAGAAACTGATTATTTTCCTGCCACCATGGTTATGTATTCTCAGTATTATTGCTGGTTATTTTTCTTCTTTACTCAGTTTACATTAACCTTTATCTTTCATGAAATAATCCCACCTATTTTCACAGTTGTAACTACAACCTACATTTTATTTATACCTTTGTATCTCAAGATCAAGACTCTCCTATGACTTCCAGGTGATTTGGCTGTCACACAGACTCTTTATTCTCATTCATCATTTTACTCAATCTTCTTTTCTGTATTAGTTCATTTTCACACTGCTGATAAAGAAGTGGGAAATACTGGGAACAAAAAGAGGTTTAATTGGACTTATAGTTCCACATGGCTGGGGAGGGAGGCTTCAGAATCATGGCAGGAGGCAAAAGGCACTTCTTACCTGGCAGTGGCAAGAGAAAAATGAGAAAGAAGCAAAAGCAGAAACCCCTGATAAACCCATCAGATATCATGAGACTTGCTCACTATCATGAGTAGAGCACAGGAGAGATCTGCCCCCATGATTCAATTATCTTCTCCTGGGTCCTTCCCACAACTTGTGGGGATTCTGGGAGATTCAATTCAAGATGAGATTTGGGTGGGGACACAGCCAAACCGTATCACCATGTTTCTGTGTTCTCTCTCCTGTTACAGAGACCCCTGTATCTGAGAGTCATTCTAGTCTGTTCACTCTTTCTCACATGCCTCATTACAGGGTTAATACATCCTATCAATACTTAATCTTGTCTTTTCTCTATATCCACTCTTTTCCATTTCTACAACAGATGATGTAGGGTCAGTCGTGAGAAAGACTTGTAATTGGTATTTCAGCTCTACACCAATTAGAAGGAACCTTTAACCAAATTATTTAATCTGTTTAAGTCTCAGCTTCCTTATCTGTAAAATGGAGGTAACAGTAGTGTCTAAGTCCTAGAATAAAGTGTTAATAATACATGTAAAATTTCTTAGCACATTTCTTGTCACTAATTTTATTCATAAAAGTTAGATGACTAGCAAAGATTTTTCATTTGTAAAATGAAAAAGAGGAATACGAAGAAGGAAAACTATGAGTATGAGTTAGAATTGCTTGTAAACTGAGGGTCTGCAGGACATTTGCTTATGTCACTTTATGAAGCTTTCTCTCCTCACCTTGACAGTGGCCTTAGTTCCTCACATGATATTTATAATTTCCTTCTCTTTGAATAAAGATTTTCTAAAGTCACTTTCTTTATAGATAGATTACCTTTAGTAATATTTTCAAATATTGTTGTTGTAACTTTTATAACAGTTGCATTTTTGCAGATTAGACTAGAAGTGAATTTCTGTCAAATAAATCTCATTTTCTCATTGAATTCTAATTTAATTCAAGGATGTGTCCCTGCCTTGCTGATGACAATGTGCAGTAGAAGATGCCAAGACTGCAGCTTCAGCTATCATCAGCACAAATCAGGGAGAGTCAGCAATGCAAGCATCAGCTCTTCACATAACATTTTCCTTTTTGTTTTTTTCCCAGGATGCAACAGATGTGAACAGCAGGGAAACAACTTTTATGTTTCTAACAGAATTCCATCAATCTAAGTCTTCAGGGACCACAATCCAACTTTGACATAGATTTTCTAATTCCTTTTTGGCCAGTATCTGTAATGTGTATTGCCAAAGACTGGGTATACAGGTGTACACTGTATTAAAAAGAATATGTTATGGGAAATTACATCTTAAGCCCCAAAGTAAAGAAATCAACTCAGAAACAGGCAAATCAACACTTAGAAAACAGACTATATTGTCCTAAATATCAGCTTAATTTTAATATCTAGTGGCTGAGGAAATAACACCTTTGCTATAATTCAGTTTTACAGTGCTGTTTTCATGTTAATTATACATTGGTAAGAAAAGAGTGACGAGAAGTGTACACTCTAACCCTGTTCATGTCCATGTTAGTTTGATGTAACTTTTCCCTCAATAAGGCTTTTTTTAGTGAAACGGATTTATCCTTCCAAAAATATTAGTGGAAATGGTGCTTAAATGCTCTGTAACATTCAGCAATCCCTAGAACATTTTAAGCTACTCTGGAAAAAAACAAAACAAAACAAAACAGAAATACTCAATGTTCTGCCCACATGTAGGCATGTGAGTTTCCCCGCTGTCTCAAAGCATAGGAAATATTTCATTTTACCCCCACAGCTTCAGCTAATGCATGTAATAGAAATGGATATTAGAAATCTGTTCTCATTTGTTGTTATACAAATGCAAGCAGAGAAAACAGTAAAAATCTGCAATGTCTGCACATTTCCTAGCACTCTTGCTTGTAGGAGAATAAGAATTATTTATGGACATTCTTGCACAGCTCTAGTATTTAAAGGACTACAAGTCGTTCTTTTCCCAGAACTGCAGGTTTGAAAGTATCCTATACAGATTTCCATAAATTAACCTTCTTAAAAGTAAAGGGGGAAATGTCAGTCTTTACATGGATTAAAAAAGACTTAGATGCATGAGGTTGGCTTAAGTCTTTTATTATGCATTTCTTTATACTAAGTTACCACGTCAATTTATTTTTTAAAAAACATAGAGGCAGTTATCCTCCATAGTAGTAGAGATTAGAGACAAAAACATTCTGGTATTTCAGAATCCCTAAAAACTGGTGTTTCTGCTGGTAGTTCTTTGTTATTTGTTCTCTGCATACACAGAAACATACAGAAACAGGAATGTAACAAGGTTTTTAATAAACTTGCTTTCATTTAAAACCAATATTCTGGGGATAGGTAAGTTCATATTCTTCTAATTAAAGAGTATGTTTCCAGGCCCACTGGAATGAAAGGTATTTAAACTGGCATTCAGCTTCCTCAATGATTACGAACTTGCTCAATTCCTACCTAACATTCCGAATCACCAGTGGTGACTCACTTTTTTTTAAAATATTGAATTCTAGGGCTATGCAATATTATTCAAAATAAATCTGCCTAACCACTTGTTCTTAGGGACAGAAGCCAGGTACTAAGGGAAAAGAAATACCAGGATAAGCTAAGATAGAAGGGTAAGCCCTTCTATCTTGATTCATGCCATTGAATATTTGTGTACCAATATAATTTTCACAGGGAAGAAACTAGAAATTTCTGTAGACTAGGATATGAAAAGATAGAACAGGTCAGTGAAATATTTGATAGTACTGGAAAGTATGTAGTTGGAAAGAAGCAGCAATCTGGTTGAAGAAAGAGATTCTTACAATCCAGATGGCAGAAACCTGTGCTGATTGCCAACACCTTTAGAGGTGTCTGGGGAGGGGCTTGGGTGTAAGTATATATTTATAGAATTAAAATCTGCTTTTCATGGCCTTTCACAAGGAGAAACCTCATTCACTGTAAATATCAACCTTCAGGGGAAACTCCATGATAAGGTATTAGAGTAAAAGGGGGACTTCTCAACCATATAATTTTTCAACCATAGGCACATCGTATTACACAGCACAGACTTTTTACCTAGTATATGCAATACAGGTATGAAATACAGATCAATCTTTTTATGATGTAGCCTGAAATAAAAAAAGACTTGGAAAAGTTACAAAACTTATTCCAATCTGAAGCACTTTTTATGCTTTTGTTCACCAACTTCTTTTGCTTTGCCCTTCGCAAAACTCCACCCACAATTAAATCCTGTGTGAGAATATAAAGTTTTATCCCCAGCTCTTACTGCTTCCCTATAGTCAGTTACCACAATGGCCTTACATCAAGCTGGCAGCTTGCATAGACAGTTATCTAAACAGGTTTCCATCTTAGCTTCTGTGGTTATACTATAAGACAAATTGTTTGATATACCATACTAATATTATATATGATACCATAGTTATATATAATGTACCAATACTAATGCATACTACTATTTATTAACTGAAGAGGAATATAGCCTCAGTGTAAGATATGGAAGTTAGTTAGCATTTACCTATCTTCAAGGACAGTCACTTACTCATTCCGTCCCTCTATTTCCCCGTATGTAATTCATGCCCTTATTTAACAAGGGAAATGGAAATATTTGAAGATCACCTTTAGGATTAAACAAATTACTAAACACTGTACATTGTTCAAAGATATGGGCAATGTAAGTTTGAAACAGAATTATGCATATTCAAAGGGCAAATAAATATATATTTGAAGAGTGTCTGAAATCAGATTTGACATTTGTAGAACTAAAGTAAACATAGGTGAAGTTTCAGTGTGTTTGCCTCTAGAATGAACACATTGGATTTGATATCTTAGTACAATTTCCGCTTTAACTTTCCATAATTCTTTGATTGTGTATTTTTTAAAAAGGAAAAAAAAGATAAGCAAAGAGTAATAATAAAAACCTAGAATCACTATTTCATTTTTTGTTAATCTTTTGCAAGTAAAGTTTCAGATGTAGTTCATAATTGGACATTTTAACTGCTTACTCCATATTATTAATTTCAACCATTACTGTTAAGAAATTGGACTTTACTAAGCAATGATTCCACTAATTATTTGTAGTCCAGAGCCTCACTTTCTTCCCACAAATACTTGTATTGATTTATATTCAAGCTTTCCAATAGAGAACATTCTGAGCTAAACAAGTTGTATGTTTGGCTAAATAATTCATATACACGCATTTATTATTATAAGACTCCTTTGCCAAGCTAGTTTCTTCTTGAATAGTCTATGTTTTCATATTGTCTTGGCATCAATACAATGTTGCCTTGTTATTTTTTTCAATCACAATGAGATAAGTGGCTCCATATAAAACGAATTCATAGATGGTGCTCTAAAAATCTCAAGTGATAAATCAAATTAATACAAATAAGCTAACTCATTTAAGAGAAAATAAGAAAATAATGAAGTTTTTCTTTTTTTCATCCTGCATTGTGTTGGTCACTACTGCTTCCTCTGTTAAGTGAATTTAACATAATCAGATTTGTAAAGGATGTCAATTTGTGCAGACTACTTTGTGTCTTTCATATCAATAAAAATCTATGATAAGCAAAATATTGTAAAACCAGAAAACATAGTCAGAATAACTTAAAATAGTATAAAAATCAAATAGAGCCAGAATAACTATAAAACTAATTATGTTGGATATTCCTTGAGCTGGGAGTCCTATGAATACATGAATGGACAAAATAGTAATAGAATTATTACTCCTTAGGAGATAAATTCTTAGGAATGTACAAGTATAATAACAAATCTTCACTAAGCCTTTACAGAACTAATCATAGTTGCACCTCTCTAGGAATTAAGGAGGCATCTTTAGTAAAAATCTAAATTTAAAAGTACTGGAATTGAAGCCATTTTCAGGTGTTGTCACCACCCTTAAATTAAAAATTAGAGGCAGGGCAGACAAAGTTACATAGTTAATGCGACAGATGACTATGAACGATGCTCATAGTTATTTGAAATAACTAGAAATAATGTAATATACAATAGCTGAAATGGGAGATAACGTAGTCACAAAGGACAAACATTGGTGAACAGATTAGGATTAAGAATGCATCATGATAATCTCATTCTGAAATCATAGACTGTGCTAGAAAAGCTGTTTTTGTTTAGGTTTTTTTTTTGAGTTCTTCGGTCTAAAATATATATGTTCCTCCTCATATATCTCAGGAGTAGACTTTGGCCTTGGGTCTGGGCCTCAGCTGAGTGTTGGAATGAGAGTTACTAGAGGAGTTGAAGATGGTGTGTATGACTGATGAGGCAATTTGCCCTTTCTATATCCACAAAAACCTTCTTGAATCTAACCTTCTGTCCTGAAAAGAAAGGCAGCAAATTCTCTGAAATGTGACATTTTCCAAATAGAAGAATATGAGAAGCCCAATTACCATCATATTCATTCATTCTTCCACTCTTTTTACCACTCTCTTCTTTATAGTCACTAAAATCAGAGGTTTTGTTATAGTCTCAAAGACCAGCCAGTTACTAATTGTATCCATTCTCTATTCATGTTTTATGAGGCAGACTTCTTCAAATTTCCATCTAGCCTATGTACAAACCAGTTGCATTTGATCTACACTTTTAAATTATAAAATTCTCTACTGTGCTAAATTTCAGAGGGAAATGAAGCAGCAAAAAAGAATAGTTTGTGGTCAAAGAGTTTGCAGGGTGAATATAATTTGCCCCAAGTGAAACTAGAATGAATAGCCATGAGATGCTCCTCAGTCTTTCTTTTTAGCTCTGCCTCTGACAAATGCAGATAGTATAGTGTGAACACGTTTATTTTCCACGTGACCTGGTCAGATACTTGGTAATGGCAGTAGCTGACACTTCTTAGGGAAAAATCTAACAACTTAACTTTAATTGAGTGCACTGCAAGATAGCCACCAACATAATTTTATTTTTCAAAGATTTCCCAGGATGGGAGAAATGCTGATAACCTGACAAGCACAGTGATTGCTTTTCCTCTGGGTAATAAAACCAGCTCTATTTCTCTCATTTTGCCTGTAGTTCCTAAATGCAAAAGAAAAGCAATTATCACATGAAATGTATGCCTAAGGTTCTCTTCCTGCATTAGTCAGTAGGCATCTATTTCCCTTTCAATTCAGGATCTTTTGGAAGAAAAGAAAATTTCAGGCCATGTAAGATATGTGCCCAGAATATTTGTGAGATTAGGTGGGTTTCTTTTTAATCTACTTAATTTACTCTAATAGAGACAGAAGTCAGTTTTTTTCTAATTATAGCAAAAGACAGTCCCCCACACCTGTTATTTAAAAAGAAAAAAAAATCTTAGAAACAAGAAAAGTTATCAGTATGTCAGTTACCTTCTAACAGATACCTTCTTTCATATTTTGAAGCTTTAAATTAAAACAAGCATTCGAGACAGGTAATTAACTGATTTGAGGATTATATAAAAATTTATTGGATTAAAAAAGGGATATGTACTACTTAAAAATATTTCATACATGTTTCTCTTTCCTTTAAGCAGGGCATTTAACAGTGTATCACTATTTTCTAAATAATATACATGAGCAATAAAACAAAAAATGAAAGAAAAATTACAACTTAGGTTTTAGATATTTCTAGACTAAATATCAGGCTGAAAATTAAAAATAGATACCTCAAATATTTGGGGGGGAATTAATGGGTTGGATCAGTTAGCAAAATATTTGGTTTAAACTTTGGTATAACCTATCAAAAACTCAAATTTTCACCCACATTTAGCTGGCCAATTTAGTTAGATCTAGTACAGATTTTGAATCTTCAGCACCAAAAACAAGGACAGGTGAAAAAGGCTTCTCAGCAAACATAAGTTTAATGAATAAATAAAAAGGCTAATTAATTTTTAAAGTGTTCATGCACTATTTATTCAAATACCTGCACACACTCAAATATATAACTGTATATACCTTAGTAACTATGCTAAATGCAGAGAAAACAAGATACACATTGTTGGCCAGACCCAGTGGCTCATGCCTGTAATCCCAGCACTTTGAGAGGCTGAGGCATGCAGATCACTTAAGGCCAGGAGTTTGAGACCAGCCTGGCCAACATAGTGAAACCCCATCACTACTAAAAATAAAAATATTGGTCAGGTGTGATGATTCACACCTGCAGTCCCAGTTACTCAGAAGGCTGAGGCATAAGAATTGCTTGAATCTGGGAGGCAGAGGTTGCAGTGAGCTGGGATCACGCCATTGCACTCCAGCCTGGGTAACAGAGCAAGACTCCATCTTAAGAAAAAAAAAAAAAAAAAGGGAAAGAACAAAGAAAAATATATATACATTGTCTTTGGTGTTGTGGAAATTATATTCTAGTAAAGACGGAAAATTATATGCAGATACATTTTGAAATGACCCAAAAGTCACAAGTTTCAATAAGTTTAGTAAAAGCAATAAATGGAAGTGGTGGGCTAATTAGATGCTTTGCTTAGAGTTAGGGAAGCGTTTCTCAGGAAATGATCTCTAAGCTGAGATCTCAAGCTCAAGATGGACCCTGCCATATTATGAGCTGACAGGAAGAAAAGTAAAAGAAAGAAGAAAATAACAAAAGGAACGAAAGGAAAGAAGGAAGGGAGGGAGGGAGGAAAGAATGAGTGTGGGATGGAGAAAGAAAGAAAGGAAAGAAGGGAGTAAGGAAGGAGAAAGGGAGAAAAGAAAGGGAAAAAGAGAAAAAAGACAACAAAAATACTTGCTAAGCCTGAAATATTGTTTCTCTAGAATTATTCTGTCCTAGCAATCTTTTTGTGCAATGGTCATAAGGCTGAAAACTGGTAAGTAGTCAGAAAATGAAAGGTTAAAAAAAAAACTGTATTGACAAATAAAAATATATTCAAGTGTGAAAAGTAAAAATGAATACATGGAACATGGATCTCAGCAAACATAATGGAATTCATTTCTGAATACATTATATTTTATGTACAAGAAAAACTAATTACTATAAGTAGCATATGTTCATATAATAAGTGTTGCCAGATTTAACTATTTTCCTATCTTAATGATGTTGTAAAATTGCCAAGGACAATTTCCAAATATTTCCACATTCAAACTCCTGTGATGGCATCCTTGTGCATACCTGGGGGAACTATGTCTTAGGGAACAGTAAGGATATATAGATATGTAATTGTCAATTAATAATAATACCAAGAAGTTATCTCCAGCAATGTGCTATAGAACTCTGTCCCCCTGTCTACAGGATTAAGAAAGAAACATAGATGATGATATAGACATAATTGGTAGAGCATCTATGATATCTGGAAGGAAAATAGAGCATTATTAGAAAGAAAGAATTTTATTTTTTTTATCAAGAGACTAACCTATTATCTACTTTTGTGTAACTTTTATATTTGGTCCACTTTGGATCCTTTGAAGCTATAAAGAATACTTCCAACATTTCTTTTATGTTACATCCCTTCAAACATTTGAAGAGAGGTATATCCATATTCACTCTCTTCCGATGTATTATGCATACACACACGTGTGTGTGTATATATATGAAGTGTGTATATGCATATATTGTGTATATTTGAAGATATATATCTTCATACATATATGTGCGTGAATATGTGCAGGGTATATATGTGTAATATACACATAAGTACACATAAGATACATCTCTCTCTATATATAGATTTTATATATATGTTATATGTCTAGATTTTACATATTATACAGATTTTATATATAATATAGATTTTATATGTTATATATATTTATATATCATATATATAGATTTTACATATATATATTATATATATAAATATATATAAAATCTTCAGCTCTTGCTCTTATTCTTCACCATCTTGGTTAAGTTTCCCTACACATATTTCAGCTTATCAGCATGCAACTTAAAGTGTGGTACCAAGAAATGAACACAGTATGTTCACTCCAAGGATGAGAAGGGCTACCTCAGGAGATAGTCAAGTTCCACAATATTCCAAACCTGTAGCTGGATGGTGACTTGGAGCTCACTCAGGAAGAGGAATCTCATTCAGTTGACACTGATCCTTAAGGTCGCTAGCGTGTTAAACTTCATCCATCAACAATTGTTTAAAGAACTTAAAAATTTCATGTACATATGGTGAAACTAAGTATTGTATAATATTTTATTAATAATTTTGGCAGACAAGTGCTATTTTGGATCTACAGGTATAGAATACATTAGGAAAGAAAGAATCAGAATAAACAAAGAAACTTCTCTCAGTCATCTCTACCAAAAACTACTTACATTGACTGTTTGATCACGGTGACTAAATCTGTTTATGGGTTTGACAGAGCAGTTAAAACAATTTTTTTAATGTTACTGAACTATTTCTATCTAAGATGAAATACTAGATCTCAAAAGAATTAACACTAAGAAAATGTGACTTTTATATAGAAATAGGTTACATATGTTGAGTTTACTCTTTCAGTTTTTCTTTACCTTGATTCCTCTTCTTTGAATTATGTTTTTTTCTATTGTCATCCTCTACTTAGTTTACATTTGCACTTATACCTTATCTTTCATCAGCGAAGGAATAAAGATATGAAAAACATGAATGATTCTATGTACAACTGAATGAACAAAATGAGCATTTGGTGATCACACGAGTTCTTTGAGACATGAAGTTCAAGACAAACAGAGTTGGAATTTCACTAAGCAATTCTTGCAAACTGGATATTGCTAAAGTCAATTTAACTTGTGATAGTTAATAGACAGTCTTGGAATCATATATTAACGTTGCTAGTGGAAACTAGAAGGTCAAAGGAACAGAAAAGATACATTATTATGCTTCTGTATGTGCTCAACACACACTCTCAAGAACCATAGATTTTAAAAATTCCTAAAATTCCGAGAAAAAATGAGGAAGAATTCTAATAATCATCTTAAGAATTGCAAAATAATTTTGTACTGTGGGTACTTGAGAATGACTGTGAATTATTTGAACAGAAAACTGATTATAAGATAGTTCTCATACGAATAATAATTGAAAACAGCCCAAGAATAATGCAGTTTGTTGATTAGAAAGTCAAATATATACAATGCATTTTACATACATAACTTATTTTACTCAAACAAATACTATTTTTATAGGGAACAAAGATGATAGCATTTATTATTATTATTACTTGAAAAGTCGCCCCTCACACATTCAAATGCTTCCAAGAGTAAACACTACCCACTGTAAATAGAAGAAGTAAATAAAATTTGTTTTGCATTTCTTCATCAAAAAAAAATTTCTGAGTTTTATCTTACTCCACATTTCTCTCTCTAGGTTTGCAGAATTTATAATTCTTGTGTATTTGTAAATAAATGTACATAGGTATATATTTGCATATATACACATATGCTTTTTCAAAGCATTTTTAAAATAGAGTTTTTATTTATTTATTTTTATAAATAGAGTGTTTATTTGGGCCACATTTGAGGATTGCAAGCCAGGAGCATAGGTTTAAGTTGCCCTGAACATACTCTGCCTCAATGTTTTTTAATATAATAGACTCAAACACTCAAACCATATATATTTCTTAGTGTTTTTTAAAAATAAAAACTTTTTGTGCACATCTTCTAAATTAGTATGTACACGTAGATTCATTTCTTTTAATGAGAATAGTACATTGCATGGGTGCACCACGTTTTGTTCAACCATAATTTAAGCAAGTTCTAATTTGTATTTAAAGCAATACTGCAATGATGTTGTGAAATATACATATATTTCTGTATTTTATTTTTGTACTATCAATTTTATAGAATAGTTTGTTAGTATTGTTAGTCATAAAGTTTGAACATTCTTATAGATTAAAAATTGCCTTTTAAAATATTGTCTCTCTGTATATGCTTACCAAATCAATATTGGAATAGCTTTTTCTTTTGACACCTTTACAAATAAACATCATTAAATTTTTCTTTAATGAACATTTTGATTAATAAACTTTTATTTTTGTCTATTTGTTAGAGAAACAAAAGTGACAACTAATCATTACTTTTATTTAGATTTCCGAGAAATCATTAATATTATGTATTCTCAACAGGTGATATGTGAATCTCAATTTATAGGTACAGGTTCTATGTATAAATACAGAAAAGAAGACAATGGGATTTGTCCTGAGGATAGGATTTTTGAATGACATTTCAACAAAAGATGGTGTGATTACAAAACTGGTGAAAAACAAAAGCAACAGTTCATTTGGCCTTTTCTATTGCAGGAATTCTTTCCCATTTACTACTCTTTAAGAGTAGTAGATTTAGATCTTAAAACACCAATGTATGTAGATTTCGATATTTCCTACCCCTCCCGTACCATAAATATCGTTATTTACCCTTGAGATATTTACAATTTAATGAAGAAAGCAAGCCTCATATGTAAAACATAAACTTAAAAAAATTTAAATCACTCTGGATGACATTGAATAGAGTATGTAGATATGGAAGAAGTAAATTAGGAGAAAGTTTGATGAGTTGCAAAGCCCTAAATTAACAGGGAAACTAAGGATTTGTTTTTGTTTTCAAATTACAGAAAGCACTTTAAGATCTTCAGGATTATTCCTGTTATCATAGATGGCATTATTAAAAGTAAGAAAATTGTGCAATCATCCCCAAGTAAGCTAACTCATTGTGGCTAGTAAATTAGGAAAGATAAGAAAGCAAAGTTTACCACACAAATAGCAACTGATGAAAGAAAACAACCACTTTTCCTTAATATTAGTCTCCAAGAAAGAGTGCAAAAGAAAAGCATTAAAGATATGTGCAGCTTTAGGATTGCAACCATACTAACCATGCACTCTATCTCTGTTGCTGTTCTGCTGGCAGAACTTGACCTTAAGAATCACCTTTTAGAGATAATAAAAATGATTTATTTATATGTAATTAAAAATCAGAAAAAACTTGTGAGTTTCACACAAATAGTTTGTATTCTCAGAAAATTAAGGTTGTTTTAAAATATAATATTATCTTGTAAAGATTATGAAAAAATGTATATTTATTAGTATAATACTTTGATTATCCTAGTTGCTTATTTGGTGGGGAATATAAGCACTCAAAAGCCAAAGCATGTGTAACATGTACATATACGGACATAAACACACACACACATACACACCTAGTGTTAGCCACTGAATCTCTCATCATCTTGATCCCTAATATATACTCACAAAGTAGTCACGTTTATATATGGAGGGAATTTTAGCTCTATTTCAAAATTGAAGTCTCCTTGCTGCTAATCTGGCCCTGAATTTATGCTCTGGGAACACAGTAACTGAAAAAATATCCTTCTGGCATCTCAAGATCTTGTGCCTGAATATCTGACTTAACCTACCAAATACTATACCAATTCCTTCTGGAACTGAGTGTTTGTCCTTTGAACAAGGTCATTTAAGTATCGGAGTCTTGCATCTAAATCCCAGTTCTGTGGCCAAAACTTGGTATTCCTAAATATTCTTAATCTTTACCACTTGCCATGAAACTTTTAAAAATGTTTAACAATTTGTGAGGTACATGTGACATTTTGTTACATGTATATGATGTGTAGTGATCAAGCTAGGGTATTTAGGTGCTTATTACCCAAACATAATACATTTTTATTAACTATAGTCACTCTACTCTGCTATCAAACACAATGTATTCCTTCTATCTTACTGTATATTTGTACCATTTATTGCAGTTGTCTCCATTCTCTCACCCACCACTCACCCTGCTCAGTCTGTTATCTATTTTTCCACTGTCTCCATGTGATAAATTGTTTTACCTCCTACATATAAGCGAGAACCTACAATACTATTCTTTTTGTGTCTGACTTTTTTCACTTAATGACCTCTAGCTCCATCCATGTTGCTGCAAATAACATGACTTCTTTTTTTTTAATGGTTGAATAGTATCCTA
Source organism: Pongo pygmaeus (assembly GCF_028885625.2). NCBI lineage: Eukaryota > Metazoa > Chordata > Mammalia > Primates > Hominidae > Pongo > Pongo pygmaeus. Next base: position 25,399,109 of record NC_072388.2, on the reverse strand, counting down.
TTGTGCATATATACCACATTTTCTTTATCCTCCATTTATGGCCACTTAGGTTGATTTCATATCATTGTTATTGTGAATTGTGCTGCAATAACCATGCAAGGGCAGGTATCCCTTTGATATATTGATTTATTTTCTTTTGGATAGATAAGAAAAGTGAGATTACTGGATCAAGTAGTAATACTATTTTTAGGTTTTCTGGAAATCTCCATGCTGTTTTCTACAGTGGCTGTACTAGTTCATATTCCTACTGACAGTATACGAGTTCCCTTTTCTCCACATTCTCACCAAAATCTGTTGTGTGTGTGTGTGTGTGTTTAGTAGTAGCCATTCTGACTGGGGTAAGATGATATCTCATTGTGCTATGAGATTCTTAATGGCCTCTTATTTGCTTATCACCAATAGCCAAGGTGAAAAACAAGATCATATGGATTTTGAGCATTTTAAATGTAAGAAATTTAACTAACCAAAGATTATTACCTAAACTCATGCTTTTACACTATCAATGCAAGCTTTTCTTTTCTAACTTTATGGAGAGGTAGATTGCTTTAAAAGGGGGTACAGTTTAAAGTCGAAGTAACAGATAACGCTTTGTTTCAGTTTTCGAAGCAAAGGCACTTAAGAAGATTCAGTCTGTCAGAGCTGCTATAAAAATTGATAAAGTCCATCTGGACAGTTCTATCTCGTGATTTCCACGGAGAACATGAATCCATGGAGCCACAGAAGTGCCATGATTGCCAGCTCTAGGAGAGAAGGTTCAACATTTTGTATATCCCTTTGTATATTATTCTAGGGAAAACTTCATGGATTTTCCTGGTGCACTACTACTCACCTGTGGGGCCAGAAAGACACTTTTCTAGAAAGATACAGATTAATGTCAAGCTAAAAATGCAACAGTAAAAGCTTTGTTGTGTGGACTTAAACCTAGAGCAAATACGAAAAGCAAGATAAAGAAGACAGTGGGTGTAGGGAAAGAAAAGTGAGTCGGCGTTCACATGTGATTAGCCGAGAAGCCAGGTAAGGACCACGTAGAGAGATGTAGGTTTATATTAACCATGAACTCCATACTGATGTCTCCCCCAAAATGAGCCAGAGTGTGCTTAAAACAAGAGAACTAAATAGAAGGAACATATTCTAAACTTGCATAATACAAAGCACATGAGATAGGTGCCCATATAGATTTTAATTCCACTTTGCCCAAAGTATTTCATTTCAAATGGCTAACGTAGGCACATCTTTTATTTTCAACACTACTTCATTTATTGTAGGCAGTCTAACAACTGTCAGGTATGTTAGAAATAGTGCTAATATGGGCAAACACTAGAAAATCTTTAAAGCTTAACAAGAGGAAAACTTTATGGAGTGTGAAAAAAAATCCTATTGCATTCATATCTTCATTTTTCCCTTGGTGATTTTTATGTTAGAATGACTGCTGTGATTTTAATACTGACACATTCAGTTCACCCAAACCTACGAGAGACAGTGATTAGAGTTTTAAAATAATATAGAAGATTTTTTATTAGAAAGATTTAAGATTGTCAGGAAATCTTTAAGTTGCAGCCGTTTTACTCTCCAAAGCTTTATATTCAATGCATCTTTTTATGCAAATGCAATTTATTGATAGATTCGTAAAGAAACACATAATTAATTATTTTTCATTATGTTTTTCCTGAGTTTGGCCAGTAACTAGATACAAATGCTAATTTTTTCAGCCTCATAAATAGTCCCTCACAAAATTCCAGTATAGTAGGTGGGAGAAGAGGAAAGAGAACACACAGGTTTATTTTTTGTTTGTTTTTAATCACATGCAAAATATTTCAGAGTGAAAACATCCTAAATAAAGGATGCTACTGGAGAAATGTAGATGCACACATACCCAAAGTACGTTTTTGAGAACTTGTTGTCCTAGTCCTTTCAGCCTCCTATAACAACATCCCATAAATTTGGTAGATTATAAGCAAGAGAAACTTATTTCTTATAGTTCTGGGCTTGGGAAGTCCAAGATCAAGCTGCTGGCAGATTAGGTGTCGGGGAGGACTTACTTCCTGGTTCAAGGATGGCATCTTCTTGCTGTCTTCACGTGATGGAAGGGACCAGCTAGCTCTCTGGGGCCTCCTTTATAATGTTACTATCCCTACCATAGAGTTCCACCCCAAGGGTGTTTTTTGTTTGTTTGAAATGGAGTTTCGCTCTTGTTGCTCAGCCTGGAGTGCAATGGTGCAATCTGAGCTCAATGCCACCCCCGCCTCCTGGGAAGCTGGGATTACAGGCATGTGCCACCATGCCCAGCTAATTTTGTATTTTTAGTAGAGACAGGGTTTCTCCCTGTCGGTCAGGCAGGTCTCAACTCCCGACCTCAGTTGATCCGCCTGCCTTAGCCTCCCAAAGTGCTGGGATTACAGGCGTGAGCCACCATGCCCGGCCTAATGGCGTAATCATCACCCAAAGGCATCACCTCTTAATATTATCAACTTGGGGATTCAGATTTTAACATATGGATTTTGGAGCTACACCAACATTCAGACCTTAACCTGTGTGATGAATAGAGGTGCTTGAGGAAGAAACAGTGAATGGTGCAATATGTAAAACTTGCCTCTGACTTTCAAGAATGTATATTCCCATAAATTTAGAAATAATATCAGTTTTTAAAGAATTTATAAACTAATCAGAGTATTAAATTTAACAAAAGCTTATAAAGTTACAGGAAAATAACAGTTTAATTCAGTGTAGTGGAAAGGATATTTGCTGTAGAAACTCAAAAATTATTTGGTTGGAAGAGGAGGCTTCACAGAGAAGATGAGGCTTGAATTGGCTAGAAGAATGTTTAACATACAGAAAGGCTGATATCAAGAGCAAGAAACTTTCTTCAGACTGGGCAGTGAGGGTGAAAGCACATAAGCCAAAACTCAGAAATGGACACAAGGGAATTCCAGTGTTGTAACTGAAAGATAAATAAGTGGAGCTAGTGGAAAATGAGGCTGAATTAGTGGAGCATGTATCAGCTTGTTATTATGTTCAGATGCATGTAACAGAGACTCAACTGAAGTGGCTTAACTAAAGAATAGATTGTTTTTCTCACAAATCAAGGATTCTGAAAGTAGACAACTCAGGGATGCCATGACAGCTTTTTAAAGCAGCTTGAGATCCTGTGTCCTTCCCTCTTTCTGCTCTGCCAGTCTTCTTACATCTTCAGCACTGTTGGTTACAGCCAAGTTCCTGCACTGCAAGCAGAGTATCTTTGCTCCAAGTAGATGAAGGGCAAAGAGAAACCTACATTTCCTGAAAGCTCCGTGCAATAAACTCATCTGTCTCTCACTAGCCAAAATCATGTCACGTGGCCCCTTTCTCATGCAAGGGACCTGGGAAATCATGTTCTGTTTTATTTTACTTTCAACTGACTACATTGACAGACTTATACATCACAGAAGAAGGAATAAAGGAAAAGTGTATATTGCAAAAGTAACTTGCAGTATTTGCTTCCAAAAGAAGTTTCAATACAAAAAAAAAATAGATGCAATGTGATAGTAGTAATGGACTATTACAAGTTCCTTAACAAGGCAATTTGGAAGAGAAGTAATGGGTCATAAAACTGAGTTGGCAGCAGTGGATATGAATAGAGAAAGGCAATCATGGAAGGAGGGAGGAGAATGACCGGCAACAATGCTGCAGTCTTATGTATAATGTAAGAACCTATTCTTGTGTGCTGATAATAGAAACATAGAAACAGTAGTGGAGATATTCCCATGGAAGTAGCTAGTGAACACAATGCCATTTTACATAGGTGTTAAACGATAGGGAGAAGCAAAGACCATGCATGTTCCAACCTGTAAAGTTTTAAAACAATATTTCTAAAACCAGTTTTCTGATTAGAAAACTAAAACACAGGAAAGGTCAGAGATGTGTTCAAGGTCACAAAGCATCAGTGACAGCTTTGACTAAACTATTTGCATATAAATCTTTGCATGCATATTTTAATAAGAATGCATATTTTATACATTAAGAATATTCCCATTTATTGCAGTGCATAAAGATTAGGAAGCTAGGGTCTAATACGTTTAGTTGTTTTTATTAATATGTCTTATGTTACAAAATTTTTACAGCATACTTTTGTTACTATAAGGACGTTACTGGAAATTGCATATATAGCCTGTAGAAAGAAAACATAAGAAAAGATGTGTAGAATTCTTGTAAAAGATTAGAAAGTGAAGAAAATTACTCTCTACTGATACAGATTTTGAACTTTTCATTTGGATACTTGTCATAGAAAAGTTACTATAAGCAGATACATTGTTATAGAATAATTATTTTTAAAGTCTTGGTGTTGACTGTTTGACAAAAAGCCATTCACACTTACAATATTTTTGTACTAAAGTTTTACCTGTATTCACCAGCTCTATAGTGCTCACCCCGTCTCTAAAGCCCTCCAGACCCATTTACTCCAAAGAGAGAAGGCATTTCGCAGATGAGGTATCTGGCTAGCTATCTATATTTTCCTGCTACAGAATCTAACATAGTAAAGGATCACTGACTTCCCATCTTCCCAAACCTCTGTTCCAACCACATATTCATCAGAACAGACCTCTGCTATGTCCCAATTCTAAGGTCTTTGTTTTGTTCTTGACAATATGTCAATAAATTTGAGCTAATACATGTAATTTCAATAACGATTTAATATATCCTGTCTCTAGGTAGTATTTTCGTTTTAATCATATTTTTAATCAAATAAATAAAATGGGTTTTCAGACTTAGGAAGGTAGCAGTTGCACATTTATTCGGGTACAATCACAAATTAAGTATTATTCATTTACACAATTAATAAACATTTCTAGAGTATCTACTATATACCAGATATTAATTCTAAGAAAAATGCACAAGGTTCCTTCTTACCCTCATAAAACTTAAAGTTTGGTGGGAGATTAAATGTTAACTACACAAAGAAATACAAAATTCCAAACTGTTCTAAATTCTATAAAGTACAGGATTCTGTGAACAATCTCAAAGGTAAGACTTGGAGTGAGCAGAAAAGCAAAGTGAGATTTGCTCGTAAATGCTTTTATATTTAATACAAGTATCTTTTTTAACCCGAACCTCTAATTAGTGTGCATAGTTTTTCTATTCCATTGTCTAGGATTGCATATGATAAAATTTATACATTAGTATGAACATTTAAGATTTTCAGCTAAATAGTTCTTTTCTTCAAATGTGCCATTTGTTAAGTCTCTGTACAGATTGAAGCTTATGGAATTAGGAACTGAAGAAATAATAGAAGTAGGAAATTTTTTCAAATCACATACTGAGAAGAATTATGTCGGAGTTGATACAGCATATTCTAGGTCACAGTTTAAAATTTTTCTGGAGTATAAGCTAATTTCTCTACGTGTTCATCAGTGATGACTATCATGTTTAGAAAACGACATATTTTTAAAGTTTCTAATTTTAAATGAGTTTGGAGAAATAAACAAGAGGCTATGCCCGAGGCACAAAAATAATTAAGAAGTTGCTAAATAGTTTATTGGAGTAACAGTAAGACTGAAGGATTTGAAATAATTCAGCTTGTAGTAAAGAAAATCTAGTGGTAATGTATTAATAGTCTTCAAACGTGTAAAGGGTTAGTAAGCAGGGTATGATAACCAGATGTTCTTGACCTCTACAATGGAAATAATAAGATCAAATTAGCTTAAAGAGCAGCTAGAGAGATCAAGGCTAGACATAACTCCCAGATGACAAGGGAAAATGAGTACAAAAGAAAACCTTGTAAAAGAGTTTACAAGATGTGACCACCAAAGGTCATAATGAAGTTGCTACCACGTGCCTGATGTTGTTTAGGTACAGATCCGTTCGTAGGTCCCTCCCACCTTATATCTCTCTGATGATTTGCATACAACAATCGGCACAAGATTTCTTGAGAGGAGATTAACTAGAAGCCAAACTGGTAATGATACTTGAACAGTCAGAGGAGAAAGAAAAGCAACAAATTTCAAAACAATAACAATGATTTCATACTTTGTCCTCAGGACACAGAATAAGAGTTGAATTCAAAGTTAGCTGAGTTCATGTCTGAAAATATCACTTCTTTACTGTTGAATCCAAGATTACTTGGAAGCTAACTCCTTCCCTAGCCACTAATATGGAAGAAATTTGACTGATGAACTCTGGATAGCTGAACAATTCTTCAACAATCCTGGATCTTGACAACACATAACATATGCTCTTCTAGTTGAGTTTTTTACAAAAAAATCTTGACAACACAAAACTTAATTTGTTTCTCATCCTTTGTAAATTAGTGGTGAAGAATGAAGTAAATAGGGGGAAATAAGACCATGAGCAATTCAGATACAACATAAGGAGATTAGCTACTATCATTTGAAGCTTAGTGTTCATGATAATTTTAATATTGTATACTCATTTAACAGGCAATATGATAAAATTGTATATTATTTTATGCTCACACCAATCTTATAAGTTCAGTACTTCCATTTCCTCTAATTTAAAGATTAATAAACTAAGACTTAGATGACAAGGTAATTGATCCATGGTTATATATACAGTAAATGGCAGTCTCTAAATTGAAGATAGGTCCATTTGACTCCAGAATACAAATTCTCAACTGCTATGAAATACATTTACCAAAATCCCCAAAGTTTAATATACTCATTTGTAGAAGAATTTTCCAGGATGGATTCTCCTTGCCATGCAGATACTAGAAATATCTATTTATTAAAAGAATGGAACCAAACTGAAATTATAATGTATTGTCATCTGCTTAATAGCAATATGTGTCCTAAATTAATTAAATTTTGTGAAACTCAGCTACTCAATTATTACTTACCATCTGCCAATTTACAAAAAGTCTTATGGAAATTGAGATGAACGTTTTAAATACTCCAATGCATAACACAAGAGAAACACAGCAAGAGTTTACAAGAATGATCAAATATTGAGTTAGAATGAGCATTAAACAAAAGAACTGGATTTTAAAAATTGCATCAAAAACTAATTATATAAAATATCACTATGCTTACAATAATAAATTTTTTCTATGACCTAATATTGTCTCCATAATCTTCTCCACATCCATTCTTCGCCATTGTGGAGATCCTTGGTTGAGTTAATAGTTTTAATATTTATTTATTTATTATTTATGCTTATTTAAACAAATGTTTTAACCATGTTTTAATATTTATTATTTATATTTATTTAAATAAATATTATTGTTCATAAAACTAACCTTACTTCTCATGTCTCCATTAATTAATTACATTTACACCCTATCCCTGGATTACAATTTTTGAAATGTAGCTATAGTCATACTTCACTGCTCAAAATTTCTTGATGACTTTCTATTGCCAGCATAACACATTATTATAATTACCATCATTGATATCAGCTTTATTTTACTGAGCATTTTATGTGTGCCGAGATATGGGGAACACTTTGTACATTCTGTCTCACTTTACCCTCACATGGATGTTGAAATCTACATGTTGTTATCATTATTTTATAGATGAGAAACTGAGACTTAGATTTCTTTAGATTAACAAGAACTTGGATTCAAACAAGCTTTGGCTCTTCTAATTTGAGAATAAACTTCAAGTTTTTTCTTCTGGCATGTAAAATCTTAAACAATGTCTTCCAGTGCCCTGAATTTTATGTAAGTTTGCAGCACTGATGTTTCTTCAGCTTTAGTTCATCTCCAAAATCTGTTCTCTTCCCTCTGATTGAACAAAATTGAACATTTTCTCTGAACAAGGAGACAACTTTGTGTGTATTGTTTGCCATGGGTTACTTTCCACAGTTGTTTAATTAGTTAGTTTATCTTTCTTAGAGGGCTAAAATATTTTATGTTGACAAGATCAGTGTCTGACTCAAATGTGACTTGCTGAAAAGAATTGTGTTATATTTGCTTTTGAATGAACAAAATAAATAGACCTAAATTATTAGCAGGACTTTACTTATGCCTTAGAAAATATAGTTAGTAAGAGGTAATAGATGTAAAATGGTTACTAAGAAGAGAAGTAGCATTTTTCCCTCGGAGTTTCTGAGCAAGCAGAATACCTTTTTATGTTCCATGAGAATTTCCAAGTGGTTCTATCCGAAGAACAGGAATGAAATTCAAAACCACTTAAAACTAATTTATAATTCTTTAATTTTGTGAGTGAGGAATAAAATTTGGGCCTACTGGAATTAACTAAGAAGAAATTTGAGAGGAATTACAGCTACAAAAACATAAGCCAGCAATTTTTTTTCTTTTTTATCTTCTTTCTCTTTCTTTCTGCCTTTAAAAAAAATATTGTTATTGTTATTTTTGTGAGTGACGCAAGTGATTCAGTCAATTTACAGAAATTTCCAAGGTCTGGCTATAGCTTATTCACTCACTTAAGTCTTCAGGGATGAATTTTACGTTCCATAAATATTTTACATCCATATTTGAAATCGGAAAGAAAGAATGGGAAGAAAATGCTCATGTCATTTTATTGCTTCCCTCTTTTTGTTCAAAGCAAAAGCATAACCACATGAAATATTTGACATAGGAAGTAAATTAGCTATGTTAATATAGGTTGTAAAGGTCTAAAATCATTTGTAATGCAGGCTGAGGCTATAAGGAAAGTAGGAGCTATTTTGCAGAAGCTATTTAACCTATAGACTACTTGTCTCTTTCTTTGCCTAGTGATGTTGCTGGGAGTGTAGTGCTGAATGATGATGAAGTAATACTAAACACAAACCTCTGCTGGGCTCCCAATAGGAAAGCATGCCTTAGTCACAAGTAATAAAGTAAACACAGAAGCTGCAAAAATCCATCACCAGAGGAAAACAATAATTTAAATGAGTGATTAAAAAAAGGCACTTCATCTATGCATAATAAGAAACCACTGAACAAAACAAATTATACACCACATCAGAATGGCTCACTGCCCAAAGAAATTGCTAACAGCTTATGATGAGAGAGAAGAGAAAAACAGAGACTCAGAAAGGAAACGAGAGTGTCCCTCATAAAAAGAATACCAATGCTCTGTCCCTGAAAATCCTACCCAAAGTATTTTGCTCAGTTGCACGGATTGTATACAAGGAATACAGGGCCATTTGTGAAGAATGCCTTTGATGGTGTTTTGGATAAGAGAACAATACCATCAAGGAGGCATCTGTCATACACAAATATGTGTAGCAATGCATTACCTGTATTACACCTGTGTCTTCAAATTAATGTTTCCTTCTAGTGAAGTTCAGTTAGATCAAAATAAGGCCTGGATTTTGCTACTTAAAATGATATTTATTACTGATAACCATGGTTGTTGTAGATATTTTTGCCGGAAATATTGTAAGAGCCATTTCCATTATGGAAACTGAAGAACAGAAATATTTGGCAATTTCCCAGTCTGTAGGTAAGTCAGTATTCGTCCCCAAACAAAACTTAGTTCTCATAAACTCCTCAGATACTAGCTGCTATAACACCATACTTTTATCTTTTTGTGGATATGCTGTTATATAGAGAAATTCTCACAATCTCAGTGTCTATAATATGAACACAAGTTTAGGAATTGGAAAGTTGTTATGTAATTATACAATTAAATTAAAATTGATTTTCAGAATTAATGAATAATAATATAGAGTACTGTAATATATTGAGTTTAAGCTGTACTAGACAATAAGATCTACATTAAGGTGGTAATTCATATCTATGGAGGAGATAATCAAAGGTGATTATTGAGCATGAAAAAAATAATGATGACTAATTGAAGAATTAAATTCCGAGAACTTTTATTATTTATTAACATAGAGAAAAATGTTGAGAAAAATTTCTGAGGAAAAAAGAAATAAATGACACAAGAGAGTTAGAAGTAAAACAAACTAACTAAAACATAATTGAGGTACAAGAATCCACAAGTCATAAGGGTCAAAGTAAAGAACCGTGGGTTAAAGAACCTTTAGAAATTAAGAGACATTTTAAGTGGTCTTAGTAGCAACAAAATAAATGATTTTATAGCAGCAAATGACTGTTTAAGTATCCTTAGCAGTATCTTGAAAACACACAAAGAGCAGATTAAAATGGTGAAATGAATACAAATGAGTAACTCCCACTCTTAGTCTATAGCTTCAAAACTGTGTGTGTGTGTGTGTATGTGTGTATATATATATATATATAAAATATATATATATAATATATATATATATAAAATAAATCTGTAATAAACCTGAAATACAAATAAGCAGACAAAGTAATATCAGCAAACTAGAGGGTGAGAATGTCAGATGAGCAGGGTAGGTCAACCCCTTTTAAGCATGTTTCTTAGGGACTGGAAACAGAAATCCTTAGGTTGAGGATGAAGCAATGGTTTTAGCATTGCTGCAGAGACAGGCTACCAGCAAGAGTTGGGAAGAGCAATGAGGTTTTAAGCCCAGGATTCAGAGTTCTAGCATCTGGCAGCATCTCTCACTGTTCTCCATGACCCTTTGAGACAGGTTTCAAGCAACTAGTATGGCTTCAGAGAACTGACAGTGGAGAGCTTAAAAAACAAGATGACTATACAACCAAAATTCTAGGAGTATTATTATTAGAGTTACATGAAAATCAATAGTCAGAAGTGCTAACAGAGGAAAAACTCTTTAGAACAATAATACAATTTTTTAAAAACTGTATATAATATAACTAATGGCTTAAAAAAGAACATTGCATTTATAAAATTGTAGCTATAAAATAAATGATTATGAACTTTGAAAATAAAAATATAAAGTCATTTTAATAGAAAAACAATAGATGCAGCTGAATAGAATTAGTAACTTAGAAAATTCAAATGGCAGTTTCTGAAAAACGAGATGGAAAAAGTCAGTGATAAACATAATGAAAAAGAAAAGTCAAGATTTACAGAGAATAGGTCTAGAAATCCTATCTGTCATCCATGATGCAGAGAGAATGAAAAGGGCTAATATAATCAAAGGTATATCAGAATTTTTCAGATATAATGTTTTTTAAAATAAAAATCCTCATCGTTGAGAAAGAAGACAGAAAGATAGAGGCTTTCAATTTTCAAACTTCCAAGAGAAGCCAAATATAAATCTAGACATGAAAAGATATTGTTTTAAACATTCTAAGTTGAAAAGCTATGTAACAGTAGAATAGATACAACTGAAAATAACAACTAGAATAAATCTGAAGCATTTTCTAAAATTTAGAATCAACAAATTTTAAAAGACGTCAAAAAACATTGAGAAAATAATGAGAAGATCTAAAGAAAGGCTTTTAGGGTTCTAAGGAGAAAAGAAAAGCTGAGAAAAAGAATTATTTATAGAAATAATGACTGGAAATTTTGCATAATTGAATAAAAACATAAAATACTAGATTTGAAACACACACAGGTAAACAGAATATACATCTAGGCTAGTATTACCATACTGGCAGACTCAGAGTAGCTGAAGAGAGAAGAGAGTATCTACAAATAGAAATCTACAGTGAAAGTTGATGTTTAATACAAGAGTTCATTAATAAGAATCTTCACAATTGGATAGCTTATGAGAGAGAGATTGTGATCTTAAATATCTGAAACATCTGTCAGGAAATTTGGTAAATAAATATTTGTATGTACAAGTAATCTCACAGTCGATAGCTGTAAGAATGAATAATCTAGAACTATCAGTACCAATATGAATGAAAATAGTTTTTATACAGAAGAATAGTGATGTGTCAATGCAAATAAGTCGATGATCTATAAATACATGAGCCTAGACATTTAGGAATATTATCTAAGTTAGTGTAGTGAAGTTTGAAACTATATAGGGGTGTGTTCTGTGAGGAAGGAGTGTGGTTATTAAAAGGTCAGCCAAAAAGCAAGCGTTGCTGTGTTTTTCTCCAGTATTGCCCAGGGGAGGTGGGCGCCAGCCAGCAAATACAAGTTTCTGCTTAACCTAACAGCCTCCACCCTGCAGTGACAACAGAAGCATCTGGCTTGCAGCACTCCATAGCCTCAGGCACTAAGGTCACTCAACCAATACTCCTTCCCAGTTACATTTAATTTCAGGGAAAGATGAAGGAAAAAAAGACCAAAATGAGATGGGAATAATTGTTGAGGATTTCATTATTATTATTATTTATTTTTTTGAGAGTAGCACAGGCTCGTGTACTGGTTTAGGAGAAAAAAGTTACATAATGGATGGGTAAAGTCCAATGGACAGAAAGATCATAGAGTTTTAGCATAAGCAGATTGAAAGAAGGACAGTGCTTCCTCTAAAATTTGCAGAGCAGGAAGAAAATAGGAAATGAAAAAAATAAAAAATGTCATTGATGTTGGAGCACATTGTTGAGAAATTTATACATTGTATTTGTTGTGTTTTCTGAAAGCCAAGTAGGGAAATAATTAATTATTTTGAGGAGTAGAAGAGATTATGAGAAAAGCAATAATGTTTTCGATAGTTATATGGGAACATGGAAGAAAGAGCTGATCAGAGACAAATATGAAATACAAAAATGACTGAGGAATGCTAAAGGCCCAAATGAGAGTAGAAATGATAGATTTTCATAACTTAAACATCATCATATAATACTTCTCTAGAAAGCAGGTGTTTGTTTTAGCCCAAGATTAGATATGAGTAGGGAAAGAACAAAAAAAAAAGAAGGAAAGAATAGGAGAAATGCAGAAGTTAAGTAGACAGTGGTTGACATGTCAAATTATAGAAATTGTACTGGATAAGAAATGTGAAACTAGATAAACAGTGTATGGCTAGATCATGTGAAAATGAATATATCAAGGAAATGAAAATCCTGATGCAGTCAAAGTGATCCAATAAAGGAGTGAGAAAGGTACAAAAACAGGAGGCTATGATTAAAAATCAGCTTCCTACACAGAGTTAATACTTGGCATTTTCTTGGACTGGTAACTTGTTTGTCTCATTTATTGATGTATCCCTCCCACCCTACCACATCGCATGGTTGCTTCCGCATGATGAGTGTTTAATCGTTATTTTTTAATATCTGATCTCATAGATGGTTTGGTCCTTTGTGTGGGTGATAACTAGATGAGCAGTTTTACAAAAATAAGAAGACTTCACCTGAGAGAATTACATAAGAAACATTAATGGCAGAGTCGGATCAAGTCTTAAAAGACACAATATGGTGTGCGGTTATCAGGCCTCTAGAGTAAATTTTAAGCAATTAATTTGTCTATGACACCACAATACATTAGCTGTAGGAGACTATACAATAAACTTAATCATTGTGAGCCTCCATTTTCTCATTTATAGAAAGGGCATAACATTTCTATCATAATATTTTTGCAAGGACATAATTAGATAATAATGCACATCTGCTTGTGTCTGAAATATATGACTGTTCATTATATGTTTGGTACTTTTTAATGCTCCCCAAATTACTGTAATAGAATCTATCCCCTTTTTATGCAATAACTTTACTTTACCAAGACATTAAAGATCCCAAGTAAGTTTAAGTTTCATAATTTGCTAACTCTTAAAGTCAAATAATTGCACCTACTGAAGATTCATAATGTATCACTGAATCTTTAATCAAGGAGAAAATGTTTGTGGCAATGAAATTGATAAGCACAACTAATTGTACATTGTACATATAGATAAATTTCACATTGTAAAGCCATAACACTGTCTATGTCAATCTTTATACCACAACTTCACAAAACACTTTTGAAGAAATAACTGTGTGTCTTTTAGCTCTGATGTACCTCATCACCTATGGAACATGGTATAGTGCCATTGGCTTTTCCAAAATTATCTCAGCCATTAGAAGCAAAGAGACAGTGTCCTGAAAGTTGAAACTACCTCCTGTAAGTGCTGCTGCATTGAGAGAACAAGTGCTAGTCTGGAGAGGAAAAGTGTAAGCATAAAAACTTTGATGCCTCAATTCAAATTTTTATTTTAAGCTTCCCCTTTAACTACTTGTAAGCCATCCTGACTTTAAAAAGCAAAAGGATGTAAAGCATCAACTAAAACATATTTAAGTTCTATTCTTCCTTCTGTTTGGCTAATCAAAAATGATATATATATCTCAATAATTTCATGCCAAAAAAGCATGGACATATATTGGCAAATTCTTCATAAGGGCTCATTCAGACTGAATCAGAGCCTGATTCAAGGTAAAAAGGAATTTAAAAATCTTTCCACTGTGAGCATTGGAATTAACTCATTCCTTTAATAGCCTTAATTCATCACTGGAAACCCCACAGCTACGTGAAAAGTTCATACCTATTAAAAAAAATCCATAGGTATAAAAATGTGTCAAATGACAAGAAGACATGTTTATATAAGGAGCAAACAAATAGGTTTATTAATCTTAAGAAGGAAAAGACTCAATAGTGATGGGAAAGATATGAGAAGCAATCATTATTTTGATGGTGCATTATTTTACTGCACCATTTTCATTTGCAATTTGTCACGCTTCCTAGGTTTTGGGGTTACTCTGCACTCAAACTCCACTTAATACATTTAGAGAAAAATAAAAGCTAATAAATCACAAGAGCACATTGAAACACATAGAAATAGCTCATGTGCACAAGAAATGCAAAGTCAAATAAGATGCTCTATTTTCATCCCTTTTACTTGGCACGCATACTAAAGCAAAACAGTTGGGTTCATCCAAACATGGAACATCATTCAAATTTTTCCATAATTTTTCTAAGAACTGTTTTGTCATGTAAATTATTGAGTGTATCTTTGCCTGAAATTAAAATGTCAAAGTATCACTTTTTATAGAATATTAATTTATTGTGCCTTTAACTGAAAAAGTCATCATACTGGAACAAAAGGAGACATTGTCAAAAATATAATACAAATTTTCAAGAACTACTACAGTAAATAGTTTTTAACTGGACAGGCATTATGTTAGGTAGCTCTGTTTTCACCCCAGTTTATTAACTCAATATATTTTTGAAAGCGAAAACAGAAGCATTAATAAAATATTTGCAATATTTTGTAAGGTACTCTGAAGATAGCACACAGTAACTTTTAATAACATAAACACACATACAATTACTAATGTAATGGTCTGTTCATTATGGAAAAATAAGTTTTGTCAAACATCATATTTGCAGATATCAGATTTATAGAAGTCAAGGATATCTTTGCTTTCACTAAAAAGTCAGGAAGTAGTGACAAAAGACTCAAGGTTTTGTTTAATTTAAGGACAACTGCTCAACAAGGTGCAGCTGTTTCAGTAGCTTCTCAGGATTCAGTGTGTCATTCCCTCCATCCCACACTGTGGTGTGATGTGCTTTGGGAGGCAAGACATCATTTTTTCCTTATCAGTTTATTATCAAAAATATCAAAAGGACTAGATTAGAGATTTTACTTCATTCAGCCTCAATGAAGATGTGTACAATGTTGCTACAGGCAGGACATATAGTATATTCCACTGACTCATGAGATGAATATGCTGTCTTTGTTTAGGCCCCAAATATTTTCAACATCATTACTGAAGTACAAAATCTGCATGTCAAATTAATTTGTGCTCTTTTCACCTCACATTGATTAGCACAAATTAAGTTTCACACTCATCACCTAGAGCAGTTAAGTGTACTAAATTCCATTATTTCCTTCAACTATCATTTTTGAAAGTTCTCTTTCCATATTTTATATTTAATAAATGCCTGTAGTGTTCATTTCAAAGCAATCATGTGAAATGAAGTTTCTCACAGCATGTCCCAGATATTCCTCAGTGTTGAAAGATGGTGTTTAGAAACACCTGTAAATTTCACAGCTAATAATTTCAAAAGATGTACCCAATAATTAATTAAACAATAAGTATGGTCTTAAAGATCTCAAAAATTACATTAATTTGCATCATGAAAACCCACAGGTATACTTTCAATACCTGGATTATATTCATTTACATAAAAAATCAAATGTAGACGTATCACATCACAGAAAATCCTAATATGTACAAAATGTGAGGTTTTAAACTGCTTTACCTTCGTTAGGTATTTTCCTATTGACTCAAAAGGGAGTTAGTGAAGGAGGAATTTTGCCAAGAGTCTATATTCCAAATGTCCTCATAGAAACTCTGTTTATGTTAAAGTTTTGTAAATGTAAATACAGGGAAAATATGATTAGAAATCTATAATAAAGCATATATTAAATAATAAGCTGAAAGAGAAATACATTTAATTAATATGTGAATATAGTTTTGTATTTCATCACATTATTCAGATAATGTGAAAATATTATAGTAATAAAAAGTCAAATTAAGCAGTCTGTAAAGTTATAAAACATTTTAGCAAACTTATGCAAAACAAGACTGCAAACAAACACTTTGTCTTTAATATTTGAAAAATATTTACTAATTCATTTTAGATATGGTCTCCTGTAGACCGAGAAATTTGTTTTTAAGAGGAGATATGTGGGGGAGGGAAAAGAAGAGAAGGGGAAAGTTAGAAGGGATTCCTGCAACATAATAATGGTAAACTCCAAGATGGGTCCTAGTATATCCACGTCCTAAGCATCACACTATTAATATTGTGGTTTATAATACTGTGTTTTGTGATTGATTCTGCCATCTTTCCATCTCAACATTACATTGAACACTAAATTCAAGGACCAAGCTGGTGCCTTTCATTTACTTGGTTATCTGATTATTATCTGCTTCTGTCAATGTCTTACAAAATATTGATATTCAAGAAAAATCCTCTAGATGTTTATTTCCCTTGTGCTTTGTTATAGACTGAATGTTTGAGTTTGCCACCCCCTACATCCGTATGTTGAAACTCTAACCTGAAATGTGATAGAGGCATAGTTTTTGGGAGCCAATCAGGTTTGGATGAGGTCATGAGCATGGAGCCATCAGAATGAAATTAGAGTCTTTATGAGGAGAGAAAGAGGCCAGAGCTCCCTTCCTCTCTCCCCATGTGAGGATAAAATGAGAAGGTAACATGTATGTATGCGAATCAGAAAGAGGGCCATCACCTAGAACCAAATTTATTACCACGTTGATACTGAATATCCTAGCCTCCAGAACTACGAGAAATGTCTGTTGTTTAAGCCACTCAATCCACGGTATTTTGTTATAGCAGCTTATGCTGTACATCCACTTCATGTACACAATTATACTACCCTATAATACCATGGGAAGATGATTTGAAATATGACAATTATTAGGAAATACTAACTCTAATACCGTATTCTTGACTCTGCTCTTAAAGAAAAAATAACAGTACAAAATGCTGTAATGTTTTCTGTCTCTTTTAATTGCAGAATATAGTCATTTACGTGTAAGGTAGACATTTTTAATGACAAAACTTTGTGTAGGACACCAAAAATATTTTTATTAATTGATATCTAATAACTATTAATGTATATCTAATTTCCTTACCATGTTATTTTGTTTATTCATACTTATATGCTCATTATTTTAAGAGTCAAACTATTATTACAGATGTATCTGCAATTAACTGATGTATTTCAGTTTAATGTAGTAATAATTTCAATACCTAGAACACGTCTTTCTATGGATTTCTGAGCAATGAATAAATTTTCATTAATGTACACATTAAGCAAACCTTGATTAACTCTAATACTTTCTTAGACAGTGATTCTGTACATTCAATGCTCTGTCATGGTCTCTCACTTTGTCTTTCTGGCCACCACTGGGAGCCAGTTGGATGCAGAAAAATGAAACACCTCATGCAGTAATATAATGTGTTAATGACATAAATGAAAAATATTCATTAAAATTCCAAGGGACACAAGGTCATCAAAAGTAGACTTTCCATCTTATGTCCCTGGAATAATTCATAGTGACTAGTATGTACTAAGTCCTTGGTATATTTCCTGAATTGGCTAATTAAGAATGAGTACCAGGCACTCTACAAGGCATGAAGCATTAAAAATAAAGTACATTGATGCAGTGGCTCAGGCCTGTAATCCCAGTACTTTGGGAGGCCGCAGCAGGCAGATCACGAGGTCAGAAGATGGAGACCGTCCTGGTTAACACGGGGAAACCCCGTCTCTTCTAAAAAAAAATACAAAAAAAATTAGCTGGGCATGGTGACATGGCCGGTGCCTGTAGTCCCAGCTACTCGGGAGGCTGAGGCAGGAGAATGGCATGAACCGGGAAGGCGGAGCTTGCAGTGAGCTAAGATTGTGCCACTGCACTCTAGCCTGGGTGACAAAGCGAGACTCCGTCAAAAAAAAAAAAAAAAAAAAATTGAGGGTCCAACTCTGGAAGAAAATACAGTCTAATGGAGGGGCTTATTCGTACTGAGAACTAATCTAACTAATTAGTAATGAGAATAAAATACAGATATATGCAGTTCATTTAAATAAGCAAGGTGCATATTTTAAGCAGTAAAATGATGGGCCTGAAAACTCATACCAACAAAACCAGAGCTACCATATATAAACTTTGAATACCCAATTATGTTTATTGTAATCTTTGCTCCGTGGAGTTGTGAGTCCCAGAGCACTGGTAGTGTTCCCGGACTAGCCTAGTAAATGAAGCGGTTTGCTTTGCTGCTCAGTTTTGTGATTAAGGCTTACTCTGAATCATCTACCAAGTTCTTTCCTATTAATACAATTTGGGGTCAATAATTTCAAATAATTATTTGAAAATAATTTGAAATCAATAATTTCAAATTCCTACATGTAAGGAGAGATTTATTATTTATTACCTTAGAAACAAGTTAGGAAGAGAAAAGCACCTCTGGAATGAAAGACTAAAGAGCTCTGAAAAAAATTACTCCTTGGTGAAAATTAATAAAAGCACTAGAAAAATTGTCAAAATCAACTTTTTCAGAACTCTGGAAGTTAACAAAGAGACTGAACAATCCACGAAACATTTGTTTAGGGAGAAAAATGGTAAATCTCAGTAAGAAAAGTGAACTTTATGGTGTTTTAACTTACCCCATCATATTTTCCTCTTGGCATCACTGGCAAAGCCTCAAAACCCAAAAGCTGAACGGCCATGGTTGAAGCAGAGTGGATGTGCAGTCTACATAAAGCCCCTTTCCCAAAGAACTGCCACTATTTGACCGCCTGAAAGATCTCAGGAAAAGAGTCACTTGGAAGGCTTTTCATTGACCTGACTAGCAGCTTGCTCTGTGAAGACAGCTCTACGCTAGAGTGTTTTTGAAAAACAATCAGCACAAATTATTTAACACTGAAGTTGCCTGAGGCAGGCATACCAGGTGGGCCAAAGAAGAGAGTAGTCAACAAACCTAAAAAGAAAATATGTGTAATGAGACATGCATATGGGATTTTGATAAGCTCCCAAGTATGCTGTGTTTATTTCTATGCCAAGAAACACCTGAAAGTGCCCTGCTCTGTCACCTCTAGTTGACCTCAAGGATCCGCACAAATTGGAAATGAAGGATAAGGCATAATTGTAAACTCCTGAAGAGCTAAAGTCACCCCCCAATATACACACAGATCCCTTCTACAAAGGTTGTGAGATTTACTGATTCAAGGAATTTAAGAAAGTTTCTGTATACTCTTTGTTGACCACTAAGTTAACTGGAACAGAGACTTCAATGGCCACATGCAATGAAAAAATATAGACTTTAAAGAATTAGTCCAGGAAAGTCACTAAACAAACAAACAGCAACAACAAAGCCTGGAGAGAAACAGGAATCTCTTTTCCAAAGTTTCATATTAGATTATTGCAAATGTTCATTTTTACACACACACACACACACACACAAGAAATGTAGAGAAACAAAAAATATTACCTATACACAAGAAAGAAAAAACAAAGGAGTTAATAGAAACTGTCCCTGAGAAAAATCAGATGTTGGACTTATTAAACAAATATTTAATTCTGCTATTATAAATATACTCAAAAAAATAAAAACTAAAGGAAGCCATATCTGAAGAATTAAATGAAAGTATGAGAACTATGCCTCACCACATAGATAATATCAATCAAGAGACACAATAAAAAGAATCAAGTATAAATTATTTAGTTGAAAAGCAAGATTACTAAATGCAAATTCATTAGAAGTGCTCAACAGCTGATCTGAGCTGACAGGAGAAAGAAACAACGAACTTGAACATAGGTCAACTGAGATTTCTCAATTATTTCTGAGGAATGGACAGGAAAAAGAAATGTATATAATTAAGCAAGTGTCAGAAAACTGTGTGATGCCATCAAATGTACCAACCTATACATAATGGTAGTCAAGAAGGAGAAAAAAGAGAAAAAGGAAGAAAGAATATTATAAAGAATAATAGCTGAAATTTTCCAAAATTGATAAAGAACATTAATCTATACATTTAAGAAGCTCAACGAATCCAAGTAATAAACTCAAAGACATCCACACTCAGACACATTATAGTCAAATTGACAAGGGTCAAAGACAGAGAGAAATCAAAAAGAAGAAAATATCTCATCACACATAAGGGATCATCAATAAGATTAAGTGCTGACTTTGCATTAGTAGTAATGGAAGTCAGTAGGCAATGGGATGATATATTCAATTACTGGATAAAAAGAGACTCTCAACTAAGAGTCAATAATTGAATTGTTTGTATCTCAAAGGATAAATACTTGAGGGGATGGATTCTCCATTCTTCATAATGTGCTTATTTGACACTGCATGCCTGTATCAAAACATCACATGTACCCCATAAATACATATGCCTACTATATACCAACAAACATATTTTAAAATTTTTAAAATGAACATATAAGAATTCTACATCCAGCATTTAGATCCACAGTTTTTGTATTTTATTAAAATTAACTTGATGTTAATCAAACATGACTAGTGAAAGTTAATATGCTGCTTATAATCCCCAGGGCAACAATTAAAAAATAACCCAAAGTACAATAAAATAAACAACAAGGGAATTAATATTAAGCATAAGTGGATTAGGCACTTCCATCACAGGCAGAAATTGACAGAATAAATTTGAAAAAATAAAGTACCAATTCCTATCTACAAGAGACATGTTTTATAATCAAACATACAAAGAGATTGAAAGAAAAAGCAAGAAAAACTGTATACAATGCAAACATTAACCAAAAGAGAGCTGAATGGTTATATTAATATCAGGTTTAATATGATTTGGCTGTGTCCCTACCCAAATCTCACCTTGAATTGTAACTTCCGCAATTCCTACATGTCGTGGGAGGATCCCTGCGAGAAGTCATTGAATCATGGGGGTGAGTCTTTTCTGCACTGTTCTCCTGTTAGTAAATGAGTCTCATGAGATCTGATGGTTTGAAAAATAGGAGTTTCCCTACACAAGCTCTCTCTTTCCCTGTTGCCATCCATTTAAAATGTGACTTGCTCCTCCTTGCCTTTCACCTTCCACCATGATTGTGAGGCCTCCTGAGCCACATGGAATGGTAAGCCCAATAAACCTCTTTCTTTTGTAAATTGCCCCATCTCGGGTATGTGTTTATCAGCAACATAAAAAGGGGCTAATATAGTAAATTGGTACCAGTAGAGTGGGGCATTGCTGAAAAGATGCCCAAAAACAAAGAAGCGAGTTTGGAACTGGGTAACAAGTAGAGGTTGGAATAGTTTGGAGGGCTCAGAAGAAGACAAGAAAATGATGGAAAGTTTGGAACTTCCTAGAGACCTGTTGAATGGCTTTAACAAAAATGCTGATAGTGATATTAACAATAAGGTCTAGGCTGAGGTGGTCTCAGATGAAAGATGAGGAACTTGTTGGGGATTGAAGCAATGATGAATTTTGTTATGTTTCAGCAAAGAGACTGGCAGCATTTTGTCCCATCCTAGAGATTTGTGAAACTTCAAACTTGAGAGAGATGATTCCGGGTATCTGGTGGGAGAAATTTCTAAGCAGCAAAGCATTCGAGAGGTGACTTGGGTCCTGTTAAAGGCATTCAGCTTTATAAGAGAAGCAGAACATAAAAATTCAGAAAATTTGCAGCCTGACAATTGGATAGAAAAGAAAATCCCATTTTCTGAGGAAAAATTCAAGCTGGCTGCAGAAATTTGCATAATTAATGAGGAGCCAAATGTTATTCCCCAAAACAATAGGAAATATGTCTAAAGGGCATGTCAGAGATCTTCACAGACCCCCTCCCCTCACACGCACAGCAGCCTAGGAGGTAAACATAGTTTTGTGGGCCAGACCCAGGGTCTCTGTGCTGTGTGCATTCTAGGGACTTGGTACCCTGCATCCTAGCTCCTCCAGCCATGACTAAAAGGTGCCAAGGTAAAGATCAAGCTTTGGCTTCAGAGGATGCAAGCCCCAAGTCTTGGTAGTTTCCATGTGGTGTTGAGACTGTGGGTGCACAGAAGTCAAGAATTTAGGTTTGGGAACCTCCCTGTAGATTTCAGAGGACGTATGGAAATGCCTAGATGTCCAGGCAGATGTTTGCTGCAGGGGCGAGGCCCTCATGGAGAACCTCTGCTAGGGCAGGGCAGAAGGGAAATGTGGGCTTAGGGCTCCCATACAGAATCGTTACTGGAGCACCACCTAGTGGAGCTGTGAGAAGAGAGCCATCATCCTCCAGACCCCAGATTGGTAGATCCACTGACAGCTTGCACTGTGTGCCTGGAAAAACTGCAGACACTGAACACCAGCCTGTAAAAGCAGCTGGGAGAGAGGCTGTACCCTGCAAAGCCACAGGGGTGGTGCTGCCCAAGACCCTGGGAACCCACCTTTTGCATCAGCATGACCCAGATGCAAGATATGGAGTCAAAGGAGATCATCTTGGGGCTTTAATATTTGACTGCCCTGCTGGATTCCAGACTTAGCTGGGGCATGTAGTCCCTGTGTTTTGGCCAATTTCTCCCATTTGAAATGACTGTATCCCCATTGTAAGTAGGAAGTAAATAACTTCCTTTTGATTTTACAGGCTCATAGGCAGAAAGGACTTGCCTTGTCTCAAATGAGAGGTTGGACTGTGGACTTTTGAATTAATGCTGAAATGAGTTAAGTCTTTGGGGGACTGTTGGGAAGGCATGATTGGTTTTGAAATGTGAGGGCATGAGATTTGGGAGAGGTCAGGGGAGGAATGATATGGGTTGGCTCTGTCCCCACCCAAATCTCATCTTGAATTGTAACTCCCACAGTTCCCATATGTTGTGGGAGAAACCAGGTGGGAGGTTATTGAATTATGGAGGGGTGGGTTTTTTTCTGTGTTGTTCTCATGATAGTGAATGAATCTCATGAGATTTGATGGTTTTAAAAATCGGAGTTTCCTGGCCGGGCATGGTGGCTCACGCCTGTAATCCCAGCATTTTGGGAGGCCAAGGCATGTGAATCATGAGGTCAGGAGATCAAGACCATCCTGGCTAACACAGTGAAACCCCGTCTCTACTAAAAATACAAAAAATTAGCCAGGCATGGTGGTGGGTGCCTGTAGTCCTAGCTACTTGGGAAGCTGAGGCAGGAGAATGGCATGAACCCGAGAGGCGGAGCTTGCAGTGAGCTGAGATCACGTGCCACTGTGCCACTGCACTCCAGCCTCGGCGACAGAGCATGACTCCATCTCAAAAAAAAAAAAAAAAAAAAAAGGGAGTTTCCCTGCACAAGCTCTTTCTTTGACTGTCACCATCCATGTAATACGTGACTTGCTGCTCCTTGCCATTCATCTTCCACCATGATTGTGAGGCCTCCCCAGCCATGTGGAACTGTAAGTCCAATAAACCTCTTCCTTTTGTAAATTGCCTAGTCTTGAGTATGTCTTTATCATCAACGTGCAAATGGACTAATACAAGGTTCAATAGACTTTGAGACAAAACTTTTACTAGAATAACATTTTATAATAAAAAATGAATAATTCATTGGGAAGACATAAAAATTATAAGATGCTATGGTTTAAATAATCGTGTCCCCTCCAAAATTTATGTTGAAACTTAGTCCTCAATGTAACAGTATTAAGAGATGTGGCCTTTTGGAGGTGAATAAATCATAGGGACTCCACCATCATGGATGAGGTTAGCACCTTTATAAAATAGCTCAATGTTCAGGGATGCTCTTTTGCCTTTCTTCCTCAGCCATGTGAGGACGTAGCAACAAGACACCATTTTGGAAGCAGAGAGCAGCTCTCATCAGGCAGCAATGTTGGCACCTTGATCCTGGACTTCATAGCCTCCACAATTGTAAGAAATAAATTCATGTTCTCTATAAATTACTCCGTTTTAGATATTTTGCTATGGAAGCACAAATGGACTAAGAAGTAGCATATATAGACTTAGTAATGGATCCCCCAAAATACAGAAATCAAAAACTAACGTAAGTGAAGAAGTTAATAAACAATTCTACAACAATAGTTGGAAACTATAATACATCATTTGAAATAATGAATAGGACTATTAGGCAGAAGACTGACAAGGAAATATAAGATTCAACAACACTATAAACCAAGAATACCCAACAAACATCTTTAAAACCCTCCACCTAACAACAGAGAAAAACACGTTCTTCTGAAGTACACCAAGAACATTCTTTAAGAAAAAACATATATTAGGCCATAAAACAAAATCTTAATAAATTTAAAATGATAGAAATCATACAAATTAACATAAGAGAAATCACAAAAAGTATGTTCTATCCCCACAACAAATTGAAATAAGAAACAAATTTGATAATTTAAACAATATGTGGAGATTAAACAATGCACTCAAATTCCCAATAGATTAAACAAAAGGGAGTTTACAAAATAGTTGGAGATGTATGAAGATGAATAAACAACATCCCAGAACTTAAGAAATTCAGTTAAAATAGTGCTTAGAGAAAAATTTATATTTATGCATGCATCTAAATTAAAAGAAAGAGGTCAAATTAATTTAACTTTCCACATTAAGAAATGAGAAAAAAAAGAGTAAAGTGAACCCAAAGCAAGGACAAAGAAGATAATAATAAAGATTATGATAGATATGAATTAAATAATTAACAGAAAAAAAGAGGAAAAAGAGGAATCTGCAGAATCAAAGGTTGGTTTACTAATTTTTTATTAGATTTGCCAAGAAAATAATCAAATTACTGAAATCAGGAATTAAGGAGAAGCCACTATTACTGACTTTATAGAAATAGCAAATAATTACACGAATACCATGATCAATTATATGCCAACAAAGTCAAATAGAAAGTTTCCTAGAAAGGAATGAACAACGGAAACACTCTCAAGAAGAAAAACAAAATCTGAATAAAACTACAAGAGGTTAAATTTGTAATTTAAAAGCTTTCCAGAGAGAAACCCTAGTCCAAGATGTCTTCATTGGTGACTCCTACTAAACATTTGAAGAAGAATTATTACCAACTTTTCTAATCATTTTTTTCAAATAGTAGAAGCACTAGGAACATGTCTCAAGTCATTCTCTTAGGCTAATATTATCCTAATAACAAAACCAGACAAAGACATCACAGAAAAGAAGGCTACACACCAATTCTCCTGTGAGCATAGATTCAAAAATTGTCAATAAAATACTAGCAAACCAAATTTAGCAGTATATTAAATTCATTATAACATCAACAGCAAACCTACAGTTAATATCATACTTAATATAAAACTGAACACTGTCCACCTAAGCTGACAACAATATAATGGTCTCTTCTTTCACCATTCCTATTCAATATTGTACTGGAAATCCTAACTAGGGTAATAGACAATAAAAAGAAATGAACAATATGCATATTGAAAAGCAAAAAATAAAAGCCTTTATTTGCAGATGATATGATTTTCTTTGCAGAAAATTCCAAATAAATGTGCAAATAACTTGGAAACTAATTATTGAGTATTGGCAGGTCTCAGGATACAAAGTCCACATACAAACTCTTGCTTTCACATCTAACAAAATATGCACAGTATCTGTATGCAAAAAAATCTATAAGATGCTGAAGAAAGAAGTCAAGAATATCTAAATAAAAACTACAATCCATCTTCAGGGATTGAACAATTCAATATTGATAAATAAGGCCAATTCTTCCCAAATTAATCTATGCATTCAAAGCTATCCTTTTCAAAATCTCAGCTGCATTTTTAATTGAAATTGAAAAACTTAACCTAAAATTTATATGGCGATTCAAGTGTTCCCAGTATAGCCAAAACCACCTTGATAAAGAAGAACAAAGTTTTGATGCAGGATTTTTTCTCAGTCTTTTCATCCGTCTTTCAATGGGGTCCTCAGTTTACTCGACCCGCAGCACTCAAGGAGTGCTGCAGGAGGGAGTGCTTCAGCGAGCAAGTGCGGGATCTGGCTGGCTGCTTTGGGTGCCTGCAGGAGCAGGCTCCATGTGGGCCATGTGGCAGCATGCAGGTGGGGGTGCCTGTGACCACTGCAGCCTCAGATGTTGTGTTACAATGTTCTCTTATCTCCACTGTCCATGGACAGTAGTGTGTTATCAGCTTAGTGGGTCCCTTGCCTCATCACATGGGGCAGCTGTGCTCTACCAGCAAGGATAAAGGGCTCATGTGACAGCAGCCTTTTTTGAGTACCTGCACTTGGTGGGTCCTGAGCTCTTGTCCAGCATCCAAAAGGAATGAGGTTGTGTGGACACTTGAAGGATGGTGGAGAAGGATGATTTATTTAGCAGTGGAAATGGCTCTCAGGGAAGAGAGGAGCTGGAGAGGAGATGGGATGGGCAGGTAATCTTTCCTGCAGTTCGGCTATCTCCAGGTAGCTCTTCTCCGAAGTTAAGCCCTTTCTCCTCTAAAGTCAAGCCATACCTGTGAAGTCAAGTCGCCTCTCTCCACTCAAGCTGCTTCTGTCTTCTAAACAGAGTCTGTGGTCTTTCATAGGCATAGGATGGGGGGCGGGGCAGGCTATAGGTAGTTTTAGAAAAGGCAACATTTGATTCATAAAAAGACATTATTCAGAAAGAACTAATTGGTAGAGAGCAGGCAAACAGGGATAGAAGTTCTCACGTTGGGCCAAGGGTTTCAGACTTTTTGGCTTGAAGGTGGAGTTTCACAAGGTACTCACCCTTGCCTGCGTCTATCAGTTTGAAGACTCACACTTTTCAACTATAAGACTTACTACAAAGCTAGTAATCAAGAAAATTTGGTACATATATAAAGCAACATACACGTGGTAAATATAGAAAGGCTAACATAAATATCAATTTATAAGCAATTGACTGTCCACGTGGATTCTGAGACAATGCAATCATGAAAGCATAATCTCTTCAATAAATTGTCCTGGGAGACCTGCACATAAACATGCCAAAGAATCAACCTGTACCCTCTACCTCATATCATATGAAATATTAAGTCCAAATGGATCACAGGCCTCAATGAAAGAGCTAAAACTATAAACCTCTGAGAAGAAACCCTAACTGTAAGTTTTATGATTTGAGATTAGCCAAAGAATTTTTAGATATGATGCCAAAAGCACAAGTAATGCAAGAAAAGGCAAATAAATTGAATTCCATCAAAATTGAAATTTTTTAATTCAAATGAACCATTGAAGATGAGAAAAGACAAGAGAATCATATCCAGATTATATAAAGAACTCTTATAAATTAACAATAAAAATACAATACAATTTAAAAAGGACAAATATTTCAAATAGGTGTTTTTCCAAAGAAGAAAAATATCACCATAAGTTCCAAAAAAGATCAAACAAATGATCAATGGCCATGTGCAAAGATTTTAAATATCATTAGTCATTAGATAATTGCAAATACAAACCACAATGTGATACCAATTTCACTCACTGAAATGGTTAATATTAAAAGTCAATAAGTATTGACAGGGTGTGAAAAAATTACAATTCTGGTACATTGCTTCTATGAATGTAAAATAGTACAGCTACTTTGGAAAACAGTTTGGCATTTCTCCTAAATGTTGGACATGGAGTTACCATATATACAAGCAATTCCATTCCTGGGTATATATTCAAGAAACATAAAGACGTATGTCCATACAAAACCTTGCAGATGACTAGTCATCATGACATTATTTATAATGGTAAAAACGTGGCAACAACCCAAAGCCTATTAACTAATGAATGGATAAATAAAATGTGATATACCCATGACGTGCAGTATTATTTTTCCATAAAAAGCAGTAAAGTGCCAGTATATGCTACACTATGGATAAACCTTGAAAACATCTTAAGTGAAATAAGGCGTTAACGAAAGACCACATACTGTGTGATTTCATTTATATGGAATTTACAGAATAAGTAAACCTATAGAGACAGTGTATATATTAGTGGTTGCCAGAGGCTGGGGGAGAGACTTGGAGACAGTACAAATGGATATGGAGTTTCATTTTGGAGTTGTAAAAATGTTCTAAAATTAGAGTGGTGATAATTACACAGCTCTGTGAGTATACTAAAAAATCAAAAAGTTTTACACTTAAAAGAGAATTTTGTAGTTTTCACATTATATTTATCTAGCTAGCTATCTAGCTACCTATCTAACTAAAGGAATTAGGTTCAGGAAGATGTGAGAAAGGCAGCTATAGCCTCTTACATTCCAGGTGAGATGCTCCTATCATTGCTTTGGCCTCTGTAACTATGGAGAAGCCCATTCCCTCCTTCATTCCTTGGTCATGTACGGTCAAAAAAATGCATATTAATGACAAAGTGGAGGCACTCTTACTTTGCCTGAAGAATGTATTTGTGAATTAAAATTAACATACATTAACGATGTATGAGTCAAAAAACAGCTTTTGAGCAAAAAATACTGCTAAAGAACTTGATTGCATTAGGGTACCAGATGAAGCTGTCAGCTCCCAGGTTTGACCCACCAAGGGAAAAAGCAGCCAAAGACAAGGAAGACTGTATGCTCTAAACAATTCCAAAGAACTCTCATATCTTCCCAGTACCAGGCATTTCAAGTGAACCAGAAAGACTTATGGATATGATACAAAGAAAAGATGTGCTTTGTTAAGGATACCAAGACCAAGAACAAATAAAATACAAGGCAAATGGAAAATGGGTGTCAAAATTAAATAAAGACTTCCTACACTGTGCTCCTTTGTAATTGCCTCTTAATATAGTTCATAGATGCAGTGGTTACTGTCCTTGTCATGTTGCTTATGGTAAATTTCAGATCGCTCTCCTTCAAACAGTGTTATACATATGTTAATGTATGTTGATAAAATAACACTGAAAGATATATTTTATAATTTAGATATTTTATGTTTATATTTATAGTTTAGATAACATACATATATCAAAATTATTGTTTTCCAATCAAGGTAGTGAGAAGTACCTGTGAAAATACCTTGACATACAAATTCCATAACCATATCCCAAGTTCACTGAAGAAGAATACCTAGGCATGATGACCAGTTATCTGCATTAATAATACAAATCATAATAATAATAACAAACTTGGAGTATGATTTTATGATCAGTCAGGTTTATAAATTACTAGTCAACATTGTGAAAGGCAAAACACACACAAAGGATAACATACAGGTGCCTAAAAACACATAACTTGAAATCTGCAATGTGTAAATTAAGAGTCTAAACAGAGAAAGTGGTTTGAGTGAAGATACATGGCCAGGTAGTAGCAATATTGCAAAATTACCTAGATTTACTAAAAATAGTCTTCTATTGGCTGAGCTCATGCTTTCCTTTTCCTTCAGTTTCCACAGATAGACCATAAAATGTAAGATTTAATGTTACATAATATAATACAGTTTGTTAAATTAGCTCTGAAATCTCTTCAAACTTAAGGGCCAATTAATCAATATTTCACTTTTGTATATTATAAATATTAGAAAAGACATAAAATTAAATCACTTTTAAATCTTCGTGTTTACTTATGAGTTTGGAAAATCATTTCGCCTGGGGTGAAAACATGATATGGAACATAGCAATTGCCTCTGAGGGAGCATACTATAGGTTTGTAGAGTAGGAGGAATATTTCATTTACATTGTGTAAAGTTTTGTAATTTTATTTTTTCAAAAATTCAGACTATTAATTAGATTTTTACAATTTTAAAGGTGTACAGAATAATAAAGGAATGAAAATCTAACTTATTCAAGAAAACCCAGTAGATTCACTTTTCTATTGCTAATCTGTAGCATAAGTTTAGAAAGTTAAAATGAATACATTTATCATCTTATAGTGTCTGTGGGTCAGGAAACCAGGTACATCTTAACTAGGTCTGTTGTAAGGATGAAATTACTGTATTGACCAAAGATGGATTCTCATCTGGTGGGTCAACTAGGGAAGAGTCACCTTTTAGACTCACTCAGGTTGATGGAACAATTCATTTCCTTGTGACTGTATGACTGAAAGCCTGACTTCTTGCTGGAGGTTGGTTGGAAGTTGCCTTCAGCTCCTACAAGTGTCCCTTGGTTCCTTGCCATCTGGTTCTCCCAAAATGGCTACGTACTTCTCCAAAGCCAGAAAGGGTGTATTATATAACATAATGACAAACATCACATTTCATCACCTTTATCCTATTCTATTGATTAGAAGAAAGTCATAGGTCCCATTTTGTACTCAAAGGGAGGGGATCACACAAAGATGTGCATGGGAACCATGGGTGGGCCACCTTTGAGTCTGTTTGCCGCACTCACTGACACAGTTCAACAAGATCGTTCCTACTTTTCATCCTACTCACCCAGATGTCTTACACTCCGGTTTACCCTATATCTTACCAGGTGAGTTATGACTCAGTTTTCTGGATCTTCATGATACAGCAGATACTGTATTTTGGAAGAAAAGAATACAAATTTTTTTTTTAATAATCATTTTGTGTCAGGCATTTTGGTCAGCACTAGAAGAAACTCATGTTTCTTATAGCATTTCTACAAAATGGGTAGTACAAGTTCCACTTTCTGATGAAAACTCGGACTCAATTATACTTTCTTGTGTGATATAAATAGCAAATTATAGGGTGTGAATTTCAACCAATGACCTTCCTTAATCCAAAGGTTTTTCTCTTTCATTTTACTATATTACTGGGGGTTACAACAGACTGGGTGTTACAAACTAGTTTCATTTACTCCCCAGTTTGAACAAGACAGTACATGTTAAAAGAGGCAAAAATGAAAAGAATATAAAAAAATGGACAGAGATTTTAAATCAACTCACATAAGTTTTCACAATAAATACAGTTAATTCAGTTTATATTACTTTTAATTACTTGATTGCAAATACTGAATTTAGACACTTAAGTTATGCTTTAGAAATGACCCTTTTTGATTATGTAGATAAATTTCCATGGGCACATATCACATTTGGGTTTTAAAAGGAACAATAAAAGAACTTACAGCTTTCTCCAAATAGGTTTTCCTTTGACAGTCAAATAGTAATAAAATTCACTTAGATGTTTCAATTTTCATTCATAATTGGCAACAGTAATTTCTACATTTTAGATTAATTACTAAGAATTTTCATTCCCCATAGGTGGCAGCACAAACTTCAATAGAATATTCATTACTAGCAATATTAGCTCAGATCTTCTTCTATAATAACAGCAAAAGTACTATTCTGAGGGTTTTCCGATTCCACTGAGTCCATCTTTTGAATCTATTTAAAACTCTTAATGTAGGACAGTCATGAGTAATTTATTTTATTGAAAGAATAGGACTATAATTTCACATTATTTTTCAAGACAGCCATACCACTTAGCAATGAAAATAAAGAATTAAGATTAAAAATCAAAATTAATAGTGGTTTTAATTGATATGTTTGTGTGGTCAATATGCTACTCTTAGGATTGACAAGATTAGGTGATTTTATATTGATAAATGCACTCACTTATTGTACATTGAATTTTACATCTTGTGTATATAAAAGCATGTATATGTGCACAGTCCTATATATAATATTATGTATTTTGTTTTCTAATTGAATCAGAGCTCTCGATCTATACAGATTTTAAGTTTGCTCATTTCTTTGGATTTCCAAAGCAAAGAAAAGGAAGGTGTATATTTGCACTTAAAAGAATGCTGACAGAGTCAATCAATTATAAGCCTATTTTTGCATCCCCTTGGAAACACTGGAGAAATTTTCACTCTCCCAAGTGTCATATTTAAATCCTGCTTACTTAGATATTTAAAAAGAAAAAAAAAGAGACTTCAGTTGCTGTTAGCTTTAGGTTTATGTTCAATTGGAAAGATGTTTTACCTTAGAGTGTTTTAACCATTTCTTTATTTATTTATTCACCTATTTGCTGACATTTTTTCTACTATTCTTTTGTATAACATTAGCTCAGGCTAATCCACTGTATTCTGGATAAACGATGTACTTCAGAGAAAGCCTACTGGATTTTAAGTCAGGGGATATTTTAGCATATTTGCTTACCCTCAGGTGTGCCACTTTATGTTTCAAAAGGCTGGTAGCAGTTCTACCCTCAAATCCCTGCCTTTCATAACTTATCTCCTAGGATATGTTCCAAAACAAGGATGTATATTGTTGACAAAGAATTAAATGTAATAATCAGGCAATTAACCAAGGGTGTTTGCAGCACTATATAAAGAGACAAATTAAGAAGACTACCGTGGTATCCAGAAGCCATCTGTTAACAAATGTCAAGTTGATGATAAAGAAAATTGAGTTCCCTTGGCAGTTGGTTTTTCTCCAGCTGCATGCAGCAGTAAAAGAGCCATCACAGACAAATCTGCATTTGTTGTTAATTTAGAAATGCAGTAGACAGGCATTGAGAAACTTCTAGTGACAATTTTGATTCTGAAAGTTGATGGTAAGAGTCCAGTAAAAGTTATACATTGGGCCTTGGATTGGCATTTAAGACATTGTTGATAGGGTAAAAAGGAAATCAGTACAATTCTGATATGTGTGCACACACACAAATACAAAAAATAAAAAATAAAAAAAATTTCAGAGTATGAAAAATTGAGTGAATAACTTCTGAAGTAATCAACCATACAAAGCTTAGTCAATCATTTATATGCATCTCAAACATTTAGTGTGGTATATATCCTAGCATAAGCCTCATGATGAAGCTGTACAAAAAAGAACAATAAATTTTGATGGTCTTTATACCACATCTTGATAAAGACTATATCAAAGATGTAAGTAAGGTGTCCTTCAGAATGTTATCATTCTAATGTTCAATGGAAACTTCAAGAAGTTAACATAATGTCTTGAAATAAGTTAGAATCTGGAGTCCGGCAAAAGTGAAGCTAAATTCACACTTCACTCTTTTTTAATTATATGATTTTGGGCATATTACTTAATCTGTTCTAGTGTGTGTGTGTAATAAAGATAATAATATTAATAACTTTGCAAAAATGTTAATAGGATAAAATGAATTAATAGGTGTCAAAACTTATTTCTACAAAATAAAACAAAATATTTTATCAATGGTTTACTCAAATATATGAATTACTGAGAACTTAAAACTTATTGTGGAAGAGTCACTGGGCCGAAGTTCAGGAAATCCAGCTTGTTCTTCTAGCCCTGCCGTAAATTAACTATGTGATCCTGTACAAATCATTTTTTTTTTCTGGACCTTAGTTTACTCTTTCCTAAATTGAGGTTGGGATGACATGGAACTTAAAAAGCCTCTATTAACTTTAAAATCCTATAATTTTAAGTTATTGAGTTACAGTTCAAAAATAAAGGCAGAATATAAAATAATGAATTTGTATAAGAAGAAAACATTCAAATCTTTGCAATCTCTTGCATGTGTGTTTACCACTGACTTAAAAAAAATTAAACAGTGGGAAAAGTCTGCTTCTATCGTCCACTTCAGATTTACATTTCTTATACATAATTTTATTAGAATGTATTTAATTATAAGTAAACGTGTTTAATTTATTCACTTAAGACACCTAGTTGAACCAGATTAACTCAAAACTGTGTTTGACTTTGCTTGTTCTAGTAGCTTTGAGCTTTAGAATTGAAGAAGACTAAAAAAATTATTACTTATTTATCCTCTATTTAATGGTTGAGGAAACATAACATAAATGAGAGATGACTCTAAGTGACAGATAATTGGTTCTAGATCTTAGGTTTACTGACTCCCAGACCACTCCTTTTCCACATCACATTTCACTACTTACATGTCTTATTTTTAACAATCTTGGACATGCATTCCATCTCAGTTACATTATCTGTTCCTGATACCTTATCTGGCTTTAAGTTAATTGTGACAAAATTACCACATTTAGTTTCCTTTTGTAACACTGAAAAATGATTTTCTTTTGGATGATATCAAATGAAAATTTGTTTGGTTTCTCACTGCCACTTTAAAATGCATCTAGTGGAAGGGGCTTCCCATGCCATTGTATGAAAATTCAGCAACCTCCAGTTTCCAGTTTACTCCTCACTCTCTAACACACTACATTCATTCTAGATTATAGCACACAGTTTTAATTCAGAAATACTAAGAGTGATTACAAGATAGTAACCAATATTTGACTCTTCATTTAAAAATAAGACT
The DNA here is from genome assembly GCF_028885625.2 of Pongo pygmaeus. NCBI lineage: Eukaryota > Metazoa > Chordata > Mammalia > Primates > Hominidae > Pongo > Pongo pygmaeus. The sequence continues at coordinate 25,364,866 of NC_072388.2, read as the reverse complement.
TCTCTCCTTTTAGGCATGGCTGGTTTTTCCATTCACTTCTTTCACTAGTTGGCTGCTGTTTTGAACCTAATGAAACTAAATGAATTTGGAATAAAATAAATACAAAGAGCAAGACTGTTGGCTATTTGGATAGTTACTGCTACTACAGTGGCAAGTTTGTTAAGTTAAAATTATAAAATATATATACAGTACATAGTGGTGTTTGGGATATAGAGAATAAATAAAAAGAAACAGATTAAAGTAAGACACTGATCTTTGACAACAGAGTAAAGGCAAACCAATGAGGAAAAGAGTCTTTTCAACAAATGATGCAGGAAAACTGAACATCAAGGGCAAAAATAATATTGTAAAGGAGAGCGTACACATAGACCTTACACCCTTCACAAAAGTTAACTAAAAATATTAGGCACCTAATGTAAGCTATATAAAACGTTTAGAAAATATCATAGGAGAAAATGTAGATGGCCTTGTGTTTGGGAATTACTTTTCAGATACAACATCACAGGAATGATGCATAAAAGGAATTACTAATAAGTTGAACTTTGCTAAAATTTAAAACTTCTGCTCTGAGAAAGGCACTGAAAAGAGAATGAGAAGACAAGCCACTGACTGGGGGAAAATATATTCAAAAGATATATTCGAGAAAGGACTGCCATCAGAACTACATAAAGAATCCTTCAAACTCAATAATAAGAAAATGAAAAACACAATTACAAAATGGCAAAATATCTGAACAGACACCTCACAAAAGATGATATATAGGTGGCAAAAGAATACGTAAAATGTTGTTTAAATCATATGTCATTAAGGAATTGCAAATCAAATCAGCAATGAGATACCACCATACATCTATTAGAATATCAGAATTCCAAACCACTGACAACACAACACTGGCCAGGGTGTGGACCAATAGAAACTCATACATTGGGGGTGGGAATGCACGATGGTGCAGCCACTTTGGAAGACAGTTTGACAATTTCTTATAAAACTAAATATACTCTTCTCATACAATCCAGTAATCATACTCCTTGATATTTAACCAAATAAGCTGAAAATGTATGTTCCCACAAAAATCTGCACACCAATGTTTATAGAAGCTTTAATCATAAATGCCAAAACTTGGGAACAACTAAGATGTTCTTCAGTAGGTAAATGAATAGATAGATTGTGGTACGTTTAGGCAGTGAAATAATATTCAACACTTAAAAAACCTATCAAGCCAAGAACAGACAAGAAGGAAACTTAAATGCATATTACTAGTGAAGGAAGCCAAGAAGCCACACTGAAAAGTCTGCATAACTGTATGATTCCAACATGATGCTCTGGAAAAGGCAAAACTATGGAACTAGTAAAAAGATTAGCAGTTGCCAGAGGTAGGGTGGGAGGCATGAATAGACAAAACACACAGGATGTTTAGGGCAGATAAACTACTCTGTATAATACTATAATGGAAGATACATGTCATTATACAATTGTGAAAACTCACAGAACGTACACCAAGAGTGAAGCCTAATGTAAACTATGGACATTTGTGAATATGGTGAGTCTATGTAGCTCAGATTTTTTTAATGTGTGCTTTCAATGTGGGATATTTATAGTGGTAAAGTGTCAGTGGGAGAAAAGGATATATGAGAAATCTCTGTAACATTCTCGTGAGTAAAAACTGCTACAAAGTATGAAGTACATATATTCTTATAAAGTAAAGCAGAATACTCTAATGATACATTATTTTAACAGTGATGGCACAGAAAAAATTGAAATTTTTGTAAGATAATTATATAAAGGGTTAGCTTTGGGTACATTCAGTTAGAGGTGACAAAAATTTCAACATAAATGTTAAAATAGAGGCATGTCCTAAAATCATAGGTAGAACATTTTTTAAAATTCCAGATTACTACTAAAAATATGAATTGTACTACAAAATAGAGAGAAAACAAAAGCAAAAAAAAAATCATGGATTGTAATTCAGGTAAGGTTATTCATTTCGGATGAGCTCTAAACAGTATCTAAAGAAAACTAATCACTAACTGTTGTGTTTTTGTTTTAGTTGTTTCTTTCTAATTTGGTGCTAGGGTCTCTCTGTCAAGAGAAGAGTGGCCATAAACCAAGAGAGCCACTTTCTAGGAGAGCTCTGACCAGGGGAGTGTTAGATTCAAGTGTGTGAATTAGGTGAGACACATAAGGAGGTGAAATGAATGTGTATAAAATAGAAGAAATGTATTACTTACAGATCCCAGTGCTGTTAAGGGTGCCAACAGGAGGCCAGAGGTATCTCTGGGCAGGTTGAGCTGGGAGACAGGGAGTCTGTGGAACTGTTTCTTCATTAAGGCCCATGGGCGTTACCTCTTAGGTTTTCCCCTGGGGGTTGTGGATTGGCTAGTTTAAAGAAAACATCAGAAAAGGGGGAATGTGTTTACTTGATTTTGGTATTGACCCTTAGGTTTTATCATGGTTGGAAGCTGTGGGATGTATTGGGATTTAGGTCTATGGGATGAAGAATAGATGGGCTATATCACAACCACACAAGGAGAGGAAGCATTAACTAGGCTAAAGGTGGTGAGGTCTAACTGGATAGCAAACAACTTACGTCAGGCCTAAAAATTAATGCTGAAGCAACAATTGTATTAATCAAATTTATGGCATTAACTGAAGAATAGATGATTATAGCAAGATTACTCAGGCAAATATGATTATTTGCACAATATAAACTAAAATATATATACTTCCTATCAGTAAACTAGATATATTAGCTCATAATTACTAAGCAAAATATACTGCATAGAAAAGAAAGTCTGAAGGTATCCTAAATGGTTAGAAGCAAAGAGTATTACTTGGCTGTGGAGATTCAGCATAAGATGTTTACCCTCAAATCAGAATTAACAAGCGATATTTATTTAGAAGCTAATAATATGGTCAATCTGTGTTGTTAAGTAGAAAATGTATATCCTTCCATATGGATCATTATATATCTCTGCTACAGCACTTACCACAATATATTCAATTACCTTATTTAAATATACATAGACCTCATATGGGAAGCATTTGTGTGATGACACTTGGCACAGCGGTTGGCAGATCGTTGCATATCAAATACATGAGCAAATGAGTGAATATCTGGGAATATACAGAGCCGTAGGGGATATTAAGAGAATTATACTATTTAATATTTTCTAAATTTATGCTTAGAGCCAGTCCTACACACTTTAAAAATATTACCCAGCTTAATTTTTAAATTACTTATGACATAAGTATTACTATCCCTAAAATGGAAAAAAAGCCAATTAAGTTTCTTATGACTGAAAAATTTATAAATTGCATCAAGCTTTATATACAGATAGACATATTTATAGATCCAAAAATTTGCACTTCCTTTATGCTACATACCTAGAAATTGTATAGTTTCACTAACACTTTTTATCAGAAAAGAAACAGAAAATTAGAAACAGTAAATGTTTGGGTTTTTTCCCCAAGATGGAAGATTAGAGACTTTTAACATGCCTCAGCCACTTGGAAATAGCAAGACGCTACATAAAGATCAAGTCTGTAAGCTTCACTTCAAAAAGAAGAAGATAATCTATCAGAATCATGAAGGAAACTCCAGATACCAGGGAGGAGAATGTGGGAAAACATCCCTCACGATGGCATTTAACTGATAAAAATGGGTGAAGCCCCCGTATGTGAGGGAGGTGGAGAGCCTCCTTCTGTGATTCATCTTTCCACTGAGGAGCCGAGCAACTCTAGCCAAGGTAGAGTATTTTGTTTCACCCAAACCATGGAGCTAATCTGGGGAGGGACTTGAGATGCTGTAAAGGAAAGACACTAGGAAAACCTGCAGACATTTTTCCAGACCCAGGACCAAGAGCAGGTCAGTATTTTTAATCCGGGTACATACAACTCAGCCATTCTTTGGCCACCCAGTCGTGTGGCTGTGTAGGCACTTCAGTCTTGGGCTAGAGATTGGAGTGCATGATTGTGGAAAGCACCTCAACAATAGGTGCTGGATTTGTGTTCTCCCCTGTCACAGGCCTGGGATGAGAGAAGAGGTGCTACAGCTGCAGTTTCTCCTGTGCACCAAGACTAGCAACCAGGGCCAGCTTAGTGACCTGAAACTTGTCTCTGTGTGCCATTTCTGGGTGTCCAATCCTGCTCCCCTGAGACTGTGGTGAATTGGGGTCCTATCTCCCCAACCTCCAGGCAGAAATTCAGGTGTTCATAGCACTCCTTCTCTAACTGGATCAACAGCCTGAGCCAACCCACCCATCTGGGCATAGACTGTGATACAGCAAGGCTCTCTCCACTCTGCACCCAGGCAGCTCTCCAAGCATTCAGGGTACCTACTTGCCTGGTTCAGCAGCCTGAGTTGTCTCACCCTTCCTGTATAGGGATTTTGATGCAGGGGGTCGCCTCTTTGCTCCCCACCTAGCTAGATATCCAGGCATTCAGAGCATCTGCTCACCTGGAAAGCAGCCTGAGCTCCCCACTCACTTAATATGCAGAGACCTGGGTGCAGGGATGTTTCCACTCAACATCCAGGGAGATCTTCGGGCATCTGGAGCACATACTCTCCTGGATTACGAGGTTAGCTACTCTCATTTCCATGCAGATAACTTGGAACCGACGAGGTTTCCCAGCTCTATGCCTAGGCATACCTGTGGGCACTTGGTGGCTGCCCACTGGATTCTCCCTTGGTACTGGTGCTTGTGCTTGCCACTGAAGGATCTGTAGGTGGTCCTTTGCAGTCTGGCCCCACCCATCTTGGCCCCTACTCCAAGGGAGGAGGAGGGATCTCAGGCCACTGTGCACTCCAGGAATCAGCTCATTGCCTGAGGCAATGGAGAGCTTCTTCCAGTAATCAAGGATCTAGTATATACCCAGTCACATTGGCCTCAGCTGGCTTTTACCCATAAGCACCATTTACTGGTTTGTAGGTCAAACTGCATAGCCCAAAATACAACCTGCTGACAGAGTGCATAGAGCTATAGAAGCAAAGCCAAAAGGCCCTACCATTCTTTATGATCTCAGCCCCTAGCAAGGGAGTATAAGGGAAAGAGAAAGTAAAAGTACCAAAATAAAATTACCGAATTTACCAAATTTACCAAAAAAAAAATACCAAAGTAAAAATACAAGAAAAGGAAGGGGAAAATTCCTACCTGTCTGCACAAAAATACTTACAAAAATTAGAAGTGCTGGTGTCTCCAGATGACAAGGAAACAGAGCAAGAATTTTGGCACCATGAAAAATCTGAATGTAGTGATATCACCAAAAGATCACCTTCGTTCTCCAGCAATGGTCCCTAACCAAAATGGAAATGCAGAAATGATAGGTAAAGAATTCAAAGCATGAATTGAAAGGAAGCTCAACAAGGTCCAAGACAAGGTTGAAAGGAGTCAACGCAGAGAAACTTCTAAAGCATCAGAAAGTGAAGGAAGAGACAAACATCTTAAAAAGAACTCAGAGCTTCTGGAATTGAAAAACTCATTTAAAGAATTTAAAAGTACAATTGATCCAGCTGGGCTGGGGTGGCACCCCAGCCCAGCTGGATCAGAATTCGCATTGTAACAAGCTCCCAGGTGATTCTTAAGCACATTAAAGTTGAGAAGTTCTGATTGCATGTTCTCAGTCATATGTGAAAGCTGAAAAAAGATGATCTCATGGAAATAAAAAGTTAGAACAGAGGATACTAGTGGCTGTGAAAGGTAGGGGAAGGAGAGATAGGGAGAGATTTGTTAAAGGATACAAAATTACAGCTAGATAGGAGGATAAGTTCTAGGGCTCTATATCACTATAGGGTGACTATAATTAACAGTATATAGTTTAAAATAGCTAGAAAGACATTGAACATCCCCAACAGAAAAAAAGATGAATATTTGAGATGATGGATATGCAAATTGCCCTGATCTGATCACTACACATTATTTGTATGGAAACATCACTGTGCACCCCATGAATATGTGTAATTATTATTTGTCAATTTAAAAAATGAAAGAAAAGAAAGCAAAGATAATACAGCCTTTAAAAATTTAGAGAAGTTCTGGTATAATAGATTACTGGGCTATCTTCTAAGTCAGACGTGTCTTTCTCTTGGGGTTCTCTAAAAAGGTCCACCTCCAATTCTAAACACCTCCTTATCACGAGAATCTATCACCAGTTCTACGGAGAGAACCACAGAGTCTGTAGACCTAGGTTACCACCGTCTTCTATCAAGTTTCTCTCCCTCATTGAGCCCAGGGAATGTAAGGATGAAAGATTTCCCTCCTTGGGACTGATCCATATTCCAGTAAGCCCAGGGTTCCGTCTCGGGAGGAAATCTGACAGCCTGCGAAAGTACTCCTTCATAGCTACCTTGAAGGTGGGAGACATTTCTCCATTCTTGCTTTGTCATTCATAAATTGATCAAGTTCTCCCAGTCCCATGAAGCCGTCTCTTGTTCTGGCCTTCCTTTTTTTAACTCTTATGTAAAGAGAGTGAATGAGAATAAATGTTTGATGGCAAAAAAATAAAAATAAAAAAAAATAAAAGTACAATTGAATGCTTTGTCAATAGACTAGACCAAGCAGAAGAAAGAATTTTCGAGCTTGAAGTCCAGTCTTTCAAGCTAACTCAGTTAGACAAAAATAAAGCAAGAAGAATTTTAAAAAATGACTGACGTATGCAGACAGTTTCTGCCAGATATTATACAACATCACCAAAGCATTTAGTCACCAGATTATCCAAGGTCAGTGCTAAAGAAAAAATATTCTAGGTAGCTAGAGAGAAAGGTCAGATGATGCACAAAGGGAACGTAATCAAGCTAACAGCAGACTTCTTAGTGGAAACCTTACAAGCCAGAGATTAACGGCCTGTTTTCAGAATTCTTAGATACAATAAATTCCAACCATAAAACACTGATGAAAGAAATTAAAGAGAACACCAAAAATTGTAAAGATATTTCATGTTAATGGATTGGATGAATCAATATTGTCAAAATGTCCATATTACCCAAAGCAATCCACAGTTTCAAAGCAATCCACAGTTTCAATGCAACCCCTAAAAAAATTCCGAAGACATTTTTCACAAAAATAGAAAAAAAACCTAAAATGTATATGGAACCACAAAAGACCCAAAATGGCCAAAGCTATCCTAAGGAAAAATATCAAAATCAGAGGAATCACATTACCTGACTTCAAATTAATTACACAGCTATAGTAACCCAAACAGTACGGCACTGGCATAAAAACACAACACAAAGCCCAGTGGAACAGAATGGAGAACTCAGAAACAAATTCACACACCTACAGTGAACTCATTTTCAACAAAGTTGCCAAGAACATACTCTTCACTAAATGGTGCTGGGAAAACTGGATATCTGTATGCAGAAGAATGAAACTAGACTCCTATCTCTTGCCATATACAAAAATCAAATCAAAATCAAATCAAAATGGATTAAAGGCTTAAAACTAAGACCTCAAACTATGAAGGTACTTACTGTACGAAGACATCGAGGAAACTCTCTAAGATATTGCTCTGGGCAAAATATTTTTAAATACTACCTCACAAACAAGAAAGCCAAAGCAAAAATGTGCAAATGGAATCACATTAAGTTAAAAACTTTCTGCATAGCAAAGGAAACAATGAACAAAGTGGAGAGACAACCCACAGAATGGCAGAAAATATTTCGAAGCTATCCATCTGTCAAAGGATTAATAATTAGGATACATAAGGATCTCAAACAACTCTATAGGAAAAAAATATAATAATCCAATCAAAAATAGGCAAATATTTGAATAGGTATTTCTCAAAATAAGCTGTACAAATGGCAAACAAGCATATGAAAAGGCCATCAACATCATTGATTATCAGAGAAATGCAAATCTAAACTACAATGAGATATCATCTCATCCCAGTTAAAATGGCTTATAGCCCAAAGGCAGGTAAGAACGAATGCTGGTGAGGATGTGGAGAAAGGAGAACCCTCCTACACTTTTGGTGGGAATGTCAATTATTACAACCACTATGGAGAACAGTTTGGAGGTTTCTCCAAAAACTAAAAATAGAGCTACCATGTGATCCAGCAATTCCACTGCTGGATATATACCCCAAATAAAGAGAATTTGTGTATTGAAGAGATATTTGCACTCTCATGTTTGTTGAAGCACTGTTCACAATAGCCAAGATTTTGAAACAACCTAAACGTCCATCATCAGATGATCAAATAAAGAAAATATGATACATGAACACAAACAAGTACTATTCAACCGTAAAAAGAGTGACATTTAGTTATTTGCAACAACATGGATGGAACTGGAGATCACTACATTAAGTGAAATAAGCCAGGAATAGAAAGACATCCATTGCATGTTCTCACTTATTTGTAGGATCTAAAAATCAAAACAATTAAACCCATGGAGATAAGAGAGTAAAAGGATGATTACTAGAGACTGGGAAGGGTAGTGGCAGATCAAGGGAAGGTGGAGCTGGCTAATGGGTACAAAAAATAGTTAGAAATAATAAATAAGACCTACTATTTGATAGCACAACAGGATGACTATAGTCAATAATAATCTAATTTTACATTTTAAAATAACTTAAATTGTACAGTTGGATTATTTGTAACACAAAGGATAAATGCTTGAGGGGACAGATAACCTATTCTCCATGATGTGATTATTATGCATTGCATTCCTGTATCAAAACATCTCATATGCCCCATACATACATACCGACTAGGTACCCACAAAAACTGAAAAATGAAAAAAAAAAAAGAAATTCCAACCAGCAATTTCATAGCACACCAAACTAAGCTTCATAAACAAAAAATAAATAAAATATTTTCCAAGCAAGCAAGTACTAAGGAAATTCATTACCACTAGACCAGTCTTACAAGAGATCTTTAAGAGAGTTCTAAACATGAAAATGAAACAATGATACCTTATACCACAAAAACATACTTAAGTACGTAGTCCAAAGACACCATAAAGCAATCACAAACAGAAACTGGAAAGCAACCAGCTGTCAACTTCCTGTTAGTATCATAACCTCACATATCAATATTAATCTTGAATGTAAATTGTCTAAATGCCCCACTTAAAAGACACAGAGTGGCAAGTTGGATAAAAAAAAATAAGACTCATCCATCTGCTGTCTTCAAGACACTCGTCTCACATGGAATAACACCTATAGGCTCAAAGTAAAGGGTTGGAGAAAGCTCTACCATGAAAATGGAAAAAAAAGAGCAGGGGTTGGTATTCTTATATCAGATAAAACAGACTTTAAATCAACAACAGTAAAAAGGACAAAAAAGGCCATTATATAATGATAAAGGCTTCAATTCAACAAGAAGACTGAACTATCCTAAATATATATGCACCAAACACTGGTGAACCCAGATTTATAAAACAAGTACTTCCAGACCTATGAAAAGACTTAGACAGACACACAGTAATAGACTTCAACACCCCACTGACAGCATTAAACAGATCATCCAGTCGGAAAACTCATGAAGAAATTCTGGACCTAAATATGACACTTGAACAATTTGACTTATTAGCCATCTACAGAACACTCACCCCATCAACCACAGAATCCACATTGTTCTCACTCACACATAGAACATACTCCAAGGTTGACCACATGCTTGGCCATAAATCAAGCCTTAATAAATTCAAAAAAATTGAAATCTTCCCAACCTTACTCTCAGATCACAGTGGAATAAAAATAGAAATGAACATAAAGAAGATCTTTCAAAGCCACATAATTGTATGAAAATTAAACAACTTACTCCTGAATGACTTTTGGGAAAACAACAAAATAAAGGCAGAAATAAAAAAAAATTTGTAATAAATGAAAACAGAGACACACTATACCAAAATCTCCAGGATGCAGTAAAAGCAGTGTTAAGAGTATAGATTATAGCACTAAATGCTTCCTTCAAAAAGTTAGAAAGATCTCACCTTAATGATCCATCATTACTCCTACAGGGACTAAAAATTAAAGAACAAATTAACTCCAAAACTAGTAGAAGAAAAGAAATAACTAGTATCAAAGAAGAACTGAACAACACTGAGACCCAAAAATCTATACAGTGTCAAAGAAGCAAAAAATTGGTCATTTTAAAAGATAAACGAGATCCCGAAACAACTATTTAGATTTACAAAGATAAAAAAGAGAGAAGATCCAAAAAAGCACAATCAGAAATGTTAAAGGTGACAGTACAACCAATCCCACAGAAATACAAAAGATCCTTGAAGAATATTATGAACCCCTCTATGCACACAAACTAGAAAATCTAGAGGAAATGAATAAATTCCTGGAAACACAAAACCTCTCATGACTGAAACAGAAGGAAACTGAAACCCCAACAGACCAATATTGAGTTCTGAAATTGAACCAGTGTTAAAAGTCCTACCAACCAAAAAAGAATGCATCTGGACCAGATGCATTCATAGCCAAATTCTAACAGATACACAAAAAGACATTGTACTAGTTCTATTGAAACTATTCAAGAAAATTAAGGAGGAGGGACTCTTCCCTTAATCATTCTATGAAGCCAGCATCACCTTGATATTAAAACCTGGCAGATACACAATGAAAAAAAGAAGACTACAGGCCAATATTTCTTTTTAACATTGATGCAATTATCCCCAACAAATACTAGCAAGTCAAATCCAGCAGCACATCCAAAAGTTAACTCACCATTATTAAGTAGGTTTTATTCCCTGGATGCAAGGTTGGTTCACATACTAAAATCAGTAAATGTGATTCACAACATAAATGTAATTAAAAACAAAAACCATATGATCATCTCAATAGATGCAGAAAAATCTTTGAGTAAAACCCAACATCCCTTTATGATAAAAACTCTAAACACACCACCTGTGACAAAGCCACAGCCAATATCATACTGGCTGGACAGAAACTAGAACCATTTCCCTTGAGAATTAAAACAAGATAAGGATGCCACCATAACCACCCTTATTCAACAAAATACTATGAGTGTAAGCTAGAGAAATCAGGCAAGAGAGAGAAATAAAAATCATCCAGAAAGGAAAACAAGAAGTCAAACTATCTCTGCCTGTGGATGATTTGATTCTATACTTGAAAACCCTAAAGACTCTGCTAAAAGGCTCCTGGAACTGACGAATGACTTCAGTAGTTTCAGGAGACAAAATCAATGTACAAAAATTAGTAGCATCTCTATAAACCAATAACATTCAAACTGAGATCTATATCAAAAGCACAATTCCATTAACAATAGCCACACACACAAAATAAAATATCTAGAAATTGAAGGGGTGGGTTGCCTCTCCACACCTGTGAGTGTTGCTCGTCATGTGGAACGAGAGACTTGGAAAAGAAAGAGACACAGAGACAAAGTATAAAGAAAAATGGGCTCGGGGGACCGATGTTCAGCATACAGAGGAACCGTGCTGGCAGCGGCCTCTGAGTTCCCTTAGTATTTATTGATCATTATCGGGGGTTTCTCAGAGAGGGGGATGTGGCAGGACAATAGAGTAATAGTGGAAAGAAGGTCAGCAGGAAAACGTGTGAACAAATGTCTCAGCATCATAAACAAGGTAAAGAAAAAAGTGCTGTGCTTTTGATGTGCATATACATAAACATCTCAAAGCCTTAAAGAGCAGTATTGCTGCCAGCATCTCCCACCTCCAGCCCTAAAGCAGTTTTACCCCATCTCAGTTGATGGAATATACAATCGGGCTTTACACTGAGACATTCCATTGCCCAGGGACTAGCAGGAGACAGATGCCTTCCTCTTATCTCAACTGCAAAGAGGCCTTCCTTCCTCTTTTACTAATCCTCCTCAGCACAGACCCTTTATGGGTGTCCGGCTGGGGGGTGGTCAGGTCTTTCCCTTCCCACGAGGCCATACTTCATACTATCACATGGGGAGAAACATTGGACAATACCTGGCTTTCCTAGGCAGAGGTCCCTGCGGCCTTCCGCAGTGTATTGTGTCTCTGGGTACTTGAGATTAGGGAGTGGTGATGATTCTTAATAAGCATGCTGCCTTCAAGCAATTGTTTAACAAAGCACATCCTGCACAGCCTTTAATCCATTTAACCCTGAGTTGACACAGCACGTGTTTCAGGGAGCACAGGGTTGGGGGTAGGGTTACAGATTAACAGCATCTCAAGGCAGAAGAATTTTTCTTAGTACAGAACAAAATGGAGTCTCTTATGTCTACTTCTTTCTACACAGACACAGTAACAGTCTGATCTCTCTTTCTTTTCCCCATAAGAAATACATCTAACCAAGGAGGTGAAAGATTTTTACAGCAAGAGCTACAAAATGCAGCTAAAAGTACACATGGATGACACAAACAAATGGAAAAACATCCCATACTCATGGATCAGAAGAATCAATATCATAAAAATGATCATACCATCCAGAGATATATACAGATTCAGTGCTATTTCTATCAAACTACCAATGTTGTTTTTCAAAGAACTAGAGAAATCTATTCAAATTAACATGGAACCAAAAAAGAGCCTGAATAGTCAAAGCAAACCTAAGAAAAAAGAACAAAGCCAGAGGCATCACATTACTTGAGTTCAAATTATACATACTATAAGGCTACAGTAAACAAAATAGCATGGTACTGGTACAAAAACAGACACAAAGACCAATGGAACAGAATAGAGAACCCAGAAATAAAGCCACATACCTATGATCATGTGATCTTCAAAAGAGTCAACAAAAATAAGCAACAGGGAAAGGACTCTCTATTCAATAAATGGTGTTGAAATAGCTGGCTAGCTATATACAGAAGAATACAATTGGACCCCTACTTTTCACTACATACAAAAATTAATTCTAGATGGATTAAAGATTTAAATGTAAGAGCTAAAAATATATAAATTTAGAAGAAAAGCTAGGTAACCTTGGAAAAGAATTTATAAGTAAGTTCCCAAAAGCAACTGCAACAAAAACAAAAATTGACCAACGGGACCTAATTCAACTAAAGAGGTTCTGCACAACAAAAGCAACTCTTAGAGTAAATAGCCAGCCTACAGAATGGGAGAAAATTTTCACAAACTATGTTTCTGACAAAGGTCTGATACCCAGAATCTATAAGGCACTCAAACAATTGAACAAGCAAAAACAAATAACCCCATTAAAATGTGGGCAAAACATAAACCAATACTTCTCAAAAGAAGATGTAAAAGCAGCCAAAACACATATGAAAAAATATTCAACATCACTAATTATCAGAGAAACGCAAATCAAAACCACAATGAGATATCTCAAACTAGTCATAATGGTTATTATTAAAAAGTCAAAAAACAATAGAGGCTGGCTAGGTTGTAGAGAGAAGGGAATGCTTTTGTGATTGATGTGATTACTGTTGATGTGAACGTAAATTAGTTCAGCCACTGTGGAAAGCCATTTGGAGATTTATCAAAGAATGTGAAAGAGAACAATTACACCATTTGACCTAGCAATCCCATTACTGGGTATATCCAAAAGAAAATATATCGTTCTGCCAAAAAGACACATGCACTTCTATGCTCATCACAGCACTACTCACATTAGCAAGACATGGAATCAACCTAGGTGTCCATCAACAGTGAATTGAATGAAGAAAATGTAGTACATATACACCATGAAATTCTATGTAGCCATAAAAAAGGAATGAAATCATATCCTTTGCAGCAACATGGATGCAGCTGGAGGTCATTATCCTAAGTGAATTAACATACAAAGAGAAAAACAAGTACCATATGTTCTCAATTATAGGTTGAAGATAAACATTGGGTATTCATGGATATAAAGATGGCAACAATAGAAACAGGAGACTACTAGAGGTAGAACGTGGGACAGCGGGGTGGGAAAGGTTAGAAAAATTAAGTATTAGGTACTATGCTTAGTACCTGGGTGACAGGATCAATTATACTCCAAACCTCAGCATTACGCAGTATACCCAGGTAGCAAGCCTGCACATTTACCCCTGAATCTAAAATAAAAGTTGAAATGGCATGACTAAAAAAATAGTAAATGGCATGACTAGAGTAACATACACAAGACCTTAATCCAGAAATTTTTGTACAAAGAAAGAGAATTATAATTTAGTCTATACAGTCATGTGCTATTAATGACAAGGGTATGTTCTGAGAAATGTGTTATTAAATGATTTCATCGTGTGAACATCATAGAGCATACTTACATAAACCTAAATGGCATAGCCTACTACACATTTAGACTATTTGGTATATCCTATTGCTCCTAGGGTACAAACTTGTGCAGTATGTTACTGTACTGAATGTTGTAGACAATTGTAACACAATGGCAAGTATTTGTGTTTCTAGACATATCTAAACATTGAAAAAGTACACAAAAATACAGTGGTTATAATCTTATAGAGCACTATCACATATATAGTCCATTATTAACCAAAACTAATTATGCAGCACGTGACTGTATGCTTTTTGTTTTTGGTATCTATTGAAGAACCCTGATTAATAATTAGTCTGCAATGGCAAATGGCTGCAAACTTCTAAAACATAAAGGGATAGCAGAGTTAGTAGAAAGGGAAAGAAAAATGATCAGGGTAGAGTAAAAGCAGCATGCCAAAAAGCCTCCAGTAAGCAGCTGAAGTGATTAAGTTGTTGCTATGACAAGATTTAGGGGAAAATGTTTCCTGGGACCTCCAGGGGAAGCCACAGAGGACTGTAGTGTGATGTCACCCGCAGGGAAATGGTGAGATTATTATTCCATTGACCTTCAAGATATCTACTGCATAAGTCTTTCCTGCCTGAGGCGGGTATCAATGATGTCTGCCATAAATACAAGCTGGTCGCTCTGATATGGGAGGTAAACATGTTTAAAAGACAACATTCTATCTTCTGATTTATTATAAAGTATGCAGAGATCCTAATGAGATAGAAGAAATTCTGCACAAAAGGCTGAAAAATATTCCCAGGATAAAGAAAAAAAGCAAAGAAAGGTGCAGTTTTTATAGTTTTGACAAAAAATAAAGTCCTTTTTTAAAAGACATAGTTAAGAAATTTTTTAAATGAGTAAAATGAACAGTAAAGGGTTACAGGTAATTGTCCAATAATGTTTATTTTATTTTATTATTTATGTATTTATTTATTTTTGAGATGGAGTCCTGCTCTGTCACCCAGGCCAGAGTACAGTGACACCATCTTGGCTCACTGCAACCTCCACCTCCTGGGTTCAAGTGATTCTTGTGCCTCAGCCTCCCAAGCAGCTGGGATTACAGGCACCCACCATCATGCCCAGCCAATTTCTGTATTTTTAGTAGAGATGGGTTTTCACCATATTGGCCAGGCTGGTCTCAAATTCTTGACCTCAAGTGATCCACCAGCCTCGGCCTCCCAAAGTGCTCAGATTACAGATGTGAGCCATGGTGCCCAGCCCACGGTTATTTTAATAAATGAAACTAGCGAATATTAGCTAGACTTAAGGTCACTTATAGATAAAGAATAAAGATAAGGAGACATCACCACCCATAAAAAGGAACGAGTGGGGCTGAGGCTTAACCATTTGGTATCTATTATGATTGCTGTACCTGTTAAAGAGGGGAACATGAAGGGCATTTAGGTTTGAAATGAAAACCAATAATTTCTCATAGGTCAAAGATAGTGTTATTACTGGGTACATCTAGAATAGTAACAGGTAATGGGGTCTCATAATTTTGCTTTCTACTTATGTAATTTCTGCTTTAGCAATAAAAACTTCTGTGCATAAAGTCAATGAACTATATTTTAAGTGGCTCTAACCAACTTTGTCAGACGGTGAACTAGTTTATTTTAGGTTGAAGTTTACAGTAGAAATCTCAGTTAAATTATTGACAAATAAAAGCTCATGTCATAGAAAAGAGAAATAGAAATAGCTAGCTCTACACAACTGGTACCAGATACAGGCACATTTCAGGGAGAATCTAAAACTTCTGAAGTCCATCTTATATAATCCAAGGCACAAAGGCAGAAGCTGGAATGACTTCTTATGTTAACAGAACAAGTCAGCAAGTATTTGAAAAGCTAAGACAACCAAAAGGCATACCTTAGCTTATTGCCAGTATAAGAACAGAGAGGATAAAATTATCTGTATCTTCTTCAAATGAACATTACACTGAAAAGAGCAAAATCAGCATGAAAAATGAACAATTCCAACATAGAGAAGAGCATCATAAAAGATTACCTTTATTTTATGTTAGTTTATAGACTTATACCAAGACTACTTAAATAACTGAGAGGTAAGAAAATAAAAGCAGTATCATTGCAGAATTACTGAGAATCATTGTTGACTATATTTTGGACCTACAGTAAAATAGAAAATGTAGAAAGAGACAGGCAAATATTAACTCTGGTAGTTTAAGATTGTTTCAGTTAAATCACTTTTATGTTTGTATAATAAGTACAAAATTTTCCTGAGTGAGAAGAATTTTTTTAAAGTAATGGGAAATTATAAGGACCTGGGTGAGTTAACAATATATTTTAAAAATATATTTTTCTCCACAGGTAATGAACTTTCTATTTATGAATGTATGTTTATGAAACTGTACCTTTTATGAAAAAGCTATCTGACACATTAGAAAAAAACACTTTTCAGTGTTTAAGAGGTTGAAATAGATGAACTCTAAGGTATCTTCCAAATTTTAGCACTATAAAGTGCTAAGAAAAATTGTTCTCATTATCATTTTTATTATCATAAGGAATAATGATATTTATTGTATGTCAAATCCATATAAAAATTAATGTATACAAGTAAAGAAAGAAAACTCAGATAGACTGCTTTTGTTGAGTTTCAGAATAGGCTCTTTAACACTGAACAAATATGAATGCCCAATCCTTTGTTTCTTTCAGTCCTAATTACGTATCTACAAGTCTAGGCTTTAAAGTCAGCTAGAGCTCAGGTGAACAAAAATGGTGGCAAAGGATATCATCCTTAACTTTTATATAGAGTTTAGATAACAGAAATTTTAATGTATCACATTGTTTAGCAAGCTACATGTTTGTCATATATTTTAGTTAATACGATACATAGGAACCTCTCACAATAAAAGGGCAAATGTTGTAGCTGAGTGTCTCCTATTAATCTTTCCCCACTCTACTCAAAGAAACACCACCAGCATCAGCACCTCCACAGTAATTACATCCCTTACAAATGAGTGGTTACAATGCTACGGCAGAAGGACACTGCATTGGGAAAAGATCAGGGAAATCTGGCTTATAAAAATTATAACAATTTATTCCAAGACTAATTAAGTGAGAACAGACGTAACAATCAATTTCTTAAGATTTTGCCTAAAAACCTATGTTTTAATAAAAAAGAACCTCAAGTTACTGGTTACTAAAACATATATTCTTATATAAATATAAATATTAATGTGTAAATTATAAAATTATTTTTATCAAATATAGAAGCTACATAAAAATAACAGTATTTCCAACAGAATTAATGGAATATTACCTCTTATTGTTCATTGAAAGAATATACACAATAAATTGTAATTTTCCCTAACCAACTCTCAAAACAAGTAAACAAATACACGGATATAGAAAACAATGAGTTGTTTAACGTTCACTAATTACAATACAAAAATCCTAGTTACAGCTCTGGAAGTAGCTTGTAAGTTTTAATTTTAAGCATAAATAAACAACAAGAACAATAAGAACAATTATTAAAACAAAAAAATTCATTATTTCTCAACATGAATTATGAAGAAGACTACATATAGATAAATTAAGATATAGATTGATAAATAGGAAACAGAAGGTACAGGCTTTAGCTATTATACTGGAATTATATCACATAATAAAATTCGTGAGAGATTATGCTTCCTGAAATTACCAACAGCTTCCAGTAATACAAGTGTAATTGCAAGTTTTCATATACTATATTGTTGGACATGATTCAGATTTCATATGTTCTTTATTGTATTGAGATAGCCTGCAAAGATTTTTCCAAGCCTACAGATGCAAAATTTTGTTGACTATAGAGTAAGGCCTATTTCAACAAGAAATGGTAGGTAGGAAAACAGAAATAAACATAAGGGAAAATAATCTACCGTTGAGTTAAGGAGACCATAAGAAGCTAACACTAAAGAAAATGAGAACTAGGGCATTTAAAAAATTGAACACAACTAGGCAAAAACAAAAACAAAACAAAATAAACAGAATGCCCCCTCACTATGTAATAACAAACAATAGCACTACCTTGTATTCACCCAGCACATTTTATTTATACAAAGTATCTTCATAGAAATTATTGCATTAATCCTCACAACAATGTTTCTCTGGTATGAACTGGAAATAGATGGTATTATTTCTGTTTAATAGTTGATACGAGTTGCTAAAATTCACACAGAAATTCAATGACTTCTGAAATAAAATCAGAATCCAAGCAATCTCACATTTTAACTTATTAATCTATTTCCTAGCTTGCATTACTGTTAAAAACCTAATGTTTGACATTTCTTCTCCTATTCACTGAATACTTCATATTTTGCTGGTGGTATTCTGCTATTTTTGGACAGGTGATTAGCTGCTAGTGAAAACATTATTTCTCTTTAACTTCTGAGGACTTCAGAGTAAACAACATTACATAAAAAACATGAACAAAGGTGCTAATACATTGGCTAAAAATACTCAGAAAACAAAACAAAAGACATTTATTACTTCTCCACTCTTTTGAAGGGCAAGTATGTAATATATGTCTAAAAATCAAACTGCTGGAATAATATGTACTTTTCTATGACAGTGATTTAAAATATACCTATAACACCGCTTTTCATATTAGATTTTAAGTGAAAGAAGAGCTAGCATAAATTGCTCTTTCATAGTAAAAGCCAGCTATTTCTTCTCAACTCAAGGAGGTCTTACTTCTCTTCAATGTGGCCAGCACAGGCACACTTAAAGTAACCACTTCTCAAGCACCATTTTGTAAAACTAAACCAAAACGATATTAATAATGATAATAATTTGCATGACTGACGGCTTCAAGGCAGCTGCACAATCAATCAATATCTTCTTTTGATTGCATGGAGTAATTGATGCTTCTTAGAAACTGTGGTATGGCTTCTTTTGGCAACAGCAGAAGGGAAACGAAAATATTAGCAGGGTAGGAGCAGCCCACGTTTTAAAGATTCCTGAAGTCTGCAGAGGGCAATGCTTCCCAGTAATTTTTAGCACAGAAAAGGTGCTCCCACTGTTCCGAAGCTGATAGCTCACTGTTAGCCATCATGCTTCAAATGAAAATATTCTGGAACAGTCTTGAACTGACTGACTCCTAAGTCAGACAGCCTGTCAACATCTGAAAATCAATGTTATCAGCATCTCTTCTAGTGGGAGGATTACTTAACAGGGGTATCTCCACAGTCATCCTTGGCACACCTGGTCACAGGAACACATGATTTATACAGCTGCCCAGTAGGGGTTTATGCTGAGAGAGATTTTGGCAGATGAGGCATAAAATTTGAAAATATGCTGCCAGGAAGACTTGTAGTATGAAAACCCTGTGTTCTGTAAACATCAGCCTTCTGATTTGTTAAGTCTTTACAGCTAAATAGAAAAGTAACAAAGCTAAATAGAAAAGTAACAAAGTTGCAAAAAAGCATAAAAACATGCTGGAAAATAAACAGATTAATAATAATGAGCTGGCAAAAACAAAGGCTCAATATTTATATATTTCATTGTGTATTTCAGAAGTGAATAAACTTACTGGCCAAGATAATACTGGACAACAAGAGACACAAGTATGAAATTACGCACATGAAAACATGTTAGAGATAAATCCAGAAAACATGAACAATGGTATCTACACTGACTGTGCTCCACAAGTAAAATGTGCTCCACAAGTAAAATGGGCATGGGCTATCAAGGAAATTCACCTGCCTCTGCTTCTCTTTGCACCTGAGATGCTATGGGAAATTTGTTCTATTAAAAAAGAAAAAGGGATAGAAGTCATGAATTGGCTAATGTGTCTTCTGTGCACACTCTCAATTCATTACTACTGTATCCAGTTACTGAATAATAACTTGAATTAGACTATCTACCTTGAGGAGAAGATTAATCAATAAAAAAAAAATCTTACGGATATACCATGACCAGTTTCCTTTTTCAATTTAATATTATTTAGCTAGTAATGCCACTTTCTCTTTAGCATTAATATTTTTAGTACAAATTAATAAAAAATACTAATGTACTGAAATGTCTTATTTTGTCAACTCAAGACTAACAATATATATCCACATGTGCCTCATTACTTTCTCCCAAAACTTCACTATTCTATGTATTATTAAGAACACACATACATATTAGTAAGGACAATAGCTTTAGAGTCTTATTCTAGGACCAAAATAGAAGACTATAATACATGCAAAAAAAAGACAAATATTAAATGTAACTATTTAATAGTCAAGTAAAAAGCCTGTTTTGGTTGTGCCAAAGATATAGAAATTAACACTTTCAGTTACTTGTCAAAATAAAATGGTGAAATTTGAGTTAACTCAGCAGCCTAGATGTCAATTACTCCAAGAAACCTCCCGACATTTCATCAACAGCTGTGAGTGACATTTCACTTTTCTGATGTCTCAATTTATTCATACCTCTTTTATTAAAAAAAGTGTCTTTTAATCATTCCATATAATTCAACATGCGCTTTATCTCTTCAGCTCCTGTAGAAATTTCTTAAGGGCAGGAGCTTAGATGCTTTATTTTTAAAATTGCAATAATTTAATCAGTAATATTTTTAAATGAATGAATAGAGCAGTGCTATTCGGGTATTAAGGTACTGGTCAGTACTACACTTCTCTTCTAGGTCTCTGTATCAGCTTCTCCCAAGGTTGGTGGTTATTGGAAGAATTTGGTTTCTTGTGACTGTAGGACTGAGGTCCCTGTTTTTTTGGTTTTGTTTTAGTTTTTTTGCTATATTGTCCTGTTCATATTTAAGCAAACAAGAAACATTGAATCCTTCTTGTGTTTCCAATTTCTCTGACTTCCCTTTATGTCTTACTCTTCTGTGTCTAAGGTATTTGGGAATTATACTGGGCCCATGCTGCTGGATAATCCAGGGCAATCTTTCTGTTTTAAGTTCAACTGATCAGTAAGTTTAATTACATCTGCAAAGTTATTTTACATATGTAAAATAACATACTTATAGTCTGGGAATTAAGATGTAGAATCTTCTTGGGATACAATTATCCTGTCGTACCCAGCTTGTCTGAAATGTCATCACCAAAGGTATATTTACTAGAATATGTAAGTATATTCTTTTATTAGACAAATATTCCTAAACATGTCAATATGGTCATGATTAACATTCACATTTCAGTGTGAATTTGTAAAGTCAGAATCTTACCTTTTAAAAACTTATATTTGCACTTTAGTAATGAGAAATGTAGAGATGAAAATATTAAGTGATGCTGTAATTTTATACCATAGACAACTATTTTCCTGTAGAAAATTATAGAGAGCCCTGGGTGGAATACTTAAATGTGGCACTCTGAAAAGGGGTGCTAGAAAGTAGAATGAATTGGATACAGTATACGACAAATCATAAAACAGCTTTCTTTCTTTTTTTTTTTTTTTGAGATGGAATCTTGCTCTGTCACCCAGGCTAAAGTGCAGTGGCGCGATCTCGGTTCACTGCAACCTCAGCCTCCCGGGTTCAAGTGATTCTTCTGCCTCAGCCTCCCAAGTAGCTGGGGCTACAGTCACGCGCCTCCACGCCTGGTTAATTTTTGTATTTTTAGTAAAGACGAGGTTTCAACATATTGGCCAGGCTGGTCACGAACTCCGGACCTCGTGATCCGCCCACCTAGGCCTCCCAAAATAAAACAGCTTTCTTATAGGCTGGGAATTATAGTACTGAGCTAGCTACATTAACCGGATCTTAGATTGACTCCCTCCTTTATCAATTACTCAAACATCCATCCCACCCTCTCCCCACCCACCACCCCCCCAATACACAAATGTCTACATAAAAATACAAGACAATATCCTGGAGACTTTCTGGAGTTGAGAAACTTGTTTTTTTGTTTGTTGGTTGGTTTGTTTTTCTCTTGCAGCACTGTAAAATATTTTCATAAAATAACAATAGAGGTAAACGGGCATTTCAAATAGAAGGAAATGTACAATATATAATTATTTCCAATGGTTTAAAAAAAAGCTCCTTAACTAACAGGAATAACCTTGTCTATTCAGTTATTAAATTGTATATTTAAAGAAAGAAATAATTTTCTTTGGTTCCAGTATTGAGTCCATGATAATCCAATCATAACCTGACAGGGAGTAAAACCAATTTCTATTTCACTTTACTGCACCATAGTATCTAATCTTTTTCTATTGATAGTTATTCCGTGCAATTTTCATTAGAAGAGTTTTAAACATCAGACGTAACACCTGGAGGCTGCAGCAGATTCATAGCAACTCTTTCATATCTGGTCACTTCACAATTAGGTTATAACTTTAGAAGAAAGCACATACAAGGCACTGGGTCACAGCTTTAAAGTTATAGAACCAATAAAATCACCCAGGGTGTACCATTATTTTGAAATGACTTATAAGCAGTTTCATTTTATTGCCAAACATTTTTATAATTCCTTTTCCAAAGACAAATGTGCTTAGCTTGATTTGTGTTTGTCTTTGCATTTAATCATGTTTGCAGTCATTTTTTGAATTTAGAATTAATCCTTTCTACATTTATGTAACACTATCCTAAACTTTTTTCCCTCTAAATTTATCTTAGTGGGTGATTGCTTATTACATTTTTATAATGTAGTAATTATTATATATACATAGTGCTTTGAACATCCTGACGGAAGGTATTTTATAATTTTATTATTTAATTGCTCAAACATTTGCAAATAACACATTCATAAAGTCTAAAACATGTAAGCATGACACAGATTCTAGTGCTATTCAGAAAACCACTAGATCGGAAATACTTTATGTAAACATAAATTAGCATTTTACACACTCCTGGCCAAACTACATGAGACCTGGGCCTGAATTTAGTTACCTACCCTCAGACAGCTAGTAGCAAGATGCTGGTATATCCATACAGAGTGCAGCAACAGACTTATGAGGCAAAAGTGTATGGTTTATTGTTGTTGGCTATTGTTTTTACTAAAGAAAACTAATGAAAATCGAAGCCTTAGAAAAACAATGGGGATGATAATGAGAAAACTGAGACCTAGTTGTAGTTCTTCCACTTACTAAGCACACCAGCACATCACTTAGCCTCTAGGTTTCTCTTTAGCATGTGTGAAAAAGTGAGGCTGAGCTACAGCTGCACCTTGATACTTTCTAGTTTGGGTATTAGAGGAGTTTATGGATTGATATGTGTTCTCCCTCTCCGTAAGCTATTGTCCTGTTGTAAAACTGGCAGCTTGGAAGACAAATTAACGGTATTAGTCAGTATTCGCCAGAGAAACAGAACTAATAGGATAGAGATAGACAGGACTGTGAATATGATTTTTTTTTTAAGTTTCAATAGCTTTAGGGGTACAAATGGTTCTTGGTTACATGGATAAATTGTATAGTGGTGAAGTTTGGGCCTTTAGCGTACCTGTCACCTGAATAGTATACATTGTACCCAGTAGGTGATTTTTCATCCCTCACCCCCCTCACTCTCTCCCCTTCTGAGTCTCCAAAATCCATTATAACATTCTGTATGCCTTTGCATAACCATAGCATAACTCCCTCTTATAAGTGAGAACATGCAGTATTTAGTTTACCCTTCCTGAGTTACTTCACTTAGGAAAATGGCCTCCCATTCCATGCAAGTTGCTACAAAAGACATTGTTTCATTCCTTTTTATGGATAAGTCATAGTCCATGGTGTGTGTGTCTGTGTGTGTGTATGTGTGTATATATATCACATTTTGTTTATCCACTCATTGGTTGATGGGCACTAGGGTTGACTCCATATCTTTCCAATGTGAACTGTGCATATGAGTGCAGATATCTTTTTTATATAATGACTTTCTTTTCTTTGGGTAGATACACAGTAGTGGAATTGCTAGATTGAATAGTAGATCTACTATTGGTTATTTGACAAATCTTCATACTGTTTTTCATAGAGGTTGTATTAATTTACATTCCCAACAACAGTGTATAACATTTCCACCAACAGTGTATATGCATTCCCTTTTCACCGTACCCATGCCAACACCTATTGTTTTTTCACTTTTCAGTGATAGTCATTCTGACTAGGGAAATGTGGTATCTCATTATGGTTTTATTTTGTATATCCCTAAGATTAGTGTTGTTGAACATTCTTTCATATATTTTTGACCAATTCAAAATCTTATTTTGATAAATGTCTCTTTATGTAATTTGCTCACTTTTTAATGGGAATATTTGTTTTTTCTTGCAGATTTGTTTGAGCCACTTGTTGATATTTGCCCTTTGTCAAATGTATAGTTTGTGATTTTTTTCCCATTCCGTAGGTTGTCTATTTATTCTCATGATTATTTCTTTTGATGTGCAGAAGCTTGTTAGTTTCATTACTTCCCGTTATTTTTAGTTTTGTTGCATCTGACTTTGGGGTCTTAGTTATCAATTCTTTGGTTAGGCCAACGTCTAGAAGAATTTTTTCTAGGTTTTTTTCTAGAACTTTCATGACTTCAGGTCTTACATTTAATTCTTTACTCCATGTTGAGTTAATTTTTGTATATGGTAAGAGATATGGATCCAGCCTCATTCTTTTGCATGTGGCTATCTAATTTTCCAATAACTGATGAAACAGAATGAACACAGCAAAGTTCACAAAAGGGCACAAGATAACAGTAGATATGACAGCAATTCCCTTCAGTGGGAAAAAAGAAGTCTAAAAAGGTTACGAGCCTAGCAACAATGATCACATGGTCTGAGAGTTTGGATGAAACATAAATCATTTTATTAATCATATTATCAATAATATTAAACTATGATAATGATTAATTGCATGTTCATACTATTAAAGGCTTTCTATGCAACTGCACAACTAGGCAGTCTTCACTCTTCACATGCAAGCCCAGCATTGACAGAGATACTGGTTACTTCCAGACCAAAACTGAAGAACTGCTCCCCAAAGAAACTGAACAATATATATGGGAGAACTAGGGATCCTGGTGGAAGTATTAACATGCCAGAATTTTTCCATTTATTAATTTTAATGTATTTTTTTACTTTCGGAAACTACAGTGAAAACTAGCTCGTCTATCTGCTTCTTACTCACATGCCATTACACGAAATGCTGAGAGCTAGTCCTCCTATCCAAAGGAGAAAAATACTGGGGGAAGCTGACCTACAGAAAAACAAAGAAAACCAGTATCAGCCATGTATAATATGATAAATACTTGGAGATGTCCCTCAGTCAAACATTAAAAGTAACCTATTAATGTGTACAACATAACATCAAAGAAACAGCAGGAATCATCTCTATATATAATAAAAAATATTCCTGGATGGGAATAGGCAGCCTACAAAGAAATCAGTCTACATTGCAAGCAAGACAGAAGGTACCTAGAAAAATTTTATGTATTTAAAATTTTTGTCTGTAGTTGTCTTTTATTTTTTTTTTCATTCAGCATCTGAACCTCCTATAATACTTCATTTGAGAAATTTGTTAATATGTGATTCTTGGGGTAATGCAGCAATTTATCCACAATTCTACAAGTCATTCTACTGGTAGTGATATAGTATATTATCCAGTGGTATCAGTGTCATCAACGATATCTGTTGTCCAATTAGCAAATGAATGGTTAAAGAAAATGTGTTATACACAATGAAATAATGTTCACCCATAAAAAAGAATGAAATCCTGCCATTTGTGACAACGTAGATGAATCTAGAGAACATTAAATTAACTGGAATAAGTCAGGCACAAAAATAGAAATACCACATGATCTCACTCCTATGTGGAAGTTTTAAAAGTTGAGCTCATAGAAGTAGAGAGTAAAATACAGGTTACCTGTATTTTAAAATACAGGTAAGGAGAAGGGGGATGGGACAAGTAGGACAGCAGGTACAATGTTACAATTAGATATGAGAAAAGCCTTCTGGGTTCCAATGCACAGTAGGATGACTATAATTTCCAATTATGTATTGTGTATTTCAACAAAGCTAGAAGGGAGAAATTTAAATGTTCTTACCATAAGGAACTGATACAAGTTTGAGGTGACAGAAATACTAATTACCCTGACTTGATCATTATACAAGTTAGCCATGTATCACAACATCACACTATATTTTATAAATATGTACAATCAAAAATAAAATAAAAAACAAGTCTTTTTAACAAATGTTGCTAGGGCATTTGAATATCCATATGCAAATTTAAAAATTAAAAATAAAATACCTTGGAGTAGGCCTTTTATTTTATATAATAATTTACTCAAAACAGATGACATATTTAAATGTAAAATGTAAAACTCTAAACTTCTAAAGGAAAACATAAGAGATAGTTTTAGTGAACTTTGAATCAGAAAAGTGTTCTTAGATATGATACCAAAAGTATGATTCCCCAAAGAAAATATTGATAGATGGGACTTTACCAAAATTAATTTTTTTTCTGTGAAAACACTGTTAAAGAACTAGAAAAGCAAGAGCAAACACATTCAAAAGCTAGCAGAAGGCAAGAAATAACTAAAATCAGAGCAGAACTGAAGGAAATAGAGACACAAAAAACCCTTCAAAAAATAAATGAATCCAGGAGCTGGTTTTTTGAAAGGATCAACAAAATTGATAGACCACTAGCAAGATTAATAAAGAAAAAAAGAGAGAAGAATCAAATAGATGCAATAAAAAATGATAAAGGGGATATCACCACCAATCCCACAGAAATACAAACTACCATCAGAGAATATTACAAACACCTCTATGCAAATAAACTAGAAAATCTAGAAGAAATGGATAAATTCCTCAACACATACACCCTCCCAAGACTAAACCAAGAAGAAGTTGAATCTCTGAATAGACCAATAACAGGAGCTGAAATTGTGGCAATAATCAATAGCTTACCAACCAAAAAAAGTCCAGGACCAGATGGGTTCACAGCCGAATTCTACCAGAGGTACAAGGAGGAGCTGGTACCATTCCTTCTGAAACTATTCCAATCAATAGAAAAAGAGGGAATCCTCCCTAACTCATTTTATGAGGCCAGCATCATCCTGACACCAAAGCCTGGCAGAGACACAACAAAAAAAGAGAATTTTAGACCAATATCCTTGATGAACATTGATGCAAAAATCCTAAATAAAATACTGGCAAACAGAATCCAGCAGCACATCAAAAAGCTTATCCACCATGATCAAGTGGGCTTCATCCCTGGGATGCAAGGCTGGTTCAATATACGCAAATCAATAAATGTAATCCAGCATATAAACAGAACCAAAGACAAAAACCACATGATTATCTCAATAGATGCAGAAAAGGCCTTTGACAAAATTCAACAACCCTTCATGCTAAAAACTCTCAATAAATTAGGAATTGATGGGACGTATCTCAAAATAATAAGAGCTATTTATGACAAACCCACAGCCAATATCATACTGAATGGGCAAAAACTGGAAGCATTCCCTTTGAAAACTGGCACAAGACAGGGATGCCCTCTTTCGCCACTTCTATTCAACATAGTGTTGGAAGTTCTGGCCAGGGCAATTAGGCAGGAGAAGGAAATCAAGGGTATTCAATTAGGAAAAGAGGAAGTCAAATTGTCCCTGTTTGCAGATGACATGATTGTATATCTAGAAAACCCCATTGTCTCAGCCCAAAATCTCCTTAAGCTGATAAGCAACTTCAGCAAAGTCTCAGGATACAAAATCAATGTACAAAAATCACAAGCATTCTTATACATCAATAACAGACAAGCAGAGAGCCAAATCATGAGTGAACTCCCATTCAAAATTGCTTCAAAGAGAATAAAATACCTAGGAATCCAACTTACAAGGGATGTGAAAGACCTCTTCAAGGAGAACTACAAACCACTGCTCAAGGAAATAAAAGAGGATACAAACAAATGGAAGAACATTCCATGCTCATGGGTAGGAAGAATCAATATCGTGAAAATGGCCATCCTTCCCAAGGTAATTTACAGATTCAATGCCATCCCCATCAAGCTACCAATGACTTTCTTCACAGAATTGGAAAAAACTACTTTAAAGTTCATATGGAACCAAAAAAGAGCCCGTATCACCAAGTCAATCCTAAGCCAAAAGAACAAAGCTGGAGGCATCACGCTACCTGACTTCAAACTATACTACAAGGCTACAGTAACCAAAACAGCATGGTACTGGTACCAAAACAGAGATATAGATCAATGGAACAGAACAGAGCCATCAGAAATAATGCCACATATCTACAACCATCTGATCTTTGACAAACCTGAGAAAAACAAGAAATGGGGAAAGGATTCCCTATTTAATAAATGGTGCTGGGAAAACTGGCTAGCCGTATGTAGAAAGCTGAAACTGGATCCCTTCCTTACACCTTATACAAAAATCAATTCAAGATGGATTAAAGACTTAAATGTTAGACCCAAAACCTTAAAAACCCTAGAAGAAAACCTAGGCAATACCATTCAGGACATAGGCATGGGCAAGGACTTCATGTCTAAAACACCAAAAGCAATGGCAACAAAAGCCAAAATTGACAAATGGGATCTAATTAAACTAAAGAGCTTCTGCACAGCAAAGGAAACTACCATCAGAGTGAACAGGCAACCTACAAAATGGGAGAAAATTTTCGCAACCTACTCATCTGACAAAGGGCTAATATCCAGAATCTACAATGAACTCCAACAAATTTACAAGAAAAAAACAAACAACCCCATCAAAAAGTGGGCGAAGGACATGAACAGACACTTCTCAAAAGAAGACATTTATGCAGCCAAAAAACACATGAAAAAATGCTCACCATCACTGGCCATCAGAGAAATGCAAATCAAAACCACAATGAGATACCATCTCACACCAGTTAGAATGGCAATCATTAAAAAGTCAGGAAACAACAGGTGCTGGAGAGGATGTGGAGAAATAGGAACACTTTTACACTGTTGGTGGGACTGTAAACTAGTTCAACTCTTGTGGAAGTCAGTGTGGCGATTCCTCAGGGATCTAGAACTAGAAATTCCATTCGACCCAGCCATCCCATTACTGGGTATATACCCAAAGGACTATAAATCATGCT
The DNA here is from genome assembly GCF_028885625.2 of Pongo pygmaeus. Lineage (NCBI taxonomy): Eukaryota > Metazoa > Chordata > Mammalia > Primates > Hominidae > Pongo > Pongo pygmaeus. Next base: position 25,335,732 of record NC_072388.2, on the reverse strand, counting down.
GCTATAAAGACACATGCACACGTATGTTTATTGCTGCATTATTCACAATAGCAAAGACTTGGAACCAACCCAAATGTCCAACAATGATAGACTGGATTAAGAAAATGTGGCACATATACACCATGGAATACTATGCAGCCATAAAAAATGATGAGTTCATATCCTTTGTAGGGACATGGATGAAATTGGAAATCATCATTCTCAGTAAACTATCGCAAGAACAAAAAACCAAACACCGCATATTCTCACTCATAGGTGGGAATTGAACAATGAGAACACATGGACACAGGAAGGGGAACATCACACTTCGGGGACTGTTGTGGGTTGGGGGGAGGGGGGAGGGATAGCATTGGGAGATATACCTAATGCTAGATGACGAGTTGGTGGGTGCAGCGCACCAGCATGGCACATGTATACATATGTAACTTACCTGCACATTGTGCACATGTACCATAAAACCTAAAGTATAATAATAATAATAATAAAAGAAAAAAAAAAAAGAAAATAAGAAATGGAAAAAAAAAAAAACAAAAAACATCGGTACTCAAAACTCACCACTTCCAAAAAAAAAAAAAAAAAAAAGAAAACACTGTTAAGAGAATTAAAAGACAAGCTATACACTGGAGAAAGATATTTACGAAGGTGGTGTCTCCCAAAGAACTTTTTATCCATAGTATAAAAAGAACTCTCAAAACTCACGAAAACCACCCAATGAAAAAATGAGCACAATTTTGAATAGACACTCACCAAAGAAGATATATCAGTAGCAAATCAGCACATGAAAAGGTGTTTGATATGATTAGTCATTGGGATAATACAAATTAAAGGCATAAGGAGATAACAATAGATACCTATTAGATTGGTAAACAACAATAACTGAAAGAATAACCTGACAAAGCTACATATGGTGGCAAGTGTACAGAGCAGCCAGAAATTTCGTACATTGCTGGTAAGAATGCAAAAATGATATAGCCAAGAGTTTAGCATTTTCTTATTAAATTAAACATACACTTACCTTATGATGCCATGAGTTTTCTCCCTAGGAGTTTACCCAAAAGAAATAAGACTTTAATTCATTAAAATTTTATAGGGATTTTTAAAATAGCTTAATTTATAAGCTCCAAAAAAAAAAAAAAAAAAAAAACTAGATGCCCTTCAGCCAGTGTAAAGAAAAACAGACCCTGATGAATCCATGCAGTGAATACTACTCAGCAATAAGAAGGAGCAAATGACTGATGCAAGTAATAATAAACATGAATTTCAAATGAATTATGATAAGGGAAAGAAGCCAGGCTCAAAGGGCTACATGGTGCAAAATTCCATTTGTACAACATACTGAAAAAGATGAAACTATAGGGAACGAGAACAAATGATAGATGCCAGGTTTTAGAAACTGGGGAAAGGGTTGATTACAAAGGGACAGCACTAGGGCATGTTCTAGGCGAGGGATTGCCCCGTACTTTTCTTATGTTGGTATACACAACTCTATGCCTTTGTCAAAACTCATAGAAGAACTGTATATCCCAAAGAGTGAATTTTAATGCACGTAAAGTTAAAATACATAAATTAAAATTAACAGGGGAATTTTCAAGCGTAGTACGTAAATGATTAAACGTTATCGATGATGAGAGCAAAAAAAACTGATGTGGAAATAGTAGAATAAGAAGTCAACAGAGGTTGTATACACTTGATTTAGAACAAGAAATAATATGGATGGAGCTACATGAACTAACACAGGAACAGAAAACCAAATACCACGTGTTCTCACCTATAAGTGGTAGCTAAACATTGAGTACATTATGAACACAAAGAAGGGAACAATAGACACCAGGGCCTGTTTAAGGAAGGGAGGAAGCTGAGGATTGAATGACCACCTATTGGGTACTATGCTTATTACCTGGATGGCGAAGTAATCTGTACACCAAACTCCTATGACATGCAATTTACCTATAACTAACTCACACATGTACCCCTGAGCCCGAAATGAAACTTTAAAAATATATACCTATATTATTTAGAAACATTGAAGTAATCAAGAGAATTAAGAAAGAAAAATAGCATTCCCTGAGGTATTACAGGACGAGTTTTGTACTTACCCCATCAGTCAGGATTGAATTTTTAAAGTATGCACATATAGCTTTTAGTAAAAATGAACTATGTAATGTTTACATTTTATAAATATGTTTACAAAAATTATATTGGGTTAATATAAGGGTAGATAACATAGAGTAAATTGAGCCTATTTAATGATGTGACTTTAGTAATTTTTATATATCCCTTCTGTGGTCTTCACAACGTTTGAAGATAAAGAAACTATCTTGTTTTCTGTTGAAAGTTGATTTCTGGATCTGTTAGACCCCAGATCACAATGACTTTATGAATATTGTGAGTAAAGCAAACAGACAATTGAAGCCATATCCCTTATAGACCTATATTTCAGTCCCGTGTTTGTCAGTGTGTGCTCCCTGCTCTTTTCCAATGTGCAAGGTAGTACATCTGGTCACTTGGAGAAATTCTAACAAGCAGTAATTAATCAACTGAAAGATATGTGTCTCATGTAATTACTATATGACATAAAACTCTGAATACAGCAAAAACATTATGGATCCTACTAGACAAGGCAGAGACCTCAGTAGGAGGCTGGTAATACAAGCTGCTGCTTGGAAGCATAGAAGACATCTTTGTCCAAGCTGTTTAGTACATTTTTAAACTCTCGGGAAACCCTAGTAAGTATTATTCTGGGCCTGATAAACACATTCTTGTCCTTTTTAAATGTAGTACTATTTTTCTCCTAGCAAAGATAGCTTACATCATAAGTTATTATTACATAATATACCACCATCATGACAAAAGCTTATAAAACTTTCTATATTTCTTTGGTATTTATTTTACAACCCTGTGAAAACCAACTTTCTGGTGACTTTCACGCTTTGAAACCAAAAAGTACCTAGTGATTCTTCAAAAGATAGCACAAACTCCTAAAAGGCAAGGATTATAAGACCTGGTGCTTTAAAATCATTGATCTTGTTACAAAAACTTCAATTCTATTTTAGGGAAGGTATTTTTTCTCATAATTTGACATGTATTTCTACATTTAGTACAGTTTCTGCATATATTTTCTAATTCAGTTAATTTTATTTTTTTTTTTTTTTATTTTTTGCTTCTCTGCACACTTAATGCCATTTATTTTTTTTTCTTTTTTTTTTCTTTTTTTTTTTTTTTTTTCTTTTATTATTATTATTGTTATTATTATTATACTTTAGGTTTTATGGTACATGTGCACAATGTGCAGGTAAGTTACATATGTATACATGTGCCATGCTAGTGCGCTGCACCCACCAACTCGTCATCTAGCATTAGGTATATCTCCCAATGCTATCCCTCCCCCCTCCCCCCACCCCACAACAGTCCCCAGAGTGTGATGTTCCCCTTCCTGTGTCCATGTGTTCTCATTGTTCAATTCCCACCTATGAGTGAGAATATGCGGTGTTTGGTTTTTTGTTCTTGCGATAGTTTACTGAGAATGATGATTTCCAATTTCATCCATGTCCCTACAAAGGACGTGAACTCATCATTTTTTATGGCTGCGTAGTATTCCATGGTGTATATGTGCCACATTTTCTTAATCCAGTCTATCATTGTTGGACATTTGGGTTGGTTCCAAGTCTTTGCTATTGTGAATAATGCGGCAATAAACATACGTGTGCATGTGTCTTTATAGCAGCATGATTTATAGTCCTTTGGGTATATACCCAGTAATGCAATGGCTGGGTCGAATGGAATTTCTACTTCTAGATCCCTGAGGAATCGCCACACTGACTTCCACAAGGGTTGAACTAGTTTACAGTCCCACCAACAGTGTAAAAGTGTTCCTATTTCTCCACATCCTCTCCAGCACCTGTTGTTTCCTGACATTTTAATGATTGCCATTCTAACTGGTGTGAGATGGTATCTCATTGTGGTTTTGATTTGCATTTCTCTGATGGCCAGTGATGGTGAGCATTTTTTCATGTGTTTTTTGGCTGCATAAATGTCTTCTTTTGAGAAGTGTCTGTTCATGTCCTTCGCCCACTTTTTGATGGGGTTGTTTGTTTTTTTCTTGTAAATTTGTTGGAGTTCATTGTAGATTTTGGATATTAGCCCTTTGTCAGATGAGTAGGTTGCGAAAATTTTCTCCCATTTTGTAGGTTGCCTGTTCACTCTGATGGTAGTTTCTTTTGCTGTGCAGAAGCTCTTGAGTTTAATTAGATCCCATTTGTCAATTTTGGCTTTTGTTGCCATTGCTTTTGGTGTTTTAGACATGAAGTCCTTGCCCATGCCTATGTCCTGAATGGTAATGCCTAGGTTTTCTTCTAGGGTTTTTATGGTTTTAGGTCTAACATTTAAGTCTTTAATCCATCTTGAATTGATTTTTGTATAAGGTGTAAGGAAGGGATCCAGTTTCAGCTTTCTACATATGGCTAGCCAGTTTTCCCAGCACCATTTATTAAATAGGGAATCCTTTCCCCATTTCTTGTTTTTGTCAGGTTTGTCAAAGATCAGATACTTGTAGATATGTGGCATTATTTCTGACGGCTCTGTTCTGTTCCATTGATCTGTGTCTCTGTTTTGGTACCAGTACCATGCTGTTTTGGTTACTGTAGCCTTGTAGTATAGTTTGAAGTCAGGTAGTGTGATGCCTCCAGCTTTGTTCTTTTGGCTTAGGATTGACTTGGCGATGCGGGCTCTTTTTTGGTTCCATATGAACTTTAAAGTAGTTTTTTCCAATTCTGTGAAGAAAGTCATTGGTAGCTTGATGGGGATGGCATTGAATCTGTAAATTACCTTGGGAAGGATGGCCATTTTCATGATATTGATTCTTCCTACCCATGAGCATGGAATGTTCTTCCATTTGTTTGTATCCTCTTTTATTTCCTTGAGCAGTGGTTTGTAGTTCTCCTTGAAGAGGTCTTTCACATCCCTTGTAAGTTGGATTCCTAGGTATTTTATTCTCTTTGAAGCAATTGTGAATGGGAGTTCACTCATGATTTGGCTCTCTGTTTGTCTGTTATTGATGTATAAGAATGCTTGTGATTTTTGCACATTGATTTTGTATCCTGAGACTTTGCTGAAGTTGCTTATCAGCTTAAGGAGATTTTGGGCTGAGACAATGGGGTTTTCTAGATATACTATCATGTCATCTGCAAACAGGGACAATTTGACTTCCTCTTTTCCTAATTGAATACCCTTGATTTCCTTCTCCTGCCTAATTGCCCTGGCCAGAACTTCCAACACTATGTTGAATAGAAGTGGTGAGAGAGGGCATCCCTGTCTTGTGCCAGTTTTCAAAGGGAATGCTTCCAGTTTTTGCCCATTCAGTATGATATTGGCTGTGGGTTTGTCATAAATAGCTCTTATTATTTTGAGATACGTCCCATCAATTCCTAATTTATTGAGAGTTTTTAGCATGAAGGGTTGTTGAATTTTGTCAAAGGCCTTTTCTGCATCTATTGAGATAATCATGTGGTTTTTGTCTTTCGTTCTGTTTATATGCTGGATTACATTTATTGATTTGCGTATATTGAACCAGCCTTGCATCCCAGGGATGAAGCCCACTTGATCATGGTGGATAAGCTTTTTGATGTGCTGCTGGATTCTGTTTGCCAGTATTTTATTGAGGATTTTTGCATCAATGTTCATCAAGGATATTGGTCTAAAATTCTCTTTTTTTGTTGTGTCTCTGCCAGGCTTTGGTATCAGGATGATGCTGGCCTCATAAAATGAGTTAGGGAGGATTCCCTCTTTTTCTATTGATTGGAATAGTTTCAGAAGGAATGGTACCAGCTCCTCCTTGTACCTCTGGTAGAATTCGGCTGTGAATCCATCTGGACCTGGACTTTTTTTGGTTGGTAAGCTATTGATTATTGCCACAATTTCAGCTCCTGTTATTGGTCTATTCAGAGATTCAACTTCTTCCTGGTTTAGTCTTGGGAGGGTGTATGTGTCGAGGAATTTATCCATTTCTTCTAGATTTTCTAGTTTATTTGCATAGAGGTGTTTGTAATATTCTCTGATGGTAGTTTGTATTTCTGTGGGATTGGTGGTGATATCCCCTTTATCATTTTTTATTGCATCTATTTGATTCTTCTCTCTTTTTTTCTTTATTAATCTTGCTAGCGGTCTATCAATTTTGTTGATCCTTTCAAAAAACCAGCTCCTGGATTCATTTATTTTTTGAAGGGTTTTTTGTGTCTCTATTTCCTTCAGTTCTGCTCTGATTTTAGTTATTTCTTGCCTTCTGCTAGCTTTTGAATGTGTTTGCTCTTGCTTTTCTAGTTCTTTTAATTGTGATGTTAGGGTGTCAATTTTGGATCTTTCCTGCTTTCTCTTGTGGGCATTTAGTGCTATAAATTTCCCTCTACACACTGCTTTGAATGCATCCCAGAGATTCTGGTATGTTGTGTCTTGGTTCTCGTTGGTTTCAAAGAACATCTTTATTTCTGCCTTCATTTCGTTATGTACCCAGTAGTCATTCAGGAGCAGGTTGTTCAGTTGCCATGTAGTTGAGCGGTTTTGAGTGAGATTCTTAATCCTGAGTTCTAGCTTGATTGCACTGTGATCTGAGAGACAGTTTGTTACAATTTCTGTTCTTTTACATTTATTGAGGAGAGCTTTACTTCCAAGTATATGGTCAATTTTGGAATAGGTGTGGTGTGGTGCTGAAAAAAATGTATATTCTGTTGATTTGGGGTGGAGAGTTCTGTAGATGTCTATTAGGTCCGCTTGGTGCAGAGCTGAGTTCAATTCCTGGGTATCCTTGTTGACTTTCTGTCTCGTTGATCTGTCTAATGTTGATAGTGGGGTGTTAAAGTCTCCCATTATTAATGTGTGGGAGTCTAAGTCTCTTTGTAGGTCACTCAGGACTTGCTTTATGAATCTGGGTGCTCCTGTATTGGGTGCATATATATTTAGGATAGTTAGCTCTTCTTGTTGAATTAATCCCTTTACCATTATGTAATGGCCTTCTTTGTCTCTTTTGATCTTTGTTGGTTTAAAGTCTGTTTTATCAGAGACTAGGATTGCAACCCCTGCCTTTTTTTGTTTTCCATTTGCTTGGTAGATCTTCCTCCATCCTTTTATTTTGAGCCTATGTGTGTCTCTGCACGTGAGATGGGTTTCCTGAATACAGCACACTGATGGGTCTTGAGTCTTTATCCAGTTTGCCAGTCTGTGTCTTTTGTGAAGAATGCAGAAGCCTCAGGAGCCGATGCGATCAAATGGAAGAAAGGGTATCAGCCCTGGAAGATGAAATGAATGAAATGAAGCGAGAAGGGAAGTTTAGAGAAAAAAGAATAAAAAGAAACGAGCAAAGCCTCCAAGAAATGTGGGACTATGTGAAAAGACCAAATCTACGTCTGATTGGTGTACCTGAAAGTGACGGGGAGAATGGAAACAAGTTGGAAAACACTCTGCAGGATATTATCCAGGAGAACTTCCCCAATCTAGCAAGGCAGGCCAACATTCAGATTCAGGAAATACAGAGAACGCCACAAAGATACTCCTCGAGAAGAGCAACTCCAAGACACATAATTGTCAGATTCACCAAAGTTGAAATGAAGGAAAAAATGTTAAGGGCAGCCAGAGAGAAAGGTCGGGTTACCATCAAAGGGAAGCCCATCAGACTAACAGCGGATCTCTCGGCAGAAACCCTACAAGCCAGAAGAGAGTGGGGGCCAATATTCAACATTCTTAAAGAAAAGAATTTTCAACCCAGAATTTCATATCCTGCCAAACTAAGCTTCATAAGTGAAGGAGAAATAAAATACTTTACAGACAAGCAAATGCTGAGAGATTTTGTCACCACCAGGCCTGCCCTAAAAGAGCTCCTGAAGGAAACGCTAAACATGGAAAGGCACAACCGGTACCAGCCCCTGCAAAATCATACCGAAATGTAAAGAACATCGAGACTAGGAAGAGACTGCATCAACTAACGAGCAAAATATCCAGCTAACATCATAATGACAGGATCAAATTCACACATAACAATATTAACTTTAAATGTAAATGGACTAATTCAGTTAATTTTATGATAAATCCAGAAGGAGGATCCCAAGTGCGTCATTATACAAAAATAATATTTATTGAGAAATAATACACAGTCACCTTTATCCTATTTCTTATAGGGTAAGGCATGCTGATTAATATATCAGTGTTCCAAACATTTCTTTTTATTCTGAACAACACTGCCATAATAAACCAGAGATGGAAAGCTTATTGAGGGTGAGAGAAGAATTACATTTCAGTAAAGAAATAGATTTCATTTTAAGTACCCACGGGGTTATTTTACAAAAATAATTAAAATAAATTTTAAGAAAAATACTGCTTGGCAATGGCTTTTATGTATAGAATATTGTTTTCTCAATATAACCCCTATTGAGGCAAAAGTAATATTAACAAATGATAAAGTTTTGCTATAATTCTTAGTATTTTAATAAACATAGTTATAACATGCCAAGTAAATTAAACTCCTTAATCTTTTCCCCCTATTTTATTTTAACACTGCAATGCTGTACTTGGAAAATGATCATTCCACAAACAAAGTCACTAATCATCCAAGACTGATTAAAGAGAAAAAGTTTTCTTAATTCCTGTGACCCCCTAAGCTGAAGTCTTTGAATAGGATATTAAAACTTAATTATCTGATGTACAAGTTCAATGTTATCAATCTGGCCTCTTTACCACTTTGCAAGTGTAAATTGCTTGGGTAAAATAGGTGAATGGTCTCTCCTTTTCTTTTTTAAATAATTCACATTTTCAATTTCCAGATGAAAAATAATACCTTGACTAAATGCTAATTATACTTTCCTGCTGACAAAGATAGAATAAACCAAGAGATTACCTAGAATACTAAGGGGATAGCAGTATGAATAAATCAATACTGCCTCTACCCATATTACTAATCTTCTTTAGACATGAAACACAAAGGTTTTTGAAAAACGTAGACCATTTTGAGATAAGGTTTAAAGTGCTCTCTCAATCTTAAAATATACTTTTCTTTACTAAACAATTTTAGGCTAAACTATTTTAAGTATAAATAATAAACTGAAGGAAAAAAACAAAAGCCAGGACCTCCTCTGTACACCCCCACTACTGTCCACCTAGTACTGTTTCATATAGGTAACCACATCAGTTTCATGTATGAACTTCCAGAAATAGTATATGCATACACAAATGTTATTTCACTGAAATTTTAACATGAAACTACATCTTGTATTTTTTTCTTGAAATACAGTATACATACCGATCCATATGAATGCATATGGAGTTGGTATGTTAGAATATTATGTAAATGTTTTCTGACTTATTTAAATTGTTGCTTATGATACGTCCAGAAACAATGAAGGCCCAGTCCGCCTTTGTGTTCTTGCTTATGGTGACATCCCTTTCCAGGTCATTTGAATTCTTCCCTGACAGCCGAGTAAAAGAAAACAGGGTCTCATGCCAAGCTGCTTGAGTTCAAATTTTGGCACCACCAGTTTCCACCATGTGAAATTTATGTAAATTACTATAAATTGATGTAAGAATCTGTTTATATTTCTGTAAAAATGCTATAATTATATCTCAAATTTTATAAATTATAAAAGTCATGAAAAATATTTACCACACTTCCTGGCAAGTTTTAAGTGTTCTATAAATAAGATGTGAATATTAATGCCCTTGCTTTCAGGAGCCTTCTGAAACATGAGATAAATTCATTGTTACATATGAAGTTTCAAGTATATCCTCTAATAGTATGTATGGCTCTGGCCATGATCGTTTGAATGGTTCTACAGGATGGATCCTTTTCCATTCCTCCCCTTACAGTAGACAGATATTTTTCTCTAACACCTGCCTAAGTACAAGGAGCAGGTAGGTAAGTGTTGTCCCAACACAGAAGTACTACTATAAAAATGACTGGACCCTCTTCACATTAAAAGCGGTAAGTTGCAGTGTATCTTAAACTGCAGACTCAAATTACAAGACCCCATATGTCTGTAAGTAGTCTTTATACAAATATATTACTCTACGTAGGTCAAGCACTCCAACTGCCTGGCACACATTCAGATAACTTTCATGTATATCAGTTAACACCTTCTCTCTCCCTGCTCTGTGGATGCAATGGTGCTCTGTAAAGTGACATATCACTCCCTTATCTCTAGAACTAAATAGTCGATTCCTACTGTGCTAGCATTTGACTGCTCTATGAGTAAATGGGTGTGGGCATTGTGACCACCTTTCCCTTCGGTATGCATATCCAACCAAGCAAAGACACAATGAATCTAGATCTCTTTTTCCCTGAGCAGTCTCAGTTCCTGTGTGGCATTTATGTTTGAATGTCTCATAGTATCTTATTTATTTATTTATTTATTTATAATATCCATGCCTAAGGTGGCTATTATCCACGTGTAAAGTGGCTATTATTATTGTCCCAATATTACAGAAAAAAGAATCAAAAGTTTAAAAAGCACAGGTAACTTCCCTAAGGTCCAAAATCAGTAAGTGGCAGAGCTAGCACTCAAACACAGGTTCCGCTGACTTTAGGTCCATATTTTTCCACCACAAAATATTGTCTCCCGTAAATAAGTAAAGAAGTTCCATGTGAAACTGATTAAATTCTGCAAGAACAAAATTAACTAAACCAGATTTTGTTTTCTTTTCTACAACGAAAAAAAAACCTGTATATACAGGGAATATAAATATCATATTGTGCTTGGCAGTATGATAAAATGTAAAACACGAAAACTGTTGACACATTTTCAAAGCTATCAGTCAGGGAGGTAACCAGGCAGTGGTTTACAGACCAAAGTTAGGACTGCAAACACTTGAGGATTCCCTTACAAAAATAAATCTAGATGGCAACACAAGAATATTTACATGAAGTGATGGAGGTAATAAAATTAGCACATTAAAGCCAAAGTAACCAATTTCTTTTAGAACCTCTTTATTAGAATATTGTTTTCACCCAAAATGGTTTATAGATTGTGCTAATAAATACGTACTTTTTTTAAATTATCACTTTTGCTCTGTTATCTAGAGAAAACATGCATAAGGGCTAGTCCCCAGTTAAGATCACCCTTCCAGGCCACTGGACAAAATGAATTCAATGTATGAACTTGTTCTTACTAGAGCTTTGCTTCAAATTAGTGATTCCAAGCTGTGGTCTAATTCTAACAATAGTAATGTACAATGTTCAAATTGCCTTCACATTAGTTTACTCATTTTATTCACACACAAAAAAACTTTTATTTTGAGAAAGCCAATACTACTAATCACTTTTTTAAAAAGATAATAGCATTGGGCTGGGCACCAGGGCTCACGCCTGTAATCCCAGCACTTTGGGAGGCCGAGGCGGGTGGATCACAAGGTCAGGAATTCAGGACCAGCATGGCCAACTTGGTGAAACCTTGTCTCTATTAAAAACACAAAAATTAGCCGGGCATGGTGGTGGGTGCTTGTAGTCCCAGCTACTCGGGAGGCTGAGGCAGAGAATTGCTTGAACCCAGGAGGCGAAGTTTGCAGTGAGCTGAGATTGCACCACTGCACTCCAGTCTGGGAGACAGAGCGAGACTCTGTCTCAAAAAAAAAAATAATAAAATAAAATAAATAAAGATAATTGCATTGAATTTGAGGTTAATGAATTTGCCCAACAATTCGTCTGTCCATTTTCGAGAAAGAACAAAATTTCTTAACCCTTAGCCAAGTGTTCTTCTAGTGATAATGGCAATGATAGTGACAGAACAGGAACATCTACACAATAATACTAGCAATGACAATAGCAGTATCAGTAGCCTTGCATTTCTAAATATATGTGTGAAATTTCTATGTCATGGTCTTAAAAAGGATATTACCTCACCTAAACCTCATAAACAATGTTATGAAATGAAAATTATCTTACACAAATCATAAAACTCAGTCTGGGAGGAGTTTAATAACAACCCTAGATCACATAGCTAGTAAGTGCCAGTGTAACACATTATGTTTCACAGGTAGTACTGTTTATCAGAGATCGAATTTATAGTTTAGCCCATGTGCTGGTCTCCACTAATTTTGTTGTTCAAAATGGGATAATGTTCATGCTCTATTTAAGACATGAACAACTACCTCATTATTTTAGCGATAAACTCTGATATCATTATTCTCTAAATAACATAGATTATTAGTTTACCATTATTAAGGATGAGGGAGGTGCTTTAATGTGGATATTTTGGAGCGTTCCCTCATTTGATGGTAGTAACAAATGAATGTGAGTTTTTTTTTCTTTAAAGGCAGAATAACACTTTTTTCTTCATCTCCACAGGTTCCATTCTCTCTGTATTTCTCTCCATATTTCTTCAGGTCTTACCTTCTTTCTTTCTCGCATGATCTCTCAGCACAGTCACTGATATAGCCAATTGCAAATACCCATCTCCATCACAGTTCATTCAACAAACAATTGTTAAGAAATGAATATACTTCAGTACTTTTTTAAGTGCAATGTATATAGAGATAAATGAAATGAACATGACATCTCTCCTTACAGATAAAAGCATTTACATAAGGACATTGACATTAAGCAAATGCATTAATAATTGTGTTAAGGCCAAAAAGAAGGATGAGAAAAAAACAAGATGCAAGATGATATGTGACCTTTCACAAGAGAGGCTCATGTAAACAGTAATCTCAAGAAAGGTCTCCCTGACAAAGTAATTTTTTGGCTGAAATTTGAAAAGTAAGTAGGAATTATGCATACAAATAAGGTAGGAAACTTGTCCAATGGTCCTGTGGGAGGAAGGTACTGAATAAGGGAACCAAAGGTGAAATTTAGTAAGGAAGGATGACAGTCCACTAGGATAATGAATTAATCAAGAGCTATGTACACCTTATTCATGATATTCACTCTCTTCTATGATTAAAATAGATGATTGAAAGACTGTAAGCAGGGAAATATTTTCTTTCTAAAATCTTACTCTGTGGTAGATGGAGAAATAATAGATTGGGTCTCCAATATAGTCCCAAGACTATATTTGAGGAGACTGGTTATAAAACAGTTACCAAATACCTAGTAAGACATGCTGGTAGATAAATTGGAATTGTCTCAATCGACATTTGAGAAATAGAGCACATGTTTGATATAGAGTTAAGGGGTTTAGTCTGCACTATTGGTAATTTATCAGAAGGGTAAAGGAGAAGGAAGACTCAAGAGGAAATTCAAGGACAAAATTGGATACAAATTTTTGAGCTTTCAGAAGGATTAGAAATCAAATTTAAAACAGGTTCAGTCTAAGATACCAAAGAGAAGTGAGGGAGTTCAGAAACAAAACTATATGAAACAGAAGACAAACATAGATAACCAAACTGTGGTATATTTATACTACTCAGCAATTAAAGGCAGCAAACATTTGGTGCATGCAGAAAAATGAATGAATCTTTAAAATGTTATGCTAAGCAAAAGTAGTTAGACATAAATCACCAAATTATGATTCCACATATGTGAATATCTAGGATAGATAAAATGAATCTCTAGTAATAAAAATCAAATAAGTAGTCACCTAGCGTAGAAAGGCATGAGGGTAGGGGGTGAGGAAGACAGCTAAGGGGCAATAAGAAGCTTTCTGGGATGTGGAAATTACCTAAATCTGGATTAAAGTGATGGTTAAAATTGTGTATATATGTATCAACATTGAATTGTACGGTGAAAATGGATGCATTCTATTATACACAATATATAGCAATAAAGTTGCTTTTTAAAAGACAAATATATGCTATCAGCTAATTTAATGCTTTGCACTTTTTCCCAGAAGTTAAAAAAGAATCAATCAATTTTAAGATAGGGCAAATAATAGTGTTTCAGAAATTGAGGCTTTGCTCCTAGCAATAATACTCACAAATAACACATAAAGTACAAATGTATGGTCTTACTGAATGTACTAGATTTGAACTGCTCTTACACTCCCACTTAAACCCCAAAGTGGCATTTTGGGAGGCCGAGGTGGGTGGATCACCTGAGGTCAGGAGTTTGAGGCCAGCCTGGCCAACATGGCTAAACCCTGTCTCTACTAAAAATACAGAAATTTAGCCGGGCGTGGTGGTGTACGCTGGTAGTTCCAGCTACTAGGGAGGCTGAGGCAGGAGACTTGCTTGAACTAGTGAGACAGAGGTTTCATTGAGCCCAGATTGGACCACTGCTCTCCAGCCTGGGTGATAGAGTGAGACTCCATGCCAAAGGAAAAAAAAATGATTATCTTACTGATTGTAATGATGATCATGATCATATTTCTGATTGTTGGATATAATTGAATAATCTTGTTGCTAGGACTGTAGTAAATGACCTTTATTAAAAATGTTTAAAAGTTGTTTTTTATACATAATTCGTCACTCAAATTATCTGCTTACTAACTCTCAAAAATATTCCCTATATTTACAATTGTTTCAATTCAGATCAGATTAACAGCTTCACCTGTGTGACACAGTGGAACTTCCAGTATTTTACTGCCTCGCTGGAGGTTTACAATGATTTTCATGTACAGATATCACAGCAGATAATTTTATGACCTTTTAACTAATATCTTAAATTTACTTCATCTGTGATTAATAGTTACAATGATATATCAATTTTAACATTGGAGCAGTACTCCTTAAAGCATTTTGGTGAGTTAAAACTGGATACTATTTCAGTTGGAATATTTAGCAGTGTTTTGAGAAGGCTTAGATAGAATCAAGTCGTTTCATTTTATTGAAACAGTTGGATTGTGTTTCTATTTAGGTAGAAAGTATCATCATGTGACCCAACACTGACTGTCAACTTGTGAGTGTCTCCCATGAAGAATACATCATTTGCTGAACACATAACACCAAGTTCGGTTATCTGTCAAAACACGGAGCCATCAGAGTTTGAAAAGGAGGATGATAAAATTGTAACACACCTGACATACACTAGGCTGCTGCTAGAAGGAAGCAATTGCTAGAGTTCAATGTTTGATTAGAGCACAAGATGGATAGGATTTGTTTGATTTTAATTTTTAGACTCTAGGGATATTTTTGCCATATTAACCACTGTGAATTTTCATAAAATAAAACAATGGAACCATGCCCAGAAAAGAAAATTAAAAGTCCAACTTTAATTATTCACACAATTTAACATGGAAAATGAAAAAGAATGACAGTGGGAAAATACAAGTAATGAAAAGGGAGAGCTAATGAAGATGTCTGTCCTGGTTAAAAACATGTTTTGTAAAAAGAGGAAAATAAAAAAATTGTTTATGTAAATATAAGTGTACTTTCCTCTCATGATGCTTAAAACTGTGTCAGCTTGATTGGATTGAAGGATGCAAAGTATCGATCCCGGGTATGTCTGTGAAGTTGTTGCCAAAGGAGATTAACATTTGAGTCAGTGATCTGGGAAAGGCAGACACACCCTTAATCTGGGTGGGCACCATCTACTCAGCTGCCAGTGCAGCCAGGATACAAAGCAGGCAGAAAAAAAAAGTGAGAAAGCTAGACTGACCTAGCCTCCCAGCCTACATCTTTCTCCCATGCTGGATGCTTCCTGCCTTGAACATTGGACTCCACATTCTTCAGGTTTGGGACTCAGACTGGGTCTCCTTGCTCCTCAGCTTGCCTATTGTGGAACCTTGTGATCATGTAAGTTAATACTTAATAAACTCATATATATATATATATATATATATATATATATCCTCTAAGTTCTATCCCTCTAGAGAACCCTGACTAATTTTGGTACCAGAAGTGGGGTAGCTCTAGAGGAACAGAATATTAAGGATGGAGTTCTTATGTTAGTTTTGGGGTTTCTGGGGTTGGCTGCTTAATATGATTAAACCCCAAAATGTTAAGGACTCAACTTCCAATAGTACAGAGAACACTGATAGTCCTTTGTGTGAACTCTTTAGAGAGTTATGTAAAATAAGTGCACTTGACACTGCTGACTCACCACTTGTGAGAGGCAAGAAGTTTAGTGACTCTATACATAATAGCTTAGACCATATGTCTGAATAGTCTGACTCGTGTGGAGCTCTGGCCTTGGCTCATTAATCATGGTGTTCCTAGAAGTGAAATTGATAGGAAGCCTACTGCATTCCTACTTAATTTATGTCAGCAGAAAACTTCTAGGTCAAATGGACAAAAGACTAATTTGAATTATAAAAAACAGAAAATCATGGTCCGTCAATCAATTTCCAGACTTGAGCCATTTTACAGACGCAGAACCCCTTGAATGAAGGGGAGGCTGAGTCCCCTTGAGGAAGGACCCCACTACATTACTGATAATTTATGCAGTGAATCTTTCTCCCATCCTTCCCCAAGAAGACCTCTAGCCTTTTACAAGGGTAACTGTGCACTGGAGAAAGGGAAATGATCAGACATTTTGGTGACTGCTGGACAGTGGCTCCAAGCTGTTGTCGATTCCAGGGGCCCCAAAATGTCATTGTGGCTCTCCAATTAAAATAGGGGCTTATGGGGTTCAGGTAATTAATGGAGTTTTAGCTCAGGTCTGACTTACAGTGGATCCAGTGGGTCCCTGGATTCATCCTGCAGTCATTTCCCAGTGCCAGAATGCATAATTGGCATAGACACACTTAGCAGCTAGCAGAACCCCCCACATTGGCTCTCTAATGGGTACAGTGAGGGCTGTTATGGTGGGAAAGGCCAAATGGAAGTCATTAGTGCTAACTCTACCTAGAATAACAGTAAATCAAAAACAATATCTCATCTCTAGAGGGATTGCGGAGATTAGTGCCACTATCAAGGACTTGAAAGATGCAAGGGTGGTGATTCCCACCACATCTCCATTCAACACTCCCATTTGGCCTGTGCAGAAGACAAATGGATCTTGGGGAATGACAGTGGATTATTGTAAGCTTAACCAAGTGGTGACTTCATTTGCAGCTGCTGTACCAGATGTGGTTCCATTGTTTGAGCAAATTAACACATCTCCTGATACATGGTATGCAGCCATTGACTTGGCAAATGCCTTTTCTCCACTCCTGTTCATAATGCCCACCAGAAGCAATTTGCCTTCAGCTGGCAAAGCCAGCAATATACATATACTGTCCTATCTCAGGGGTATATCAGCTCTCCAGCTCTGTGTGATAATCTTACTCGGAGAGACCTTAATCACTTTGCCTTCCGCAAGATATCACACAAGTCCATTACATTGATGACATTATGCTGATTGGATCCAGTGAGCGAGCAGTAGCAAACACCCTGGATTTATTGGTGAGGCATTTGCGAGCCAGAGGATGGGAAATAAATCTGACTATAATTCAGGCACATTCTACCTCAGTAAAATTTCTAGGGGTTCAGTGGTGTGGGGCCTACTGAGATATTCCTTCTAAGGTGAAGGATAAGTTGTTGCATTTGGCCTCTTCTGCAACCAAGAAAGAGGCACAATGCCTAGTGGGCTTATTTGGATTTTGGAGGCAACACATCCCTTATTTGGGTGTGTTACTCTGGCCCATTTATCAAGTGACCCAAAAGGCTGCCAGTTTTGAGTGGGGTCCAGAACAGGAGAAGGCACTGCAACAGGTCTAGGCTGCTGTGCAAGCTGCTCTGCCACTTGGGCCATATGACCCAGCATATCCAATGGTGCTTGAAGTGTCAGTGGCAAGTAGGGATGCTGTTTGGAGGCTCTGGCAGGCCTCCATAGGTGAATCACAGCAGAGGCCTCTAGGATTTTGCAGCAAGGCCCTGCCATCTTCTTCAGATAACTACTCTCCTTTTGAGAGACAGCTATTGGCCTGTTTCTTGTCTTTGGTAGTAAGCGTTTGACTATGGGTCATGAAGTCACCATGTGACCTGAACTGCCTATCATGAACTGGGTGCTCAAATGCCCATTGTCCTCACTCCTGCCACTCTGCCTTCTCTCCCCCAGCCTGCATTGATGGTGTCATGGGGAGTTCCCTATGATCAGCTGACAGAGGAAGAGAAGACTCAGGCCTAGTTCACAGATGGTTCTGCCCAATATGCAGGCAGCTGCAGCACTATAGCCCCTTTCTAGGACATACCTGAAGGACAACAGTGAAGGAGAATTTTCCCAGTGGGCAGAACTTCAAGCAGTATACCTGGTTGTGTACTGGAAAAAGAAAAGGCCAGATGTGTGATTATATACTGATTCATGGGCTGTAGCCAGTGGTTTGGCTGGATGGTCAGGGACTTGGAAGAAGCATGATTGGAAAATTTGTGACAAAGAAATTTGGGGAAGAGGTATGTGGATGATCTCTCTGAGTGGTCAAAAAATGTGAAGATATTTGTATTCCATGTGAGTGCTCACCAACAGGTGACCTCAGCAGAGAAGGATTTTAATAATCAAGTGGATAGGATGAGTCGTTCTGTGGACACCACTCAGCCTCTTTCCCCAGTCACCCCTGTCGTTGCCCAATGGGCCCATGAACACAGTGACCATGGTAGTAGGGATGGAGGTTACACATGGGCTCAGAAACATGACTTTCACTCACCAAGGCTGCCGTGGCTACAGCCACTGCTGACTGCCCAATTTGCCAGCAGCAGAGACCAACACTGAGCCCTCGATATGGCACCATTCCTCAGGGTTGTGATCAGCCAGCTACCTGTTGGCAGGTTGATTATATTGGACCTTTTCCATCACAGAAAGGGCAGAGGTTTGTCCTCACTGGAATACACACTTATTCTGGATATGGGTTTGCCTATCGTGTAAGCACTGCTCCCACCAAGACTACCATCCATGGAATCATGGAATGCTTTATCCACCATCATGGTATTCCACACAGCATTGACTCTGACCACTTTATGACTAAAGGCACTCACTTTATGACTAAAGAAGTGTGGCAGTGGGCTCATACTCACAGAATTCACCGGTCTTACCACGTTCCCCATCATTCTGAAGCAGCTGGGTTGATAGAATGGTGGAATGGCCTTTTGAAGTCACAATTACAATGCCAACTAGGTGACAACATTTTGCAGGGCTGGGACAAAGTTCACCAGAAGGCTGTGTATGCTCTGAATCACAGTCCAATATATGGTACTGTTTCTCCCATAGCCAGGATTCATGGGTCCAGGATCAAGGGGTGGAACTGGAAGTGGCACCACTCACCATCACCCCTAGTGATCCAGTAGTAAAATTTTTGCTTCCTGTTCCCACCACATTACCATCTGCTGGCCTAGAGGTCTTAGTTCCAGAGGGAGGAACGCTGCCACCAGGAGACACAACAATGATTCCATTAAACTGGAAGTTAAGATTGCCATCTGGACACCTTGGGGTCCTCCTACCTTTAAGTCAACAGGCTAAGAATGGAGTTACAGTGTTGGCTGGAGTGATTGATCCAGACTATCAAGAGGTAATCAGTCTACTACTCCACAACAGAGTTAAGGAAGAGTATGCATGGAATACAGGAGATCCATCAGGGTGTCTGTTAGTATTACCATGCCTTGTGATTAAGTTCAATGGGAAACTACAACAGTCCAATCCAGGCAGGACTACAAATGGCCCAGACTCCTCAGGAATGAAGGTTTGGGTCACTCCACCAGGAAAGAAACCACAACTTGCTGAGGTGCTTGCTGAAGACAAACGGAATACAGAATGGGTAGTAGAAGACGGTAGTCATCGATAGCAACTATGACCACGTGACCAGGCGCAGAAACGAGGACTGTAACTACCATGAGTATTTCCTCCTTCTTTTGTTAAAAACATGTTTGTGCATGTATACGCATGTACTAAGAAAATATCTTCATTTTATTTCCTTTTTATTTTATCATGTGACATAAGATTTATTGACTTCATATCAGGATTTAAGTATTGTTAACTTTATATAATAGTATTTGAGTTAGGGATTGGTGGATTTTCGGTTGTACAAATGACAATTGTATTATGTTAGGCGTAATTATGACCTTATTATTGTCTTTATTTGTAGATTATGTATAGTCTCAGGTGATGTGTGTGGATTCAAGTTGACAAGGGGTGGACTTACAATGGTTAATACTGAGTGTCAACTTGATTGGATGGAAGGATGCAAAGTATGGATCCTGGGTGTGTCTGTGAAGGTGTTGCCAAAGGAGATTAACATTTGAGTCAATGGGCTGGGAAAGGCAGACACCCTTAATCTGAGTGGGCACCATCCAATCAGCTGCCAGTACTGCCAGGATATAAAGCAGGCAGAAAAATGTGAAAAGACTAGGCTAGCCTATTCTCCCAGCCTACATCTTTCTTCTGTGCTAGATGCTTCCTGCCCTAGGACATTGGACTACACATTCTTCAGGTTTGGGACTCAGACTGGCTCTTCTTGCTTCTCAGCTTGCTGACAGCTTATTATGGGACCTTGTGATCCTGTGAGTTAATACTTTGTAAACTCATATATATATATATTTATATATGTATTTATATATATTTATATATATCCTATTAGTATTTATATATCCTATTAGTTCTCCTCTACATATATCCTATCAGTTCTGTCCCTCTACAGAACTCTGACTAATACACCTCTTACCATCAAAACCAATTCAGAAGAATCAGTAAGCTGAATTGTAACCCACACCAGAATTGACATCAAAGATTTAAATAGCAAACTAGATAATTTTATGATTATAAGACTGTTCATACTTCAAGATGAATTAAAGAAAAATAAAGCACTTTCTATAAGTTTCTAAATAAAATAATAATTAGTCTGCAACAAAATGATGAAAATTCAAACCCACAGAACAAAATATTACAGCTGA
The DNA here is from genome assembly GCF_028885625.2 of Pongo pygmaeus. Classification (NCBI taxonomy): domain Eukaryota; kingdom Metazoa; phylum Chordata; class Mammalia; order Primates; family Hominidae; genus Pongo; species Pongo pygmaeus. Next base: position 25,315,029 of record NC_072388.2, on the reverse strand, counting down.
GAACAAGATAATCAATGTGATCACAAATCTGCTGAAGCCACAGATAGAGTAGTTTTCCACGGGTCTTTACTTCTTTAGCACAGGCAACATTACTCACTTCTATTCACTCCAACATATAGTTACCTAGTATATTTTAATGAGAAAAAAAGAGAATTGTTTCACTCTTTATTTGATTAATGAAAGAAACTAAATATAAATTTGTTCTAGGTACATTAGACTGTCTACATTGCAACAGTTAGATGAATCTGTATGTGATTTTGCCAAAGAAAAAAAGAAAAAGAAAACACCATTTTTCTTTAGGTAGAATTCACTTAAATCTTTTCAGGGCTTATCCTTTCATTCTAAATGTCTGTAAATAATTTGCTGTGTTCTTACTTTCACCTACTTTACATTTTACTGCGGGGAAACAGACGTGTAGATTGTAACTTCCTGATGGCAAAAATAGTGTCTTTTTTTGTTTATATTTTTCCATAAGTTGAGGCTGACAAAAAGCTAGCAATAATGTACAATTATTAAATGAATGAATAAAATACCAAACGTAGAACAATTAAATTGAAATGACCAAATAGTCAAGGAATAAATAATTTCAATTCAAAAACAACTTTAGATATGAGAGGTGTATTGGGGAAACTCCTTGACTCATTTAGAAGGCTTGTATCATTTCAATCACAAAACCCAAAAAAGAAGAAAATATATTGACAAATCACACACTCATTTAGATGTAAAAAACCATATTAACAAATAACAAATTAAAACTAATTACAAATAAATGAATATTAATTTTGTATGATAAATTCAAGGATATAACTAGATATTCAATAAGTATAGTTTGGAACATAAACAGAAAAAATAAAAATTATATCATTAATAATTTATTATAATATTTGATAAAATTTAATATATATTCACAATTTTACAAACACAGCAAATGAAGAATAGCAGAATCTTTCTTAATCATGTAAAACATACCTAAAAATATAGTAAGCATTATATTTCATAGTGGAATATAGAAAGCTTTCCTTTTAAGATCAGGAACAAGACAAAAATATTCACTCTCGTGACTTTTATTCAAAATTGTACTGGAGTACCTATTCATTAAAAAAAATATAGATTTAACCTAGCTGTATAAATATTGATAGAAAGAAATGCAACTGACTTTACTCCAGACCAGATGATTTTCTATTCAGAATCATCAGTGTTCACAGGTAGATTATTGAAATTAGTAACAGAATTTACAATACTTGCTAGTTACAAAATAAATTAAAACATTAAATTGAATCACCACTTCTGGTCGTGGTGCACTAAGACTCTCTCAGATAAACTCCAAAGCAGAAAACAATATAAAATCTGCACATAATACTGAAAACAACTATTTGAACAGAAGCAGAAAGACTCTGGAAGTATGTTTCCTTGAAGGATCAAATATAGTATCTAGATAGCCAGATACAATTTCCATAACTTTCAGCATAGATTTAAGTATAGTCTACAAAATATACATGCTGGTGAGAGGAAGGAAATCTTAGAAATGAACATAGTTTTTCTGGACTAAGGAAACTGAAAACTGAAGCCAGGAGCTACAAATATAGAAATGGAATAATGAATGGGAAAGAGCCAAAGACAGGAGTGCCCAAACTCTTTCTACCCATATCTGTGACTGACACTTAAAGCCCCTGTGTGGAACAGATTCAAGGAAGTTTGACTGAAGAAAAAGAGACCTGAAATGATCAGACCAGACTTGCTTCCCAAGAAACAAAACTTAAAGATCAAGTACAGCCAAGAAAAACACCTACACACACACACACACACACACACACACACAAAGGAAATGTCCAGACATGGTGGCTCATGCCTGTAATGCCAGCACTTGGCTAGGGTGAGGTGGGCACATAGCTTGAATCCGGAAGTCTGAGATCAGCTTGGGCAACATGACAAAATTCAGTCTCCACAAAAAATACTAAAATTAGCAGGGCATGAAGGCATGCACCTGCAGTCCCAGCTACTCGGGAGCCTGAGGTGGGAGTATCACCTGAGCCCAGGGAGGCCGAGGATGCAGTGAGCTATGACCTGGGCATCACAGTAAGACCCTGTCTCAAAAGCAAAGCAAAGCAAAGCAAAGCGGAGAGGAGTGGAGAGGAGAGGAGAGGAGAGGAGAGGAGAGGAGAGGAAAGGAAAGGAAAGGAAGTAATAATCTTCAGAGGAAAAAGACAGAATCAAAAATACACCTAATTATTGATAGACAGCTAGCTAGATTAACAAAGGCAGAAAGAGAAAAGGTCCAAATAAGTGTGATTAGAAATGACAAAGGTGACATTACAACTGATAATACAGAAGTTCCTCAGAGACTATTATGAACATCTCTGTTCACACAAACTAGAAGATGTAGAAGAAACGGCTAGATTCCTGGAAACTCACAGCCTCCCAAGACTGAATCAAGTAGAAATCAAAACCCTAACAGACCAATATGGAGTTCTGAAATCGAATTGGTAATTTAATAAACTACTCGCCAAAAAGGGCTCTAGACCAGATAGATTCATAGCCAAATTCTACCTGATGTACAAAGAAGATCTGGTACCAATTCTAATGAAACTATTTCAAAAGATTGAGAAGGAGGGACTCCTCCGCAACTCATTCTATGAAGCCAGCATCACTTTAATACCCAAATCTGGCAAAGACACAACAAAAAAAGAAACTACAGGCCAATATTCCTGATGAACACAGATGCAAAAATCTTGAATAAAGTACTATCAAAACAAAACCAGCAGAACATGAAACAGTTAAATCACCATGATCAAGTAGCCTTTATTCCTGTGATGCAGGGCTGGTTCAGCATACACAAATCAATAAACGAGATTTACCACATAAACAGAATTAAAAACAAAACCCATATTATCATCTCAGTGGATGAATAAAAAACTTTCTATAAAACCTAACAACTCTCCATGGTAAAAAAAAAAAAAAACCTTCTAGAAACTAGGCACTAGAAACTAGGCACTGAAAGAACATACCTCAAACTAGTAAGAGCCATCTGTGACAAACCCACAATTAACATCATGCTGAATAAGCAAAAGTTGAAAGCATTCCCACCAAGAAGTGGAACAAGACAAGGATGCCAACTATCACCACTCCCATTCAACATAGTACTGTAAGTTCTATCCAGAACTGTCAGGTAAGAGAAAAAAATAAAAGGCATCAAAATAGGAAAATAAAAAATCAAATTTTCTGTCTTCACTAATGATATTATTCTATACCTGGAGAACCCTAAATACTCTGCCAAAAGGTTCCTATAGCTGATAAACTACTTCAGTAAAGTTTCAGAATACAAAATCAATTTACAAAAATTAGTAGCATTGCTATGTGTAAATAAAATCCCAGTGGAGAGCCAAATCAAGAATGCAATCCCACTTATAATAGCCGGAAAAATATATATATACCTAGGAATACATATAACCAAGGAGGTGAAAGATTTGTACAAGGAGAACTACAAAGCATTGCTGAAAGAAATTATAGATGATACAAGCAAATGGAAAAATATTCTATGCTCATGAATTGGAAGAATCAATTTCATTAAAATTGCCATAACATCCAAAGATATAGACAGGTTCAGTGTGATTCCTATCAAATTCCCAATGCCATTTTTCACTGAACTAAAAAAAAAAACTATTCTAAAATTTATATGGAACTAAAAATGGGCCCAAATACCCCAAGCAATCCTAAGCAACAAGAACAAAGCCTGAGGCATCACTTTATCCTTATTGAAACTATGCTACAAGTCTACAGTAACCAAAACAGCATGGTACTGATACAAAAACAGACCCATAGACCATTGGAAGAGATTAGAGAACCCAGAAATAAAGCTGAACATCTACAGCCATCTGATATTCTACAAAGTTGACAGTAACAAGCAATGGGGAAAGAACTACCTATTTAACGAATGATACTGAGATAATTGGATAGCTGTGTACACAAGAATAATACCAGACCCCTACCTTTCACTATATATAAAAATTAACTCAAGATAAAATAGACTTAAATGAAAGGCCTAAAACTATAAAAATTTTAGAAGAAAAACCAAAGAAATACCATTCTGAACATCAGCCATAGCAAATAATTTATGACTAAGTAACGAAAAACAATGGTAATAGAAACAAAAGTTGACAAACGAGATCTAATTAAACTAAAGAGCTTCTACATAGCAAAAGAAACTGTTAATAGAGTAAACAGCCTACAGAATGGGAGAAAATAATTGCAAACTATGCATCTGACAAAGGTCTAATATCCAGAATCTATAAGAAACTTAATTCAACAAGCAAAAAACTACTCCCCTCGTTAGAAAAATGGGAAAAGGACAGGAACAGACACTTCTCAAAAGAAGGCATACATGCATCCAAAAATATGTAAATTACAAAAATATGTAAAAAAAAAAGAAAGCCCAATATCACTAATCATCTGAGAAATGCAAATCAAAACCACAATGAGATACCATCTCACAGCAGTCAGAATAGCTATTATTAAAAAGTCAAAAAATAACAGGTGCTGGAAAGGCTGCAGAGAAAAGGGAATGCTTATTCACTTGGTGAGAATGTAAGTTAGTTCAACCATTGTGGAAAGCAGTTGGGAGATTTCTCAGAGAACTTAAAACAGAACTACCATTTGACCCAGCAATCCTATTACCAGGTATATACTCAAAGGAAAATAAATCATTCTACCATAAAGATGAATGCATGCATATGTTCATAACAGTATTATTCACAATAGCAAAGACATGGAATCAACCTAGTTATCCGTCAACAGTGGATTGGTTAAAAAAAAAAGTGGCACATATATAGCATGGAATACTATGCAGCCATAAAAAAGCACACCCGCATGGCACATGTATACATATGTAACTAACTTGCACATTGTGCACATGTACCCTAAAACTTAAAGTATAATAATAATAAAATAAAATAAATAAAAATAAAAATAAACACTGAGGGGGAAAAAAACCCACAAAATCCTGTTCTTTGCAGCAACATGGATGCAATTTGAGGCCATTATTCAAACGAATTAACACAGAAACAGAAATCTAAGTACCACGTGTTCTCAGTTATGTGTGGCAGCTAAACATTAAGTACACATGGGCATAAAGATGAGAACAATAGTCACTAGTAATTACTAAAGTGGGGAGTGTATACTGGGGACAAGGTTTGAAAAACTACCTGTTGAGTACTGTCCTCACTACCTGGGTGATGGTATCCTTCATATCCCAAACCTTAGGAACACGTAATTTACTCATATAAAAAACCTGCACGTGTTCCCCCTGAAGCTAACAGAAAAGTAGGAAAAAAAAAAAAGAATCCCTTGAGCCTGGGAAGTGGAGGTTGCAGTGAGCCCTGATCACACGACTGCACTCCAGCCTGGAGTGAGCTCATACCTCAAAAACAAAACAAAACAAAATGAGAAATAAAAAAACACTGGAAGTCTGAGAAGAGAAGTAGAAACAGTAAGAAAAATCAAATACACATTCTTAAAATGATAAATACATAGAATAAAACACAGAAATTCATCATGACTTTGTGGTATGACAATACTACTAAGACAATGCACAAAGAGGCACAAATCATAAGAAAAAAAGATAAATTGGAATTAATTTTTAAAATTTGTGATCCAAAAAGCACTATTAAAACAATAAAAATGTAAGCCACAAACTGGGAGAAAATATTTGCAATACAAAATACTTGACAAAAGGCCTGAATTCAAAATATATATAGAACACTTCCTACTAAATAGCAGAGGGATAAATCACCCACTGGGATAAGAGACACAATATTTAAAAAGATAATTCAGAAATTAGTATATGTATAATTCAGCCAATAAATACATGTGAAGATGTTTAACGTTGCTAGACATCAGATAAATCAAAATTAAAACCATGAGATAGTTGTACATACTCATTAGAATGTCTAGGAGTTAAAATGATTGGCAATATCTAAGGCAGAAGTGGAACAATTAGAATTTTATACATTGCTAGGGAAAAAATTAAATGATAACCAGTTTGAAAAACAGCTTAGCAGCTTATAATAAAGATTAACATCTACTTTATGCTCAGACCACATATAATTCAGAAATGTTACTCTCAGGTGTTGATCCAAGAAAAATGAAGATATATATCCATGCAAAGACTTGCATAGCAATGTGTATAATAATTTTAATCATTATTGTCCACAAATGGAAACAATGCAAGTGTCCATCAGCAGGTAAAATGTTAAACAAATTGCAGTACTCAAAAAATGATATTCGTCAATAAAATGAATGAATTACAGATGACCAAAACAACCTTAAAACATTCTAAAATATTATATGGAGTGAAATAAATCAGACACAAAAGACTATTAGTTGTATAATTCCAATTAAGTGAGTTTCTAGGACAGACTAAATTAGTCTATAGCAATAGAAATCATAATAGAAGCTGATCTGGTAAGGAGTTTTCTGTGTAGAGTTAACTGCAATGGATCTAGAACGAACTTTGGGGGAAATTAAATATTCTAAAACTCGACTGGGATTGTAACTAAAAAGGGGCAGAATTCATTTAACTGCTCACCTAAAGTGAATGCATATTTTGTATGTAAATTCTATCTTAATAAAGTTTATTAGAATCTAACTCAGATTTCATAGTTAAAACTTAATGTAATTCACTAGATTAATAAAATAAGAAGGGAAAACCATATAATCCTTTCAATAGACATAGAAAAATCATTTGACTAATTCCAGCATCTTTCTTGGTAAGTCTCAACTTAGGTATCCACAATGGAGAGAATTTTAAATTTTAAAACAATAAGAAAAAAGAAACATTGACAAAATAATTGAAGTAAACTTCAACCTGATAAAGGGCATCTACTAAACAAAACAAAACAAAACAAATCCCCCACAAGGAAAATCCTGCAGCACCAAAAACATACTTAATGGGGAAATACCAAATGCTTTTCTTCTATGATTGGGAACAGTATAGCTGGGGTGGGGCCATAAAATGAGAAAAGAGAATTAAAAATACAAAATTTGTGAGCGTGTTTACCTCTTGTTACACTTAGGTAAGGCTACTAGTGGACTTCCAAGATAAATGTCTGTTCTGTTAAAAAAATTTGTGGCTACATGAGTGCTTTTTGAATTGTTACTCTTTACATGTTACACACATTTTGGATATCCTTATGGGGATACCCTCTGTCCTAGTAAAATATTTCAATGCCAGGACATTTTAATTGCAAAGTGATCATACTTATCTTAATTATATAATATTATAGAAGTATTATATATAATTATATGATACTTAATAAGATAGCATATCACATAGCGCTAAAAAATCATAAAGTTTGAGTAATGTGAGATTAATAGGGTTTGTAATAGAAAATTTTTAATGAAATCTTAAAAGAATAATATGAAAGGTATAGAGAGATAGGTAGATAGACAGATAGAGAGAACAGTAATCCAGACACAATATAAATTATTATCAGCTAGGTATATATAAAATGTGTGTGCATGTGTATACACAAATACATAAAATTTGTTCTAAGTGTGTTAAAGACAGGAGACTTAAGAATAATTGAGAAAGTTGGGTCCAGATAGGTGGAAAAAACTCAACATTTGTTAAAAATTTGAAGCTTTCAGTAAGCATGGGGAAATTTCGAACAAAGGGGTATAATGGAAAAAGCTATTGTCTTTTAGCTACCACCCAATAGAAAATAAGATTAATATGAAATGCCTTTAATGCAGCTTAAATGAACAGTTAATCTGTTTGTAAAATTACCTGCAATCTTAGATAATTAAAAATTATTATAAATACAATATGGTACCTGTATTAGTCTTTTCTCCTGCTGCTAATAAAGACATACCGGAGACTGGGCAATTTATAAAGGAAAAGAGGTTTAATGGCCTCACAGTTCCACATGGCTGAGGAGGCCTCACAATCGTGGTAGAAGGCAAAGGAGAAACAAAGGCACATCTTACATGGAGGCAGGCAAGACAGCATGTGCAGGGGAACCACCCTTTTATAAAACCATCAGATCTCGTGAGACTCTTTCACTCTCACAAGACCAGCATGGGAAAAAAACCCACCCCCATGATAGAACCACCTCCCTTCAGGTTCCTCTTATGACACGTGGGGATTATGGGAGCTACAATTCAAGATGAGATTTTGGTAGGAGCACAGTCAAATCACATCAGTACCTAATAAGAGTTGAGGATACTTTCAATCTAAGGATTAATACAAATAATATTTGAGTTGATTTTAATAAATTACTATCCCAAGTACCATTATGATAGTTAATCTTAATAAAACAAATAATTGTATGCATAGAAGCACATTCACACACATACACACATTAATGATGACCGAATTAAAAACCAAATACTTTATTTATTTGCCATGCTAAACATTGTCACATAAATATGTTTTTCTGATTTTTAATGTTTGCCTTACTAAGTTCCAAATGGGTAAAAATAATAGCTCAGGAAAAGCCAATTATAAAAATGTCCCCAGTCTAGTCAGGCAAAGCAAGTGACTTTAAACTAGTTAGAAATAGTTGTCCCTTTTTCAATAGGGCACAGCATATAGATTGGTAAGTACAACAAAGTTGAATTTTAGCTTATAGTTGTCGCTTTTTCAATAGGGCACATCATATAGATTGGTAAGTACAACAAAGTTGAATTTTAGCTTCCACATACAATCTTAGTTGGAAAATTTTGTGCATTGAAATTGCACGATCATATATTGTCTGTAGTTGCCTATCTAATAATCCTCTTGGTGAGTCACAATGCGCAAGAGCATAGAAAAAGATCTAGAAGTCTTAAGCAAACATACTGATATCCTTGTCTATACCAATTATTCCCCAAACTTACGTTTGTAGAATATAGTAGGTACTCAATATGTTTATTAAATAACAGATATAAAATAAACATTTCTTCTGTCACAACAATTTACATACTATGAAGATGGTATTCTAAGAAGCTTTCCTTAGCTCTTACCTACATTAAATGTCCTACATACTTTCTACTACAAAAGGATTTCAGACATTTCAAGGAGAAAATTATTTTCACAATGGTGAAAGTGATCAGCAATTTAACTTCCAGATAAGTAGAGAATGATTATACACTTTAAAACAGAAAAAAAATGATGATATTGTGTGATAATTGGCTTATATGTCTTTTGTGCATTTTTGTAAGACTAGAATTGCAAATGCTCAATGCTCATTTAAAACAGCAGCAGCAGAACTAAAAATACAAATAATTCGTATTTTTGTACAGGGCTATCAAAATTTTCATTTTTCTCCTTCATCAGTTTCACAAAAATTAAATAATAGAATGCCAGGAGATCTTAAAAATAATTTGAATTTATACCACACAACAAGGAATCGTATTTTTAGTAAAACTTGATTTTAGTTAGTATTTTCACAACAGAATAAAGTGTTTTTAATTGCTCCCCTCTACTTTTTTTGTGTACTCTTAAACTTGCAATGTCTTTGTCAAGTTGTTTGTCTGTTTGTTTATTTGTTTTGTTTGTTTTTGAGACAGAGTTTCGCTCTCATTGCCCAGGCTGGAGTGCAGTGGTGCAATCTCAGCTCACTGCAATCTCTGCCACCTGGATTCAAGCAATTCTCCTGCCTCAACCTCCTGAGTAGCTGGGATTACAGGTGTCTGCCAACACACCCAGCTCATTTTTTTATGTTTTTAGTAGAGAGAGGGTTTCACCATGTTTGCTAAGCTGGTCTCAAACTCCTGATCTCAGGTGATCCACCCTCCTGGGCCTCCCAAAGTTCTGAGATTACAGGCGTGAGCCACCACACCTGGCCTTTGTCAAGTTTTAATATTGGGCTCTGGTGGTCTGTTTTCTGAAAAACATTATGTACAATTGGTAAAACTTCTTCCTTTAAATGTTTAGTAGACTTAATCAGTGAAAGCATCTGGGCCCGGAATTTTCTGTGTGGAAAGCATTTTGATAATTAATTCAAATTGCTATACATATGGAACTATTCTGGTTTTCTATTTCATCTTGTGTCAGCTTTGGTAAATTGTATTTTTAAGATATATGTACATTATATCCAGTTTTTAAATTTATTACCAGTAAGGCTTACCTTATTACTATTTACTATCTATGTGATGTGCAGTGATATAGCTTTATAATTTTAAAATTAAATTTTAGATCATTACATAGGATCAAGTGGAAAGAAATTTGATTAATTCAATTATTTCAGCTTCTAAGTATTTTCATTCCAAACAGACAATGAAAAAAATGGTGTAAATTTGCCATATGTATAAAATTTTACATTTTATTTATTTTATGAGTGATAAAATATTTGACATAAATTATTTCTAAATTATTATATTTAAGATCACAGTTCATTTAACCTAAAGGCAAACTATACTCTTTTTATTGATAACATGTTTCCTGGTGTCCCATATGTAACATTTTTTCACCTTTCATTGCTTTAAATTACATTAAATATAATGATTTCAATTAAAAATAAAAATTTCCAGCAGCCAGTTGGAACTGATAACTGGTGATGATAATGTGTAGATATGTAAGCAATGCCAGTATGATAAGCCAATATTTACTCATTTTAAATTGACTTAGTAATCAGAAATCACAAGTTATTCTTTAACAACAAAGCAAAACAAAAAACAAGTAAAAACCTCATTTATGGTGTATCCTATTCATTTTATGATAACTCGGTTAATACCCTTGTTAACTATATATTACCTTAACAGAAGAGATAGAGACAGACAGAGAGCTTTAGCAGAATTCAAGAAAACATTATTAAATTATTTTTTAAAACAACAACAAAAAAGATACATAAGATATTAGTATCCTTCATTTCTAACACAAGATGATCCACAAAGCTTTATGAATAGTTAATTTTTTTAAGGCCTGTTAATAACTTGAACCGTTCAGGTTTAGAAACGAATTTTCTTATAGAAAAGATGATAAATTTTGTAGTTGTTGTTTCTCATAGAAGATACTCAATTTTGAAACAAGAATGAATTTAAAACTTAATACCTAATTCACACTTAGAACAACAGCAAAAAAAAATCTGAAAAATCATTCTTCTGATGTTCATGTCATCTCCTAATCATACAAAATTACCTCTTTCCAAGTACTTCTGGGAAGATTAATATGACATCCAAAACAAAGTACATGAAATGCATCCAAGAAACAAGCTACATTTATTCAGTATAAGGGGCAGTGCCAAATTTGACAGAGGGCTGGCACTTAATACCTGCCATTAGTAATTTTAGTATGAAACAGGTTTCGTCTCTAGTGCTTTTATACTTCTGAATAAATGTAGAACTGAATCATTCAATGCTGAAACATTTTTTCTAATACCATGGGCATCTTCTGTCATTGAACTCAGTCAATGACATTGAACATTGTCATGTTAGGATAGGCCCATTCTTCTAATTTTTTGTGTGTGAAAAGACTTTTTGGGGGGCATATGTTGAGTTCTGTCTTAAGTTTTTTTCTGCTTTCCTTTGCATTTCATTTAAACTGTAGATTGAATGATGGTTTTTGAATTTAGAGTAAATCTTCATTTAATTTCTCTGATAAAAACACATGCTGATCATCCTGCAGTAGGCAAGAACAAGATTAACTTCCAATGTAGTATTAAAAAGTTCTTATTTCTTTGTGTTTTCTCCAATGTTTCTTAAGATTGGTCACCTACCAGAAAATTAATAGAAGGCCATCCAAGAGAATTATCCAAGAAGTGCGTAAGTTTTATTTTTCACTGCAAAATAAAATTCAGTTAGAAATGTGAGCTTTTATTTCATTTTATATTTTTAGAAAATCTCTTAAAAATCTGAAAAACCAATCTTCACTATCATCATGAATTAAATCTAATGTTATGCAAACCCTTAGATAAAATCCTATGTAATATTCACTAATAATCACTCTAAAAATAGCATTACACATGAATTGTGAATAATGTAGAGATGACTTTTTCAATCATCTCTATACTAGAAAAGTATTTAATCTTAGGGACACTAAATGGAATAAGCCACCCTTTTTTATTCCCTGTGGATTGAGTGTTTCTGGGGACAAAAAGAAAAATGTACCTCTTCCCATGTATCTATTAATAAAACAGGGTTATTCCTTAGGTTTGATGGTGAAAATATTTCATTTATTGGTTACTTTGCATACATCTGTTGAGCAATTTTTGATGTTATATCCTAGGCTAGACACTGAAGATAAATGAAACACTGAAACAACTTTTCCACACTTGCTATACTATTGAAAATAATCTCAGTTGCAAGTCATAGAAATTATAAATCAAATGGCATAAACAATAATGGATATATTATCTCAGGAAACAAGAAATCAAAATGTCAGGCAGATTAAAATGTTGGTTAATTTATGGCCATTGTCAGGATCAAAGGCTCATGTTTCTTTTATCTTTTTTGTTTGTCAGCCTCAGCATGTAGACCTGTTCATCGTGATCACACATATAGCGCCAACAATATCTGATGAATGAAGAGGGGATGTTTCTTCTTGACTACTTTTATACAAATGGAAACCTCCAACCTTAGTAGATTCCAACTACTTTATCACTGGTCAGTATTAATCACATGTCCTTTCCTAAACTAATTAGTGTCCATGACATTCGGTTTGCCATGAATAATTTAAACTACTATAACAACCTCCCTTTTGATCTGAAGATACTATGATGTCTTCTTAACACATGGCCATTTAATGGAGATTTCCACATCAAGCAAATTAGATATGCTGTCCAGAAAGTTTCTCAGGCACACATGTTTCTTGACACACAGTTTTTCCTTTTCTTTTCTTCAACTTCTCACACTCAAGCACTGTCTATATTCTGAACTTCTTTTCAGCCTTCAAGAGTCAACTTTAGGTTAAAAACTAGGAATAGACATAACTATCTTTTACCGTCTAAAGCAAAACACAAAAAAATAAATAATGATAGGGCTGTGCATTATTTCATTCTGATTGTAGTAAGAGTTGTTGGATATTTCAGAAAAATTTTTTGCTGATGTAAATGTTGCTCATAATTTTTGTCACTAACACAATACACCTGCATTAGTTTAGATTTGTAGCAGACACATACAGAGTGTCTCTGCTTTGTTATGTCTTCCAGCACAGTCGTGCTTTAGTATTCCACATTGAAATATCATTTTATTATAGATTATGGGTTTTTTTTAAAAAAAATGGCCGATCTGTCATAAACTGCTTACTTTCTGTCCCACCAGAACATAAAATCATGAGTGTATAGAAGCAATCAATTATTATGAGAACACAGTAGAAATGAGACTGAACTTGAGTAGTTCCAGAGGACAGGAGAAAGTTGTACATAGCTCAGACTCCACTGTGTTACCACCTTGCTTTCAACTCACACTGATGGATTTGTGAAGAGTTCCCTATGACAGGTTGATGGACTAAGGAAAAACATCAGATGTGATTTATTGATGGTTATACATAATATGCTGTGACAGTACATGTTTCATATGATCAGGAAGGACAGCAGTGAAGGAACATTATAAAGGTAGAAAAATGTGAAGTGATATATTTAACTGTCCACTGTTACTGTAGGGATGGTTAAATAAAAGTATTGTGGGAGATAATGTGGTGATTCCTCAAGGATCTGGAACTAGAAATACCATTTGACCCAGCCATCACATTATTGGGTATATACCCAAAGGAGTATAAATCATATTGCTATAAAGACACATGCACACGTATGTTTATTGCGGCACTATTGACAATAGCAAAGACTTGGAACTAACCCAAATGTCCATCAGTGATAGACTGGATTAAGAAAATGTGGCACAAATATACCATGGAATACTATGCAGCCATAAAAAAGGATGAGTTCATGTCCTTTGCGGGGACATGGATGAAGCTGGAAACCATCATTCTCAGCAAACTATCACAAGGACAGAAAACCAAACACCACATATTCTCACTCACAGGTGGGAATTGAGCAATGGGAACACTTGGACACAGGAAGGGGAACATCATGCCCCAGGGCCTGTCGTGGGGTCGGGGGAGGGGGGAGGGATAGCATTAGGAGATATACCTAATGTAAATGATGAGTTAATGGGTGCAGCACACCAACATGGCACATGTATACATATGTAACAAACCTGCACATTGTGCACATGTACCCTAGAACTTAAAGTATAATAATAATAATAAAAGTATAATACATTGCTTTATGGTAGTGTTTAATGTTGTTTTTTTTTTTCATTTAGTCAGAGAAAAATATGTTTGGAACATTAAGACTAGCAAGACTAAAGTAGGGCCATGTAGGCAGATCTCTCAAAATGGGCTTAGCTTGTGAATATATTTATTTCTCCTGTAAATATTCACCAGAGAATATTCACTGCAGAGGAGGTTTTCCATAATCAGGCACAGTTTATACATGACTACTTTTTTACCAGTCATATAATATCCACTTCACGGGAGATCAATGGACTGAAGTGGAACATATCATGGTGGTAGGAATGTTGGTTATGGAAGAGGTTAACAACATAGAATTCCCCTCATCAGTGACAAGAATTCCCCTCATCAGTGGCAATAATTCCCCTCACTGAGGAATTCCACATAGAATCCCCCTCATTATATTCTGTTATAAGCAGACACCAATGCTGAGCTCCCCATGGCACCAAAAGTAAGGAATCTTCCAGTCAGCTGATGGCAGGTTGAAATCACTGGGTCCTTTTCATTATGAACCGGGAAGTAATTTGTTCTAGTTGAAGAAGATAATTAATCTAGATATGCATTTGTAATAGTAATTAGTAATAGCCAATAATAACACTTCTACCTTGATGATGGTTGTCTCACACAATATTTGCACTAAATATCTTTCTTGGGAAGTCCCTTCCAAGAAGACTGAAGCCTGATACCTCTATGATTTTACTTTCAAGAGTAATAAAAGTATATATGTTTTTCATTTCATTGGTAGAAGTATATCTTACTATATATTTAGTCCTTTCTTTTTACCACTCTAAGATACTTTAATTAGTTTAAGCTTAAAGTTATAAGAATGAAAAAGGCAACACAAGTGGGTTATTGGAAGTGATGGTGAGAAGTATCAATACCACTTTTATCTCTTGGTTTATAGTTTCTTGACTCTAGGAATTAGAGATGCAGCACCATATATTTGTCATTGTTTCAAGGGACATCATATATCCTGGAATAGAGTGTTCCACCTCATCAGGATGCTCTTCCCGAGCTGGCACATTTTTGGGCCTTTAATAGGCCATTCTATTATTTTATCACACTGTATTGTATCACGCTGACAACTTCTAGTTGGTGCTCTGCATAGTAAAACCTCTTTATGTTGTGGTTATATGACCATTATTCCATATCTTTGCAGTAAAATGGTCCCTTTATAGAGGCAACATTATATGGGAATTTCATGTAAGTAAATCTAGCATTCTTTAAGTACCGAGATAATGGTGCCGGCAGCAGTTT
Source organism: Pongo pygmaeus (assembly GCF_028885625.2). NCBI lineage: Eukaryota > Metazoa > Chordata > Mammalia > Primates > Hominidae > Pongo > Pongo pygmaeus. The sequence continues at coordinate 25,299,569 of NC_072388.2, read as the reverse complement.
TATATACTAGGAAGACAACCTACATTCAGAGTTAGGGTATATTCTAGTAAGGCTGAATTACAATTCTCTCCAGGGTAGACAGAGGCTTATGTAATTAATTTGTCTACAAGTAGCCAACTGGTCATCCATAATAAATGGTACAATATTGAGGGGTGGATTTGGTTCTCCTCTGATGACAGGTTATATATCACCAAAGACAGTATCTCAATCAGCTTTAATAAGAGGCCTAGGCCACTAGGTATATGCATAGCCTCCATCCACCATTGCCACTCAACTCATGGATTTACTGTGCAAATATTATAATGACTAAGAAGACAGACTACCTTCTGTCCAGCTGACAAGTCATTTTGTCTAAATGATAATTGTGTGCCTTTTCTGGAATGGATGCTTCATGATGAGGATTAGAAAATATATACATAAAAAAAAACTACGACCTTTCGTTTGCATTTTTTGGTCATCCTAAAAACTTTATAGTGGATGTTGTGATGTATTGCTCAGGTACCCTTTTGAGGACTAAGGCTTTTTTCCTATCCTTTGAGCATTTCCATGGCTGGAGGCTCTCAGCTGAGTCACTTTCTAGGAGTTGCTCTCAGCAAAAGTGTACAAACTTTCCCAAGGTCATTGTCTATCCTTGAAGGCGGTATTCAATGGCTGGTTAATGCAGAGGTATAAACTTTGGTGTATGTTAGGAAAACTCCAGATATTCCCAAAGACCTTTGTTGAGATAGACTTTTGTTGAGAAATTGTCACAGTTCAATTTCTCTTTTATTCAATGCTACTACCTTCATCCCCAACATATGCCCCTGAGGGCACTACCCAATTAATTTAGTGAAAGAAAAACTCAGTCTGAGTCTCTGAAAGACAACATAAGACAGTTGGTGCCAGGAGTGACGTGAAGAAACAGACATGAAAATTGGATTTTGGTGCTATGTGACCAGCTAGCAAGCCCTGGAAATGAATGGAATTTAAAGAGTTATGAGAATACAGTAGTCATGCAAGTTTTAAAAATTTTTCATTGGTAATGAATTGAAATGGGATACCAGGGAAGGAAAGGTACTGGTAGGGGCAATATCCAAGCATTTGAAAGGCTTAGATAAGTAAAAATCATGGAATCTATGGATTTGAATGGCTCTCTGGGTGCTTCTAACACATCGTAGAAAGTTGATAAAAACTGAAAGTGATTACTTACACATTAAAGGCTTAGTTTGAAAGCTCAAAGGTTTTTTTGGCAACATGCAAATAGCCTCTCATCTTCAGCAGCCAGAGGGCAGGAAAAGATAAGGATTTGACCTAGGAATTATCTGTGACATTATCTAGAAGAATAGCTACTGCAGAAGTGTGAATTCTCAATCTCATTAAGTATGCTCTACCAAGTTCAGGTTGTTGATAGGGAGGGAGAGGGGTATTGAGAAATGAAGTATCCAGGTTAATACTTTCAAAAATCCTGAATCTTGGGATTCTTCTGAACCTGGGAGTGCTCAAAATGGCCCACTACTTCCTGTTATTAATGGTGAGTGCAGTCTCTTGCTTGAAGAAGAAATAGAGACCTCTGATTTGCAAGAAAGCATGTTCTCTTCCCAAAAACTACCGTCACCATTTCTCTGGGCTATGAGGCCAATAAGTACAGTTAAGCTACCACATAACCTGATCAGGTAAGGGCTGGACCTACTAAGACAGGAAAGGAAATATAACTGAAGAAAGCTGCAAGATGCATCCATCATATACTGGCAGGATCCTAGGGAATGCATATGGCCTGAAGTGTCAGGATGCTGGATCAACAGTAGTAAAACTTAAAGTTGGATACTGGAAAGCTTATAGTTATGGGACACTCCCTCATGGTACAAATGTATCACCTTAGCAAGACCTCCAGCATGTGATAATAACACCCTTTTAGGATAGTTCCCGGAAGTTGGAGAAAGTGATTGCTCACAGTTAATAAACAGAAATGCCAGAATTTCCACAAAAGGCAGTGAAATAAGAGATTAAAAGCCTCAGAAAAATGGACATGCTTGAGTAGATATGCCACCTAAGGTCAGATAACCCACCAACTGACTAAGCTCTACAGGTGTGGTGGGGGTGCTGGGGAGAGTCAGGAGACACTTTCTTTTTTAACCAAAACAATAAGTAACATTCAAGGGAAAGGGGCACCACCACTTCTGAGAATCTCACTGGGGATTCAGTGGTGTAAGACATAGTAAGAGATGCTGTTTCAAAACAGGGATCCCTTATAGCAACAGGAATGATAGAAATCCTGAGTAAGAGAGGCCAGATGGCAGAGCTTTAGTGTGTGGAGGTCAAAGTGGCAGACAAAGAAACCTGACTCTTTGACAGCTACAGAAATAATAAGTTACTATGTTCCTATGCACAAATTAATGGGCTTCCGTTATAAAAACTGCACAATCTAAACTTGGGGGTCAGGAAGGATAGAAAGCCAGTTTGTTGAAGGCAGCTGCCCCTAGAAATATCACGGTGTTTCTCTCAGGTTTTGACTTGAGCCAGTTTCACAGTTGAAACCCATTTACCACAGGAAAGACAGAGTTTATATAAAGAAAGACCCTGCAATACCACATAAATTGAAAAGAATAATGAATTTATCACTCTTTCCCCAAAGAGACCTATAGCCAATAACTCAGATACACTGGACAAAAGTGAATACTCAATAATTGAACAAAGGATCACACTATAATGAGTCACGTTTATTCACTATATTAATGTCATCATGTCAATCAGACCAGATGCTGATATAATATCTTCAAAGTGAGAAAATAAATTATTGCCATTTGTGCATTCCATCACTAGAAAAGAAACCTTTTCAGGTTCTAGACATAGCGTATTTCATATTTGGAAATATTATTCCAACAAATGTATTTGGTATCATAAAAGGCTGCTAGTTAATGAGACACAGGGCAATAAAGTACTCTACAGGATATTGAGTCTGTGCTCCTGGCTTTGCTGTTTGTTTCACAGAACCCCACACACTCTGTGGTGTTAAAGGTATTGATGCTAAGGAAAGGTGCCTCGTGGTATTTATACCCAACACCAATAAAATAATCTGAATGAAGACTCCTAGGTTTCTGGATGAAGCTTATGCTATTTTCAGTCAAAAATTATACATAATTTGAAAAACAGGTTTTGCTAATGAGCCCTGGTATTAATGGAAAGCCTGACGATGAGCACTAAGAGATCATGGAGCAAAATTTTCTATACTTAGCTGAGTTCTCTCAGACCAACCTAAGCATAAGGATGAGCAGGTCTAGCAGCACTGTAAGAGGAATTTTGCAAAAGCAGCAACAGAGAACACAGGCAGATTGCAAAAGAAGGTGGTACAGAGTTCCATTGACAGCCAACACTATTGCATTGGCCTCTCTTTCAGATAATACCTGTAGTCTCATGGGGAATTGGGAGTAGAGCAGTAATTTAGGACCAGAAAACCAAGGCCAAGTTTGAATTAGAGATGGATGGACTTGCATGTGTATGCTAGTCAAAAATGGCCTGCTGAAGTCCTCCAGTGCCACCTGAAATAGCTACCAAAAGCAGAGATAAGTGAACTTCCCCTACATACCAAACCAATGGAAAAGCATTTGGTAAGGCAACTGAGCATCCACTGTATGTTAGAGGAGAGAACCCAAGGTAAGAATATATGAATGGATGGGAAATGTCAAATGGCTTAGCTAATTGATCAGGAGCCTGGAAAGATAAATGTTGAATGATAGGGAACAAAGAATTCTGAGGAAGGTGTACATTGATGGATCTATGAAAACAGGGCACAAGGTACGAAGGGCTTCATATCAGATGAAAACACCTATCCAAGTAACATCTACTTCTAAAAACACATTAAACTAAAAGATAGTCAAAAGCAGTCAGTCCCTGTGATTGTCCACCCCAAGATGGTCACAATGGACTCATAAATGCAGTAGTCATGGAGGCAGGAAGAGAAACCATGTATGAACCCAGCTGTATGGCTTCCCAATTTCCAAAGTTTATGGAGCCCCCGCTGCTGATAAAGTCAGCAATGGAGACTAACTCTGAGCCTCTGATGTACTATCCTTTAGGATCAGTTACCTGATAGCAAGTTTATTACATTGCATACCTTCCATATTGAAAGGGGCAGTGCTTCAACTCGAGTGGAATCAATACATACAATAAGTAGGACAAGCTTTACTGACTGAAAGGCTTCAGACAGAATCATATCTTGCTTGATCCACTCATCCAAGACCCTATGTAACCTAATGCCACATTAGAGCAAAGAAGGTGTGAGATTTGGCATATGACCATAAGACCTTTTAATCCTATTATCTTTCTCACCACTGAGAAGCTGTTGGCCTGAAAGAGTGATGAAACTACCTTTCAAAGGTATGACTGAGACACCAGCTTAGGTACAATAACTTATAAAGAAGGGAAGACATTTTTCAAGACTCCGTATTTATACGGAATTCATGACCATTTTATGCTTCTATCTTCAATAGGTAGACTAAAACATGGGTTTGGTCACCAAGGACAAAAGTAATAATGGCCCCACTCACTTCCAAACTCTGTGGCCTTTTTCTGGGGAATTTGTACTTTCCATCCCCATGATCTGGGCAATATGAGTTTAGAGTTCCTGGTTCCCAGAGACAAAGTTTCCCTGAGGGCAGTAGCAGAAGCCCCACTAAACTTCAAGCTATGCTATCATATGGCCAGTTAGGGCTTCTTAAGTGAAAAGACAGGCAAAGAAGGAAAGGAATCATCAGTCTGGAAGGAATAATTGACCCTGGTCATCAGGAGAAGGTAGGGTTATTATTAGATATAGGGGCTAGAAAGATTGTGTTTGGTACCCACATCTTTATTTGCATATATTTTGGTATCCATTTGGCTGCTTTTGAAAGTAAATGGACAAGTGCAATAGCTATGGCTTGAGAAGGGTGAGTTAACCAGACCTACAAGGGATAAGGTCTTGGTATACACCCAAATAGATGGTAAGTAAAACAATAAGTATCAATTTCAGCCTTGAGACCAGCTGCAGTAGGGGTTGTAGTTCTTCTCACTAATCTTCCTCTTACTTTCCAGGAAAAGAGACCAATAAGAATCATGGCAGAACTGCTCACAGAACTTATGATATCAAATAAGTAGATTAGAGCATTATAAAATCTGAACAATAATAAATGTTTTATGTGGTGCTCAGACCACTCCTTTGGGACTGAAATATTCATTTCCTCATCTTCTGGGAGTGCTGATGGCTAAAAGTTCCCAGTTGAGTCTCTTTATGTATTGGATGTAGTAATTGATTCTGAATATCAAGAGAAAGTTGGGTTACAACTATATAATACAGGCAAGAAGGAATGTGTCTGGAGCCCATGAGATTCTCCAAGGAGTGTTTTAGTTCTCTGATGTCATGTGGTAAATTTAATGTAAAACTGTAATAACTAACACAAGTAAGAATGCTAATGGCCCAGAAAGGACTCTTAATGACTTGGACTCTATAAAAATGAAAATCTGGATTTGGGTCACTTAGTTAACTGCTGAGAAAATGCCCTCCTGGAACTCAGAATCGCCCTCAGTAGCGGAGTACAAGCTCAGAACAAAGAAAGAAGCAGACCACTTCAGATTGTTAAGTAGTCAAAGATTTATTTAGTTGGGAACTTACATATGAGGTGGGATTGGGTGATGACTAGGTAAATCTGTGTGCTTGCAATGCATACGTGTCTAATCTTTTATATCGTGAAAAGAAAAGAGAAAGGGACAAAATTTAAAAAAAAAAGTCACTGATGATCATAAGTCATAGGGTTACTTTCTTAATCTATGTACTTTCTACTTAAAGGGATTGTTTGGGTTTCCCACAATCTGGTCAACATTCCTAAGTGGGGAATGAAGGGTAAGGGAAGGGATGTTCTGGGAAGTAGCAGTTATTTGGTCTTCTGATGACTGCATCCTACAACTCACTTTGTGGTCATGTACCCAGAATACATTTTCACAACACTCTGCCCCTCCCGACTGGCCTTATATTCTTACAAGCCCCTTCTTCCATGAGAGTACCTGGCTTCCCTGAGGGGTTTTATAGGGAGAGTGGATGCGTTATTCACAAACTTGGTGCCACATTGCATGATGAGTCTACAGTAACAATAGAGACACACACAGGAGAAAATGCAAAGCAAAAGAAGTAAGCATATTAACAAGTGTTCCCACCAATTTCCCCAGTCTCTAAACTAATGTGATGATAACTGTTCCTATAATGGGTGGGATCAATTATCTTTGATGCCATGTGATACAACAAGAGGAAGCTAGAGATGGAAAGGTAAAACTCCAGCAGGCACTTGTAAAGGTAGATCGTCTCCTCCAACAATGATTACGATGGAGGATTTGTCCCAAGTGGTCAAAACAGCAGCTGCCTGGGAAGGCTTCCCAGGAGAAGCATATCATACTTGCCTGCTGGGAGAGGTAGGAGTGTCTCCTACATGATTACTCTTCCTGGACTGTTATATGCCAGATCAGGAGCCTGATCACTTCTCCCTTATGCAAAATGCAAGTGGCCTTGTATTAGTGTCTCCTTACCTCAGGCTCAGAATCTAGCAGTGTGACAGGAGTCCAGGTCAGTAAGGTGAAGTCCTCCTTCCACTGTGAGACAAAGTATCCCATCCAGCCTGACAGGGTGTTCCTGTGGTAGTCAGTCTCCACTACAACAGGCTGTCTCCTGGCTGGATGTCCCAAGAGGTATGCATTGCCATAATGCAATTAGTAGAGGCTGACTGAGCCAAGAATATGTCTTCCTTTGTTTGCCATACTATGTTCGCCATTTACCGTTGGCTCATCTATCCTGTCATATGGAGCAATAGGGCCCACTAGGCTTTCATCTATAAGCCTAATAGCTTGTGGCAACATTTTGTCCACCCAGCCAGACATTGAGGTCAGAGTGGTCTGTAGGAGAAAAAAAGAAATCTTCAGAGGTTAACATGACATCATCGATGTAATGTGACCATGCAATGCTGGAGGTAGGGGACGGGAGAAAACAGAGTCAAGTCATGGGCTACTGTTCCATGGCAGATTGCAGAGCTGTGTCTTTCTGGTTTTATTTTGCTTTTTCCACCTCCCAGTGCTACTTGATTTGACTTGATCAGTGAAGCATAGTGTTGAGGACCCTGTTGCATGCTCTGGGAAACCTCCTAGGGCAACGGGTGGGCATTGCCACTGACCCTGCAGACTGGTCTTTGGTGAGTGTGAGGCTCGGAACCCATCCTTAACCTGATATTTGAATAGAAGAGGAAAGGATGCAACAACAGCAGTCAATATGAGCTCATTGGCCTCACAGGGGTTTTAAGCACAAGCCATAGTACCTCTGGTCACCCAGCCTCCCATAGCCCCTACCTAGAGCAAAAAGCCTGGCCTATCTGAGATTCCCCAACACTGATAATCCAGACCTGGCTCCTGTACTCCCACCTCTTTCTTCCAGTGTCTTTCTTGGGTTGTTTCTACTTGCTTCACATCTGTCTCTTTCTTACTTACTGTTTTATTTCTTTAAATGTATGCTTTCATTCCCACGTGTTTTTTGTGTGTGTCTCTATCTCTTGGCCTCTGTGTCCCAAGACAAAGCATCCTTATTATTTCTAGTTTTAATTACCATACATTAATTAGAATTTTATTCTAATGGTGAACTTGCATTCTGTAGATTAACATCATTTTATAACCTCCAGAAATGTATGCTTCCACAAAGTTCAATTTTTCATGTTAATTAACAGACCCAAAAATACAGTATTTAGTGTTTCTACACCATGTAAGATGCCAAAAGTATGTCAAATTAAACTTATGCTCAGCAATTAATGTTTTAGTATTTTATCTTCTTTGGAAACTATGTAGATATTTGATGAATATCCATTATTTAATTTAACTTAGCAAAACTCCAAGGCTGTAAGCTAACAAAGAGATGTGGGAAGCTATTTTTAAGTCGACATATTGTAACGCAAAACAACACTAGCCATCATCAAGTTATTTCCTGTTAACTATTTTTACAGCATGTTTCATGTTAAGCAGTCATTGAGAAAGCAAGAACCTAATGAATTAAATCCATGATTTTGGAGGTTTTGTTTCTGTTTTATTTCTGTTGGATATGTAAAAGCAATGGACACAGCACCTCCACATGCACGTTTGTCCCTTGGTTGAACTCACAGCTCTATGATCTTAAACATCTAATACAGAAAAAAGTTGTTTGTTTCTTCTAATATTAATTCCATCTTGAATTAGTATTAAATATTAAATTATCATTTTGAAACAAGTCTTTCTACTTCAGGGCAAAAATTACTCTTTTTCCTTTAACAAAACACAAGTTTATATCTCATAGCTGAATTCATCAAATACATGTCTTACTTTCCATTGAGTTCCGTATCTTCACTTCTGGTGCTAACTGCGTATCTGTTGTTTCTTGCACTGCCCACAACAGGGGCCACCGACTGCAACTGACTTCTTTACTGCCATAATCTGCTTTTATCCCTCAAATAGGGTGACTACCCTTTGGGGCCTTTTTAGAGCATTCTGTACTCATGCAAAGGTCCACAGGCATCAAACATATGGGTCACTGGTCTCAGCGTGGAGGCAGCTAGCCAATCTGGATTTCCCCTCACAGATTCTCTATTCCCCAGGCCTATTTCTTTGGTGGGCTCCTGGCTAGCTCACCAATTGTTGGGAAAATTCCCTGCTAAACTGAGAACTGCCTTGTCTCAGTTCTCAGTTGAGGGCAAGCTCAGAGCAAATGAAGAGGCAGGCCACTCCAGTGGGTAGGTAGTCAAACATTTATTCAGGGGAAACTTACATAAGAGGCAGTCTTGGGTAGCAGCAAGACAACATAGATCTCCACACTTGCAATGCTTGTCTGTCAGTTTCTTATACCATGTATAAGAAAAGGGGGCTGGGCCCGGTGGCTCACACCTGCAATCCTAGCATTTTGGGAGGCCGAGGGGAGAGGATCACCAGAGGTCAGGAGTTTGAGACAAGCCTGGTCAACATGGTGAAACCCCACCTCTACTAAAAATACAAAAAATTAGCCAGGCATGGTGGCACATGCCTGTAATGCCAGCTCCTTGGGAGGCTGAGGCAGGAATATCATTTGAACACTGGAGGCGGAGGTTGCAGTGAGCTGAGATGGCGCCACTGCACTCCACCTGGGCAACAGAGCAATATTCCATCTCAAAAAAAAGAAAAAAAAGAAAAAAAAAGTCACTGATGGCGTATTAATCTATCTGTTTTCTTCTTTATTTACTTTCTACTTAGAGGAATTGTTTGTTTCTCCTATAACCCAGTAAACATTCCCAAATTTGGTTGGAAGTGGGGAGGTTATTCCAGCAAATAGCAACTATCTTGGTCCTCTGGCCAGTGTATCCTATGATTCATTTCGTGGTCATGTACCAAGAGTACATTTTTATAATACTAGCCGAAGAATCATTACCTGATGTAGTGTTTACTGAGGGCAAAAGGAAAATGCAGCAGAAGACATTATTTTTGGAAGGTCACAGTTGTAAGATGCATGGTTCTGTCACATGTGGGGATTTTGCAGAGATTTGCGCAAACTCACTTTACCTTCATGATAGTATTTTCAGATCTCTCTGAGCTCTGCTTTGAAGAATTAATTTCACAGCTAAATGTGAAGACTTTTCAGATTTACTGCAAGCATCAATTTCTCCAATATTTCCAGATATTGCAACACAATTCTTCAGTGTATAGGTGTTGACTCTGATTTTAAAGACTCAGTATTCAGTAACTTGCCTAAAGTTAATTAATTACAAAATACTAGAGAAGGATTCATGGAAAAATCTGTTTCATGTAAACACTTTTGCCTTTAATTATATTCTGCTATAGAGCGACACGTAAAGCAGATAAATGGGTCATTTCTGAAGTTGAAACTGTGATGGGTGTGTGGAGTCCACCACAGATCTGAATATATCTGCATATCCAACACCACTGTGGTTCCCCCAAAGAGACTGGATATTATTGCACTAGAGTCTTTCATAGGCTAAACATTATGCTTAATGATAAAAACAAAAGATAACAAAACATGCTCCTTTACTTCAAGGGAGCTTATACTCTAGTGGGAAGATAATTAATAAATTAACATATAAGATAGTCATTGCTATAAAGTGCAACTTAACGGTAGCAGATTCATTTGGTGCATGGCAGAAGGGAAACAGAAGTTTACCTTGAGGAGTGAGAGATGACTTTATTGATGAGTCGTGACTGAGACTTAACAAACGTTTACCAAATTATTAGTCAGACAAGAGTTGGGGAGTTCTTCAGTCATGGAGAAAGGTATGTGCAGAAGCCAAATGGCATGAGAAAGCTGGAACGTTTAGAGCAGCGCAAATATTTTGGTATTTTGGTAAGGTGAGAGTATCGAGTTCCTAGTTGAGGTAGTCTTCCAGAGTGTCATTAATTTATAATTTATCATATTAGGATAAGGGGCTCCTTAAGCAATCAAAGCATAGAAATGGCATAATTTCATGTGGGAATCAGAAACCTAGCTCAGTAAAGATATTAAATTGGTTAGTGGGCAAGAAACAGGACAACCAGTTGAGAAACTATTGTAATAAACCTGGTGAGAAACGGTTAACAGATAAACTAAGGATGTAGACTGGGACAGAGGCAATGACAAAAGAAGACATTTTGAAAGAAAAATGATGCTGAGTTTTAGACGTACTGACATGAAGTTGTTTGTGGAACAATCATGTGGAGATGTCTAGTAGAAAGTTTGATTTAAAAAAAGAGTATACAGTTCTCAAGAAAATCTGGCTCTAGAGATGAGCTTTAAGTCAACAATATTTAGGTAGAGATTATGTATTCTTAGACATGGATAAAATCACCCAAGAAAGAAGTGAAGGATGAAAGAGGAAAAAACAACTGTGACTAAGAAACAGTTTTAGAAAACACAGATATTTTAATGGTTGTTTAAGGGAGATAACTTTAACCCCTTCTCTAACTAAAGATTTCACTCCTGTAGTATTATCAAGATTATCAATGGCTTTTGAGGATTTCATCTTTTATATATGTTAGTACCAACCATTTTATTAGGGTCAAGGTCAGGAAAATAATGGTACAACAATTTAAATATTTGCTCTGCCCTGTCTTCATAATATGGATTTATCTTCCCAATCATATCAGGGGGTACCCCATCTAAGAGGCAAGGGGTTACTGAATAACTAGAATTTCCAGTCTCTGCATTCCTAAGGCCACTTGTTCAATCTTTAATACTGCTTATATGTCTGAGCAGGTAATCATAATTAACTGGTAATTAATGTCATCATTTTTAAAATTAGTAAATTTTTAATATTGCTGCCAAAGCCACTCAATTACGTAACTCTTTACTTATAACAAAATAGTTTCACATACACTAGATCAAGAGTTAAACCCTATTTTATTTCACTTTTCAAACAGTGCTCAGTTTTATTTTTTACCTAAGTTTAACAGAAAAGATAGGATGTAAACATAGGGAAGTGAAAGATGAGATGGAGAGTCTTCTTTGAGATTGCATGAACACAAAAAATGGAATGCATGTTATTGTAGGCAATAATTAACTGAAGAGGGAAAGTTGAGTAAAGCAGAGGTCTCTTTAATGAAAAAGTAGCAGATATGGGGTAGGATTAGGAAGAAAGCATTTCAAAGAGGGAGAAGTCTCAATTTCACTTTATAATATTGGAATTTTATTCAGTGAGTGCTTATCTGGTGCTGTATATATGACTATTGTGATAGCCTTGTAAAATGATGTGAATCTGAATAGGGTTGGTGGCTACTGGAATAATAACTAACAACAACAACAAACAAAGGAATAAATTTACAGGGACAAAGACATTGTTTAAAATGTCCGACATTTAATATATGGAATTAAAATCTGAATTCTGATTAAGTATGGAAAGAATTTTGATGTGAAAAATAATTGAATAAGAACAAAGTTTCTTCTAAGATGGTGACACATATGTTTTGAGTGCAGAGCGGAAAGTTCAAAGCTCAAGACATGCTAGATAAAAAAAAAATAATAATAATAATTAAATGCATTTGAAAAAAATTTTGGCATGTCACGGAATACTCTCTCATTTTCAAGACGTAAAAGTGATTATATGTCAAAACCTGAAACAAAGACTTTAAATAATTGATAGTGGTCATTCAATATTGATTTTAAAATGTCAAATGATCAATCAAGTTTATTATGTTTAAAATCTGAGAAACTTGAAAGATTATATTTGATTCAAATTAATGAAGTGTATGTGAATGCTCAATGACAATGTGCTTTATCAATAAATCATTTGCTCACATGGCGCTTTTTGTGAAGCAGTGTTGGATCAACACTGTATAGTGCATATATCCCTATACACTACTTGGTTCCACAGGTTTTGTGTTTGCAAAATGAATAATAAGTTGCAACTAGCTAAGATATTTAGAGTATTGTAGAGGGCGTTAAAATATTTCCAAAGGAGAATATTTAAATAGGGTTTAAATAGTGATAGTATCATTAAAATCAGAATAGAAACTTTCAGATTTACAATATTGAAGGCAGTAATACTTACTTGGATATGTTACATCATTTTTTTAAAGTATAATTGATCTAGAAGTAAAATCAATAGCATAACACCAAACCAGCAGCCAATAGTATTGCTGAGTAGCCCTCTTTTGTCAAGCCTGCTTGTTACGCAGACAAGAAACAGCTGAACTTAGCACATAATATATTTGCATGTAAATCGTATTTTTAAAATTCTTAAAAATAGTTTATCTTAGGTAGATTAAGAATTACTTGCTTTAAAATTCACAACAATTTGCATATCTAGACCTTTAAAAACTGATGATTAAATGTTTAATATGGTCCATCTTGTACACAAGTAATTAAATCCACACGCTGGTTTATTGAGGTCTAACTTAGATGATTTTTACTATATTAAACCAAAGACATATTTTTTAGTGAGGAAAAATATTCCTAATGGCAATTTGCTTCATATGGTTGTATATTACAGAAAAAGATAATTTCAATCCTACATAAATGATTCTTTTGAACCATTTTCCTTTGAAACAAATGATGCAGTGACATGGCAAAGCAGAACTACAAGGAAAAAATAACGTGAAAAATAAGCACATTATGTTCCCTTTGTTCTTCAGTTTAAGGCTATGTTATGATTTTATTCAACACCACACTTTATAGTTAAAATGTAAGGGCAGGTCTGTTAAATTCAGAAACAAGGAAAAAATATCTAGTGTTACCTCCATTTGTAAGTATCGTGGTTTGCATCATTTATATTAAAAATATACATTGTAAAAATGAAATGCAATTGACAACTAACCAAATAAAGATATATAATAAATGTTATCTGAGTTGAAATTTAAAGAGTAATAAAATACAATTTAGTCAAATATCAAATATTTTAATAAAAATAATTCTTAATGTTGGCTAGTAAGCAGATCCTCCTGCTCACTGTAGTGCGTTTTGCAGTTAATGCAAAAGCCTTTCAAAGAACCTCCTCTTTGTGAGCAGGAAATTATATCTCTAAAAACCTACAATAATAAAATAATAAAACCTGAGCTCAGGAATTGTGAATAAGAGATATTAAGATGTTTGCAGAAAAGATGTTAATTAGATGCAAAATTGGAAATCGCAAATGTCTGACTATAAATAAATGAATAAATAGTACATCTAAATAAAGAATTCCATGTGGCTATCTAAAGTTTTATTTTAGAAGAATATTTAATGATATGGAAAATGCTAAAAATACATGTAAAGTGCAAAAAGGAGAAAATAAAATTTCATAAATGGTATAATGCAATTTGGCAAAAATTAAAAGAACAAAGAAATACATATATCACGTGTACACATGCAAACAAGCTAAAAGAGTCTGAATGGACAGATGACAGAGATAGATAGATGATGATGATGGGTAGATAGATTGGAAGTAGTTACACAGAAAAGTAACTATTTTCTGGTAGAATTATGAGTAAAGTTTATTTTCTTCTTTTTACTCTGTATAATAAACATGTATTAGTTTTATTACTTAAACAAGAACACATTGTAAACCTGTAGGACATGCATTTTACTACGTAATCTATCTTCTTACCATTGTTTAAAAGAGTAAGAGCACAAATTTAAACCTTACTATGTATTTTATTTGAAGAGAATTCGGCCCATTCTCCATTTTGTCCTCCCGTTCCTGAATGTGCCTTTAAAACGTGATCCACACATAAATCAACAGAGTATGGTCTAACCATTAAATAATGACATTGCAATTGCATGCCCTGATTCAAAAATAAAGCGTAAGTTAATAAATTCTTCATAAAAGTGACACTATGTTCACAGAAGGGCACTACCGGAGATTGCTGGTTGATTAAACCTCCAGCGAGACACATTTGTTTTCTAGTTCTATACTTATTGATTTCGTAGTAATAACTGCAATGCAGAATTACTGCTTGCACTTACCTCAGCACAAGAAGCCCTGTTGCTTTTTTATCAGAACATTATGTTTCCTACTTTACTTTTCAATTTCCTGGATGTATCAAGAAAAACAAAATGAGTTAAAAAACAACAACAAAAAAATCAGCACCTGAGACTCCAATTTAGATCACCCAAAAGTAAAATAAATGTAAAGAGTTTCCGTGAAACTAAAAACGGTGCTAACATATCAGAAATTCAAATTACAGTTTATGCTGTTGACACAAAACTATTCATTTTAAATGTTTTTATTTCTATATTAGAATAACATCCAATATTTAGATACACTCACTTAATTTCCATATTACTGATTTTCTATAATGAGGTTTATAAAGGAAAAATGTTTCTGTTGAAGCAAATGTGAATAGTAAACTCTTTATTCTTTCTTTTTTTGGTTTGCAAAAATATTTTGCTAATATACATTCAGAATCACTGTAACAAAATTCTGCTTTCAGAGATATAAAGAATCAATGGTAAAAATTTTATTTTCAAATGACTTGATGACAGATATTTTTCTAACACTTTAGTATCGTAGAATATAATAGCAAGGTGACAAGTAGTAATAGTGTTGTCCGCCCATTCTAGATATAGTCACAAAATGATTTGAGGAGACTTTTCACCATTTATTTTCCTTTTTAACATTAGGACAAAGATAAATTCAACATAATTTTAAGTGCCATCAGTACGGTGTTAGGAAATATAGACCATCTATCATTTCTAATGGTGTTTTCGCCTAATTTTATCTTTCACTTACTACATAAATTTGGAAATATTTTGGAGGTAAGTTGAGGTTCTTAAATAATCCCTAAACCAATTTGATTTATACAAATTTAGATTAATAAATTTCTTAGATCCTTACAATTCCAATTGGATTTTATCCTTTGTGCTCATTAGTGTAGGATAGGCTAGGAAAACAACTGGACAAGTATATAATAGATCAACACAGTGAAATTGTGTAGTACAGGGAATTTCCAAATATACAGGGATCGTCTACTTCACAAAATCATGTGAGTATCAAGGCTGAGGGCAACTTCTCTAATGTCAGTGTGCAGTTTGCATGATTTCCCTGGGGTTCATACTCTAAATCAGTCAGAAGGGGAAATGAGCACAAAGGACTACATTTAGGAGATCAAGGCCAGGGGAGGCCCATTATTTGCTAAAAGGGAGTACAGTCATATGCACATATTTATCTGAAAGGAAAACTGGAAAATGTAGTCCAGGAAAAAGAAGAATCTGTTCCTGAGAGAACTGCAAATAGCCATCACATAAGTTGGCCCCTTCATCTGTGTGTGCAACTTTTTCCACTGAGAAAACACTTAGTCCTAGCCAAGTGAGACAACCTAGCTACCCTCCAGTTACAGAAGTCAGCTCAAAGTCCATTAGGTTTAAATTTTGTTCCGCTTGTTCTAATGACCTATGAATCGAAAGAGAAGTTATGGATTCTCTCCCATCATGCTCAGCATCACAGCAAGAGCAAGATGAAAACTCATATTCATGAAAGGGGAAAAGGAGATATAGAACAGTTCAGTTCCTAGATCTTGGCAGGACAAATCCTGCAAAACAAGCATCATGGAAAGCCACTTCCCAGGGACGTGGAGAAATGTTGTTTTGTTTTTGTTTTTTAATTGAGTCTGCTCTCTGGGGGCATATTCCTCTTTCAATATAACTTGCGCCCTTTGCTCTGACATTTGGAACGTCCCTCTTTTTTTTCTTTATTATTTTCAGTGGCCACATCTGACGTGGGTAACGTCGAGAATGCCCTACTTAGAAACTTCATGATTTGGACAGCCGTGTTCCTGCTGGTGAAATTCCTGTGACCTCAGGCTTTTTTAATGCCGCATTCTCTCTCTCATACACACACATGCTCTCCTATATGTCACATACATACACACACTTTTGCTGTTGTTCTATTATTCTTGCTCTTTTTAAAATTTTTATTTTTTTAATTTGTATAAATCTAAGAGGTGCAAGTGCAGTTTTGTTAGGTGGATATATTTCCTAGTGGTGAAGTTTGGGCTTTTAGTATAACCATCATGGAAATAATTGACATTGTACACATTAAATGACTTTTTACCCTTTAATCCCTCTCCACTCTTTCAAGTTTCCAGTATCTATTATTATACACCCTATGTCCATATTCTTGCTCTTTACTGGGGATGGGAGGCTTTTTTAACTTTTAATATAACAACAGACTTACAGAAATTTGTAAAATAATACTAAATTTTTCGTATCCAAGTCACTCAAATTTCTGAATTGTTAATAACTTTATGGGCTGAAGCATACAACTCCATTAAAAATGTACATCTTTCTGATAAATTCCGTATTCAAGTTATTTCTATGCTCCAATAAATGCTGCCAAATATTTTTCCTAGATATCATTGTTAAGTTGACTCTATCAAGTTGGCCTTCTTTGCTCTTCCTCTCCCTCCACATACATTTGTCCACTCTCTCTCTTTTCCCTTTAAGAACATATAAAACAATAGGATTGGATGAGAAGACAAGACATCTTAAGCTGATTTTTGCACAAACTGAAGCCCTTTGATTATACTACCTTAATATGCCTTTGGTTCTCAGAGCATTTTCCAGTCTTATCTCCCCTTATTCAGGGCTCAGAGCAGTTCGGTTTTCCAGCCCTATGATGCTTTAATCTCTGGCTTTCTCTTTTCCCTTCAATCTTTGTTTAAAACCTGTTAATTCTCGCCTAAGCTCAGCTCTTTCTTATAATTCATGGCTCAGTGCAGCAAATAATAGTCACATATTTTTTAACATTTTTACTTTTTTCAACTTTTCCCTTAGCTAAATGTTCAGGGGCCACTTGATCTGCTTTCCAAGTAACTATGGATGACTTTCCAAAATGCTTTGCCTCCAAACATAGCCCAAATGTACATCTTTGCAACTTGCTGTACATATTACATAGTCTCCAATTTGTTGTTGTTGCTGTTAGAGCAAAAATTGCTTATGTTATAGCACATGTTTTTTTTTAAATCAGCACTCCATTTTAATATTATATTTCTTCTACTAGTTTTGGTGAGCTGGGCTACAGATGATAGAACTAAACATATAATACTTCAAGACGATAGCATTCTCATGTAACTGTCTGTGAACTTTCAGGTCAATGATCAAGCTTGAGGCACTCTGGGGGTTTCTATTTAAGGCAGAAGGAAGGAAAAGCAGTGTGAAGGAGTGCTCATGAGTGATTTTTATAGAATAGACCCAGAAATGTGCATACTACCCTCCCTGTCATTCTACTGGTGAATAGTTGGTCACATGGTTACAGCAATCTTCAGGGGAATTTGAGAATAGAGGCTTAGCTATGCGCCCAGGTAAAAAGGGCAGGTGGGCAAGTGTCTACTTTGCTTTTGAATTTCTCAAAAGTGGTTGCATAATTCATAAAAAACCAAGTATGTTATGAAAATACAAAAGTAGGTAAAGAAAAAGAATAGTAAAAGTAAAATAAATTCTGAGTACAGAGCAACAGTAGCCTTTTATTTTATAGTCATTTCATAATTTGCATTTTATACATTGAGAGAAAAGACTTCTTTGTTCAGTTATTTGAATGAATACGTATTACCCAAATCACTTCACATATATGTGTTGTGATGATGATGAAGATAACGATGATGATGATGATGATGATGATGATTATACTGAAAAAGACTTTAAAATTAGGCTCAAAGTTTTTATATTTTGCTTTAAAGAGTAATGTTAATTTTGGCAAAAAAAAAAAAAAGAAAAAAAGCCTAGTAGAAAATGGAGTAAACTTTTGAGTTTCAATAAAACTTGAAATTATGATACTCTGTGCCTTAGCTATAATTATGTCAGTCAAAAGTAAATATTACTTTCCTTTTTAAGAAAACTAATATATTTTAACAGTAGGAGGGATTTTCTGTTTCTATATAATCCATTTCTATTAAGGTTGTTATGTTTGCTTTTCTGATATAATTCAGGGTTTTGCTGTGGCAAGAGAAGAGAACATTAGACTGCAAAGTATATGCCCAATAATGTATTTTTAATACCAAATCTTAGAGTATATGACATTACCTGTTTCTAGCTGAAGCATCTGCAAGAAAATGATTTTATTATATACTGAATTTGTTTAAGAAAGAAAAATAAACTATTTTGGTGTGGCAATGATGTTCCATGTGTAAACAAAAATTGGAGATAATAATTACATTTATTAAGTACTGATTATGTATCAGATAAATCCTTGTAAAACAAAATATTGTAGATTCTATCATTATGCATATTTTACAGATAAGAAAATTGAGACCACTGAGCGCAGTGGCTCATGCCTGTAATCCCAGCATTTTGGGAGGCCAAGGCGGGCTGATCATGAGGTCAGGAGATCAACACCATCCTGGTCAACATGGTGAAACCCCATCTCTACTAAACTACAAAAAATTAGCCGGGCGTTGTTGTGCGTGTCTGTAGTCCCAGCTACTCGGGAGGCTGAGCTGGGTAATCTCTTGAACCTGGGAGGTGAAGATTGCAGTGAGCCAAGATCGCACCACTGCACTCCAGCCTAGTGACAGAGCAAGACTCTGTCTCAAAAAATAAACAAAAAAAAAAAAGAAAGAAGGAAAATTGAGGCTTAAAATATCATCTCATTACTCAAGATCCAAAAATGGAAAAATAAAATAATAAAGATGTCCATAGAGATAGATTCTGAACACCTATGTGATCCTAAAATTTAGTAAGATTTGTCAGTAAAATGTATTTCCCAAATGTTTTTTATAGCATTTAATATGTATTAATGTGCTTCCAGAAGCTTTACATTTATTAACTCATTTAGTACACAACTGAATGAGGCAGGTACTCCTTTCGTTATGATAGAGAAAAATGAAGCATATCAAAGTTAAGTAAATTGTTCATGTTTACAAAACTAGTAAAGGGGAGAGTTAAGATTCACGCTCAGGCTGTTTGACTCCAGGAGCTGACTCCTGTTGCTTGGCTTGTTCATACTCAAAGCCTCATCTTCAGTGCTGGGGAGAAAAGGCTACTAAGACATACAAAAATTTTGTTTACTAAGCCTAACCCACAAGCTTTCCTAGGTTATTTTCTATTATTTTTACATTTCTGTCACCTTTACTTGGTTCCATATCCAAGTAATACTTGCTTTTGTTTTTTTTAAAAAAGGAAAACTTTACCTGAAGAAAAAAAACATTTTAATATGCACTCTTTTGTTCACAGAATATTTCCCTTAGGAAAAATTCTTCCTCTTAAAATACAACGTGAAGAGCAGGATGAGAAATGGTTAATGATAATTTATTTCTGAACTACTTATCTGATCTAATGACAATGCCAAAGACTTACTTCAGAAATTTCAACACATTCTTTTGATTCATTTTTTACTCTATCATTAATAATTACCAGTGGTTTCTGAATGAAGAATGGTGTATATCTTTCTGTTGACATATTTTCTCAACTTGTACTCCCAGATATAACATCTTTCAGTTCATTCCAGTCTTTCCACAGTCACTTCTCTCAAGGTCAAGAGAAAGATACAATAATGAGAAAATAGAACAAACAGCAGCTAATGGCAGGAGCAGTTCATAAAAAGCTGTAATGGCAATTCCACCCAGACAGCAAAGGAATGCAACATTTTCATGAGCACTACCTGACAGAGTCAATAATCAAGGGAAAGCCTTAATTGATGACACTTCATTAGCATAATGAGTCGAAGCTGGGAAAAGAGAGTCCCTTATTAATTAATCAAGCAAAGCACGAACTGTTTCAATCTCCTACACTCTGCCATTTTCCATTAATCAAGAAAATGTGTATTAAACTCATTTGAAATCTCAGCATGTGGATTATCGTTCCAAGGAAGAGCAATGGCAAAGAGGTTTGCCCAGCTGCACACATCTGCTCTGGACTCACACATGCCTCTGATTCAGATTTGCAAGGCTAAAACCATGCACAGAGGGCACAGAGAAAGCAGTTCTCCAAAACATGTAAATCACCATCTCATTAGGAAAGCAAATAAAACCTCATCAACTTCAGTATAAAAAAAAGAAAGGGACAAAAGAAAATAGCTTCATTTGCTTTTCCTTTGCCTGTTGTCCAAACCTCTATTGCATGAAATATCATAAAATATAGACTGTACAAAATATTTATAACATCCTGTCCAACATTCACACTTGATTCCAGATTCACTGGTTCCATGTATTCCATTGGGTCATGAGAAAAATGGTTTTTGGTGGTGGTCCCTGGTACAAAGAAGTCATGCACCTTAGGTCCCCAACTAACCACAGGCACAGGTGTTGAGAATCAATGCTAATGAGGTTAACAAGCCAGAATCAAAACTGTGCAATCCCTACAGCAGAATGGACTTGAAGAGAGACGAAAACGAGAACTCCGTAATTGTAAGGTCACTTCCCTATGATGTTTCTTATAATCATCAGGTGAAAGGTGGCTGTCAACACATTAATAAGGTAAAGAGAACTTGAATAGAATTTTGGAAAGGGATCACTGCAAAGGAAATTTTTATACTTTTATTTTAGATATAGTTTGACACCCACTACTATACTATGTAGCTTACTATCTCCCCTTGATGAATTGGAAATTTGTTTTCTCCTATACTGTAAGGAGTCTGGACTAGAGGAACTCCTAAGTGAATTCTAGCTCTTAAATGTCATTAGGGGAAAAGTCATACATTCAAAGCAGGCAAGAGTATGATTTATTCAGTTAACTGACTACAAAAACTTTACGCGATTTAAGAATGTTGGTTTAATCAAACTCCTCACTTGCTTTGTATCCACCTGTACCAGTGACCCCATGTGCTGTGGTGCCAATTGTGCACTCAGTGATAGTTTAACCAAACCCCATCCTTCCATCTCATATGGGTGCCATTGCTTCCTAAAATACTGTGTCCATTATGCATGATCTAGGCACAGAGGGGCATCCTTTGCAAAGACTAACAGTGACCAGTGTTCTGCATGTCCAGGCATGACAGATATGGGAACCCAGCCATGTAAAACCAAGGTCAGTTGTTCTATCTAGCCTATATAATTCATATTTATCTATACCTGCTTCATTTCAAGATGGATTTGAAACATTATTCAATTTTAGTGGTTCCAGCATAAGTGGAAGAAAGAAAACCTCTGATCAAACAGGACACAGTTTTATCCATTGCCTATTTATCAGCATTATTTTAAAGTGCTTGATGATCAAAAGACAAATTTATTTGACAGAAAAGTGACTCATCGAAAAATTCAAGTGGGTGCATTAAGCCCAGTAACAAAATAAATTCACATCTGAAGCACTTCTGGCATTCTAGAACTTAAGTGTAGTGATATACAGATCACCAGTAAAGAGCCATTACTGCTCCAGGCGTTCTTTCATGTCAGCCAAATTGGTCCCAAGTGCTGAATGTTAACTGTTTGAGCTCTGAGTGGGGATGGGCGTTACCTCCTTGCAGGGCAATAACCTGTATCAACTTGAAAGAGCTCAGCTTTGTAGTAAGGGTGATTTTATAGTAGTAAATTATATTTTGCAACTTGAAGATAGCTGAAGCCATCACCCGTAACATGAGATGATAACCAGGGATTGTATGTTCTCAGTGACTATATTTTCTAATAAATATTTTATGGATTTTTCAAGTCCACAAAGATTCCCTGTTGTCATAAAGTTCTCTTAATGTATACAATAGACTTTGTTCTATTCATACAAAATGAAATCCTCTCTCAGATAGTTTGGAAAAGGGAAAATATGCCTCTACAAGATCTAACTATTTTTGAGTTTCATGTATTGACATTCCAGGAACGTTTCCTGATTTTTTCACTAGGTGCTGAATTTTCTTACAACGTGCTATTATTTCTGCATATGGGTATCAGTGGTCAGTAAATAAACTCCGAAACTGATTTTAAAATGAGAAAATATACTGTATTTCAAAGTCAAAAGTGAGCAAAAACACAAAAAAAGGAAAAAGAGACAGAAGAGTGATTCTTTTTCTTAGATACCAAAACACACCATATCAGAAATACATGCTTATTCCAATAAACGTCAGACAGTTGCATTTTTGTCAAGAATGGCTCTCCCCTGCTGTTGTGAAAATAATAAATTCCTATAAAAATTTAAGAATTGATCAAATGGGACCTAATTAAGCTAAAGAGCTTTCACACAGCAAAAGAAACTATAAACAGAGTAAGCAGACTGGGAGACATATTTGCAAACTACGCATCTGACAGAGGTCTAATATTCCAGCATCTGTAAAGAATTCAAACAAATTTACAAGAAAAACAAACAAACACTCCCATTAAAAAGTGGGCAAAGGACATGAACAGACACTTCTCAAAAGAAGACATACACGTGGCCAAGAAGCATATGAAAAATTGCTCAACATCACTAATCATTACAGAAATTCAAATCAGAACCACAACAAAAGATACTATGTCATGCCAGTCAGAATGGCTATCATTAAAAAGTAAAAAAATAACAGATGCTGGGGAGGCTGCAAAAAAGAAGAAAAAAAGAAACTTTTATACACTGCTGGTGGGAATATAAATTAGTTCAGCCGCTGTGGAAAGCAGTATAGTGATTATTCAAAGAACTTAAAATACAACTACCATTCAACCCAGCAATCTCATTATTGTGATATATACCCAAAGGAATATAGATTGTTCTATCATAAAGACACATGCATGCCTATATTCCTCACAGCACTATTCACAATAGCAAAAACATGGAATCAACCTGGATGCCCATCAACAGAAGACTGCATAAAGAAAATGTGGTTCATATACAGTATGGAATGCTATGCAGCCATGAAAAACAAACAAACAAAAATGAAATCATGTGTTTTGCAACAACATGGATGGAGCTGGAGGCCAATATCCTAAGCTAATTAATGCAGGAACAGAAAATTAAATACCAAATATTCTCCCTTGCAAGTGGGAACTAAACATTGAGTACACACGGATACAAAGAAGGGAACAATAGACACTGGGGCCTACTTGAGGGTGGAGGGTGGGAGGAGGTCGAGGGCTGAAAAACTCCCTCTCAGGTACTGTGTTTATTACCTGGGTGATGAAATAATCTGTGCACCAAAGCCCTGCAACACCCAATTTACCTATATAACAACACTCTACATGGACCCCTGAACTAAAAGTTAAAAAAATCAATGAATACAAAGCTGATATTTTTTTAAAAAGTAAGAATTGAGATCAATTGAACAGATGAAACCGCTCTCTTGATAAACTGATAGTGTAAAGTAAGACTGAAGAATTGCTTGATATAAAACAGGGCAAAATAACAGAGCTATTTCTTTTTAAAAAATTCTGTAGATCATTAATTTAATAGATTAAAATATTTTCAAACTCTAAGGTGAATACACTTATTTTAAAACATGGACCAAATTTCTGAGAAGTGCTAAGTTTAAGGACTTTCCCAGCAACTTACCCTTAAAATTATTTTATTTCTGAAAAAGCCAGTTATATTCATCAAGTATGGGCTCAGTTCTTGTTTTGAGAACAAGCATTACTTTTGCAGTCCATTTAGAATGCAATTTTGTCTACCATGGAGCAATGTGATAAATAAATAAATAAAATCTACTCATAAAACATGCAATAATTAAGGTACATCTGGAGATAAGTGAAATTTAAAATGTACAAGTTTCCAGGATGTTATCATTAGAGAAAGGCAACTTTAGAATAACCTTACAATACAGGAGAAGTAACAATATGTTTAACTTTATATTTGCTATTGCCAATAAACATTGAAAAACATTAGAAAATGTTGCAAAGGTGAATAATAAACTGCTTTAAGTAGTAAATGCAACAGGGAAATATATAGATGTGTACAGCAGTATGTTATCCTCTGGGTTCAACCCATCATTAAACAAAGAATAATGTACTGAATAGTGATAGGAGAAAACAAAAAAGAGCCTTATTCACAATTTCAAAACCTTTCATTTACTCAATCATGCAGCACTTTCTGTAGTCAATAGGTAAAAGGCAAGGTTTACCATTACCAGCTATAATATTTTAATATTTTCTGAAGATCCTGTGAACACATTTTAGTAAACAAGACAATTGTGGAAGTAAAAATTCCAGGTTGGTAGAGACGGAGTAATGCCCAAGTGACAAAATGAACAACTGATGTTGGCAAAAATTAAATCTCTATCTTCTAATTGCTAGATCACTGCTTCATGCTAACTCCTCATGTTGTTTTGCTTAGATCAACAAGTGTACCTGATGATCCTTGAGTAGAAAACTATAAGGATTGTTTATGCTATTTTAACGTGATTACTGAGAAGATGAAAGTGAATAGTATTTATATTTTTGATACTTTTTTATGTTGATTTAGGCATGCAAGACATTCTTTGAGTAACAATCACTACTAAGTACCACTGCCTCTTAGTAATTATGAAAGAAATAGAAAAATTAAATTTTCACCTATTTTAATAAATACCTTTATAAATAATAAAGGTATAAAGGTATTTATTAGAATACCTTTATAATAAAGGTATAATTAATATCATACTAAAGGTATTAATAATAAAATAATAAAGGTATTTATTAAAATACCTTTATTCTTTGAACATATTATTATAGCAGAATCCTATAAGGTTGTAACCAAATATGTGTATTGTATCACTGGAAAATTCAAACCATCTCTTCTTTGGATTGTAGCATAATTTGAGGCTATTGCTTATAATTCATTGTACTTGAGAAAACTCCCAAGGGATTCATGTTTTAGAGAGCACTTATTACAGAAAGTTTTTATGTCAAACTGAGAGCCAAAAACTTAAGAATAAATCTAGTTTTACAAAGATGTAGATGTTTGCATTGCTATTGTAAATTCTTCAAAGAAGAGCAATTAAAATTAATTTTAAAATCCTGGGATAATTTAGAAGATTAATACTTCTAAAACTTCTTATAGATGTATAAATGTTCCTAAACATACAGTCAGAGGAGTAATGAAAAGCTTAGAGGAACCAGTGAAGGGGTGATACAAGACCTAGAAAACTTCATTATCCATGATGAAACCATCTCTACTCCAAGCAAGCCTAGAGGCTAATGTTATTTCTTTAGTAATATTGTAATTTCAAGTCATATCACTTTTCTCTATGATTTTTACAAAGACAATTATTCAGACTTTTATATTTTGGTTGCAGATTGAGGACAGCATATGTGAGTATTATAATGTAAAGAAATTAAGAAAATGCATTCATCACATTTTAGAATCTTTATTAAAGTGTGTAATTAGCTCTAATTATTTTAGAAAATCTATCTAAAACATTTTATTTTAGCAACTTTTAAAACTTGAGTTTAGAGTTCAGAAGAAAATTCAGTAGATTTCAATGATGACACTGAATTTCTTAAATAAAAATCGTACACTGGTAAGTAAATTCTGTAAAAACAAAAACCCTAGGAAAATGGAAAACAAATCTAATATTGTGGTAAAATAACTCAGTGGGGTGGAGAGAATATCATCTGACCATATATTTAGTAGAATTCATAATAACTGGAATATGTGATGTTTAATCACAACCATATGTGTTCATTTTTTATTTTTTTAAATTTCTCTCTCCAAGGAATTTACAGTCATTATGTTTACAAAGTACCAGAAGATAGAATCACTACCATCATGAGAGGAAAAAACACTGAGATTTCATTATCAAGGGGTATATATAAACCATCCTTACACACAGAGCACAATTTTAACTAGGATTATGAAGAAGACTCTACCGAAGTTAAGAATGATAAAATGAGTCTTCCAGAAATAACATAACGGGAAAATCCATGGATACATAAGAATGCTCCTAAATGCATTGTAAGCGATGGTTGTTTCTCCACACACCACTTAGAAAAGGGAGGAAGGAATTTGTGTGTGTGTGTGTGTGAATACATCAATGATCATAAGATTAATGTTTCCTCGGGTCCAGTCAATGACATCTCTCTACTTGCTCCAAAAATGTGCTATAATCTTCACTGTATCCTCCTTTATTGTCCAAATAAGATCAATTAATAACTCCTATTGATATTGCCCCATCCCATCATTCATCTATATACTCCTTGTGATCCTACGGATGTCTTAGTTCAGGCCATCCTTACCTCCCTAGGGAAATAAGAAAGATATGGGTAATCTCATAGGTCACGTTTCAGAGGTTGAATTCAGGGCATACCTTACCGGTTTAATTGGAATAGGGACACTTCCTTCAAAGTAACAGAGGGAAAATTAATGTAGGTAGTTACAGATGCAGGTGAGTTGACAGTTTTGGTAATGGGAAGGTAAAAGAATATATCTGATTAAATCTGATTTCTCAATTAAACACAAAGCTTGGTCATCAGTAAAAGGCAAAGTAAAGAGAGAGACAGGAATAGAAGAGGGAGAAAGAAATAATATCAGTGATTGACCTGAGACCTGCTGAATGCTTTATGCAAAGCAAAAAGCTATAAATCCTAGACGTGTGAAACAGAACTTTTTCTTAAACCATTAGGTAGCACATGTTTTAGATGTCCACTTTGACCCCTAGGTGTCCTTTTAGAAGACGTAGAGTCAAAGGACAGAAGGAATAACTGCAGATGAAAATATTGTTAAAGGCTCATGGTGATAACATATATATTGTTCTTCTATATAGTCTTTCTAATAAAGAGGATGAGAGTTATCACATGGAAATTATACGGCAAACTACTTCTCATACATTTGTATTCATAAATTGTATGAATAAATTGTATTCAAAAATCGCCTCAATAACTTTAATTTTAGTTTTAAAATGGAGCATGTGCAACCTAATGCCATCTCTGTCTTAAACGACCTTGGCTTGACTAGGCCAGATGTGGATAGTCTTATCCTTCAGTGTGTTCTTGACAATGCCGCTCTGCAGTTTTCTCATTGGAGAAAGCATAAAACTCCACTCTTGGTCACAGATGTGGATTGTTTTTCTTACTTTGAATTCTAGGTACACAAGCCGGCTTAGCTGAATTTATCATGAATATAGAAATGACAACTATTAGAATGGAATGCAAGGGGAAAAGTGAAGCTACTATATTAATAGAAGGACAGAAGAATGACAGCAAGAGGCGTGGAGTAATCTGTTAATAGAGTGAAGGAATAGTTTTTGTATTAACAATATAGAGGCAGAAGCAAATGGGATGCTGCAGAAGTTTACTTTTTTAGAAAAATGCAGCACACATTGGAGTCTAGTTCTCATGAACTTGGATTGAAGGTCAGGACCAGTCTATGAGGAAGTATAATTTGATGCTGCAACAAATAATGTTGACATACAATACGTTAATCCTGTCCATTGCCGCAATGTTTTAGTATCTGAGACAGAGACTAAATCAGTAGTCTCAACTGCAGGTGACCTTGGCCCTAGAAACAACTAGCAACGTCTGCAGACATTTTTGTTGTCATAACTAGGCAGGAGTGCCACTCGCATTCCCAGTGTGCAGGACCACCCCTCACAACAAATAATTATCTGGGCTAAAATGTCAATATCACCAAGGTTAAAAAACTTTGTTCAAAATAATAGCCAAGCAGCCACAGTTGTAAGAAGATTAAAGAGTGGGTGAAAGATTTACCATTTACATGTACTCAAGGTTATTCTTATTTGATTTATGTTGCATTTTGCATGTCTTCACATAAATCACTGAGAACAATTCTATATTCCTGTGGCTAGCTGGCCATTATTTAGAAGGTTTTCTCTTTCCTCTTATCTAAAGACTGAACACTTTTTGGTCATATTGTTTGAACTTTCCCTAGAATTTTAAATCTCCTCTCTCCCTACAAAATTTTCCCCACTTTGTAGCCTGCTTTCTGCTTCCAACACAGTTTCACATTCAGCTCTTCATCTGACTTCCTACTTTGTCCCAATTATTGCACATTCAGACACTAATAAGTAATTTTGAAGTAGACACATCCTTACACTGTGGTTTTTCCATATTTCAAGATATGGTATGACAACTGCAAACATACCTCATTATACAGATGAGACATTTCATTAAGTATTATTGGAATAAGGTAACAACGCTTAATGAATAACTAATATAAACAAATACACACAGGCCCATTTTTTTTTCAGTCATGTTTTAGTGTATGAGATCTTTTGTCAAATATAGTTTTCAATCATCAGGGAACAAAAATACCTTGCCACAGTTGCCCACCAGTCCTGGAGAACAGCCAAAAGCTGCAGTTCTACAATTCTTTCCCTGGAAACACAAAGGACAATGTGTTTATTTAATTATGTTGTGCTAGATACTCACAATATTCAGCTGTTTCCAATACATCTGTAGAATGATTATATAGTTAGTTATAGTAATAAAAACACATTCATCCGGGAGATGTTGTTCTTTACTCTTGAATCATATATCTCTTTATCCATATACTTGCTTTAGATTCAGCACATGTGACAGCTTCTGCAACATCTCTGAGCAGAAATAAAAATAAGGAGAGAGCTTGGAACATTTTATTCCTCTTAGTATATAAAAAATTGGAAATGCAAAGCACTGAAAATTTAAGGATTTAGAACTCCTGATAAATATAAAATCTTATTCAACCACACTATTTCAATTCTAGAGGGAAATAATAATGTAATAATAAATTAGTCTGTAGCATGTGGAGTAGCTTTAGAAAATAAGTTTGTTTATTCTTTTTCTGCAATATGCCATTGAAAGTACTTCTTCTTGATGCACTGTCCTCATTTTTTATTGCACAATGTTAGATTATTTATTGCTCTTTCAAAATGAACCAGCACTCATCATATATTTTCTGCATATTTTATTATGAATGATAAAATTTGTTTATGTGAGTAGAGTAAAAAAAGCCCACATTTTTCATGATGAACTAGTTTTCTGGTAGAGGCATGGTTCTCGCCCCCTTAAAAAATTACTAAATTTGATTGCTTATTTAAATTATGTCTCTGCTTAGTCCTAAATTTATATTATTATCTTTCAACGTTAGGCACTGCATCATTTAGTACCTGTGCAGGTAAGAAATACTGTAGGAGAGAACTTTCTATCTATCTGTGGATAAGTTTATCCAGTTCCCACATATCAAAGTAACAAGTACAATCTTTTAAAAAGGGTGAGGATGCATGGGAAATGTCTCTATCTAGCTACGTTTTTAAGCTATCAGTTGTGTGCAAATAAAAATAATTTATTTGTTCTCAGAGTCCCTACTGGCATTTTAAAATGACTTTTGCAGGATATTGTTGTTTCATTGACCTAAATTCTTTTCTTTCTTTCCTTCATGTACTTTTGCACATCTTTAAAGTAAATAACTCGTGATGATAAGGGAGTAGTATAATGAGATGATCTGACTTCTACTGGTTGGAAATAAAAATAAGGTAAAATATGCATACAAGAATTATTAGACAGTTTTCACCAGTTCTGTGGTTGTAAATAAAACGCATTTTCATGAAAAAAGACTCAACTAAGTGCTTTCAAATACAGAAGTCAATATCACTTTAGAAAATCTCAGATAGCTACTATGTAGACGTTCTATTTTCTATGGCAGCAAAAACAAGGCAAGAGGTACTGAAGAGGCATTGGTAGCTGATTTTAAAAGTGTTTTTTCTAAAGAAGACAAATAATACATTTTACTCCAAAAACGACCTACACATATTCTTTCTTCTGCTTAAGAAAAGACAATTTACAAATTTATTGCGGAATGACATCTTAAATCACATAAGCAATCTATGAAAGCAAACTTTGTTAACTTTAAGTGATGTCTCAGCAATTCTGAAATAAGGCTACCAAGCTATCCTTGAATCCCTTACATAAAGACAGGCAAGTTATGTGTCTACTACTTTGAGTAACAAATCTATATGCCATAGAAACAAATACACCTAAAAGCTGTAGATTAATGCACAAAATTATGTAGAGAATAGGGAAAGTTAAGACAAGCAAATGACTCCAAATTCAGTTGTTCCTCCTATAGAAGGAAGAAGTCATGTCTTGGGTTCAACGTGATTCAGCCCAATCTCTCATATCCAAATCATGAGTCCTATCGGTCAGTGAGTAGTCAAGAAAATGCTTCACTGTAGAGTCTTATCCTGTACAGACTTAAACAGAAAAAACTGACAAAATTTCAAAGCATGTCTCTATAAGACTTTAAACAAAAGCACTGTATATGTTATTTGGAGGAGGAATAAGGAAACGGGGATTCCAATAGTTAAAATTATTTTCCTTAAATATTCTGGTTAGCCATGATTTATTGCACATGGCATGTCTCAAGGCACAAATATTCCTTAAAACTAATGAAACAGTAGTTAGAATGCATAAGATTTGAGTCTCCCACTATGTATCTTTGACTTTGACAAGTGGTAGTTTGTCTTTGAAAAATGACATGAAAAGAAATAAACATTACTGGTAATTCTTAGTTATACTATTTTTCATGAAGAGATATATGTATTTTTAATCAAATTCAATTCCATAAATATTTTAAGCATATACATATTCTGGCCATGCCTTCTTTCACAGTAGACAATGCCTCTTAAGAAGTGCCTGGTCTAGAGAGGGAGGAGAAATAGGTCTTCTAAGGAGACAGGAACAAGAAAATGGCATCTAACTGTGCCTAGGAGGATCAAACAAAGTTTCCTGGAGTAATGGAAAGGAGAAAGAAGAGATCTTGATGTGAGAGAAAACATAAAACTGCAAAGAATTCAGCAGACTGAGGTGAATTTACAGACTATTTTATTTTGCTTTCTTTTGCTTATTTTTAGCTCTTCCAAACATTTCTTTAAATATAATTTCTATTATTTGAGATATGCATGCTGTTTCAGTAATTAACTCCACATACAAAGAGCTTGTCACAAACAGTGATTAGAAATTTTTATTCAGAACTCCAAAGCAACATTTGCAAAAGTTTTTTATCATAGATCAGTGGGCCCCAAACTAGGCATATGTAGGCTTCACCATGCATTTTACCTAATAGGTGGGAGGACTGGCTATATTTGTATACCTGGTACATTTCAGCCAGTTTTAAGATTATGAATACTCTACATCTATGTCAGTAAACACATTTTCCTTAGTTTCTGAGAGTCTATTTATAATAGTCAGCTGATATAGTCATTGTCATCTTAATCTTAACGGTTTTCTCAATTGACAGAGAACA
Organism: Pongo pygmaeus; assembly: GCF_028885625.2. Classification (NCBI taxonomy): domain Eukaryota; kingdom Metazoa; phylum Chordata; class Mammalia; order Primates; family Hominidae; genus Pongo; species Pongo pygmaeus. Next base: position 25,268,095 of record NC_072388.2, on the reverse strand, counting down.
ATTATGACTTAAAAAAATTGTACATGTGGAATTGTAAATTTCTCTGGCTGTAAGATGGTCTAGAATAAAATGATGAGTAATTCATAGTATAATATTTGCCATCACCTCACGGTTTGTGTTAGCAGTATCAGTACTTATGAAGAACTTGATTTCCAACTTTATATCATGCCTATAATAAAAACATAAGTAGTACCAAAATACAGCTTGCACTTGCAGTGAAATAGAAACTGCCTATCAAAGGCAGGAAAAGTGAATTAATATCTCTGTATTTCAAATGCTCAATACTGTTGGTATTAGTAGTTGCTTCATAAATGTCTATTGAATAGATAAGTAAAAATATGCGCATAAGCACTGTTTCCCACTCCCTGTATAGGAGCATTTTCAAGTTGGCTTAGGAATGCTGGGTTATTTTTCCTCTGTCGTCATATTGAGTTTTTATTCATTTAATTCATGTGTTAGAGAAAATTGATTTTCTTGCCTGGCTTCTTAACTCAGCAGTACAGTTTTGGCAACGCTGGAGCCTGGTGTTTTTGTTTATTTGTTTTTGTGTGCTCTGAATGGATCCCATTGGTTTGTTCTGTGCTGTTTACTATTGTAACCTGAATTTCAATGAGAGTTTTGAAGTGTCACAAGATGTGTGTGTGTGTTGTGTGTGAGGGGAGAAAGCCTAAGGTTAGTGGGTTTAATATTCATTATTCTTTACTTGTTTTACTAGACTCGTTTATGTGTATTAGCAGAGATATGTTTTTTACACAACAATATCTGAAATGATTATGGGATGATCGCATAATTCTGGGGAGTTGTTTACACATTTGACATCTTTAAATGAGAAAGAAAAACTACCAACCATCTGTTTATTTACACTAAATAATCAAATTGTCTGTCTTTAAAAATAAAGTCAAGCTCTTTGTATAGCTTTTTCCTCCATTGTATAGCTTTTTCCTCCATTGTATAGCTTTTTCCTCCATTATAAAATGTTTTTAATTTTAATAAAACAATATTTAACAATAATGAGTTATTTTTACTGTCAAACATGACTGAGTCAAAAAGACATCACAATAATTTCCCAGAGATCAAAATGACAGTGGTAGAACACACTTTTCCTGGATCTTTGCCCTGGTTTTGATTCCATTGAACTACGAGGTACAATAGAATAAATAACTGGAATTTACTAAATTGCTTTTTCAAGCAATAATTTACATACATTTAGAAGACTTTGCCTCTTAAAATGTCTTTATATCAATTCTGGTGGATTTTATTCTATAAATGATACAGGACATCTAAAGGTACAGTGATATGATAATGGAAAGACACCATCAGAAATAATTATTTAAGGAAAAGTATGAAGAAATATAGATCATTAAATAAATAGGGAGGTTATGTAGCATATTACCAGGCTTTGGTATAAATTTCCAAGTTCCCCCAAAGTTTCCCAAGAAAGCATTCCAACCACATGAAAGACACTTTTCACTAGACGTGAAGAAGCCCAGTTTTGACATTGCCAAAGGATATTTATACAGTTCCCAAGTCCACCCCACCTTCACCACGCGTCTGTCCTGAGAATGAGCTGTGAGCTTGCTAATCAGAACGCATAATTGAAACAAAACTAGACAATATTATTTTTCCTGGAGCAAAAGTTAGTTCCTAAAGTGAAGCAGTGTTTTTTAATAGGCTGGGTGACGCTATTAGCATTCGAAGCAGGATATTTAAATCCCTGGCTCCTCCCTAATAAATTCTAGTATTGTCTTTTGGTCATTTTGCAAGGAAAAGAATATCTGATACAAAAAATATCTGATTCACATTTGCAAGTGCCATAGATTAGACCAATAGAATGGAATGCCTGATAAATCCTCCTCTATCAAATGTTTCTTTAAACAAACAAACAAAAAAACCAAAAAACTTTTATTTTAGGTTCTGGGGCACATGTGAAGGGCTGTTACATAGGTAAACTTGTGTCACTGGGTAGTTGTACAGATTATTTCATCACCCAGGTATTAAGCCCAGTACCCAGTGGTTATATTTTCCGCTTCTCTCCCTCCTCCTGCCGTCTCCCCTCAACTAGACTCCAGTGTCTGTTTTTCCTTTGTGTTCATGAATTCTCATTTTTTAGCTCCCACTTATATGTAAGAACATACCGTATTTGGATTTCTGTTTCTGCATTTGTTTGCTAAGTATGATGTTTCTAAAAAAGAAAAATTTCTGCTTTTATGTCTTCATATGTTGTCGGGAAAATACTGCGGAGTTTCCATTAATCAATCTTGTTCAATTTTTTTCTTCTGCAAAATTAGCTAAAAGACAACTATCTAGAAGGGCTAATGAATATCATATATCATATATATTGCATAAGTACATATATTATGGATAATAACAGTTAACAATGGCTGACGCAGCATATACATGGAGTGGGATAGAAATATGTAATTGAATATAAAAATCAAAAGTGAACATTATCACTACTATCCCCACCTCTCAGTAAATTCAAATACACTTCACAGAGGGATCTATTCTCTGTGTGAATTTTTTTCTGACAGGAAATGTGTACCCTTATACTTCTGAACAACTATAAATGTTAAAGTTGTTTAAGGAATTTCCTTATACACCCATTATCTGCTTATTTATAAACAAATGGTTTTAATTTTGATGTCTAGAGTCACGTAGAATGACTAGTCTACCTTTTCCAAGATAATCCTTAAAAAATTTAGAACAGTAAACTTTCTAACTTATTAAATAGCCCCAGTTCCTCCATTATCCCACATATAACACCATGTCCAGATATTTCTCCATTCAGAACCCTTTTCTCCAGATAGATGGCAAGCAGTCAATTTGTCTATTAATATGCAGATTCCCAAAGTGAACAAAATAGGCAAGACTATGTAATTAACACAGAATATTGTGGAGATGTCACAACCCATGTTCTGGATAGTACCAGGGCTTCTACTGATCAAATTTGTAATATCATTTGTGGTTGGGAAGTGTGCCTTATGGTTAACAAAAATTGTTACCAATTGATTTTAAACATTACATTTTTGTTCACATAATAAATATTTTGAAAGTCCTATTTGCAGTAACAATTTTTAATTTAAGTATTTCTATATAAATGTAGTGCCTTATATAATTCTCTAATTTAATATGTCAATTTCATCTCATAATTCTGATTATTCATCCAATATTTTGAGTATACTTCCAAACTTCATCTTTCAAAATTCAATAAAATAACCTAGGCTAGTTATGTACTCATTTTTATCTGTAAAGTTGTAATAATAATATCTGTAAGTCATTAATAATAGTTTAAAGTTGAGCAGTGCCTACATAGCAGACCCTCAATAGCTATTAGTTCCTCTCCCCACTCTTCATTATCTCTTACACTTATTGCAGACTTCAAGATGAAGCTATAAGATACCACCACCAATTTCCCTCTAGATTCATCATGATCTATCAACAATATACTTGGAAATGGTGATTAATTAACTATTAATATGCCAATCTATAATCCATTCAGTCTACCATCTCCCATGTTATTTTAAATATATTACAGTAGAATTTATTTAATGACTTACAGAAATAAGATATATCCACACTGTTCACCTCTTCCATCGCTTTAGTAATGAAAATCAACAACCACAAACATGGTTTGCAAAGATTTATTCTTATTAAATTTATTCAGCTCCCTAAGTGATTAACAAATATTTCTTTTGTTTTTACGTTTTAAACATAATGTAACACAACATGACATAAATAACATAACACAACATAATAAACATGCATTGTGCAGTGACTAATTTCCCCTAGATTTTTTCTGCGCTTTTTCCATTTTGTACTAGAAACCAACTCCAGTTCTCAGAGCATCAGCAGTGCATACAACTGCCCAGTTAAAGATCATATTTCACAGTCTCCTTGTACCTGCATGTGGACATATGTTTAAGTCCTTGCAAAAGGAATATGAATGGAAGTGGTATCTACAACTTCCATGTCATTTCCCCAAGAGAAAGTTACTTGCTTTCCTCTGCCCTTCTGCTCCCTTACCCTAGGCCAGAAAGGGATGTGCTGCTGACCAGCAGCTCAACCACATGTCAGGCAAACATCCTTTTGAAAGACAGAGCTAACATTAAGACAGAAGAAAGCCAGACCCCATCTTGATCTTGTTGAGTAGAGCTGCCTGCCTCTACACCGCATACTGTGTAAATAGAAATAAGCTTCCGTTGTGTTTTCAGCTTCTGTGTTGGTGTCCATTTCTTTACATCATATTAGCTTATATCCTATTTTTTGCCCCTATATAGTGAACATTGAATTTTTAAGCATTAACCTTTACCACATTTACTTCAGACCTTTTTATTTTGCAAAATAAATATTTCAAACACCATCAAATCATTTTCCTCCCAATGGTCATATTTTCCTCTCTCTTTACACAGAGGTAATCACGTATTTGAAATCAGACTGTACCTATTTGGCTAGACCAGACCACAAAGGCAAGTAGGAGTGACTATTTATTGCTTTAACTCTGATTTGCTATTGACCCAGCAAACAAACAGCAAAAAAGATACACTACAAGAAGTATGAATGAGTAAATAAATACAGCTTCTCAGTGGCTGCCTAGTTGCTCGTAGATTGAGTTAACAGTTTGATGAGGAATGTAGTATGTATAGAATGAAAGATTTGCTGTAATGAAGGACCCCAGAGTGGTTTATACAATTAGGCTTGAGAAGAGGAACATCTGAGTACTTAAGGTCTACCTGATACATTAATTTAATTTGCTGTATCACAGTTATATTCACCTGTGAGTATATCATCAGACTTTTAAAATACTGAGCTGTAGAATATCCACGCTTTATGCTTTTCTGACATTCAACAATATCTTTAAATGCTCAATCTTTACAACCTATTAATTGGGTTCAGGGATAAAGAATCTTAAAGTAAGAGCACCCAGTTAACATTGCACTGTAAGTCTGTAATACATTTAAAGCTAAATTAAATTTATATTATAGTGCAATGCAGTCAAAACTAGCAAAAATCAGGTAAAAATTCTGAGAAGTGTAATGATTCTATACACTGAGAAGTGTATAGAATTTTTATTGTGATTTAGGGCACTCTGCTTTTTAGTATGTATGAAAATTCATACAGTAAGAAAAATATGTACCACATAATGGATGAACTCATATAAAACTGGTTTTATATCATCACAAGGGAGATATTTCCAAATGAAACACCTATGTTGATATCAACAAAATTAAGCATTAACAGGCAATACCAAAATAGTCCATCCTTTGATTAGTGTAGCTTCCTACTGTGGTTTATACTTTTACCACCTTTGCATGTTTTACCAAATCAATACCATTACATACACACACATATATCTATGTGTGTATGTGTGTGTGCATGTGTGTGTGTGGTGTATGAGTGTGTACATATATTATATATATAGTGTAGTAGTATGTGTGTGTATATGTATATATAGTGGGATGTATATACATATATATACAAACACATATATAGTGATGTGTGTATGTGGTGTATACATATATGTATACACCATTATACACACACCTACACACATACATATATCACTACATATATATACACATACACACTATACATACACTACTATACATATATACTATAAACCACAATATTTATATATACACATACACACATACAGCACTATATGTGTGTGTATTTGTATAGAGATAGATATATACAGTTCGTGTGTGTATATGTGTGTGTGTATATATACAGTGTATACATATATAGTGTGTATATATAGTGTGTGTGTATATATATATATACACACACACAATTGTTATTTTATCCTGGTCCCAAAAGTTGGTGATAAATGCTGATAAAGTGTTGGAATACAGATTTAAGGAACAGTAAACGCTTTTTGAAGAAGAGTTTAATATATCAGCTTCAGCAATTCTCAGTATACGCTAGTGACTGGAGCTTAGACTTTACCTAACAGCCAAAACATCCTCTAACCACAGCATCCAAAAGTTAATCCCAGTAATTTTATCTTAGCTTGTGATACCTTTGCAAACAGAGCCTTACATAAGGATTTAAATATTGCTCTAGTTTGAATGTATCCACCAAATTTCATGCATTGGTAATTTAGTCTCCAAAGCAACAGTGTTGGGAGGTGGAACCTCATGAGAGGCTCAGCCCTCTTGAATGGATTCATGTTGTTTTCAGGAGAGTGAAGTTAGTTATCATGAGAGTGGTTTTGTTATAAAAGTGAGTTTGGCTGGCTCTTCTTGCTCTCTCGTGCCCTCTTGTCCTTCCACCTTCTGCCATGGGATGACGCAACAAGAAGGCCCTCACCAGATACAGGCCCCTGGATCTTGATTTTGAACTTCTCAGCCTCCTGCACTGTGTGAAATAAATTTGCTTTCCTTATAAACTACCCAGTTTGTGGTATTTTGTTATGGTGGCACAAAATAAACTAAGTCAAACATGAAGTGTTTGTTTGGGAAAGTCATCTAGAGTACAGAAGTGAAAGGACAATGTAATGAAACAAAGCAAGAGGAAACGCAAATGCAAGTGTCCTTTATGAAGCCTATTTCCATCATGAACAACAGTGGCTTAATTCTACTAGAGATGCTCTGGTTGTTTCCCAGAATGTTTCCCAGGATTCTCTGCCTGTTACAGAGAAAGGAGAGTATATGTTTACCTCTCCTCTTCTTCTAGCATGTCTTTAATACCAAGCTAAGGAATTTCAATTTCATTTTATAAATAATAATATATTGAGCACTATATATGTCACAAAAACTTTTCTAAGTATTTCTATGTAGTCTACATTTTAGAGGACCAAAATAACATTAACTATTATATAAACATATAATATATATGAATGCATAAATATTATTAAAAATAACATTAAATGAATTTGCAAAGTTTACCCAGGAGTAAATGGCAGGGTCAGGACTTGGAAATAGATTTTCAGTCAGGAAAAAGATGATACAACAAAATTAGTATAATACAAGAGAGTTTAATGAAGGGATAATCTATAAAAATATCATATAGGATTAGTGCAATGCCCCAGAGATAGTAAGGGGGTGAGGGCTAGTTCAACCTTTGCATCTGAAAATGTAAGGAGAAAATGTTACTGGAAATTGGAAGGAGAGCATCCCATAAAGAAAACCACATTGTCAAGAGCTGTAAACTTTCAGCAGTGGGACACAACCAGACCAAGGCTGCAAGGATAGGGCAGGGAGAATAAACAATGTACAAGAAACTGAAGGATGTGAATGTAGTCCATGATACTTGAGCCTCTGCTGAAGAAAAAAGCAGGGTGGAAATGAGGAGATGGTGAATCTGAATAGAATTCAAAATAAAAGACGTTCAGTAGAAGAGGACCATTGAGTCCCAAAGAGGACCACAGAGTTCCATATTTTAAATCACTGTTATTAAACCATTTTAAAAGGAAACACTATGTAATCTAAATATTTGTTCCAGAAGTTTGATCTACATGCTAATGTATAAAAAATATTGAATGGAAATGGGGAAAATAGGTTGATTTACAGTGATTAAAGAGAGAGTACTGAGGACTTACAACTGTTGTTGCTGTCTGTGTGAACTGATAAGGATTACCCTGTATACGTAGATTCAATAATACTTGAAAAATAAACTACACACAAAAATATAAGACAAAAGAGAGTAAATGAGTCATGTTTTAAGCATGGATGCCTTGCACAAAATGACTCTATTAAATAAAGCAGAAAAAATAAGAAAAAAGCAGATATAAGAAGAAACATAATTATTTAATTTGGGGCAGACTATATTTGAATATACTGATGAAAAACATCTAGCAAGTGGACATGCAGAAATGTATGTAGAGGAAAAGTAAGGATTTAGGATACAGATGAAGGAGTAACCTGTGAAGAGGTGATATTTAGTCATCAGTTAGGATAGGAAAGAACATTAAATACATAAAGAAGTGCTTTATATAGTGTGTACAATTTACATGAAAAATTACATTTGCTTGAAAGATGTAATAAACTCAATGCTGTACCTAATAACTTCAAATATATAAAGCAATAATTGACAAAACTAAAAGTAGCAAATGAGAAATTCATCTTCAGAGAAAGACAGTTTAACCTATTTTAACAATTAGTCTATCAGCCAAGTTATCTGTAAATTCATAAATGATTAGAATAATGCAAACTAACAAATTTAATCCAGTCGTTGCACAGAAAAATAGTGCTCCCAAGAGTGCAGTCTATGGATTCTTTTCAAGAACATTTGTGAGGAATAAACAAAATAAAACTGAATATTGCTTTTTTCCTGACATCATATTTTTTAAAAAATATATTTCTACCAGATAAAGTGATACATGTAAGGGGAAAGATTTTTAAACTTTGAGAAGATATTATGTGAGAATATATTTAAGAATTTGAGGCAGGGAATTTTTTTTAATGGCACAAAAATCACAAACTATAGTACAAAGAGTCATTTATTTTACTAAATTTGAATCCTTTAATTGTATATGTCTAGAACACAGTAAAGAAAATGAAGAGAAAACCCACAACAAGAAGATTTTTGGCACATTTACACTGAAAAATATTAATAAGTGAAATTTTTTTAAATTCCCATGTATCAATTAGAAAAAGATCAACAATATACAAGAAACATGTAAAAAAAATGCACACACAGACTGCACTCAAAATCATCAGCAAAGAGAGAATAAACAATGAGCCACCACTCACATACACTAGATTAGCAAAGCTTAAAAGTCTGACATCATTTCTTGGCTAATGGGGGTCTAAAGGTGAACTCTTACACTATTGGTAGTTACATAAATTGACGCCACCACAAAGTAAAACAATTTGTGGTTATTTAGCACATTTGAGCATGTAAAAATGAGCCAACAATTTGATTCATAGATATTTGCCCTAGAAAAATGCTTGCATGTGTGCCCAGGAACTATGTAGGACAAAACACATAGGATTGTTATTCATAAGAGAACAAAACTGGAAATTACCTAGATTTTCATCAATAACACCATAGGTAAACTGTGTTATAGGAATCAATGAACACATTAGAGCAGGAAAAATTAGATTGGCATTCTCACCTTTGAAACTCAGCCATATTGTGTACTTCAAGGCACATGTAGGCGGTCTGGCTGATAGACCCACCTGAGGTCCCAAGCTGTAGCCAGGAATGAAAGTGAATGAACCCTAAACTGAGTTTAGTCTCCAATTTTCAAGTCACACCACCTCACACTGAGTGGAGCAAAGACAAGATGTCCCTGCCAAGCCCTTCCAAATTGCAGATTCATGAGCAAAATATTGTTATTTTAAATCCCTAAGTTTTGAAGTAGATTGATATGCAACAAAAGATAACTGGAAAAGAAGAGCTTAAATATACTGCTAATATTGCATTTTAATCTGAATTGAAGTATATTGAGGTTTATTTAATGATTCATTACATTTTCAAATTAACTATTTTTATGTATAATACATTTTTCATGTAAAATAATGTGCCAGAAGGTGCTCTCCCATTTACAGTAGCAAGACAAATATTTAAATATCTAGAAATAAACTGAAGACATATTGATGTTGGATATAAAGATAATTTTGAAGTCTTGATATATTTAAATGAATAGAAAAATAGTGAATACTGTGCTCAGATGAAGATGATAATATTGTAATGATTTTCATGCTCCCTGAATTGATCTATAAATTCAATGCACTTCCATTGCATTTAAAATAATTTCTGGTTTTTATTTACTTTTTAACCAAGACTGAAGGTTTCACACATTACATTTGTTTGTAAGGTATCTTCAGTGTCTTAGTAGTTTCTTAATTTTTACTCATGACAGTTTTTTTGTGAAGATTCAAGGCCAGTTATGTAGAAAGTCCCCTGTTATACATTTCACTGATTGTTTCCTTGTGGTTATATCAAAAGGCTTAATTGGATTCAGGTTAAATATTTTTGGCAAAAATACTACATAAAACATCATATTAGAATGACATAATGTTAATTTGTCCCACTCTTAATTAGCTGTGTTTAATTATTGCCTTATCATTATCTGCAAAGGAAAGTTTATTCATTTGAAATAAAAAGTAGGGTAGGATTCAGTAAGCCTGGGCAGGTCAATGGCTCTTGCTGGCAAGAGCTAGTAAAACATGTATAAATTACAGACAAACAAAACAAAAAAAATTTTAAAGGCTTCAGAGTGCTGTGAAGTAACGAGAGCTAAATCATTTCCGGAAAGTGAAAAACTGGTCAGAAGTGAGCTGATAACTCAGCAACATTTTGTTGCTGTTGTTTCTGTTTCTCTTTAAAATTTTCCCTGCCCCAGAATGGGCAGAAGGAGGCATGTGATGATTCTGAATGCAGACTGTGGATCAATGCCTATACTAGGTAGAGGACATCTTCTGGGGAAAGAAACATCCAGCAAAGCTTTCAACAGTTGCCAGGGCCTTGAGTGGTAGAACTGGAAGGTTGGAGATCCTATAGACCACACAGAGACATCCTCTGAAGGTGTACATTGAATTCAGAGGCTGGGTAAGAGGAATAAAAGTTTGGCTGAGAGCTTTTAAAAGTCTTCATATTTTACATAACCCATGTTTAGAATGTCTTCTAAACATGGGGTATTGGGGAAACAATTGCTCAAGGAAGTGGACCTGAAACAAAATAGTCAAGAGATGAAAGCCCGGGATGGGATGCTGGATTGTCCTTGAGTTTGCACAGCCTCTTCACAAATGTCAGTCTGGTCCAACTCTAGGGGGCAAGGGGAGGCTAAGAACCCAAGGCTGGCCCTCTTAGAGGCCGGTGCTAGGGACAGAGAGAGCAGCAGGAATTCTGGCCTTCACTGGAGGCTGAAGTGATAAAATGAACAATTTCAATAACCCCAGACACACAACCAGTCTCACCTCGAAATATTGCCCAAATTATGAAGCCCTGTAGGGTGGGAGATTGAAAAGCTCTAAAGGTTAGGGCTGTGCCAATATTTCAGAGCTGAGCAGAAAAAGACTTACAAAGCTCACAATCAAAATAGACACACAAAAAAACAAGGGCAATTCAGATGTAGAGTTACTCCTGCTCTGTTACTCAGCTCCCACTCAGCTTATCCTTGGATGGATTGAGATGATCAGGTCATCGCCTTGCTAGAAAAAGGAAATAACTCTTTCTCTTGAAAGATACTACCATCTTCATTTCCCAATGTTGTTTTATAGATAGCCTGTAGAATAAAATAAAAATTGTACACTGGTAAATAGACAAGATTATTTGAGAAATAATAAAATATTGTACTTAATGGAGAAATCTTGACAGTATCCTCTCTGAGATTGGGAATGAGAACAAAGAAACATGCTCTCATCATTTCTATTTGAAACTGTATCGAGGATACTAGCCAGCTCAGTAAGACCAAAGAAAAGTATAAGTAATACGAGAACTGTAAAGAAATAAATAAAACTGCCAAAGAAATCTATGAATAGAATATACAAATAAGTAGATTTTGTGATTGCAGGATGCAGATTCAATATGCAAAATGATTTTAATAATTACATGTCAGCAGTAAACAAATAGAAGATAAAACGTTAAAATAATATGCTGAAAAATATCAAATACCTAGCCACAGATGCAATAGACCTCAACACTAGAATGTTATTGTGAGAAAGTAAGGAACATCTGAATAAATGGAATGATATGCTATATTCATAAATTGGAATACTTATCTTAAAAGTTCTATACAAAATAATCTATAGATTAAATGTATGTTTACTAAAAATTATGTTAGTTTTTTCTGTAAAAACAAATTGAATTTAAAATTCACAGGGAATGCAAATAGTCCAGTATATACAAGACATTCCTGAAGAAGATTTCTGTTAAGAACTCAGATTGCTACATATCAAAATCCATTAGAAATCCATAGTAAGATCTTATGATGTTGGTATAAAGATGAGCAAATTGAACCATTGAGCAGAAAAGTCATTCCAGGAACAGCCCAAAATGTATGTAGTCATCTGATTTATGACAAAGGGATACTACAATATAGTGAGAAAATAATAACCTTTAAATAAAGTTCTAGAATAATGAAAAATTGATATGAAAGAAAGTATATACTGAGTTCTGCTTTAGGCCATACTGTATAACAGGAACTAGAATTATCCCCGCTGTAAATACCTAGAACATGTGACAGAATATGTAAACAACTATTTTCTGGCCGTGTAGGACTATGACCCTTCCTGAAAGAATAAAATTAAATAAGTTAAGTTTTCTAATATTCCAGGTTTTCTGTTTGGAGACATATTGTAAGCTGCAGACCAAAGAGGCAGGACCCAAACAGAGCCTAGAATTCTCACTGAGTTGAGGAGAGAGGAGGGCGTCAAGGAGATTATGGTGATGGGAGTGTATTGAATTTAGTAAGCAGGTACAGTACTAACATCAGATAAACTAGGGTTCAGAAAAAATATTATTACAAAGAAGAATATTTCATGATAAGGAAAGGGGCTTGTTCATCAAAAAATCAAAGAGATCTCAAATGTGTATGAAGACAAAAATGATTCAAAATACATGAATTAAAATGGACAGAACTGAAAGAATAGAAAACTCTACAATTGTAGAATATTTAAACACACTTCTCACATTAATTGGTAGAACGATATACAAAGAGTACAACACCATCAATCAACTAGACTTTATTGACATTTACAGAACACACCAAAAAACTGAACCATTTACATTATTTTCAATCATACATGGAATAATCACCAAGATTCATGAAATTCTGAGTAATAAAACAATTGTCAATAACATTAAGAATGATAAAATGAGAAAATGTTCTGTGACAATGGAATAAACTAACAATAACAGAAACACCTCTAGAGAATTAAAAAGCATGTCAATATTAAACAGCACACTTCTAAATAATGCAAGGTTTAAAATACAAATCATTAAATGCTAATATTAAAAAATAAGAAAAACCTCAAGCCAATGATAATACTTCCAAATTGATAAATCATAAAAATAAAAACACGGATGAAGCTGGAAACCATCATTCTCGCAAAATATCACAAGGACAGAAAACCAAACACTGCATGTTCTCACTCATAAGTGGGAGTTGAACAATGAGAACACATGGACACAGGGAGAGGAAAATCACACACCAGGGCCTGTTGCGGGGGTGGAGGGCTGGGGGAGGGATAGCATTAGGAGAAATACCTAATGTAAATGATGAGTTGATGGTTGCAGCAAACCATCATGGCACATGTACATCTATGTAACAAACCTGTACATTGTGCACATGTACCCTTGAACTTAAAGTATTTTATGTATATATATGAAAGTATTTTATATATATGTATACATATATGAAAGCAAGAGAAATCAGTGAAACACAACACAAAATAACAACACAGAAAATCAATGAAGCCAGTATTTTTAATTAATGAATTTAAATGACTATCTACCCATCTGAAACAGGGTATCACTACGGATCTTGCAAATATTTAAAAAATATATATAACATATTATAAACAACTTAAGTGGCAAAATTGTTTAAAAGACAAAAGTTGCCAGAACCACCTCAAAAAGAAATAAAACACATTTACAGCCCTATATTTATTTTTTAAACCAAATTTATGATTAAAACTGTCCTACAAAGAAAATTCCAAATTCTCATAACGTCTATATTTTTAAGAAAGAATTGATTCCAATACTATACACATATAGAATAGAATGAAACATTTCTCAGCCTATTATATGAGTCCTCATTACACTGATAACAAAGTAAACAAGAAAATACTAAATAACAAAACTAGAAAACAATATTCCTCAGAAACTTAGATGTGGAAATTCTTAAGAAAGTTTTAACAACGTACCTTCTTATCCAAAGAATAGTACAGCAAATCCATATGGAATATATGTCATGAATGCAAAGTTGGTATAATATTCTAAAAGTCAATATCATTCACATGAAAAGATTTATGCTAAAAATATGAACATTTCAACAGGTATAGGAAAAGCATTTTACATAAATCAACACACGTTCAAAATAAAATCTCACCCCAAAGTCACATTCTTTTGATTACTGAGAGGAATCAGTTAGTATATGGAATCAAGTATAGTCTTCCAAATTTGTTCTTTTTCAAAATTGTTTTGGCTATTTTAAATGTGTTGCATTCCTAGATACATTTTAGAATGTTAACTTCTAAATGTCAATCAAAGGGACTGTGAAATTTTGATTAGGATTGTATTGAATTTATAGATCAATTAGCAGAAAATTGACATCTTAACATATATTCTTTCAATTCATGAACATGATATATCACTTTAAGTATTTTAAAATTTCTATTAGCAGTGTTTTTAGTATTCAATAAAAAGGTCTTGACATATTTTGCTTGATGTAATGCTTTTGGAGGTTATTGTAAGTGGTATTTTGTAATATTTCAATTCTCAACTGTCAGTAGGGAAATACAGTCTATCTCTGTACATTGACCTTGTATTCTGCAACCTTGTAAACTTATTATTTCCAGTTGTTTTATTTAAGATTCCTTATTTCTATGTATAAGATTATTTCATAAAATTTTACTCCTTTATTCTCAATATGTATTCCTGGTATTTATGAAGATATCACAGTAAATTTTCAATGCTCTGACAGAATAAAATTATATATTTTTCTTTTTTTTTTTTTTTTTTTTTTTTCTTTCTTTTATTATTATTATTATTATACTTTAGGTTTTATGGTACATGTGCGCAATGTGCAGGTAAGTTACATATGTATACATGTGCCATGCTGGTGAGCTGCACCCACCAACTCGTCATCTAGCATTAGGTATATCTCCCAATGCTATCCCTCCCCCCTCCCCCCACCCCACAACAGTCCCCAGAGTGTGATGTTCCCCTTCCTGTGTCCATGTGTTCTCATTGTTCAATTCCCACCTATGAGTGAGAATATGCGGTGTTTGGTTTTTTGTTCTTGCGATAGTTTACTGAGAATGATGATTTCCAATTTCATCCATGTCCCTACAAAGGATGTGAACTCATCATTTTTTATGGCTGCATAGTATTCCATGGTGTATATGTGCCACATTTTCTTAATCCAGTCTATCATTGTTGGACATTTGGGTTGGTTCCAAGTCTTTGCTATTGTGAATAATGCCGCAATAAACATACGTGTGCATGTGTCTTTATAGCAGCATGATTTATAGTCCTTTGGGTATATACCCAGTAATGGGATGGCTGGGTCGAATGGAATTTCTAGTTCTAGATCCCTGAGGAATCGCCACACTGACTTCCACAAGGGTTGAACTAGTTTACAGTCCCACCAACAGTGTAAAAGTGTTCCTATTTCTCCACATCCTCTCCAGCACCTGTTGTTTCCTGACTTTTTAATGATTGCCATTCTAACTGGTGTGAGATGGTATCTCATTGTGGTTTTGATTTGCATTTCTCTGATGGCCAGTGATGGTGAGCATTTTTTCATGTGTTTTTTGGCTGCATAAATGTCTTCTTTTGAGAAGTGTCTGTTCATGTCCTTTGCCCACTTTTTGATGGGGTTGTTTGTTTTTTTCTTGTAAATTTGTTGGAGTTCATTGTAGATTCTGGATATTAGCCCTTTGTCAGATGAGTAGGTTGCGAAAATTTTCTCCCATTTTGTAGGTTGCCTGTTCACTCTGATGGTAGTTTCTTTTGCTGTGCAGAAGCTCTTGAGTTTAATTAGATCCCATTTGTCAATTTTGGCTTTTGTTGCCATTGCTTTTGGTGTTTTAGACATGAAGTCCTTGCCCATGCCTATGTCCTGAATGGTAATGCCTAGGTTTTCCTCTAGGGTTTTTATGGTTTTAGGTCTAACATTTAAGTCTTTAATCCATCTTGAATTGATTTTTGTATAAGGTGTAAGGAAGGGATCCAGTTTCAGCTTTCTACATATGGCTAGCCAGTTTTCCCAGCACCATTTATTAAATAGGGAATCCTTTCCCCATTTCTTGTTTTTGTCAGGTTTGTCAAAGATCAGATACTTGTAGAAATGTGGCATTAGTTCTGACAGCTCTGTTCTGTTCCATTGATCTATATCTCTGTTTTGGTACCAGTACCATGCTGTTTTGGTTACTGTAGCCTTGTAGTATAGTTTGAAGTCAGGTAGTGTGATGCCTCCAGCTTTGTTCTTTTGGCTTAGGATTGACTTGGCGATGCGGGCTCTTTTTTGGTTCCATATGAACTTTAAAGTAGTTTTTTCCAATTCTGTGAAGAAAGTCATTGGTAGCTTGATGGGGATGGCATTGAATCTGTAAATTACCTTGGGAAGGATGGCCATTTTCATGATATTGATTCTTCCTACCCATGAGCATGGAATGTTCTTCCATTTGTTTGTATCCTCTTTTATTTCCTTGAGCAGTGGTTTATAGTTCTCCTTGAAGAGGTCTTTCACATCCCTTGTAAGTTGGATTCCTAGGTATTTTATTCTCTTTGAAGCAATTGTGAATGGGAGTTCACTCATGATTTGGCTCTCTGTTTGTCTGTTATTGATGTATAAGAATGCTTGTGATTTTTGCACATTGATTTTGTATCCTGAGACTTTGCTGAAGTTGCTTATCAGCTTAAGGAGATTTTGGGCTGAGACAATGGGGTTTTCTAGATATACTATCATGTCATCTGCAAACAGGGACAATTTGACTTCCTCTTTTCCTAATTGAATACCCTTGATTTCCTTCTCCTGCCTAATTGCCCTGGCCAGAACTTCCAACACTATGTTGAATAGAAGTGGTGAGAGAGGGCATCCCTGTCTTGTGCCAGTTTTCAAAGGGAATGCTTCCAGTTTTTGCCCATTCAGTATGATATTGGCTGTGGGTTTGTCATAAATAGCTCTTATTATTTTGAGATACGTCCCATCAATTCCTAATTTATTGAGAGTTTTTAGCATGAAGGGTTGTTGAATTTTGTCAAAGGCCTTTTCTGCATCTATTGAGATAATCATGTGGTTTTTGTCTTTCGTTCTGTTTATATGCTGGATTACATTTATTGATTTGCGTATATTGAACCAGCCTTGCATCCCAGGGATGAAGCCCACTTGATCATGGTGGATAAGCTTTTTGATGTGCTGCTGGATTCTGTTTGCCAGTATTTTATTGAGGATTTTTGCATCAATGTTCATCAAGGATATTGGTCTAAAATTCTCTTTTTTTGTTGTGTCTCTGCCAGGCTTTGGTATCAGGATGATGCTGGCCTCATAAAATGAGTTAGGGAGGATTCCCTCTTTTTCTATTGATTGGAATAGTTTCAGAAGGAATGGTACCAGCTCCTCCTTGTACCTCTGGTAGAATTCGGCTGTGAATCCATCTGGACCTGGACTTTTTTTGGTTGGTAAGCTATTGATTATTGCCACAATTTCAGCTCCTGTTATTGGTCTATTCAGAGATTCAACTTCTTCCTGGTTTAGTCTTGGGAGGGTGTATGTGTTGAGGAATTTATCCATTTCTTCTAGATTTTCTAGTTTATTTGCATAGAGGTGTTTGTAATATTCTCTGATGGTAGTTTGTATTTCTGTGGGATCGGTGGTGATATCCCCTTTATCATTTTTTATTGCATCTATTTGATTCTTCTCTCTTTTTTTCTTTATTAATCTTGCTAGCGGTCTATCAATTTTGTTGATCCTTTCAAAAAACCAGCTCCTGGATTCATTTATTTTTTGAAGGGTTTTTTGTGTCTCTATTTCCTTCAGTTCTGCTCTGATTTTAGTTATTTCTTGCCTTCTGCTAGCTTTTGAATGTGTTTGCTCTTGCTTTTCTAATTCTTTTAATTGTGAAGTTAGGGTGTCAATTTTGGATCTTTCCTGCTTTCTCTTGTGGGCATTTAGTGCTATAAATTTCCCTCTACACACTGCTTTGAATGCATCCCAGAGATTCTGGTATGTTGTGTCTTGGTTCTCGTTGGTTTCAAAGAACATCTTTATTTCTGCCTTCATTTCGTTATGTACCCAGTAGTCATTCAGGAGCAGGTTGTTCAGTTTCCATGTAGTTGAGCGGTTTTGAGTGAGATTCTTAATCCTGAGTTCTAGCTTGATTGCACTGTGATCTGAGAGACAGTTTGTTACAATTTCTGTTCTTTTACATTTATTGAGGAGAGCTTTACTTCCAAGTATATGGTCAATTTTGGAATAGGTGTGGTGTGGTGCTGAAAAAAATGTATATTCTGTTGATTTGGGGTGGAGAGTTCTGTAGATGTCTATTAGGTCCGCTTGGTGCAGAGCTGAGTTCAATTCCTGGGTATCCTTGTTGACTTTCTGTCTCGTTGATCTGTCTAATGTTGATAGTGGGGTGTTAAAGTCTCCCATTATTAATGTGTGGGAGTCTAAGTCTCTTTGTAGGTCACTCAGGACTTGCTTTATGAATCTGGGTGCTCCTGTATTGGGTGCATATATATTTAGGATAGTTAGCTCTTCTTGTTGAATTAATCCCTTTACCATTATGTAATGGCCTTCTTTGTCTCTTTTGATCTTTGTTGGTTTAAAGTCTGTTTTATCAGAGACTAGGATTGCAACCCCTGCCTTTTTTTGTTTTCCATTTGCTTGGTAAATCTTCCTCCATCCTTTTATTTTGAGCCTATGTGTGTCTCTGCATGTGAGATGGGTTTCCTGAATACAGCACACTGATGGGTCTTGAGTCTTTATCCAATTTGCCAGTCTGTGTCTTTTAATTGGAGCATTTAGTCCATTTACATTTAAAGTTAATATTGTTATGTGTGAATTTGATCTTGTCATTATGATGTTAGCTGGATATTTTGCTCGTTAGTTGATGCAGTCTCTTCCTAGTCTCGATGTTCTTTACATTTCGGTATGATTTTGCAGTGGCTGGTACCGGTTGTGCCTTTCCATGTTTAGCGCTTCCTTCAGGAGCTCTTTTAGGGCAGGCCTGGTGGTGACAAAATCTCTCAGCATTTGCTTGTCTGTAAAGTATTTTATTTCTCCTTCACTTATGAAGCTTAGTTTGGCAGGATATGAAATTCTGGGTTGAAAATTCTTTTCTTTAAGAATGTTGAATATTGGCCCCCACTCTCTTCTGGCTTGTAGGGTTTCTGCCGAGAGATCCGCTGTTAGTCTGATGGGCTTCCCTTTGATGGTAACCCGACCTTTCTCTCTGGCTGCCCTTAACATTTTTTCCTTCATTTCAACTTTGGTGAATCTGACAATTATGTGTCTTGGAGTTGCTCTTCTCGAGGAGTATCTTTGTGGCGTTCTCTGTATTTCCTGAATCTGAATGTTGGCCTGCCTTGCTAGATTGGGGAAGTTCTCCTGGATAATATCCTGCAGAGTGTTTTCCAACTTGTTTCCATTCTCCCCGTCACTTTCAGGTACACCAATCAGACGTAGATTTGGTCTTTTCACATAGTCCCACATCTCTTGGAGGCTTTGCTCGTTTCTTTTTATTCTTTTTTCTCTAAACTTCCCTTCTCGCTTCATTTCATTCATTTCATCTTCCAGGGCTGATACCCTTTCTTCCATTTGATCGCATCGGCTCCTGAGGCTTCTGCATTCTTCACGTAGTTCTCGAGCCTTGGTTTTCAGCTCCATCAGCTCCTTTAAGCACTTCTCTGTATTGGTTATTCTAGTTATACATTCTTCTAAATTTTTTTCAAAGTTTTCAACTTCTTTGCCTTTGGTTTGAATATCCTCCCGTAGCTCGGAGTAATTTGATCGTCTGAAGCCTTCTTCTCTCAGCTCGTCAAAGTCATTCTCTGTCCAGCTTTGTTCCGTTGCTGGTGAGGAACTGCGTTCCTTTGGAGGAGGAGAGGTACTCTGGTTTTTAGAGTTTCCAGTTTTTCTGCTCTGTTTTTTCCCCATCTTTGTGGTTTTATCTACTTTTGGTCTTTGATGATGGTGATGTACAGATGGGTTTTTGGTGTGGATGTCCTTTCTGTTAGTTTTCCTTCTAACAGACAGAACCCTCAGCTGCAGGTCTGTTGGAGTACCTGGCCGGCCGTGTGAGGTGTCAGTCTGCCCCTGCTGGGGGGTGCCTCCCAGTTAGGCTGCTCGGGGGTCAGGGGTCAGGGACCCACTTGAGGAGGCAGTCAGCCCGCTCTCAGATCTCCAGCTGCGTGCTGGGAGAACCACTGCTCTCCTCACAGCTGTCAGACAGGGACATTTAAGTCTGCAGAGGTTACTGCTGTCTTTTTGTTTGTCTGTGTCCTGCCCCCAGAGGTGGAGCCTACAGAGGCAGGCAGGCCTCCTTGAGCTGTGGTGGGCTCCACCCAGTTCAAGCTTCCAGGCTGCTTTGTTTACCTAAGCGAGCCCGGGCAATGGCGGGCGCCCCTCCCCCAGCCTCGCTGCCGACTTGCTGTTTGATCTCAGACTGCTGTGCTAGCAATCAGTGAGACTCCGTGGGCGTAGGACCCTCTGAGCCAGGTGTGGGCTATACTCTCCTGGGGCACCGTTTCCTAAGCCCGTCGGAAAAGCACAGTATTCGGGTGGGAGTGGCCCGATTTTCCAGATGCCGTCTGTCACCCCTGGAAGGGGAACTCCCTGACCCCTTGCGCTTCCCGAGTGAGGCAATGCCTCGCCCCTGCTTCGGCTGGCGCACGGTGCGCTCACCGACTGACCTGCGCCCACTGTCTGGCACTCCCTAGTGAGATGAACACGGTACCTCAGATGGAAATGCAGAAATCACCCGTCTTCTGCGTCGCTCGCGCTGGGAGCTGTAGACCGGAGCTGTTCCTATTCGGCCATCTTGGCTCCTCCCCCATATTTTTCATAAGTAATATAAAAGACACTATACTGGCTCCACTAAACATAAATAACATATCTCTGGACCAGTGGTTTTCAATTATTTTTATTTTATTGTAGCCCAAAGTAAAACATATTTTATGTTACAACACAGTGCATCTACACACACATAAGCGCACATAACTGGGACATAATTTTCACACAATATTTACCTTTAAAATGTGTGATAACCTGTAATATTTTTTATTATATTGAATTACATACTATTGTATTCTATTGTATTTTAAATTACTGCTAAAAATCCATTAAAATATCTGCTGTTGGGTTACAAATATCTGTAAGTTATTATAAAGTTTAGGTATTATAAGTTCCTCTCAGAACTGTCCCCACAAAGAAGGTAAACTATTGCGGTGAACAAGTATACAGAATGTATTCATCCATTTACAATCATTCAACAGATTTCTATTGAGCACTCATTGTGTTCATTTCCTAGAGCAGCTGTAACGAAGTATCACGGACTAGGTGACTTAACACAACAGAAATGTATTCTGTTATAGCTTTGAAGCCTGAAAGTCTAAAATCAAGGGGTCAGCAGTTACATGCTGCCTCAGAAGGCTCTGGGAAAGAGTCATTCTTTGCTTCTACCACTTTCTGATAGCTCCTAGCATACCTTAGCTTGTAGATACATCACTCCAATCTCTGCAGCTATCATCACATTGTCTCCTCTGTGTCTGTGTCCCTTTCTCTTTTATAAGAACCTCAGTCATCAAATTTAGAGCCCACCTTTAATTCAGGATGATTCCATACTCAGGTTCTTTACTAATTATATCTCTAAGATTCTAATTCCAAATAAGATCACATTCTGATGTTCCAGATGGATCTGAAATTTAGAGGGATACTATGTAAGCCACACCACTACACTTAAACTTTTCTAGGTGATAGGACTATAATAACGAATAAGAGATGAAAAGCCTTGTCCTTATTCTAATAAGCACCCAAGAAAATGGAACAAAATAATCAGTTACTTAGAAACCATTCCAGATGTTATCTAACGAGGAAAGAAAAACAACTCGTTATGACTCCAAGAGGAAAACAGAGTAGGCACCCAAGATAGGCAAATTATTAGTTCACTGAGCCAAAAGGTCCAAGTTGACCATTAATGAATGAGCAGAGCATCTTAGTCAGTTTAGGCTGTAAAAGCAAAATACCAAAGGCTGTGAGCTTAAATAACAAACATTTATTCCTCAGAGTTCTGGTGGCTGAAAGTCCAAGATCAAAGAGTTGGAAGATCCACTTTTTCTGGTTGGTAGATGACCCTCTTCTCATCTTATCCTCACATGACCCAGAGCAGAGACAGAGAGAGAGAGAAAGAGAAAGCATCTATGTCTCTTCTTATAAAGGCAGTAATCCCATTCATGAGGGCTCCAGCCTCATGACTTAATTACCTGACTTTCCAATACCATCACATTGGGGGCTGGGATTTCAATATATGAATTTTGGAGGACACATTCAGACCATGATGCAGAGCTAAAATTCAATGGAACCATTGAGACTACTTTGCAGTATATTTGGGCCAAGTGTACATAAGGGATATGATAAGCACAAACGGCGCTTTTTTTTTTTTTTTTTTGCTATGTGTGGCTTGGCTTCAACGGGGCTGCAGCATGCTCTTCCAGAGGTCAAAACTTTCATGTGCAAAACCAATCTTTTCTCTTAAGGGGCTTGAGTTTTCAAAGGAAAATATATGATCTTTACAATTCATAAATAATTTAACGCAGTAGTTCTCAAAATTCTGTGAACATCAGATTTACTTTTTGAAAAATAAGGATGTTTTATTCTACCCTCAAATTTCTCAATTAGAATCTCCACAAGGTAGGAATCAGCTATACATATTTTTGCAAAATTTCACAGAAGGCCCAGATAACCACAGTTTTAAGATTAAAAAGGTTAATAATTAAGAAAAATGCCATTATATCAATCCTGTTTTTATTAGAGTATTTGCCTTGGGATTATGTGCCAGTTCACAAATTGAAAAGAGTTATGAGAAATATACACACTTAGGAATGTAACCTTAAGTAACGCTAGTTACTGTGACTGGAAATATAAAAATATAAGCCCCAGCCTCTGAGGCAGGGGCTCACAGACTTGATTTAGCCAAAAGGAAAATCATAATGTTCTACATTTTGAGGTTATATTTTTAACTTTTCTTCACAAATTTTTCAATAGAAAGAATTTTTTTTATACTCAGATGTCTTCAGTTCTTCTCATTTGTTGAAATTCACTGCAATTAATAACCAAACTCTTATTCGATTTGACTATAAGTTTAAAAAAATTCTGAAGCATAATAAGCATGGCCTCTGTTTCTTATCCATATTTTATAGAAGGCCACTAAGTCTCCTGCTCAGGGATGAAGTATAACTTCGTGTAACCTCCAGATTTTCTGACTTTGATGGTGATGGGTCCCAATGGTTTCTTGGTTGCACAGATCTGGATTATAGATCTGTATATTAAAAGTTTCAGACGCTAATAATGTTATCTTTGAGAACTGCATTTCTATCATTATAAATAAGAACTCAAAAGTCATGGTATTTTGTAAAGGCATTTTTTTGTGAAAATCCCACACCTGTTTTCACTTATGATGTCTTCTTCCTCATCACTATCTTAGACCCTTTAGGAAATATTTAACAAAACTTCTCATTGGTAAGACTTTCGTCATGGGCAAATAGTTAAATGAAGCCAACTTTTCCAAAGCCAATGCTTGTTGATGCTTGCTCCCTGGCTGGCAAAAGAACTTTTGCACAAATGCTAAGAGGTTTGTTGGTTCCACTATGCACTATAATTCACCCTGTTATGGAGGAAAACAGCTGTTTTGTGATCATGCTCTGGACATTTGCCATATTGGCTTACTGAGTTAAAACTCCCAACTTGCCTCTCAGCACTGCAATTCAGTCTCTAGGCTATTGGAAAGTGAATGGAGGAGAGAATTTTTGGACTTGCTTTTTTAATTCGATGACTTTGGTTCTCCTCTCTAACTTATGTCGTGTTTTGTTACCTGTCCATAGTCAAATTTATAACAATGTATAGCAATAAAAATATATCTTGAAATTTTATGTCTCCAAATCAAGATAATCAAAGAAACCCCTAGCTGTTCTAAGTGAATCCCCCGTACTGCAATTAGTGGTGGCATATAACTTCACAGGCTCATGAAGATGGTTTTCTCCCAAATCATGTACATAGATTATTGACTGGTGTCAGCAGTTGGTTTGCAGGCAATTTGAAGTCAATAAAAAGCCCTCAATTCTAATTATCATATATTTGTAATGTGCCCAAATACAAATTGCTACAGGAGAAATCTCACTGAGAATGAGAATTCCCTTACCTCCGCAAATGTAAAACCTTATAAAATGAAACTACATTAAAATTTTTATTTTTTTATTATACTTTAAGTTTTAGGGTACATGTGCACCATTAACTCGTCATTTAACATTAGGTATATCTCCTAATGCTATCCCTTCCCCCCACCCCCACCCCACAACAAGCCCCAGTGTTTGATGTTCCCCTTCCTGTGTCCATGTGTTCTCATAAGAAATGATGAATTCATGTCCTTTGTAGGGACATGGATGAAGCTGGAAACCATCATTCTCAGCAAACTATCGGAAGGACAAAAAACCAAACACCGCATGTTCTCACTCATAGGTGGGAAATGAACAATAAAATTTTTATTCTTAAGGGTTTTAACATTAAATACACAAGACACTTGAGAATTTTGTATAATTATGCACCAGCATAGTGTAAGCACATATACTGAAACAATTCACATGGAGTAGTCTATTTGATAATTGCATAATATCCCATATCCTTTCAATAATGTCTAACTGCATCTTACAAGAAAGAATACAGTGAGACACATTGGGAAGAATAAAGAAATTACTTCTTTTCCTACAGATTCATCAAAGTCCAGATTCCTTTGGATACAGCTACTATACTGTTGTGAGATTTCACTAATTTAACCATTACACCATGGAACAATTCACTAATAACCCACTAAGGATCATTAAACTTAATTTAAGGCAGTTAGTGGTTTATCAAAGGGACAAAACCATTAATTCCATCTCCAAATGGACTCACTGGGCATGCAGATTTGCAAATCCACAAATCCATTGTCCAGATGAGAGAGACATGTGCGTGCATATGCATTTTAATCATTCAGCATTAGTGATGGCCATTCCATTTAAAGGGCACAATTTCCATCCTGCTCTTTTTTCTTTATATTCAAAGTTTCAGTTTGTTTATAGGGGGATAATGTTTTTAATACTTTATCAATAAATCGTGATGCACTTAAGAATATCTGAAAATTTTCAGAGCATAAGTTATTTTCCCAAATGCTCTGATTACAGATATAGATTACACCCCAGTTTCTTGGAAATTGTTATTCATTTTTATAACAGAAAATTGAGGTAGAAGTCACAATACTGAATACTTACAATGAAAGAGTGGTGCAAGGGCTTTCTTCCAGTTTCCAGGAGATACCAACCATGCAAAGAAGATTGAAGGAGATCACAACCTGGCACCAGCACCAGGTCCATAGATGCCATACAGCTGTAAGGACATAAGGGTTTTCTTATGTATGTGCACAAAAAAGAATTCCAGACACACATTCTGAATCCCATTTCCAGCACTTGGAGAGGAGGATTATCAAATAAGAGATGGCCATAATTTTTTTTAATGTCACAGATTGCTGAAGATAACCTGGATGTGGGATGAAACACAGTTCAAGAGTTATTAATTTTTAAATAATTTTCAGAAAATTTACTTTGCTTACATTTATTTTGTGATGGAAGCATTTTTCTTTCTTTAAAAGTCTGCCATGGGTAGGGATAAATACAAAAATTACAATTTTTTAATTTTGTATTTTATTATTTTTTAATTATACTATAAGTACTGGGGTACATGTGCAGAACATGCAGGTTTGTTACATAGGTATACTCGTGCCATGGTGGTTTGCTTCACCCATCAACCCATCATCTACATTAGGTATTTCTCCTAATGCTATCCCTCCCCTAGCCTCCCACCCACTGACAAGCCCCAGTATATGATGTTCCCCTCCCTGTGTTAATGTGTTCTCGTTGTTCAACTCCCACTTATGAGTGAGAACACGTGGTGTTTGGTTTTCTATTCCTGTGTTAGTTTGCTGTGAATGATGTTTTCCAGCTTCATCCATGTCCCTGCAAAGCACAAGAACTCATCCTTTTTTATGGCTGCATAGTATTCCATGGTGTATATGTGCCACATTTTCTTTATCCAGTCTATCGCTGATGGGCATTTGGGTTGGTTCCAAGTCTTTGCTATTGTGAATAGTGCTGCAGTAAACATACGTGTGCATGTGTCTTTATAGCAGAATGATTTATAATCCTTTGGGAATATACCCAGTAACGACATTGCTGGGTCAAATGGTATTTCTGGTTCTAGATTTTTGAGGAATCGCCACACTGTCTTTCACAATGGTTGAACTAATTTACACTCCCACCAACAATTTAAAAGCATTCCTATTTCTCCACATCCTCTCCAGCATCAGTTGTATAAGGTGTAAGGAAAGGGTCCAGTTCAGTTTTCTGCATATGACCTGCCAGTTTTCCCAACACCATTTATTAAATATAAAATCCTTTCCCCATTGCTTGTTTTTGTCAGGTTTGTCAAAGATCAGATGGTTGTAGATGTGTGGCATTATTTCTGAGGCCTCTGTTCTGTTCCACTGGTCTATATATCTGCTTTGGTAACAGTACCATGCTGTTTTGGTTACTGTAGGCTTGTAGCATAGTTTGAAGTCAGGTAGCATGATGCCTCCAGCTTTGTTATTTTTGCTTAGGATTGTCTTGACTATACGGGCTCTTTTTTGGTTCCATTTGAAGTTTAAAGTAGTTTTTTCTAATTCTGTGAAGAAAGTCAATAGTAGCTTGATGGGGATATCACTAAATCTACAAATTACTTTGGGCAGTATGGCCATTTAAACGATATTGATTCTTCCTATTCATGAGCATGGAATGTTTTTCCATTTGTTTGCGTCCTCTCGTATTTACTTGAGCAGTGGTTTGTAGTTCTCCTTGAAGAGGTCCTTCACATCCCTTGTAAATTGGATTCCTTTTTATCCTCTTGTAGCAATTGTGAATGGAATTTCACCCATGACTTGGCTCTCTGTTTGTCTATTATTGGTGGATAGGAATGCTTGTGATTTTTGCACATTGATTTTGAATCCTGAGACTTTGCTGAAGTTGCTTATCAGCTTAAGGAGATTTGGGGCTAAGACGATGGAATTTTCTAAATATACAATCATGTCATCTGCAAACAGAGACAATTTGACTTCCTCTCTTCCTATTTGAATATACTTTATTTCTTTTTCTTGCCTGATTGCCCTGGCTAGAACTTCCAACACTATGTTGAATAGAAGTGTTGAGAGAGGGCATGCTTGTCTTGTGCTGGTTTTCAGAGGGAATGCTTCCAGCTTCTGCCCATTCAGTATGATATTGGCTGTGGGTTTGTCATAAATAGCTCCTATTACTTTGACATAAATTCCATCAATACCTAGTTTTTTGAGAGCTTTTAGCATGAAGTGGTGTTGAATTTTATCAAAGGCCTTTTCTGCATCTATTGAGATAATCATGTGGTTTCTGTCATTGGTTCTGTTTATGTGATAGATTATGTTTACTGATTTGCATATGTTGAACCAGCCTTGCATCCCAGAGATGAAGCCAACTTGATCATGGTGGATAGGCTTTTTGATGTGCTGCTGGATTCAGTTTGCCAGTATTTTATTGAAGATTTTCACATAGATATTCATCAGGGATATTGGCCTGAAATTTTCTTTGTTTATTGTGTCTCTGCCAGGTTTTGGTATCAGTATGATGCTGGCCTCATAAAATGAGTTAGGGAGGGGCCTCTCTTTTTCTATTCTTTGGAATAGTTTTAGAAGGAATGGTACCATCTCCTCTTTGTACCTCTGGTAGAATTCGGCTATAAATCCACCTGGTCCTGGGCTTTTTTGGTGGGTAGGCTATTAATTACTGCCTCAATTTCAGAACTTGTTACTGGTCTATTCAGGGATTCAATTTCCTCCTGATTTAGTCTTGGGACGGTGTATGTGTCCAGGAGTTTATCCATTTCTTATAGATTTTCTAGTTTATTTGCATAGAGGTGCTTATATTATTCTCTGATGGTAGTTTATATTTCTGTGGGATCAGTGGTGATATCCCCTTTATCATTTTTTATTGTGTATACTTGATTCTTCTCTCTTTTCTTCTTTATTAGTCTAACTAGTGGTCTATTTTGTTAATCTTTTCAAAAATCTAGCTCCTGGATTCATTGATTTTGTGAAGGGTTTTTCGTGTCTCTATCTCCTTCAGTTCTGCTCTGGTCTTATTTCTTGAAAAGACAATTATTTTATGAGAAATATGTATACATCAAAGATATGATTTGGCTGTGTCCCCACCCAAATATCATCTTGAATTGTAATCCTTGTAACCCCATGTGTTGAGGGAGGGACCCAGTAGGAGGTGATTGGATCACGGGGGCAGCTTCTTCCACGCTGTTCTTGTGATAGTGAGTTCTTGTGAGTTCTCATGAGATCTGATGCTTTTATAAGTGTTTGACAATTTCTCCTTCACACTCTCTTCTCTCTCCTGCCACCTTTGAAGAAGACACCTGCTTCCCCTTCCACCATGATTGTAAGTTTCCTGAGGCCTCCCCAGTCATGAAGTCAATTAAACTTATTTTCTTAATAAATTACCCAGCCTCAGGGAATTTCTTTATAGTAGTGTGAGAATGGATTAATACATTCATATTCATTAATAGAACACTTTAAAACAAATCTTTTGTGTCATGACAATATCAGCAAAATAGGTTCACTTATTATATAAGGTGGAATTTTTGTTTGTTTAATAATCATTGTCCCCCAAATTCTCTAGCTTCCTTAGGAAGGTCTTTTTGCCTGCCTCTAAAAACATGTCATTCTAAAAGAGGACTTCAGAATATATTTATATCTAACATAAAATAGCTACGGTTAGGTTAAAAAAAAAAAAAACGAACAAACAAGAAATTACTTGCAGTTCTTAAGCTCCTAACATGAGCCAATGCTTTAGAAAAGAAATGTGTTTGCTTTATACAATACTATTCACAACCAAATTATCCCAAAGTGCTTTACAAAGTAATTAGTTGGAGACTAGTTTAAGAGTATGCAGGCAAACATAGGAGCCATTAAGACACTCAGCAATAGCTCACACACTGCTTTGGACATAAGAACCAGTTTTATTAAGAGTGGAGATGTTAGTTCAATTATAGAGTAATTTAATAGAATAATTGGAATTCCTTTGGGCCTGGTAAGTTTTAAAGATCATCAAAAATGATAAGCTAACTCTATATTTTTTAAAAATTCTAAAAATGTCCAAATGTGAATTAAAGCATATATTTTCCCCCAGGTAATTAATTTACAAGAAATGATTGGTATGAGGTTGATTTATAATGGACAAATACTTCCATGATTCTTTTCAAAAGATAAGTTACAGAATTGGTAAAGAGGAATTATTTCACAAATTCTTTTGTTTACCTTTCCCCATTTGACAAATGTTTTACTTGTATTTCCCTGAGCTTTGTTTACACAGGGATCCAGAGAGAAATCATTTTCTTCTCTTCTCAAGGTGTTTAATCCGTACTCTTTCTTTATGCCACAGTTTAGATCTAACCTCTTCCATGAAAAATTCACCAACTGAAACATCCAGTTTCTTGAGTTCATATCACATTTCTTGTATTTGTCACTTAGCTTTAGATCAAATTATTTTTTATTATCATTTATATTTTGAGAATGATATCCATGAGGATAGTAATAATGCTTATCATTTCATTGTATTCCCAATACTTTGAGCAGGAGGAGCAGGAAGTGGCATAATGACGTCCATGGCTTCCAAAGCTCATGTAGATACCAGTCTGAAGGAAGCATTGGCAGGAGCAGGTCACAGGTATTCCGTACTTATCTAAGAAATCACTAAACCAGGATGGAGCAATTAGCAAACAGCCACACTTCTGGCATCTACTCTTTCACAAGCCTGAGGTTTCTTCCTCACTCAGCCATGTTCCAAATTCCTTTGATCAAGAAGCTTTCTTTAGACACCATTTCACACATAAATAAGCACTTATTATAGGATATGGTACCATAACTGCTGTCTTCAGCTTGTCAAAGGCAGTTGACAGATTAGCTAAGCAGCTGTCCTATCATTTCTTGCCTTCCTCTGGTCCCGATGTCACAGCATGGACTGCCCCCAGCTGGCCCTTCTTTTTCCACAGGAGAAAAAATATTCCACAGGGAAGAAAGGATTAAAAAAATATAAAACAGCAGTTGG
The DNA here is from genome assembly GCF_028885625.2 of Pongo pygmaeus. Taxonomy (NCBI): domain Eukaryota; kingdom Metazoa; phylum Chordata; class Mammalia; order Primates; family Hominidae; genus Pongo; species Pongo pygmaeus. The sequence continues at coordinate 25,238,059 of NC_072388.2, read as the reverse complement.
GTTTTTTACCTAACATGCACCATAAAAGATTAATGGTCTTTTGCTCTAAAACCTGTACTTTGCTTCTCACACAATTGTTAAATGTGCACAGAGGCCCTTGTTTGAGTGTTTACTAAATAAAGGTCATGAAAATAATGGTTTCTGTTAGGCAGTGGTATGTGTCATCAATTTTGATTTTTCTGTCACTTTTTTTACCTTGGGAAGGTGACCACTTTGGAAGTCTCTTTGGCCATGAGGCTTTTCCCATAACAGGTGCAACCTATTATAAGCGAAACTAGATAGGTTCCATCAGCAGTCTGCAAGGCAGAGCCTAGTTTTATCTCTGTGGTTGCAGTTTGCACTTCATTAGCCTGTCCTAACTCACCGAGATACGCTGTCCCAGGCCATAAGTCAACCTATCAGATTTCAAGGCTGACTCCAGTTGCCTGGGATGAACCCTTTCATCCCAGCCAGTCCTCTTGTTTACCAGGGGCAGAAAACCAATTCAAACAAGGATATTCAGAAGGGATTTTATTAGTTCACACACAGAAGAGTTCTGGTTAAGGCTTGCCTTGCTCCTGGTGCTCATATGATGCCACCAGGACATGATTTATCTCAAGCACTTAACTCTGTGTTCTTCATGTTGCCTCCATTCTTTAATAGGCATTGTTTTAGAGGTGCCAAGATGAATGCAACAGCTTCAGCTTCAGCTTTATCTTCTTTGACCTTCAAGTTGTATAGTCCCAGTAGATATCTGATTACAACTCATTAGCTCTGACTATTTCAGGTGCTCCTCCCTGAAACAATTACTGTGGCCAAGGGAATGCACTGCTTAATTTCCAAAATCGGGGGAAAAAAAGAAAAAAAAAAGTTAGCCAGGGCTTAAAGTAGCAGAAGGATGATTCCCTGGAGAAAGTTGGAGTCCTATTTGGGAGTCAAAGGGGAAGTATATAATAATGGCCAAAATGGTATGACTGCTATATCACAAATAGGGCAACTTCTTTCTTGTTCTACTAGAAGTTTGCTGCAATATCAGTAATATTCTTTGCAACATAATATTCATCTATTTCCCTTTAGGTGGACTTTAGATAGAATTTGCACACATATTTATGTAGAAAATATTGTCCTAACAGTCTTATTTACAAATTCTCATAGTAGTAAAAATATTCTATATTCATATATAATTATATATATTACATACCCTAAATATCCATATAAAATTATTACTTATAAGTATATAAATCATAGTCCAAGGGAATATGAATATTATGATTATAATAATTATATGTAAATATTACACATAATCATATATAATAGATCCTAAATATATATACATATAATACATATATACACACATACACACATAAAAACAATTACTGTATACATATTTGGATTGCATATATATAAAAATATATATTTAGGACATATGGGGCATATGGGCAAGAGGTATTTTGTCAGCTTTCTAAACTCTAGAAATCTTTGTGTGGTCAGTGACCTCTAGAATGGGCAGAAAAGGCTCTCTTAGTTGGGTTAAAGTTTCATGATATTAGGGAACATCAAAATATTTCTTCCAACTTCATATTTATTTATTCAAAATATGTGTTAGGCATCTATTTTGTGCCTGAAACTACATTAGCTACCAGGGATACTATAGGTCCTATAGCATAGGCTAGTATCGGTTCTGCAAAAGCAGAACCTATGCTCTCAGGAAATTTAAGTAGGGTGATGATATGACCAGATTTGCTTTTCAAAAAGATCACTCTCATCAGTTTTAGAGAAGAGATTGTTGTAGTGCCAGGAGTACATATAGGGAGACTAGTCAGGTGGCTACTTAAATAGTGTAGGAGAGGAATGAACCTAAGTTCAACTTGACAAGATAAAGGCGAGATGATGTAAAGTGGCAAAGATAGGAAGAAAATTTGAATATGAATTACTAATAACTTGCCAATAGATAAGAATCGAGGATGAGGTACAATGGAACATTAATGTTACCTCTTATGTAACTAACATGCAAAAACTGAATGATTTGTTTACATTCTCTCTAATAGAGAACATTGAAGAAGGACCAGCTTAAGAGGCACTGAACATTTTTATCTTCTCCTACGGCTAATAGTATGTCTTGCAATCTACTTAACTCTGGGTTTATATTATTTTCAATCATAATTTTTATTGCTCTACTCAGTGAGAGATCAATGCTTAAGGGTTTCATCTTTATTTTATAGAGTCACCTTGTTTAGATCTTAGTAGTATTTATTGTTCTCAGCCCACTTTTGTGGGCTGACTAACCAAATATTAGATTGGTGCAAACGTAATCACAGTTTTTGCCATTAAAAGTAATTACTTTACACCAGCCTAAGACGAATAAGCAAAGAGCCAAGTCTTGCAGGCCTATAAATACACTATCACATTTTATTCTATTTTGTTCACCCTTGTCTTTTCTAGAAATCCTCTATCAAAGGTAAAGTTCTGAGACTCATCAGTAATAAACTCCTTTAAAATGTGATCAGATTTGTGATCAATTGCAGTAACATATCTCCCTTTTAGAGGGAAGTTTTTAACCAGACAGGAAGGGGCCTGGAAATAACATTGGTGAATTTTTTTTCTGGAGTGAATGGAGAGGCAACCACATGCATCTTTTCGATTGTGTACATCTGGGAAAGCTTATCAAGAAAAGCCAGTTTTAACCTTTAATGTTCCCTTTTCCTTCTTCACCCACAGCACACACGTTCCATGTTCAACTATTTAGATTTTGTCTTGAAGGCAGTCATTTGGGGGCTTTTCTTCCTTTTGCCTCTGAATTCCAAAAAATATTTATTTTCTACACATTCATTTGACTATATAAAAGTTTATAATTGACCATATATTATAGCATTGGATTGAAAATTATCTCTTGTTTTGTTATTTAACTTTTCAAGTATTTGTCAAATTAGGTTTTTTTTTTGAGTTCCAGTACTATCTTGGTCTTCTTTGTAGTCTAATCTCATCCCTTACACCATCTTGACTACAGGAAGAACTTGCTTGGTTGTTAGGCTTCCTGTTAGTTTTTGCATTAATTTATTAGCTATTTCGTATTCTCTCAATTGTAAATGGTTAGACTTTGGAATGTGCATAAATAACATATTCTTTCTGACAGTGTTACTCCCACCATTTTTACTTTATCTTAATGTTCTTTCTGGATTGGAGTTATTTCAAATCAAAAATAATTTGAACTCACTCATAAATCTCCCATATATCTTCAGAGAAAATGGAACCTAAAGCACACCCTTAGGTTTTTTTTTTTTAATCTTCTGATCTTGTAATCACTAGAGCTCAAATAGTTCCCACACAACTCCATAAACTTTAGAAAAGCATTGATTTATTTTCTGAGTTTTGTCTTGTCAGACCTCTCATTTTAAAGACAGCTTCAAAAATGAGGCTCATGTTACCTTAACACTGGCTCTTTCCTTGAGACGTGTCCTACTGTTAACTGAATACATGTCAGGAGCATTGCAAACATACACAGAGCACTTTCTATGTTAATCATTTCACTGATCCTAAAATGATTTTCTCCTCAAGATGACCTTGGGTAAAATAGCACTCTAGTCCTAGGCTAAAGGAATTGCAACATTTTCTAATGAAATATCTTAATGCCCGAATGTTTCTCAGTCCTGGATCTACATGACATCACTTGAGAAGAGTTTGAAAAATATTTATGGTGCAACTTACCCCCACATACTCTGAATTTAATAGACCTGGAGTAGTGCCTAGACATCAATACCAATAATCAGACTGGTTCGAGAAGTGCTGCACCAGTCAATAAAATACATATTCTTGTTTTGTTCTGTTGTGTTTTTTAACAAAACAAGAATCTAAAGATCTAGGTTCCAGTCCCTCATGACTCTACCAGTAATTACCTTGTGAATTTTGGCAAATTATTTTACCTCTCCAGGTGTCAGATTTTTCACCTATAAAGTAAAAAGTTTGGATGAGATAATTTAATCCTTTGTTAGGCAAAAAAATAATAAAAATAAAAATAAAAAAATAAAAAAATCCGTATTACCTACTAAGTTCTCTAGGCACACTAATTTCAGTTTGGAATACAACCAATATGAATCCGACAATGACCATGGTTGATAGTTTTCTAAGTGGCTTTTATAAGTAAGTAGCAGTGCATTTTCAGTTGCAATTCGATCCTTACTATGATAAACTTCCACTTCAACACAAACCTTATTGGCTGTTATGCCAAACATTCTTTTATTTCACCATTCTACTTACTGTTAATTACTTAATCTAGTAATTAAGTTGTTATATAACTCGAAGAATTTTTGTAGATGGTGATCAGGGTTGATTTCTCACATTTTAACACCACATATATTTTTACCATATTTGGACAGGATGAAGTGGATAACAACAAGCTTAATTTAGTGTAGGAAATAATAATGAGGCAGAAACCATGGCGGAGGAAAGAGGAGGTCAGGCAAGTGGGCTGATGATATTTAGGGCAAGATGAGAGACTTACATCAGCATGTCTGTTTCTGGTCCAGGAAAAACCACCAATATGATTACCCAGATCCTGCAAGTCAGTTATTGATACTTAATGATCCATCATAAAAGATGGACCAAGAACTGATTACTCAGATCTGGTAGACCTTCTGCACACACATTACCCATTTTGTATCTTTATATTAGTGGTAAAAGGAAAATAATTATTCACAATTCTATTACCTTACTTTTCAAAACTTTATTATTTTATATTCTAGCTCCTCTCTCAATCCCGACAGCCATTCAGCTTTCTCCTACATTTTAATGTCATCCAATATGAGCAGTGTCTTACCTTTCTCTTTCATTTGTTTCTCTCCGCCATAGTTTTTCTCCCAAGCAGATAATACGAACCTCTGAGGCTTGTTGCATAAAGTATTCCAAACTTTCTGGTTTATAAATTATGAAGCAGTTTGTATCTGTGTACAGATATTTGGACCCTATCGATTTGAATTAGTTGTCTATTACGAGCCTCAGTAACCCTCCTCTACCCTGTCTAGCTTTATTATTTAACTTTTCGAACTCAGCTTGGGGTCTGAGTGTCATTCGGAGTAAAAGAAAATTAGCAATTTGGGGCGATCTTATATTGCATTCACTCTGCAGAGCAGACTGAATATATTTTTAGGCACTGCATGTTTATAACCTAATTTTCCCTCATTACTTTACAGAGGTGACCTTGTTCTAATACCTTCGGCACCTGATGTTACAAAAGTGAAATTCTTTTCAAACCTGCTCTGTTAATGTGCTCCTGCTCAGAAACAAATGCAAGATAACATTAACATTCCTGCCACAAAATACCTGCTAATTTGCTTGCAGTGAAGATAGAAAGCTTTTCATTACATATCACAAACTGCATTTATGTAGAATGAGTCACCAGTCTTGCTGAAAAGCCAATGAGCGTCTAATCTCTAATGCTGCCTTCAGCTCTAACATCAATCCTCCCAGTCCAACTCATCTTTTATCAGCTATTGAGTCTTTCTTTTTTTAAATTTCCATCCTCTTACAAAATTGTGTTGTTCATCTGTCAAAACAGCTTTGATTTATGTTTTTTTAATATTACAGCTTCAGAGAAGAAAACACACACACGTACAAGAATATGCTATTTTCTTATTAAGGTCAGAATGAAATCTATGCAACAGAAAATGAGCACCTTGGTTTCAAACAAATGATGGCATTATTGAGTTTATAAAAATTGCATTCTTGATCTTAAATTCTGCTTGATATGCATCCTCCATGTTAAGTTTCTCTTGAAACTAGTCTGCAGAGAACTGCAGATTTATATGCCCTCTCTAGGCACAAGTGAAAAATAAAAATAAAGAAGCTTGTAAAATCTTGGTTTTTTTCTAAACTCTATTGAGACAATGACATTTCACTGTTTTTTTCTATTAATACTCTTCCCACATATTAGCATGGATGGAGTCCTCTACTAGTCTTCCAGAACTTTCCTGAAGATTAATCCTGAGTCAATCTTGGATCACTGCCACTAAGGGAAAAAAGAAAAAAGAAAAAAACAGTAACTGTGCTTTAAGTATTGTACTTAACTATAGACATTTGTTAAACATTTTTTAAGGGACATTTTTACTTATTGGATGTAAAATTTCCCAAGAGTTTTGGGGACTCAGGAAACTTCAACACATACTTCCCTGAGAATTAATTCTTTTGTACTGGAACAATTAGGTAGCAAGATAAATTGAACTTAAATTTTAATCTTGAAAGTAAAAAGTCAATAAAATTCAGGCAAAGAACATGGGTATAGAAGATTGGAGATATTCTACTCATTTTGTCTTTGTGGCATATTATGCAACATTAATAGTTTTTTTTTCTTTTAAACACCAAAAACATTTATCCTTCCCAACAGGCTAACAAGGAGGTATATCTTTGCTATAAGCCATAGAGCCTGAGGTGATTATGCTCAATTTGTCGTATCCTAGGTCCTAATAGGTCTTCATAGCAACCTGATAAAAAACACAGGTTAAACGGAGCTCCAGGGAGAATTCTTCCTAGAATGAAAGCCAGTCTTATTTGACTACAGAAAAAGCACACACCTCTCTATAGCCTGATTGTTCTGTGTGATTAAAATTGAGCCAAAGACAGGATAGAACAGAGGTCACTAGCTGGTTCCAGCAAGTGACATTCAAATCACCAATACCAAAGGTGTTGGGATTTTAATCTAGAATTCCCCCACAGGTTTCCTACTTCAAATTATGCTTTTTCTAGCCCGTAATTAATGAACATGTACAAACAAAGATTATATGCAAGGGATATCTTTAATATAAAGGTTTCTTGCTTTCTACTTGTCAGCTTTCATAAAATTATTGAAAGCATCCTATCCCCAGTTTTCCTAAATCTACATTCTTCTTTAAAAGGCCAAATTTCCCCAATAAGAAAATAATTATTTTTAATATTACCAACTTACTAAAAGAGAAAAAATCTTCTGAATCCTTTTCTTGGTTTCTATTTACTTACATCACATGTTTATATAGCTTAATGAATAATATTTCTATATATTTGATGCTGATAACAACTGGATTTACCCCAAAACAAACAACAGATGATCTTTCTCTTTCCTTCCTTCCTTCCTTCCTCTCTCCCTCTCTCTCTTTCTTTCTTCAGAGTCTCCCTTTGTCACCCAGGCTGGAATGCAGTGGCATGATCTTCGCTCACTTCAACCTCCACCTCCCAGGTTCAAACGATTCTCCTGCCTCAGCCTCCCGAGTAGCTGGGATTACAGGTGTGCACCACTACACCCAGCTAATTTTTGTATTTTTAGTAGAAACGGGTTTTCGCCATGATACCCACTTTGGTCTCAAACTTTTGGCCTCAAGTGATCCACCCTCTTCCCAAAGTGCTGGGATTACAGGTGTGAGCCACTACACCCGGCCACAAATTATTTTTCTATTGAGAATTTCGCATTTTCAAACACTCTAATTTCTTTGTGGGAAATTCAACCCTGGAAAATTTACATTACATAACAGTGGTATGCAAACTATAGCACTACAGATTTTCCAGTATGTTTGTAAACATAGTTTTTATCATCCTTATATAGAAGATATGTAACCCTATAATGAAAATATGTAATCAGCTAGTATATTATTAGTACTGGGGTATGTTGGAAAGAATTTTGGTTCATAAGGCAAACTTTGGTTCAAAAGATTTGCGTTCTAATTGTGGCTCCAACATTTTTAAATATTGTATTGGATAAGTCACATAATTCCCTTTAAAACATAGCTTTTTCAGTTACTGATTTGGCAAAGTAAATAAAATGAAATACAAGCTATAGTTTGTCCAGAAATAAACAAAATATAATTTACACCTTTAAGTTCTGATCTAGTGGAGACTCATGTATGTAACTAGGACTATCTATATGACACTAGATATATAAATGAAAGTTTGTAAGATTAGTGTGAGAAAAATGACGTGACAAATACCCTTGACAAATGTTATTTAGATTAGACTAAATGAGAAGAAAGGAATTTGAAAACTATACACATACTATGCAATTGCAAAGCATTATCATCAGCATCATCCTAAAAAATAGTCCCAGGTCTGACAGGCAGAATTATGCCTCCAAAAGATATCCACATCCTAATAACCCCTGGGACCTGTGATTATGTTACATGCATGAAAAGACAGGACTCTGTAGATATGACTAAATTAAAGGCTTGAGATAGAGAGATTACCCTGGATTATCTGTGTGGATATAATGTAATCCTAAGACTCCCTCACAGTGGAAAAGGAAGGTGGAAGAGGACATGAGCATGATGAGATGTGAGGACTCAACCCACCAATGCTAGCTTTCAAGAGGCAGAAAAGGGACCATGAGCCAAAAATTATAGATGGCTGCTAGAAGGTAGAGAAGATAGAAATGGATTCTCCTGTAGACCCCCATGAAGAAAGGCAGCCTTTCTGATACCTTGATTTTGGCTCAGTGATACCCATGTTGAACTTTTAACCTGCAGAAATTTAGAATAACTTGTCAATATGTGTGATTTTAAGTCACTAAGTTTGTGATAATTTATCATAGTAGCAATGGAAAACTAATATGACAGGCACTAAGATTTTTGATGTCAGAATAAAGTATTATTTCCTACAAACTCATCCTCCAAGAATGAAAGGTAGACCAGGTGGAAAACTACTCTGGGGAGGCACTAGATGACCAAGAAACAGAAGGGGGAGTTTGGGGCATAAACAAGAGCAGGGTGGATCTCGTCCTAAGTGAGGAGACAACAGAAAATAGATATGCAGCATAATTGATCTATTGTTCACACACTATTAAGCATCTGTAGTACACAAAATTGTACACTAGAAGTTTTAAGGAACACAGGACAGGTAAACTCAATTCATTTTCTTATGTGTAGAGTCCAGTTAAAGAAGGACAAGAGCAATACAGGACCGCAGTATGCAAATGTGATAATTGTAGAAACATAAGTGTAATTTAAATAATATAAACTGTGAGTTCTCTGAGTCAACATATGAAAGTATTTGACCAAAGAATAGTAGTAAGCATAGGAATGTGCAGAGGTAAAAGACAAGGCCTACAAGTCAGACATGGTAAACTGCAGAGTCAATGAAAAGATTCCTAACCCCCACTTGCCACTGCAACTAGAGAATTTCAGTGCTGATATTTTTGTACATATGGGACTCTCATGAAAGTTTTTCTTTGTAAAAAAGATGTAAACTCTTTTCACAAAACTTGACAACCACTGCAGCAATCAATGGGAAACCAGTGAACAAATTTATGCTTGAAAATTCCATAAATACTTTGTAAGGAATGTAAAAGAAAAAAAGACATCAGTTGCAACAAGCCAAGTTCAACGTTAATGAGGGACACGTGAAAGAGAAAAATGTGATAAATTTTAAAATAATAGAAATGACAGGACTTGAGCATGATGAGAAAAAGGAGGGAGATCGAATGACCCTAGATTGCTGTCTTAAAAGTCAAGGCAAATAATAAAATTCCTATCTTGAAAGACAAGATGAATAATGCTGCCGTTATTCACTGAGTAACAACACCAGTTTGAATATATTAACACATTTAATCCTTATAACAACCGTACGTGGTGGCTTGTATCATTATTTCAGATTAACTGATGAGGAAACTGAAGCGAAGTAATTTGCCTACGTCACTCAGTTAGCTATTGACAGGGTCAGGAATCAAATTCAGGCAATGTGGTTCTGGGGGCCCCAGTCTAGCAACTATTCTGCAGAGTATGGAGTAATTCTTCAGAGAAAGAGAGCAACTTTCAATGTGGCCTTTGAACTTTCATTCTGTTTCATTTGAGGCAAATTAAACAGAGTAACTCTGTGTTACACTTTGCTATCCTTACGGAGTGATCTCAGAACATTGCTGCCTTGTGGAACAGAGCTGACTCTGACATAAGATAAATCCAGATACCACTGTTACTGTTTGAGTCAATAGGACATCTTGGCTTTTGCAGAATGTGGTGAGAAACTGTAATATTATTTCGTTAGCACTAAACTATAGCAATTGATAAAAAAAAATTAGAGAGAGAACTACTTCCCTAGAGACAATAATGTCATATGGCTGTTACAAAGATACAGTTTTAAACACCTAGTCTGGGCAGTGTTATTGAGGTCTGTCATACTATACTAAGTATAATTCCTAAGGAGTAAATAGAACACTAAATAAACCCCTGTAATAAGGAAATTTGCTGGTTGTACATTACTTGGCCTTTATACTTCAAAAAACAAAAGTTATTTTAAAAATTGTCTTTGATTTTTAAAATGCAAGCAAATTTCTCCTTAGGGTTTAGTTACCGAGCTATCACTGATAACCAGTACTAGTTCCGATTTACGTATGGAATTTCTGGTATATACTTATATACTTAGAGGTCTTCAAACTTTTATGAAGTCAAGAGACGCCTCATTACCCATAGATAGTTGACAAAATGCTTTACCACCTGCATATCGCCTGTTAAATTTAGACCTAAATTGACAAACTATTTTTTTCTGTGGTGCTTACAACTCAAAGCCAAAACTTCTAAGATTACCTTGCCCTAGTTTCATTTTTTATTTTTTATTTTCCTTTAAGAAATCTTTCTTCACAAAAACCTTCAGAACTCTTGTGGAACTTTTTTTTTTCTTATTTCTTTGCTGTTTAGCATTCCACTTCAGAGTTACAACTACGTGAAAGCTTTAAGATAACCACAACAAAAACAAAAGTGTGGCATCAAATTGAATCTGACCTTCTGGCAGTGAGAATGGAACAAAATCTTTCCTTCAAATCCCTCCGGTATTTGGTGAATCTTCTCATCCTAAAGAGCTGACTCTTATTGATTACTTTTGGGTTATGAAAGAAATATCGTATCTGAAATACTTTTTATAATAAAAGTCTGGAGATTCTCAGCTACTTTGCTGAGAAGAATTCTAATGTTGAATAGTGTCAATAAGTACCAAAAGAAGAACTGTAACCATTTGGAGAAATATATAAAGAGGAATATTTCATTTCCTTTGATTTTTGAAGTTGAAGTAACTCGTAACATTGTGGCGTATGGTATATTTGATTGTAGAATCTGAGTATATATATATATATATGTCATAAGTAGACTGAATTGTTGAGAATATACTATTAATTAACTCAGAGGTGAGTTGATATGAAAACACTAAAATACTTATATATATACTCATATATGTAGGTTTGCTTTTCTTACCATATATAAACTTGTTTTTTACTTAAATTTTCAAATATATGTGTAAGAACAATCAATACACAGATTTTCAGAAATATAATTTGATATCATTTCAGCATTTCCCTTACATGTAAACTCTGAATTTCTGAGTTTTCAGTCCCAGGAGTCATTCACTCTGGAAGCTAGAGAATTGTTCTGGGAGCTCTTAGGTCACTATGCCGCATCTGGGTCACTGAGCTCCGATCCAGGCAGAACAGAATGTTGCTCTTCTCCCAGTGGATTTCCTTTTTAGTGCATGCTGCTTTTAATATTCACTCTCTCCCTAGGGTCTAACTGGGTTACACTCAAAGTCCAGCTCAGCACAGTAGCCAGATTTCTGACACCCTTGAGGATACTGTGAACTACATTAATGTTTGATATATGGGTAAAGTTGTGAACCACATATAGATCAGAGAAATAAATCCCAGAATTTCACTATTTTAAAAAGCCTCTCTCTAGATTTGTCCTCTAAGTTAACCATTAAAATAATTTGAGATAATTCAAGTTACTTAATTATTAGAATGCTGTTATTATTTTTCAATCTTACCTATTAGGTGGGACCATGGCAAGGCTCCCAAAGGCAGTCCAGTAAGGAACCTGTGCTGTGTTCACTTAGTGTCTAGTGAAATATTGTTTAATTGTTTAATTGGGACATACAATATCTTCATAAATTCCCTCTTAATACTGATATTCACACTCAGCCTAGAGATATTTCTAAAGTAACTAGTTATACCAAAGGTGCAATTAGTTTTAAAACAACTAAAATCCATAGCAAAAGTAGAAGAGTCCCTATTGCAACTGCACTTCATCAGCAACAATGTGACACATTAAAATCTCCAGTTCAGAACTAAAATAATAGTAAAGGGATTTTTGGTGAGTAATGCTGAAGCATTTGTTATAAAAGTGACAAAATGCAAAATTCCATAAAAAACAATAAGAATATGGGTACATTTGATTGTACTTCACAACAAAAGTGCAACATGTGATGAAAATTCTTGAAGTGATATTGAATAATAATCAGAAAATCAAACATGCACATGGGTCCATACCTAAACTCATTACCATATAGGAGAAATTCTGTTCTCTTACTAGAGAATTATATGACTACCTTTAAGAACAATATGAAGTTAGGAAAGCAGAAATCTATTTAATTTTTTATGCAAAGGAAATATGAGATGGATAATTAGTTAAGAAATTGAGTAGAAGTGACTAGTATAAAGCACCCCAAAAATTAGCAACTGCAGGAAGACACCCCATCCCTGGGACAAAAGATCAATGAGAGATGATGGTGTTACCATAGCGGAAGGTAAGACTGACTAACAGATATTAAAGCCCACCTCTTGGCAGGCAAAAGTAGGGACCATGAAATAGGGGTGTCTTTGTCAACTCGGGCTGCCGTAACAAAGTAATATAGACTAGGTAGGTTTGCGACAATAGAAATTTATTTCTCACAGTTCTGGAAGCTGGAAATCCATGACCAATTTACCTGCAGAGTCAGTGTCTGGTGAGAACCCATTTCCTGGTTTATAGGTGGCATATTCTCACTGTGTCCTCACATGTTGGAAAGGGCAAGGCAGTTCTGCGAGTATCTTTGATAAGGACAGTAGTAATCATTCACCTACCAGAGGCCCCATCCTAGTACATCACATTGATAGTTAGGTTTTAAAATATAAATTGGGGGGAGGGATAAAGGAGCACAAAATATTTAAGCCATAGCAAAGAGCTTTTCATAAGGAGCTAAAACCAATATGGATGAACGGGCACTGCCAGAAATGCCACTGTAGGCAGAACAAGAGTGGAGTGATACCCTGACTTGCCTCCTACTCACACCTACCAATGCCTACCATGTGTTGAATGTAACTAGAAGTCAATCGTTATGAGAATTTATAATACAGAACTAAGAAAGGAATGTGAGAAATAGACCAGCAACCAAGCCGGCAAATAACCAGCATATGAATTATGAGAAATGGAAATATAACCAATGGGTGCTAGGCTTAACACCTGGGTGATGAAATAATCCATAAAACAAACCCCCGTAACACATTTACCTGTGTAACAAACCTGTACGTGTACCCCTGAACTTAAAATATTTTTTAAAAGGAAAAATTAAATAATCCCTAAATATCAGATCATCCACTCTCTTACCTGCCCTAAAGTTTTCATAGCCAGAAATGGTGCTGACACATGTCCGTGTTTATGATGAAACAAAATCCTGTATTCTGTAGTCTGATCACATTTTCTAATGTTCACTTATCTGGTCATCATTCTTTTCCATAGCTCTTCACTTGTACAAGTTCATTTGGTGACCTTAATGATTATTTTATTTGATTAGATATAGAAGCTACACATTACTCAAGCTCATTGCTGAGTGGTTATCTTCAAGAATGAACAAAAGGACATGTTGAGATACCATGGCAGAAGCCTGGAAAACGTATAGTTTCATCTACTTTAAGTATTTCTTAAGCACTCTGTCTATAGGCTTTTATGTTTTTCTTTAGTCTTGAGGAGAAAGAGGTATTTAGTTAATCAAAGCTGTTCTCATACAATAACTTCAAGTCATACAATCTGACTCATATCCTTTTCTGCTTAAAATACCACCTTCCATTTTGCATAAATAATTCTAGGGTCCTAACTATCTGTCTCTGAAACCACATTGAAAAGATTTATCACTTCCTTTCCTGGGAGGTAATACCAAATCTTACCCATAAGAAAATGCCTTTAAAAACTATGCATATATATGTATATATGTGTGTGTGTATATATATATACACATATATTTATGCATATATGTATCTGCTTTCTATTTTATATATGTATATAGGCAATGTACAGTATATATACATATACATACTGTACATTGCCTATATACATATAGTACATAAAATAATGTATATATTTATATGTATGTTCATAGAGATTGAGATTCATTAATTTATTTTTATTTATATATAATTCTACATATTTTTGAGGTTCATGTGATGTTTTTATACATGAATAAAATGTGTAATAATAAAATCAGAGTAAACGGAATATACATCACCTCAAACATTTATCTTTTCTTTGTGTTAGGAGCATTCAAATTATTCTAGCTATTTTGAAATATATAGTAAATTATTGTTATGTATAGTCTCTCTTCCATACTATGGAACAACAGAACTTATTCCTTCTATCTTACATAATTTTTGTAGCCATTAACCATCTTCTCTTCTTAGCCCCCCTACCCCTTACCCTTCTCAGTTCTGGTAACCACCATTCTACTCTACCTCTATGAAATCCACTTTTAGCTCCCACGTATAAGTGAAAACATGTGATATTTGCCTTTCTGTGTCTGGTTTATCTGACTTAACATAATGACTTCCAGTTTCATTCATGTTGCTACAAATGATAGGATTTTATTATTTTTGTAACTGAATAATATTCCATTGTATACACACATACCACATTTTCTTTATCCATTCATCCATTGCTAAAGTAATCCTGAGTGAAAAGAACAAAGCTGGAGGCATCACACTATCTCACATAAAACTATAATACAAAGCCAACAACATGGCACTGGCATAAAAACCCACAGAACAATGGAACAGGATAGAGAACCCAGAAATCAATCCCCACATTGATGGCCAATGTATTTTTGACAAGGACACTAAGAACACACAATGGGAAGAGGACAGCCTTCCTAATAAATGGTTCTGGAAAAATTGAATGTCCATATGCAGAAGAATGAAACTGGATTCCTATCTTCCACCATATATAAAAATCAACTCAAAATGGATTAAAGACTTAAATGTAAGACCTGAAACTATGAAACTACTAGAAGAAAATTTTTTTAGAAACTCTACAGAACATTGGTTTGAGCAAGATTTTTTGTGTAAGACCTCAAAAGTACAGGCAACAAAAGGAAAATTAGACTAATAAGATTACATCAATCTAAAAAGCTTCTGCATAGCCAAGGAAACAACCAACAAAGTGAAGAGTTAACCTAGAGGATGGGAGGAAATATTTTCAAACTACTCATCTGACAAGGGATTAATAGCTAGAATATATAGGGAACTCAAACAACTCAATAGCAAAAAAAAAAAAAAAAAAAAAATTTGATTTAAAATGGGCAGAAGACCCCAACAGACATTTCTCCGAAGTAGACATGCAAATGGTCAACAGGTATATGAAAAAATGTTCAACATCACTAATTATCAGGAAAATTCAAATCAAAACTGCAATGAAATATTATCTCATCCCAGTTAAAATGGCTACTATTGAAAAAATAAGCTAACAGATGCTGGTGAGGATGTGGAGAAATGGCAATGCTTGTATACTGTTGTCAGGAATGTAAAGTGATATATCCACTATGGAAAGCACTCTAGAGGTTTCTCAAAAAAAAAAAAAAAACTGAAAGTAGAGATTTATTTATTCTTAGGTATTGGGTCAGGCAACTGTGGGAATAAGAAATTTTGAAAGTTTTAGGGCAGTCTGGCAAGCCGAAAATTCTGGCAAGAGTTCATGCTGTAGTCCTGAGTCCAAAGGTAGTCTAGCAGCAGAATCTCTCACTCTTTTGGGGACTTCAGTCTTTTTTCTTAATGTTTTCAACTGACTGATTGAGGCCCACCTACATTATAGGGGATCATCTGCTTTATTCAAAGTCTACAGATTTAAATGTTAATCACACCTAAAAAATGACTTCACTACAATCTGGACTGGCTTTTGACTAAATAGTTGGGTACTATAGCCTAGCTTAGTTGACACATCAACTAAACCATCACATTTTTCTTTACCACAGTTTCCTTCTTTGCTTTTTCATATGATCAGAAAACTTTTTCACTTGAATTGTATTGCATCATTATCTAGTATAAAAATGAAGTGATATGAAATAACTTGGGGACCATGCATTTGGAATGTATTATTCAATTAAGCTTTATTCTAAGTAAATTAATCAAAATGAAAAATAATGGGCAGTATTTCCTAAGCAGAAAATTCGGCAAAATTCCTGTAGGAGAGATAAATCAACTTATATTTATTATGAAATGCCCTGAAACACTAACTTGAGTTTATAAAAAATTTGTTAAAGCTGAATTTTTTAAATATTTTATTTTGCATTATCCTAATTTTTCATAGATTTTACAAAATTAAACTTTAGTGGCTGTATACCTAAAGTATCAATTTTGAATGAGTAGCTAAATCGATATTTTATTTTACTATATGCATATTTTAGTAAGCTTACAAACCAATGCTTGTACTTTAATTATTATTATTTTAAACCTTATTAATCATGACTTCACCTTATGGATGTTTCTGTTGTACGTTAGCGTCTTAGTTTAGAAAATATTTTTTTTTTTTTTTAGTCACAGTGACTCACACCTGTAACCCCAGTAGTTTGGGAGGCCGAGGTGGGCAGATCACCTGAGGTCTGGAGTTCAAGACCAGCCTGGCCAACATGGTGAAACCGTGTCTCTACTAAAAATACAAAATACTGGCTGGGTGTGGTGGCACACGTCTGTAGTCCCAGCTACTCGGGAGGCTGAGGCATGAGAATCTCCTGAACCTGGGAGATGGAGATTGCAATGAGCCAAGATCGCTCCACTGCACTCCAGGCTGGGCGAGAGTGAGGCTCCATCTCAAAACAAAACAAAACAAAAAAAACAAAACAAAACAAAACAAAACAAAATATATATTTTCTTTTTTATATAAATAACTGCTTTATCACGTTTTATAAATCCACTTTATAATAAAAAGTTATACTAAAAATGCTGGCAAGGTTATTTCATAGTCACTTTATAGTTATTATTAATTAGATGCCATTTTTCATATATTAGTCTTTCAAATCTTACAATCTCTGCATCTCAGTTTAGATATAAAATAATTATCTTTTAATAATTTTGTTTAGTATTATTTTAATTTTTTTTCTTTGGAAACTTTTATATTCTTCTTTCAAAATTTAATGGCTATCAAGTTAATAACTTCAAAGTCCTTAATTTTTTTAGTGTCCTACGCATAGAATGAATGTTCTACAGATTGGCACGCCATTAGAAGATAAGTTTGTCTTGCCTTTTTTAATTGAAGAATGTAATAAATATTTTAATGTTTTAATTATGAAACCAGATACTTTTAAAATCAATATATTAAGTTTCAAAGTTGGAGTTAAACAGCCATAGGTTTCCTGTCAGAATCTGTATGCTGAGCTATGTACAAGGAAAATATGGATTATTGATAGTTTTTTTCCTGAAGGTAATGCTTTTCTGTATATAATGGAAAAAATTTTTACAAACATAGCCTCATTAATTTTCTCAAGGTCCCCCAAGAGAATTACGTATGCATGATTGCCATTTTACAGAATGTAAACTGGCCTGAGGGAACCGGGTATCACAGTTTTCCATTTTGTTTCTCACGCCACAGCTATGATGCACAAAACATTTTAAATTTACAGTGGGCATAAATTTTATTTTGCTCTTCTGTCAAATTCTCCAAACTCTAAACAAAATGCAGTCTTATATGATTAAAAAAAGAAAGTTTCAAAGTCAGAAAAACAGACTTTAAGACACAGCTTTTCCATTTTGGCAAATTATTAAACCTCTTCAATTTTACATCTGTAAAACATCTGCTTTCTCTACAGTGCGCTTCAGCTTATTACTGAAGCTCAAATGAAAAATGTATGTGAATGTGTGGCATAAATTGCAAATCATATAGATGATAGTTGTTATATTACGTTTATATCCCCCACCACATGGGGCTCAACACAAATTTGTAAACTTGAATGTATCCCAACATAGATCTGTAAACTTTCTTAAAACATTATGAGATTATTTAATGATTTCTTTTTTTCTTAGTTCATCAGCTGTCACTAGTGTTAGTGTATTTTATATGTAGCCCAAGACAATTCTTCCTCTTCCCATATGGCCCAGAGAAGCCAAAAGATTGGACACCTCTGCTTTAAAGTAAATATAAATCTTATCTACATTGGCATCCTTCAAGCCATAGGACAGGTATATTAGATGTGTCCACCAATCATTTACTGAATACAGAAATGGATGGACATTATTGAAGACACTGTGTCAGGCACTGATCCTGGTGCTGATGGGTTGCATTTTTAAATGTGGTCATCCCAAAGACTTGCATTCAGTAAATTCCTGAAGGAAGTAAGGAGGCAAACATATTGTTAACTGGGAAAAAACATCTAGGCAGAGGTTGAGGCAATGGAAAGACCCGGGTGTGGACTGTGCTAAGGATGTTCAAGCTATTGAAGGAGGAAAACTGGGCTGCAACAGTGTAAACAGGGAGAGGGTAGCAGGAGATGAGCAGGTAACAGGTGTTAGGGGAAGGGGAGATTAAAAGAGGCACTGAAATGGGATGCTATGAACACTGGTTTTTACTCTATAATTTGGCAAGAATTGAAGTGTTTTGTACAAGTAAAAACATATTGTTATTTTTTAACATTGTAGTGCCTATAATGAGAATACACTATAAGAAAACCAAAACAGAAGCAGTAAGACCAGCTAAGAAAAATAAGATGTAGTCTAGCATTGGGGGTGGTGATAAATTGGACTCTCAATACATTTTAAATGTAGAGCAAAAAAAAAAAAATCTGTGATAGGGATTAGAATAAAACTATATACAAATTTGGGGAAAATTAACATCTTTGTAAAATTTAGTTTTCCAATGCATAAGCACAGGATATCTCTTCATTTATTTAGGTCCCTCTAGTTGTTCTTAATTAGCTTTTGTAGTTTGCAGTGTAGAACACTGGAACATATTTTCCTGTATTTTTCCTCCAGGTATGTGATTATTTTAGTAGTTATTATAAGTTATTTTATTATTTTTACGCTACCTTAAATTGTATGTATGCATGTGTGTGCATAAATCATTACATACATACACATAAAATATTTTAAGTTCTACTGTAATTACTAAAATAATTTATAATAAAATAATACTAAATGTGAAACAAGAAGATAATAAAAGATAAAGAGGAATTTTAAAATACTTGATTAAAGCAAAAGAATGAAAGAAAGAAGCCATAAAGAAAAGAAAACAAAAAAAAAAAAAGAGAGAGGGAGGAAGAAGACAGAGCGAGATGGCCAAACAGATCCCTCCAGCGATCATCCCTTCCACAGAAACACCAAATTAAACCACCATTCATGCAAGAAAGCACCTTCTTAAGAACCAAAACTTAGTTGAGCAATCATGGTACTTAGTTTTAGCATTATATCAAGGAGAGAGGTACTGAAAAGGATAGTAAAGACAGCCTTGAATCACCTACACATCCCCCATGTTTTAGCAGTAGCTGCCTGACACAGCAACAGAATCTGTGAGCTTCGGAGAGGGGGAGCGCAGTAACTGTGAAAATTAACTTTGAAACTCAGTACTGCCCGGTCACAGTGGAAAGCAACACAGGGCAGAATTCAGCCTGTGTTCACAGTGGGAATATTTAGACTAAGAAGAATCTCATGGTTAGAAACTAAGTTCCAGTTAGCCCCATCACCATGGCTAAAGTGCTCTAGGGTTCTAAACAAATTTTAAAGGCAGTCTAAGCCACAAAGACTGCCACTCCTAGGCAAGTCCTGGTGCTGTCCCAGGCTTGGAGCAAGTGAACTTGGGGTGCAAACAACCTAGTGGGACACCAGCTGGGGTAGCCAAGGAATTACTTGTGTCACCCCTCCCCCAACCCAAGGCAGTGCAGCAGAGACCCTGTCTAAATAAATAAATAGAACTCAAAGAGAAAGTAGAATGATGGTTACCAGAGTTTGGAAAGGGTAGTGATAGGGTGGCAGAGGTGGACAAAGGGATGATAAATGGGTACAAAAATATAGTTAAAGAGAATGAATAAGGTTTAGTGTTTGACAGAACAACAGAATGACTACAGTCAATGATACTGTACATTTAAAAATAACTGAAAGAGAATAATCGGAATATTTATAACACAAATAAATGATAAATGCTTGAGGTGATGAATACGCCATTTACTCTGATGTTACTACTACTACACATTGAATGCCTATGTGAAAATATTTCATATACGTCATTAATATATACACTTACTATTTACCTATAAAAAAATCAAAAAGTAGGCCAGGTGTGGTGGCTCACACCTGTAATCCCAGCATTTGGGGAGGCCGAGGGAGGCGGATCACCTGAGGTCGGGAGTTTGAGACCAGCCTGACCAACATGGAGAAATCCCATCTCTGCTAAAAATACAAAGTCAGCTGGGCATGGTGGCACATGCCTGTAAGCAGCTACTCGGGAGGCTGAGGCAGGAGAATAGCTTGAACCTGGGAGGCGAAGGATGCGGTGAGCTGAGATCACGCCATGGCACTCCAGCCTGGTCAACAAAAGAGAAACTGTCTCCAAAAAAGAAAAAAAAAACCATGAAGTAAAAATTTTAAAAAACTGACAGCAGTATAATAGGCTTAAACATAATTATATAACTACATTTAATGTAAATGTAATATGCATATGTATGCAATATACATACACATTGTAAGATTTTATACACAATATGTATATGTATAAAATGTGGGAGTTTTTTGCATTTTACTTGCATATTTTATGTTTTATGGCCTTTACCTGGATTAGCCAAATATTTTTGATCACGCTATTTTTTCTGTTACCTCTCTTTACTCTATTTTTATTTTAATGGCTGCCCTAGATGTTTTATGTATCTTCGATATATTACAGCCCAGTGGAAATTATTTGTTTTTACCATTTTTCAAATAATGCTGGAACATTAGGACTCTTTAAGCTGTTTAATTCTCTTTTGACTTTTGCACTAATTATATATTGTATAATTCTCTTTCTCTCTCTCTATATATATATATGTGCATGTATATATTTACATCCAAAGTAATTATTATTAAATACTCATTTAGATGTAATCATATATTTTTCTTTCCATTACTCTTCATTTTTACCTGAATTTTTGTGTTTCCGTCTCATATTGTCTCTTACTTAATGAAATTCCTTTAAAGAATGGCTTTGCAGGGTATAGAATGCATGTTTCCATATTTTACATACCCTTTTATTTTCTGCTTTATTTTTTAAGTAATTTAAAAAGTATTTTCTATTTTATTTTTTAAAGGTCCGTTGCTGCTACCGATACTAATTTTTGGAATACAAAGTATTGTTTCTATCTTACTAGCTTACATTTGACCTTGGTATCTCTAACCACAATTTTCCTTGTATTTACTTTGCTTAGTTTATAGAAACTTTGTGATATTTCAAATTGATATTCATTGTCAGTTTTGAAAAATTTTTATAATCTCAAATGCTGTTTTTCATCTCTCTCTGTATCCTCCTCTTCTAAAATTCTAATTACATTTATTTTGAACAGTTGAGGTCCCACATATATCTTGCTCTTTTCTTATCTTTTTCTTCTGTTTTGGATTAAGATATTTTATATTTCTTGTCTTACAGTTTACTAATTATGTTTTCTGCTGTATCTATTTGTTGATAAAAATCATCCATTGAAATTTCATTTTCAGTACTTTTGCTTTTCCTTTCCAGATTTCCCAATTAATGCTGTTTTTTCATATTATTTTAATTTTTGGTAAAATTCTCCAGTTTTTCATCAGTGACCTTTCATCTTTTTTTGTGAACATGGTAAAAATGTTTTAAAGTCTTTGTCTTCTTACTATCTTTGATAGTTTCTGTTGTCTATATTCTTTGTTTTCAATTACATGAGCTTGTATCTTGGAATGCCTTGTAATTTTTTGTCAAATTTTTATATTGTATAAAAAATTATTAAGGCTCCAACTGATGCTATTTTTCAACCAGGGAAGGTTCAGCTTCTGATCTCCTAGGCAAATAGAACGTGCTTATGACCTTGATCCATGCATGCACCAAATCAAAGTTTGAAAAGCCTCAGCTTTTGGGTAAAGCAGTTAGGGTGAAGTTTTCCTGGGCTCCAAATTGAAAGCTTGGTGTAGTCACTGGTGCTCCACTTCTCTTGATTTCTAAACTCTGAACATTGTAATTTCTGAATAACCTCATAAAAATATAAAATAAAGTAATAAATAATCAGAACAACTTTTTTCTTTCAGTTTCTTAGCCTTATACTCTTTGCATCATCAGACTTTGGCAAACACATTAGAAGAAATATCAGCCTTATATCTGGATCAGTATTGTTCTGTCTCCATTACTGTACCCTAGTATCATGGCCCATAAATGCTTAAGCTGTTTGTCTTGTTGTTGTTGCTGTTATTGTTGTTTACTTAGTTCTTCTGATTTCTCTGTTCTCAGGAGGGCCATGTGAAAATGAGGCCTGGATTCTCAGCCTCCCGTCTTGCTTTTAGAGTAAGCAAATGCCCCCAAGGAAAAGATGGCTGCAGACTGTCAGTTCACACCTCTCTATTTTTATCTGCTTTGTAATTTTGCAATCCTTTTCCCTCCAAGCCTGGTTGCTTTCTCTCCAATGCCTTTAAGAAAATATAATTTGTATTTTATCTGTTTTTTGTTACTTGTTCTGAATAAGGTTGATCTGTTGCATGCTATACCATCACATTCAGGGGTAATAATTTTGATCAAGATTCTATCCTTTCACATAATATTTCATTTAGCTTGTTGGCATTTTGTTTCAAAAGTGTTTTGCATCTCATTTCCTGAAAGTAAATAAATATAAATATAAATATATATATTTTTTTCTTTGTCTTTCTTGGAATGTAGTTAAGTTATAATTTATTTTTTTCTTTTCTGTGGCAAGGTTTGGTGTTTTTTTTTCTTAAATATTTCATATTATTTAACTCTGGAGTCGTCAGGTCCTGTAGCTACAACTGTTTTTTTTTTTTTTTTTTTTTTTTTTTTGAGACAGAGTCTCACTCTGTCGCCCAGGCGGGAGTGCAGTGGCGCAATCTTGGCTCACCGCAACCTCTGCCTCCCAGATTCAAGTGATTCTCTTGCCTCAGCTTCAGAGTAGCTGGGATTACAGGCGCCCGCCACCACACCCAGCTAATTTTTGTATTTTTAGTAGGGACGGGGTTTCACCACGTTGACCAGGCTGGTCTGAAACTCCTGACCTCAGGTGATCCGCCTGCCTAGGCCTCCCAAAGTGCTGTGATTACAGGCCTGGGCCACTGTGCCCGTCCAGCTACAGCTATTTTTAAGCCAGTTGCAC
Organism: Pongo pygmaeus; assembly: GCF_028885625.2. Lineage (NCBI taxonomy): Eukaryota > Metazoa > Chordata > Mammalia > Primates > Hominidae > Pongo > Pongo pygmaeus. Next base: position 25,214,779 of record NC_072388.2, on the reverse strand, counting down.
TTGATTTAATAGTTATAAGATTATTTAAATTTTATTTTTCTTTTTTGTCTATTTTGTAAAATTATGTTTTTTTCTTGGAATTCCAGGAATAAGCCTGTTTAAATTTTCAAATTCAATTTAATAAAGTTGTACATAATAGCTTTTAATTATATTTTCTTCAACATCTTTATTATTTCTTCATTTATCTTTTGCCCCTAAACTTTCTATTTAAAGTAATTCAATTAAGTAATAATGCCATTTTAACTGAATTAATTAGGCTTGGAATGCAATCTGAATGTCTTTTTACCTACTGTATTCTCAGTACACAATAGGTGCCCAAACACTAATAAATGAAAGAATGACTGAAGAGATGAATGTATGGATGAGCCAATGCATGTTTATATCCTTGCATGAAGAGTGAAAATTTCAAAAAATTATTTTTATATTTATTTTTAATTAGTTCCCACCTATAATCGCAGGACTTGGGAGGCTATGGCTGAAGAATCACTTGAGTCCAGGAGTTCAAGACTAGCCTGGGCAACATAGCAAGACCCTGCCTCTGCAAAAAAAGAAAATAAAACTAGCTGAGTGTGGTGGTGTGCACTTGTGGTCCTAGCTACCCGGGAGGCTAAGGTGATAAGACTGCTTGAGCCCAAAGGTTTGGGGCTGTGGTGAGCCACGATTATGCCACTGCACTTCAGCCTGGGTGACAGAGCAGAACCTGTCTCTAAAAAATAAAGAGATAAATAAATATTTTAAAATCATTAATGTTAAATATTTGAAGAGCTAGTTTACCTTTCTTGTTTATACTTTTACCACTTTTTTTTTTAAAGGATAAGATCATTCCCATCGCTTCCACAAATTTATCTGTTTAAATATAAAAAAATCACTTAAAGGATACCAGAATCTAGGTCTTTCTCTTCAGATACTGTAATTTAGTAAATGATTAAATGGTGTTAAGTCAATCAACTATTCTTTGTAATAATCTCTTCTTCTTTTTAAATGCACTGTGCTTTTATTTAATTTAGAAAATAAATATTTAGTAGCAACTTTCATTATGTTTGGAATTAAATTTTAAACAAGCCAGCATACTTTTACAAACTTCTCTGAAGATATCACAAAATAATATTTAATGATTTGAAATATTTTCTCTGAATCAAATAACTGAAATCATAAAGCATAGAAAGTGTGTGTTAAAATTTCTGGGAAGAACAATAAAATGTATAAATATATAATATTCAGTTGCAGAAATATTAGCATTTTTCAAAAATATAAAGAATCACAGAATCCACCTGCATTATCTTTACTGATTGATAAGAAGCAATAAAAATGTGTTCATTTTTTAAAACTTCCTGAGAAGGAATTTGATCCATGATCATTGACATATTATTTCTTTTAAAATGTATTATTATTTTTTATTTCTGAGACAGTTTAACTCTGTCTCCTAGGCTGGAGTGCAGTGTCCTGATCTCTGCTCACTGCAACCCCACCTTCCAAGCTCAAGTAATCCTCCCACCTCAGCCTCTCGAGTAGCTGGGACTACAGGCGTGAGCCACCTCGCCCAGCCACATTTATAAATCCATAATATTCAGTTGCAGAAACACTAGCATTATTTCAAAATATAAAGAATCACAGAATTCACCTCCATTACCTTTACTGATTGACAAGAAGCAACAAAAATGTGTTCATTTTTTAAAACTTCCCGAGAAGGAAATTCACCCACTGCTATTGACATATTATTTCTATAGTCACTGATCCTCAGAATCTCCTCTAATCTAAAATAATCAGGATATGCCTTAAAGTACACACTCAGACTTACGCAGTAATTTTAAATAATGCATTATTAATACATACATTGCCAGGTAAAAGCATTAATAATAAATTGTAGGCAAACAAAGCAAGTCTGTCAACATTATATTTATGATCATTCTGCTGTGTGTGTGTCTGTGTGTCAAAATAGATGATTGAAGCTTTCATAACTTAAATTAGTTATGAATTTATTTGGAATTATTTGTATTTTAAAAATATCTACAATGATTATGCATAAATCTTTAAATAATTTTATCATAGTTAAATATATTAACTTTTATTGCCACATCTCAGAAATAGAAATTTATTCCCATTATTCACCTTAAAAATTTTTTCACCATTTTTAAGAGTGTCTTGATAAAATTGTGTCTTCTATGTAAAACGTATATGAATATAATGGAAATATATGTATGAAAATAAACGTGATTGAAACTGTAAAATGTATTTTTGTCTATTTCCTGAAATGTCAAAAATATGAAAGAATATTAGGAGGAAAAAAGAGATATGACCAATAATAGACAGTAAGTAAATAGCAAGAAGTTAGATTTAAACTTAAATATATTACTTTTGAAAATACAAAGTCATCTAATTAAAACACAAAAATTTCAGAATAGATTTTTTAAAATTTAACTATTTGCTGTGTACTAGAGTTATACTTTCTACATAAAAACATAGAAAATGTGAATGTCAAAGGATGCAAAGTATGTGCCATGCATAATAATCAAAATTAAGTTTATACTTTATTAAGCAACACAGAAGGTTAAGCAAGAAGTGGCAGTACAGTGGAGGAAAAATTTCATAATATCACACAATTAAACAGAGAAGTATTTAAAGGCTTTGACATGCCAATACGCTATCTTCATAGCTGATAGAGCAATCTAACAAAAACATTATTACAGGTACAAGTGATGTGAGCTACAACATTCATAAACTTAACCGATTAACCATTTATAGATTATTAAACCTATCAGCTCCATAGTACACATTATTTACAACTGCACACGGATGGTTTACCAAAATAAGCCATATGCTGGATCATCAATATTTTCTCAGCAAACCGCAAAATTTTACAATCATAAAGTTCATGTTCTCTGACTTCAGTAGAATTAAGGTAGGAGTCAATAACAAATAATTAAATAAAAATCCTAAGTGTTTAAGAATGAAGCAACATGCTTCTAAGTAACCCATGAGTCAAAAAAGATCTAATAATGAAAATTAGAAATACATGAATTGAATGAAATGAAAGCATTACATATCAAAACTTGGAGAGATGAAACTAAAGCTAAGCATATACAGAGATACAGAGTTTAATGAATAGATTAGAAGAGAAGACAGAAAATCATCGATCAAGCATTCATCTCAAGATACTAGAAAAATGTTTTTTAATTGAATGGTCAGAGTTCTAAAAATAAGAGCAGAAATCAATAAAATATAAAATAAATGTTGAATAAAAAAATCAACAAATTTAAAAGTTGTTTCTTTGAAAAGACTAATACAATTTAAAAACCCCTATTAAAGAGAAACAAGAAAAAAGGAAGACAATATATTGCATATGTTGAAAATTAATAAGGAACATCAATACAAGTTTTACAAACATAAAAAAGAATAAGAAGTTATTCTGAATAACATTTGCCAATGCATAATTATACAGCCATTGAAGTTATTAATTTGTAATTTATCACCTGTATCTCACACACACACACACACACACACACACACACACACATATCTTCAGGGACAGAGAATGGCTTCAAGAAAACTCCTGGAAATGTATAAGAAAGAAATAACACCAGCCTTACACAACCTGTTTTATAAGGAGTGAAAACACTTCCAACTCTTTCTATGAAGTTATAACACTCTTGATACTAAACAATACCAGGAAATTTAACATAAGCTCCTTCATAAACACAGATGCAATAATTCTAATTTGAATATTAGCTAATTGAATTCAGAAAAATAAATAAGAAATTAAACCACAAACAAGTTCGATTTGTTCCAAGTATGTAAAACCAATAGCTGGTCATCATTCATGTTAATAAAATATAGAAAAAAATACAAAATATAAAACCAAATCAATGCAACTGACATGGGAAACATTGATAAAATTAAAAACAGCGCATGACTAAATCTCTGCAAACTAGAAATAGGTAAAAACTTTCTTGATTTGGTGAGTGGTATCTACAAATATCCCACAACAAACATTTTAGCTAGTGGTGAGATATTGAAAGTTCTACTTCTGAGATCAGAAATTAGTCTAGGATGTCTGTTTTATTCCTTTTGTTGAACATAACACTGAATGCCCTATTCACTGTGGAAGTACAAAAAAATGAATAAAAGTTATAAGAATTTTAAATGTAAGGCTGAAAACTCACCATTTTAGGCAACATGAGTGTATATTTTAAAATTCAGACAAATCTGCAAGGTGTTAGAATTAATAAATGAATTTAACAAGATTGCTGAATGTGAAGATTGGCCATAAAATCTGAAAACACACAAATACACATAATAAATCATTTATTGATATTATATTGCAAGACATAAGCTCAATGATATCACATATGTTTAATATGTTGTCCTTCATTAGCAATACATAATTCCATACTATTGCGTAAAATTCCAATGAAATCTTTAATATGGTGTTTCCATCAGTCCCTACAACTTTCATCTGTGATGAGTCACATTATTTCTCTATAATTTTCACTAAAGAAACCTTTACTTCAAGCGTATCCTACTGTATGTTCAGTGCCTACTTTCAATGGTGCCATCTAGTAGGTGTTCAAAATATCTGCGTACTGAATGACTGAATAGATGACTATAGTGTTTCCCAATTTCTAAAATCTCTTAAATCTATGCTACTAGGCAAATCACCTTTCATTTTAACTTGCATAAATTTTCTTTTTCAGAGAGAGATATTAGTTTTAAGTGCCTCTTATCTTTCAGCAATTTTGTCTATCAAATTTCCTTCTACAAACAAGTAAACTCAGCAACATATTCCTTTTGCATTCCTCAGCTAGTGATGTGTAAAATAATTGCCAAGAGCAGAGAGAGGCAATATGGTATTGCTGTTAAGAGCAGAACACACAGATTAATTGTAAAACACACTGGGTTCCAATACCAGCTAGTAGTTATATCACAATAATTCTATGAGCTAACGCAAGTTAATTTACCTTTTTAAGCCTCGGCTAGCACAATTAAAAATGGAAAAAATAACACATCTCTAAAGGCCACTGTAGATATTAAAACATGATCACTTATGCTAGCTGCTTTGCATAAAGCACAAAGAATTTAATTATTATTATTATTACAAATCAATGACAGAACTATCCGTATACATACTGCCCACTGGGAAACTTCATAATTTCTAAACTAGAGCTTAGGCAAAGAAGTCTATTTCCAAGAGGAATTTTAGTAAACATGCTTTGAAACTGTAGCTGCATAGTAAGTGCACATTTTCTACTTAGAGTACATTTTTTATTTGATATGTCTTGTGCAGAATGGGTAATGGAGAATATGAGGAGTTTTGCTATCCTTCCATTGACATTGTACAATTATCCTCTGGATACAATGAATTCCCTGCTCAGAAAAGTCTGAAGCAGAAGAAAAAATATATTATCTTTTAAATGCACAGTCATTAATTCTGAAAAAGAACAAGTTAAAGCTTGGCTGCTAGGTTCTACCAAGTTCCACCAAAAACACTGAAGATATTTGTTAATTGCCTACTGGCTTCATTACTGTTCAAAACAACATTTGGAGTATGTTGGCCTTTATTAGGCAATATGTTGGTCTTTAATGGCATCAGTCAACAGTATAGGTGTTAACAAAGAGAAAGTAAAGTTGGTAGAAGATTACACTCTCCAACACAGATAAACCTAATAAATTCAGATTTTTACACAAAATATAAAATTACATTTCTATGAGATTCAAAATAGCCTCAAAAATTACGTTATTTTTAACAGTATTAGTTGATCAAAGATAATACTAAAGATCATCTTAAGGTCATCTTGAGACAGGAGAGGATGTTAGGTTATTCCCTCTCTAGATTCATTGGCTCTATCTTTGCCTAACGAAACCACAAAGTTAGAATATCATTGGAATTTCAACAAAGTTTAAATAAATACATTCATAAAGCAAATATTTGTGTTATGTTCGGGATTGTTTAAGCTAAGCGATGGAAATGGAACAGTGTAAAACTTAAAAGCCCTGCCCTTCTAAAGTTTACATTCAGTCATCAAAACATGAAGTGCCAGAAATTTCTAAACTAGTATTTATGAAGTTGTATAGACAGACTTTAAGCAATACTTACGCTTTGTCCAGACATGAATTATCTGCAATCCGAAAAAGTGAATCAAACAAATTATTTCACATGAACTCTTTGGGCACCAAGATTTTAAATTAGCAATAATGATTCTTTAGAATCTTCCAATTATAAGGTGCAAAAGAATTTAGGGGGTAAGCTTATCATTTTATTAAAAATAATATCATTCCCAAAGATCACAGGTGCTAATTTAATAATGGAATTTAAAAAATTATTCCATAGAATTGCTTAGAAAGTTTTGGCTGCTAACATTTTTCAATGAGAATTAGAATATGAAAGCCTGAAAAAATAGCAGGTTTTTTTGTGTGTTTGCCTGTTTGCTGGCTTTCTTGCTTGTTTTCTTGTTAAAAATCGAGAGCAACAAATCAAACTTGAAAGAATCTGTTCTCCAAACCCTAACTCAACTTGGTCTTAAGGAGTCCTAGAACTCGAATTCTGACAAAGAGTTTCTGAAACTCAAAGTGACCATAATGTTCTCCGTATCACAAAATTGAACTGCAAAATTAACCATGAGACTCATGTTATCAATTGGTTGTGTGACTGAATCAACAAGGGTTTACAAGCATCTATCAAGGTGTGCTTAACATTATGCTCAGTTGCTGTGAATATACAAGAGAACTTTTAGATATATTCTTAACTCTCAAACAGTTTAAGAGTTTACTTGGAAATTTACACCATATAAACATCTTAAGAGCCCAAGATAACATGTTGCATATTGAAGACTTACTGGTGTGACAAAGAATTGCAGAGGAGGGGAGATTTAATAGAGGCTTTGGTAATTAGAAAAGAACCCTAGGAAGAAGTGAACTAGAGAGCAGCCCATTGGTCTGGGTGGGATTTGTCCAGGCAAAAAACAAAAAATTGCCAGAAAACTACAGAGAAGAATGGCATGAACAGATATATGTAGAGAGAATGAATATGTACAATTGTAAGTGAGCAGATGGTCCTGAACCATGAGTTGTTAACCCTTGCCCCATGTTGCAATAGAATTTCTTTACCTTGATCCTAGTCAGCATATAGTTATCTTCAAGACTGAGACTTCTTTAGTATTTTTCATCTAGCGATGTAAATGTGGGTGCACATGCAAATAAATTTTAAATGTATATTTTCTAAACACATCTTAATATTGATTAGTCCTTTAAGTAGTATATATTTTGTCAAGGATCTCATAATTTAAGTATGAAAACAAATAATATGGAAAGCAAAAGTGTGCAAGGGTTGAGAAATAATTTTATGAAATAGACCTCAAAATCAGCTTTTTTAGCCAAGAAAGTATATTCTCTTTTCAGATAAAGTATATGATTTTGTATAAATGGTGAACATATTTTTCTCTCTTTCTATGGGAATAAAATAAAGGGACTGAAATTACAGGCAAATATTTTTTAGAAAAGTGTCTTGCCTATATGGTTTTAACACACAAGAAAAGATTTCTAAGGGGAATCACGATCTCTTAAATGTTTTAGCAAATATTGAGCTCTATTTCTAAAACACTGACTACAAACAAGGGGTGATTAAAATAACTACTTAAAATGGAATCCCTATGAACTCAAGGCTTCCCAAAGAGAATCTATAAGGGTGTTAAAAATATGTTCCTTGTTCAATGCTACAATATAGCTGCATTGACAATATAGTGCATAGTAAGTTATATTACATTAAAATAACTTCAGTTCGGTTGAATAGGGGTTAACACTCCAATTATTTATAATATTATCACAGACAAGAAATCATTTAGTTTATCAACTCAGAGTTGTCAGACACTGGGCAAGCATATTTTTGTTTTGCTTATTGCCAAACTAAAATTAAGAAAGCTCTGAAGGAAAACAGTTCCACCTGTGGTCAAATATTTAAAAGGACCATTACCAGTATCCAGATAGGCACATAAACTCAGTCTTAGAATGTGTTCCTTTGATGTCTCTTGCCTTGATGTAAAATTGCAATTAAAAAAGGAAATGCACTTAGCTCAGTATTTTTGCTAGAGGCTTCCCTATTACAATATCCCACCACCACCTTGAAAGTATTTTCTATTGTTCAAAGTCAGTACCAGTCATTATTTACCACTCAAAATCCATACTGTTCACCTTCTTTAGAAAGTACTGTGATTATTCAATTAATATGCTATATTGATTCAAACATTTGAACAACTTACTGACTGATCTTCAAGCTGATTTTGAACTGGCTAGCATCAAGCAGATAGATACTGTAAAATAATTCAAACAAGGAATCACTAAAAGGAAATCCGTAACTTGCACTCCACTTTGCAATAGAGTCACTCCAGAGCTCACACTACTTAGGTCTCTAAGCACATCTGAACCTGCGTGCAGACAGCATGCTTTGTCAAGATTTGCTGGAAGCCTGCAGAGCACGGTGGGATACAAGCCATATCAGAGGTTCTACAGTCCCTTTACTAATGCCACTTAGGTATACAACCAGGAAGCCACATTGTGAAACATCAGACCTGTCCCAGAAATTGATCCCCGTTCCAGCATCACATTACCGTGACCAGTACACCAGCACTCAGCACAGTTACATACTGTCAAGTCCACTATTGTCTTGAACTTCAGTTACATGAATTATTTCTTCTCAAAGCTATTACTGATGACTTGTTAAATAAAAACAACAATGTTGAGGGAAACTCCTCTGGTTTATGGAAATAAAAATATAAATAATATGTATTCAAATTTCCATTTTCTTTCAAAGTCTTGCATCTAAATTGATGTTTATCTCATAGCAAATTCTGTAAAGCCAAAGGATCCTTTCTGAAGCTACATGCTGAGTTACCCTGAGAAGCTGTGTTAGTCCGGAAATATAAAGCTACCCAAGAATGCTATATTTAATAATTCATGTTGTAAACACCCTGTTAGATTCCAAGTTAAGATCGCAACATTCTCTCAATACATGTACTTCATTATTCTTGAACACTTAAATACCATAACTTTATAACACCTTTACACAAGACAAAGGTGTTAAAATTATCCCCAGATAACTCTCAATCATCTACTGCTCCCTGCTACCCCACAGACTAAGCAATCTCTAAAAGAGGGCTATGTTCAAATGATCATGGGGTTTCATCACCTCTCATATGTATTTAGTTCCCAGGCTCAGCATCCACACTACATGGGATTTCTTACTTGAAATGAAATAATTTCAGCTAGTTATCTTTAGTCCTACTCTCATGGAAATACGTAAGATTTAATAAGCAACTGATCATTATTTCATATGTTTCAACCTTTCCCTTGTCCAGCCTTTCCCCTGTCTTCTCTTCTATTCTAAGATATTGTAAATGTCCAGATTGAGAGCATGGACCAGCAGATCTTTTTCATATCTATCCTTTGCCTTTTACAGCATGTCCTTGCTGGCTGACCTCTTTTCAAATTTTGTTTTCCTCTGAATGGGCTATTGCACTGATGGCTTTTGGCAGCTGCCGAGTGCTAAACCTGCATATAAAATCAATCTGTGGGGCCAGAGCCACAAAACAGGACCTACTTGAAATGATTTTTTCAGCTTTCTGGTTACTGTCGTATTAGAGTTTTAGCACAATGGGAAAGGACAATAATTCATTTTACTTTATGAGAAAATCTTTATTTTCAAGAGCAACTGCTTGAGTGAATTCTTTTCAGATTGTCTTCTTGACTATATACAGCACATATAGTAACTCAACACTCTCCTCTTACTCTAAATATTGTAGAGAGACTAAGCCAGAATCTTTTGCACCAAGTTTTGTATTAATGTGTAAAAAGTTATTACAATATTATGATACACTCATTATTTTCCATACAGAAGAGGAAACTACTATGCCAAAAACCATTTGATACTATCTTCCCCTTGTAAATTTTTCTACTCTATCTCAAGAATAAAAACTCTAGTTCATTGCAGTTAAGACTATAGAGTTTGGTGTCAACTCAAACCTAGATTCATTTCCCAACTTTCTTTGAATGGAAAGAATGATTGTCCTTGGGCCAATTGCTCATGTAATATTTAAACCTCATTATACTCATGTATAAAATATAATGATAGTTTCTCCCTTAAAGAATTTAGGTGAATATAATTTAGTAAAAAATAAATTAATAATTCACATAATGCATATAACATGATATGTGACATGCAGAACCTCCTAAAATATGTCATTATGTTTTTAATTAATTACAAAAAACTGCCACCTCTGTTGTCTACCAGTATGAGAAAATTGTGCCTTAGTAGCTTACCCTATTATAGCTTACCCTATTATAGTCACTTTCTCCTCTGAACAATAGAAATTAAAAATGTATGACATTTCCAGAATAGTTAAAGCAACTTAAATAGTTTAAGAATACAATGAGAGTTAAGAGTTCTTTAAATGCAATTTTTCAAAAAGCCCTTTTAATCTTCATCTTTACTGCTCAACAAATCACTCCAAACTTTGTGGCAGAAAACAACAAACATAACTTACAAAATCAGTGGGTCAGATCAGCGGGTACGAAAGTATGCAACAGGATTGGCTCCTTTGCTTCACAATGTCTGGGACTCAAATGATCCAGGGCTTTAACAGCTGTTCTAGAGGAATCACTTCCAAGGCATCTTCCACATTTAAGTGTGGCTCAGTTGAGGCTGTTGAACGGAGCACTGTAACATGCCTTCTACCTATGGCTTGGGCTCCTCACAGCATGGTGTCTGGGTTCTGATAGAGAATTTCCTGAAAGCGAACTTTCACGGAGCTAGTATTCCAAAGGAACCAGGTGGAAGTGGCATGACCTTTTCTGACTGAGCCTCCTGTGTCACTTGGTGGTCACACCAGCTGTACTCTCTTAGGTCAAGAAAGTCATAAGCCACTCAGGCTCAAGGAGAGAAGGCATATGCCTCATCTCGCTTTGCAGGTAGAGTTAAAGAATTTTGAGGCCATATTTTAAAATACCACACATATTCTCCACAAACTATCCTCATGTTGATCATTCCTTCTTTTAATGCTTCTTATCCTTAATTATTCAGCATTACTCAATACTCATTATACATTGCTTTATATTTATTCTGGAGTTTATTAGACTTTGTAAAGTGTTATAACAATATAGTAAATTTTAGAGTACATTGTCATATCTTCTTTTCATTTGTATCTTCAAATAATTCCCAGCATTGGCCTTTCCTTACACATGGAAGATTTATTCAATATGCTTAAATATTTAGCAGTGTCTTACAAAAATGCACATGCATTGGCAATAATGGTTAATAACTTTACAAAATAATACTAGTGTCAGAGATTAGGGAACACATGATAGACACAAGTGCACATTCAGGACAGCCTGATTAAACTAAGACTTCCCCTAAAAAGGTTAAAAATGGAAAGATAGCTTTTTATAACATGACAAAAATTTTTAATTCATGAAGAAACTGAAGTAGCCATCAGTTTTTGAATCAGATATTTTCTATTTGCTCCTATCACATGCCCCAAATGAATACAGACACAAAAGAGAAGGGTTGGAATCTATCAGTCATTGTTTAAGTAAAAATTTCCACTGTATTTTATTCAAAACACTCATGGTTGATTTGAGATATAGCATCATTACATAGTTTCACTATTTTACAAACACTTGGTCTATCATTCTAAATTTGGAGAAAGTTAGATTTTATTAAAGCAAATTAAAAAAAAATTTATTCAAAATTGTCTGTTGAACACCTATTTCCTACCGTCCCGGATGCTATTAAGACAAAAATGAGTAGGATAAAATTCTGGCCCACACAAAGATTACCTTCTAGTTACAAAGATAAAGTAATTCTATAACTATAGAGTGTGATAAGTGCTCTGAGAGAGAAGCAGTCAAGGCCATATTGGGACATATCTTAAACACTGAGATAAAAGAAACATTGTAGTGGATACCATGATGTGTTTTTCAAATTTCCCAGCAAGACTATGGGAAATATTGCTTTGGCTATGGGGAGTATTATTGCTAGACGGCACTCAACTTGTCACGCTATTTCAGGAGTTATTGCCACTGAAGAGTCACCTTGCCTAAGGCCATGGCCCCTTCCTGGGGCAGCTTATATTCAAGGACTGTCCCAATTCTGAAGAACTATACCAGCTTTGGAGCTCCCATTAGGATCAGAATTTTTTTTTGTTTGTTTTGTTTTTGAGATTTATCTTTCCATCTGATTATATTTTCTTCACTTTCCTTCCACAGGTACGGATCCCAAGAACACTCACTAATAAACCTCTGTGTGCTGGTATTTATCACTAAAAACTACTTCTCAGGAAACTCATAATGCAACTCAAAATGCATAAACGTAAAAGAGTACTTCATTAACCTATCAATGACTGTATTAGTCCGTTTTCATGCTGCTGATAAAGACATACCTGTTACTGGGCAATTTACAAAAGAGGTTTAATTGAACTCACAGATCTGTATGGCTGGGGAAGCCTCACAATCATGGCAGAAGGCAAGGAGGAGCAAGTCCCATCTTACATGGATGGCAGCAGACAAAGACAGAATAAGGAAGAGGCAAAAGCAGAAACCCCTGATAAAACCATCAGATCTCGTGAGACTTATTCCCAACCACGAGAACAGTATGGGGGAAACCGCCCCTAGGATTCTATTATCTCCCACTGTGGTTGGGGTGTGTAATTCCCACTGTGGCTGTGGGTGTGTAATTCCCACACACGTGGGAATTACAGGAGTACAATTCAAGATGAGATTTGGGTGGGGCCACCGAGTCAAAGCCAAACCATGTCAATAACTCTTATAGGCCAGGCATGGTGGCTCACACCTATAATCTCAGCACTTTGGGAGGCCAGGGTGGGCAAATCATTTGAGGTCCGGAGTTCGAGACCAGCCTGGACAACATGGTAAAACCCCATCTCTACCAAAAATACAAAAATTAGCTGGGCATGGTGGCGGGTGCCTGTAATCCCAGCTTCTCGGGAGGCTGAGGGAGGAGAATTGCTTGAACCCGGGAAACGAGGTTACAGTGAGCCAAGATCGTGCCACTGCACTCCAGCCTGGGCAACAGAATGAGACTCAGTCTCAAAAATAAATAAGTCAATAAAAAAAAATAACTATTACAGAAGCCACCTTCAAACCATCCCAAACATCACTGCCATGTTAATCTTCATGAGACACAAAACAGATCTTCTCAAGAAAAATCAAGATTCTCTTACCTAATTAATAAATTTCAAATTACTCCATGTCGGATTCAAAACCCTGATCTGATTTTGTGTGTCCTACCTTATATTTTAATTTCCCATTCTTTCCATTTATTTCATGCTCATGTGAACAAACTTAATTGCTGCTATTAAATCTTTTTCCCACTTCCATGCCTATGTGCATGAATTCCTCTGTCCCGTTGTACCCACATGGCCACTTTTACCCTTACTCTAACTCTCAATTTAGAGAATCTCCATCCATCAGACTTACACTGACCTTTCCTTTCCCCACCACTCAGCTAAAATGGACTTCTCTCTCATCTCTGAACATTCATTGCATTCTATCTGTGCTTTTCTTTTGAGATTATTACCCAGTTGATATAATAATTATTTTAAAATATGAAATCTCATTTTCTAGAACCTACATAGTGAGTGTGACAAAGATATAAAGAATAAATGAAAGTCCAGAGAGGTGAAACTAGAGGAAAAAGTAGAATGATGAGGAGGGGATGGAGTAAAGAAGAAAAAGGAGGAGGATGGGAATAAAAAAAAAAAAAAAAAAAAAAGAACCAGAGAATGGACAGCAAAAAGGAAGAAATGGTAGCACTTTTTCTTTCAAAGGAGCTGATGGAAAAAATACAGGCTAATCTACTTTTTTTCTCAATATCAGTAACATTTTCTGGCCATTTCATTGTAGTTAAATAATATAGACCATCATCATTTTGTACTTTGGTCAAGACAGTAATGAAATGGCAAGCTTTAGAAGTGAACTTTGAAATATGCTCCTATTAATTAATGTACTTTTGTCCTTGAAGCTGAGATTGTACCAATATAAACCATTTTACTTCCTCTTGGGCTATTTTATACACTATTACAGGGCTCTATGTTGCTCATTCAGGAATTTGGAAAGAGGAGCAAAGGACCTAAAGAAAGATTACTTTATGGATGCTCTAGAGAATTAGAAAAAGAGCTAGTTGGGAATGTTCAGCAAACTCATAAAAAAAACCAAGATATGAATGCTTCATATCCTGGGAACCCAGGACCTTCTATATATCATGTTTCAATTCTTCCTGAAGCAGCACTCAGAAAGGCAAATGGAACATTTAACATCAAATATTGGAAGAGCTTTAATTTGAAAATACTTTATTGGGAATCAGCACAATGCCAGTTTGGGTGACAATAGATCTTTGAGTTTTTTAGTCCTACCCCAATCAGATTTCCAGTATGTATCACAGACAGGTACAGAATCACTGGCCTGAGGTTGGCTCTCCCTGTATCTCCAACAGATTTTTTTGGACCCAGAGATAAAAACTCTCCATGTTGGCAATATTGAACTCTGGCCAGGTATAACTTTGTTGTCATAAGCACCTCAGGCAAAGCCATCAACAATTACTTTATACTGTTTACAAAGTAAAATACATTAAGCAAGCAGTCATCAAGATTATGATAGCACCACGGATTGCTCCTTTCATCTGAACTGCCCTTTTGCCTGCTCCTAATTTCATTTAGTTTCAGCATCATTTCTCTCAGAAGTGGAGTCTGATCATCCCCAATAATTGATGATGCTGAAAGAAGTCATCTCATCAAAATCCTGAGCAGCTGTAGATTTTACATTTGCTGACTCTTTTGTGATTGTTATTATCCAAGCTACTGGTCAAAACATTTCAAAATGGTTGGACTATTTCCATCACGTAGTCTCAGCAAATTTCTATTTAAGGGCAGCTTGCTCAGCCATTATCCCTTCACCATTTCTACCTGTTCCTTAGTGGAGTGCAGAAAGTGCTGCACAGATCTTGGTTGTGGAGCAGCTAATACTTCTTAATCCAACTCTGCATTCCAGGTCACTAAAGGTCATATCTTTATGGTGTACAGAAAAGCTCATGTCATTTTCACTTGCCTAGGAACTGTAGTAGAATGGAGATAATATGGAATTGGTAGCCAGAAAATTTGAATTTAAGACTCACCTCTATCATTGCTCCCTATATCATCTTTAAAAAAGCTGCAACATCTCTTCCTCTATTGCTAGTCTAAAAGTGGGAGCGTAGAATGCTAAAGTCATTAATATTTCACCTTTGTTGGGAAAATTAAATAAGATAACGGACATGAAATGGCTTTCCAAATAAAGTTTCTAAATCTTTACAAACTTTTGTACTAAATAACTAAATTAGTTCTGCAAACTTACAAGCTATTTCTGAACCGGCATAACCTAACCTTAGTAAATTACCAGGGTCAATTAAGAAGGAAAAAGTTATACTCTCTTTTCTATTTCAGGATACATATTTTTTAAATTTTTTCCTGTGGAAGACTTGTGAAGCTTAAACAGATGGTGTTTGTTAGAAAAGAAAAGTTAATTTAATAAAGTCAAACTCACATCGTTTATAACCCATTTTAAAAGCACAAGGCATAAACTGTTTTACTCTTATCTGGTGACATCAGATCACTGCTTCACCAGAAAAGTCAACTTGGAAAGACTTGCAGTTTCATAGCCTCTTCTCAAAACTACTCTCTGACCGTATTCAATGAGGCTCTTTTGAATAAAGAAAAAGTTAAGCAAGGATCAATTTTCAGTTCTATTCTAATGCTTAAAATGGAGTGATTGACTTGACATCAAGGAATAAATATATTTCAAATAAGAAAGCAAAACTTTAAAGAAATTATGTGATACAAAATTTTCAAAAGCTCGTGTCTCTCAATATTTTCCATTTAAGCAATGATGCTTCTTCCATTTCTCTTTGGCATATTAAGACCCATCAAGTCAGAACACAGGCCTTGAATATCTGCAGTCCTCAGTCGGTGGCTGCATTGGCCCCTCGGTCTGATATTTTGTTCCTGGTGGAACTGATGACTTCCAGAATCCAGCAAAAATAATGCTCCAAAATAGCAGTGAGAGCTGGGCAAGCTGTGTACAGGGCATGTAAGGAGCTTGACCATTGAAGCCAAGTGACTTAGGAGTCAGCAAACTGTGCCTGCAAACAAGTTTTCTAGTTTTCTCTCACAGGATAAAGTAACAAAGTGGCAAAGTGTCCTTGATAGAACAGATGACGGCAGAGTAAAACATTTAGGATACAACCTTTTTTTTGTTTTGTTTTGTTTTTGGATAGGGGCTAATTCTTCTTCAAACTGCTTAGAGAAAGGTACATTTTAGAGAGGATCAGATTGACTTAAACATGTGGGAATTTGAATTGCTACCTTTCCTAAACACATTTCTCAGAAAAAAAGCACTAAAACTGATTGGTGCAAAGACATTTGACTTGCAGCAAACATTACATTAGGCTCTGAAATCTCTCTCTCACGTGTGTTTGTGGGTTTGTGTCTGTCTGTGTGCATATATAGATATATATATACACACAAACATGTATAGCATATATTGCATATATATGTGTAATATATACTTAAATCACACATACCTAATGTGTTATACACATATGTGTATTTTGCATCCAGAAAGTCTTTCCCAAAAGCAGTAATATTTCATCATCTGAGTCTCAATACCATCACTGCCTAACTAGGATGCATAATAGATCATGGTCAATAGTCTCATTAACAGAGATGGATTCAAGGCAGAGAAGAAATAAAGAAAAGCTATACTCTAAAATACATGTTAATCCTAGAACCTCGCTTAATGACTTGTAATTTGTATGATGCTTTGATGTCTTATGGCCTCAATTTTAAAAAAAAAAGTAAATCTGAATAAACCTTTTATAATTTGTTAAAGTGCAGCATGAGTAATGTTAGCATGCGTCGAGGGGAACAAAACCCTAGAAAGATATGTGGAGGTGTCAGTAATTCATCAGGGCCAGCCTATTTTAGCACCTAATAATTTTTTCTGTGCTCCTTCTTTAGAAGAGAACAAATCAGAACGACAACACAGTAAATTCTCACAAGGGAAACCATAATTCTATTGATGTACTTCAAGATGGCTTTTTGTTTCCAATTCTGCAAAAGCAGATCAATAAATGCAGGCTCCCTCCTAAGATTTTTCTTCTACATTCATAGTTAGGTGACTTGATAACACTGGTTTAACTGATTCAGCACTGGCAGGCATAATGGAGCAAGCTTTTGCAGACAAGTGGAATATAAGAGGCAAAAAAAAAAACAAAAACAAAAACAAAAAACAAAAACAAAACACAGTCTGTAGAGCAAAGTTTGGTTTTACAGTTAAGCATGTGAATTCTTGAGGTAAGATACATAAATTTGCATCTTAGTTCTACTTACTACTTGTGTGACTTCCTCAAGAGATTAAACTATTTTATGCTTTATTTACTTTACATGTTAAATGACCAGAATAAGAGGTAAGAAAATTAAATGAGACTGTCCATGTAAAAATCTCTTAGACATTGTAGCAGATTCAAAGTATTCAATAAACGTTAACTTATTGTTACTCCTGTGGTATGACTCCAGTGCACCAGGTCTTTGTGCATGGGTGCCCTTCCTCAGCAGTCCCCAAACTTTTTGGCACCAGGAACCAGTTTTGTGGAAGACAATTTTTCCACGGATGGGGTGAAGGGAGAAATGTGGGTTCAGGGGAGATCAGTGGTGGAGTGATGGTTTTGGGATGAAACTGTTTCACCTCAGATCAATAAGCATTAGATTCTCATAAGGAGCGTACATCCTAGATCCCTCACATGCGCAGTTCACAATAGGGTTGGTGCTCATATGAGAACCTAATGCCTCTGCTGATCTGACAGGAAGCAGAGCTCAGGCCATAATGCTCGCTTGCAGGCCGTTCACCTCCTGCTGTGCGGCCTGATTCCTAACAGTCCATGCACAGGTATTTACCCTCAGTGGTCCTACAGTTGGGGACTCCTGTGTTGGGGACCCTTGCCCTTCCTAGATAACTCAAAACATGTCAGAAGAAATGATGTCATACAAGGAAACAAGAATCAATGCTTCTTACTTTCCATGAGAAAATGCATTTGAATATAGATTTGGAAGAGTTTGGTATAGACATGTGGAAGGAGTCTATGGTCTATGAGGGAAGGGGAAGAGTTTGGAAAGTTTTCTAACAATTCCTGTCTATGTTTCTTTTTATTTGCTTCATCCCTAAGAGCTAACAGAAAAGGAAAATATAATACAGTAAGTCCTCACTAAACATCATTGAGAGGCTCTTGGAAACTGACTTTAAGCAAAATGACATACAGTTTGTCCTCAAATAACATCATTTCATTTAATGTTGTTTGATTATAACATTGATGAGAAAAAAATGGTTTTCTGATATGTCATTTGGCTTAAAGTCACAGTTTTCAAGAACCTATTGATGATGTTAAGTGAGGGTTTACTGTACATATTCTTAACAGGTTAATGGGGCCTAAGAAGAAATATTAGCTTTCAGTTGCTAACATTGTCTTCTAATGCTCATTTAAGTTAGACTTGCTCTTCTTCGAAAAAAATTCTCTCTCTACCCTCAACCAGGAATATACTCAGTCCCTTTGTATGCACTTAATTAAAATTGTAAGCTCATTCCTATATGCTCTTTTCATGTACTCTCTGGAATGGTTCAACCCCTCCTCTCTGACAACACACCACTTAGGGCTCTCTTTAGCACTAATTCTGATATCATCACTCAATAGCTGTAGCATCTTGAGCAGATAATTTAACCTCTTGCCTGTGCCTGTAACATAGCTTCTTGCCTATGTACTCATCTATAAAACAAGACAACAGTTATTACCTGCTCCATAAAGTTGTAAGAGAATTAAAAAAAAAAGTATGTAAAGGGTTTAGCAAATGAAAACTGAATAATGAGTGGTAGCTGCTAGTACCATGATTACTATTTTGTTTTTAACTTTATTTTGTATCATTATTGTTTCTATGTCCTGCTCTTGCTCAACAATTGCTTTATCTATGAGACCTATACTGGAAAATTGTAAGCTTCAATGCATTTTTATTATTCTAAATTTCTTAAATCCGTATGTTCTACATCATACACTCAAGCTTTTGAAAAATTTCAGGATAGTAAATTGTCCTTTTATAGAAACATCTATGTATGTTCATTTACATTTGTCAGCTGGGTGTTTTTGTTCTTCCCATATATTATTAAAAAATGTAAAGCATTCTTACATTTTTCATGTTGGAATAATCTTTATATAACATATTAAAAATTGGACCATATAGCTGTATCGCTATGTATGAAATTTCTGATTAGGAATGTTGGCAATAGGAAGGTGTCAGAGGGAATTAAGCATATTTCCAGTCCCAAGATTATAATTAAATGGTTAGTACCAATGGTATCATCAACATGACGCTAAACATAAAAATACCAATAATACATGATGCTTGATTTCTAGATAAATAACAAAGCTCTCTTCTCCTTCATACAAGCTTAACATGAATCATAAGTCAATATGAATCTTCCCTGAAATCAATGATTAAGAGAGTTCAATCAAAAAGAGAAATGACATTTCTTTAACTTTTGTTAATTAAAAAAATTCTTCAAGTCCGGGCGCAGTGGCTCACGCCTGTAATCCCAGCACTTTGGGAGGCCAAAGCGGGTGGATCATGAGGTCAGGAGGTCAAGACCATCTTGGCTAACCAAGGTGAAACCCCGTCTCTACTAAAAAATACAAAAAATTAGCCTGGCGTGGCGGCGGCGCCTGTAGTCCCAGCTACTCAGGAGGCTGAGGCAGGAGAATGGCGTGAACCCGGGAGGTGGAGCTTGTAGTGAGCCGAGATCGTGCCACTGCACTCCAGCCTGGGCAACAGAGCGAGACTCCGTCTCAAAAAAAAAAAATTATTCAAAACTTAGGGTATTGTCTTTAGCAATTGATATTTTATGCCTTTATGCCTTTATTTAATACATCCAGCCAAAGCTTCTACTTAATACTTCCTAATAGTTCCCAGAAAATTGGTTCACTGTGCAAATGTGAATTCAACTATATTTGAAGAGGACATTGATAGTGAGGAACAAAAATAACTTACTGATAACAAACTACTTTTTAAAAAAAATTAATATATTTTTAGAGAAGCTTTAAGGTTATAGATAAATTGAGCAAAAAGTGCAGAGAATTCCCATATACTCCCTCCTCTCCATACACATACACAGTTTCTCCTATTATCAACATCTTGCATTGGTGTGATACACTCTTACAACTGATGAGTCAATACTGATGCATTATTATTAACTGAAATCCACAGTTCATGTTAGGGCTCGCTCTTTGTGTTGTACGTTCTGTGTTGTACAAAGGTGTAATGAAATGTATATATCATTATAGTATCAGAGAAAATAGTTTCACTGCCCTCAAAATCCTCCCTGCTCCATCTACTCATCCCTCCTTCCCTAGGAACTCCTGGAAAACCCTGATCTTTTTACTGACTCCATAGTTTACCTTTTCCAAAATACCACATGTAGTAGGACTCACACAGTAGCCTTTTCAGATTGACTTCCTTCACCTAGTAATATGCACTTAAGATAACTCCGTATCTTTTTGTGGTTTTATTTATTTTCATTGCTGAAGAATATTTCATTGTATGGATGTAACATAGTTTTTTAAATTCATTCACTATTGAAGGACATCTTGGTCAATTCCAAATTTTGACAACTATGAATAAAGCTGTTATACCCATTTGTGTGCAGGATTTGGTGTTGACATAAGTTTCCAGCTCACTTAGATGAATACCAATAAGCTGCACCATTATGAGTTTCCATTAAAAATAAAAGTTCGTGCTCCGCATCCTTGTTAGCATTAGTATTGTCAATTTTTACATTTTAGTCATTTCAGTTTGTAGTGGTATCCCGTTGTTGTATTAATTTGCAAATACCTGATGAAAAATGATGCTTATTTCTATGCTAATTTATGCTTATTTGCCATCTGTATATCTTCTTCTTCTTCTTCTTTTTTTTTTTTTTTGAGACAATATTTTACTCTGTTGCCCAGGCTGTAGTGCAGTAGTACAATAATGGCTCACTGCAGCCTCAACCTTCCAGGCTCAAGCAATCCTCCCAACTTAGCCTCCTAAATAGCTGGGACTACAGCCGTGCCACTACACATAGCTAATTTTTTATTTTTGGTAAAGATGAGATCTTACTATGTTGCCAAGGCTGGTCTCAAACTCCTGGGCTCATGTGATCCTCCCACCTCAGCTTCCCAAAGTGCTAGGATTACAGGCATAAGCCACCGCTCCAGGCCTTGCCATCTGTGTATCTTCTTTGGTGCGATGTCTGTTCAGATCTCTTGCCTTTTTAAAAACTTAAGTGGTTTGTTTCCTTTCATTGAGTTTTATGCACATTTTGGGTACCAGTCCTTTATCAGATATGTGTTTTGCCATCACTTTTTTTTACAACAGACTTTGTTTTAGAACAGTTTTAAATTTACAGAAAACTCGAAAAGCTAGTCCAGAGTTCTCCTACATCTGAAGCCAGTTTCCACTGTTTTTAACCACTTAACATGCGTAACAAGTATCACTTTTTAGTAATAGTCATCAGAAAACATGAAAATTGAAATAAGACCCGAACACTATCAGTTTCTTGATAGTGAACCAAAAGAATCTGCTGTGTAGTGACCCCGGATGCCGGTATTTAGAAGAACTCAGGTATTTTGCACTCATTGTCCACCTAACAGCAATAAAAATAATCACAACTTAACTTTAATTTTAAACAGTTTTTAAGTGATTTTACTATGTTTCTCAGAAGGAACTGATAAGTGGGTAAGAGTGAACAAAATAAATGATCAAGTCCCGTTCAACTCTGTGATTCCTTTACTTCTCAACCTCTGTGTTTTAGGTAGAAAAGGACAACCTAATGGAGGGATGTGTTACCTTTATTCATCAAAGGAGCTAAGAAAAGCCCCAAGAGCTATAATCAGGTCTTCACATTTTCTTTCCAGTGCTCACTCATCTATGCCGCTCAGAAAAAGGCTTACTCCCCTCAAATTCATCAAAAAAACTGAAGATAAATAAGATCTATGTTTCCATATCATTTATAATGTCTCTTTCTTCATTGCTTGTTTTTGCTAACAGGAGATAATTTCAAGAATAATGTTTATTTTTTTTTCAAAAAAACAAAACAGGATAACCCAAAAGACCATCATCTTTTTTTTTTGTAAATGCACAAGGTTTTGCTTTATGCTTACAATACCTTCTGTGAATACACTGGTTCTTCAGTAAAATAAAATGCTCTGTGTTATATCACATGTGTTAAAATCTTAATCCAAGTATCACATTTATGTCAAAACTAATATACAGGCAAGGCAGTTTTGCTGTTAGGAACATAGATATTAAATTTATAATGTCAAATCTTGGATCAGTACTACCATTAACAAAACTTTTGCCTATCTAATGTGTGTGTGTGTGTACGTTTCTGAACAAGATCAGCTCTCAATACTAAAAGCCATTTCTTTTCCTATCTGTTTATAATTTGTTTTCAATAAATGCTATCAAACTATCAAACTATCTACTGAGCACAATCTTCTTGAGACCTTGAATTTTCACATTGGTTTCACATTTGTCATGAAGGGTGTTTTTTGGTAAGTAAGGCATTTTTGGCTTAAGTTTCTTATATATGAGAGATAATACCTCAGCAAGATGCGAATGAATTTTAAATCATTCTCGGAGGTATAAAACAACTGTGTCCATTACAACATTCAAGACATTTTTTAGAACGTTTTATGTTATGTTTCAGATTAGGAATTTAGTCTTGTCCCTTGAATTAGTATTTGTAGCTCAACATGGGAATTTGTTATCTAACATTAATTTCCTTGGCATTTAGTTCTTGGTTTTTCTATGATGTATAGTTACATGTTCCCTCCAAAACACTTCTAAGTCTTTGTGATATTATGTACAACGCTTTCATTATATTTTGCTCTTTTCTGTGTGTATGTGTGTGTATATCACTTGGAAGGGAAACAGGTATTTTAAATATATTCAAATATTAAATAACCAACCAACAAATATGCATAATACAGTGTTTATAAAGAGATGATTTCTTTTCAAAATAATAAACAGTGAATTTTTAAATTTTTATTGCATCATAACATACATTCAGAATGCGCACGCATTTTGATGGGAGTTCAAACACTGAAAATCTCTATGTAATCATAACCCCAGGAATCCTCCTCATGCTTTCTTTCACGTCCTGTGATGCACACACCACCTAAGGATTATTGCAATGCTGACTTTATATTTATATTGCAACTATATATTTATATTGCAATGCTGATTTATACATGTAACTTTTTCTCATATTTAACATCTTAGTTTTCGATGCTGTACAAATTTCATTTGCATCATGCATATATTCCCAGGATCCAGGAATGCTCAGAATATAACACATAGACACACACACACAAATCATCCAGTTAGTTAATAATTAGTTACCTACTCTAGTTAGCACAAGTTGTGTTCTGTCAGTACAAATAGAGAACCCCAAAAAGTGACGTTGGTCAGATAATATATTTAAAAGCCTAGAATATTGTTGGCATGCTCTTCCATAACAGTTAACCTCACCTCTACAACATTTTGCCCCATGGGATATGGATGCAGGCTATTGTGAGAGAAAGAAAATAATGCTTGGGAGTTGAAACCCAGAGTTTGAGCATAGGATCTGCAATTCAGTATGACTTGAAATACATCAATTAAATAAATTGCTGAGCCTCAGTTTCTCTATTGCTGTAGTAAGTATGATAATGCATTCCTTCAGAATTTTATGAAGTTCTGATCCAAGGACACAATGAAAGTGCAGTGTACATTTTAAAGGGCCCTGAAAACAGTTCGTTGTATTTTTGAATGTAAAGTGTGGGCTTTCTCCAAGGTTTGTGAGTGCTGTAACTCTTCGATGGTCAGCCACAGATCTAGAACATCTCTTAGCGTTACAGAACAAATTTTGTCTATACTTGCATAGTATTTATCTGAAATAAAATTGCCATGACATGAGCATCATTAGTAACTGTTTTCTTAACTATGCTTCTACCATAATACTTCAAAATTTCTTCAGAAACAAAAGGTCTGCTGCTGTTTGAAAAAAATTACTTTATTGTTACTTATTTATCTACATAAGATGCATTTTCAGTAATAAATCACATTTTTCAAAATAAATAAGACTCTAGGAAATTTAAAAATATGACTTAATTTGCTATTGAATTATTGTTTCCTCAATACCTAAACATTTCTTTTACTGGGCATGGTGGTTCACATCTGTAATTCCAGTGCTTTGAGAGGCCAAGGTGAGGATCCCTTGAGTCCAGAAGTTTGAGACCAGCCTGGGCAACATGACAAAACCTGTGTTTACACACACACACACACACACACACACACAAAAAAAAAAAAAAGTTAGCTGGGCATGGGAAACAGAGGCTGCAGTTAGCCATGTTTACACCACTGTACTCCAGCCTGGGTGACAAAGTAAGACCTTGTCTCAAAAAAAAAAATTGTTTTTTTAATTATACTTTAAGTTCCGGGATACATGTGCACAACCTGCAGGTTTGTTACAGAGGTATACTTGTGCCATGTTGGTTTGCTGCACCCATCAACTCATCATTTACATTAGGTATTTCTCCTAATGCTATCCCTCCCCCAGCCCCAACCTCCCGACAGGCCCTGGTGTGTGATGTTCCCCTCCCTGTGTCCATGTGTTCTCAAAATGTCTTTATCAAAAAATTTAACAAGTGGCAAATCCATTTTCAAAGCTTTTTAGACTTATTTTAACATCTATGGTACTTATGTATAAAAAAAAAAAATTTGCTATATTGCCTGTAGGATTTTATTCTATTGCATTCAGAACATAGGCTGTCATGGATAAAAAGTATGCTGAAATTATAATCTATACCATTTGTTAAACATAGAAAATGAAAAAAATTTTGCTTTGTAGAAGAAGAAATAAAATAATGATGTAATTTTTGATGTTTAAGATAAAAATACAAATATCCTTTTAAAAGACAAACTTAAAAATAATACTGGTTGGTTTAATTTAAGATTTAAAAATGCAAACGTCATCTATTATCACATGCTTAGAAGATATTCAGAGAAGCTCTGATTATTATGCAGAAACTATAAAAAGACATTGTTACTGGTGATTTAAATTAGTTATTTCAGTATAAACTAAGCATCGAAGGTCCTGGGTCTCAGTCCTGGATTCCTTTTCACCCCTAGATTTGTGTTCTCTTTTACATCTGTGCTCTGTTTCCCAGTCCAAATATATGGGCTTCTGGTCTCACCGTTGGTTTGGATTCAAACTCTTTTTCTGGAGCTAAAACTCTACTGGTGTGTAGGGACCTAGACGTTTGCCTTGCCCTCACCAGCTCCCAGTTCTTAAGGTCTCCACCATCTTTTTCAGGTCTTCTAATTGCAAATTGTCCCATTTGCTGTCTTTCTTATTTGAGAGCACTAACGACCCCTAAAAATTCTCTTTCTTAGGACCCAGACAGCAAAGCTGACTCTCGTGGATACTAGCACTATCTTCCATCAAATCTATGCCCTTTGACACCACAATTTGTAGACACAGTTTTCTCTAAAATTGGGCACAATATGTGCAAAGGGTAAAGGAAGCTTGAGTATCTTTATAGACTTAAGGACTCAATATCTTAGCCCATACTCCAGGCATAGGCAAAGAATGTGGCACCGGGACTGGGCACGGTGGCTCACGCCTATAATCCCAGCACTTTGGGAGGCCAAGGCGAGTGGATCACCTGAGGTCAGGAGTTTGAGATCAGCCTGGCCAACATGGCGAAACCCCATCTCTACTAAAAATACAAAAAAAATAGCCTCATGTGGCGGCACGTGCCTGTAGTCCCAGCTGTTCGGGAGGCTGAGGCAGGAGAATCACTTGAACTCGGGAGGCAGGGGTTGCAGTGAGCCAAGATGGTGCCACTGCACCCCAGCCTGGGTGACAGAGCGAGACTCCATCTCAAAAAAAAAAAAGAACATGCCACTGAAGGTAAAATTTAACGTGAACAGAGTTGAAGTGTTGAAGCATAGATTTTTCTAATCCATGGCACAGTACTTCACGATAAAATGGCTTTTAAGTTAACCAGCCACCACCATTTATTGTGGGCCAATTGAACACTTTTTGAAAACCAACATTATTCAAAATAAAGATACCACCAGATCTTGAGGATTATGTTAAGCCTGGCAAGTCTAAAGGTTTCTGGTTATTTTTAGTTTTTAGATGAGTTTGTTTAAAAAATAGGAAAAATTAAGGAATTTTTCATGTGGATTATACATAGCAATCAAGAGAATTACAATGGCAAATAGGACAAAGCAATATATAATATAGTGTTTAATTCATTGAGTTTAACAAGCAATGGGGTTAAAACATAAGTCAAGAATGGAACTACACTTGATCTTAGAGGAAAAAAGAAAAAGAGATGACACTCAAGAAACAATAGGTTCATCCAGTCAAATTTATTTGGCAGAAATCAGTACGAACTTCACAGGACAGGAGGAAACCAATATAAACAACTCAGCGTTGTAGGAAATTTAATTAACCCATGGAAAGCAGGGCCGAACTAAAGATCACCTTGAAGGCCAGGAAAAACAGATAATGTAGATATAGTCAAATTATGAAATCATTGATAGATCCAGAACGAGGGAATGATGTAGGTGTTTACATATTACATCTACTTTATTTACCATTTTCCCTCTGTTAAGCTAATATCAACTAATAGTGGTCTAGGTAAGTCAAGTTCAAATTAAACAGTAATTGACTAAATCATAAAGTTATTTGGAAGTAGTGAAGGAAGATGTTTGGTGGCGGGGGGGCATTGTCAAACAGATGGAGACCAAGCCCTCTATCCCTGCTTCACTGCATAGATTTGGTTTATATGTTGTAATTCTCATTGAATTTAGTTTGAAATGTGGATTTAGCAGGTTAAAATATTTAAAACCTTAGTAATAGGTAATAAAATCTAGAGAAGGAAAGGGATTTTTGTGTCCAAAACATATTTTAAGTTGACAGCCACTTGCCTCAAAAATTGCCTAGAATAAACATGGAACTTAACAAATATTTCATAATTACTAAATTATAGATAGATCCTAACTTTTCAGACAGAAAGTGATTTGCCTAAAAGCTCACAGAACTTAATAAGAGATTTGAAACTAACCTACAGATTTCCTGCCTATGGAGATTCCCCTACATTTTTATTTCTAAACTTACATTTCCACGTTTAATATCATATTACAGTATCATTGCTTGGAGTCAAAATCATATTTTCCTAAATTCATCAACTAATCCCAGAAAAAAATAATTTTAAAATCCTGAATCAAATAATTAACTATATTAACCATAATCTCAGAACTAATCTTCTTCAACAACAAATATCTTTAATTTATGTTCTAAATTTTTGTGGTCATTTCTAGTTGTTCAAAACTGATTTATTGGCCAACTCTAGTACTTCTAACTAATCACATTTTGAAAGAAACAGCATCAACATTTCATGTCTCATTTGTAAAACTGTGTTAATCCATCACAAAGGTAAATTATTTTTCCCAATTTATTCTGGCATCTCTTTTTTTGTTAGCACAATGATCATGACAGGCTTTGGCTATTGTCAGTCTAAGTCCCTCAAATCAACATCCCTACTTAATGTGTTTTGTAAGACTTTTTAGTACTTCACAATAAAATGGCTCTTAAGTTAACCAGCCACCATAATTTATTGGGCATAGCATATGTGCAAGGCACTGGGCCAGATACTCCAGGAGAAACACCAAAGAAGGTGTCATTTTTACACTTTGGAAAGAGTACCTTAGAATGTGAGGGAAAAATATTCCAATGATGAAAAGGCTTTGAAAGGATGACCGTGTAACCTATAAATGATGACAATGCTAATTCAAAATTAAAACAGGGCAAGGTGTAGAAGGGACATAGTCTGGAGGAGAGTTTGTATACAATTTCATTTTCAATTGGCTAATCCCACCAGCATCAAGCTCTCTATTATCAAATAGAAAGATGTCTGTGTTTTATTATATGCTGTTTTGTACTGCACGCCTACCTTGCTATAAGGCCTCTGGACTGCTGGACAATACTGCTTCTACACTCTCTGTCAGTCCTGAATTTATCCTGGTACATTCATCCCCTAAAATGTCCTTTTCAATCTAGCAAGCTTTCATTTCATTGCCACCGTTTTGTTGTGAATACCATGTTGTTGATGGTTATCACAAGCAGATCCAGCACACTCACTAACTCCTATCTTTGTTAAAAGGAAAAATCTTATGCCTCAGATGAATATCTTATTGGGCTAAAATTCCCTGTCAACACGGACTGAAAGACCAGAACGTGAATTCTCACACATTTGTTCTGAATTCACTAAAATTTAGTGTCAATGTTAGATTCCATCAGAATAGTTAAGATACTGCCTGCGATAAGTCACTATTTAAATATTCTTTTCTTTGCTAATCTAGAAAATACCTTTACACTACTATGTTATCATATTAACACAATGCTTTAAAATGTATTTCATCTATGAGTTTATTAATCAGAGGGAGTGAAGGATTAAGGAAATGTAACATAAATGTCATACCAAGGCAAAGGGGCAAAGGTCATTTCAAGGATTATATATGGCAGTTCCTACGGGAACCCATAGGATAGAATCATGTCTTAGTTCATTCAGGCTGCAATAACAAAATACCATAAATGAAGTAGTTTATACAGCACAGAAATTAATTTCTCACAGTTCTAGAGGCTGGGAAGTCCAAGATCAGATTCAGTGTCTAGTAAAAGTCTGTTTCCTGGTTCACAGATGGTGACTTTTCACTGTGTCCTCACAAGTCAGAAGGGGATAGCTAGCTCTCTGGAGTCTCTTTTATAAGGACACTAATCTCATTTATGTGGGTTTCATCCTCATAACCTAATTATTCCCAAAGGCTCCTCTTCCTAATACTATCACCTGGGGGAGTTAGGATTTCAATATATGAATTTTGGGAGAACATGAGCATCCAGCTCATAGCAAAGCTGCACATGCATGGCTATTTCAGCATGGAAGTAAGGTTAGGCAACTCAGTAACAGCCTAACCTTGAAAGAGTCAAGTCAAAGTCCAGTCACAGACATTGGAACACCAAGAAAGAAAAAAATGAAAACATATATATCACCATGGATTAGAAATTTGCCATTAGGAGGATATGCCACACTGAAAAAAAATTGCCTTTATGCACATGAGTGATGAAAAACAATTTTTGTCATAGTTGAATCGTAGCATAAGAGAAGGAGGAAGAGGAAAAGGAGGAGAAAAGGAAAGCAAAAAAGAAAAAAAACAGTATCTTTAGTATTTTCCAGGTAATGGTTATTACCTAGTCTAACGTACTGCTAATCTGCTCATTGACTAAGAACCTCACAAACCTTTAGAGCCATTTACTCTTGGAGTGTCAACTCCCACCTGCAGGTTGATATGGCCCTGAGCTAAACTCCCAGCACTAACATTATTTCCAAACTTTTTTCTACGTGCCCAAACACTGGCATTGCAAATGTATCATACCAAAAATTGACCTTAGTATCTTGTCTACAATATTGGTTTTCTTTAGTATCTTGGACCAATTCAGTGAATGACCTCTATAATCATAAATCTATAATTGACAGATAATTGCCTCTAATTCACCCTTAATAACATTTTTTGAAGTTTGAGAAGTTGCTTTTTACTTCTAATTTGTAGAAAATGGTACCAATTTTCTATTTATGAGACTAATATAAGATTTTAAAAATAGTCATACAATTTTAAAAAATTGGTTTATTTAAAGAATATGTCAAAGCAAACAATCATGCACAATGTGTATCTAAATTAAAGTTGTAAATTTGATGCATAAATGACCAAAGTTATAAATTCTGTCATAGCTGTAGAATATCCTCCATGTGCCAGTCCCTGCTACCTTTTCATCTTCAATACTTACTGTCTCTAATTCTGCTTGAATCTTATGGTTCACTCTTGTTATAATTCTTTGCAAACTTACTGTGTTGCACTCCACTTGCCTTTTCCCATGCTAGCAGTTACCCTGTTTGGAATTAACTCCTCTACCACCACTCTCCCATCCCCACTTATCTGCCTGAGAGACGTTTCCTCTTGTTTTAAACTTCATCAGAAAATATCTCACTACGATGATGTTTTAAATGTCCACAGTTATTCTCTCAAGTTCTTAATGTTTCAAGGCATGTGTCAGTCTTTGTTCTTCAATCTCTAACGCTCTAACACTGAATCAGAGCAGGAACCTCACAAATGCTTTTTGAATGAATGAGTGATTATTTTTTTCTATAACATAAATTAATATTTATTATGCTAGAGACATAAGCAAACTTTGTCTTTCTGCCTTGGATAGCAATCCCATCCAAGATTTCTGTGGGCCATGTTTGTTTCTCAAATTCTAAACAGAGATCTATACAAATCCTGAGTACTAACAGTCTCCAGATGTTGCATCCAGAAGCCAACAGCTCATCTTTATGGCCTATTCTCAATTCTAACTGCTTTCCCTTACGTATCCTCTATTTTAAAAGAACCTCTTTAATTTAAAATTAAAGTACGTCAAACCTCCTGTCCTGCATAACAGGATGTAGGGAACATTCTTCCAAGTCCTGTGGCTTAATAGGCAGATGAGCGAATGCCCCTTCCCCCTCAACATGCTGTGTGAAAGATTTGTAAGGATAATTTAGTCTAACACTCCACAAGTGTTTGGAGTATTTGCCAATGGTTTTGTTTCCTGGAAGAGAACTGTAGGTTTTAGCATACAGCCTTGCATAAATTACTTATAATTAGTCTTTGGCATTCAAAGCCAGGCAGCTTTAGCCTGAACATGACCTTGAATAGCTTCCTGATATCTGTAACATTTTGGAAAAATTCTTTATATTAATATAATGTGATGGTTTAGTTCTCAGGGATTTTGTATCTCCTTTAACTTTCACAAGACATCACACTGGTCCATTCCATCGATGACATTATGCTGATGGAACCAAGTGAGCACAAAGTAGCACCAATTCTAGACTTATTAGTAACACATATGTGTGTCAGAAGGTAGAAAATACATCTGATGAAAAGTCAAGAGCCTTCTATCTCAGTGAAATTTCTAGTGGTTCAGTGGTATAGGGCTTGTCAAGTTACCCATCTAAGGTGAAAAATAAGTTGTTGCATATGACCCTCTAACAACCAAAAGAGAGGCACAATGCTTAGTGGGGCTATTTGCATTTTGGAGGCAACTTACTCTAGTTGGGTAAGGAATTGGCAACATATTTCTTAGTTACTCTGACTTATTTACTGAGTGACCTCAAAAGCTTCTAGTTTTGCATGTGGTTCAGAAATAGAAAAGGCTCTGCAACAGGTCCAGGCTGCTGTGCAAGCTGTTCTGCCAATTGGGCTATATAATCCAGCAGATCCAACTGTTTGGAGTGTCAGTGGCAGACAGGGATGCCATTTGCCACCTTTGGCAAGCCCCTAAAGATGAATCACAGTGCAAGTCCTTAGCATTTTGGAGCAAAGTTCTGCCATCCTCTGCAGATAACTACTTTTCTTCTGAGAAACAGTTCTTGGCCAGATGCTGGGCCTCAGTTGAGACTGAGTGCTTAACCAAATGCCACCAAGTTACCATGGGACCTGAGTTGCCCATGATGAACAGGGTGTTATCCAACCCACTAAGCCAAAAAGTATGGCATGCAGAACAGAACTCCATCATCAAATGGAAGTGCTATGTACACAATCAGGCCTGAGCAGGATCTGAAGACACAAGTACCCATGTCAAGTTACCTGAAGAACTAGCCTAAATGCCCACGGTTCCCACTCCAGCTACACTATCTTCTCTCTTCCATCCTGCACCTATGGTCTCATGGAGAGTCCCCACGATTATTGGCAGAAGAAGAGAAGACTGGGGCCTGGTTTATAGATGGCTCTGCACAATATGCAAGCACTGCCTGAAAATGGACAGCTGTAACCCAACAGCCTCTTTCTGGAACATCTCTGAAGAACAGTGGGGAAGGGAAATCCTCCTTGTGGGCAGAACTTCCAGCATTACATCTTTTCATGAAAGAAGAAATGGCCAGGCATGTTACTGGTATATAGTCAGGGACTTGGAAAGAACATGATTCCAAAGTTGGTGGCAAGGATATTTGTGAGAAAGATGCGGATAGACCTCTCAGAATTCACAAGAAATACGATGATATTTATGTCCCATTTCAATGCTAACCAAATGGTGACCCAAGCAGGGGAGGATTTTAATAATCTAGTGAATAGAATGACACTTTTTGTGGATACCAGTCAGCCTCTTTCCCCAGCCACCTCTGTCGTTTTCTGATGAGCTAATGACCAGACTAGCCACGGTAGCAGGAAAGGAGGTTATGCATGGGCTTAGAAACATGGACTTCCATTCATCAAGGCTGACCTAGCTACACCCACTTCTGAGTGCCCAATCTTCCAGCAGCAGAAGCCAACACTGAGTCTATGATATGGCACCATTCCCTGGGGTGATCAGCCAGCTACTTGGTGGCAGGTTTATATATGGGATCACTTCCATCATGGAAGACATAGCATTTTCTTCTTATGGAAATAGACATTGTGGATATGGGTTTGCCAACACTACACACAAATATGCCAAAAATACCACTCACAGACTTACAGAATGCCTTATCCACCATCATGCTATACCACATAGCATTACTTCTGATCAAGGAACACATATCACAGCAAAAGAAGTGTGGCAAGGGGCCCATCCTCATGGAATCACTGCCCTTACCATGTTCTCCTCCATCCTGATGCAATTAGTTTAATAGGATAGTGGAATGGCCTTCTGAAGACTCAGCGATGGTGCCATCTAGGAGGCAATACCTTGCACAGCTGCTGCAAAGTTCTCCTGTAGGCTTCATATGCTACTGATCAATATCCAACATACAGTGCTGTTTTTCCCATGCCCAAAATTCATAGATTCAAGATTCAAGGGATGGAAATGGGAGTGACACCACTCTCTATCACCCTTGGTGACCATCTAGCAAAAAGTTTGCTTCTTGTTCCTGTAAGTTTATGCTCCGCTGGCTGAGAGGTCTTCATTCCAGAGGAAGAATTTCTTCCCTAGGGGAAACAATGATCCATCGAACTGGAATTTAGAACTGCTGACTGGCCCCTTTAGAATCCTCGTGCCTCTGAATCAACAGCAAAGTAGGGAATTACACTGCAGGATGGGCTAATTGATCCCAACTGCCAAGGGGAAATTGGACTGCTATGCCACTAGAAAAGTAAATAAATTTATGTCTGTAATACAGGGAATCCCTTAGGGTATCTCTTAGTATTACCATTTCCTGTGATGCAGGCCAATGGAAAACTAAAACAATGGAATCCAGGCAGAACTACTAATGGCTGAGACCCTTCAGTTATAAAGGTTTGAGCCATTCTACCGGGGAAAGAACCATTACCAGCTGAGATGTTTGCCAAAGACAAAGGGAATAAAGAATATGTAGTAAAGGCCTGTAATCCCAGCACTTTGGGAGGCCAAGGCGGGCAGATCACTGAAGGTCAGGAGCTTGTGACCAGCCTGGCAAAAAATAAAAAATACAAAACATACAAAAATTAACCGGGCATGGTGACACACCCCTGTAATCCCAGCTACTCAGGGAGGCTGAGGCAGGAGAATTGCTTGAACCCAGGAGGCACAGATTGCAGTGAGCCGAGATTGCACCATTGCACTCCAGCATGGGTGATAGAGTGAGACTCTGACTCAAAAAGAAAACCAAAAACAATATGCAGTAGAAGAAGAATGTTATAAATACCAGCTACAACCATATGATCAGCTATGTAAATGAGAACTATAATTTTTACGAATACATTCTCCATATTTTGTCATACATATGTACGTGTGTATGTAAATATCTTTGTTTTCTTCCCTTTCTTATTCCCATATGCAGTATAAGACATATGGACTTTATACCATAGTATTTAAGTTTTGTTGATTTGAATCATAGTGTTTTTTAGTTATGAGATATCAAGAAGGAGAGTAAACATCACTCAAGGACTTTACTTCCTTTTCTTGGGAAGGTATCCCTGCATTTTCAGTTGTACACAGTGTAGTTGTATCATGTTTAGTGGATTTATGACCATATTATTGTCCTTACTTGAAGATTAAGTAAGGTTTAAGGAAATGTATGTTGGTGCCAAGGTGATAAGGGTTGGACTTGTGATGGTTAATTTTATATGTCAACTTGACTGGGCTACAGGGTGCCCAAATATTTGGTTAAACATTATTTCTGGGTCTGTCTATGAGAGTGTTTGTGGATGAGATTAACATTTGAATCAGTAGACTGGGTGAAGCAGATAGCCCTTTCCAATGTGAGTGGGCATCATCCCATCCATTGAAGGCTTGAATAAAATAAAAACCTCAGTAAGAAAGAATTTTCTTCACCACAGTGAGAAAGTCACTTCTGGCAAGCCAGGCAGAAAGTCCTCAGGAAGGAACCTAATCAGGCCACACGTTAAACTTGGACTTCTCAACCTCCAGAACTGTGAGAAACAAATTCCTGTAAAGCCACCAAATCTATGGTATTTTGCTTTGGCAGCATGAACTGAGTAATGCAAAATACATATATGTCCTAAACAATAAACAAAAGAAAAATCTTTAGCAGATCAATCAAACTACACTTGTTTTTTTGTCGTTTTTCTTTGTTGGTTTGTCTTGCTGTATTAAAAGTTATGTAAAGAATGGTGACCTCAGCATGACAGAACCAGAATGCCAATGTTTTACCCAAATCATTCCTTTACAGGTGTGGAGACTGAGGGCAATGGATTTGAATAGACAGTGCCCTCCTTGGATTCATGAAAAACAAACAAACAAACAAACAAAAAAACACTTTTTCCAAATATTTAGACATCCATTTAGTCTAATTTGCAATCTATGGAGATCACCACAGAATTGTAGCTCTCGTGGAGTAAAATAGAGGCTCTAGAAATTCTAAAGTGGTGGAAGAGAAGATTAGGACCTTAAGTTAGAAGAGTTTAGAAGATGGATTTAGAAGATGACTAGTCAGGAATTCCATATGAGTATTCCAAAGGAAGCTTGCATTGGGTGCCATTTATTTCTCCAGAAATATTAGATTAGAGTTTAGGGCCCCTGACCAGTCTTCATCAAGAACCTTCCCTAAGGCAATATTGCAGAGTCTGAACCTTAATCTCAGTCAATCTACTACTGCATTACTGCAGTAGGTAAGATAAGGCCCCCCACATGGATGTTCATATATTAATCCCCAAAACCTGTGAATAAATTATGTTACATAGAAAAGAGAAATTAAGGTTGCAGAAAGAATTAAATTTGCTCATTAGCTGACCTTAAAATAGGCAGGTTATACTGGATTACCCAAATAGGCCCAAAATAATCCTATGAGTTCCTAAAAGTGAATGAAAGAATTAGAGAATAGAGAGATGGCAGTGCAAGAAGGACTCAGGCTAATGTTGCTGGTTTTGAAGAAAGAAGAAGGGAATCATAAGCCCCAAAAAGCAGACAGCCTCTGAAAACCAGGAAAAGGCAAGGAAACCAAGTCTTCCCTGCACTCCTTCCAGAAAGGAATGCAGCCCCAACACAGTGTGAGATCTGTGTTAGACTTCTAATCCACAGAACAGTAACGTAATACATTTGTGTTGTTTAAGCCATTACATTATGGTAATTTGTTAGAGCAGCAACAAAAAAATAATACAAGTACCAATGCCAAGTTTTTTGTTTTTTTGTTTTTTTCATTTTTGCTACCATGACAACTTCATGGAGAGTCGTTTTCCCAGCACCACACAGCACAACTCATAAGACCAAAGGAAGTCCCTAGTCATTTAATAGAGTGATAGACAGAAGATCCCATACTTGCACTTGGGGATGAAACTGAGCTCACTACACTACACTATCACGGGGTAATCATAGTGAGAAAAGGACATCTCCAATTTTAAATGTGATATTTTGCTCTTGTCTCTCCACTACACAACATGCAAATCACCTATATTTATACCCCTCTCATCCTTCTCTGCTTCATAATTGATGATCTACTGCCTCTCCACCTATCTATAAATGATGGTTTGAAACCCTTTCTCTTCTACTTTCAGGGGCACTAGACTGATTTGTTTACTTGTTTTCTTGATTGTATATTTAATTCTTCCCTCTGAAATGGAAACTTCCTATTTTGAAATTTAACCACAGTCAAGGCTTTTCTATCAGGAAACAATTAAAAAACAGAAAAGAAAAAACCTTCCTTCTTTTCCCTATTCTATGTCTGCCTGGTATCTCGGGGAAAAATGCTTATTAATAGGAGTACTGTTACTTCATGGGTTCATTTGTTATTTCCCCCTTTTCTTCATTTAAGCCAAACCTGGAGTCACAGCCCTCTTTAAGGTGATCAATGACCTCTATGTCACAAAATCCAACGGACATTTTTAGAACAATTGTCTTCATTGACCTCTCCTCAAACACTCTTTTTATTCAACTATTTACAAAGAACTATACTTTCTCTATCCAAGAATGTTATCTTTCTCTGGATTCACTTAATTATTAATGCACACATCACAGCTTTGTACTTACACAAGGAAGCATTGTCTGATTAAGTATAATCCCTATGTTATATAGTTATCTAAATTGTATTTTAAAATGTGTGTTGATTAACTGATTAATGTCTATCTTACCTATGGAAATGTAAGCTCGTGGACTGTCAAGGTCTATGCTTGTGTTTGCTGACCATTAAAATCATAATTCTATATCCATTGCTGAGACCAATTAAATCATTCATGAGATCTCAAACATATTTGTTGAATAAATGATAAACTTCAAAAGGAAAAAATACACACGTAGAATAAAGAGTGACAAATCATTAACACTGGGTAGTAATATGTGGTAAGAACAGGCTAAGTAGTTTATGCCTTATTTTATTTACTCTTTTAAATGACCCACTGAAAATAATAGTTCCATTATACAAATGACAAAACAGAGATTTGGAGAATATAAATAAATTTTCTGAGGCCTCACAAGTAAAAACTGTCAAAATAAAGACATTTAACTTAGATATATTTAGCCCAAATCCATGTTACATGGTTCCATACTGATCATGTCTTTGTTTAAATTTCTGATAGTGTGTTCATTATGGACTTTTGCATTGATTTTGATTTTTTATAACACTGCATTAAACTATTATTTCTCTTGACTTTTGCGTTTTTGGTGCCCCTTAAATATTGCATCCAATCTAAGTGCCTTGTTTGATTTACTTACCCCACCCTTGTCTGGTTCTACACAGTTTATGAAGAGTTTGGTCAAAATGTGTATTCTGAAAGTAAGCCGTGCCTAGAATTAAGCAGTAGAAATCAGTCTTTCTGAGGGAAGATTAGGAGAAATCAGTATTAGGAGAAATCTAAATCAGAAAGATGAGAGTGAATTTAATAACAGACTCCATTCCTCAGGAAGGTAATGACTTGTGATCTCAAATAGCAATAACAGATGATTCTCCACCACAGACAAGGGCAGAAGAAGAGCAAGAAAGCTTCTCATGATTTTATATGCAGACATGAAAGTATCTTTATGTCTGGGTCAAGAATCACTTCCACCACACTCTGTTGGTCAAAGAAAGTCACAAGGCCAGCCCAGGTTAAAGAGAAGGGCAACGATACTCCATCTGTTGATGAGGGGATTTGCAAAGTTACATGGCAAGGGGGGATTCTTTCACATAAGAGAACTTCTGTCATTTTTTGCAAATAGTCTACCACAACTAGCAACAGCTGTCAATGAGAATGCCAGTACCATCATACCATAATTAGCATTGAGTGAAATAGTTATTCATTTGTAAATCTTTGGTCATATAGTTGGCAAAGAGCAGTGTGTTGTGGTGTTATTTTGTCTGTTGAGGCCTAATAGTAAACCTCATCTTGATAATTGTGGAAACTATATGCCACAGAATTCTAATCGTCTTGAGGGAGAAGGGATATTTCTCAAATGAGAGATACTCCAGTTTTCTGTTTGTTTGTTTGCTTGTTTTGTCTTGTATTTTTTATTGTTGCTGTTTTGTTTTTAATATATATTTTTCTGATAGAAGAAAAATCCGCAACCACTTCTAATGCCCGGTCTACCCATTTAACAGACTTAGCTCAAGCTACACTTGGAGACATGTGATCATCCAGTTTGAGCGCAAACTGTCCCAGGAAAGGCCAAGGGTTGGGCAGAAATCACTAGACACTAAGAAGAGAGAATCTGCTGAAGCTCTTCCTAGTAAAAGCACATTTTCTGACCAACAGTTAAACATGTCTCCAAGACTAGTTAAAAAGGTTTTAGAACCACTTGAGAATAGACCAAACAGATGATCTGCCTTCAGCCTCCTAGATAAGGACACAGTTTTCCTGTCTACTCCAAAATGAAGGAATGAATCAGGAAAACAAGTTCTAAGAGGTGTTTACTTCCTCAAACAAATTTTCATTATTAATGGAAATTGTTATTGGAAAACTTTCCCCCTCTATGTATTGTTTGTATTTCTGTTTAAATTCAAATTTGAGCCAGCAGCTAGGGAAATAAGATTATCTGAAGTATATGGCAAAAATCTCATGCTGAAGCCTGATTTATCTAGAAGTGTAAACTCTGAATGATACACCTCCCACTTACTCTAAATTGAACTGCCTACATCTTTGTGGGGCAGCCCACAAGGTGTCTAATTAGTTATATGCCAGCACTTATTTAACAAGAAAAGAAACCAAATAGAGCATAACTGAAACCTGGGTACATTTTGTTTTTGTTTTGTTTCAGAGAGCTGTCAGATATTTCAGTCCAATCTTAAAGTTGTTGCTTCCCTTTATTGCAAGGCAACTTCAGAATTTTAGTTACCTCTTGCTACAAAAGGTTTCAGTTTCCAGGGTGGCAGGAAGAATGAAGATCGATGGTTGCTGGGTCTGGTTGGTCATACCAATTTGTGCTGCAATCTAGGTGCTGCAGTCTCTGAGATTTGAGTTTAAATGTGTGCCTTGCAGCTTTAGAAGAAAGATGTGGTCTGTATACAGCTGTAGATCAACACCGCCAGCTTATTCACAGAATGAGGCATCCATCAGGATTGTGCACATGGCCATTTCGTGCGTGAGAGAAAAGAAAGGAAAAGAGAGAGGTGGGATGAGACAAGGCAAGAAAGGAGAAAAGGGAGGAAAGGAAGGCAGACAGGGAGAGAAGGAGGAAGAAAGAAATGGGAAAAAGGAGAAAGGCAGGGATGTGATCTTGTTAGTTTTCTTAAAATAGTAAAGTTACAGCTGAATCTTTCAGATAAGGCGTGGTTCATTCAGAGAAAAAAAATCAGCTATTTAACATAAAAATAACAATATTATTCAATAAATGCCATGTTTAATAATTTTTAAATAGCTAAGCTCCGATGCATACTAAATAATAAACGTGTCCAAGAATTTTACTGGAACTATTTCCAATTAATCTAAATTGATTTTTAAAAATCTTGCCTTTGAGACATGTTCTTTTTGATTTGCAGCATACTGTACCCTCCAATACTGCAATTTTAAAATATTTGCATTTGAAGGATTTCATACAATTTATAATTTAAATTTTTTTATTCTAAATAATCACATTAAATTTTAAACGCAGTCCAGGTCCCCATTCTTACTTTATAAATTTTATAAACAAGCATTACTCAGTGTGAGAATGTTCTCTAGACTTGCAATTTAGCCATGTTCGAACTTTCAATGATTTAGTTTCTTGCTTAGCCTGTGCGACAGCACAAACAACATGCTACTTTACACATGTGATTGTTTTTTAATTGCTTGTTTTCTTGTCCCATAAAACCCTGAGGAAAAGCGGTAAGAACATCTTTTCTTTATAGTGGAGAAAAGTATCTACAGCTCATTTTCCAAATACGAAGCTGGTCTTTTCTTGCAACATGTGCATATTTGAACTGGGGGTACCTATTGAGAGGAGAATGGAGTTGCAAACCAGAATTTCCCCTGCTTAACAGCAGCAAGAGAAAGTTTTTTTGTTTGTTGTTAGTTTCTACAAGACAAATATTGCAAAGAAAATATTCTCTTTTAAGTTGTGCATGGATCTAGGTTCAGTTAGTGAAACTGAATGCTAAAGTAATAAACTAAGATGATATTCTGGAAAGAAATAGTTATCTAAGATTTATTTTGTTTAAACAATAGGAAAAGTTTGTATATACTGTACAGGCTAATCATCTCCAAAACAACTTAAGACAACCGCCTTTGGCTCTATCATCCACGTTAGATTGTTTTCAAATAGTAAAGACAAGTGTTCTCAAGACAGCTTAAAACTGTTATTGAATAGTTAAATAACTTTAATCCAGGTGAAAAATACCCTCCTTCTTCATTCAGCTCTGAAGAAGAAGAAAATTTAGGTTTATTCAGGTATCAATTAAATAATGATACTTTCAGATTCGATCACAATTCTATTTTCCATTTCAGAGATGAGGATAGTAAGGAACATAGAGAAAGGGCATTTATTTTTGGTAAAGAGTCATGTTCAGTGACCAATAATCAGTGATTCATGTTTAAGGAAACATCATAGTCATTAGCTTAGAAATATTTTCAATAGCCCATATGCTTCTCATTTAATCATTATTCTCTACTCTCTGTCTCCAAAGAATCAGTTTAATCATATTGCTTGACGATGCTAAGAACTGTTTTAGGACCTTTAGCGACCCTAAATATGATAAAGAATATACATGTCCCATACATTTTTAATTCAAACCATAACCAGCTAAACCATTAAGTAAGTATTAGGAATTACAACAGATTTCTGCCTTTTCCCATAGATAAATCATCCATTTATCTGATTTTAAATAGATAAATCATCTATTTATCTGATTTTAAGTAGATAAATCATCTATTTATCTGATTTTAAATAGATAAATCATCTATTTATCTTATTTTAAATCGATAAATCATCTATCTTATTTTAAATTGATAAATCATCTATTTATCTTATTTTAAATAGATAAATCATCTATTATCTTATTTTAAATAGATAAATCATCTATTTATCTTATTTTAAATCGATAAATCATCTATCTTATTTTAAATTGATAAATCATCTATTTATCTTATTTTAAATAGATAAATCATCTATTTATCTTATTTTAAATAGATAAATCATCTATTTAACATAAAAATAACATTATGATTTTGATTTTGTTTTAAATATAAAGCATGAAATAATTTTCTAAAATGATTTGATGTTCTTCTTTGCTGGGCCCTAAGCACAACCTGTGCCAGTGTGACAATGTCTCAGATATTAACACTCCAGTAGTACCAGGACTTTAACATTTAATCTCTGTTTCTTTTACCTCCATCTCCTTGAATATTTTGATTAGGAATTATTGCAATAGAAACATTTGAATTATCTAATATAGTCTTTAAGCCACAGCCCAAATAAAGAAAAAAAAAAGGTTCCCCTTAAATGGAATTGTCAGCTTTGCTGAGCACTCAGAGTAGCTGAGTATATGGTGCTACTTGGAATTAGCTCTTTGGTTTTCATTAAAGCATTATATTGAATAAGTTAAATATCTTTGTCCTTAATTTAAAATGGTAATGAGAAACTGAAAATAAAAAGCAGTGCAATAAGGAATATCAGGGACATGCACGTCAACATTAATAAAATGATTCTTTTTATCCTTGCTTTAACTTTGGCTTTATTCTTGTGACCAAAAAAGAACACTGGAATCATGATGTAAAAAAGGAAGACTATAAATTGAAGTGTAATGACTTTAGAGATAAATGTATTAGTTTATGTATAGTTGGTACTAAAATTGAGAATCTGTTAGAAAAACATATTTCCCAAATCTATAAAAAGACATACTTAAGAATTCTATCTGAAACCATTTCTTTCTTGCAATTATTAAAGTATTATATGAGACATGCTTGAAACAAATCATTTTGATCAAGAATTATCATTACCTGATACCTTTCTCAGAGAATTTTTACCATGGTATAATTTTACTATATGGTGAGTTATGGCTCATTCTATGTTAGAACATTATCTACTAATATAAAGTGGCTTATACTTACTGAAGACTCCACATGAATGAGTGAAATGCATTACTTTCAAATATCCCTGAAAGATATATCACTCCATGATGTATAGGAATATGTTGTCTTT
The DNA here is from genome assembly GCF_028885625.2 of Pongo pygmaeus. Classification (NCBI taxonomy): domain Eukaryota; kingdom Metazoa; phylum Chordata; class Mammalia; order Primates; family Hominidae; genus Pongo; species Pongo pygmaeus. The sequence goes on along the minus strand of NC_072388.2, from coordinate 25,172,584 downwards.
AATATGATTACAAACATTATATATTTTTTACATATTTTAGAGAAGTGTATTAGAAGATAATGGTGTAATATATGACAGTAAAAATAGCTTGTTTATAATTTGAGATGTCCGTTTCATCTGAGAAAAAAACATCTCAACTGACAAAAACCATCAGGGTCTTTAGAGTTGGGGCATGGGTAGGTGGATTGTATGGCCACAAGAGGGCAGCAGATGGTCTGAAACTAATGAACTGAGTTGCATGTGAAATGACCGCAGTTGTGAAGGTTTTTCAATAGAGAAAGAGTCGTTTCCAGCCTAAATGGGAAAAAGAAAGGAAGGGAGGAAGGAGGAAAAAAAGGAAGAAAGAGGTACCAAGAAGGACAATAGAGGGAAACACAGGCACGTTTTAATAGTTTTTTAAAAACAGGAATGCTGTGTGAGGCACGCTTCTGTGAGTGTGTGCCTGTGTGTGCACATCTCTGTGTGTATGTGTGTTTTACTAAGACTTCAGCTGTTCTGCTGCCCAACGCCAAAATACATGGAAATTCTAGTTCTGTCCAAATCTACCTCCAAAATGTGTAAATCTCCTCCCCGCCACACACAAAAAGAGCTTTTATCTATACAATTTGTTTTTCTTGTATACCATCATTTCTTCTCTTCTACGTAATTAGCCCTCCATTAAAACACTGATTTTGAAAATCAAGGAGAATAATCCACCTGGCTCTGCCACTGTGTCTCCATAGGCCTATTTCAGGAACCAGAAAGTTCACTTTTCTTTTATGTTTGATTTTTAAAAATAATTTATAATATCTTCTTGCCAAATATTATTCTTCTTTAGCTATAGTCAAGATACCGCTAGAGAACACAAGATCTGCATACTAATTAATTGCTCACAATTCTTTCCAAGGAACACAAAAACACCCACAAAATAATTGGCTAGTTTGCTTCCCCTACACAATTAATCTACCATTAAACTACCCGTTTTTTCTCATTTTTGCCAAAGTAATATTGGATTAGATTTCAATTACATTCAGGCTTAAATGGATATATAGCATTATATATAGTGAATGGAGGCTGTTAAAGGGAGGAACCTTTCTTTCATCCTTACATCTTCACACATCTTCATTCAATAGGTGTTACATAAATAAATACTTGGGAGGTCACACAAGAAGCATCAGTCCTCATCTGGTGCAGAGTCTGGATTATGAATCTCAGAAGTGGTCTACCTCTCCACTTCTTACAATTATATCAGACATCCAGGTCTTGATATAATTTTGCATACTGGATATTTGCTCCAAGTCCAAGAAAAGAAAGAGAAAAAATGTTTTTAATATGTCTTAATTATACTGAGTGATATATACCAACAATTATACTGATAAACAATGACATGCATATGGGATATACTCAATTTATACTGCTTCCTTGATCAGTTATTTGCAAAGCTTTAAAAAGGAATGAAAGTTTTTATGACAAAATAGGGCTGTATCCTCTCTCATTTGCACCTGTTTTCTATCAGGTATTCTTGGCTATAAGCAGGAAAATGATCAAAGGTGGGGCATCAAAGTGGTAAAAAGGTTTCATGAAGAAACTGTACAATATGTGGAGCTATAAATAGCTCATAGATCACTGTGAGGGTAGAGTAACGCTTTGTTCAAGTCAGAACACTTTCTAACTCTGGGGAAAATAATGAACATTTATTTTATGCCAGGTAGTCTTCTAAGTGCTTTACATCTATTACTCATTTTAGTCTTAAAAGCAACCCCATAATTTGATCTTATTATTACCATATCAATTTTATAGTTGAAGAAAATAAGACCAGAAGAGTCAACTTACTTGCCTAAGGTCATATAACTAGAACATGAAAAGCCTTACTGCAAAACCAGCCTTTTGTAAATGTTACAGTCCCCAAGTTCAGAAGCATGGGGAGAACACACAAGCTGCTTTGAATGTGGTAGTGGCTTATTTTCACCCCATTTAATTAGGATAGAATTAGAAGTTTAGCAAAAATAACTAGTGGCTACTAGAATGAAAGAATGAAAGTAGTTGGTTCAGCCAGAGAAAAGGAGGGTTGCATGTCTCACAATGTCGCTTGAGAACTTAGCTCACGAGTATCTAACATAACTTTCCAATCCTATTACACCTTCCATGTAGTTTTAAATTTTCCTATAATTTTTCTTTACAGTTTTGCCTTTGATGTATTTGCAGCCAACATCCTAAAAGCAATGGAAAGAGAACTGAACTGAGAGTCAAGATATACAATTCTAGTGCAAGGTTTTTCATCCTGTAGACCCAGCTAGTCAAACCCTTTCTTTTTACATAAAATTATCTATACGTGGCTTCCCAATATATAAAAATATGATCTCTTTTGGTTCTATTTATTAAATAATTACAGCCCAGCTATGTGAATATATTTTAGGTTCTTTTTTACTCATTCCTTTTGTCCTATGGTGTACCCTGGGAGAGAGAGCGTACTTGGTCATACAACCCAGCCCTCTGGCGTGATGATTCCAGAATTGTCTCCATATCACAATCTCTAGCCCATCTAGGTGATCCAGCTCTTTGAAAAATGCTTTTCTCATAGAAGAAATAAAACTTTTCATAATGATTCTGTGTCTTCATTGAGTGTGTGTGTGTGCCTGGTTCTTCTTAGGTCAGTGGATTGGCCTCTTTCTGTTAATAATGCTGACTGACTCTAAATTACCATGACTCCGAACTTCCGGGTCAAAGATCACTTTTCCTTCACTCTGGAATCCCACATTCAGTTAGATAATAAATCCAGCCACTTCTACCCTAAACTATATCTACATCTATATCTACATCTATGTTTTAGATATAACTATACATATGTTTTACATATATTAACTATATATGTAACATATACATAGATTGTGTGTGTGTGTGTGTGTGTGTGTGTGTGTGTGTGTGTATATTTTTTTTCCCATCCCCTTTTTCTTATTACTGTTGTCATCATTATAGTGTAGACTCTTCTGGGCTGTTAAATCAAATTGTAACTTATTTCCCATCCTTCATTCTCTCTCCTCTCTAATCCATCTTCCAGAGAGCTGTCAGAGAAATCTCTAAGTGTGGCTGTGATCATGTTACTTCTCTCCTCAAAAATCTTCAGTAATGACCATTTTTTGACAAAATCAAATGTGAACACATGACAATGTGATTAGGGTTCTCTGGAGTATGACGCATAGACAGAACATTTTGAAGAGACAAAACGGAATTCGAGAAAATCCGAGCCATGCACTGGACTCCAAACAATTGTGCTCCTCATTTTCTACATTTATAAAATTAGATTAGACCAGCTAATTTTGATATCACCCTCTAAAAACCAGTATTTCATGATTGTATCTTTTCAACCCTAATCTCTGTTTCTCTACACTCAGTGTCACAGACATGAACAACACTACTGGGCATTCCTAGGATATGGGCTATATTTCTAATCAGCATGCTTGTATTCATTCTGCCCTTTCTGTCTAAACTGTCATTTGTATTGAAAGTGTCTACCAAAAATCCTGCTGATCATTAGTATTATGCTCAACTATAATCCAAAAGCTTTCTGTTCTGCCCTCAAAGCTCTTATGAAAATCATTGCATTCTCCATATTTCTGTTGTTGCTCCCCTACTCAAGTTAAGCATCAAGTGGTTCTACATCCTTTTATCTCACTAGGACCTTGCTAATTACAGGTTTTTCATAAGCAGAATGATTTACTGAATTATGAGACATGAAAGTCAAACAAAACAAAAGATTTGAATTTTTGATAAGCACATCAAATGAAATTAATATGCTTTGATGAAGTTGCAGAATAAAGCTTACCTACCTCTCATGTGATGATTCACTGAGACCTAAAGTTTTGAAAGGACCCACACAGCTTACACTCACAGAGAGGGAAGAACATTCCTATATGACTTGATCTCTTTCATCAAAAGAACTCCTCTGGAGCAAATAAAATCTCTAAAATAGTGTTGAATGCAGCCATCAATGAGACATTGAAAAGAACATATTTCTTTTTTTTATTTTTTTATTTTATTATTATTATACTTGAAGTTTTAGGGTACATGTGCACAATGTGCAGGTTAGTTACATATGTATACATGTGCCATGTTGGTGTGCTGCACCCATTAACTCATCATTTAGCATTAGGTATATCTCCTAATGCTATCCCTCCCCCCTCCCCCCACCCCACAACAGTCCCCGGTGTGTGATGTTCCCCTTCCTGTGTTCATGTGTTCTCATTGTTCAATTCCCACCTATGAGTGAGAACACGCGGTGTTTGGTTTTTTGTCCCTGCGATAGTTTGCTGAGAATGATGGTTTCCAGCTTCATCCATGTCCCTGCAAAGGACATGAACTCACCATTTTTTATGGCTGCATAGTATTCCATGGGGTATATGTGCCACTTTTTCTTAATCCAGTCTATTGTTGTTGGACATTTAGGTTGGTTCCAAGTCTTTGCTATTGTGACTAGTGCTGCTATAAACATACGTGTGCATGTGTCTTTATAGCAGCATGATTTATAGTCCTTTGGGTATATACCCAGTAATGGGATGGCTGGGTCAAATGGTATTTCTAGTTCTAGATCCCTGAGGAATCGCCACACTGACTTCCACAGTGGTTGAACTAGTTTACAGTCCCACCAACAGTGTAAAAGTGTTCCTATTTCTCTACATCCTCTCCAGCACCTGTTGTTTCCCGACTTTTTAATGATTGCCATTCTAACTAGTGTGAGATGGTATCTCATTGTGGTTTTGATTTGCATTTCTCTGATGGCCAGTGATGATGAGCATTTTTTCATGTGTTTTCTGGCTGCATAAATGTCTTCTTTTGAGAAGTGTCTGTTCATATCCTTCGCCCACTTGTTGATGGGGTTGTTTGTTTTTTTCTTGTAAAATTGTTTGAGTTCATTGTAGATTCTGGATATTAGCCCTTTGTCAGATAAGTAGGTTGCAAAAATTTTCTCCCATTCTGTAGGTTGCCTGTTCACTCTGATGGTAGCAATGGCAACAAAAGCCAAAATTGACAAATGGGATCTAATTAAACTAAAGAGCTTCTGCACAGGAAAAGAACATATTTCTAAGAGTTAAGTTGACTTCTTAGAATATTAAAAAGAACTTACTTTTATGGAAATTCAATTTTAAAACTGAAAAAAGTAATAGTACTAATTTATGCACAATTATTTAATTAAAAAGTAGGAAACTGATACAGACATATTATATTTTATTTATTTATCTATTTATTTCAGAGATAGAGTCTTACTCTGTCATTCAGGCTCAGTGAAGTGGTGCAATCATAGCTCACTGCAGCCTCAAACTCCTGGGCTTCAAAGATCCTCCTGCTTCAGAGCCTCCTGAGTAACTGGGTCTATAGGCATGTGCCATCATGCTCAGCTAATTTTTTTTAATTTCTTGTAGAGTTGGGGTCTTGCTGTGTTGCCCAGCCTGGCCCCAAACTCCTGAACTCAAGTGAGCCTCCCACCTAACCTTCCAAAGTGCTAAGATTACAGGCATGAGCCACTGAAACCAGCCCAAACATATTATCTTTGAAGAACTTGGGTAAAACTAGATGTTTTGTCCTTGTTACAGAGAAAAAATGAATATGAGACAAAGCTATTTAGATATGTTGAACAATAAATATGTCATCTTTTGTCTCCTAGTGATAAAGATAACTAATGACCATATGTTTTGAAAAGAATGTCTTAAATCACGATTTGTGAAAAGTAACCAAAACAAGTCTTGGAAACATATTATTTCCCACTTGCCTTCCATAAAAGAGTAAAAGATGTAACAATTGAAAATAAAACAGCTCATCATAAACAGAACAAGAGAAGCTTCCCAACATTGTATTAAAATTAGTCAACTAGTTTTGAACAAAAAATGTTTTGGATACAAAATACATAGACATATAGTATAAGACAATTTTTATCAGAATATTTTCATTCACTTTTTTGCCTCTGGGATTTCTCCTGCCTTCAAACCCTCTCCCAGCACTCTATCTTTCCTCCATAGCCATAACTTTCCATGGTCCTCCTGAACAAGGGGAGAAAAAATGAAGAAAGAGGCCACTCTGACTTACCAAGTCTTCAGAAATGTTTCAAGTGCGTGATGCCTTCTAGAAACATAGGAGCAGAATAAATATCTCAGCTCAAAGGAGTACATTTGATAGTTGTATTAGAAAATAAAATAAAATCCTTTACCTAACAAATTGAACCTCCCTCCCCACAAAAAAAATTGTTCAGATATATGAAATTTTATTTAAATAAAATTAGAATAAGTCTGATGCTTCTGCCCAGGTAGTCGTAGCAAAAGCTTTCTAGGCAATTGAATGGTGAAGAAGAGCTTTGGGTTTTTTCTCCAGCTTCTGCTAGTCATCCTTAAATTCACTTATTTGTCTTTCAATCAAATATATTTTTAGAACTCCAGATGTACCTGACCTGATTTTGTGCTGTGCCTTGTAGATACATGGACATATAAGACACAGCCCACATATCCCCACCCTTTCTATCTAATTGCCTTATGTTTCTTGACAAGTCTAGATCTTTAGGATGCCAATAATGGCTTTTCTGTGAAAAATCAGCCAGTACCAATTGGCTGAGGTGTGTTTTCAGCCAGTACCAATTGGCTGAGGTGTGTTTTCAGCCAGTACCAATTGGCTGAGATGTGGATTTCATATCAGATTTATTCACAATGTGTCACACAAAACCTACATCCTAACTTATATTAAATTTTGCTTATGTGATTGTCAATTCACCTGAGTAAATTTAAAACAGAAATTTTTCTTATATGTAAAGTGGTATAATATCAGTTGAGAGCAGACTATGATAAATTAAAGACATGTATTTTAAAATGTAGAACAACTCCTAATAAAATAAAACAAACCATGTTATTTACCAGGTATGATAAATAAATCCATCAGAGAATCAGAATGGAATAATAAAAATATCCTCAGTTTCTGAAAAAAAGGCAGACAAAAACAGATGAGAAAAAAAAATTTAAATTAACCTGATGGTGGATATGAACCCAAACACATTTGATAATTATATTAAATATAAATGATTTAAGCACTCCAAATAAAGGGGATATATTGACATACTGGATTAAAAAAAAAAGCAACAGCTATTTGCTTTCTTTGAGAAACCCATTTTTAATACAAAGAAATAGACAGCTTAAAAGATAGGCCTTGCAAATATCAGTCATAAAAAACATTGAAGATGTTTTGTAAATATCAGACAGTGTAGACTTCAAAACAGTTGCTGTTATGATGGATAAAGCAGGAAAACAGATAATGATTGAAGGTTCAACTCATTAAAAGAATCTAACAGCTATAAGTGTATAAGCACCCATCAACAAATCTTCAGAATATTTAAAGCAAAATATGAAAGAACTGTAAGGAGAAATAAAATCCACATTGTAGGTAGAGATTTCAACACTATTGAGAGAAAATAAACAATAATATGGAACACCTGAACAGCACTGTCAACCAACTTGATCTAATTGACATGGAATACAACACCATCAACATCAGAATACATGTTCATTTCAACAGAACAAGAAACATTTATAAAGATAGACTATATGTGTGACCGTCGAACAAGTCTCCATAAATTTTTTAAAGATTTAAATTGTAAGAGTGTATTTTCTGACCTAATTGAAATTAAATCAGACATCAATAACAGAAATATATTTAAAAAGCTCAAAGTATTTGGAAATTTAAAAACATAAATTTAAATAACCAATACTTCAAAGAAGATATTATAAATGAAATTAGAAAATACTTTGTACCAACTGAAAATGAAAATGCAAATATATCAAAACGCATAGGATGATGCTAAAGTAATGTGTAAGAAAACCTTCACTTTAATTTTAAATGCTTAAATTGAAAAAAAAGTCTAAGATCAAATATCTAAGTTTTTATATGAATAAACCAAAAAGGAAGAGAAACTAGAACCCATGGTGAACAAAGTTAGAAAATACTAAAGGTAAGAAAGAAAACAAATACCATAGAAAATAGATAAAGAATGGAAATCAATGAAACGTTTCAAAGACTAATAAATTTGGTAAATTTTTTGGTATGTAATAGAAGAATGATAAAAAATCCATATGTTGATAATTTTGAGAACTTAGATGAAGTGAATTAATTCCTTAAAAGACATACTACCTACACTGTTTCAGAAAGAAATTGATAATCTGAGTATTTCTATATCTATTATCAAAATTGAGTTTTTAGTTAAAAATGGTCCCACAAAGAATATACAAAAAAAAAAGACGTTTTTACTAATGGGTTTCATCAAACATTTAAGAAAGAATGCTAGCTATTTACACATTCTACCAGAAAATTTAGGAGGAAAAATTATTCAGTTAATTTTATAATGAAAATATTACACTGATATGAAAATCAGGCAAAGACATTACAATAAAATAAAATTACCCACCAATATCCTCATAAACATACGTGTAAAAAGTCATCACGAAATATTAGCAAAGCCAAACCAGAAATGTATGAAAAGATTGTGTCCTGGGGTTTAAGTATATAAGGTTGGTTTAAGAGTAAAAACTATCATTAGAAAACTAATAAATACGTTTATCCAGTTTGCAGAATACAAGATCAATATACAAAAATTATTTATGTTTCTATACTCTGAAAAAAAGTGGAAATCAAAATTAAACAAGAACATATAACATAGTGTCTACAAAAACATATTTATGGGAAATTCGCATTTTGTAAGACATGTATACTGAAAACTATGAAACACTAAGAAAAAATTAAGAATCCAAATAATTGTTGATGAATCAGAATATTCAATACTGTCAAAATATTTGTTTTCTCAGAATAGACCCCTAGACTATACTCAATTGCAATCAAAATTTAAGCAGTTTTAAAAATAGAAATTAATAAGCCACTCTAATATGATAATGTAAAAAATAAGAAATAATTATAAGTTTTGTAAAAGAAGAAAAAAGATGAAAAAATTATACCGTTTGATTTCAAGATTATTCTAAAGGTACAATAATCCAGACAATATGCTAGTAGCTTAAAGACAGAGATTAATGGAATAGAGGGAAAACTTCAAAAATAAACCTCCCAAAATATTTACTTGATTTTTGATAACGTCTGAAAGCAATAAAATGGTAAAAAGATAGCGTTTTTAAAAAATAAATGGTGCAGAGATAACTAAATATCTATAAAGAAAAACATTTAAATCTTACCTCACACCACACACTTGAAATGGATTTAGACCTAAATATAGAAGCTAAGACTATAATACTTTGAGGGGAAAATAAGTGACTTTGGGGAAAGCAAATATTTCTTAGAGTTCATAAAAAGCAAAAACATAAGAGAAACAATGAACAAATTGAGTTCATCAATTTTTAAAAATTCTTTTTGAATGGCACTACTAGAAGACTGAAAAGACATAACATTGACTAGGAGAAAGTATTTGCAATAAATATCTCTAAAATTAAGCATGTATCCAAAGATATAAAGAAATTTTATGTTTCAATAAGATAAAAATATTAAAAATGGGCAAAATTGTGAACAGGACTGCATAAACCAAAATGCACAAGTGGCCAGTGTACACAGGAACAGATGCTCAATATTATTAATCCCCAAAGAAATGCAAATATAGCCCATTAGAAGGGCTAAAATTTAAAAGATTGTTAATATCAAATGTTGGCTAGGCTGTGAAACAACTGGAAATCTCATATGTTGTTAGTGAGAATGCAAAATGATACAGACACATTAGAAAATAGCTTGGGAATTTCTAATAAAGTTTAGCATATCCTTACCATATAAATGAGCAACTACAACTTCAAGTATTCTCTCAAAATAAATGAGAACATAAATCCAAAGATTTATATATAATGTTCATAGTAGCTTTATTCATAAAAGCCAAACTCTGGAAACAACCCAAAAGAACATCAATAGATAAATGGATAAGAAAATTGGGGTATATTTATAGGAATATTACTCAGCAATAAGAAGATACAAACTAGTAATATGGTGAAGTGACTGAATCTTTAAAACATTAAACTGAGAGAAAACAAAGCCAGATACAAAAGAATGCATGTGATGCTACTATCCATCTATGCATTTTATAGCTTGTAAATAAAACAAAGTTAAAACTACATCTCTAAAATATTAGAGCAGAAATAACATAACATCAGATCTCTATTATACAATATAAGTATTATTACTTTAGTGCCCACAAAGTTAGCACCTATATGCTCCATCCAAAATAAGTAGGCTACAGCTGATAGCAAGCCAGTTCAATTAATAAACTAATTGATTATGGAGAAAAATTTCCCAGAAATATCTCAAACTAAAATTATGCTCAGGATGTCATCAAGCACATATTGAGAATATATTTTACTCTTTTCTCTCAAAGAAAAGACTGTTCTCCTTAGTAGCCTTCAATCATAAAAAGGCCAGGGAGTTTCAGAGGTCCGATTCAACCTAGGTAGAATGAGCCAACAGCCAAGTTATTTGTATGTTCGGTGATGCCCTTGATTGACACGAGGGCCATTCTTCTGTCAGCATGTAATAAATGGTAAACCACAGAACACTAACCTCAATAATTGCAAGATAAAATTGAGAAAGTTCAATTTTACTTGGAAGTAGAAAAAGTTATGTTTTCAATCGGCAAGTTGTAAGAATAAGAAAGAGGACAAATATGTTAACAGTTCACTGCTTCCTATCCCTTTTTTTCAAAAGCTTTGGCAAAAAGGAAAATTTCCCACTAATTTTCTGAACGGGAAAAAGACACAGCAAGAAAGTGGCTCATGAAGCAGAGACTGAGTGCCTTACACAGTTCATCTGTGCACACGGATTTGGCCTCTAATGAAGCCATTTACATGCAGATGCAGGCCTGAGTGTGTGGACACCAGTCCCAACTCTGGGAATTGTTGTTTCATCTAATCAAAAGAAATTTGCACATGAAAGCCACATCCGTGTTCATTAACCCCACAGCTCTCTCAATATTGCTTCTCTATTATTCCTAACAAAATTGAAAACCTTTATATGATTAGGTACCCCACTTCAGAGCTTTATTTTCCTCCCACCCCCAACCCTGGACTGCATCTGAATGTAAAACTGAATGTGGGTCTGTAAGGCTGAATAATTTGTAAATACATTGATTGAAAACCAACCTCGAGCACCTTTTTCACATTGATTGGCTTACACGGACACATCCTTATTCTTACCAGCCAAGGAGACTCTTGTACGCTTATAATGTTATCATCACTAAAAAATATTTAAAAATACTATTCAGGATGGAAATCCCAAGACAATAAGTTTAATTGCCAACTTTATTTTCATGTGCAAACCAAATTAAAATCACAGATGGATCTGGTAGCAAAAACTACTAACACATTACATTGAAATACAAAGGCCCTAAAATAGGAACTTGCAACAAGTCCTAAAAGCAGAATTTATGGTTATCGGTTGGTGCAGGTTCATCACACACTTAATTATGTTTCCCGTCAATGGTGTGAATGTTAACTGCAGAACTTGTGCTGGTGATCCTGCTGCTTTGCCTTCTTATAGGGGACAAACAAGATAGAAAATATTTGCAGCCATTCATATTATCAAAGATGATCCTGAGGTTGGGCCTTTCAATGTATTTAATAAATGTATAGGAATAAACACATTGGAATTGCTTATTTTGCTGGCACCAGAAAATTTACTTTCTCTTTCCACAGAATTAAAGTGTAAGAGTAGCTTTGTTAATTCAATTCAGCGGTGACCTGCCGGGAACTCGGGGGCTTAGAGGCCAAGCAGATCTTCCTGCCCACTCAGTGTCTGGCCTTTTTGCTGAAGCTGCCAGCAATGCTCTTAATTAGTGCCAATTATGATTTTTTAAAAATGTGGACACCTGCATAATGTGAACTAGATGGGCAGTCCTACCACATTTTCTATCTTCTATCAAACAGCTGTCAGGAGCTGACAATTTTGGTTTTTATTGTTCTGTCAAGAATTAAGATTACTAGCCAAGAGGTATATGTCTTTATGTCGCATTTGTATTAATCCTCCAAATTATTTAGACTCCTTTTATTTTCTAAGTCTATATAGTTATTTTCAGAGCAAAACACAGTTTATAGATCTTCTATAAAACAAGCAAACAAGCCACAATATGATACCAAGCTTTCATTGCATCAAATGACTTTAAAAATTATATAATTCGTTTTAGTATTAACAAATTGGCCATAACTGTGAAGCCCCAAGTCCTGCCATAGGAAGGTAAGCTTTGGCTTAAAATGTCAACTATAATGGCACTCATTAGGGAAAGGTAAAGCTTTCAGCCCAGTGTTTTTGCAACTGTTTTTTCCATGGATATATCTCAAAGGCCACTCCAGAGGCTTAAGACAAGGTGGGAGTTGGCCCTTCACTATGGGGTTCTACTTCTGTGTAACTAGAAATATGCAGAAGATAATTGTTAAAGAAAGTTTCTGCAGCTGAAAGAATTTGAAATCATTGTTATATGCAGAAAAAGATAGGAGGAAAAACAAGAAGAAATTATCTACTATCACTTATGAAAGTAAATGGAAATGGAAAGTGGCATTATCACATTTTCTAGTGGCAACAATTCCCTCTTGGAATCATTTTATTGCTCCAGTTGATGGCAGAGCAGTAAAACAACTGGTGGATTTCATTTTCAATTGTTGCTTAGTCTGTGAGAATGTTCAGCAAGTAGATTTGTAAAAACTTTGGAACAACCCATCTGTTCATTTTAGAGAATGAAGAAACGGAAGATAATTAGGAAAAAAAGGGAAGGGAGATGAGATACTGAGAGGCATTTCTTGTCTCATATTTGTAAGTTGTAGCTTTAAATAAAATCCTTGTATTCTAGAACAGTTTTTAGTGTAAAGAAAATTCCAGAGAAATTGGTTGAGAAATAAAAAATACATATTGTATTACCGAGTCATTTCAGCTTTAAAACCTCTTATAATTAAACATTTTATATGGATTCTCAGAATTCATAAATATATAGAAGATGGCATTCAGTTATTCACTCATTCATTTACCAATTATTAAGCAATGACTAAATGTTAGACACTGCAATTAGTTGTTCAAAACACATTCAATGGAAAAGACCACAATGCGGAGTGGTAAATTATTCGATAACAGTAGGCACAAAGTAGGAGTTTTCAGCTTAGAAATCATAGAAGTCTTTTTGATAAAATGATGCTTAAGGAACAAAAGTCAGTAAGTAGAGAAAGAGGAAAAGGGTAATTCAATTCTAGCTGAAAAATGCTGAAAAAAGGCTGAAAAATAGCTAATGCTTATGCATAAAAAGAAAGTAAATATTAAATATCAGGTAATATCTCAGTCTTAAAAATAATTTTCTTACATTATTGTTAAAATATGTACTATAGTGGAATGATATCTATTCTACAAGGAAAGCACTGAAACGCTCAATATAGTCAAAGATCAAAAGTCATGTTTTATTTTTGAAGAAAAGGATAGCATCTGTCCAGACTTATGTCGGCTACAGGTATCTCTTCTAAAGAATATTTTACCAAGTGATTGCAAATAAAAAGTGTGAAGAAAGATGAAGAGGATAGCCTACAATGAACAGTAAATTAGCATTTCCATTGTTCTAAGCATAGATAAAACCTGAAGCTGTGGGATAGGAAGTCCTTGGGGAGCGGGGGAAGGCCAAGCTTCTCACAACAGTAGTCTATCATCATTTCCCACTGTCCAGTCAACAGAAAACTAGTCTGCGAGATACTGCCTGAAAAAAATGAGTTCTAGTCACAGTTAATTTTAGGAATCACTTTGTTCCAAAGCTTATTATCTGAAATCTACAGTGTATACAAAAATAATTAAAATAATTAACATCACATAAAGTCTTTCTTTAAAGAAGACATTTGCTCAACTTTGTATAACTCAGTTTCCCAAAGTCATTTTATTCCAGAATACTTTGTTCATGTAACTCTCACACTAGTAATGTCCCATGGAACTGGGTTTTTTTTTTTGTTGTTTTTTTTTTCAGAACACTTTGTGAAATTCTTGATTATATCTGTTATTTTCCGAAAAAAAACAAAACAAAAAGCATTCATTATTCAGTTTATTCATTGGTGCCATTGTGCGCATGGACTTATAGGTCGGCAGTGGAAGTCAATTTCCAAATATTCACAGCTTCTCAGTGTTGCACCCAAGTTTTAAACAGTAGTGCTTAATCCAGCTTGAAGTCTGCAGTTACCAGAGAAGTACCTGAGCTTCTCCCATGTTCATCGCCTGTTAATATTCTATTTCAATGACTTTTTTGCCACGTTTTTCAAAATATTACAATAGTTGACAACACTAACAATCGTCACCTTGAAATGTCGCCTTACTCTTTTTTTGCTTTCCAATGACATTGAGAATTACTTTTTTCTCCCACGCACTGCCAATTAACCATTTTCCATTGGGTTATTTGCTGTTTATTATCCTCCATTTCTGGATTTAAAGTATTCTCCAAGGCTCAGGTTTTGGCATTTGTTCTTTCTGCAATCCATTCTTTTCATTATGTAACTGATCGTCTCCAATAGCTTAACATAATACTTGATGATCCTTAAATGCATATTTTAGCTTCTGCTTTCTTTTTCTACATAAGCTCCATCTCCATATTTTGGGCAAAGGTCATCACCTTAAAATTTAACAATTCAATACTAAAATCATTATTATTATTATTATTATTAAGACGGAGTCTCACTCTGTCACCCAGGCTGGAGTGCAGTGGCGCGATCTCGGCTCACTGCAACTTCTTCCTCCCAGGTTCAGGCCATTCTCCTGCCTCAGCCTCCCGAGTAGCTGGGACTACAGGCAGCCGCCACCAAGCCCGGCTAATTTTTTATATTTTTAGTAGAGACGGGGTCTCACCGTGTTACCCAGGATGGTCTCGATCTCCTGACTTCGTGATCCACCCGCCTCGGCCTCACAAAGTGCTGGGATTACAGGCTTGAGCCACTGCGCCCGGCCCATTACTGTTTTTATCATTCAAAGAACTGATTTTTATTACAATCAAATTTGTAGGCTCCAAATTTTGACAATCTTTTCCTTCACACCTATGTCCATCTAAATATCAAATCCCAATCATATTTCCTTCACCCACCTTTTCCTTGAGTTCCAATATCTTCTCAATATAAGTTCTATAATATATGGCTCCTGCCTCCCTTCATCTCAACTGTATACTCTCACCGGGTGGCCTTCCTAAAATACAGAGCTCTTTATGACAATATCCTGTGGAAAATTATTTCAAGGTTATTTATTTTGTGAAAAAACACCGTGTACTACAAAATAATATATACCCTATATATAAAGTTTATAAATCCAGAAAAGAACAAAGAAATGAATCACCCCGCATATCCCTCATCAACTGATAACCAGAAATAATATTTTTAATAGTACCAGTATCTGCTTTCAGCCTAATTTGCTAAAGAGTATTAAACTTGTATGTGATAAATAATCTTCTAAAACATGAGGTTTCATGAGCATTTCATGTTCCAAGACGTATTCTAATTCATTTAACTGTATCACTATTTTTGGACATTTAATTGAAATTCAGTTTCTCAATATTATTTATAATATTGTAGAGCACTCATTTTTAAATCACTTCTGATTTTTTTCCTCTAGGATGAATTCCTAAAAGTGGCAATTTTGAGTCAAACGGTTTAAAAACATTCAGAAATAATGAACCAATTTTTACTAGCATCAGCAGAATACGGTTTCTCCTAAAACTTCCCCAATTCCTTAGTCCTTGTTGTATAAATTTTAAAACCTCAGCCTGGCTTTCAGAACTCTATCTAACCCTATTTCATACTACTATACATATTTTATCAAGACCATCATGGTTCCCTGACACTCACTTAAATACAACACACTCTTTCTTGTTCTCAGGCTTCGACTTATGTTATTCTTTCTTTTTCTTTCTTTCTTTTTTTTTTTTTTTTGAGACGGAGTCTCGCTGTCGCCCAGGCTGGAGTGCAGTGGTGTAATCTCGGCTCACTGTAAGCTCCGCCTCCCGGGTTCACACCATTCTCCCGCCTCAGCCTCCCGCGTAGCTGGGACTACAGGCACCCACCACCACACCTGGCTAATTTTTTTGTTTTTAGTAGAGACAGGGTTTCACCATGTTAGCCAGGATGGTCTCGATCTTCTGACCTCGTGATCTGCCCACCTCGGCCTCCCAAAGTGCTGGGATTACAGGCGTGAGCCCCCGCACCCAGCCTCATTTTTTTTAGAATGATCTTTCTCTTCTACCTATACAAACCACGCTCATTCTCTCAAAGCCTTACTTATCTGACACATCATCAATTGGCTTTTCTTCAGAAATCCCTTTCCCTTTTCTCTGGACTCGTATGTTATTACCAGTCGTTTTGATTTTGATTTGATTTGAATTATTTATATAAAATATCCCTAAGTTTTAATTTAATTTCATCCTCCCTCTCTAAAACTACTAGTTACTAAAATTTTACAACATTTGTTGTAAGCATCTTATAATGCTTAGTGAACATATGTCAAATGAATAAAGAAGTAAAAGTTACTGAGATAGTAACTTAAACATTAATGAAACAGTCAGTTAATATTATATTCATTTTATTGACTAGTTCTCCCTTGACAGTTGAAATTTAGCAAGATCTTGTAAGAGGTCACCATGAAAAACTATTTTTGGAATATTTTATTTTCTCAACTATCCTTTTCTTTGCCTTTGTATTTTAAGAAAAGTTGAAGTGATTAAATTACAATCAGATTTCAACCTAAACCAACCTTAAAGTAAGTCATAGTGGGCACTGCAAAGTTTTCCCCCAAAATGTGTTGTACTCAGAAACTGAGTACTCAGAAACAAGAGAAGAAATAAAAACAATGATGTATTCCTGGAAATTAGGAAGAGGATTTGTTTCATTGCAAAGCTTAGTAGAGTACCAGAATATCTTCCCGAAGATTCATAATTTCATGACCATAGTCAATCTTGACAATAACTTAACAATTAATGCTTACAACAAAATTAGAAAAAAGGCATAGAATTTGATTTACAAGTACATTCGGGGTAGCAGCCACTAGAATATGGATGTAAGATTTGTTTTGACAGTTCCTTACAATATAAGTTTGTGATACTTTGATAAGAATGTATATTATTGGCTGAGCATGGTGGCTCATGCCTGTAAATCCCAGCACTTTGGGAGGCTGAGGCGGGTGGATCACGAGGTCAGGAGATCGAGACCGTCCTGGCTAACACGGTGACACCCCGTCTCTACTAAAAATACAAAAAAAGAAAAAAATTAGCTGGGCGTGGTGGTGGGTGCCTGTAGTCCCAGCTACTCGGGAGGCTGAGGCCGGGGAATGGTGCCCAGGAGGCGGAGCTTGCAGTGAGCCGAGATGGCGCCACTGCACTCCAGCCTGGGCGACAAAGCGAGACTCCATCTGAAAAAAAAAAAAAATGCATATTATTAGCTCCTTCAATTTGGATAACATTTGCCAGATCTTAGAATGATGCTGACTAAAATTATGATCTTGACTTCTTTATTACAATAAGATATTTTTAGATGATATTAAATTTCATTTAGTTGTACAAGACCCCAAGCCACCAATAAGAGAGCACTAATTTATTCTGGGTGTTCTGATACAGTAGAATTTTAGGAATCATTAAGCTTATATAATAATAGTAGTTAAGGGACTACTCCTGCCTCAAAATGACATTTCTGGCTCTATTTTTTTTTTTCAAAATAACTTTAAAGTAAAGATTTCAGACCACACTGTGCCTCATGTTACATAAGTTTGGTTATATTAAATGTCTAACTATACAAAAAATGAAAAGAATAAAAAATCCTTTAAGATACAAAATACATTCCAACTTTTATCTCATCAGAGCATTTGTTTTTGTTGTTTTTCTACTTATTTCTAAAATGCACTGTGAGTTTACAAATGGCCAAACACTTGGTTTATACTCTGAAGGATTACCCATCACCATGAAAGGATCTACAAGTGCTTCTTCAATTTACAATTATTATTTCTCTTTAATAACTCAAAGGAAATAAGGAAAATGTAATTAACTCCTCAAGGACAAAGAGAGGTTTCAACAAGTGAGTGACCTGATATTAAAGAATCAGAGATGCTACACAGCCTCTGACTTTTCCAACTTCTGCTGTACTCCTGAGAAGATGTACATCCTTCACTGATCTAAAGCGGGGTTATAAAATATAATAGAATTAGGAAATTGCCAATGCAGATCATAAAATCTTTAATCTAAAACTCTTTAATGAAGTTCTAATTTTTCATATAGACATTTTAGTTAAGTCACAATTTTACATTTTTAATCTTTAATAATTTATCTACCAGTAACAGTTGAAGATAAAAACAAAATACTCAGGAGAGCTAAATTTCTGATTTATGTATTTGGAAGAGTACTAACTGTCTATGTCTCAAAGATTTTGCAATAATTTTGCACGTGTTATCTTTTTAACTCTGGAAATATCACTGTGACTTAGATTATGTGATCTTCATTTTTATAGATGAGGACAGGACAGTCAAGCTTATGTAAGACAGTTCAGTAATGTCACAAAGAGGGAAAAAAAAAGAGTTAACAAGTCAAAATCTAAGGCAGTGATTTAACTATTAATTTTAGGAAAACAGAGAATTTGCACTTTAAAAGGATCATGGAAAACCAACTGTAAAAAAGAGAGAATGCCTGCTTTGTTTTTGATCCTGGACAGGAATTCTTTAACATCTCACTGATAATCTGAATAGGCTATGATCCCAGGTCCAAGAACCGAATCCAACCAGCACCTGTGCATGACGCTGAGTCATCTATGTGATACTTCTTGCTGCCTTGAAAGGACCTCATGCCTAGAACAGAAAGTACTTTCAGGGAAAGAATGGCATTGACTTGACCTATTCCCCAGCTGCCTGGAGAGTAGTTCACACACGTCTAAGACTGTTTGCCTATCCAAAGGAAGCTTTAGATGAATTGCTCATTCATCATCCCAACGTCATTAATTCAGGGTTGATCTCTGTGAGAGTGCTCTATGACTCCTCAGTAATATAAAAAAAGGCTAAAGTTATACAAACAAGACAACTCTGTCCTCCAATCTATTGTGTAAGAAAACTTACAATGCCTTTCTGTCTCTTCCTAGGTTGCTATGATTCCCTGCTAATGAAAAGATGAATAAGGACATATGTTAATGAGGAATCAAGTGCAAATTGAATGTAAATAAAAGGAGGAACTTCTAGTCATGAAAAAATATTTGAAAGTGATTTCTCTTCCTCTGCCTTTTCCTCAGAATTAAGTTGCTCATATTATTTTCTTTATTCCTCCAACAGAGGTGCTGAGAAAATAAATCATTGATATCTAAGATAATTTATGTCTATGTGTATGTGAAATAAGAAGCAAAACTGTTTAAATTCTTAATATAAAAGTTGTTAATATCCTCATTTGCTGTTCAATATGTTTGACCAGTATTTCCAGGTTTTTCATAATGAAAGACTGGTTTCCATGAATTTA
This sequence comes from Pongo pygmaeus, assembly GCF_028885625.2. Classification (NCBI taxonomy): domain Eukaryota; kingdom Metazoa; phylum Chordata; class Mammalia; order Primates; family Hominidae; genus Pongo; species Pongo pygmaeus. The sequence continues at coordinate 25,153,125 of NC_072388.2, read as the reverse complement.
TAAGTAGTCATTTTTTTAACTTAGAAACTACACAAGAAAAAATAATCTGAAATTTTCTAATAAGAAAGATTTAAAACAATATGCTTTTTCTGTGAGTCTCTTGATGTGTGCATATCATTAATTCAAAGTGAAAAATTAAATCTTTGCAAAATTTTTGTTTGCATTTAACAAAAGATGTGGGAAAAAAGTTAATTTCTTCAGAAGGCTACATAATCAGCATCATAGCTATTTAATTCTTTAATTCTTTCTCCACAAGGATTTTAATAACATCACTCACAAATATCAATTTATATTGATTATTTCTATATTAATAATCAAACAGAGTGAATGCATTAATATGCAACGGAGATATGCTACAAACTAGCTTCCAGGTATGTTAAGTCTCCTACAGTTTGTTATTTATGAACAAATAATTAGGCAAACGAGATGAAAAATTTGGTATTTACTTTTTACCTGAAGTGTTCATAAATAACATTGAAAAAAAATACACGATAATGCCTAGAAATCTTACAGAATCACCTACAATTAATTCAGGATAACATAGAAAGTCAAAATCATGAGGAAACAGTTGTCAGTAGCTAACTAGTTTCCTATAATGCCAAAACTATGCTTGTCAGACAGACAACCATCTCTGAATAAAGTAGAGGAAATGAGCTGTACAGAGATGCTGCTTAACAACCAACAAAACAGTCTGATAAGCAATATATAGTGACTTCCAACTTACTCCTACCCCGTCTTTGATACCAGACCTCTGGGAACTGCTGGAGACCACCATCTCAATAAAATTCTGCACATAATATAAAATGTCCATTTTCTGGCTTGAGATTGGAGTTATGGTTGCCATAGTGATATACCTTGCTTTAGACTTCGCTGATACACAAAGGCTTTGCATTTCACTATGGCAAAAGACAGCAGCTTGTCACTTATGCGATCTATGTAGAGAAGTTAATTTCAGGAGTTTACAGGGAGAGCTCCTATTTTCTGAACCCAACTGCACAATCCTTCCAATAGGGTCAGTTTTCCAACACCACTTGCCGGTAGATTTTGAACTATCCTCTTCTAAGACATGGTGTTTGTCTGGAAATTTGAGTACACTGAGAGTAGCTACAATTTAGCTCAGGCTGCATCCCTTTAAGCTTTAACTATACTCACTGACCTCTTTCCATTGATGAGAGCCAGCCCTTCTTAATTAGTCACAAATTTTTATAACCCCTGGAAAATAAATTATTAGCAGACCATATAAATAAAGGGCTGAATAATTACAATAAATGTAAAGTTCTTTGAGATCAAAAATTAGGATTTTTTTGTACTTGCCTAAAATATTTTCAGAATACTAATAATATAAATGTTGATTAAAAAAACTAAAAACTTCATGAATGCTTCATGAAGCATTTTTCTTTGACTCCTATCTCTATATATCCTCAATTTACACTTCTTTATCTCTCCATTGTCACACCCACCCACCTTGCCCTTGTGCTACATAAAAATCATTCATGCATTAGAACATTGCCTCACCATTTTCTCTTCCTTCCCTTGAGCCCTTTGACTGACAAGCTCTCCTCCTGCCTCTGGACTCGGCATCTGTGACACTTCCTCAAGGACTTCTTCCTTGTTCTACACCAGTCTCTCAATCCTCCTCCATCACTGACAAGATGAGCGTTCCCTTATGCTTTCTCCAGTAGCAATCAGGACTTTTTGTATTTTTATTTTTATTATAATTTGTCCATTCATCCCTTCAATGTCTGTCTTCATCACTACATTGCAAACCACATGAAAACTAGAATTGTGCCTACACAATAGGTCTCCTGTAAATAATAAATGCTTGAGGTGATGGATATCCCAACAACCCTAATTTGATCATTACATGTTGTATGCTTGTATCAAAATTTCACATATACCCTAAATATATAAAATTATTATGTACACATAATAATTTAAAATAGTAATAATTATTGATCACTAAAGGAATGAGGAAATAAATTAATGAACTTATGAATGAATAAGTGGATGCCTTGAAGACAACAAAGAGACAATAAATGTCTTTGCTTTTGTTAGTGTATGTATTTGATTTGCTTTAATTGTGGCTTATCACTGCAAAAGCATTTTAAAATAAACTTCAATTGTTTTCTAATATCAGACAGTGAATTTACTTATAAAGAGAATCTTTTTTGTTTTATAACACTTATAATTGACAAGACAATATTATTTTCAGTTGACATTATGACCTACTTTAAAGATGAGCAATGAGCGTTGGAGTGTTGATTCAACACTCACTGCTCACTGCACAGACCACTTGTATTTGGGGGCTCTAAGAAGAAACAAATCAAGCAAGTTCCCTGTCCTGCAGGAGCTTGCAATTTATTCTAAACCTCCCTGGAAAACACTACTGCCCTCCAAACAAAATAAACAAACAAACAAAAAGAGCTTAAAGACAATGAGAAGGAAATATAGTCACACATTTTTTGCTGTTGTTGTGTACATTTAAACAGAAACTTCCCTAGCACTCGTCTCTATCCCCCTGGGGCACTTTATTGTATGTCAGATATGGCTTGAGGTTATGCGGCAGAAAAAGGTATAATCCTTGCTCTTATGAAGCTCATATTCCAGTCAGGTACACAGACTGGAAGATAAATCATTCTTATGCAACAGGGCCAGGGCTCTCCCAGAACTGGGACGAAGGTCTGTGGGAGCCTAATGAGTGAGAGGGCTAAACTGCATTGGAAGACAGCAGTTTTACACAACAGACCACAAAGAGCAGGGTCTTCTTCAAAGATGAGTAAGCTATGTCAAGTGGACCAACAGGGAGAGGACATTATTAGAAAAAGGAATTGCCTGGGAAAGGCAGGAACTCTTCATAAGATATGTTTTTAAATCAGTGAGGCAGTCATAATTGAATCTTATTTTAATGAACAAAGTGTTAGAAACTACCAAAGGATAAAGTAGAAACAATCATTTCCAAGGTTTCTCTTGGATTTCTATAACGGGTAATAATCCCATTTCTCACAATGCTAAATGTCTTCACCGCTGAAGAATATTAATAGAGTAGTCTTTGTAATAGACAAGCTGATACCAATACCACTACCAATACCAATTGCTTTTTGACATTGTTAAACTCACTATTCTCCCCCAGTTTTATTTGCTTTAGAGCTAGCTACACTGCTGAAATGGTGTATGCACAAAACCATACAAGAATATTTTCTCTGATTACTTACCTAGAAAACTATTGAATAGCCCACAAAGCCAAACAAGTTAAAATTTCCATTACATTGTGAGAACTTTGCAATTTGAAAAGATTGTCTATGTTTTAAGACACAGAAAGTATGATTTAATGTTCTCTTAGATGGAAGGATGACAGTTGGTCTTTATTAAATGATGCCATCAGGGGAAATTTCTATTTGGAATGAAACTTAGAAGAATGTTCTCTTGGTCAGAAATGAAGGAAATTGGAGTTTGCATAACAATCACAAACAAAAACACTGTTTGATGTTCATATATGCAGATTTTTGTTTCTGAAAATTTGTGTATTTCTTAAAATACTTGGAGAATGTCTGGAATGGTTTGTTTCTGTGAATTTTACACAAGGTAGACTATATGAACTTATATTTTTCTGGAAATAAAGCTGTTACTTGCATTTTAAAGCTACTTTTGGAATATTTAATTGTAAAAAGCATTATAAAATAAATTGGGATCATTTCTAATAGTAAAACATAACATTCAGCCTGGGCATGGTGGCTCACACCTGTAATCTCAGCACTTTGGAAGGCCGGGGCTGGTGGATCACCTGAGGTCAGGAGTTCGAGACCAGCCTGGCCAACATGGTGAAACCTTGTCTCTACTGAAAATACAAAAATTAGCCAGGCATGGTGATGCATGTCTGTAGTCCCAGCTACTAGGGAGGCTGAGGCAGGAGAATTGCTTGAACCCAGGAGGTGGAGTTTGCAGTGGACTGAGATCGTGCCATGGCACTCCAGCTTAGGTGACAAAGCAAGACTCAGTCTCAAAACAAACAAACAAACAAAAACAAATAAAAAAAACAAAAACAACAACAACATAATATTCAGAGACAAGAAATTCTGCCCACTGTGAATAACATTTATGGACATGTAATATCACAAGATTGGGATGGGAGGAATTTGGACAATGGAGTATCTACTTTATCTTGGTTTAGAAGGAATTAAACAATAAGTGGTAATATTTTTATATCGTGTTAGAAATTGCAAACATCAGAGTAATTTTGGATCTGTCTCTAGTTTCCAAGATTTCCAAGTATCAAATTTTGCAGTACTCATATTTTAATGTTTCATAGGTTTTCAGAAATGATTTGTTAGGTTAATAATGTTTGCATTTCCAAAAAAAAAATAGCAATTTAACTCTAGTTCTCTGAGAAATGTTAGATATTTCACATATTTGTTTGTGGAGTTGGGCAGTTCAGACTAAAAACTTCATGTAGGCACCTCAATCATTCTGTAATTACCAACTAGATTCCTATCTTTTTGTATCCACCCAATTATAGTTGTGATTTGATGAAGGCCTTACTTAGAGAAGATACTCAGTGTGTTTAGAGATCTTTTTTGCAGGGAGCTAAATGGGCTTCTAAGAGCTAGTTTTATTTACATCTAAACATTTATCTCACCTGCTGACTTTCTTAGATGAATTACTGGAAAACATACTTAGAAAATAGATATGCGAGCTTAGTACTTATGTGTACTTGTGAGTGTGTAAAAAAATTAGTATTGTTATCCTCACATTTTTCCCTCCATACAGTGCATGGACTATGCATGTAATTCAACCAACTTCCCATACGGACATACAGAGAATAGTTTATAAATACCATACATAGGTGAAGCATATATCCACACGGGCTCAATCTATTCTTGTTGCAGTGAACTCCATAAGCATCACAGTTTTCATCTTCTTGTTTTCCCCCTACAATAGCAAGATTTCACTGTATGCTGCTAGGAATCATATTCCCAGTTGTGGCTGAGGGTAAACAAATGCAAAACAAGATCTCTAGGTCTTCTTATTGATGCTGCCCTGGGAGGAGGCAATGCATTAACAAGTGTGGGAAAAAGTTCGGAAGGAAAGGCACTAAATTCATTGCAGTGAAAGGAAGGAAAGAGACCTTCAAAGGAAAATCACTTATTTTTCAAGCCTACCTGATAAACAAATTAATTTCCTTTTTCTTCCTCCAGGCTCCAAAATGCCTGTGTAGAGGGTAGGGGTGATAGGATTGCAGATAGGAGAAAAAAAAAGGCATTAGAAAGAAGATAGAATTCTCTATAGTGGATGTTTGTAATTATTTAAGGTGACTACTTTTGAGAGAATTTAGGGTATCTTGTTAAAGATAGCTTGCTGCTCAGATAAATGATTCCACTTGGAATTTAAACTACTTGTTTAAATTTACCAGTGGAAAGAGACCCAGAAAGCAACTGGTACTTATGTGCACTCCACACATCAGTCCACAATGGCACTCTTTCTAGAGTTTGAGAATGTTAATAATAGGAACTTCTATGCAAAGCATTATTTGCTGTAAATATTGACACAGAAAACACACTTGTAACTGAATTAATAAAGCAGAAGTCTATGGATTATTAATGGAAACATGGAATTTTCAATAGTTGTTAAAGTGTTTGTTACAGGTAACTTGCTTTGTGCAAGCATTCTTCAATATCCTAATATGCATTTTGTTCTCAAGGTGTGACTATATATAAAACTGTCCCCTTCTACCAGGAATAGCGTTTCTGAAAACTAGATTATGGGATCATACACACTGAATATACTTCTTTTCCAGTTGCTCTATCTACATGATAGTTTTGCATATTGATGTGACTGATCTGTTGACACCTTTGTTATTTGGGAGACTTAAACTCACTACCCTGTATCACTGTTCCCACCACAGGTGACTGCTCTTCCCTTTTGTTTACTTCACTACAATTATTTTCTTACACAGTGGAAGCAAATGGGGAGATTTCCACTGTTGGTAAATAAAGGGCCGTGCATGAGTGCCTCTTAATAGCTTATTATCGTGTGTAATCAAACTGAATAATTGCCAGAAAGGAGAGTTCCTGTGCACTGGCAGATGCCCGTGGGCTGAGCTCTGCTCTGGAATGTCACCACGCAACAAAGCCCTGGATGGATAACGCATCAGCAGCACTGGGGCTCTAGGCATGTCATGCAGGTGAGGAGAAATCAGCGAGGTGAGGTAAATATAAGTGTGCCAATGACACGGGAATGGTATTAGATGGATAGCAGGCAAGTAAAAAGACAAAGAAGCCGAGAAATTGAAGAAAACAGCTTTCACCACTAAATGGAAATTACCTTGAATGCTGCATTGCACCAGTGACTTTGACAGCTGAAGCAGCAGCAGAGAGAACTTGACTAAGATATTGCCCGTGCTGTTTGCTTTGCAAGGGGCTAAGTGTGGTTGACTTTCGCCTGACAAGATCAATCACCGTTCATACAACACAATGAGCCAAATTCAAGAATGCTTTCTTGGAGGCATTCATAAAAAGATTGAAGAGCAGTAGGCTGTTTCTATGTCTGGATCCACAGGGACACAGAAATACATTTGCTAAATGGCCATTTACCTATGAATTTTTTTTTACTTATTATATACAATTTCACTTTGTGAATGTTTACAATTATATGTATATAATTAAACTTTGGAGGGCTTTATCAATCAGAAAACAAGTTCACAGATTTTAGATCATCTGAAAGACACACTTGCTTTGCCCCATGTTAAACGGGATTTCAGACTTGAGCCTCCTTTTCTTGCTCTCTCTCTCTACTGTGTTCTCCTATGCAACATGGTATGAATATGGCAGATTGGCAAGCACTTGCTATTTGGCTTTGCAATAGGTTAGCTTTGTCATACACATGTTCATGCACACACACAAACACACACATACACATGCACACCAAATCAGGTGAGCCTCATTATAGGCTGGCGTTTCTTGTGACAGACAAGTAACATCTGTGCTGCTTTGTCTGCAAACAGTGTGTCTGTTGGGGAATCTTATTCACAAATCCTTTAAAACACACAGCCTCCCCCTTCTTCTCTCTCTCCTCTTTTTGCACAAGGATGTGAATATGAATTGAAATTCCAAATTAACTCTTCCAGATAAAGCTTAAGGTTTTCATTAATATTTAAATCGAACTATCAGACGTGATGTTGTGATATTTCATACCAACAGCTTGCACAGAGAGGTTTTTAAACATTAAGGTTTCATCATTTTAACAGGAAAAGAGGAATTGTTCTTTTCTTTAAAACAGTGATAGTGTTGAAACTAACCTGAGCTATGTAAGTAACAAGAAAAAAATGAAATTAGCCAAGTAAGCTTACGGATCATCTCTGTCATTGCCCATCAGCTTGAACACCAGAGCTCTCTGCTCTGTAAGATAGGCTCATTCTGGCACTTTTTTTTATTATTTTTTATTCATTTTATTTATTTATTTATTTGCTTATTTATTTATTTTGAGATGGAGTCTCGCTCTGTCACCCAGGATGGAATGCAATGGTGCAATCTCGGCTCACTGCAACCTCTGCCTCCCACGTTCAAGCAATTCTCTTGCCTCAGCCTCCCTAGCAGCTGGGATTACAGGCAACTGCCACCATGCCTGGTTAATTTTTTTTTTTTTTTTTTTTTTGTATTTTCAGTAGAGACGGGTTTCACCATGTCGGCCAGGCTGGTCTCTAACTCCTGGCCTCAAGTGATCCACCCGCCTCAGCCTCCCAAAGTATTGGGATTACATGCGTGAGCCACTGCACCCGGCCATCTGGCCCTTTAAAGAGAAGAACTACAGTTGTTCAGCTAGCAGCTATTTGTTTGGCTCTTTCCAGTACCTGACATGAAATACGCACTCAATAAATATCTACTTAATACTGAGCAAATAGAAATGTGAGCTAGATGTTGTGGTAGACACAAACACATAATTAACAGCCTTCATCCTTGATCATATTAGAGTTTTGAAAAAATATTCTCATGATTCCAAGAATAAAATGGGAAGAATTTCTAGAACAGGAATGACAAGAATAGGTGATCCAGAACAGAAGGTTCATGCAAGGAGTAAGTAGAAGTCACAGTTGAAAAGAGAAGTTTAGGCCAAATCATGGGGCATCTTGAATGTCAGAACTTTGAACTTCTAATTGATTCCATGAGAAAGATGCCACTGAAAGATGTTTTGGCAAGAGAGTGACATGGAAATGAGTGTCTTGGAAAGATTAGCCTATCTATCCCAGAGTCATCTCCATCTTTCTAGTGGAAAAATAGAAATGTTTAATAGAGGCAATTTCAAAATTTTCCAAGTGAGAAGCAACACACCCTTCAAGCACTGGGACTATGGCCACATTTCTTTGAGCTATTGATCTTTTAATTATTTTCTAATGACCACATCAGTCTCTGATATGCTCTTATGTCTAATTAACTGCTCCTTCTCTATCTTTTTTGCAAGCTCATCTTTCTTTGCCTGAATATTAAATATTGGAGCATCTCCTACATGCTAGGATTTAGACTCCTCTCTCAGCTGCACACTCCTTTCGAAAGCTCTTTCTTAAGCTCCTTTTTTTTTTTTTTTCACATGCATGATTATCACAGCTACCTACCAACAAATGACATAGAAAACTATACCTTTAGCCCAGCTATTGCTTCAGCACTTGGAGCTTATAGCCAAGTGCTTAATTAAAATTTCCTCTTGGGCATCTTAAGAAACATTATCACCAGTGGAGATGCTAAACATGTATTTAATATTGTCTGTCTTCCCTGTACAAAAATATAGGCTCCTTGCAGGAAAGAATTTTTTTTCACTACTGCGTTCCCATGTCTACAACAGGACCTGTCACATAGATGGCACTTAAACATATTTTTGAATGAATAAATGACTGAATCTTTGGTTCAAGCTATGATCATCTATTATTTCCAGGGGATACCAAGTTAACAGACCAATTTAGTCACTAACATTGTTTAGAATTACTGGCACTTTCTGATAGTAAAAAAAAAATTGGTTTTAATTGGTTATATTATTCTTTTTAAATTTTCAACAAACAATGCACCACTGTATTTCCCAGAACTAAGACGAACAGCTCCCACTACCTTCCCCTTGGTAAATTATTGATAGTTTTTTTCCTCAATGATTTCTCTCACCACTGAATTAGTTGATTTTCACTCAGTTTTTTAAATTTCAAACTTCACACCATGGTCATATGCACCTTTAAATATATATCTATATGTGTGTGTGTGTGTGTGTGTGTATATATATATAATATATATATTTAAAATATATTTATATAATATATATAATATATATATTTAAAATATATTTATATAATATATATAATATATATATTTAAAATATATTTATATTATATATATAATATATATATTTAAAATATATTTATATGATACATATAATATATATATTTAAAATATATTTATATGATACATATAATATATATATTTAAAATATATTTATATAATATATAATATATATATTTAAAATATATATAACATATATATTTAAAATATATTTATATAATATATGTAATATATATTTAAAACATATTAATATAATATATTATATATATTTAAAATATATTTATATAATATATATTATATATATTTAAAATATATTTATATAATATATAATATATATATTTAAAATATATATAACATATATTTAAAATATATTTATATAATATATGTAATATATATATTTAAAATATATTTATATAATATATAATATATATATTTAAAATATATTTATATAATATATATTATATATATTTAAAATATATTTATATAATATATATTATATATATTTAAAATATATTTATATAATATATAATATACATTTAAAATATATTTATATAATATATATAATATATATTTAAAATATATTTATATAATATATATTATTTTTTATAATATATTATATATATTTTAAATATATATATATATATGATCATGACAATGCCCTACTGAAAGCATCAAAAAGACTTCCTATTGTTACAATAAAACAGCACAATTATCACACATAACAAGGCTTTGTATGATCCAGCTCCTACTTACCTCTCCATCCCTCAGTGAGTAACACTCCTCTGCTCATGAATGCTCTTGATCTCTCTGGTGCAGCCACACTGGCCTTGTTGCCTTAGGCTCTTATATTTGGCATGACCCTGAACTACTCAAAAGATTCCTCTTCTTCTCTTCACTTAGCTAACTGCATTGTCCCCTTAGATCTAGGTATAGAGATGCTCTTCCCAGGGAAGACTTTTTGATCACCTTGATTCAGTCGAGTGTTCTTTATAGGAATTAGAACTACAGCTCAATGTTTGTATGTGTCTAGTTTTGTTCACATTTACAAGTTATTAACAAATACTTACTAGATGTCACCCATAACTCATGCACTTACTAGAAACTTGCAGTAGAAAAGCCAACAATTGCAATTATTTACTGCTCTAGACAAAAGTAAAGGAGCCAGATAATAGCCAATGTAACACATATTATAATGTTGTGCTACTAAGAGAAATAAAGAAAAATAAAACAGGGTAAGTGGTTAGGGGTACAAGATAGTATTATTTCAGGTAAGGTGGTCAGGAAAATTATTTTTTAATTAGAGATATTTGAAAAAAGAACAGAATAAAGTAAAGGAAAAAGTGTTACAACTACAAGTGGAGGAAAGAGCAAAGGCAAAGGACTTGAGGTAGTAGTATGCCTTATAGGATCAAAATCCAGCAAGATCACTAGTGGGGCTCGAAGTGAGTGAGCACAGGGAAAGTGAGATGAGAACAGACACAAAGGGCTTGAGATCTTATGGGATATTATAGGCCAAGAAAAGAGTTTGCAATTTGGATTTTATTCTGAGTGTGCTGGGAAGGTGTTTAAAAAGAGGAATGTAATAATTCAATGTTAGTTTTACAAGGTTCAAAGTATCTAACGTGGAGAAAAGTTATGGCAGTGAAAGAGCAGAAGCAAAGGGCTCAGTTAGCCTGCTGTTGCACTAGTATGGAGAGTGATGGCTCCTGCCTGAACAAGGAAGATAATGATAAAGATGATAAGATGTCAGGGAGATTCGGAATAATTTCTGACAATAGAGTCAACAGAACTTACTGATAGTTTGGATGTGGAGTAAAAGAAAAAGAAAATAATCACAGATGACTCCAAGGTTTTGGGTCTGGGCAACTGGTTGAATGGTAGTATCATTTAGTAAAGTACGGGACATTGGGAGAAGGACAAGTTGATGAAGATTTAAGTTTAGGACATGTTAATTTTGTGATAGCTATTGAACATTCAGGTGGAGATGTCAACTATGCAGTTGAATATATGAGCCAGAGTTCAAGTATTAGGACATTATTTATGTCGCTGATTTTAAAATCATCAAAATTAACAGAATTTAAAGGAAAGCTGTAACGCATTCGTAATTATTTTAAAATAATGATTTACTTTATAACAGTCAAGGCAGGGCCAAACTATTTTTGACTTGGATATGTGCTACCATCAGAGAAAACCATGGCCATGAATACATTATACTATTCTAACCTCAAATACTGATACTACCAAAGTAGGTGCTAAATACTGACTATTTTGTTTTTATTTTCTTTTGATAGGCAGCATAAGAAAATCACAGCAACTCAGCCCTTGGCACAACGTAGCCCTAAAGAGAATTTACAGGACACAATTCGATAAACTGTCTAAAACTAGAAAATCAGAAAAGATGAGAGAATATATGTAATAGAAAAAGTAGTGGACGGGGAATTTGCATTTGAGTTCTGGCTCCTTCAAAAACATGTTGTATAACCTTAAGACAACACCCTCATTTCTCTGGCCTTCAATAAAATCTGCTCAGAAAAGCTGCACAATCTTAGTATCTTCTGACTTAAAAGGAAATTACCCTCATTTTCTTGATCACTTAGTTTTCAAAATGGCCTGTTTTTTTTTTTTATGTTCAAGTTTACTTTATTTTAGTTGGCAATATTAATACCCATTTCAGAAACTCCTCTATCTGGACCATATGTCATTAATACAATATTTTTCTTGCGTATCAACCTCCTTAGCTACATAGTAAGTAGAGAATCCTTAGCTTATATATGTTTTTACACCTTGGTTAGCCATTTCATGGGGACAAAAATTAACTCCAACCAAAAATGACAATGCATAAGTAACCAAGGATGCCAGGAGGGAGTGATCCTATAGTGATTGAAGAACAGTTCCATGAATATTTTCATCTGTATGGACTTAACAAAAACTTTGAAAATACTGTATCGGTGCTGCCATTTAATAAATAACGAAAGAATAATCTAATTAAATTTTTAAAGTACTTTCAATATAGTCTCCCTTTAACTTGGTAGTCTAGAAATATTTGAGGACACTCATCCATAGGGAAAATGTTCAAAATAAATATTAGGGCTACAGGAGCTCTTATTTTCCATATTTAAGACCCTTTACTTTTCATAATGAGTGCATATATTTTTTGAAAACTTAATATACATCTGCAGTGCAATGCTTCTACTTTTTAACTTTTATTTTAAGTTCAGGAACACATGTATAGGTTTGTTACATAGGTAAACTTGTGTCATAGAGGTTTGTTGCACAGATTATTTCAAGACTTCTTGACATACTGCTTCCTGGAGAAATAAATGCTCGCACTTTGACAGCAGGAACTACATGACTACACAGTAAATAGACTTGTTTTTTTACTCTTTCTGAAACATAGTTAGAATATAAAGAAAGGATATTTCACAGGAACCAGACTAATTTTTATTTAATAAATGCAATGTATGACATTATTAAATAATATAGAACTTGTGAATAAAATAAAATTGTATACTATTATTACAATGGCTATTTACAGTCTAACTTACCTACCTTTAATTTTCCTTAGTTTTCATAGAAAAAAGCTAAAGGCTTTCCATGAAATGACTCTTTCCTCTTTCCCGGAGAATATCTTGACTGACTCCTTTGCTGTGTTTTCCAGTACTTAGCTTCCCAATCTGTGTTCAACAGAACATTAATGCTCAAGATGTTTATAGGTGCTCTACAGTAATAGCAATAATAATAAAGAAGTAAAAGGAGACCATGTTGAAGGAAGTTGGAGAAATGTTGCATAATATACTTAGAATATTAATGGCTCTGGAAAGTCACACAGAAAAAATAGTTGACAGAATTTGTTTAAACCAGCAATTTCCATACTATTGACCAGAGGCAATTTTTTAAATTACATGTAAACAATTCCCAGGCCCATTCCCAGGCACCCTGTGTTGTATAGGAAACAGGTTTTTATTTTTTATTTATTATTATTTAAATTGATAGATAAAATTATATATACGTATTGTGTAGAGCATTATGTTTTAAAGTATATATACATTGTCAAATACAGTTTTGAAAACAATCCCCGGGAGGCTGACAAGTACCTCTAATATATAGCAGTTTCTACACTGCATTCTATTAGACAATGACCTGTATATGGGTAGAATCTTGTTTATTATTATATTTCTAGACTCTTTAGTATGTCTAATTTACAGTGTTTACTAATATTAAGTTGATTATGGTATAAATTATTTTATTTAATTGCATTTTTATATGTGGCATTTATACACAGAAATTTATTAATTTATTTTCTTTATTCAAAAGTATTTTTGGCCAAATCTCAACATATTTATTACATATGTTCGTGCAGTCTTTTAGCCTTCTGTTACTTTCCATTTTAGACTGGCTTGTTAAAATCATAACCATCCTGCAAGATTTAGGTCAAATATCATTTTCTCAGGGAAGGTTTCCCTGATCCTTTCACTGATCTCCCCCTTCTTCTAATTTCTTATAGCACCCATCCTCACTGCATCTTGGTTCTCAGCAAATTTTCTACTTAGTGGTGCACAGCATTTGCGGCTATGCCTCGTCTTCCATATGCCTGATCCAGATTTGCAGCCATCCATGCACTTTTCTCTGTGTCTGTACAGACAAGGATTCAAAAAAAATTACTTATTGAGAATATGAAGAAATGGCTATCCTAATAAGACAGCATTGAATTGGGAAACATTTGCCATGTGGCTCTTAATCATGTAACAGAGAGAAAAAAAAATGTTTGAAAGCATTTATCCCAGTTGTTTGCAAACCTGGCTAATTATCCAAACTGTGTTTTTTCGAAGCTACACATTGTAACACCCTATTGCAGACCTGAAGTTCAATCTCCAGCATGGATTTAGAACCCAGATTGCCCAGATTATTTCTAACCTCTCTGCCTCCATTCCAACAAAGAAGGTGGATTCTACGACCCCTTCTCTTTCTCCACATCATCATCTGAGAGGCTGACATCGAACACCCAGAGACCAAAAGCAAAGCATAAAGAAACTATGGCTCCATGGTTGCCATCTTTCCTGCAAACACAGTGACTTAACCAGAGCTACTTACAGATTATTTGCTATAGAAGAAGGCCAAGAGGAGTTGGGGATAGCATGGAATTACTTCCAGTAACTACTATCCAACAGCATTAGAGCCGCTGGGAGAGATGGTACAGTACAGACCAAGCAAAGCCGAATCTCTGAGGCAAAGTCCAGAAATCTGCATTTCTATTACATGTTAATGCCCACTAAAGTCTGAAAGAAAGTGGAATATTAATAAGGATTTGAGATTTGGGATCAAAAAGACCTGTCTTTAAATCACCTGTTTACACATTTAACTGGCTGTTCACTGTTAGGCAACTGTACAATAGAAATAGTAATACTTATTTCACAGGGGTTTTTATATCAGTTAAGTGGGATAGAATAAGTAAAACGTGCCACGCAGACTCTAACAAATATTTGGGACTTAATAAGTAATAGCTTCTTTTGTGGTATAATTGGTGTTGATGGTGGTGAACACACAAGCAGAAGATCTGCCCCAGCCCGGAGTGTACTGTGGTTCATTGTGCATTTTGTAACACCCATATTTACCCTATTTTCTTCCCATTGACCAATTCCCTGCAGATCTGTAAGATTCTATTTTGTATACATATGGCAGTTCACATAGCACAACTCTTTTGGACACTTTGTCTACAAAGCAAAACCCAATAACCTCTATTATTATAAATACTTATGCTTCAAAATGAATTTTTTAAATGTTGACTTTATACAAATTTTGATATGCGAAACATTTTACAAAGAAATTTTATTTAATGGTGGTTTTAACTATTAATTTACTTTTGCAACTAAGAAAAATGGAGGTTGAGAACTGTTGGCTATCTAAAGCCCACAAAGGAGGTACACATGTGGCAGAGCTGAGGCTCCAAATCTGTCTATCATTACACCAAAGCAGCCTGCCAGAAACATTTTTTAAAAGCTAAAGAAATACTTACTAAACATATTTTTTATTCTAACCCATTGAAGATTCATAATGCCTATAAAATAACTCTACATTGGAATATTGTATTACTACTGTTATGAGATTACAGTCTTATAGGAATAAGGAAAAATCTTCTGGCCCACAGATAACATGAAGAAACTATTTTATACAATAAATACCAGCTATATTTTATCTGTGAACAGGTAGACCATTTTTGTAGTTCAAATACCCAATCATATTAAAACATATGCAATGAACAAATTCCCTTTCCCATTGAACTCTTGGCTCTATCCACACAGTTGCCTTTCCTGATGATGGCCACACATTTTACAGTTCCATGTGAATCTCACCTCCAAAAGTTATGACCATATGCAGAAGCCCGGGCCCACCTCCCTCCAAAAGCTAGCCACTATTATAAATATTAGGCTTTCTTTATGCTTACACAATTAAATATGACAAATATTATTCATTTCCCTCATTTTACATAAAATACGTTATATAAACTCTATTATTAAAAATATTGTTTTCTTTTGTTTTTATCCACATGACAACATGCATTGGCAATCTTTTCATTGATGTATACACAGACTATCTTAATTATTTTCAGGCTATTATTTTACCTTGATACAACAAATTTTTTTGAACCGCATTGTATTAATGGATTTTTTCAATCTTTTGCTATTATAGGCTGAATCATATGAAACTGCCAGCCTTCAACCATTTTTGATTCACATCAATGTCAATTTTACATAGTTCAACCTAATATAAGCAATGCTGGAATAAATTACCTTATATATTTGCAATTTTGCACAGAGGTAAGTATAATTCCAGTATAAATTCCCAGAAAGAAGTAAAAGTACTAGGTCAAAGAATGTGTGTGCATAGTTTTAATATATTTTGTCAATTTACCCACCATAAGGATTACACAAATTTACGTTCTCAATAGCATATATGAGTGCCTATCTCCCTATAGATTCTCTTTCAGAGTATTGTGAAACTTCGGAAAATTTGCTGAAGTAATTAACTTACTTTTCTCTTACCATAAATGATTTTGAGCATTTCCTTGTGTACGTGAACCAGTTTTCATTTCCTCCGTGGTGAGCTCTATTTTCAAAATCTTTTCTCTTTTGCTTTCTATTGTAATTTTGGGGCTTTCCTTATTGATTTTCAGATTTTTTATGTTAAAGAGATTAGCACAGTCTGTGGTAGGAGAGGTAAATATTTCTCCTCAGCTTGTTTGTCCTTTGACTTTTGGTACATTTTTTTTCTCTCTCTCTTATTTAACAATCTTTTATGTCCCTTGCTTTGAGTCCAATTCTAAAATTGCTTTTCCCTCCACGTCAATTATCCCATATTTTCTTCTAGCACTTCTACAGTTTATTACTTAAATTTAAATATTCACCTATTTGAAATACATCCTAAGAAGCATTGTGACACTAGTCCAAATGATTTTTTTAGATATCTTTTCTGTTCTCCTAATACCACTTACTAAATAGTCCATCTTGTCTGCAGTTGATTTTTAGGTGCTTACTTTAACATGTACTTAATCCGCATATGTATTTGTCTATTTCTGGAATATCTACTCGTTTTCTTGATATACCTCTCCATTCTTGCACTATTACCACACCATTTTAATTTTCAATATTTTATAACATATAAAAATATCTGTTAGACTGGTTCTCATATTCCTCCTTGTCAGAGTGTTCCTAGCTATATTGCATATTTTTAAGTTCTCTGGATTTTTAAAAAATTGAATATATAGTTTAAAACTAGGTAATACATTTATATGTTAATTTTTTAAAATGCATTAATTGCTGTGGGTCCTACACCCAATTATTCCCCCGTCTTCATAGTAACTATTGCTGTAAGTTTTTGTACCATTCTAGAATTTATTTATGTATATAAAATAAAATTAGTGTGATTTATCCCTTTCATTTCATACACAGTAGTTTACTATACATTCTGCTCTATACCTTTTACAAATAATCTTTATTCAAATAAAATACTATGGAACTAAAAATATATATATGTGTCTTGCAATTAAAATAGCCAACACCCATTCTCATTTAGAGTATAATCTAAATATTTCTTATATTTACATAATTGCTCTTTATTAAGAGGGTGATAAGCACGTAAGATGCCACCACTAACTGGAATCTGAAATTTCTCAGTTGTAATCTTGATCATGACCATTAGATAGCATGAATCACATTTATAACTCTTCAGAAAATTCAAGGCACAATGGTAATTGTCTTCGTTATGGACCATGCTACCTGATGTAATTTGAGGCCCTTTAAAAAGCTTTTTCTCTGTTCTTCCTTTGGGACTTCAAGTCGCTTCAAATTTCCTATGTAGAGACCCACCATTCTAGAGTGATGCATATTATTACCTGTACAAATATGCCTGAGATTAGGGAATGTTCCACTTAAAAAGGACATGACTGTTGTGAAAAACTGATACCATATTGGACTAAGCATCAGAATTCCTGGGCTTTGATTCTAATGCTGCCAGATATTATTGGCATGACCCTGAGCAAGTCGCTTAAAATCTTTAAGCTCAGACTCATCTTTAAATTGTCTCAACTGTCATATAGTTTTTACTAGGACCAAACATGTATATATATATATATATATATATATATATACACCTTGTAAATTGGAAGTATAATACAAATGTAGGGAATAATTATAAACATCATCTTTGATAGAGGTCCAACTGGAAAAATGATAAAGGGTATTGGCCATTGAAGAAAGAGGTAGCAGAGTCACCAAGCAGAAAATGTCAGAAAACAAATGTCACAATTTTACTGACGGCCACTCAGAGCAGTAGCTTATCTTCAGCTCCCTGGCTTCTTCCCAATGCCAGTGTCAAAGCTCTTGACACTGTCCTCAACTGCGAGGTGAGCAGTGAAGAAGAAAATCCACAGGGAACAGTCCATCAAAGAGGCAGATCAAGCTCCTTTATGGATGAACATATTAAGGAAGTGCATATTTTAAATAATAATGATTTAATATTAATAGTACAAAAATTAAGAGCAAACACATAAATGCTTTCTACATGACAAGCACAGTCTGAGCACTTTACTGTCATTAACTTATTTAATCCTGATAACAATCATCTGAGTTAGGTAATAATGAAGAAACCGAGGCATGAAAACATTAAGTAAATGACACAGAGTCACACAATTTTAAGTGTTGAACCTGGGATTAAAATCCAGTCATTCTGCTCACTTTAATCATTGATTATCTAAAACGTTTCTGATAATTATTGTTTATTTTGTGTTTTTCCCAGTTCCCTGTGGAATTGTTCTTCCATTTAAATCTTGTAGTTAAAATAGTATAATACTCCATTGTATTGAAGTTCTAGTCAATAACCTTATGTTGCTGAATATTGATTTAACTACTCAAAGAATCACAAATATCATATGTGTTCAGTCATATGCTTAAAACCTGAAAAATATTTGAGTCCTACTGGTGATGGATATGTAAAGTGGGAAAGGGGAAGTAGGAATTGACGATGAGCTGGTAATCACTGTGTTGTGTGGAGAAGTACAAATGAACTCCTTAAATAATACTCAATTTATTCTTTATTATCTACAGAATCAGGAACCAGGGATGATGCATAACATCTTGTATATATAAACCTTTCAAATCTATCTGCAGAGGACACTTGAGGTAGGCATTTTTTTTTTTTGATGCTCATATTCTAAATCTTGTTTCTATATTTGGGAAATCCTCCATTTTAGCATTCCTGGTGGGAAGTATAGCCCACCTCTCACCCTAAAATCTGAAAGAGGCAGATATTTATTTTTGTAGCCTATCTTCTGCCCAGGGAGGGTGTCTTTGACTCCTCTATCAGACAAGTCTGCTCCAGACTTTAAATGGGAGCTAAGAAATCTGCCCTTCCTCCATGGTCTTTGTAACTGGTCTCTGGGTAATAAGAATAAGTGGTAAAAGTGGGATCCATTTTCTCTTATCAGATGTGTTGAGAGGTAAGTTTCAACAAATAATGCTCAACTGTAGTGGCATAAGATGTTATCATAGTGCCAGTTCTGCTTTGTTATTTTTGGCTTTGTTCTTGACTCTGTCATCTCAGAACTAGTTTTCTAGCCTTGCAATCAATACTTGGAATAACAAAAAGGGAATGTAATAAATTATTTTTCTGCCTAAATCAGATAGAATTTAATTCTGTTGTTTGCAGTAAGCATCTGACCAACACAGAACCCACTAAATAGGAAGAAGAAGTGAACATCCACATTCATTCATTTACTAAACATTTACTAAGGGCCTATCTTGAGCCAGATACCAAACTAGTTTCTAGGGCTATGAAGATATCAAATCATTATCTCTATTCTCTTCTCCAGAATCACACATTGTGTCTGGCATCATGTATAAGATCTCATAAACCCAGCCACCATCAGTTCTCTATAATATCAAATTCTCACCACCCTAAAAATGATTAT
Source organism: Pongo pygmaeus (assembly GCF_028885625.2). NCBI lineage: Eukaryota > Metazoa > Chordata > Mammalia > Primates > Hominidae > Pongo > Pongo pygmaeus. Next base: position 25,133,352 of record NC_072388.2, on the reverse strand, counting down.
GGGTTAAGGTTTTGTATATCCAAGCAACTGTAGTCACTGCATTACACTGTAAGCTATCCCAAACAGCCACTCATTCAATCTCCTTGATAGTAATTAGTTTGGTGGATCTATCATTGTTATCTTAGAAACAAAAATTAAGAAAACTGGGCATGTTTCAACTTGGGAGAGATAATTCACCTATCCCTTTTTCCACCGAAAAGAACTCACACTTACCCCACTGTTTATCTTTCTACATCCATCCCAGGCAAGTGAACTTGTTTTGCCATATTTCTCTGAAATCCATAGAATGACCTGGGCAACAGTATATTTTTTTTCCTGTCCTTCTCTCCCTTCCCACAATTATCTCTCACTCTAGTAAATTTTACTTTGATTGAGTGGTTAGACTTTTGCTTAACAAGGTCGATTTATAGTGATTTTGTTGAGATACTCTTCCTACCCCTTCTAAAATCCTGGATGCATTCTTAAGCACAACCACTGAAAAATATTGTACCTTAGAAGTTATAATACTTTGGTAAAAGTATTGTCAAATGAAAAACATGTAGGAATGAGCTTTAAAGATAGACCACATTATCACAAAACATATTTGGTTTTTTGTTGTTGTTTTGTCTTTTCTGGCAGCCTAATCAACAACTGAAAAAGAAACTTTCTGGTGTATATGGCACCCTTCTGTTTTGGAATAATAGAAAACTCCTTGAGTATAGCGTATACATCCCAAGGATGTTTATTAAGAAACCCAAGAGCAGGGATGCAGCTGAATCTTAAAAATGCATTAAAATCAGGGTTGAGAGTGCTGTAAAACCCTCTCTTTATTTCTAATCTCTGATTCTTTCCATGGATGTACTATATTCTTCCACTAAATTTGGGCAGGCTTTTTCCAATTCATAAGCCACCTGAAATGAAATGTTTCCTGGCAACATTTCCCAGGTCCCTACTCCTCTGCTCAAAAAGAGTATTCAGAAAGAGACGGAATTTGTTATCCTGTATTATCTGTCCTCAAGGAAGAAATTAAATGAACTCAGTATGAGTATACTGATCACCTTCAGAAAAGTACTTAACTCTGTCTCGGTGCAGGTTTATGCTGTGTGACCACCACCACCTCCACAACTCTTCATTACACAGGGTCTTCCCACATTGACCATCACTATTCAGGTATTACAGGATCTCTTCAGGTAAACCTTCCTATATCCAACTCCCAACTGGGCTGAGTGAGGTACCCCTACAACTGGTTGCCACAGTAAATTATGCATCTTTGTTATATTAATATCATATTGTATAGATGAAGAATGTTCAAAGGAACTTCCTAGACGAAGGATGTGGAAGGGGTGGAGAAAGGGTGGCCAGACAAACAAATTTGCTGAGCACCGTACTGTACAATGAAGTATTTAGACATTTTTTGTTTGTTTCTGTGTTTGTTTTATTATGTTTTGCCTTGTTTTTGGTCTTCAAAGGAGACTTGACACAACAATACAAATAACTCAAAATATTTCCATCATTAGAATAAGGAAAACATTAAAAAATATATTTAAAATATATGCTGAAGTCAAATTGTATATGTACAGACACACACACACACTCATAAATACACAGATCCCAAAAGTATAAAGCCAGAAATTGCCCTTGGAATATAACCTTTGAGGATATACGAATATAATGAGTTTTACACAATGTAAATGCTGTAAATATAAACCCTGCTGCTGAAACAAAAATACTTATCTTACTAATGGTTAGACATGTTTATCAATTACTAAAAAATTCTCCTCTGTCAAATACAGTTTTAGGATTTTGAGATTAAAACAAAACATGAAGATTATCTTTTATTCTACTCATGGACTTAACCTCATTCATATTGGCTAAATTTGATCCAGAGAGACTGTTCAATTAGCAAATTTTACTATGTTTTATCAGTAAAATCTCTTAGTTCTTTGTACTCCAGAAAAAAATATTGGTAATATTACACTTACGAGAGTTCAGAGAATAATCATATAAGGAACAAATAATTATATTCAATGTTATGTTAGAAATAAGTACAAAGTATTGCATGTCATGGTGAATCATGTATGTAAACACCCTTTTAACTCCTTCTGTGCCTTAACTCCACACTCAATAATTTACCGTATCTACCTTTCCACCTACTTCATGGATTGGATTGCCTCAAATTTCTCAAAAATACTCCTTCCCACAACTTCATTTGCTCTCATCTAGATTATTATGACTCTTAAGGTTTCTCCAGATTCTGGACTCATAGTCCTACAGTCTGTCACCACAGAGATACCAAGAGACTTCATGTATGACCATACCAAACCCTTCATTATGTCTAGTGATAACTCCCAACTACCATTCCAGTAAAATACGAATTTCTCAACATAAGTTATAGGACCTCCATTATCTGGCTTCTACCTGCATCTCTAATTTCATTCTCATCGTGTTCCAATACTGAATGATGTGATTTTCTCTGAACAGTCTTTGTTCTTACATTCCTTTGAATTTCAAGATTTCCCTGAGCCCAAAGTTCTATAGAAGATGCTCTTCCCCACAGATCATCACCATCACTGCCATTCTTCATTACATGGCAATCTTCTATGCTGACAATTCTGATATTATAGTGCCTCTTCTGGGAACTTTCCCCAAGATTCCCATCTTCCTAAGCTGAGTGAGGTTTTCTCCACTGTTTCCCATAGTATCCTGTGCTTTCGTGTTCCATTGTATTTATTGTATTTAATACACTCCATTGGTATGGGTTATGAGTTCTTAAAAAGTCTGTCTTTCCCCCTAAGCTATTATTATATGACATACTGTTTTGCTTTGTCACCTTAGATCTTTTCAGAATTTATAAATATGTATATGTAAAAGAACCTACCCTAAACTTATTCATGTTTTTACCTCAGACTAAAATAGAGTTCCTAAGAAATATTGAGACACAGTTTTTGCTCCTTTCTTCCACTGTCTGTTGCGGGAAGTCAGGGACCCCAAACGGGGGGACCAGCTGAAGCCATGGCAGAAGAACGTGGATTGTGAAGATTTCATGGACATTTATTAGTTCCCCAGATTAATACTTTTATAATTTCTTATGCTTGTCTTTACTGCAATCTCTAAACATAAATTGTGAAGATTTCATGGACACTTATCACTTCCCCAATCAATACCCTTGTGATTTCCTATGCCTGTCTTTACTTTAATCTCTTAATCCTGTCAGCTGAGGAGGATGTATGTCACCTCAGGACCCTGTGATAATTGCATTAACTGCACAAATTGTAGAGCATGTGTGTTTGAACAATATGAAATCTGGGCAGCTTGAAAAAAGAACAGGATAACAGCAATGTTTAGGGAACAAGAGCGATAACCTTAAACTCTGATTGCCAGTGAGCTGGGCGGAACAGAGCCATATTTCTCTTCTTTCAAAAGCAAATGGGAGAAATATTGCTGAATTCTTTTTCTCAGCAAGGAACATCCCTGAGAAAGAGAATACGCCCCTGAGGGTGGGTCTCTAAAATGGCCCCCTTGGGTGTGGCCATTTTCTATGGTGGAAACTGTAGGGATGAAATAAACTCCAGTCTCCCATAGCGCTCCCAGGCTTATTAGGAAGAGGAAATTCCTGCCTAATAAATTTTGATCAGACTGGTTGCTCTCAAACCCTGTCTCCTAATAAGATGTTATCAATGACAATGGTGCCCGAAACTTCATTAGCAATTTTAATTTCGCCCCGGTCCTGTGGTCCTGTGATCTCGCCCTGCCTCCATTTGCCTTGTGATATTCTATTACCTTGTGAAGTACGTGACCTCTGTGACCCACACCTATTCGTACACTCCCTCCCCTTTTGAAAATCCCTAATAAAAACTTGCTTGTTTTGCAGCTTGTGGGGCATCACAGAACCTACCAACATGTGATGTCTCCCCCAGACGCCCAGCTTTAGAATTTCTCTCTTTTGTACTCTGTCCCTTTATTTCTCAACCCAGCTGACGCTTAGGGAAAATAGAAAACAACCTACCTGACTATCAGGGCAGGTTCCCCGATAACTGTCCAATCTCTCCACCTCACCACTTACCTCACCTCTACCCTCTACCCACCACCTCAAATGGAAGAGCCATGGGATAATCTGATTAGAGCATTAGGAAGAAGGTCTGAGCATGGATGGATAGCACAGTCTCTCATAGAGCCTGCCTTCCTGTAAGTAATGTACCACTCCTTCTTCCCCTAGTTCATACCCACAGGGAGAAGGGCTGCCCCTTGAAGAGATGAGGTTGAGTTGCTAAGTTTCTCGTGTGCAATGACATGAGAAAAGTAAATTCAGAGCTAAATCCAATTTAGCTTTAAATCCAAGCTATATGCCCATTTCACTGATAATAATGTTAACAGTTCATTCTGTATTTGGCTCTTAAGCTCATGTCTCAATCCGGTTAAAATTCAGAGGAAGCAGATGTGAATAATTAGTCCCTTTAGAGATTTTCAAAGTAACATAAGGGTTAACACTTAAAGTTACAGTTGAAAATAACCTTCAAGGGAGGAAGATATAACTAGAAAAACACAAATAAGAATGAAGTTGTTTTAAAATTTGTCTTCAATAGCTAGTTATTGATTTGTAATTTATGCTTATAAATAACTGAGCTTCCCACCAACAGAAGCAGAGATTTGAAAATTTACAACTCTTTAGGTGATGCTGGAAAGAATAAAGGAAGCCTTACTATTCACTACAGTCAATACTCAACTTCTACAGCTTTGATTTGAAGAGTTAATTTATCTTTGCAGAGGAAAATTATCAATACAAAATCTAAAATTAATTGTATGTTGAGTTAGAGGAGACTTGAGTAAAGTATTTTAAAATAATCATTCTCTCGAAAAGTGAACTCTATGTGACCTATACTAGAGCCATATGATGTTAAAAAAAATTAAGTGAGTAGAAAATTAAAAGAAAAATGTTCTACCATTTTTCTTAGGCCTCACTGACACTATTACCCTGTATTTATCTCTAACCAAGAGGCACTTAGTACTTCCAATAAATATGAAGTAAAATCATTTCGGAGATAACTTCAGAGTAGCACAATAAAAGAAATTCTAACTGCTAGATAAATTTGAGGCAGCTGTCTGCAGTGGAAAGGTCAGTAAATTTAGAGAGAGGGGGCCTGAATTCTAGATGACCTATGTCAAGTTACTTATGTCTCTGAGCCTCAGTTGCTTCACATATAAAATGGGATGATAATACAATCAATTTCATAAGCTATTATGAAGATTTAAATGAGAGTTATATAAGGTTCATATTTTTAAAATGCTTACAGCAGCATGTATCGTATAATTAGTAAATAATAATAATAACAAATACTTATAAAATGCTTAATACTTCCAGACACTCTCCAAATGTTCTACATATATTAACTCATATAATCATCATACTTTATGAGGCAGGTATTAAATACTAGTTGATATTGTTGCTTACATTACTAGGATTTCTAAAATGTTTATATCTCTCGTGCCCCATATACACATTATCTTTTTACACTCTCACCCTCATGTATTTTGAAGGGATCTCAAGGTCAGGAATCATGTTTTTAATTATATTCTGTGTCTTCTAATGTCTGAGTGCTTAATAACACAGCAACAAAAGGAAAAATGTGGTAGGGCAAAGGCATACCTCAGAAATCTGAAGACTATGGGTGAATTGGTAACTCTATATCAATAGCAACATCATTTTGTCCTGGATGCTTATAATTGTTAGAGTTATAATGCTTATAATGCTAGTAAGTTAGAGTATGGATGGGGAAATGAACGAATGAGGGACACTAACAAATGTCACATATATATTCTTTCAGCCATAGATTTGAGGCAGAGATAAAAAAAATGAAGGTTCTTTATATAACACAGAGCATACTTATTACCCAGGCTAGATTATGACCAGCAGTAGCAAGCCATTGGGCTCTGGCATTCATATGCTCTGCAATATGCAGAGAGAACAGATTTGCACATGCACAATTTATTCTTGGAAGGAATCAAAGAGAGCATCCTAAAGGCCATCTGCAGGGCCACCTACATAAGTACACATCTGAAGATCATTTTCAAAGGCACAAGCAAACTAATTTCCTTCATTCATTCCTGTCTTCAAGGAGCTCACAGCCGAAGGAACATCAAAACATAGTATTACAGTTCTTTATGAGCACAGAGAAAGGGAAACTGACTCAAAATAGGGAGTTCAAGGACTGCTTCTAAGGGAGAACAAGCCAGAGCTAAACCTTGGAGGAAGACAAGATCCAGTGAAAACAGAAGAAGCATTCCAACCAGAAAAGAGCAGCGTCTCTATGTGAGCTAAAATTCAATATGAATAGAGAATTTTGGGTGAGGTAGTGATGGAATGAGAAGCTAGAAAGCAAGGCAGGGACTGGTAATAGAGGAGCTGCTGTGCCTCATTTAGGATTTTAGTTTAGTTCAAAAGAAACAGGACTGGTCCAGGTGCTTTAAGCAGTGTCATGACCTAATCAGGTTTTATATATTTATATTATATATAATATAATATATAATATCTACATATATACATTTATATATATATATCTGTTAACTTTTTGAGAGTTTAGGACATAATTATAAAATAAAATGGCAGGAGTTTTAAATTTTTACTACCATGCATGAATATAAGGCTCATTAGTTGTTCTAAATAATATGCCTTTAAAAAAATGCAGCTCTGTTCTTTTAACGTGGGAAAATAATGTTCCAGGTGTGGTCACTTCATTCTCTCATAGGTGCTATTCCAAATAACTATGATATAGATGGAGGTAAATTGGATGTATGAATGAGAGGCCCTCATTATAGAACATTCCAATCATGCAGGAGGAGATGACTAGAAGGGAGCCACTAGTGAGCAGGTGATGAGCTGTTTTTAACTCTTTTTCAGAACATAAGATTTTTTAAAATATTCTTATTCAAAAAGATTTTTTTTTATTTGAAGATTATCTCTATAATACATAAAAGAGAGAATTCAGGAAAGTTGCTTTCAAAACTGTGATGATTAGAAAACTATGCAGCCAGGAAAGAAGATGTTATAGAAGAATAATATTCAAATGGCATGAAAAATATTTAATATATATACAAATATATAATTTGGTTAAAAAATCTATATGAAAAACTTTAGCCAAATAAGTATGATAGAAGAAAATATCTGGATGGACTGTTAACATTGCTTTAGATAACAGGATTATAGGTGCTATTTTTTTCTTTTTGCTTACTTGTATTTCTATAATATTATAATAGATATATATTTTCTGGGTAAACAAAACATTAGGTATTTATTCAAATTAAGGAATTTGGAACAAAGAGCCAGCCTATGAAATCAAAGGCTCATAAGAAAAGAAAGAGTGTTTCTAACAACACAAAAGTAAAAATATAATATTCTATATGATTTAATAAGTTTTGTAAATTTCGTAATATTACCCCGTTTAAAAATGTATAGGTGCTTTCTTTATGCTGACACCAATATTACTTTTTATTATTTTTACTGTTTATAGTTTTACTGTTTTGGAGTAAATGCTCTTACAGTCAGTGTTACAACAATTTTCAATAGCCCCAACTTACAATTGTTGAATAATTTAGAAAAATAAATTTCAATAGTTACAAAGTTAAACCAAGAAAATAGTTAAAGAAAGACAAATGAGTTCAAAGAATGCACAATAAGCAAATCTAGGAGTATCTTTAAATTTTTAAAAAGCTCATTTCTTGCGATGGATAATTTGGTTTGAGTTCTTTAAATGTACAGATGTAAAGCTATAAAGTGTTATCTCAGATCTAACTACATCTTGTGGTATGAGAACTACGTAAGCATGAGCTAAGTGTACTTTGCATATATTCAGGTAACGTTTCTGAGCATATTACACCTACATATGCTATGCAAAATGTTGTAGAAGATTAAATTACCCTAGCCACATTTGGGAAGTGGCAGTATGTCTGTCATTGCATGTAAACATATGCAGATTTACGCAAAAGATTCTCAAATATGTGTACCTAAAGTCCCAAACTCCCCACAGACATGTAAAGCCAGAAGGTTTTGTTTATTTTCAAATTATTGGAAAATCTACAAATGGGAGTAACAAAATAGATATGCTTACGTTGTATTTTCAAATTGGAGGCATCTGTGTGAGGGTTTTTTTTGTTTTGTTTTTTATTTTTTTTGTTAAGTCATTTGGCAAAGATTTTAAATTCATCACAGTAATCTATACGGTAGACTAATGCAAGCACAAAATTTCCATTTGCTTCAAAAAGTCCTCCAGGAGTTTGAAAAAGTGAGGGTTCATGCACCATTTTACATAATGAATCCAATTCCTTCAGCACCTAAGTCCCTTCCTGATGGTTGTATTTGTTAGCTTTTCAGGTTGTGCATTAGCTCTTTCAAGTTATTGCAACAGAATATGAAATATTGCTAAAGTGATTTGTCAGAGTGAAATCAGTTTCTAGTGTAAACCAAAAAGTGTCTGAGACAGGTCTCGATCAATTTAAAGGTTTGTTTTGCCAAGGTTAAGTACCATGGCCCATGACACAGCCTTAGGAAGTCCTGAGAACATGTGGCCAAGGTGGTTGGGCTACTGCTTGGTTTTATACATTTTAGGGAGACAGAAGTTACAGGCAAAGACATAAATCAATACATGTAAGGTATACATTGGCTTGGCCCGGAAAGGCGGGGCACCTTGAAGTGGGGTGTCTTCCAGGTCACAGGTAGATTCAGAAAGTTTCTGATTGGCAATTGGTTGAAAGAGTTAAGCTCTGCCTGAAGAACTGAAGTCAGCTTAAATTAAAGTCAGGGGGAGGTTGTGGAAGCTAAGGTTCTTGTCATATAATGAAACCTCCAGGTAGGAGGCTTCAGAGAAAATAGATGGTGAATGTCTCTTATCAAATCTAAACTGTGTCAGACTTCCCCAGAAAGACCTAATAAGGGAAAGAGAGTCTCCACAGAATGCAGATTTCCCCTACAAGTGACAGCTTTGTAGGGCCACTTTAAAATAGGTCAAAGAAATATATTTTGGGGTAAAATACTTTGATTTCCTTCAGAGCCTGCTATATGCCATGTTGTAAACCAAAAATAAAATTGTAAGCCCCCCAACAGACTGAATGGACCCTCTTGTTGGCTAAGGTGATCCCAAAACAACCTGAAAAACTAGTTCAGGCCATGACAATAATTCAGAATATCAGTAATTATAATGTCAGACATGCTTCACTATAACCTCCTCCCTTTCCAGTTTAGACGCAACTGACCGGCATTAACATTAAAACAGTGCTCTTAAGACTGACAAAACAGATTCTTCGTAGCAATAAGATATCAAATTCCAATCTGACTCTAGTATAACATCACATAACACAAAAAGAAAGAAATCAAGATATTTTTCCCCCAAAATATCTTCCATATTTTGAAATGGATCTGCAAAGGCATCTTTTTTGAGGGAATATTTGCATCTATGAATAATCTCTATATTAATATAACTAGATCTTTCCCTTTTCAGGCCCTCCCAATCTTGAAGAGATGAATTGAGAGGCTAGCACCTTTTAAAGGTCTAAACAGGAAACATTTGCCATTTATTAGGAAGGCCACCTATGAGACTTCATCTACATAATAACGACCATGGTCTCCATAACGCTTATTTTAACCCTTCTATTGATTCCAGGTCGTTAGATAATAACTTAAGTCTTTGAATCAATTGTCACTCAGAAGATCTTTGGATCCACCTATGAGCTGTAAGCCCCTGCATTGAGTTGTCCCATCTTTCCAGACCAAACTAATGTACACTTCACATGTGCTGATTGATGTCTTATGTCTCCCTAGGTTTTCAAAACCAAGCTGTAACCCAGCCACCTTGGATACATGTTCTCAGAACCTCTTGAGACCATGCCTTGGGCCATGGCCACTCATATTTGGCTCAGAATAAATCTCCTTAAATATCTTACAGAGTTTAGCCTTTTTTCTTTTCTTTTCTTTTTTTTTTTCCAAAAATGTGATGCTACACCAGGGTCAGGTTCGAATTTCGTATCTTATTGCTACAAAGAGCTGTTTTGTCAGTTGTAAGCTCTGTTTTAATCTTAATGCTGATAAGCTGTGTTTAAACTCCAAAGGGAGGATACTGTAATGAAGTATATCTGACCCCCTTCTCTGTCATGGCCTGAACTAGTTTTTTAGGTTTCTTTGGGATTCTTTTGGCCAAGAGGGGGATCCATTCAGTCTGTTAGGAGGCTTAGAAATTAATTTTTGTTTTACACTAGGATGAGTGATTTGTACAGCATAGTGAATTAATTTGTGTTTTGGTAAGTCAGATAGATATCACAACAGTGGCACTGATGCTATGTAGTGGTAATGTAGTATCAGTAATTATAAATAAACAATAATATAAATATTTTTTAAAGAAGTCATACCAGTTGTTTTTTACAATGAACAGTTTCTGAAAAGTTGTATGAAAAAAACAAATTGCCCTCTATTCAATCCTTTTTCAAATCAAGTAGTAGAGTTTACCATGAGATGTTTTAAAAGAGATATGTAATATTTTAAAATATTGCCTCAATAATCTTGGCACCTTTCCTATCAAGAGGTAGATTATATGTTTCATATACTTGAACCTGGGACCTGTGACTGCTTGACCAAAAAAACATGAAAAAAGTTTCATAGTGGCAAATTCTGAATTCAGACCTCAGTAAACTGGCAGCATCCAGTTGTTGAGTCTCTTAGGATGTTCACTTTTGAGACACAGCCACTATGCCACCAGTCAACCAGGCAGAACCTAGAGAGAACCAAGAGAAGATGAACTGATGTTCTTGACCTTTGCTCCCAACTGACCTACTAGCCAGCAGAGAGTGCCAAATTTGCTAGGGATGTGTGTGAGCTCTCTTGAAAGTGAATTTTTCAGCCTCATGGAGCAGAAAGGAGCCTTCCCTAATATCTGTCCAAATTGCAGACTCAGAAGCCAAACAAATGATTATTGTTTCAAGTCATGAGGTATAAAGATTCTTTGGTATGCAGCAATAGTTAACCAGTAAGGAAATTTTTGTACAGTGGCCTTCTTTTTGTTTGTGTACATGTGTGTTTGTGTTTTAAATACAATTACATTTGCTCACATTGAGGCTTTTTAAAGTAATGAATATCTCCAAAGAGTTGGTTCCTACTTAAATAATTGTAGACCTATTGTTGTCATGCTTGAGTAATAGTTCTAAACTATACGATAGCATATAAACAGATTCTGATATAGAAGAAACAAAGGACAAGGAAAAGAAAGTGTGTTCGAGAATCTATGCCCTAGAATAACTGTACTATTTACCTAAATTGGAGGTAAACCACCAATTAATCAAACCACACTGCTTTTATTGAGTTGTTTCTATTTCCCTCCTTTCCAATTTATAAAAAAAACAAAAAAAAAACTGTAGATGTGATCTCTCAGTATTTAACCAACTTCTGTTTGATTATATAAGTTTAGTAAATGTATTACTGGTGCACTTTGGAGGAGAGGGTATCTCAAAGTTCTTTTCTATTCTGTGTTGAACATTCCCTTTTTTTAAGGTCACGCCGTCAAATTCAAATTTAAGTTGGCTTCCATAAAGTATTTCTCTACTAGTCTCAATAGGATGCTATGACAAGTTAACTCAAATTTGCAACTACCTGACAAGATTTTAGGCAGGTATTTTGGCAGAATGACTCAGGGCTACCTTCAAATAAATTTTCCCCATAGCCTATGCCTAATGCCTGAAATTCCCCTTTTGGAGGGAAAGGGCAAATTAAACAGTTGTATAATTAAATCCTTAATTTGAATTGGTTTCTTTTATCACCTTCCATTTTATGTGACAGCTAGCTCAAAGTTTGTTCTGATGGTAAAGGAGGAAGCGATGTAGAGCTACTGTCCTCAGAAAATCTGGTGTCGAGCTGCGCATAGTACAAATGTATGGAAGTCGAATTTTATGATTTTGTCTGTCGGACATTCTTGCTATAAATCAGAGTCAAAGAAAACATATCCATGTGTTCAATGAGGTTTTTATCTTTCTAGTGCCAAGGTCTTTGTTGATAACATTTTACACTCAGGGAAGCACATTCAGGTTTTTATCCCGCTAGGGGAGCACTTAGCATATTACTGCTTCAGTGTCCTCTTAGCCTCCAAGTGTCAATGAGCTTCTTTGAGTACCCACTTATGACTTCTCCCAGAGAGAGACTAAGGCAAGGGAGGGAGAGAATTAGGCTATAATTTTTAAGGCTCCCTTAGAACTCTCATTATTATTTAGAAGTGAAGTTTGCATGATTACAAGATCAAATTCTCAAGACAATGACTTTGTTTTCTGTTCCAACAGTTGCCTATCCGCCACTTGCCTGTGCTGTCTTGAAAACAAACACCTTTGGTGGCCACTGTCGTGCTCCAATTTGAATTAGTGTCAGAGTAATTCTGCAATCCCTTATGATCAATGTTCTACAGTTTTTATAGGTATCCCTCCTCTGCATAAATATTTTCTGAGCTACCTCTCTGCTCTTCTCTGGAGGTCTATAACTATTTCCTAAAATGGCTTTAAAAAAGAAAAGTATTTCTTCCACCTCTATTAAGATGTCTCTGCAGCACTAGATAGGAGGCAGAGGCTGTTTCTGTCATCATTATTTCCTTCAATCTGTGACGCACCAATACATGTCCCTATTCCATGGATTCAAGCCTGAATACTAATAGTCTCCAAACAATCCAGTGGAAAATGGACTTAATATTTTGCCAAAGTAAGGATGTATCAAAACTGTGCTTTCTAATTAGATGACTATGTGCCAAGTACTTACCATTGTTTTTTTTGTTTTTTTGTTTGTTTGTTTTTTTCCAGTGGGGCTTTGTTCTTCTACATTTTAGTGTGTGTGTGATGTTTTTATTTACATATATTTTGACATAATAATAATCTTCTAATGCTCATTTTCCTTATAACTGCTTTCTGTTACTAGCTGATGCTATTGCTGGCTAAATAATGTCAATTCAAGATTTTTGCAGGAACTTTTTAAAAAAATGACCAAAAATGAGTGACCAACTAAATTTAGGAGTCCTCCTTTGTAAGCAAATTCATTGTACACAATTTGATACAGTTTTAGATCATTTAATACAATGATAACAACAAATTTAAGCTGCATTAGCCATATTCTTTTGCACATTATATTCTAGTTGCTTCTGACAAAGTGAAATCCAGTTTTAGCTTGAAAAAGGAAATCAATGAGGAATGAGAAGGCAAACTAGTATTTTTAGCTTTAACAATGCCAGCACCGTTCTTATTCCTTTATACACATTATTTCACTTGCTACTCACACCAATATTATGAGATAGGTATTGATTTTTCCATTTTACAGATGAAGAAACTGAAGTTCAACAAGGTTAAGGAACTTGCCCAAGTTCAAACAGCTCATTAGTTTCAGACCCGCCATTTTAATCCTGATTTCTTGTTAGAATCTATGGTTTTTAAATAAAAGCATATAACAATAATAAACAATAAAAGATGGAAAAAAATTACAGAATTTTTAAGTTGGGAGTTCAAAGTATCGAAAGCCTGAGCAAAAAAATGTTGAGGTTTAGTGGAATGGCAAATAATTTAGATAAGATCCTAGGATTAAGAACAATGTAACTTTTGCTGTAAGTGATAGGGAGGAAAAGGAACAATCAAACAAGGACACAAACAACTGGTATCAACAACTGAAAGGTCAGGTTGCAGACAGCTCAGGGATAACTCTGAGGACATCTCAGAGTAGACTGATCTCATAATATCTTCTCGAATCAAATGTTTTCAAACCCATGCAGTTTGGCATCTTTTTCCCATAGAAAGTATTTTCCCCTGCCTTTTTTCTTAATATTGCAATTGAGTGGAAAAATGGGTGTTTCTTTTTCATTAGAAACATGGGAATCCATTGAACAAAATACGGGATATTTTTAAAAGAGGAATTTCTAGGATATATTATGACCTGGGTTTTTTACCTTTCTCATTTTAGGCTTTTCATGGATGAATAAGGTAATTTTAAAATCAATAAAATGTCTGGGCCCATAATTTATTTTCTTAGATTTGTTAGGGTATGGGGTAAAGGGTACATAAAGTGCTCATATAGAATACAAAGAAAAACAATAAAACATTTCCTAATTAGAAATGAGGAGGGTATCATGTCAAATAATTAATATTGATCAGGTTTTCTAAAGATTATTACATCTGATACAGACCTCAATTTGAAATAGGCTTTGAAAAAGTTCCTACAGTGTTTTAAGAGTTTTGGAAACTACATAGATCTTTTAAAAGAGGCTAGAAGAGAGAAGTTTATTAAGTCATTTTTTCGGTAAGAATGAGCTGATAATAGTTGTCAAGAAGAAAAGAAAGAGCACATAACTTATACTGCACAGCTGTTTCCTTATTCCCATGAAGAGTAATAAAGCAAAGGATGAGTTTTCGGAGAAGCAGGAAGAATTCTTGGATGTGAATATAAACTTCCAGATCATCAGAATGATAAGATACTGTAGTTCCTTTAAAAACATAGCCATCTTTGGCCTGCTGCATAATAAATATTAAGAAGGATTAAATATTTAAACAACTCCCCAAGAGATAAATGATTAATAAAATGAATGAGTCAGAATAAAGAAACACTCTGTCTGAATAAATGCTTTCACCCAATGTGTCTGCCAGTGGCCCTCTGAAAAGATGAAACTTATATTACTTCCTAAATAAATAGTTCTATTTGAAACAACTTTAACCTCAAAAAGTCCCTGGTGGTGGTAATTCTTCTTTTTCAAAGTGTCTAAGTAATCATTCATTTGCGGCTTTTATTCTGATTAATGATTCAGACCTATCCCTTGATTGATTTTCTACTTATAACTTCCTTATACTTTTTCATGCCTATCAGAAGTTTGTTTTGGAACTTTATTTCTCTCCTTCATACAATTTATCAACCCTACACACCACTGTGTGTTTTACTCTCCTTGTAGTGCAATTTCCCACCATGGAAGACCCCAGAACCTGGGCTGCCCCCATGTCAAAATGGCGTCAGCATTTCTACAAATTTAACATTGAAATGTCATTATATCCAAAGTGATTATTGAGCCTCTCACTGTGTGCCAGGTCCTGATGATAATCAAAATGTGATAATACCACCACCTCCTTCTGCCACCTGTTCAGTTCAATTTCAGGACTGTTTTTTATATTCTGTCTAGGCAATGATTCATCCTACTTGATTGTCCCTCATGACACTTTTTCTGCAAAAGACCTACAGAGCACACTACAAATGTTACAATTCTCAGGCAGCACTCAGAGCTAAATGACCTTCACAAGGTCACACACCTTCCCGCTGAAGAAATGAATAAAGATACGTTGAATTCATTCGACATAACTTTTTGGTAGTTCCCCTTTCCTACCTGTTTTAGCTTTTTACATGGGGTTTATGCTCCATGGCGGTGGCAAGGCACTAAGAAAACAACAAGCTCTTACAACTGCTTTTACCCCAAGCTATTTCACAAAACCATCAGAAGAATGGGTTCAATGAATCATATTCTGTTTCAGCCCAGGGATTTCCTTCCTTATTTAAAAAAAAAAAAAAGGAACCAAGGAAAAAAGATGAAATAATGTAGTTTTTAAATACTGATTACAAGAGCATCTACAGGAGTTACCGTGGGTTCAAGGTTTAAGGCACTGGGAAGCTCTCTGCATTGTAAATTCAGTGCAGTATATTTTATTTACAACCTATGCCATTTTCTTATGCTCTGAAGAAACCTCCAATAATTTCTTTCCAAAAGGTTATTCCAAGGTGAAGCAGGCATGAGCCAATGGTATTACATACCTTAGTACTATTAATTTAATGAATGGTGTTTTTTATCCTAATGTCATTATCCTGAGGATTGGATCTTATGGCCAAACCAACTCTGAATCGTACCTGGCAGTTCATCCATCTCACCTGGGCCCTCTCTCCCACTTTATCAAGCTCTGGCTGTGTTCTGGCTTCTTATTCTGTGTTGTTAAGAACCTAAGCACTCTTTGAATTTCTACTTTCTTACATTTTCCAATTCTCTATAATATCTGACTTGCCAGCATAGGTTTTCCTACATCCACTAATTTAGCACATTCAAATTCTACTATTATAGCATTCATTTTGTGCACTTATTACTTTACCCAATATATTCTCTCCCACTGTATACCATTTTATTTCCTTTCTCATCAACTCTAACCAATATTTATCATGCACCAGGCATTACACATGACTGAGGGTACCCAGTTATAAGCAAAACATAGTTTCTGTCATCATAAAACATCCTAGCAGTAGTAAAGAGATAATAAACAAGTAAAAAATGATTAATTCAAAATTCAAATTTGAATTGCTGTAAAGAAAACTGAGGTGATGTCTTTTAAGCTAAGACCTGAAGTATGGCAAGGACTGAGCTATCTAAAAAGCTAATGCCAGCTCATGCAGAAACTTACCAAGCTATGACAAAAGAAGAGAAAAATAAAAACTACACTGGTAAAATAAGAAGAATAAAGGACAATTAGATCAAGTAAAATACTTGTTGGGAATTAAAAATACAACACTGAAATAAGAAAGGAAAGGATGTAAGATGAAGTCAAGAAAAATGCTCAAAAATTAAAGCTATGGAAATTAAAAATCAAAAAAAAATCTTGAAATTTGAAAAGACTATTTAAAAGTTTCAATATTTCAATGACAAAAATTAAAAAAATTCAGACTGACCAGCATGGCACATGTATACATATGTAACTAACCTGCACATTGCGCACATGTACCCTAAAACCTAAAGTATAATAATAATAAATTTAAAAAAAAACAGGTGGAAAAAACTATCAAATAAATAATATAACAATATTACCTATAAATTACGGACCTGTGTCTCTGAACATAAAGAGCTAACAAACGGTCCTGCACAATAAAGAAATCCTGAATTAAAGTATAGTATTTAAATTTTTCAGTGTATCGAGGATAGCAAAAAGTTCCTAAAATATTTGGAGTGAAAAGATCATATATAAAAGTATTGGAATCACAGTATTTCAGAAATTCTCAATAATAACAGCCAGAAAACAATAGATTAATGCATTGTCCTCACAACTCTGAATGGACATGATTTTCAATAGAATTCTGCATTTAGCTTGTTAATTGGAAGGATAAGATAAATTTAAGTTTGGATATGTAAAGTTTTAAGAAACATATTGCCCATTTTTCTGATTTTTACAGAGCTACTAGAACATGTGATCCAAAAAACAAGAGGATAAACTAAAAGAGGTAACAAGATTTAGCAAGAAGAGAGAAGAAGGAGACATCTTTAAAATACAGGAAACTCCAAAAAACAGAGCACACCTAGTTATGCAATTATGGACAGAGCAGTTTTAGAAAACAAATGCCTCAGGCTCGCAGGATAGGATGAAAGATGACACTCGGGAAAAAGTGGAAATGATAAAATCTCTAGTGGAAGTGAGCTTTTGCAAAATAATGTTGTTGACAGGTTTATAATGAGTAAAAATGGGTACATTGGAAACTAAGCAAATAAAACGTGAAGCAAATATTAATTTTAGGGAAAATAAGTTACATAGGTAATAAAACTTCTACATTGTACGCAATTTTCTTCCTACTAGATAATACTTATATTGTCCTATAATATACAAATTTACAATCAAGTTAACCAAAAAATTTTATTGAGCTTTTTAAAGAAAGTAGGTGGGAATTTGGAAGGGTGGTATGAAAGAAAGGGAAATGAAATGCAGTCTTTCATAAAAGAAAATCAATAAACAGTGATTTAAATGACTGCATCAGCAAATGTCAAGATATGCATATTATTTTGTACAATGGAGATAAACAAAAACAAGGCAAAAAGAATAAAGCCATGACTCCTGAAGAGTAACCTTAAGGATGGGGCAGAAAGGAAAACAGTATATCTATTTATTTTATACAAACCATTAGTACAATTTTATTTTTCAAAAATGACCCTTTATTAAAACAAAAACAAATAAATTGTTAATATAACAACAATAAGCATAATAAATGTGTAGTCTGTCATAAACTTTTAAACCCCAGAAAAAATTAAAGAGGGAAACAAAAGTCACTCTTAATCCTGTAACCCAGAGACAACGACTATTTCCTGCAAGGAAATATTTTCAACTATATTTAAAGTTAATTAGTATCACATTTAACATGGAAAAATCAATAGATACCGATTACGTCTTATCTCATTTACGGGTCATAAAGAGGACAATAAATAGTGCTGTTATATTTAATATAGATAACAGAATGTATCTACCCCAATTTTAATGCCATAAACTCAAGCTGTGTTTCCATTTTTTGAGAATGTTAATGTGTATATACAAATATATTTGATGGAAGGGTAATTTTTTAAAATGAGATGATAAAGGCATAGCAAGCAAAGAGATGCCCCTATTCTGAATAGGGTGAGCGTCTATTCCATCCAAGAGAAAACTGTTCCTGGCAGTTTTCAGAGACCAGCAAGGATAGTCTCTGAAATGGGAGGAAGCTGAAAGATTTGAGAAACAATCAGGAGGCCAGTATGGCTGGAGCAAAAACCAAGGGGACATGAGCAGGCACCGAAGTCAGCAAATGAATGCTTTGTCTCTGCAGACTGAACGGACTTTGACTTTCCACCCCCCCACCGCCCACCGCCCCCCAGTGACTTGGAACACCATCACGGCTTTTTTAAAAATTATTTTTAATTGAAAATAATTGTAAATATTTATCTTATAAAACATAATATTTTGAAAGATGCATGCATAGTGAATTGACTTAACTGTGCTAATTAACATATGCATTATTTAACATATTTATTTTTTGTGATGAAAATATTTAAAATCTACTCCTTTGAAAATTTTCAGGAATACAGTACATTGTTGTTTATTGTAGTTATCATGTTGTCCAATAGATCATTTGAACATTTCCCCTCCTATCTAACTGAAATTTTGTATTCTTTGACCAAAGACTCCCACCCCACTCCAGCCTCTGGTAACCACCATTTTACTTTCTGCTTCCGTGAGTTGAACTTTTTCAGATACCACATATACGTAATGTCAGCCATCACAATTTTGAGGAGGGGAGCAACAGGGTGAGATTTACACCTCACCAAGCTCACTCTGGTTGCTAGATTGGGCTTAGTATTACAAGTCAGAGGTAATGAAAGATTCACCCAGGTGAAGGTAAAGAGATAAGGAGATAAGAGATAAGAAGTGGTCAGATTCTGTATATAGAAATAAAAGGGAGAGTTTTCAGAATTTTCTATGTTTTGAAAGTGGGTCCCTTTTACCTTTCTCTTGCTTCCAGATTGTATCACAGATCATTAGGTTAAACAAATTATCCATTCACATTCAAAGATAATGCAAAGGCAACATTCAGGATTCCAGATATTTTTCACAATTTTTTTCTGCAGTCACTGAGGTTTTATGTGACTAGTCTTATGTATTAGTTGGTTCCATCACCCCACTTCCCCTCCCACCCACCCCCATCCACACACAGCACAATGAAAAAAAAATCTGTTTGCCAGCATAGAACTGTGAAGCAGTAACTCACACCTAATAACCATGGAAGCCTAATGACACCGAAAAGGTCTGAAGGGGATCCTCAAAGGATTGCAAATTGATATGAACATGCGTTTCCCAGTAGGAACGTCATGTTATTTAGTTTTACATACAATTATCTGCATTTCTCAGTGTTAAAGACTTTGAAATATAAAACAAATCATGGCTCATAGGCCTGTATTAGATCTCAAAGGATATAAAACTTCTACTATAAACGTGGTAGAAATGTTATCTTGTATCTGTCTCTGTCCACCCTTCTACCTCCTGAATTACAGTGAGCAATTGGATCTGCCAGGGGTAAGAAATGAAAGCATTTGTGCTTGAAGGGTTCTGGTTGCCTAAGACAGACAAGACGTGAGTAGGCTTTCAGTATTGGCGTATCTCTCTGGCTTCCCGTGACAATCTGTGCAGCAAACAACAACTATGACACTACAGTGTTCTGGAAATTGGTTAGATTAGAGAAAAAACAAAGCTCTTTAGGTTTCAAATTAATTATCCCATTTTTCAGATGAAAAGAGGTAGAGGATAAATAATCTACCCTGGATCACACAGTCAGTTTGTAACAGTAAGAATCCTTAATTCCTGTTTTTTTTTCTTCCTCACAATTGAATACTGTTTTCACGATAACATAATGTAGAGCCTTAACCGGAGCAAAGGATTTCAATACTATATATGCTCCTGTGTTTAATAGTCTATAGTATAATATAGAATTATGCCATTTTGAAATGGCTTGGGTGTATCACCACACCGTTCTTTTATACAAAATTAAATTAAATACTGGTAAATTAAAGAGGTATTAGGTTGGTGCAAAAGTAACTGCAGTTTTTTTTTTTGGCCATACTTTTAATGGCAAAAACCACAATTACTTTTGCACCAACATAATAGTATAGCAGTGTTTAAGAGTATGACATTTACATTTAAATCCCAGAAGCTTACTTACTGCGTACATGACATTGGTCTAGTTATTTCAACTCTGTATGTTTTAAGTTGTTTTTTTTCTATAAAACAGAGAAATTAATAGCATTTACGTCACATTTGGCTATGAGGATGAACTAAATAAAAACATGTAAATCATTTAATATAGTCTCTGTGCATAGAATGCATTAAATAATGTTAATACTATTATTATGAAGTTCATTCTACTGAGCTGACAATGAGAAACATCCTTTATTACGTTAATATTAGTTTTATTCTACACATAGATACTTTCTGTTGAAGAAAAGCAACTTTTAAAGTCAGAAAATAAGGCAATACATGGCAAAATGCTTAGAAGCTGATGTGTGTCCTAGAGGTGTTGAGGTTTGTTGTATTATAAATAATACTGTTCACATTATCCCTCCTGAGTTTCTGCAGCATGGTAAAGGTAATAATGTGTAACTGATGGAATTTCAAATAAAGCATTATTAAAATATTTGTTCAGTGACCTTTTTGCTCTTTACCTTTTGTCTTCTTGTGGCTGTTAACATTTGGCAGCAATCTCCATCTATCTTACACATTTCTTTCTCTTCTACTCATAATGTCCATTTAATTGGTTCAGGACTCCTATTGTATTCTCTTTTTGCAACTGAGAAAAGATTTGTGATGGTGCTTATTAGGAAGTTTATGTCCAAAGTTAGAAGATGCAGGCAGGAAGAAAGACATGACAGTGAGTAGATCTCTGATTAAAAAGAAAATAAAACATTAGTCAGCTTCTCATGGTATATGAATTATAATAAGTACTTTGGAAGACCTTTGTATTCCACCACCTAGCTGGGTGCCATATGGTAAAATTCTTCCTTGTTACTAAAGAATGCTTTTGCCTGTGTGGGATGCTAAATCTGTCAGTGGTATTTTATTCCTGACAATTTAGAATGCTGAGATAGTCTATAAAACTATTTACATATTTATGATATTGTCAGGATATAATTCACAGATTTAAAAATTTTAGATGAAAACAGCAAAGGAGAGCAGAAACAAGAAAGCATATTTTTTAGGAAAAAATGCTTAAAAGAACAAGAAAAATATCTTCCCATGATCCGTGGATTAGGGATGACTCAGAACATTCTCACAGTCACAGTCGGCTTCCACAAGACAAAAAAATTCAAGGTAGCTCACAGAACTGAAATCTTGCTTTTTCTAATCTATGTGAGAGAATATTGGTAGGGAGGATTGGGTACTTGCTAACTTCACCAGGCACACGAATATTCCAGATTTTACATTTGTGATGCAGAGAATCGGATTCTTTGAGAGACTTCTCAGCAAGGAATACTTTCTTAGGAATGCCCTCAGATTTATAGAATTAAAAATAACAATGAGGTCAAATACTCACTTGATTCTCTTTATCTCCCTTGCGTTTATGGTTAAAGAGGGGAGATGTGCACCTTTTAGGCACAGCCCTAGTATGGTGCCTGCTGCGCCTTGGTTTAGCCTCGTCAGAATTTCAGTGACAGGTGTTGGGGTGCTTTTGCTTAGAAAAGTCCCCTTGTCCCAGCCCTGCAGGGTAGGCATGCCAGTCTCTGCCAGGTCCGCTGGCCCTTGATCTTTGAAGGAGTCCTCAGGCCTCTTGAAGCATAAGGATGTTTTGCAAGTTTCCAGAATCTGGCCCAGAAATTAGGGCTCAATTTCCTGACTGTAGTAGAGGCAAAGATACTTAAGGAATAGCCCTTGCTGTGAACCTTATCAGATAGGTGCCGGGAGAAGTGAGGTGGGTCTTGTTATTCTTCGGGTGTTGGTGGAATAAGCAGTGGAATTTGAACAAGAAAGAGGAGAAAAGGGAATTTCATCTTTAGGGGGTGGGGGTGATTTTTCTCCTAGGGTTATCTCACGTTGGGGTTTTTAAGACAGCACAGACTACCAAATGCTGTTTTTTATCAACTGAAATCACTTTGGGAGATATTTTTCTGCAACACTGGAAAGACTTAGTTTTTTAAAAAGTACTCATGCATCTGTATATATACATTTCCAATCCTTTTTTTAAGAGACAATCTTTATTGGGGTCTGCACCTCCATCCTTGATCTTGTTAGTGATGCTGTTTTTGCTGTTAGCTGGGTTAGAGTTGGCCCTATGCGGGGTTTGCTAATAAAAGATTGTTAAAAGTTTTGAAAATAATAATAGTTTTCAAAGTTTCTATTTGCTAGAGAAAAGATTTACAGAAAACCAAATATACCCTGATTCCAAATTGATATCACCTATATGTTTATATTTTTCTCCGCAAAGGGGTAAATAGCCCATAAGAGTTAGCACTTCATGACCAGAGGAGGAAAATAGAAAAGGAAACATATTTCAAAAGAAACGGACCTCAAGGAAGACAAGGGATTCATAAAGTTGCATGTTTAAAAAAAAAAAAAAAGTCCAACTGAATGAAAATCCACAAAACCTGAAATTCAATAAAGAATTTTTTATGTATTATAAAAGGATGAAAGTTCTTCTGGGTCTGAAAATATGGCACACTAAGATAATATTTTAACCCATTCCTGTAAAATACTTGGAAATGCTTCATAAGTAAAATAAAAACAGTAAGTGAATACCAACCAAGTTTAAAAGGAAGAAGAGAATCAGCAGGTGCTGAAATGAAGAGGAATCACAAATACAGAGCTATAAATATATAAGCTGATAGTGTAGCTTACATGAATGCCTGTCTTAAAAAATGACACACCACCTTCCCAGAATGGACAATTCTCATTTAAATTGCTCAGTTTTGCAAAATTTGGACAAATGATAAAAGTAACTTATCTCTTCTTCCCTGTATTGATCAACAAACAATTGTATACAGAGAACTGTAAAACAGTGCAGGTGTTTGGGTCACTGATACAAGACAATGTGACTTCATCACTTGGTGGAGGAAATGCTACCAGGTATAGAGTTGCCTTATATTTGGCTAATGTATTCAACAATATATGTTCTGAAAGTTGAGCTAATAACACTATTATGTTGGCTAATATCAAACAAGATTTTGAGATATTTACAAAAATAGTAGTGTAGTGTATAAAAATATTTGATTTCTAAAGGTAACACCGTAGCTCCTGCTAATACTACTGCGGTTTGCTGCCTACATTCATGATACAGGAAATAGTACACTTCAGTTACAGCTTATCAAAATGAAGATGTAATTTTTTCCATAAAATTCCAGGCCCTTAATGCCTACCCATGGACCTCATGGGTGTTATTGGATCACAGGTTAAGAAGTTTTGCTTTATGTGTATTATCTTATTTAATCTCTACATGGTACCTGTGAAATAGGAATTACTGTTGTTTAACTAATGAGAAAACTGAGTGATAGACAGTTTGAATCTTTCCCCCATATCGCATGACAGAAGTTGTGAAGCTAGGATTCTAACAGAGGCAAACTGACTCCCAACATATTTGCTTTCAGTTTTTTAAATTTTAAGCTAAAGTCTTATTCATTGCATGCATTATTACATTTATATAGGTCTATATCTATCTAGCCAATTTTATTGTTAATCAATTCATGAGTCACATCTATAATGCTTTCATTGCACTTTTATAATATGTTTAATATTTGGTAGGACAATTTCTCTGTCAATAGCCTACACATATTTTTAATATCCATATTAATTATCTAAATTTAAGAGGCAATTTTAAAATTCAGATTTATTTAAGCATACTCTCACAGACACTAAAATTTATTTTTTTGAGGTACAGCCAATGAGTTTTACCAATGTATAGGTTATTACAACAATGAAGTCGTAGAACATTACCTTCCCCTTAAAAAATTTTCTTATTCTTTGTAGTCACTTCCACTCCCTTTAACCTTTTTTAAAAAAAAAATTAGAAGTAAACATTAAGCCAGAGAATATGGGAGGAGTTTTTTACCAGACCAAATAAATAAATAAATATAGACCATAATGGAAGATTGACAAGTTGTTTTGTATTTTTATTTTCTATATAAAAAGCCTCTTTTAAACAAGTTTTAAAAAATAAGTTTAGATAAATTAAAGCAGTATTATGTAAAAACAATGACAGACCATTCCAACTAAAACAGATTGGATAATATTAACATTAAATTTGAGGTTTGAGAGGGGTTGTGATGAGTGAGGGTTAGAAACAGAATTGCACAGAAAGAAGAGCAAAATGGGGATAATAAGAGTCACTTTAGCTAGGGGTATCAAGTGTATGACAAATTGTGGACTTGACTTTCATCTATTAACAAGCAGAGGGAGTAATAAGGTAACACGTTACTCTGAATCCAGTTCTGGCTGCCAAGTATATATTTCTTGAAGTGAAAATTAAAAAAAAAAAACTTGTAAGAAATCAAACACATCGTCTTTGTGTTAACCAATAGGGATATCCGTTATAGCCAGCTGTAGTTCCTAGATTTTAGAAATGTAATTTAATAAATAATGAAAAAGTATAGCTTGGTCTCATAGGCTCAGATTTTCAAAAAGAAGATGAATTAATTCAAAAGCACAGCGTCAAGATTTTGTAGAATTATTTTCAACCCCCTCTATCAGCAATATCAAAATGAACTTTCACAAAAGGGTAAAATAAAACCAATATTGTGGCAATGATAGCTTACACAGCTCACTGTATTTCCCACTCTTGGTGGAAGGTTACATTTTATAGAAAAACTCAAGTACCAAATAAATGTACTTTAATTTTAAAACTTTGGATATTAGGTAGCAGAAAAATGACATAATTTACAAATGGTTTACATTTCCTTTGCCTCACTGATATCATGTCATACATCCTTCTTATGCTAAATTTTTGACAATGCAGTCTGCCTGTATCATGGCAGCCTGCCTTCCTCATGCTGTTCCTTTCTGCATCCACAGCAACCTGGCTTCTGCCTCCGCTGAAAGTGTCAGGCATTTCTCAGAGATATCAGGGGTTCGGTTCTAGACTGCAGATGAAATGAATCACAAGAACTTTTTGGTTTCTCAGTGCATATAAAATTTGCGTTTACACTAATATTAAGTAGGCAATAGCATTATGTCTTAAAAATATGCATACCTTAATTTAAAAATACTTTGTTGCTAAAAATGCTAATTATCATCTGAGCCTTCACCAAGTCATAAACCTTTTGCTGGTGGAGGGTCTTGCTTCAGTGTAATGGCTGACGACTGATCAGGGTAATGCTTACTGAAGGATGGGGTGGCTGTGGTAATTTCTGAAAATAAAAAACAATGATATGCTGGTGGAGGGTCTTGCTTCAGTGTTGATGGCTGCTGACTGATCAGGGTAATAGTTATTGAAGGATGGGGGAGCTGTGGCAATTTCTGAAAATAAACAATAATATTTGTCACATCCATTGATTCTTCCTGTCACAAAAGATTTCCTGTAGCAAGCTATGTTGTTTGATAGCATTTTACTCACAGTAGAACTTTCAAAATTAGAGTCAATACTCTTGAACATGGCCACTGCTTTATCAATTCAGTTAATGTAAAATTCTAAATCCTTTGTTGTCATTTCAACAATGTTCACAGGATTTTCACCAGGAGTAGGTTCTGTCTTAAGAAACCACTGTCTTTGCTCATCCATAGGAAGCATCTCTTCACGCGTTCAATCATGAGATGACAGCAATTCAGTCACATCTTCAGGCTCCAATTTTATTTCTAGTTCTCTTTTTATTTCTACCACATCTGCAGTTACTTCCTCCACTGAAGCCTTAAACCCCTAAAAGTCAACCATAAGGGTTGGAATCTACTTTATCCAAATTCTTATTGATGTTGATATTTTGATATCCTCCCAAGAATCACAAATATTCTTAAAAGCATCTAAAACGGTGAATTATTTCCAGAAGATTTTAAATTTACCCAGATTCATCCGAGGAATCACTATCTATGGCAACCATCACTTTACAAAATGTATTTCTTCAGTAATGAGTGGAAAGTCAAAATTACTCCTTGCTCCATGAGCAGCTCATGGAGTAGCACTGTTAATTCCTTCAAGAACTTTTCATTTGCATTCACAACTTGGCCAAATGTTTGGTGCGAGAGGCCTAGCCTTTTGTCTACTTTGGCTTTTGATATGCCTTCCTCATTAACTCAGTCATTTCTAGCTTTTGACTGAAAGTGAAAGGTGCATGATTCTTCCTTTCATTTGAACACTCAGAGGCCATTGTAGAGTTATTATTGAATTATTGGCGTAATTTCAATATCGCTGCATCTTAGGTAATACAGAGGCCCAAAGAGAGGGAAAGAGATGAGGGAAAGGTGAATCGGTGGAGCAGTCAAAACATGCACAGCATTGATTAAGTTTGCTCTCTTACATGGATGCAGTTTGTGGTGCCCCAAAACAATTACAATAGTAACATCAAAGATAACTGATCACAGATCATTAAAATATATATAATACCAAAGAAAAAGTTTCCAATATTTCAAGAATTACCAAAATATGACACAGAGACACAATATGAGCACATGCTATCAGCAAAATGGAGCCAATAGACTTACTCAACTCAGGGTTGCCACAAACCTTCAATTTAGAAGAAACACAGTATCTGCGAAGCACAATAAAATGGGGTGTTCCTGTGAGCCTAACCCAGTCAATGCTGACTCCTTAATGCAACAGATATTTTCAGTCTTAATTTTTATTTTTCCCTCTGCTGTTTTTAATGTTATGGATCATTCTCTATTGCTTAAAACATTTTATTTCTCTCATTTCTGTAACACCAAACTCCTAATTTGTTTCTAAATAATCTTAATTTACTTTGTCTCTATTATCTCTTAAAAGCTAGTGCACTCAACTTTTTCCTCTCCACTGAGTGAGTTTTCTTATACTAAATTTCTCCTTGAAAGATCACCACATTTTTTACCTTAACTCTAGCTGTATGTTCTTACGTTTTCAAAACTCAGCATTAACCAGGATCTCTCTTGAGAAAATTAAACATGTGTATCTACTCTACTTCTGAACCTCTGCACTTTTTGTCTCAGGGGTTTCTTAAATTCAAGATATCTAAAATGGAATTCATCATTTCCCTTCTAAATCCCACATATTAATTTAAAGTTCTACCAACAATTCAGACACCTAGTGAGAAGTCTCAGGTATTTTGTTTATAAGGACCTTACCTTTACCTGTATACATAATCTACAAGTCTTGTCAATTTTATTTAATTATTATGCATCAAATCTGGGCAACCACTTATTTCTGGGTCCATCCTTCCAATTTAGACCTTCATCCTATTTGGCCTAGGATGTTCGAATCTACTTCTGATATTTGTCTTCTATACCCTTCAGATTCATTCTCCACTTTACCAATGGATTGATTTACCTTAAACATAGACCTGATATTACTCACTTGGTTAAAATCCTTCAAAACTTCCAACTTATCTAAAAACCTAAAATTTTTAATGTGCATATGATGATTTGCATGGCCTCATCCCATCTGCTTTTTATTTTGCCTCCTCCCATGTACCTTGCACTTTAGCAATAACAACTATTTAGAAAGCACTAAACACGTCATACTAAGCCATGATTACATGCCTTTATCCAAACTCTTCCATCTGCCTTAAATAGACATACTCATGCCATTCTCTCTTCCCCTGGTAATCAACACCCTGTCTTTTAAGACTCAGCACCATATGTCACCTCCTCCAGAGAGCCTTCTAACACCTCTCCTTTGTAAGGTTAAACACAATTCATCTATTTTTCATGATATCCTATACAACCCTTCAATGACATTTTGAATATTGCAATAAAATACTATTTTATGCTCCTCTCTCTTTTGACTCCTTTCTCCTAACGACAGAGATTCCTTAAAAGCATTTGTATTCTTCTTTGTATTAACACAGCCTAATATTTACCTAATGCCTAATAGACCTCAATAAATGATGGCTGAAATGAAATGGGAAAAGAAATAGAAGCTTACATGGGGTGCCTTGTAAAGGGATTAGAAATATGTCTACACATGAAATATTTTATTACATTTGGATATTCAAATGCCTCTTGTATCTTT
Organism: Pongo pygmaeus; assembly: GCF_028885625.2. Classification (NCBI taxonomy): domain Eukaryota; kingdom Metazoa; phylum Chordata; class Mammalia; order Primates; family Hominidae; genus Pongo; species Pongo pygmaeus. The sequence continues at coordinate 25,104,956 of NC_072388.2, read as the reverse complement.
TCAATTATTGATCACGAATGTTACTCTGGCTATTCATATATCAGGAAGAGATTCCAGCTAAAGTAGAGGTAATCCTAACTCCACTAGTCCATGACTCTAATTATTCTATGCCTCCCTTAGAGCCTAATTTTCAGCCCCTAAGACTTAGGCACTCATAGAATTATAACTACTAAATAATAATCTGTGTGTGAAGATACAGAAAAATTGTAAATGTTAATTTGTGTTTGGCATTTTAATTCCTGAAATCTCTGACATTTGATTTCTTCTCTAAAATTATTGCCTCTTGTTTAATGCCTCATACATCTTTACTACCATTAAAGATGGTGTGCAGGCTAGACAAAGGGGACAGAATTCAATTTATACACTCAATCAGTTTACCCAAATTAATCTACACAAAAAAGGAACATAATGTATACATCTATTTGAAAACAAAACTGTGAGAGCTATAGTTTGATTGTTGTTTCGTTTGTTTGTTTGTTTGTTTTTCAATTATCTGAGACTTCCAAACTTAGCTATCTAGTTTTTGACCCTGATTCTCTTCTGGAGAGTGCCACATATTTTCTCTTTAGCACTCTTCCCCTCCTGATTAGAATTTTTAAACACTCACTAAAGAAACTTGTGATTAATGACAGTTAGAACTTATTGGACTTGAAGGACAAATGCTTGCTTCACCAGTTAAGGGAACGAGCTAATCAAAATGAAGAAGTGCAGGGCAAGGAAGAACAGGGAGAGAAACGAATGCTGTGAATCTGTATGGATTCACTTGAAGTGATGAGCTGAACTGTTAACTTTTCATTTACTGCATCACAAACTTGGCTCAACCTTTGTCTGTATTAAGAATAATGGAGCAGTTCTTATAAAAGAGTCTAAAACTTCTCAAATTAAGCCTCCCCCCTCTTACTTTTATAGCTTTTGGTTGGTATTATTCCAGCTTTTTCACAGTAAATGTTTCACAATATCTTTCATAGATTGAAAAAGTTTTCCACCTCCACAGTTACAAATCCTGCTATAACAAACCAAACTGGCTGTCTCTTCAGGGACTGTGCTTCATACTTCAGCACGAAATTGAGACTGAACTTTTTATTTGCTGAAAAGGTGACACAATTTTCTTTCATATTGTGTTGTCTCATTCTTTGCTTTTACAATGACCTCAGAGGAGTGGGCACCTCAAATATTTCAGTGCTAGATTGTTTGTGAACTAGAGATGAATCAGTCTTGAAAAGGAGGTAGAAATCCTTTTTGGTGGAAGGGCACCAGGTAACATCTCAGAGTTTGCCATGTTGATATTTTCTATGTGTTTCATCAAAAAATTGCACTATTGATAGAAACTCAGGCATCTAGGAATGCAATGTAGCTGGCTATATGTTCTTTATTTCTAACTAATCTCTGCAGAGCAAAAGAGAAGAGGGTTAGAAAAACAAGGATGAAAGTTATCATTGCCTGAAAACGTTTGTGTATGTATAATAGTACTTACAAAGTGGAAAAACGAACTATGTACTTTCTACTTCCTGTGAGAAAAAAATCTAATCACAAAATTATGCCTACACTGATTTTCAGAAAAATTTATGTTAGGATATGATATATTAGGACATTATGTAAAAGGGGCTTTACAGTACTTGAAAATTTAAAGTATGCTCAGAGTTTACTGGTTTTTTTTTTTAACCTTTGATTCTCCAGGAAAGATTCATTTGCATATTTCTTTAAAATATCTCTGCTTATATGTCCTAGTCTATCTGGTAAAACATCACATGGACCAAGCTGAATAACAGCTAAAATGGTGCGATAGTTAAAAAATAGATAAAGTAGGGCCAGGCACAGTGGCTCACGCCTGTAATCCCAGCACTTTGGGAGGCCGAGGCGGGTGGATCACGAGGTCAGGAGATCAAGACCATCCTGCCTAACATGGTGAAACCTCGTCTCTACTAAAAAAGTACAAAAAATTAGCCAGGCATGGTTGCATGTGCCTGTAGTCCCAGCTACTCAGGAGGCTGAAGCAGAAGAATTGCTTGAACCCAGAAGGCATAGGTTGTGGTGAGCCGAGATCAAGCCACTGCACTCTAGCCTGGGTGACAGAGCGAGACTCCATCTCGAAAAAATACATGTAACTATATATATATATATATAAAAACTATATACATATAAATATATATATAAAAACTATATATATATAACTATATATAAAACTATATATATATATATATATAGTAATCTGGCCTTTATTATTTCTATGCTTTCTTTGTCAAAAATACCCTTCACTTCCCTTAATAATTTTCTCAGGGAAAGCACTTGTTGTTCTATTTATATGTCTCCAGGGGGCGATAAAGCAAGACATCAAATCTCTGTAAATGACTCAAGGGCTCCAGTGCAACAAGGGGATCAATGTTCCCAAAGCTGTTGGACATCAGATGCCTGTTTAGTTTGGCAGATTAAATGGCTAGTACTTTTCCTTCAGTCAATTTACTGGAAGCCCCTCCCTTTCTTACTCTTTCCCCTCTTCTCGTACACACAAGCTCCCTAGGGGTTCACAGTACTTTCAAACATTTTTTAAATGTTCATTTTGTTCTGTTATTAACAGAGCTTTTTATTCTAACATACAAGTGTTTCATAATTTCCCTTCTTAAAAAACAACTCTCGTGTTTCAGGAAACTATTCTGCAGTATATCTCCTGGGATAAATTTTAATACTTAAGTGCAATCTTTGAAAATCACTTTGATATATTATTAGTTTTATTAATATGACTTAACTTCCTTCTCATTAGTAAGGATTCAAGTTTCCTATCTCCTTGTTGAAATCATGTGATGTGTTTTCAGTGCAGTCCGTTTTGTAGTCAATTCAACTAATGAATACTGTAGAAATTTAGAATGGGAAAAAAAAAGCAGATTAGAAGCTCAAAGGGATGCAACTCTGAATCTGATTCTAAAATCTCTTTGAAAAGACACAAGAAATAGAACAGCAAAAACAATGTTGGAAAGGAAAAATGAAGTGGGAAGAATGATGCTATCTGATTTTAGGACTTAGCATAATGCTATAGTAATCAAGATATTGTGGTATTGGTGAAAAGATAGACACATAGATCAATGAAATGAAAAGAAAGTCAAGACACAGACCTACACGAATATGTCCAATTGATTTCTGACAAAGGTGCAAAAACTATTCAATAGAGAATGGTGAATTTTGTCAATAAATAATGTTAGAACAATTGGACAACCATATGCAAAAAAAAAAAAAAGAATCTCAACCTAAAGCTCTTTCCATATACAAAAAAAAACTCAAAAATGGATCAGATCTAAATATAAAATGTAATACTTCAAACTTTTAGGAGAAAGCATAGAAGGAAATCATTATAATCTGTGGTTAGGTAAAGAGCTCTTAAAGATGACACAAAAACACATCACATAAAAGAAAAGGAATTAATAAATGGGTTTTATGAAAATTAAAAATGTTTCCCTCATTAAGGGCCCTAGTAAGAAAATTAAAAGACAAGCTATAGAATAGAAAAATATACTTTGAAAGCATATATCTAACCAAGAAATTGTTGGAAAATACATATACTCACTACACTTTTTACTGGAAGGAAACAATTCACTAAAAAATGGGCAAAAGACTTGAACAGACATGTCACTAAAGAGGATATATGGACAGAAAATAAACACATGAAAAGATGTTCAATGTAAGAATATCAATTTAATGTCATCGGAGAAATGCAAATTATAACTGAAGTGAGATTCCACTACTAGATTTATAAGAATGACTAAAGTAAAGAATACTGATAGTATTAAATGCTGATGAGAATGAAAAGCAATCGGAACTCTTATAATTTGCTGCTAGGAATGCAAAATGTTTTGAGTACTTTTTTTTACAAAGTAATTAATGATGTGCAGTCTTGTACTTTTTCTCTTTTAGCTTGAACTGACATTTGAATTGTTGGTATTTTCTTTCATATGAGAAGCAGAACTATTGCATTGACCTTCTTTATATGGCCTTTAGTACCTAATAAAGTATAATTCTTTAACTCATTATATATTCGCTGATATTATTTTTATTTCATGTGATTGGTAACAACCAATAGTTTTAATGTCTAGAACCAACATCATGAACTTGCTTTCTGACTGGATAAAATATAAAACTTGTCTGTGTACTTAAATTTATAGTTGTTGGATTCTGAAAATAAAAGGAGTTTGGCGTTTTTGTGTTGTCATATTTTTTTTGTGTCTTACTAAAATAAGTGCCCTATGTGGCTAAACTAATTGGCTTGTAATCCTGAAGAATTCATCTTAAAATAAAATTGTGGGGTATAGATTACTTTTAAGTCTACAGGTAACTCTGCATCAGGGTTCCCCAACCCCCGGGCCATTGACCGGTACCAGTGCATAGCCCGTACGGCTTAGGAACCAAGCCACACAGCAGAAGGTGAACAGTGGGCAAGTGAGCAAAGCTTCATCTGTATTACAGCAGCTCCCCATCACTGGCATTACCACCTGAGCTCCGCCTCCTGTCAGGTCAATGGCAGCATTAGATGCTCATTGGAGCATGAACCCTATTGTGAATTGTGCATGTGAGGGATCTAGGTTGTCTGCTCTTTATGAGAATCTAATGCCTGATGATCTGTCACTGTCTCCCATCATCCCAGATGGGACCATCTAGTTGCAGGAAAACAAGCTCAGGGGTCCCACTTACAGGGAGTTGTATAATTATTTCATTATATATTACAATGTAATAATAATAGAAAGAAAGTACACAATAAATGTAATGCATTTGAATCCTGAAACCATCCCCCATCCACATCCCGGAATGTGGAAAAGTTGCCTTCCACGAAACCAGTCCCTGGTGCTGAAAAGTTTGGAGAACTGCTGCTCTGCATGACCATGCTTTCCAAGGAGACCAAAAAGAAAAACACAGATTAAAAGATCGCATTGCTATAAATTAACTATGCAAAGATTAGTATATTCTTTCATTTTGCTTTAATACTACTTTTGTCCACACTTTAGATGACAGAATGGCATCAATCTTATGAGAGTTAATACGAAAGTTACTGCCTGGAGATACCATCTCTTAAATGTTGCCCAGAGCAGAATTTCCTCTCTAATTCATCAGACTCCAGACTCAGGGTCATAAAATAAGTACCATAAAGCGCCTTTGAGACTCTCCAATTGTCAACAGACTTCCCTAGAACCATTCATACCCATAGGTGATAGATTTCTTGTCCTTTTTCTGTTTTGCTTGGCTATTGACTTTACAAATAATTTCCTGTTAACAGCTTTGTCTCCCACTTTGGAAATGATGTTTCCTGTGTCTTCTGTGGCCTTGACTTCTGGCTTCCCTTCTTGACCTAAGAATGATATATACCCTTTTAGTTACTCTGTCTATAGCTTCTTTGAGTAGACATTTCAGCTGGTGTATTCTAGACCAGGAAGGCTACACTCAGCAAAACTTCTCAATCAGCTTATTAAATTTGCTCTGAATACACTGTAGTATTTTATAATGCATGAAGAGTTTCCATTTCTATTATTCATTTATATTATTATCATTATTCATAGTAACTAAGATTCTCAGAACAAAAATAATCATTTCTGTATAAAATATAAGAAAACTGAAGTTTAGAGAAGTAAAGCGCCCTGACTAAACTTTCAGTAATTTCTTTAAGGGTTTAGAGCTCCTACTGAGGCCTGCTGATTCCACTTCCAATGCTGTTTTCACAGATCCACACTGAATCTGATTTATCTCCTGGAAGAATGAAACCATAAACAAAAACAGCTGTTTCTTAAAGTTTCTTTTTTTTTTCAACTTACAAATTCTAAAATTTCTAACAGTGGTCTTATGTACTTACTTTGTCTTTTTAAATATAAATATTTAATAGCTATAAACATGTCCTATACCCTGCTCTATCTCCAAGAAATATATGACTAGGCCTACAAAAATCAGGTAGTAGTCTAATAGGAAAATTTAATACACTCAGGCTCTTATTTCTCCTCCATTCTTATTAATTTTGCATGAAATGTGCCGATAAATTAACTCTTAGTATCCACTGGTTGTAAGATATGCTGATGCATATGTTTTCTTAGTTTTATGGAGAAATGAGGAATCGTCTAGCATAGACAGAGTCAAGGAAAGAGGAAAATAATAAGTAAAGTTAAGAGCAGTGCCTAGTTTTCAGGAGAAATTATATATGAATTAATTTATACATAAATATACTTGACTCAAATTTTAAAATTATTCCTTTCCTGTTTCACTTAGTAGAACATGCTTATTAATCATCTACAAGGATATAAGGTATAGTATATCATCTGTGAATATTCCAAAGCTTCTGAACCTTAGTAAAAAAACACAGATTTAATCACAGAATTGCCAAGGTGGCATTGCTATTTGAATATCTGGCATGCCGTTTATATTGTATAAAGAACATACACATAGTAAGTAAACATAAATGCTAGCTACTATGATAATTGCTAGCATCATGAAATGAGGTTGATAATATCAGAGAGAGAAATAATTGAACTCACATATGTATGCATAGTGGTTATAATGATGTGTATATCCTGCTCATTAAATAGCCCAAAGTTTTCTAATTTCTTTATGTTATTATGACAATAAAAATCCTATTGAAAGCATCCTTAGGTCTAATTCTTTTTTTATTTTTGTCCCCTGGTTAATTTTTACTTTTATTATTTATTGTTTAATATGAAAGAAATATTTATCTCATAAAATATATTATTGTTTGGCTGGTCATGTATTGAGTATTAATCCTGTTTTGTTTTGTTTTTTTTTGTTTTAACATTTTACTCAAGTTTCTTGTTAATGGTCTCAAATATTTTTTGAATAATAGTTTTTTTGCTTCAGATTTGTGTTCAATGCCATAGAGGTTTGCTTGTGTTCTGAAGTGAATTCTCCCTTTTTGTAGTGTGTGTGTATATATATATATATATAACATATATGTATATATAATATATATGTATATATAACATATATGTATATATATTTGCATATATATATAAACATGTAGAATTGCAATCTGTAGAGAGAAAATTGTTATTTATATATACATATATATAGACATGTAGAATTGTAGTTGAGGTATTGTTCATTGTCTTTTTCTTTTCTTTTGTATAGATATCATGTGATTGTTGGATATAATAGATATAATAATTAGAATACTGGCAAAATAACAGACAATTTCTTACTCCTCAACGGGACTAGTTTTGGTTCTTTATTAAGCTTGACGTTTTGAAATACAAACATATAAAGACCAATCTCTTTCTTTAAGAAACTGTATTCTTTACCCTGTATTCTAAAATAGTTCCAATCTATATTCAGATAGTATCGCTACTCTTTCCAGCTTTCTGCTAGCGAGATTTCTTATTTCAAACATCTTAACAGTTCAACATGTGTACTTTCTTTGGTGATCCTTGTCTATCCCACCTCTAAGTTATGATTTTATTTTTCATATAGAAAAACCACTGACCTTAGTATTTTGCAAAGGATTTCATATTATTTTCATTTGCTACAAAATTATTATATCTTTTAGAAATATTTAAAATGTTGTCAAAAATGTCACATCAAGAATAGAACAATAAAGTGGCAACAGCAGTGCCACATTTCCAAGACCTCGGTCTCCAGGAGATGTCTCAAAACAGGGAATAAGTACCTAGAACAAGGTCAGTTACACCACAGATATTCCATAAGTGCCTCTGGATAAATGAAAGGATGAGAAAATGAATAGCTATTTAAAGTGGACTTAAAGCAGGCCATATTCTACATCAGTGCAGGGTGTTCTTGATTACCTTTTGGCTCACTCAGATCTTAGAAGATATAAAAATCCTCAGTGGGTCATTTTTCATATTCAGCTGAGTAACTTAGTAATAATAATTATGTTAACACTTCCTTGCTGTAACTCCTATCTCAGAGCAACCTCATCTGAGGCAAAAAGGAATAGTAGGAACAGTGGAAGTGGTACAGTTGCAACAATATCTTTCAAGATCATTACAATCCCAATCACCAGCCCTTCCAGAGAATAAACTGTCAGCTTTCCCATCTAACAATTAGTCTTTGCAGTTATATTGTTAGGTAAAGAGGTCGAAGCAACATCAATCTGTTCTCTACAATTTGTTCACAGTTAGACTGATACAGATAGGTAATTGAGAAAAAAAGTCCATATATAAAACAACAGATGTTCTCAAACAAGCAAGCTTAAATGTGTATACTAAGACAAAAACCTAAACACATTTTTGAGTCCTGCTTCTTAGTTTTAATCTTACAAGTTAATGAATTAATGAGTAACTCATAACTGGGGGATTCTATATTGCCATCCATTCTTTTGCTCAAATCAGGAATTTGCAACCAACTTAGGATGACATGTCGTTTTAATGCAAGGAGTTGATTGTGTCCTAAGCTGTATATTTGGCATCTGTGCAATTCTTTCTTGGTGCCATCTTGAAGCTATTCACTTTTCTTCCAAGTATGTGAAAACTATGTGATGAGTTTCTTATCCAAATTATGCAAAAAATCACAGCCTTTTCTTTCTTTCTTCTGATATATGGTTTTATATTAAAGTGTTCTTTATTTTTAGTTCAAAACATTTTTATACTTTATATGTTTTTACCTACTTTTCCAAAGATACTACCTAAATATTTTAGTCAATTTTAGCCCTTATTATTTTACTTCCCAACTCATATTAGTAAGAAATTGATATTTATTGAATACTTGTGGCTTTTCAGAGACTTTTGTTTGGTATTTCAATTTTGATCAATGTTTTTTATTATATGACATGTTAATCTTATTTAAAATCTTGGAACTCCTACACTGCAGTTCAAAGACTAATGACATTATCCTCATTTAACCAAAGTGTATCAAGTAATCTTTCATGCCAGGAATTATTCAAAGTCCTCAGCTCACAGTCGTGAGCATCACAGAAAACAAGATTACATTTTAACACAGGAATACAAACAACAAAAAATAATAAAAACTTAAATAAATGAGAAAACATTGGATTAGAATTAAGTGCAAGGGAGATAATTAAATTAAGATGCTGTGATTGAGAATGACAAGTAGATACTTCATACTCAATGGTCAGGGAAAACTTTTCTGAGGAGATAACAACGAAGCTGAGACCTAAATTTTTAAAAAATGTTTTGTGCTAATGCTGTAAGTTCTTCTTGTCTTTATATCACTTTTTTGGCATTGTTACTCATCTAGGATTTTATGATTAATGTTGTCATTGTTATTATTATTCACTTTTCAAATTCACATAAATTTTACTTTTTGATGTACCACCCTGTCAAATTTGATAAATGCTTACCGTCATATAAAACCATGACCACAATCAAACTGCAAAATAGTTCATCACCCCCCAAATAAACCCTGTTGCTGCACTTTATAGTCAACACCTCCTGCCCGCCCAGCCCATAGCAAACATTAATGTGTTTTCTGTTCCTATAATTTTAGTTTTCCAGAATGTCATTAGATAGAATCATACCATATAAAATTTTTCCTCTCTGCCTCTTGTTACTTAGCACATGCATTTGAGATTCATCCATGTTGTGTGTATATTATTAATTAGGTTTTTCTATTGCCGACTAGTATTTCATTGGATGTATATGTTACTATTTATCCATTAACCAATGAAGGATGTTTAGGTTTTCCCAGTTTTTGACAATAACAAATAAGACCATTATAAACCTTTCCATACAAGTTTTTGTATGAACCTAAGTCTTCATTTATCTTGGTTAAATACTGTGAGTAGGATTACTGAGTCATAGGCTTATGTTTAACTTTATAAAAAATTTCTAATTTATTTTCAAAAATGGTATATCACATTTATTCTTGCAAGCAACCTATGGTATCTCATGGTTTCAATTAGTATTTCCCTAATGACTACTGATTTTGAAACTCTTATTATGCATATTTATCATCCACATATGTTTCGTGAAATACCTGTCAAATCCTTTGCTCATTTTCTATTTGGTTGTTTGTTTTCTTAAAATTAGTCTTATTAAGGGTGGGTGCACACCTATAATCCCAGCACTTTAGGAGACCAAGGTGGGTGAATCAATTGAGCCTAGGAATTCTAGACCAGCCTGGGGAACACAGCAAAACCCCATCTCTACAGAAAATACAAAAAATTAGCTGGGCATGGTGGCACACACCTAGAGTCCCAGATACTTGAGAGGCTGAGGTAGGAGGATCACCTGAGCCAGGGAAGTTGAGGCTGCAGTGAGCCAAAATGGTACCACTGTATTCCAGCCTGGGTTACAATGTGAGACTCTGTCTCAAAAATATATATATTCATATTAAGTATTTCAGATTCTTTTTATATTGTAAATACAAGTCTGTATTAGTTACCTGTTTTGCACATACTAACCCAGTCTGCAGTTTCTTTCTTTTCTTAACATTGTGTTTGCAGAACAAATACTCTTGTTTTTATAAAATAAAATTTATCAAAGTTTCTTGTGTTCTTTTGTTGTCATATTTTAAAAATATATTTAACAAGACCATCTATTGAGAAAAGAGGGTTCACATACTCTCCAATAAACTACTTATTTCTACAAAATGTTAAGAAAAAGTCCAAGTGCCTATCTGAGAGAGAAATTTTCATCTTTGTAGATGATTGCTAGAAAAATGTACTACCTATATTTTCATATCTCAAGTCAAGCTAAGACAGCCAACCACTTGTCAGAAATGAGGTTTACTGTAAAGAAGAAAGAATTGTAAAATTGGTATATACTTTGAAAAGTAAAGTACACCAACCTTTTCATTCAAATCTAATAAATGTATCTAAGTAAACTATTTAAAACTTTTCAACAGATGCAGAAAAAAAAGCCTTCCTAGAGCTTTCTTTATCTGAATAAAAGTAGAAACTTATGGGAAATAAGGCTGCTATAAATTGCACTTCAGGGTAGGTCTAATCCCAGAAGGGAAAATGTAAATAAAACCTACCTCAAACCCCTTCTCCAAGGGAGTATTATGGCCCTGAAGGAAACAGGAAAAAACATTCATAACTATATAGACAAGCATTATCATAAACTTTATCTCCTGTTTTTTCTTCTGAAAGCCCATTTATCTTTCCAAAAAGTCATCTGTTTTCCCTAGGTGCCTTTCTCTCTCTCCCTTTCACCTATTAAAATTGTATTATCTATAAGCTCCAAATTCTAATTACTTCTTTTGAGTCACTCATCATTGAGTTCTTCCATGTATATGGGTGCTGCAAGCACAAATAAATTCTACTGTGTATAATATGGGCTAAATTTTCTGCTGTGTATAATATGGGCTAAATTTATTGGTTGGGTTTTGGTGGCTATCTAGAAGAATGTCAGCAAACTATTTCCATATGGTAGAGCAGGTGGAAAAACATGTATATACATATGCATATCCAGAAAGAACAACAATAAAAAAGCCCTCTGCTGATCAAAAATATTCTAATAAATTCAATATACATACAATAAAAATAATACAAGTAAAAAGATAATAGAGCATAACAATTATTTACATAGCATGTACATTGTATTAAGTATTATAAGTATTCTAGAGAGGATTTAAAGTATACGGGAGAATATCGATAAGTTACAAGTAAATAATATGCCATTTTAAATCAGGGACTTAAGCATTCATGGATTCTGTTTTAGTGGGAGTGATCCTGGAACCAATTATCTCCAGGGATATGGAGGGACAACTGGATAGTTTTTCCACCATCCACGCAGATGTAAATAACCACAAGATAATAAATAGCATTAAAATGTAGTGGAATAATTAGAAAGTAATGAATATTGAGTATGTATTGCATGTTTTTATTATAATATATGGAAGTATGGATTTATTTTGTAGATTTTTTTTAAAAAGATAGGTGCGTTTAAAACCTGTCTTGCAAAATTCCTAAAAATTTAATAGTTGGCTTTTAATAGACCATAGAAGGCAGCTGCAGCACACCACTGGTCTTATGCCTTTGAAAGGTTCCCAGAGCGGAAAATAAAGCCTGAGAGTGCAACAAAGCTGAGCTTATTCTAACTCCATATCTTGATTAGCCATAAAGAGGAAAAAATAACTATAAAACAATGACAGATCTTACTCTACCGGCAGTAAATTTCTGTATGTTGTACTGAATTCTTTATTGCCAGGCAAAATTCTATGCCAGTTCCAGCAGCAAACAAGACCAAAGAAACCCCTGCTCTCATGGATTTACATTTCAGTAACCCATTTTTGTTGCCCCATGACACACTCCTTTTAATTCGTTGATTTAGAACCTGGAGCTTCTTCTTGGCTCCTTGGACAAAACCATGTTTATTCTTGGGATATACCCTATCAACTCTGATTTCTCTTTAAAGATGTACTCATTCTCCTTTACTGGGAATTCTCCATTTTTGTGGCCTTCTCACTACCTCCTTTCCTGTTTTTTTTTTTTTTAATCACCAATTTGTTCTTATAAAAGACTTTGAGAAAACATTGACAAGTGTATTTTCTGTTCATCTTAAACCAGAAAATATTATCTGATAATTTGAAATCAGATTGTTAATCTAAATAGAATGAATTTAAAAAGTTCTATCTTTTTTATTTTTTTTGACAGAGTTTTGCTATTGTTGCCCAGGCTGGAGTGCAATGGCACGATCTGGACTCATTGCAACCTCCGCTTCCCAGGTTCAAGCAATTCTCCTGCCTCAGCCTCCTGAGTAGCTGGGATTACAGGCATGTGCCACCATGCCTGGGTAATTTTGTATTTTTTTTTTTTTATTTTTTTAGTAGAGTCAGGGTTTCTCCATGTTGGTCAGTCTGGTCTTGAACTCCCAACCTCAGGTGTTCCGCCCGCCCCGGCCTCCCAAAGTGCTTGGATTACAGGTGTGAGCCACCACGCCCAGCCAGTTCAATCCATTTCCGAAAGTATCATGGAAGCCTGGAAGATTTATTTAGTGGCCCTTCAGATTAACATATTAATTTTTTAAAATAAACATAAGATAAAAGAAATATAACATCAGAGTGAAAGGAAAATTGGACCTCATTGAGTACAATTATTCCATAGCCTCTCTATAGTTGGCCAAAATACACATACATTTTTGTGACATACTTAGTTCTAAGATGTTATAAATTTCTATTAATGTCCTAAAAAATCCAATAAATGTAAAAGTTGAGCAAACTGTCTTTGAGATCCATCCAGCTAGAATTTTTTTCTGTCTTTAACCATTTTGTGGAATATATTCTTATATTTATATTTTATCATATGCTACAAATTTATAGTTTTCATGTCTTTTTATACTGGGTGAATGTTTATTGTATGGGAAATAAGAACTCTACATGTTAAAACTTAAGTTTAACTTAGAAGCAATTTAGTTAACGCTATTAAGTTTTAAGCATGTATTGATTTCATGTTTTCATCTCAGAATGTTGTGATGCATTAAATCTGCAATTACAATAAAAAAGGCACGAGTTCAATTCCTTTAATCTGTAAAGTTGAAATGTTTTATTTAATCTATTTTAGGGTAGAAATTCAACTGGGATCCATCAAAGCATAAATTTTGTTTGATTAAAAAGCTTATGTATTGACAATTAAGCATTAAAAATATTCACTCTTGCATCTCATTCTAAATGAAAATAGTGACTTTTGTAATGCATTGATCCAGGAAAGCTGGATAATTTACATCTTTGAGTGATATTATTTTACACTATCTTTCTGCTTTTTAATATCTTACTGTCTACTATCACCTTTAAATCACTGTTGATGATCATAGCACAGATCAGTTCTACTTCCTTTAAGTTTCATCTGAAATGCTGAAGTTATCAGATCAAGATGGCAATGAGTAAACTGATACCGTTAGAGGTTTGTATTTGGTCCAATCTGCACATATATATATATATATATATAAAACCAACCTATATATGTTGTATACAGTACAAACTGTTTTAAAAGCTTTTCCTAGGACTCTTTTCAAAAAGTTGTTTAAACAAATGAAATCCAGAAGAAAACAAAATATGCTATACAACTATTTATGGAGAGTATATATTTTTAGTTAGACTTCATATTGTCAACATAGATATACTCTATGACCAGTTCATTTCTCTCCTTGCTACATTTTCTTTTTTTATATAATTAGTTCTTGTCTTCTTGTGCTTTCTGAATATCGCTGCTGTATAGAGACACCTGCTGGGAAATAAATGAACAGAAGAAAATTCAAACCTGTGCTTAGAAACAAGAAAAGCTTCTCTCTTATACAGTTTAAGCAAGCTTTCCTCTAATAACATATTTTGTATCAGAGCATACTTGCCTTTGAAATATATGAAAATCTACCTATATCTGGAGCTTTGCTATTAATCTTAAAATCTCTACCTCCACCTGAGGTTTCCAGAATCCACATATAGGTACGTTTGTGGTATAAAATAGGTATGTAATACAAGACAGTTGTAAATCTATTTCAACTAAGTCATTTAAGTGTTCACATGTATTTTTAAAAATTTTTACACATAACTATTTTTCAGGGTGATTAGGGCTTCTCTTATTCATATTTTTACATCTTAATTTTTATTTAAAACATTTGCTAAAGCAAGGCAAATTTTTATTATTGATTGGTTTAATGTAAATATTTGCATTAATGAAAATTGTCTTTTGAAAGTTTGTTTACATGAGTATCTGTTAACATAAACCTTTGTGTTCAATTTCAATCTAAGTTGCAAATGGCAGGATTTCATTATTTTTTACAGTTGAATAATACCTCATTGTGTATATGTACCATACTTTCTTTATAAATTCATCTGTTGGTATATACTTAGGGTGATTCCATATGTTGGCTATTGTGAACAGTGCTGCAATAAACATGGCAGTGCAGATATCTCTTCAATATACTAATTTTCTTTATTATGGATATATACCCAGCAGTGGGATTGCTGGATTATATGATAGTATTATTTTTAGCTTTATAAGGAACCTCCATACTATCCTCCATAGTGGCTATATGAATTTACAATCCCACCAACGGTGTACAAGGATTCCCCTTTCTCCATATCCTGGCCAGCATCCATTATTACCTATCTCTTTGAAAAAAGCCACCTTAACCAGTGTAAGATGATAGATCATTATAATTTTGAATTTCATTTCTCTTTTGAGTGAGTTTCCCAATTGTAAACCAGCAGATCAAAAACATTGAAAATTAAATGTAAAAATACATCTAATTGATAGTTTAATAACAAACCATCAATTAGGTATTTCAATTGTGTTCCAAACTCTGGGTCAAGCTTAACTTCTTCAGAATTACGTTGATTTCTCATGTATTATAATAAGATGATAAGTCTTGAAGATGATATGAGCATATCTGAGTCCTTAAATAGTTTTAATAATTTCATTTATGTGCTTTGCTGAATGAATATCAAATAGCAGGGCAAGATTACAGGCAGGTCTTGAAGTGCAGTTACTACAGCAGTTCTCAAGTGATATTCACCATAATTCAGCTGAACATAGACCAGTCATGTGTGGAGAATGGATGAGAGCAGGATTTCCAAGCACCTGCTCTCTGCTCCCAACCAGATAGGAAAAATACGTTATATGGTGACAAACTGATATCAGGCCTCCAACCATGTGGCAAAGATGCTGACAATTGCTAAGAAGCCAACCAAAGATATTATGATTAGAGATGGGATGAGCACTGCATAATTTCAGAGGAGAAGAAGAGAATTCACTTTGAGAAATTACAGTCATGTAAAAAGAAAATTCACTTTATACTTAACATTAAATGACCTTAAAAATTCAGATTGTCCTATTCAGATCAAATACATAAACCAATTCCAGATCTCAATAGCATCTTGAAAGAGAGAATAATTTATAGCGTAAGAACACAGACTCTGGAATCAAACAAAATCAAGTTCATTCCAGTGAACTTAGTCTCCAGTGCTAAGCAGCTGACACAAGGTCTTTAACCACCCTAAATAGAATTTTCCTTATTAACACAAAAGATATATTAATGGTACTACTGGGATGATTGACAGTAAATAAGATAATGCATATAAAGTGCTTACTAGAATATTTGGGAAGGGTAAGCATTCAACCAATAGTGACATTTTAATGCTGAACATCACCCACAGGGGAGATTTCATTAAATCATTGTACACATTATTTCTACTACTTTTGTGGGATTATAATGACATTATTATTTATATTCTTTGGAGAAAGAGAATATTATTTAAATTATTTGGAGGAACAGAATCTTAAATGTTGGCTTTTTGAACATTATCAAATCAGTTGGAAAAATCAGACTGAGGGATATACCACAAAAATACAAGTTTTAACTAGACTGACATTACATAGTTTATGTATTATTTTCAAATATTTCCAATAAAATTCAAAACAACATTATGCCAATATACATACTATCAAAAGGAAAACACTGCCTTAATTATGAATTTTTTGAATTGTGCTTCTGTCTTGCCATTGATATTTAAATGACTCCTCTTGGGCCTGTTCTCCTGGTCTACCTCCCAGGTATTCAGAATAGTATTGCATGGCTAGTAATAGAAGTCCAACACAAAATATTCAAGGTAATTTTAGTTCAGATTTTAAAACAACTTGAGATGCACCACAATGTAAATCATAATATTATTGTTTGTTATAGGACTTGAGACTGAAAAAGTAAGCTATTAATTTTAATAGCTGAGTAAAAAGAAGAGTGACAATTGAGCAATTACAAATTGGAGGCTCCACATAACATCGACAATATTTATTATCTATTCTTGTAAGGAAACAAAGACAGTTTTGCAGAGATTTTGGGTTTGTTTTTGTTTTGCGTGTGATTGGAATATATGTTGGCCATAGAGAGAAGAGGAATTTGGTAAAATAGAAGAATTTACTCTCAGAAATATTGACATTCTTGTTTTGTTTGATATTCTTCTTAGAAATAAGTGAAAAAAACATAAATAATGCATATGATTCACAAAGGCACTAATTTAAACTTTTCACAATATAATATCAATGATTATGTTTGAATGTTTCATAAACTCTTTACTATAAGTAATGGTATTATAAAGGTATCTTAAGGAAGATAGATGATAGATAGATAGATACATACATACATACATACACACACACATACGTACATACATATATACCTACATACATAGAGTATGTACACATAAAGATATAGATAAAATAAAAATAAGTAAATGCAGTATTACCAATTGGTATTGTTTGATGATTTGGGAAAGTAAAAGATGGTAAAAGATATGTGTGATAAAAATGAAGAAGGAGAATAAACCAGAATTTAATAAATTTAATAGGAAGATAACAGTTTGGGAAAATTTTATAAAAATATTACTTTTGACCAATCATTTTTCTTTAAAAGTAGAGGACAAATTATAAAATAATAATTTAGGGTTCTGCTTGTATTACTTTAAGCACTTTTCCTGAGTTTGCCTTACAAACTGAACTCAGATATAAGCAAGACCGAACTCATTATTGTACCCTGAAGACAGCATGAATGTAAATCAGCTAAAATATAAGACTCAGGGTAACTTTTGGGCTAGTAATAAAATTCATGGTGCTTAAATTGCTCACTTCTAATGCATATTTTACAAGTCTCCGAGGAAACCTCTGAAACTCATAGACTTCCCCCCTTTCCTTGTTAGTGTATTTGAGTCACTTTCAAACTCTGTAGGATGCATTTAATCCTGTGTATAGCACTGGAAATTCCTAACTGAAATAACCTGAAGGTGCTACAGAAGAGTTGCTATTTATGAGTCAATTTTGGAGTGCTGAATGGGAAAACTGAAGACAAATGTGTCCAAAAATCATCTAACACCAGAAAAAGCTTGGTCTTCTAACTTACACTATGTTGCTGGCATTTACCTCATGGTCCCTTGATCTAATATAGTATAAATACGTCTTTACCATCAGCACTTTAAGCTCTTTAAGAAGATTTTGCTACGGTGGATAGGTTACATGTTCATTCTGATCTGTTTACATTTTCATTCCTTGCTCTCTGTTGGGCAATATGTTTTAGATATTATTGAGTGATGGCCTATGGCCATGAAAGAGCACTAAGCTTACTGGCTGTCATGGGGATGAGAACATGATCTTCACTCAATTGCCATCACTCTTAAAATAGCTTATCAAACTAACCAGAGGAACTAGAGAAACACTCTTTAGGGATACAGAGGTGTCAGGAAAAGTAACAAATCTTTAGGTTTCTGCTCTAGAATCTTGCTTTCCTTAGAAAAGAACATCAACTTACAGTTCTATGATTATATCCCACTAATTTCTATGATAAAAGACAGACTTCCACAATCTTTGAGTAATATCGGAATTTAAATAAAGTGGAATTTAAATACGTTCCTAATAAAAAAAAGTACACCTGTCTTACTTCATTCTGTGCTGCCAAAGGTATAGAATACCTGAGACTGGGTAATTCATAAAGAACAGAAATGGATTCATTCACAGTTGTAGAGTATGGGAAGTCCAAGAGCATGGCACTCACATCTTGTGAGGGCCTTATTGCTGTATCATCCCATGGTGGAAGGAGGAAGAAAAGAGTGGGGGAGCCAATCTCACTATTATAATAATGTCACTCCTGCAATAAAGATATCACTGCAATCATGAGGGCAGAACCCTCACAATCTAATCATCTCTTAAAGATACCATCTTAAGTTTCTAACACATGAACCTTGGAAGACACATTCAAACCATAGGAAAAGTGTACATAAACATTACATAGACAAGAAAACAACCATTTGGATTTTTTTTTTTTTTTTTTTTTTTTTTTGGTGGTGGTAGGGGATGGTGGCTGAGAATTGATTTACTTCATCTTCATGCTAAAAGAAAGATACATTTGCTGGGTATAGAATGATACAAATAATAAGTATTTTCTCTCAGAACACTGAAAAAGTTACTTTCTCTGTCTTTTAGCTTTCACTGATGAGAATTCAGCTGCTATTTTTTAAAGTTAATCTGTATTTCCTTCCCCACCCCACCCCAGCTGTTATCTACCTGTAGTTTCACAACACTATGTCTAGGTGTAGATTTCTCTTTATATAGCTCATGCTTGGGGTCCTCTAAACCTGTATATTCATGCATTAGTGACTTTCATTAGCTCTATGACGTTTTTAGATATTAGGTAATCAAGTATTGTTTTGTGCCATATTTTTACTGCTGTCTCTTTCCACATTATTCATTAAATCTTTTCTCTCTATCCTCCATGTTTTTTACCTTTTCTCATATTTTTTCTTATTTTCACTTCTCTGTACTTTTTTTGAATAATTTCTTCTGATTTGCTGTCCAATTCACTAATTGTCTCTATGTCTGTGTCCAATCTGCTATTAAACATGTCCATTGGGTTTTTAATTTTTATTACTGTGTTTTCAGGTCATATATTATAGCTTATTATTCTAGAAATACTTTCAAATTTGATTTTGTCCCCTTTAAATATACAACCATTGTTAGTTTATAATCTGTGTCTGATTTCAGAATTTGAAGATGTATGCATCTATTTCTGTTGTCTGCTGCTTTTGCTTATTTCTAACTCAATATGCCTTCTTGTTATGTGTATCTATTATTTTAATATATTATTTTTCTCAGGAATTTATTCATGCAAATTCCTTAAGGTCAAGGATGGACTGTATTTTTCTAGGGAAGATTTATGTTGCTTCTGCTGAGGACCTGGGAAGACCATGTTTCTGGGATCATTTAAACTGAATTTCTAGTTTAAGAATTTTGAGTACATTAGGGAAATGCTAACTTGACTAATTTGTAAAGTACAAGGTTTGTGATTACAATTTCTAAGATTCACTGTTCTACTTCAATGTCAGGGAGCCAGGTTTGTTTAGTGTCATCCTCGTTATGAGAGTATAGTCTTTTAGGGCCTCAGTTTCAGGGGTAAAGTGTAGCCTGTTAGACTTTGACCTTTCAGCTTTGATTCTTGTAATCTTTGACCTGAATTGCAATCAAAAGCTGAAGTCAGTTTCATTAGATCCAGCAAATCTTCAGTGGTCTTTTTAGCTGTATTAGTTCCTGCTTTTTTTTAGAGTACTGCCTGGTAATTTTTGACACTGTCTCAGTGGTTTGAAAAAATAAAATCTTGAAATATTTTATATATTTTTAGTTCTGTTGATGGAAAGATGTGGCCAAATCATCTAGCTTGTTAAATACAGGCATAGAGACCAACACTTTTTTCTGCTCCACTACTATTGAGGGTCAATATATTTTAATTAAGTTTTCTTTGCAACAAACTCAAATTGCAAGTTTTGTGAGCGACACAGTAGTAGAACAGTAAAAACTACAGTATAAGAATAGTGATAACTTTTATATAGAAAGATGAAAAAATAAGCACATATAAAAGTTGTTGGTGTGTGTGTTTTAATTTTTGCAAGTGATGAATATTGACTTAAACTGTGTAGAAATGATTTAGGTGAGGCTTCACAAAAGATTTTAGCTTGAGGAAATAGGAGCAGTGTTAGGGAAAATCTACTTTACCAGAGTTGTTAGGTATGCTACCATCCAACAATAATAGCTATTACTTACTGAGTAGACTTTGGAGGTCAGACCATTTAAATGGATGGTTTTACATCATCTTCACAACTGGCTTATAACTATGTCCCTTTCACCTGTGATAAAATAGGTCCAGAAATATTACAAAATTATTCAGGCCCATAACTAATGACAGAACTGAGACTCAGTTCCAGGAAATCTTATTCTAAACCCCACTGGACTCTTATCCAAGGAAAATATATGGTAGTGTAGATGCGTTCAAGCACATGCTATCCACAACAATAAATCAGATAATATTTTAAAGTCCTTCTAGCTTTATGAAAACATATACAGATGTCAAAATATAGTTGGAAATTAATAACTTATGTTTCAAAAAACATAATCACACACATACTCCCTTATTTTTGTTATCTTCATAGTATCAGGTTCATAAATTTTTATTTTCCTTACACGAGATACATACCTGGAGTTTTCATTTATTATAGACCAATTTTTTAACCCTATTGTAATTGAACAAGAATCTCACTTTTTTAGATCTTGTACATAGGTTTAAAAAAAAAAAAAAAGAGAGCAAAAATAATCAAAGACAAGACCAATGTTAGTGATAGAATTTATTTAATCCACATGAATGCTAAATGAATTCTCTCTGATTAACATGTGGTAAAGTGAATGAGCTAAGGTATTAATATTGGCTTGTTTTGTTAAAAAGGCATTCCAAATATATCTATAATCCTCTTAAATAAAACAAAATTCTAACTACTTATTTTTTCCTGTAAGATTGTCTTTTGGTGTTCCGTTTAACCCAATGAGGTCATTGACTAAGCAATATTATTTCAGTATTCCCAATGACAGCAGTTAACCTGTAAACCCAATAAAAATCTCATGCAGCCAAATTTTCACCACCAGCCTGAATTTTGGAACATCCAGAATATTTTTAAATGGAATTAGTTTGATTATTTTTAGTGCAAAGCCTATTAAAAATAATAAATATTGTCAATGAAATGATTGATGTATAACATTACTGTTATGTGAAACTTGACTGATATAATTAGGATTTCCCCAGACAAAGAATCTATATCTTGAGTAAGATTATTTCAAAAACATTAAAGAAATATTAAGAAAATGAAGCACAGGTTGGTATAGGAAGAGAGGAGTTGGCCTGTTTATAATGCAGCCAACTAAAACCACTAGAAGATAGGTTAGATAAATGCAATTCCTACTTTCAATCTAGGAAGAATTTAGCAGAAATAATTCCTCAAATAAGACAATACCATCTAAATATGCAAAACTAGCAAAAAATGTAAAAAAAAACATGTTTTCCTTTCTGACTAGGCTTCGTAGATTGAAAGTTAAATCACATATTCTAAACATTCACTATAAACTATTCAACCATTTGTGACTCAAACAAGAAATCTCCAGTCTCTGGCCTTGAGCTCAGTTGGGGTCATGATCTCTATATTATTTAGAAATTGCTTGATTTTTGCCTTATAAACAGGGAAAACATGAGCCATTTTTTCTCTTTTGCTTAAAACCACATATCAGTTTGATATGTGACCTAGAAAGGAGAAAATTGGTGTATATTTTTCTTCCACAACAACTACAGATGAAACAACAGTAGGCCTGAGAATCTTATCCCTACTGTAACCACAAGCTTAAATGAATCAAACAAGCTGTTTTCAGACACTATGACTGGTTGATTTAAGATTCAAATGACTGAAAGAGTTCACCAAATTTACATTCCTTGTGTTCAGAATGCTTGACATAGTTCTTCAAACCTATCCAAGCCATTATTAAATGACATGAAAGGTGTTTACTGCTTCAAAAGGCAGCCTACCAGAATATTGCTTTTTCCCCCTCTGAGCTACACAATCCTTTAAATGGCACTTTCTATAAATGCTACATCTTTTCTAATAAGAAACAGTCCTCTGATCTTGGAGAAACCTCACATATTGTGACAAATCTTTTGGCCTCTGGGCTGTTTATCCAATGCTGAACTTAGACTGTTTTCTTCTCCATATCTATGTTTCCCCTCAGATAGATCATTTTGTTCAAAACATAAGTAAAAATCTATATTATGCATATTTACATTTAAAAAAGGCTAAAAAAGAGACACAGTCAACCCCATTAGAAAGCTACAATCAGGAGTACTTTGAGTAAATTTATCCCATGAGGTCTTAATGAACAACCACAAATGGAGATAAAGCTACCTATGCCACCATACCCCACAGCTCTTCTCCAGAATAATTTCATTTTGTTTTCTTCCCTAAAAACTCATTAAGTTTAAATAACAATATAAGAAGGTGATTTGGGATGGATTGTAGTGTATTAATGCAATGTATTTATGAGGACTCAGTAGAATGTACTGTGTTATATACTATGAAGGAAAGCAAAGAAGTATAATACTCCTACCACATCAGTTCTTAGGAAATCTCTAGTTTCTTAATCTCTACTTACTTCTTCGGTCCATTAGTCATCTCGTGGCCCCCTTCCAAATCTGGACATGAATACTTTTGCCTT
The DNA here is from genome assembly GCF_028885625.2 of Pongo pygmaeus. NCBI lineage: Eukaryota > Metazoa > Chordata > Mammalia > Primates > Hominidae > Pongo > Pongo pygmaeus. The sequence goes on along the minus strand of NC_072388.2, from coordinate 25,082,002 downwards.
TTGCTTTAAATGCACACTCACACTAGCCCCCTCCATTTCTCTCTTTCCCAGTCTTCATAGCTGCTGTTCTCCATCTTTACCTTAATTTCCAAGCCCACAATCACATAAGCAACTTTCCTCTAGAAATTACGTCTATGCACAACTTTACAAAGAACATAGTCAGAGTAGTCTTTCTTCTTACCTCTCTTTCATTCAAAATTTCTTACCTAGTGACATATTTCCATTGCCTGGGTTTCATTTGTTGCTCCATTGACCAATTTGTTAGATCCATTTTCTTCAGTCTACTGTCATCAATTATCCCTCATTAAATCTATTTCTCATCTTTTCATCAGAGCTTTCTTCTTTTTTTGAACAAAAAGCATATAAATGTCACATATGTAAACATTTGTCCTTTTGTCCCATGCTTATATTCATTGACAGTGCCACGTTTTCTAATGAAGAGTAGCATTTATTTAACTCTTTAACACAAAGTCAATACCTTGCTCCAGCTGGATATCCAGAGCCCTCTTAAGTTTCCTCAGACATTTCCTCCTAAGTAAATGTATATTTATCCTTTGAAGTTAGCCCAAATATCTTCCCCCTGGAGAAATTATTTAGAGCTTCCTGCTCATCCCATCTCCAGAAGAACTAATCACTTCCTCTTCTGTAATTCTATAATGTGTTGTTTATTATGCTGAGTTCTTATTTTAGTATTACTTGTATGTATACCCTTACTTCACTAAATTATGAAATATTTGTGGGAATGGATACTGTCTCTATCATCCTTCCTACTTCAGTCATCTCTTGCACAACGCGTGACACACAATAGGTGCTCAGTATGGTTTGTTGCAATGGGGAACTGGTTCTGGCCCTCAAAACACTCATTATATAATTTACTTATGGTAAATTACATAGAATGATAATATAGGAATTGAGAAAAAGATCATCTTAGGGTGATCTAAGGAAATCAAAATGTGCTTGAAGAGAATTCCAAACTTATAGCCTGGGGAATATCTTGTATTGTGCAGAAAGAAGAGATGGAACAAAAGGTCAAACCTGAAAAGGCATAATGCTTACTAAAGGAACATTGAACATCTAATCTAGCTGGACTGTAGTAATAGAGAAAAAGATAAGGTTTAAAAAATAGAATGAAGGCTGAAACACTTTGCATCAATCAGAAATGAGTTTGGATGCAGGTGCCAAAAAAAGGAGAAAAAGAATATATTTCTCTCACATGTAAATGAAATCCAAAGATAAGTGGTTCACAGCTGAGCCAGTCCTTCTTACTTTGTTCTCCACGACCCCCAATACATGCCTTCCACTTTCTGGTCCAAGTAGCAATTTGAACTCCAAGCATTTTTTATTTCAATGAGCAAAAATAAGAAAGAAATGGAGGTGGTACATCTTTTTCATATCAAGACATGTACTGGAAATTTCAAATAACTGATCAGAATTTAGTACCAAGGCCATACCTAGCTTGCAAATGAAACAAAAACCTTTATATTTCTCATGGGTAGCTATGTTTCTTCCTCTCTTCTCCCAAAATAGGATTCTCTGTTCTTATTTAAGGTTTTAAGAGATAAGTTGAGGTATTTGCATTTTAATGGAGAAAACAATTCAGGTAAACTCATAAAAAAGATATTTTCATAAATTGACAGTTTTAGGAACTTTATCAACACCTGTTGATTTGTGTACTTAATGTTTCAGATAGAAATTAAGCACTCACTTTCTATTTGCCTAATAATTGTTCATCATAGCTATTTGTCTTTATAAAATAAAAATGCTGATTATAATATTCAATTAAAAGGAACAACGGAAATCTGCCAAATTTAGTTCTTATCTCTGCGATTATGTAAGAATTGTTTTGCCCAGTTCCATGTGAATGGTCATTTCAGTAAATGACACTGTAATGCAGACACTTAAACACAAGGAAAGGATGACTCCCTACTTCTGTTTGCTGATTGATGTGGTTCTGTTGAATATAAATAAGCAAAATAATTTCTTTCAAAATAGCTGTAAGCTATCATCCCTCATTAATCTCTGCAAGGCTTTCCTTGCTTACATCATAAACCCAATAGCAGAAGGTACTAACACAAAGCTCTCAAGCTAGCCTGGGAGTGAAATTCATTTCTCCCGTGCTCAAATATGGAATTAGGAAATATTTCAGACATGATACTTCAAAAATATATAAATACTATGTCCTAAGTATGAGAATAAGAAATAATGCTTTAAATATTTGTCCTTTCATACTTTATACAATTGAAAATATCAAATAATTACAGAAAAATTAGGAATTAATTACTATAGGACATACAACGATATTTTGATACATATATTCTTTGTATATACAATTCTAATTGTGGATAAATGTAAGTATATCATTACCAAAGATGAAATAAGAAGACATATTAACAACTCAGTTTCTTTTTTAAATAAGGTCCAGTTAATTAGCTTCAGACACATCTCCTGGCATTGTAAAAAGAAAACTATGAAAAATCAGCAATAAATAAATAAATGAAAGCATTCACTATCAAAACTGAGATGACAAAAAGTATTCAAAATTTGAAAGGATATTTTGCTAAGTCTAAGGAGCTGCCGAGAAAAACAAAGTGTCCAGCTCATGCTTACAAAACTAAATAACATTAATAACATAAGAGAAGGTAGGAATATTTCTTTTCTTTTGCACGTTATAAATATCCCCTCAATACATTTTTGGTTGTTTCAAATAGAAAACTAATTAGCTATTCCTTCCTCTACTATGAGGGGAAAATTTTCTGAAGTGATTAGATCATTGTTCTTAGGCCTCTTGGCTTCATATATTTTTATCTATTCAAAGACTAAAACTTCAAGAAAGGAGCAAGAAGAAGATAGGGTAGACATAGGCATACTAATTCTCTTATGCTTTATCTCTAGAGAAAAACACTTTAGGTGGAGGCAAGGAATAAGAAGATTCTTAGAAGTACATATTAGGGCTTATGCTTCACACACGGCTAGCCCAAGGATTATTGGTTTATCATAAAAGTGTACAGCAGAATAAATAAAGCAAAAAAAATCTCCTGATATAAAATACTCTGAGATTAAGACTGACAATGCTTACTATATACTTCAAACAAAACATTTGAAAATTAAATAAAAGAGGCATATTTTGGAAAAAAATTTAAGTTGTAAATCAAGTGAAAATGTGGAGAAGAAAGTTCATTAGAAATGAAAGATTGGACTCACTTTCTTCCAATTCTTCTCCAAATACCAGTAAAATAAGAGCCAAGTATTTTTATTTTTAATCATTACTGTGCAAGGCCAAAGAACAGGAAAGACGATAGACAGCAACAGAAGTTCCCAAAGTAGAATGCAGAAAAACACAAGAGGTAACTTACTGTCCTGAGAAATTTGATCTTAAGATGTCAACAAAGAAAACTGGTTTTGATGGCATCAGATATTTATGAAAGCGAGCCTGATAAACAAGACTATTTGAAAATCCATTTTAAAAGAAGTTGAACCACCAGAGTTCCTCAATCAATGTGTGTTCCCCACCCCCCACCAGGAAGAAGGCAGAAGATTTATTCTCTGAAGAGACTAAATTAGAGGCCTTCTGCACTATTAGGTATCCAGCAAAATTAAAGGTAATGGGACCACGCGGAAAACAAGAAATTTGACTCTTTACATGGAACTCTAATATATCCAGTAGTCTCCTCTTTTCACTTCTCAAATGCACACAACAAGGTTTATATTCTCTCATGCAGGGTACTAAAATGTTTTCTGAAAAATGTGACCAAAGGAAGATATACAAATTAAAATTAAAATTATGGAGATTTCCCAATGAATCAACCTGGTGTCTCCCCACACTGAAGGCTAGCATTGGTCAACTCCATCTATGTACACAGAGATTTAAATTAGATATCCAGAAAAAGATAATGAAACAAAAGACAGAGACCATGTAAATATACAAGTAAAAAACACAATTAGAGAAAACAGATTATGCAGTAAAATTATCTAACCCCCAGGTAATAAAAAATTGTTATTAATATTTTCAGAAATATGAAAAAGGATATCACAGCCATTTTACAGAAGGAATCCATTTCAAAAGAGCATGAAAAAATAGAAAACATATATGAGAAATTGGAAAAACATAGCAGAAAGAAAAAACTTAGCAGGATTGTATCATAAAGTTGAAGAAATTTTGTTGACTTTGTAGACAGAAAGATTCACTGAATAAATGCCCAAAAGAAGCAGTGAAAGTAGACTAGTGATAATTACATCTCCATTATATTTCAGAACGTTAGAGCAAAAAGCTGATTTAAAAAGCTTCAAAGAAAAAAAGAAATGTTAAAAGGATTAAGAGAATGATGCTATCAGACTTCGCAACAACAACGCTGCCTTCTAGCTTAGTAGAACACTTAATTTCCAACATGGAATTCTTGGTCTAAACAAATTACCAAGAAAGTGGCTGAATAAAGACAACATGATCAGTCCAAGATCTTATAAATTTACTTCCAATGCACCATTACTTAGAAAGCCACTGGAGAATGTTCTCACAAAAATAAAAGAACAAACCAAAATTAGAAAGATATAGGATACAGGAAAAATAAGACTATTTATCAAAAAAGACCCCGAAGGATTATAACCATGAAGCAGACCTAAAAAAATAAAATAAATAGGCCAATCAGACCAGACACAGGGGCTCTAGGCTGTAATCCCAGCACTTTGGAAGACCAAAAAAAGAGGATTGCTTGAGATCAAGAGTTTAAAATCAGCCTGAACAACATAGCAAAACTCCATCCCTACAAAACATTTTTTTAAATAATTAGTTGGGCTTGGTGGTATGCACCCATGTTTCCAGCTATGTGGGAGGCTGGGGCAGGAGGATCACTTGAGCCCAGGAATTTGAGGCTGCAGTGAGCTATGATCCCACCACTACACTCCAGACTGGGTGACAGAACAAAACCCTGTCTCAAAAACATAAATCAAAAAATAATAATAATTTAAAAAGAGATCAACAACATTGGCATATATCAGAACTTTCTAGGAAAGTTTTAAGTAGTTAAAATTGATAGAATCCCTGATCATTTTTAATACAGTAAGTAAATATTTACACTATTTGGGGAGAGGTCATGGATAAATTGGTGATAAATACATACTTAAAAGTAAACAAATAAGCATATAAATTAAAAAGATGACGTATGTTGCAGGAAGACAAAAACAGTCTTGCAAGAAAGAAAAAAACATTAATTATAGTACTTCACATGGCACAGCTGTAAATGGAGTGCATAAAGTCACAATAAACACTTAATACTGGAATAATAGAATTAGAATATTACAATAATGAGAAGGTAGGAAGATGGGAATTGCATGTGTTTTGCTTAGAGTGAGGAACGAAGAGAATTATATCAACATCTTTAAGAGTAAATCGATCATCTCTCAGCCTAATGTATCCAAATATCAGCAAATTATTTAGAGCTTATATCGAAAGACACAGTTAAGAAAACTGAAATAAATTGCCTGTTAAAATGAGACATATACAAGATGGGGTATTCTAACAAAATTAAAATGTCTAAACATTGAAAAAAATAGACAGAATTTTTTTAAATACTCTGACAAAGACAATATAATAATACTCAAATAAATATTAGTACAAAAATATGTGATACAAGCATTTTATGCGCAGTCAAGTAATTCTTTTTTTTATGAGTAAAGGCAGTTTTTAGAGACATGCTTATGTAGGCAAGTGCTTATAAAATAAATCATGTACCTTTTTCTTGCAAAAACTAAGAGTATCCCCATCAGCTAACTGAGAGTTTAATCAAAAGAAGTAACAATTCTTCTGGCTAAGGTGAAGTAACGGGGAGTAATATTTCCTCCTGCATCACACAACCAAAAAAAATAAGAAAATGGACAGAAGAGCTAAAACAATGATTTTCAAGACACTGGATATCAGGTAACAGAGGCCAGTAATCCCTGAGACAGAACACAAATGTGATGTGCCCTTTGATTGACCAAGCTTACTACCTTGAGAGAGCATTCACATATAACAAAGAAGGGTGGAAACCTATACCTGTAGATTTCCTTAGTTGAGGAGATATATCTGACAAGTCCAGGCCAACCAAGGCAGATAGAATTCACAGGAAAGAATGCTAGAGACGAGAGATCCGCACAGAGAATCTTTGAGCTCTGCACTAGGTGGGTACTTCTTACATATTCAGCCAAACACTAATCACTGGATACATGGTAGGAAACTATGTGAAGATGGCCAAGACAAGAACCAGCCAAAACGATTGGAAGTAACACCACCCAGCACTGACACAGGGCCAGAAATAATGTCTGCTTTCACCAGCCACACTGGAAAATCCTATAAATTGTAGGTCATTGGGTGGACTCTACAGTGAGCCTTGCCTTCATAGTGAAAAATAACTGGGCATAGACTAAACACTGTTCTAATCCTGCCATAAATCTTAAAAGGAAGACAAAAAAGGGAAAATTATTTACATGCAACTTAACTGCAATACAGAACAAAGCTCAAGAGTACTGAGAAGAAAAGAAGATCTGTCATTTTAAAAGTAAAAATTACAATAGCAGGCATCCAGTCAACAATTACCAGGCATGCCAAATGATAGGAAGACATCATGAAGAGATAAACCAACCAATCAAAACAGACCCAAACAGAAACAAATGTTAGAATTAGAAGGAAAGAATATCAAAACAGTTTTTATAACTACATTATATATAATCTAAAAGTTAAATCGAGATATGGAAGACAGAATAGAATACTAAAATCAAGCATTCAAGATGGAAATAGTAAAAATTAGAGCAGGTATAAATAAACTAAAGAATGGAAAAAAATAGAGAAAATCAATGAAATTTTAAATTAGTCTTTTGAAAAAATAAAAAAATTGAGAAACTTTTAGCTAGATTGACTCAGAAATAAAGACAAAATATAATAACTAGAATCACAAATGAAAGGGGACATTACTATGAATTTTATAGAAATGAAAAGGATTATAAGGAAGCACTACGAACAACCACATGCCAACAAACTGGGTAATGCTGATCATATGACAGATTTCTAGAAATATACTATCAAGACTGAATCATGAAGACATAGAAAATCTGAACAGAACAAAATAGTAAGGGTGTTGGATCAGTAATACAAAACATCCAAAGAGAAAAAAGAAAAAAAAAAACATATCCAGGACAAGGTGGTATCAATGGTGAATTCTATCAAACATTTAAAAAATTAACACAAATCTTTCTCAAACTCTTCCAAAAACCCTGAAGAAAAGGAACATTTTAACTCATTCTGTAAGGCCAACATTACCCTATGATGTGAAAGCCAGACAAAGACACTACAAAAAAAGAAAATTAGGGACTAATATGGCTTATGAATACTGATGCAACAAATCTCAATAAAATGCTACTTGTTAGGATCTGATTTTGCCCCTCCAAAATTCGTATTTTGAAATCTAATTCATAATATTTTGGTACAAAACGGTGGGGCCTTTGGTAGGTGACAAGATCATGAGGTGATAACCCTTGTGATTGGCATTAGTGCCCCAAGTCTGAGGAAGTTTGTTTGCCCCTTTGCCCTTTCACCTTATGAGGACCCAGCAAGAAGGCACGTTCTCTAGGAAACAGGCCCTCACCAGACACCAAATCTGCTGGTATCTTGATCTTGGACTTCCCTACTTCCAGAACTGTGAGTAATAAATTTCTGCTGTTTATAAATTACCCTAAGGTACTTTTTTTTTCTTTTCTTTTCTTTTTTTTACAGCAGCTGAATGAACTAAGACACTGGTACTGAGAAGTGAGGTTCTGTTGGAACAAATGCCTAAAAATGTGAAAGCAGCTTTGGATTGAGTAATGGGGAGAGGCTGGAGAATTTGGAAGTTTATTCTAGAAAAAAATGCTTACATTTCTGTGACTGGAGCATGAAGAACAATCTGATGAAGACTCAGAAGAAGAAGACAGTCACAGAAAAAGTCTCAATCTTCTTAGAGATTGCCAAAAAGGTCTTGAACAGTGTGTTGGTACAGCTATGGACGGTAAAGACCATTTTGATGAAATTTCTGATGTACATGAGGAATATGTTATTGAAAACTAGAGGAAAGGTAATCTTTGTTGTAAAGTTGCAAGGAATTTGGCTGAATTATGCTCACGTCCTAGTGCTTTGTGGAAGATAGAAACTCTGAGTGATAAAATAGAATATTTGGCAGAAAAAATATCTAAGCAAATTATTCTGGGTGCAGCATGGCTTCTGTTGACTGCATATGGTAATCTGGGAGAAGAAACAAAATAAATATAAAATTTATAATTGACAGAAAAACAGAACTTAAAGATTTGGAAAATCATCAAGCTGCCCCTATTATAAAGAATGAAAGGCATGTCTGAAAAAGAATACCAAGGATGCAGTCAAGGAAACAGTTAATGGAGATTAGTATGGATAGAAGGAAACCAGATGCTATTCATCAAGTCTGTGGAATAATGAACTCAAAGGCATTTCAGAGATCTTCCAAGTTGCTCCACCCATCAGAGACCCAGAAAGCCAGGGCCTTGGAGACAGAACTATTTCAAGGCTTTACTCCCCACCTTCTGGTGCATCACTCCTTGGCTGCTTCAGCCATTGCTCAATGGGTCCAGATTGCAGCTTGGGCCACTCTCTGGAAAGCACAAGCTGTAAACCTTGGTGGTATCCATGCAGTGCCATCCTCACAGGTGTGCTGAGTACATGAGCTATGGGAATATGGCTACCTCTACCTAGATATCAAAGAATGCCTCAGAGTACCTCAAAGCCTAGGCAGAGAATGGCCACAGGGGTGGAACCACTGCAGAAAGCTCCCATCAGGGCAGTGCCTAGTGGAATCACGAGAGCAAGGCTGCCATGTATCTAATGGAGACATGGAGGTGGGGCTGCCCTGAGAGCCCAGAACTATAAAGCCATCCGTGTGCAACTCCATTCTGAGAGATCCACAGGCACATGACTCCAACCCTTGAGAGTTGTTATATGGTCTGTGGCCAGCAAACCCATGGAGGTAGTGTTGATCTGAGTCTTGGGAACCCAATACTCTCCCCAATGTGTCCAGAAAATAAAACATAGAGTCAAAAAAAATGTTCTCAATTCTTAAGTTTTAATGTTGTTTACCCTGTTGGATTTTTAGATTTGGTTGGAACTTATTACCCTTTCTTCCTTTCTATTTCTCCCTTATGGAATGGGAATATCTGTCCTAAGGCTAGCCCACCATAACATTTTGAAAATACATAACTTGTCTGATTTCGTAGGCTCACAGCTGGAGGGGGATTTGCCTCAGAATGAAATATACTTGATTCATACTCTTACCTGATTTGTATAATATTTAGATGAGACTTTGGACTTTAGACTTTTGAGATGATGCTGGAACAACTCAAAAGTGCAACAGTTCTTGGACCTCCCAGCCTCTGGAACTGTGAGCAATAAATTGCTGTTATTTATAAATTGCCCGGTCTAAAGTATTTTGTTAGAGCAGCCTCAACTAGAATAATACACTACCAAATCGAATTCAACAATATATTAAAAGGATTATCCACCAAGTGGAAGTTTTTCCTGAAATGCAAGGGTGGTTCCACATGTGAAAATCAATTATTATGATCTACCATAGTAATGGAATGAAGGAAAACACATATGATCATCTCAATTGATATCTAAAAACCATTTGACATAATTCAACAGCTTTTCATTTTTAAAAAATTCAGTAAGGAGGAAAAGAAACTACCAAGACATAACGAAAGCACATACATACACATCTATATATTAATACATATGTATATGTATATAAAACCACAGACAACATTATGCTCCATGCTGAAAGACTTAAAGCTTTTCTTCTAAGATCAAGAACAAGACAAGGATGCTTGCTGTTGACATCTCCATTTAAAATAGTATCAAAATTATCAGAGAAAAAATAAGACAAAAAAAAGAGATAAAATGCCACCAAATTGAAAAAAGAGGAAGAAGTAAAATTTTCTGTTTGCAGGTGACATGATCTTCTATGTAAAAAACCCTAAAGACTACACACACACACACACACACACACACACACACACACAGCTAGTAGAACAAATAAACAAATTTAGCAAAGTTTTGGGATATAAAATTAATATGTAAAATCAGTTACATTTCTGCACAATCACAATGAACAATCTAAAAGGGGAAACTTAGAGAATATTCTATTTACAATAGCATCTGAAAGAATAAAATACTTAGAAGTAAACTTGAAGAAGGAAGTGAAAGATGTATATACTGAAAACTACAAAACAATGTTGAAAGAAATTAAAGATGCAAATAAATGGAAACAAGTGTTCATTTATTGGAAGACTTACTATCATTAAGATGTCAATATACCCAAAGCAATCTACTGATTCAATGAAATCCCTATAAAAGTCCCAGCAAAATATTTTACAGAAACAGAAAAATTCATCCTAAAATTAATATGGTATATAAGGTACCTAAAATTGCACAAAAAAAAAAAACAAAATAACAAAATTGTATGTCTTACATTGCCTGATTTTTTTAAACTTTACTAAAAGTATACAGTAATGAAAATAATAATAATAAAAAGAAAAATAAAAAATAAAATATATAGTAATCAAAAGACTATGGTACTGACATACAGGCAGACATACAGACCATTGGAATAGAATTAAAAGCCCAGAAATAAACCCTCACAGGTATGGCCAAATGATTTTCAACAAGGATGCTAACACCACGCAATGGGAAAAGGACAATCTTTTCAACAAATGGTGTTGGGGCGAGCACAGTGGCTCACGCCTATAATCTCAGCACTTTGGCAGGCCCAGGCAGGCAGATCACCTGAGGCCAGGAGTTCGAGACCAGCCTGGCCAATATGGCAAAACCCCGTCTCTCCTAAAAATACAAAAAAATTAGCCAAGCGTGGTGGCGAGTACCTGTAATACCAGCTATTCGGGAGGCTGAGGCAGGAGAATTGTTTGAATCTGGGAGGCAGAGGCTGCAGTGAGCTGAGATCATGCCATTGCATTCCAGCCTGGGCAACAAGAGTGAAACTCTGTCTCAAAATAAATAAATAAATTTTAAAAACGGTGTTGGGAAAATTGGAGATCCATGTATTAAAAAAAATGAAGTAGGACCCTTATATACAAAAATTGACTCAAAGTAGATCAAAGATATAAATGTAAGAGCTAAAACTACAAACCTTTTAGAAAAAAAAATAACAAAAGAGCTTCATGACATTGGATTTGGCAATGATTGATTGAATATGGCACCAAAAGCACAAACAACAAAGGAAAAAAGAGGTAAGCTGGACATTATGAAAATTCAAAAATTGTGTGTATCAAAGAATACCAACAGAGTAATAAGGCAATTAATGAAATGAAAAGAAACATTTTTAAATCTTATGTCTGATAAGGAATTGATATCTATAATATATAAGGAACTCCTACCACTCAACAACAAAAGCAAACAACCTGATTTTAAAAATAGGCTAAGAATTTGAATAAATCTTTCTCCAAAGAAGATGTGCAAATGGCCAATAAACACATAAAAAGATGCTCAATATCATGAGTCATTAGAGAAATGCAAATCAAAACCACAATGAAATACTACTTTCCACCCATTAGGATGGCTATTATAAAAATAAATAAATAAACGGCAAAAAAAACAAGTGTTTGTGAGGATGCGGAGAAACTGAAACTTTTGAGCATTGCTGGTTAGAAAGTAAAACGGTGCTCCTCCTTCAGAAAATAGTATGATGATTCACCAAAAACTTAAATACAGAATTACTATATAATCCAGCCATTCTACTCCTGAGTTTATAGACAAAAAAAGTGAAAGCAAGGATGCAAACAGATATTTCTATACCCACATTCATAGCAGCATTACTCTCAATAGCTACAATGTGGAAGCAACACAGTACCCACTGAAGAATGAATGAACAAACAAAATATGATACATACATACACAGGAATATAATTCAGTTGTGAAAAGGAAATAAATTTTGACACATGCTAAACAGGAATGAACCTGGAAGACATTACACCAAGTGAAATAAAATTCACTTAAACAACTAAAGGACAAATATTGTATGATTCCACTTAAATGAGACTTCTAGAGTAGTCATTACTGAAAGTAGAACAGTGGTTACCAGGGAATAAATAAATGTAGGGTATGGGAAGTTAGTGTTCGAAAGTAACAGAATTTAAGTAGAGGAAAATGAAAAAGTTCTACAGATAGATTGTGTCTACGGTTATACAACAAGTGTGAATGTATTTAATATCACAGATCTGTACACTTAAGATGATTAAAATGGTTATTTTTATATTGTATATATTTTACCATAATAAAAAGAAGAGAAAATTCTTGAATGCAGACAAAGAAACGTACAGAGGAAAAAAGAGATGGCAACGTCTTTCTTGCTAAAACAATGCCAGCAAAATGAGCAACATCTCAAAATAGTGAAAGAATTATACATTCAATAAAAAATGTATTTCAAAAAATGAAGGTGAAAAAATAATATTTCAGGCATATGAAAGGTAAAAGAATTCACCTGAAATAAGCCCGCATGCTAAAGAAATCTTTCAGGCTGAAGTAAAATGATAGCAAATAAAAATATGAATCTACCCAAAGGAATAAAAAGCACTGAAAATTGTAACTGCATGGGTAATTATAAAAGAATTGTATTATTATCTATACCTCTTTAAAATGTAACTTTAAAAAATAACAGTGTGATGTGAATCTCATATAACATGTAAAAGCAAAATATATGACAGTAGTGCCATAAAGGCCAGGAGGTAAGAAATGGAAGTTTACTCTTGTAAAGGTCTTATATTTCATGTGAAGAGATATAATATCAGTTGAAGCTAGATAGTGATATAGTAATAGTATGTACCATAAACTGTAAAGCAACCACTAAAATAACAAGTCATGTGTAATAAGCCAACAAAAAAGATTAAATTAAACCATAAAAAATTCTCAGTTCGAAAGAGAAAAGAGAAAGAAAAAATTGGACAATTATAAAAATAGTAAGATCATGATCTTAAGGTTAACTGTATAAAAATTCACATTAAATATAAATGGGCTAAAGATCCAATAAAGAGCAGAGATTGTCAGACTAGATAGCAAAGCAAAACCCGACTCTATATTGCCTTCTGTTTATATCACCTATCAAATTCTCTATTGCTTATCACTTTAAATATACATACAAAATAAGTAAAAACTTAATGATTTTATATATATATATATATATATATATATATATATATATATATATATATATATATCTTGTGTATTACTTTACTAGGGTTTTTGTCACAAAGAACCACAAACCTGATGGCCTTAACAAGAGAAATTTATTTTGGGGGATACAAGTTTGAAATCAAGATGTCAGCAGGGTAGAATTCTTCTGACACCTCACTCCTTGGCTTGTAACAGCCATCTTCTCCCTGTGTCTTCACACAGTCTTCCTTCTGTACCTATCTATATCAAATTTCCTATTCCTCCCGCAAAGTGAGAGTCTAGGTGAAGTTAACAAAAGTTATCTAATTTAGGATTTTTTCCATGAAATATTATCTGCCATAGATGATGCTAATTTTTTTAAAACTATGTTCCAGCTCCAACTGATGCAATTTAAACTGTGTTTTTGTGCTGAGTCCAAGTCAAGAAGATGCTCAAGACTTAGTATAATATAATATACTTAAACTTATAGTTGGTATATAATTAGTTTTTAAAAAGAATAATTTATTTATGACTAGGTGACAAGTATTTTTAAAAATAGAAGGCAATTTAGATATATTAGTACTGATATATTTCAATATATAATTTCACAATAGATATGCAGTATAAAATATGACTAATATTAGATAAAGTAAGGAATTTTAATGATCAATGCACAGTGTGGTTAAGAAATATTCTTTCCTTCCGGTGAAATACGAGTATTATCTTAGCCTGTCCCTGCTGCCATAACAAAATACTTTAGGCTGGGTAATTTATAAGCAACAAAATTTTGTTGCTCACAGCTCAAGGCACCAGCATATTTGGTGTCTAGAGGGACAGTTTCTCATAGATGGCACCTTCTAGCTATGTCTACACATGGTAAAAGAGGTAAACAAACCTCCTCAGGCTTCTTTTATAAGGGCACTAATCCCATTCATGAGTGCTGAGCCCTAACGACCTCTCAAAAGCCTCACCTTTTAATACTATTGCATTGGATATTAGTTTTCAACATATGAACTTTGGGGGAACAGAAGTATTCAGGTCATAGCAAGTATTGAATAACTGAGCATGTTGGGGTTTTATTGTCTTGTCATTCTTCTGTTTTTCCTTTTTGTTTTGTGTTAGAGAGTAATGTATGCTTAATCTAAGAAAAGGGGAGAGATTGTTTTTATTTTAAAATGCTTGCAACTAAGAAATTGCAATGTACAATCCCAAATACGATGATCTGCAATGAGTTCTTGCTCAAATCATTTTATTTTTCTATGGCTCAATTATTCCTTCTCTAAGAACTCAAAAAAGTTATATTCTAAATAATCTTCAGAATGTAAAATAACAAAAATTTTCATATATTTGACAACATAATATGCTATGATATTCTGAATGTTTTTTAAGTAGTAACACCCCAATCAATATTAGTATGTTTACATTACATTGCACTTGCTACTCTGATCACAAAAGCACATTGAGAGATTTAGTTGGTTCTTCAGAATTATACCATCTACTTGAACTTAAACCAAAGATACAAAAGAATTGAATTCTGTGCTTCAGAGTCTTAAGTGCAAAAGGGATTCAAGGAGTAGAGAGACTAAGAGAATTAGAATGGGAAGAGATACTTCTCAGAGGCATAGCCTTGAAAGTGCTCTTGGAGGATGAGAGGACATAGCCAGGTGAGAGGGATAGAGCTGCAAAATTTCAAACTCAGTGAGTTTGAAAGAGAAATATTCTAAGAATTTAGAAATATTTACTGCCAGAGAGTAGGTGACCACGAACCTGGATAGGCAGAATGCAGAATATTAGCGTATTAAGATTCAATTTTGGAAAAATAAAATAAAACCAAAAACACCTATTGAATATGTAAATTAGTGTGTGAAAAAGCACAAGTACAGATAATATAAGAGGTAAAATATAGGGAGTGAAGTGTATTTAAATGCTTAAGTTCGTGTTTGCTAACATGAAATAAAAGTGATAAATATTTATAGAGGCTGCCTCTTATTTTAGAAAATCTCTCCACAGGAGAAGAAAAACATGAATTTAATTATAGAAAACGATCACTGAAAATAGTATGAGAAAATGGCTGCTTTGTCTGGAAGGCTTGGGAAAAGTTATGCTAAACTTTCCTAAGCCAAAAGAAAATTAATATAGAATATTTCTTCATGAGAACTCAAATATCCAGTAGGAAACTGTAACTGCACCAGACCAATCTGGCTTAACATTTAAGTAAGAAAGTGAGTCCTTCTTCGGTTGCCATGGACTCCCAGGTAAAAGGTCACATAACCTGATCATTGTTTTATTTACGACTAAAGCCAGATGAACAAAGCATGCAACCAGTTGAGGAACCCAGGTGCTGAGACTGAGGTGCAGGGACTGATTTTAAAAGTGAACACTGTACCGGCCGGGCGCGGTGGCTCACGCCTGTAATCCCAGCACTTCGGGAAGCCAAGGCGGGAGGATCACAGGGTCAAGAATTCGAGACCAGCCTGACCAACAAAGTGAAACCCCGTCTCTACTAAAAATACAAAATTAGCTGGGCATAGTGGCTCACACCTGTAATCCCAGCTACTTCGGAGGCTGGGGCAGGAGAATCGCTTGAATCCGGGAGGCAGAGGTTGCAGTGAGCCGAGATCGCACCACTGCACTCCAGCCTGGATGACAGGGCAAGACTCCGTCTCCAAAAGAAAAAAAAAGAAAGAAAGAAAGAAAAAAGAAAAGTGAACATTGTATGGCAGGATCCAGAATCCAATCAGATAAAGCTCTGGTGTCACCACTGGATTCTGGATCCTAAAGCTTTCAGGTGACACCGGGGCTTTATGTGATTGGGTTCTAGATCTTGCCCGATTATCCAATCAGATCATGCCTCATTACCCTATGCATATAAAATCTAGTCCAGACCCCAGCTCAGAGAGACAGAAATGAGAATTTTCTTCTGTTTCCTTCCCAGTCAGCTCTCCATAAAGCTTTTCTTTTCTCAAAAGCCTTTGTCATGGTGTTGGCCTCCATGTGCATGAGGAAGCAAGCTCATTGACTGCTCTATAACAAAATTACCAGGAGAAAGCTCCTCATTCCTGCTCTTGGGTCCAGGAAATCAAGAAGCAAAAAGTCTAGTTAGACACTCTCTCATGGTTTCCTTTGAGCTATGAATTAAACAGAAACAACAAATATATTATTGTAAAGGGAAATAATCCATTTGTTTAAGAAGGAGTCTTAAAGTTTATATGTATTTCTCTATGATATAAGGAATGTAGGGTAAAAAAAACTTACATTTCAAAGTCAAGGTTATTTCGAGATGAAAAAATGAAAAAATTGTATTCTCAAAAATAAAAATTTAAAACCATAACTTTCTTTTTTTTTCACTGCTATTTTTATTTTATTTTATTTTATTTATTTTTTATTATTATTATTATTATTATACTTTAGGTTTTATGGTACATGTGCACAATGTGCAGGTAAGTTACATATGTATACATGTGCCATGCTGGTGCGCTGCACCCACTAACTCGTCATCTAGCATTAGGTATATCTCCCAATGCTATCCCTCCCCCCTCCCCCCACCCCACAACAGTCCCCAGAGTGTGATGTTCCCCTTCCTGTGTCCGTGTGTTCCCATTGTTCAGTTCCCACCTATGAGTGAGAATATGCGGTGTTTGGTTTTTTGTTCTTGCGATAGTTTACTGAGAATGATGATTTCCAATTTCATCCATGTCCCTACAAAGGACATGAATTCATCATTTTTTATGGCTGCATAGTATTCCATGGTGTATATGTGCCACATTTTCTTAATCCAGTCTATCATTGTTGGACATTTGGGTTGGTTCCAAGTCTTTGCTATTGTGAATAATGCCGCAATAAACATACGTGTGCATGTGTCTTTATACCAGCATGATTTATAGTCCTTTGGGTATATACCCAGTAATGGGATGGCTGGGTCAAATGGAATTTCTAGTTCTAGATCCCTGAGGAATCGCCACACTGACTTCCACAAGGGTTGAACTAGTTTACAGCCCCACCAACAGTGTAAAAGTGTTCCTATTTCTCCACATCCTCTCCAGCACCTGTTGTTTCCTGACTTTTGAATGATTGCCATTCTAACTGGTGTGAGATGGTATCTCATTGTGGTTCTGATTTGCATTTCTCTGATGGCCAGTGATGGTGAGCATTTTTTCATGTGTTTTTTGGCTGCATAAATGTCTTCTTTTGAGAAGTGTCTGTTCATGTCCTTTGCCCACTTTTTGATGGGGTTGTTTGTTTTTTTCTTGTAAATTTGTTGAAGTTCATTGTATATTCTGGATATTAGCCCTTTGTCAGATGAGTAGGTTGCGAAAATTTTCTCCCATTTTGTAGGTTGCCTGTCCACTCTGATGGTAGTTTCCTTTGCTGTGCAGAAGCTCTTTAGTTTAATTAGATCCCATTTGTCAATTTTGGCTTTTGTTGCCATTGCTTTTGGAGTTTTACACATGAAGTCCTTGCCCATGCCTATGTCCTGAATGGTAATGCCTAGGTTTTCTTCTAGGGTTTTTATGGTTTTAGGTCTAACATTTAAGTCTTTAATCCATCTTGAATTGATTTTTATATAAGGTGTAAGGAAGGGATCCAGTTTCAGCTTTCTACATATGGCTAGCCAGTTTTCCCAGCACCATTTATTAAATAGGGAATGCTTTCCCCATTTCTTGTTTTTCTCAGGTTTGTCAAAGATCAGATAGTTGTAGATATGTGGCATTATTTCTGACGGCTCTGTTCTGTTCCATTGATCTATATCTCTGTTTTGGTACCAGTACCATGCTGTTTTGGTTACTGTAGCCTTGTAGTATAGTTTGAAGTCAGGTAGTGTGATGCCTCCAGCTTTGTTCTTTTGGCTTAGGATTGACTTGGCGATGCGGGCTCTTTTTTGGTTCCATATGAACTTTAAAGTAGTTTTTTCCAATTCTGTGAAGAAAGTCATTGGTAGCTTGATGGGGATGGCATTGAATCTGTAAATTACCTTGGGAAGGATGGCCATTTTCATGATATTGATTCTTCCTACCCATGAGCATGGAATGTTCTTCCATTTGTTTGTATCCTCTTTTATTTCCTTGAGCAGTGGTTTGTAGTTCTCCTTGAAGAGGTCCTTCACATCCCTTGTAAGTTGGATTCCTAGGTATTTTATTCTCTTTGAAGCAATTGAAAATGGGAGTTCACTCATGATTTGGCTCTCTGTTTGTCTGTTATTGATGTATAAGAATGCTTGTGATTTTTGTACATTGACTTTGTATCCTGAGACTTTGCTGAAGTTGCTTATCAGCTTAAGGAGATTTTGGGCTGAGACAATGGGGTTTTCTAGATATACAATCATGTCATCTGCAAACAGGGACAATTTGACTTCCTCTTTTCCTACTTGAATACCCTTTATTTCCTTCTCCTGCCTAATTGCCCTGGCCAGAACTTCCAACACTATGTTGAATAGAAGTGGTGAGAGAGGGCATCCCTGTCTTGTGCCAGTTTTCAAAGGGAATGCTTCCAGTTTTTGCCCATTCAATATGATATTGGCTGTGGGTTTGTCATAGATAGCTCTTATTATTTTGAGATACGTCCCATCAATACCTAATTTATCGAGAGTTTTTAGCATGAAGGGTTGTTGAATTTTGTCAAAGGACTTTTCTGCATCTATTGAGATAATCATGTGGTTTTTGTCTTTAGTTCTGTTTATATGCTGGACTACATTGATTGATTTGCGTATATTGAACCAGCCTCGCATCCCAGGGATGAAGCCCACTTGATCATGGTGGATAAGCTTTTTGATGTGCTGCTGGATTCTGTTTGCCAGTATTTTATTGAGGATTTTTGCATCAATGTTCATCAAGGATATTGGTCTCAAATTCTCTTTTTTGGTTGTGTCTCTGCCAGGCTTTGGTATCAGGATGATGCTGGCCTCATAAAATGAGTTAGGGAGGATTCCCTCTTTTTCTATTGATTGGAATAGTTTCAGAAGGAATGGTACCAGCTCCTCCTTGTACTTCTGGTACAATTCGGCTGTGAACCCATCTGGTCCCGGATTTTTTTTGGTTGGTAAGCTATTGATTATTGCCACAATTTCAGCTCCTGTTATTGGTCTATTCAGAGATTCAACTTCTTCCTGGTTTAGTCTTGGGAGGGTGTATGTGTTGAGGAATTTATCCATTTCTTCTAGATTTTCTAGTTTATTTGCGTAGAGGTGTTTGTAATATTCTCTGATGGTAGTTTGTATTTCTGTGGGATCGGTGGTGATATCCCCTTTATCATTTTTTATTGCATCTATTTGATTCTTCTCTCTTTTTTTCTTTATTAATCTTGCTAGCAGTCTATCAATTTTGTTGATCCTTTCAAAAAACCAGCTCCTGGATTCATTAATTTTTTGAAGGGTTTTTTGTGTCTCTATTTCCTTCAGTTCTGCTCTGATTTTAGTTGTTTCTTGCCTTCTGCTAGCTTTTGAATGTGTTTGCTCTTGCTTTTCTAGTTCTTTTAATTGAGATGTTAGGGTGTCAATTTTGGATCTTTCCTGCCTTCTCTTGTGGGCATTTAGTGCTATAAATTTCCCTCTACACACTGCTTTGAATGCATCCCAGAGATTCTGGTATGTTGTGTCTTGGTTCTCGTTGGTTTCAAAGAACATCTTTATTTCTGCCTTCATTTCGTTATGTACCCAGTAGTCATTCAGGAGCAGGTTGTTCAGTTTCCATGTAGTTGAGTGGTTTTGAGTGAGATTCTTAATCCTGAGTTCTAGCTTGATTGCACTGTGATCTGAGAGATAGTTTGTTATAATTTCTGTTCTTTTACATTTACTGAGGAGAGCTTTACATCCAAGTATGTGGTCAATTTTGGAATAGGTGTGGTGTGGTGCTGAAAAAAAATGTATATTCTGTTGATTTGGGGTGGAGAGTTCTGTAGATGTCTATTAGGTCTGCTTGGTGCAGAGCTGAGTTCAATTCCTGGGTATCCTTGTTGACTTTCTGTCTCGTTGATCTGTCTAATGTTGACAGTGGGGTGTTAAAGTCTCCCATTATTAATGTGTGGGAGTCTAAGTCTCTTTGTAGGTCACTCAGGACTTGCTTTATGAATCTGGTGCTCCTGTATTGGGTGCATATATATTTAGGATAGTTAGCTCTTCTTGTTGAATTAATCCCTTTACCATTATGTAATGGCCTTCTTTGTCTCTTTTGATCTTTGTTGGTTTAAAGTCTGTTTTATCAGAGACGAGGATTGCAACCCCTGCCTTTTTTTGTTTTCCATTTGCTTGGTAGATCTTCCTCCATCCTTTTATTTTGAGCCTATGTGTGTCTCTGCACGTGAGATGGGTTTCCTGAATACAGCACACTGATGGGGCTTGAGTCTTTATCCAATTTGCCAGTCTGTGTCTTTTAATTGGAGCATTTAGTCCATTTACATTTAAAGTTAATATTGTTATGTGTGAATTTGATCCTGTCATTATGATGTTAGCTGGTTATTTTGCTCGTTAGTTGATGCAGTCTCTTCCTAGTCTCGATGGTCTTTACATTTTGGCATGATTTTGCAGCGGCTGGTACCGGTTGTGTCTTTCCATGTTTAGCGCTTCCTTCAGGAGCTCTTTTAGGGCAGGCCTGGTGGTGACAAAATCTCTCAGCATTTGCTTGTCTGTAAAGTATTTTATTTCTCCTTCACTTATGAAGATTAGTTTGGCTGGATATGAAATTCTGGGTTGAAAATTCTTTTCTTTAAGAATGTTAAATATTGGCCCCCACTCTCTTCTGGCTTGTAGGGTTTCTGCCGAGAGATCCGCTGTTAGTCTGATGGGCTTCCCTTTGATGGTAACCCGACCTTTCTCTCTGGCTGCCCTTAACATTTTTTCCTTCATTTCAACTTTGGTGAATCTGACAATTATGTGTCTTGGAGTTGCTCTTCTCGAGGAGTATCTTTGTGGCGTTCTCTGTATTTCCTGAATCTGAATGTTGGCCTGCCTTGCTAGATTGGGGAAGTTCTCCTGGATAATATCCTGCAGAGTGTCTTCCAACTTGTTTCCATTCTCCCCTTCACTTTCAGATACACCAATCAGACGCAGATTTGGTCTTTTCACATAGTCCCACATTTCTTGGAGGCTTTGCTCGTTTCTTTTTATTCTTTTTTCTCTAAACTTCCCTTCTCGCTTCATTTCATTCATTTCATCTTCCACGGCTGACACCCTTTCTTCCATTTGATTGCATCGGCTCCTGAGGCTTCTGCATTCTTCACGTAGTTCTCGAGCCTTGGTTTTCAGCTCCATCAGCTCCTTTAAGCACTTCTCTGTATTGGTTATTCTAGTTATACATTCTTCTAAATTTTTTTCAAAGTTTTCAACTTCTTTGCCTTTGGTTTGAATATCCTCCTGTAGCTCGGAGTAATTTGATCGTCTGAAGCCTTCTTCTCTCAGCTCGTCAAAGTCATTCTCTGTCCAGCTTTGTTCCGTTGCTGGTGAGGAACTGCGTTCCTTTGGAGGAGGAGAGGTACTCTGCTTTTTAGAGTTTCCAGTTTTTCTGCTCTGTTTTTTCCCCATCTTTGTGGTTTTATCTACTTTTGGTCTTTGATGATGGTGATGTACAGATGGGTTTTTGGTGTGGATGTCCTTTCTGTTAGTTTTCCTTCTAACAGACAGGACCTTCAGTTGCAGGTATCTTGGAGTACCTGGCCGGCCGTGTGAGGTGTCAGTCTGCCCCTGCTGGGGGGTGCCTCCCAGTTAGGCTGCTCGGGGGTCAGGGGTCAGGGACCCACTTGAGGAGGCAGTCTGCCCGTTCTCAGATCTCCAGCTGCGTGCTGGGAGAACCACTGCTCTCCTCAAAGCTGTCAGACAGGGACATTTAAGTCTGCAGAGGTTACTGCTGTCTTTTTGTTTGTCTGTGCCTTGCCCCCAGAGGTGGAGCCTACAGAGGCAGGCAGGCCTCCTTGAGCTGTGGTGGGCTCCACCCAGTTCAAGCTTCCAGGCTGCTTTGTTTACCTAAGGGAGCCTGGGCAATGGCGGGCGCCCCTCCCCCAGCCTCGCTGCCGACTTGCTGTTTGATCTCAGACTGCTGTGCTAGCAATCAGGGAGACTCCGTGGGCGTAGGACCCTCTGAGCCAGGTGGGGGCTATAATCTCCTGGGGCACCGTTTCCTAAGCCCGTCGGAAAAGCACAGTATTCGGGTGGGAGTGGCCCAATTTTCCAGGTGCCCTCTGTCACCCCTGGAAAGGGAACTCCCTGACCCCTTGCGCTTCCCAAGTGAGTCAATGCCTTACCCCTGCTTCGGCTGGCGCACGGTGCACTCACCCACTGACCTGCGCCCACTGTCTGGCACTCCCGAGGGAGATGAACACGGTACCTCAGATGGAAATGCAGAAATCACCTGTCTTCTGCGTGGCTCACGCTGGGAGATGTAGACCGGAGCTGTTCCTATTCGGCCATCTTGGCTCCTCCCCAAAACCATAACTTTCACATGAGTTTTTGAAAACTTGAATCAATATGGAACAGCCTTTGGACATGAAGTTGTTTTGTATTGTTTTATTTGGTTTCAGGTAAAAGCCATAAATATATTTCATTCATTTGGGGAGGGCAGCTGAAAATTATGAATAATGTCCCTCTAATTTTATCTTTTAAATATATATATATTTTGAGACGGAGCCTCACCCTGTCACCCAGGCTGGAGTGCAATGGTACAATCTTGGCTCACTGCAACCTCCACCTCCCAGGTTCAAGCGATTCTCCTGCCTCACCCTCCTGAGTAGATGGGATTACAGGTGCGTGCCGCCATATGCGGCTAATTTCTCGTCTCTTTAGTAGATACAGGGTTTCACATGTTGGCCAGGCTGGTCTCAAACTCCTGACCTTGTGATCCGCCCACCTCGGCCTCCCAAAGTGCTGGGATTACAGGTGTGAGCCACTACGCCTGGCAATATTTAATATTTTGATGTCAAATTAAAGCATATTTTCACTAATGAAGTCTTTGTCAAAATAAAGTATGTAACTCAGGATTAGAAGGTAGGGAAGGAAAGAGAGTGAGAGGGAGAGAAAGACAGAACAAGGAAATTGTCAATTTTGTTATGAGCCAATGCTAAGAAATTGTTAAGTTCTTATGAAACAAAAGAAATATTGCAGAGCCACAATTTGATTTCTAAAGGCATATCAAGGATATCACATCTGAAATGTACATGATAGTGGAGCAGCAAGGACAAAACTATGGATTATATTATACCTGGCGCTCTACGTCAGCCCCAGGAGTAGTCACATGAGATAGACCAAGCATTTCTATTCTACCCAGGCACACCTTGATAAGACAGAGTAGCAAACTGAACCATGTTAAAAATAAATAATTTCCAGGATATCAGTCCTAGACTTTTTTTGAGAAAGACTTAGGAAGTAGAGAAATTATTGTAGTGTACCTGATTGGTTAAGAACAAACATTTAGCTATGCAAAAAAATATTCCTGTAAAATATATACAATGTGAACTCCATCAATCTTTGAAGAACTATGTTGCAAGTCATTTTACACAATGAGGGGATTGGAGAAGAATGTGAAGAGAGGAGAGAGAGAGAGAGACTGTTTTTGACCCTGAGGGCAAGTAGATAGACATATAAGTTTAATATCTCTATATTCAGGCAGAACTCTATGTGTGATTGTGTTGAACTTTATAGAAAGGTATCTCTAATAGGCCCAGCAATACTATACCAGGGCTGGAAAAGATATCAGCAAACATTTAACTTCCCCTTCTTTTTGTAGGCAAGTCTGCTTGTAAATTAACAAAAGAAGAAAGCTCTGCAATCCTTTTTGAAAGTTATTGGGAAAAAATATTCTTTGGCCATTCTTTGCCATTTCAAATTAAATAAAATATATTTAGACATGTACTCACTTTGAAAAGTTAACAAGGTCATTGAGAAGAGGGCAGGGATCTGAAGAAATGTATATTTTATGTATGCAACACCTGGAAGTCAAGTATGGGCTGAATGCTTTCAGTATGATTAAATAGTACAGTGAGAGTTAAGTAAAAATAGTTTGAGTTCACCTATTTCCTATGCAAAAGTAACCTTATCAACTTAATTGTAGAGTAGTTTATTCTGCATTGCAAGAATTTGAGACATTTTTAAATAAATGGATAAATGAGTGATAAACAGCATCAAAGATGGAAATGCATCTCTCATCTTTATACAACTTACCCTATTTCTTTATGAAATCAATACTATATGTGTTAGGGTGGGTGTATGTGTGGTTAGACCCTAAGTTGTCTTTTTTTTAATAAAATGCAAAGATTTATGAAACTAATTCTAGATATTCAAAGGCTGTTATAGGCCAGGAGTGGTGGCTCACGCCTGTAATCCCAGCACTTTGGGAGTCTGAAGTGGACAGATCGCTTGAGGTCAGGAGTTCAAGACCCGTCTGGCCAACATGGTGAAACCCCATCTCTACTAAAAATGCAAAAATTAGCTAGGCACGGTGGCATGTTCCTGTAATCTCAGTTACTCGGGATGCTGAGGCACAAGAATCGCTTGAACCCAGCAGGTGAAGGTTGCAGTGAGCTGAGATTGTGCCACTGCAAAAAAGCTGGTGTAAATTTGAGGACTCTAAAAGCAGATATGTCATAATTATTAGTCCTATGACACGGTGATATATTATATCATTTTGCAACACAGACTATGGAATTGCTAAGATCTGGGTTCCAGTACAAGACCAACAATTATCAGCCATGAGTCAATAGACAAATAACATTCTCTGACAATCAACTTGCTCTGCTATAATATCGTTACTATAACTAATTTATAGTCTTTTATTGTAAGTATAAAATATAGTGTTCTTAAATATTAAAGCTATTAATTTGTAGTATTAATCCATAATCTGTATTGCATGTTTGAGACACTTCCATCTATGATGTACATGCATCATCTCCTCAACTCTTTCCTCCACACATTTGTGAGATGCCCTAATTGAGTACCTGACAGGTAGTGGACCTTTAAGTAATGACAGCAGTTATTGTGTGGAGGAATAGACGTGAGCTTACAAAGACACTTTGATTACACAATGAACAACTTAGAAATATTTTGGGGAAAAAAAGTAGAAAGCAGATATGAAACAACTGAGCTGAAGTCAATACACTAACACTGCTCTCATTGTTTAGCTGTGTAATGACAATTAACATGCTTAAAATATGATTATAAATATGCATATTGGATCTAATTATCAGCCACATAATCATCTGTAGCATATGGAACAGGTCATGAAGAAAACCAAAAAGATGATTACAGAGCTAAGGAATAGTTCATATAAAAAGGTTCAGTAGAGCTGTTTTTGTTTTGTTTTCTTTTGTGTTTGGTAACAGAGAAACTAGGATGCAGAATGACTTGACTGACACAAAAGCTATATGTCTAATTTGTCACTCTTCATACAGACTAAGGAAGTTTTATTCAGGATGACAGAATGAAAATTCTTCCTGAAGTTGATAATGCATAGTTTTTAAAAGGCTATAATCTTTTTGAGGGTAGGAAGAGGATCTTATTAGTTTTGCATTCTTGTACCTGGTGTACACTAAGTGTTTAAAATGTATTTATGGAGGGGAAAAGGAGAGAGTTAGGGACAGAGAGAAAAGAGAGAGAAATCCCTTCCTGATGCTTGGCTAGAGAATAGGGATAAAATTGTCCAAATTCAGGCTATTAATTGAAAATGTAACTATTCATGTGAATTGCCTGATATGCTTCTTAAAAGTACAGATTACCAGAATAAAATCCACAGAATTAGAAATCGGAGTAGTTTTTAAAAGAAAGATTCACAGGTGTTTCTAATATTCCAGATTTGTACCCCATTAGATTAGGTAATAACGTTACTGGGTCAGAGTTCCAAATTCCAAATTCATTTGGAGGATGAGATTGGTCCTCACCTCAGATCTTTGGTAAGGAGCACAAAAGTTGGAGTTTTGACAGACATAGTGACTAAGACACTTCTACAGTATATTTCTGTTAAACTGGAGTTAAACTAATTTCAAAATCCTTATGAAGAAATCATGTTCAGTAAAATGTATAGCTTGACTGGCCTCATCCCTTGTTCTTAATAGAAGAAAGCTATGAGAAACAGAAATGAAGCTTTCTCCCTCTATGTATCTGTGAGTCTTCCAAGTTAAGAGCTCATACTGAGCTCTTAACTTGCAACTTAACTGGGCTTACAACGTCAGAGGTACTTGTACTAAGCGGAACAATCAAACCTTTTTAAAAATCTTCAGCCCTTTCCACATGTTCAGAAGCAACCTCTTGTTTCTCTATAGCAATGTGAGGTTCCTCTTGGATTATCAAATATAAATATGCATCAGGGTCAGGCCAATTTGCTAACAGTGGATGTGCATTAGCAATTTCAATACAGCATATCAAAATATATGTATATAAATGTTAAATAAGACCAGTCATTTATATTATACCCCCCATAGGCTACTCAAAATGAAGAGTGTTGCATCATGAGAAGGGGGAAAAGCAATGTTGCCAAGATTGCTTTTGTTTTTTTACCAACATGTGATTAGTGACATTTCTGCAGAGACATCTCAGGGGTGTAGAGTACACTTGGCCTAGCAGATAGGATGCCTTTTTACTATTTTTCTCTCTCCAATAGACAGAAGGTTTAGATTAGTGAAGGTGCATTCTTCTTAGATAAAATACTTTCTGTACTTAGTCCAATGGCATTCATAATTCTGAATTTAGTCTGTTCTCTAAAGTTCTTCAGAGAAGATCAAAATTAGGTAGACCACTGTCAAGCACTTTGTGATTCAGCACAACACTAACCAATCTTACTTTTATAATGTTTGATGTGGAATGTTTCAGTAAACAGAAATTGTATTTAAACTAATACACTCTGCTATATAAGCATCACTTTCTTCTAAAATATTTACCATCAGATACACCACCATTACCAACACTATTTTAATTACCTAAGCCAGAGTTATCTCAAAAAGGTCAGGAAAAATGAACCACATCCCTAAATTGATGGCATATATATATATTATATATATAATATATATAATATATATAATATATATAATATATATAATATATATATATATAATATATATATATAATATATATATATATATATTTGCTTCTAAGTAGCTTCTACCTAAAGATCTTTGACATGCTTAGTATGCTTCTCCCAGAGGATTTAGTAAAAGTGAAATTAACTGCAGATACTAATTTATGAGATATCAAATTCATATGTATGTTGTATTTGATTCATTTATATAAGTTTCACATTTTTTTCAAGGCAGCAATACCAAATGAAATATGTGATACCATAGTTTGAATCTAGACTCTGCTATTGACTTACATAAATGTGTTGGGCAAGTTGCTTAATTGCTCTGAACTTCAGTTTGTTTGTGTATAAAATGTCAATAATGTCATTCTACATCATGAGGTTGTTTTAAAAAGCAAACAAAATAAGGTTTTTAAAATTAGCTCAAGTAACACATGGCATATAGTATGCAATACATTTTTCCATACTTTGTTTTATATGCCCATAGTTTAAAGTAGGTACTTGACAAGTAGTGCTTGTAGTTGTATATCTTGGGCTAGCATAAAATTATTTTCCATTTCTGAGCATTTATTTAACTGAGTGTCTTATCTAAATCTCAGGTTCTAAAGAGATACAGTCTGGATCTTGAGATGGAATTGTTGCATCTGTCTTCTTATCAATTAGAAAAGCCAAATTAGTTTAACAACTATCAGAATCGTGAAACAACATTCATGAAGGATAAGCTTTAAAATGCCTACAAGAATATAAAGAGGACTTACATAATACCTTATTAGGGTGGCAGTTGTCCATAGAATAATACAGTAGATGATAGAGAGAAATGGAGATGGGCAATCTAGTTGTTTTCAAAACTGGAAATAAGTATATTCTGCTTGAAATATTTTCTGGAAAATACTGCAGGGAAATTAATAAAAGGAATACTTAGATGAAAAAATATATGAGTCCTAATAATCTAGGTACCTAAAGAGCAAACAACAACAGTTTGTATTCACTTATAAATCCTCACTGCCTACTGAAAACTCTCAGAATAACTACATTAGCAAAATGGAGAAAAAAATATCTGGATATCTGGATATCAGTACAATCACTATTTGAAAAAATGCCCAGATGAGTTGTTATTAAACTGATCCACACCAACAGGAAAACTATGAAGCCATATATGTTAAGAGTGTCTGGCCTTGCTTCACTCCTAATAAACATTTTGGCCATCAATTTGAATATAGGTTAAGAAGTAATAATGGCAATAATAATGGCATTTATTAACTCTCAGCTATGTGCTACAGCACCTTGCAAAGTATTTTTTCTGTATTATCTCTGTGTTACTGATAACCATTCTATGAAATACATACTATTATCCTTATTTCTTACAGATAAGGAATTTATGCTCAGAGAGGTTTAGTAACAAATTCCAAATCTTAACAATTAGTTATATTTTTAGGCTTGGAATCCAGGTTCATCTTACAATAATGTCACTTGAGTAATAGTCTATACTCTCTCGCTCTCTCTCTTTCTCTATATATATATATATATATCTATGCATATATATATATCTATGCATATATATCTATGCATAAGCATAGATATATATATGCTTAATTAAACTTGCAGAAGTCAAATCCAGCAGGTAAATGAATACCTCGATAGCTTGGTATGGAAGATGGTGTTGGACCTCACCAAGAATCAATAATTGCCCTATCCTACATCTATGCTCCAAACTTCAACTACACAACTCAAGAAACGGACAGAGGTGATTTAGTGGCAAGGGCTCACTCTGTGTATATGAATGTGTATGTGAAAATATGTGTACGCGTGCTTGTGTGCTGGACAGAATTACTTGCTTTGGAAGAACATGAGTCTCCTCTTTCTGAAAGGATTCAGATCCAGGCTGGATGAAAGTCAGGAACTGTGGCTAGAATTTAAGCACCAGATGGATGTATAGACTGAACATTTAAGTGTATTTCCAACCCTAATCTGCTGTCATGCTGCATTCAACTGTTCAAATAAAAACAATTCAATGTGGTTAGGAGAAGAGATATAGGGAAGTATATATTTCTAGTATCTTTAACTTGTAGTGAATAGTTGGAAAATCCATCAGAAGTGCAAAATCATATCTTGACTGACAAGCCTCACCCAGTGCACACCTCAGGCAATGTTTTCGTGTCACTGAGAAACAAACTGGCCCACCCAGAAGAGAGATGCCTAGAAGCTTGAAGCCTCACTGGAGAAGTGAGCAGTCAAAGGGAGCTTGTCACCACTGATTAGCTGAAAACAAAGAAAAAAAGAGAAATAAACGAAGATTTTTTTTTGCCAAGATGGATATGATCCACCGGCTGAGCTCTACAGCTGGAGGGTAAAGGTAAGTTACCATAGTCGGCAATAGTCACTTCTAGCTGGAGTTGGAAACAGTCTGTAGTATAAAAGCAGGCAAAGGGGAGCACCTTTCTCTTCCCTGAAGGGATTTCTGGCTAAAGGAATACTGTCAGCCGCCTTCTGGGGTCCCTCCCCCGAACATATGTGGACTCTGATTGTAGGCAGCCAACCTGGGCTTCTCTCCAGTCAGGGGCATATGGTGAGGTCACAATGGCTGAAGGGGATGAGACAGAAGACGATTGATTTCAGAGCCAGAGAGAGTAATCCCATCAAATGCAGGTGCACAGAAATTAGGAGATCAGAACAGCTCCTTGCATTTCTTGCTACATTTCCAGTATTTTCCCATTCCCTTGCTCAGTGCCTTGTCAGCAAACCTAGAACTGAGGGTGTGATAAGAGAGGAGCAGAAAAGTAAGACTGAAATATTGGCAAATACGACTAAGAATTTTGCAGAATGCAATAATTGTTTTAAACAGAACAGCAGTATATGGTTATCAAGGCACCAAGGAATAGCACTGCCAAGAATTTACTGAGCAGTAGGGCTTCTCTGACAGGAACTGCGCAGCAATGTTCTCCCAGCAGCCTGACGTCATTCTGCATTGGTTGGAGTGAGACTGGGCAGAGCGTGGCTGACGCTGACAGGAAAGAGATTATGCAGGTATGTGAAAGTAAGGGTACATAATTTGCACACAGTTCCTCATGAAGTCAGGAATTACGGTTCAGATGAAGGTTGCAGCTTTCTTGTGGCACAGAATTCAGCATATAAAATACGTTTTATACCAGGAAGTAATATGTTGCAACTTTGATCCAATTCATCACCCACCTAAATCCATTAGGAAACAAATGAAACAGTCTAAATAAAGAGACTAGGCTAATTGAGGTTAGGATTTCCAGAACAGAAAGAGTTGAGACTCTAATTAAAGAAGCTTCCTAACCCCATACGTGAAGCAAAGGAGCTGAAACAGAAAGGACATGAATTCCTTCTGTTGTGCACAACAATAGCACCATCTGACAAGTCAAACATCTGTCCAAATGACCAAACATATGCACATCCCAGTTTAAAACGACAAGACATGCACACTTAATTTAGAGGTATCTGAAGTATTATGTGAGCCTAAGGGAAATCCAGAGAGACTGGGATAGAGGGAAACTAGTGCCAAAGCTTTGGAATTCCCCTTAAATAACAAACAAAAATATCTTGGATTTTTGCATTCCTGAAGTAAAAAATAAATATCAATATTAGAAAAACAACAAACATGAAACTCGTCCCCTGATACTTATCAGGAGAGTTGGCCTCAATATTATTGCTCTCCATGATCTAGTGTCCAAAAAAGAAGTACTGGTTGTTTTTATATTTGTTTACTTTGCAACCCAATGCATTTGTTCAAATCCAAGCAGAATCTACATTTTCTCTTTTGTTTCAATGGCTAACCAGCCAGGTAAACTAATTGTTCTCTGCTATTAAATCAAAATTAGAGTTAGGAACAAAAGCCAAAGTAGCATAGTTAACGAAAACCCACCGATGTTTACAGTCATTAGATGGCACAGAAGAACCTATGGTTTATTAGGAAATGTCACCTGCCAGAAGCTAACATTTAGACCAAGTCTTATATCACTGTCCTGGCCAAACTATGACAAAGCGAAGAAATTGCTTAAGCAAAAACAAGGACAATAAAACAAAGGTTTTCTAAATTACTGTTGCCCGTGTCATTAAATTTCATATTGTGCATGGAATATAAATACATCACTTTGTTCTGCATGACAAGCAGAAGTGAGCATTCATACATTACTCAGCCACTTAATTAAGTGCCTGGGATATTTGCAGTTAGCAGAAACTAATAAGGGAATCACATTTAAATTCAAATCACTCCTCAGGGTAGCTGTCTGCAACATAAGCAAGGCTTACTGGGTAGATGTTCCACTAAATGCTCCGCTAAAAGCTTAGACTCACTGTATTTGTGAATAAAGAATAATTCTACTTGTGATTAAAGGTGAGAATAAAATAAACAATTCTGTTAGGGATATTTGAGTGACGTTTTATTTCCCCTGTTTTAAATAACCATTTCGTCTATTACTTTGTCTCCCAGAACAAGGGTATGATTTAGGGCTTTGCTAGCTTAGAGCAGGAGGTTCCATAAAAAAACAAATGACGAGGCTGACCCTTTCCATGGCAGCCTTTCAACAGACCTGACGGTAACATTCCCTGCCCCACAGACAGTAAACAACAAAATTAGAAAGTCCCCATTGAGAAAAAAAGCAAACAGGAAACAAAGTGATGGAGGGTCACAGGAGGCAAAGAACGGGGAGGAGAGAGGAGGGATTCACATATTTATAGCAAGAAGCCAAGGACCCAGTATTCCCAACTCTGAGGAACTGCTCGTGCTGTAGCCATTGCCCAAGACTGGGTTTATTTTTAGCCATTCTTCTTTATAAATTTTAACTTTTCTGGACTAAAACAATCCCATATGGTTTCAAATCTGCCCTTGATTCCAAACAGCCCCCACACCGAGCTTCTTCAAAATTTCAAAGCCATCTGGTCACCGTTGGTACAAATGACCTCTCGATATCCCTCCTCATACAAAGTGTGTTTTTTTTCAGCTTCAGGAAACTGGACTCTCAGGGCCCCACACAATTACAATTACTGAGGGCAGAGGTAAAGGTACACAAAAGACCCCATCACTTCAAGAAAAAAGCATGCTCTAATCCAAGGTACTTATAGAAAAGTGAGTAGAATAGCTTAGATGCAGATTGTATACCTTTGTTCCTTTACTGAGAGAAATTACATAATTTCACCTGACACCACGCACCATTTTGCTACCGGAAAAAATAAACTCCTAAATTCCAGATTGCAATCCCAAGTTGAAATAAATTAAACTCTAATATTTTAACATTGCATTTAGACTGAACATAATATTTTTGGTTAGATAGAAATTTGGCATCTTCTGCAAGTCATAAAATCTTTGAAGCATAAATTCTGATCATCACAATAGGTACTGTCACACAGCATCACCTCAGATATTGTCAAGGTACCATCTGGCATTAGTTATACAGCAGTGGATAGAAAAGGTGTAGGCCTAGCACCCAATTCTTAAAAGTGTGGGAGTCAGTACTCATACCAGCATCAAGAACCAGCACAAAACAGCTCCTATGTAGAGTATATACACAGAAAAAAATGCTTGAGGATTTACATAGGGAACCATCATCTTAGTTCTATCTGTAGAGAAGACAGGGAGATTTAGTTTTTAATTATATATCCTTTTATACAATTTGAATTTATTGCCATGTGCATTCATTAGCTTTGTTAGAAGTAGTAATTAAACAATAAAAATTAAGTTTGCCCACAGCTTTTCAATTTTTCCCCAATAATTTCTCTCTAATACCTCAATCTGAAAGTAAATTTCACTATTCAAACACATCCACTGAAATCCACCCTACCATTTTAAATAACAACCTTCTCAGTTCAGAAGCACAATCTCCCCCTCAATATTCCAAATGAAGTGCTTTGATAGGTATGCCCTACTTAGATTCATCTGAGTCCTGATGCAAGTGTTGAGGATGATCTCTTATCCAGAACACGTATTTGATTCTTTGGTGGAATTATTTTAGACACTTGAATATTTAGGATAGATGTTAAGAAGCTGAAGAGTCTAGTATCATAGGCTAGCTACTATAACAAATAATGCCAAAGATCTGAGAAGATTACTACACAACAAAAGTTTATTTAGCCCTAATGTCACACATCAATGTGAGACTACTTAGAGGCTCTGCTGTATAAAATTAGAGTCCAGTTTCCTTCCATTGTGACTGTATAGCTTGGACATATTATTCTAGGTCCAAGAGTCCTCCACACCCAGCCAGCAAATTAACAAGGAGAGAGCAAGAAGCATAGTGTGAGAGGTTTTACGAGCCAAGCATGGAATTGGCATTTGTCACTTCTAACTACATTTCATTGGCATCATCCCTTCCCATGTGACACCCTATCGGCAAGAGAAACATAATTTAAGTATTTTCTCAGGAAGGAAAGTTTGCTGAACACCATAGTAGATCAGATCCTTCTAATTTCTTCATTCTCTCCATGCACCCATACCTTTGCCATGTGACTTTGCAGTACCTCTCAGGAGAGTGAGCAATATCTATTTCCCCATCTCAGTGATATTGGCTTTGGCCACAAAATTTGCTTTGTCAGTGGAAAATTAGCAGAATTGCCCCAGTCACTGAGCCGCCGCCGAGGACTCAGCAGCCTCCCCCTTGAGCCCCCTTGCTTCCCGACGTTCCGTTCCCCTCTGCCCGCCTTCTACCGCCGCCGCCGCCTTCCGCAGGCCGTTTCCACCGAGGAAAAGGAATCGTATCGTATGTCCGCTATCCAGAACCTCCACTCTTTCGACCCCTTTGCTGATGCAAGTAAGGGTGATGACCTGCTTCCTGCTGGCACTGAGGATTATATCCATATAAGAATTCAACAGAGAAACGGCAGGAAGACTCTTACTACTGTCCAAGGGATCGCTGATGATTACGATAAAAAGAAACTAGTGAAGGCGTTTAAGGAAAAGTTTGCCTGCAATGGTACTGTAATTGAGCATCCGGAATATGGAGAAGTAATTCAGCTACAGGGTGACCAACGCAAGAACATATGCCAGTTCCTCGTAGAGATTGGACTGGCTAAGGACGATCAGCTGAAGGTTCATGGGTTTTAAGTGCTTGTGGCTCACTGAAGCTTAAGCGAGGATTTCCTTGCAATGAGTAGAATTTCCCTTCTGTCCCTTGTCACAAGTTTAAAAACCTCACAGCTTGTATAATGTAACCATTTGGGGTCCGCTTTTAACTTGGACTAGTGTAACTCCTTCATGCAATAAACTGAAAAGAGCCATGCTGTCTAGTCTTGAAGTCCCTCATTTAAACAGAGGTCAAGCAATAGGCGCCTGGCAGTGTCAATCCTGAAAGCAAGCAGTACGGTCATGTTTCAGCCAAGCCCAGAGCCCTAAGATCACAAACAACTATGGCCGGAACCTCCTCGGCTCTCCCTCTGCAGAGTTCCCTACCCTAAGAGAATGTTACCACCTGAACAGTCCTCGGTGAGTCTGAGAGGAAAGGATGGGGTAAGGCAGAAGCACCAGCTGTACTACTAGAAGGGAGTTTTTGGTGGTAGATCCCCTGGTGTCTCCAACCTGACCAGGTGGACAGAGCTCAAAGAGGCCCTCTTCCTGCTAGAGAGGTTATAGGACATCTGGCTTGCCACAAAGGTCTGTTTGACCAAACATAACCTAGCTAAGGGATGTCCAGACATCAGAATGTGAGGCCAACCTTCTATCAGAGTTAAACTTTTGACAAGGGAACAAATCTCAAACTGATCCATCAGTCATGTAGCTAGCTGTAGAGCTTGCAACTTAATAGCAGCAGCTGCCCAATGACATGTGAAGTAACAGACTGGTTTTTGGTTTTTTTTTCCCTTCAGTTTTAATGTTATGTGTAATGTATTTAAACCCTTATTTAAATAAAACTTGTTTTCAGAAATAAAAAAAAAAAAGAAAATTAGCAGAATTGACAATAGCAAATGTTTTAAATGTCCTGAGCAAGTTTCACCTTCCCTTGCAATTTGTTCCCTTAACCTTGAAAATAACAAGCCTCAGGAAGGATGAAAGATGTGAAGTAGACCAAAACTTGTGCAGACATGAGTTTGAAGCCACAACCAGTGAACCCACATTCTGAGACAGAGCCACGCAGTGTAGACCATCCTAGATCAGCTAAACCACAAGTGGCTTGCTGGCCTGGTAGGTGAGAAACAGTTTGCTGCTGTAAGATGCAGAATAGAGGGAGAGAGACACAGTTTGTTAAATATCATTACTGTAGTAGTAGCTAACTAATTCAGACACATATCAGTCTCTGCTTCAGCTGGTGTCTGTGAGCAATTATAATTTTAAAGGACCTCACTGTATATCATTTTTAAAAGAATATTTTACCTGCATAGGAATACTTTTGGATAAATATTGAGAAAATTGTGAAATCTCTTAAAATCAGGTATAACAAAATGAGTTAACACCATGAACTGTAACCTGGATAACATGTTGTTGTTTTATCACATTTTTCAAGTATTCTCTTAAGTAATTATTTAATGTTCTTAAATGCCATAAAGTGCTCATTTTAAAACTGAATATATTTTTGAGAGGTTAACAATTCTCCAAAAGTCATTTGCAAAAGACTGAGAAACACAGCATCTATTCAACTACTATAACTGTAGATGATCACCCAAAGACTCATTTCTTTGTGTCTATAAATTATTTAGATTTCTTCCCTTGATGCCTGCATTACAACATTTATTTCACAGCTGGTTTGAAATTTTAACAAAGGATGATCAGAAGCAGAGATGTTTTTCACACCAATCATGAACTAAATATTAGGCATTTAAATTATACTGCCCCATAAAACCCTGAAAATATTTCCATTCATTATTTATACTTGTCCCCATTTACAGATGAAGAATCTGATCTTTTTAATTTTTCCTAAATTTTTAATGTCATATTCTGCTAATGTGTTATAAAGTTGAAGGGCTCAGCTTAAAACTGAAGGAATCTTTCTCTAAAGTTCACATTACATCCACTACACCAGCCTGTCTCCACAATTAATATAAATGCAGAAAACTTAGTTAATAAAACAGAGGCTAAAAGTAAGTTTAGGAATGATTAAGAAAAATACATTACCGACAATACAGACATTTGTAATTTGGCTTCATTTTCTAGATCTTGCAATAAAATTTAACAGTAATGTTTAGCCCACCTAAGATAAAATAATTAATAAATGTAATTTAACAGAAGAAGGAAGAGATTCATTTGTAGAATAAAAATCAACTGATTTCAAGCCCTGAATTCACTACAACTTGTTATAAACAAATATAAGAAAATATCAAAAAAAAATCCCCTAATCTTTTTCTAAAACATTTGGGAAAAAAGAGAAACATATACAATACAATTTTGAAGAAAACAGTTTCCAATTTTAGAAACTATTAAGTTTAGTAAGTGCAAAGTACCTATTTAGCCAATGTAACACAGCATAAATTGCAAGAGACCTTCTGTATCTGAAGTTTGGTCAGAAAGAGCCAACATCTCTCTTAACCTCCCACGTATTTACCTTAGTAATCAGAAAAAGTCAAAATAAACCGAGTAAAGACGAGTTTTGTTTTAATTCTTCTGTAAGTCAAATACATTAAAGTAAGTAAACATAGAAGAACGAGCTCCCACAGGGATTGAGGAATAATAGCATAGTAAGTGACTTGCAACGGGAACACATTCAACACTTCATGAGCTCACTGGAATTCGTGACACCTGCTCCACCTATTGAGTCAGCCTTGTGGTGGGTGGGTGCTGGAAAGGGAAAAGTGGGTGACAAATGCAATTTCCATGGACCAAAATAGGTTCTGGCACATTTAGCTCCTAAGATTTTTTCTATTTAACTTTCTGAGGACATTTTGGAAGAAAAAATGTTTACCATACAAAGTTTTCTTTTAATAAAAAATACTTTTACAAAGATTGAGATATAATCCTAGTTTCTATTGCAACATAACTTCAAAATACAAACATATTCTGATTTTCAATTACAGCCAGTACATCAGATTAACTTTTCCCCCAGGATGAGCTTTCTACTTTTTAGTAAAAAATCATCATCCAGGTGACAAATCAGCTTTAAACAGGCCTTAAATCAGCCCAGAATTTGAAATAAGCTCTTTCCTGCCAAAAGTGCAAAGACATCTGTTATCTCTTCTCTAATTCTTCACATTAAAATTGCAACAGCAGAGTAAATTTTTAGCATCCTATCTCACTCAATCATTGATCTATGGATGAAAACTATTAAAATTTTAAAAAAATCAGATATGCTTATTCCCAAAAGTTTCTTTCTTTGAGGTCTTTGTTTAAGATAAAGTTGAACACATGCATTTCTATCATGGCACTTATTTTAAGGCTCACCTTGGCTATTATTTCTCTCACTTGCCAGGTTAACTAGTCTCAATTTCCACTTTTTTGTTAATCTAAATGTATAATAAATATACAACTAAATCTCTCCTTAATAAATGCCAGTTTTATTATATATATATAAAATAATTGACTTCAGTCATTCAAATATAATCAGGTTTAATCTATCTCTTCAAGTTTGTCACTGAAAACACTCTATTAGCTAAAAATCCCTAGATAGATTAACTAATGTCATTGTATGTATATGAAAATATTTTAAATTTTATGTGAATACAAAATCATCATTTTATTATTTCTTGTTCTGTTATGTAGTTGATAGTCATTGTTGAAAATATGTAAAATAAAAACACATGAAGGAATTTAATAATCTTTCATTTAACATCTAAATATCTCTTTCACTGTAATATGTTAAAAATATACACAATATAATTTATATTTATATTTGCATAAATGTTTCTGTAAAATTGAGGTGACTCCTTATATCATTTTATAACTTTTGCCAGTTGTGTTTTCTTTTATTTCCCTAGTAATAATCTGTTAAATCTCCAAGCAGAGCACATAATATTTAGGATACTCATCCTTATAGATGCCTCTCACTCCCTTTTTTTTAATGAAATATTAGCATCTTATAATTTATTTTATAGAATGATCTGTTTTCAAGTTCAGGGATTTCTTTTAAAATTGCGTTAATTCAAAGGCAGGTCTCTATTTAATTGGCTTTAATGTACTTCACCTGCACAACTTATTTATCATCGAGTTGTGATTTTTATACCTTTATTTACAGAAGACATGAGTAATCATGGAATGTGCTTCTTTGGTCCTCAAACACAGATATAGAGTTCTGAGATCTGAGGAAACTCTTTGGATGTTAATCCAATATCTTCAATATGAGAAATCTGAAATCAGCATGATTATCTTTTACTTTTTATGTTAACCTATTTTTTAATCTGATCTAGACGGTTGAAAAACATTTTAAACCTATTTTTAAATATAAAATAAAAATCTAGCACAGGTATAAATATGTTTCCTCAGGTAGATTTTCACTTATGTTCAGTAAACTTTTTCAATCTAAAGTTTTAAGTCTTCTGAAGTTTAGAATTGATCACTACTCCATCAGTTCTGTGTTTTCACTGAAAACTTTTTTAAAAATATATTTAAATCATATATGTTGTGTCTGTTCTCCACATCACACCTTTTCCCTTTCAGTTAGAAGAAACTTTCTCCGGTTTTTCACCTTCTTCACGGATTTAATTTTTCAGCATTGTCATGGTGGTTACTCATTGTTCCATTTTTTTTTTTTTTTTTTTTTTGTGAGGCAGAGTCTCGCTCTGTCACCCAGGCTGGAGTGCAGTGGCGCGATCTCGGCTCACTGCAAGCTCTGCCTCCTGGGTTCACGCCATTCTCCTGCCTCAGTTTTGTATTTTTTTTTTTTTTTCAGTAGAGACAGGGTTTCACCATGTTAGCCAGGATGGTCTCAATCTCCTGACCTCATGATCCACCCATCTCGGCCGCCCAAAGTGCTAGGATTACAGGTGTGAGTCACTGCGCCCGGCCTCATTGCTCCATTGTTTTAATGTAATAGCTTTGATTCCGTTTTATGCATTGCGCACTCTTATCTCATGTTGTTTCCTTCTTTTTTAACTCCTTACAAACACAAGTTTTTTTAAAAAAAAAATTGTAAATGTTTATTCTGTTTCTTGAGTAAGTTTATTTTGTAGAAATAAAAATTGCCATGATTTTTTATTTGTTGGTTTGTTTGTTTGAAAAGGAGTCCCTCTGCCGCCCAGGCTGGATGGAGTTCAGTGGCCCGATCCCCGCACACTGCAGCCTCTGCCTTCCAGGCTCAAGAAATTCTCCCACCTCAGACTCTGGAGTAGCTGGGACTACAGGAGTGCGCCACCACGCCTGGCTAATTTTTGTATTTTTAGTAGAGACAGGGTTTTGCCATGGTGCCCAGGCTGGTCTCGAACTCCTGACCTTAAGTGACCCACCTTGGCCCACCAAACTGCTGGGATTACAGGCATGAGCCACTGCTCCGGGCAATTGCCATGATTTTTAAGAGTTGTTACCAGAGTATGCACACATATGTTTATTGCGGCACTATTCACAATAGCAAAGACTTGGAACCAACCCAAATGTCAAACAATGATAGACTGGATTAAGAAAATGTGGCACATACACACCATGGAATACTATGCAACCATAAAAAAGGATGAGTTCATGTCCTTTGTAGGGACATGGATGAAGCTGGAAACCATCATTCTCAGCAAACTATCGTCAGCAAACTATCACAAGGGCAAAAAACCAAACACTGCATGTTCTCACTCATAGGTAGGAATTGAACAATGCAAACACTTGGACAGAGGAAGGGGAACATCACACACCAGGGCCTGTCATGGGGTGGGGGACGGGGGAGGGAAAGCATTAGGAGATATACCTAATGTAAATGACGAGTTAATGGGTGCAGCACACCAACATGGCACATGTATACATATGTAACAAACCTGCACGTTGTGCACATGTACCCTAGAACTTAAAGTATAATAATAAATAAATAAAATAAAATAAAATAAAGAGTTGTTTCCATTATAGTGATAAACTGAGAAAGCAGAAAGTAAAAATGCATGTTCACGTGCCCACAGACCTCAAAGGCCCCAAAGAGGAAAGTGAATCATTAAGACTGACCACAGTATCAACCACTGTGCTATTACTCACCTCTTCCTGGGATGATTTTTTTCTATCACTTATCTACCTAATTTGTGATTATATAAACTCTTGTTTCACATACATAGATATAGCTGTGAAGATAGATTGACAGCTTGTTACATTAGAAGCACTTAATAAATATGAATGATTATGATGATGACGTGCTGCAGAAATCATGATTTCAGAATACTATTGTACAGCTCTCAACCTCACATAGAAGCTTAAGAATACTAAATGATACTTAGCTTGCTTACTTTACTTGAAGGGAAAACCAACAATTTTCTTTTCAAATATCCAGTAAAAGAAAACAGTTGAGTTCATCTGATAGCTGCTATCAAACACAAAATAATGAAAACTTACAATCTAGAATAGTAAATCTGAGCTTCCAGGAGATAAGAATCATTTGACCTATTTACGAATTAGAACATGCAGTCAGTATGTATTTATAAAATTAATTTATATAAGTGATTTCAAAACATGTGATCTTAGATCATAAGCCCTCTTTATTTAGCTGAAATAATCATAATAAAAAGTTGTTGGCAGCAAAACTTGTAATAAATATTTCTGAATGGAGATTTAATTAATTATAACAGCAATGCTTGAACAATCATTGCCAAAATAAATAAATGCCACCAAGAACACAGGCCTTCCATGCAATTTGCATTGCATTAACAGATCTCATTTTTATCATCAGCAACTTTTTGCTAAGAAACCATTGTGAACAAAATATTGGCAGTGCTCTCCTTGCTACAGATATGATCAACTGTATTTTCTCAGGTGAATGGGAACAAGGAGGTGGACCATGGGGAAGAGGAAACAAGGTATG
The DNA here is from genome assembly GCF_028885625.2 of Pongo pygmaeus. NCBI lineage: Eukaryota > Metazoa > Chordata > Mammalia > Primates > Hominidae > Pongo > Pongo pygmaeus. The sequence goes on along the minus strand of NC_072388.2, from coordinate 25,040,966 downwards.
AGTCTTTTGGCCTCTCTTTCTGCTTCATTTAGAACAATTGCAAATATTAGGAGTCCAACAATTTTATTTGTTCGAGCTTACTGATTTGCCCATCCTTCAAACTTAGAAAAAAATCAACCACATTTTTTCCCAGTATTATGAGAATCTTTGAGAGTTCTACTATAGAAACATACATGTCCCTGTCCAGATATAGCTACTCAGTCTCTTGTATTATTGCCTAACCAAATTATTGCCTAACAAAATAATATAAAGCCAGATATCCTAACTCTAGATATTCATTTAACTCATGTGTTATATTTTAAGCTTATCAGCTTAACGGTTTTTCTCTTGTGCTTTACAAGAGCCTGGTATCACTTCATTTGTGACACTCCACACTGAGTATAGAAATCTTACAAGATACAAACACATGCTTCCCTACTGAGACTACCAACAAATTCCAGTCTGTTTCTGCTATACTCTTTTTGATATGTCTCACTATCATGCTTCATTTAGTAACTCCAGTTGTTATATTATAAAATTCATATTAATCCTCCTTAATATACTTTTGGCCATCAAATGGCACATAGGTAAGTCATTAGTAAATATTTGTAATTAAGCTTAAATAAAATAGTTCTGTAATAAAAGCCAAGTAAGATATCACTGGGCTGTAAAAAAGAGCATTTTTAACCCTAGCCCTTATTGTTTAAATGATAGCTTAAACTAGAAGGCAAGGAATCATGGATATACAATATAATGTATACCTGAATAAATGAGAACCTTTAGAGCTATACAACAACTAGAGGCTATTTCTGCCATGAAAATTCAGGTAGAGACACTAAAGAAAGGTCTGTTGTGTCTGCAAAACTCATCTGGGAAGCTTCTTAGGAAACACAAGGTGTGACTTCATGTGAACGAGAAATAAACTACTTCCATTGTGTTTAAAAAAAAAAAATCAGGAAAGTCTCTTAAAACTCCTACTTCAGACTACAACCACAAGCACTGAGTATTTTTAGGAGAATGTTTTACAGTAAGCATTAGTCTATTTTCTGGTAAGAGGAGACAGTCCTCCATACTTCCAGCATTTCTTGCACTGTATGAATTTATGAAATAGCAAACAGTATTGGAAAACTATATTAATAGAATTTATGAAACCTCCATTGATAAGTAAATGCCTATACAGATGACACTTAAAGGTGTTAGGTTCTCTCTGATAGATAATTTAGCATTATATTGAGGAGTGACAAAAACCAGCTTAAAATAGTATGGGATGCTAAGAGACAATTTGTATCAGAGGCTAACTAAATATGGACCCAGGTTCCCATATACTAATGTCTCAGCTACACGTGGACAGGGACTTCAGCAATATTCTTGTAATGAAAGCCTAGTAATCAACATTAGCATCAACATGTAGACTATTTCACATAATGTGCCCAGCTATATCCACCCAATTTTTTGTTTTATTTATAAATATCATGTTTAATAGAACTTTTTCAAGTATTTATGGTTTAAATTTGATTCTGCTTCCTAACTACTGAGACTGAGTTCTTTGGAGGAATTCCTATTCTAAGTGAAATTAGTAATGGCTAGAGGTTCTGCCTCACCAACCCAACATATATTTTTGTCATATACCTTTGTGACTATGTCCTCAGCCTTAGCTGCACGAAGGCTATTCTTGCTGAATGATGTAGAGTTTACAAAAGTATGTAGAATGTCCATTGGGAATTAGTCCAAGACCTAGATCTAGAATACTAGATACTAAAATAAAATGAGTATTATTAGATTACAAAATGACCTAATTTTTTTTTCTATCTTCGTTTCTCAGTGGGATTTAATGGAATCATTGTAAGCCACCATAACAAAGTAGAAGAGACCAGGGAACCACACATATCTGTTCATTTCTCTCTGAAATTTCCATTTCTTTTGAGTCCCATTGCTTTACTTAATTAATGTTCTATGATTCATCATTCTCAAATATCTGTCCATAGCAAATACAAAATTTGTTCTCATTTGCATCCATCCTATAACTCTGTCAGTAAAATAGCCTCCTTGTTATCTCTTCTCCCACAACAAAACCATTCCACAAATCATTTTGACTTTTTTTCTTTCTCATCATATTGACCTTCATATTCTCATTCCTGAGAATACCACTGTTACACACTAAAAGCTACAGAGACACTGAAGATATAGGAATGCAATTTTACCAAAATCATTTATAACGGTCAATTATTTTTATTTTCTTCAATAGACAATAACTATAAATAATCTGAAAAGAATGAAGTAGAATAAATTAATATTTTCCTATGAAGAATATGTGTGTATATTCTAGTACCTGACCCTCACAAATCCACGGAGCAACATTTAGCTAACATGCAAATCTCCATATATATTTAATGCACTAGTAACAAAATGAGATGAACAATAGTACCAAGAGTTTCTATAAAACAGCAACTAATGAAAATGTCTACAGAGGAATATTTTCACTTTTTAAACACAAAATGATCAATCTAAAGAATATATTTTGGCAAATTAGGTAAGAGTACAATTGGTTCCATTATCTTTTGGTTAGAATGCAATTCTATAAGTGTAGAAAGGATTTCGATTGAAAATATACCTTTGATTTTATGTAAAAAATTATTTCTATGTCATATATTGTAGTTAATTGTGTTAGTAAAATAATTGCACCAAAGTGGATGTTCTCGAGTCATTTATGTAAAATGTAAGAGACACAGTATTATATTCAATAGCAATAATGGAATGTATATTATAAAATCTTTTAAAAATGAGCCATCGGCAAATTAGCAGGTATATCCTGGCAATAATACTCACATAGTGACAAAATTGCTGTATTTTCTAGGGGAAGAACTGGGTAGTAAATTTAATACTATACCAAAGTTCACTTAACAAGGGGACTTTTCACAAGAATCTACCATTGTGAGAAAATAAAAATAAAAGCAAATACAAGTAAAATACCTGAAACTACACAGAAGCCCTCCACTATGTTACCATGACACCAGTTACAGAAATCCAAGAGTGTTTAAATCCTGCCTCTGGCAATGTTATATATAACATGTGTAAATTGTATTCTCAAGCCTTAAATTGAAAAATTTGCTTCTCTTCAGCTCTTCTTGTGGGCTGAGAAAATAAAAGTCTGCAGGAAAAAAAAGTATGACATGAACAATAAACATAATAGATTTTTGGACTTTCCATCCCTACATTTTGTACTCTGAGGTTCCTTTGTGTTGCCAAAGAGAATAGAATTTTCCCAAAGCAATACTGGTAGTTGAGGCAATATTCCACAAATAAAGTTCATTAGAATTAGGAAGGAGCTATTTCCAGTTGACAGTTCACTCAGCTCTATAGCTGTGTTTGCACCCAGTTTAGCCATCATCCGTCACATTTCTGTTCCCTAGAGGTATAACACAGGGAGTTCTTTGTTTCTTAGGAGAGACTTTCCATATAGCCAACAGAGGTCTCTCAGGGCTTTTGCAAAAGAGACTGGGTAAGGAAGCACAGGTAATTGCAGACCAGAACAAGGAACAGCAAAAGAGAAAAAGTGCTCTTAGCATAGCACTGGGCTCTTAACAGATATTCAAAACACATTTAATTAATTTTTTAAAATTCCATATCTTATACATTCTATAATCAGAATCACTGAATTAGGAGTTTTTCGTCTCCCTTTGTCCTTAACAATCTGCAAGAAGACATTCAGATTTAGAAACTAGGCATACCCACACCCATCTACAAGCAAATCAGCATTCGTGTGCAACCCCAGGCATTTGGAAAATGTTAACATTTACAACTACCAGTTTCAATTTAATAGTATAACATATTATATTGCAAAGTATTTTAAAATGAAGGAGTGTGCATATTCACAAATACTCTTTCTTGAATTTTGGACCTGATTTTTGAAAGTAGTATCGGGAGTCCCCTTTCCTTCACACTCCACAATCTACTTCAAATTTTTCAGGGAAGTCCCTGGAAAACAAGGGCATAAAATATAACCATCTTAGAACACAATCCCACCACTAGGGCAATGAACTTTTTCATCAAAAGAGTACAGAATCCCAGCACTTTGGGAGGCCGAGGCAGGCGATTCATGAGATCAGGAGATCGAGACCATCCTGGTCAGCATGGTGAAACCCCGTCTTTACTAAAAATACAAACATTAGCTGGGCGTGGTGGCACGTGCTTGTAATCCCAGCTACTCGGGAGGCTGAGGCAGCAGAATTGCTTGAACCCAGAAAGTGGAGGTTGCAGTGAGCTGAGATCATACCACAGCACTCTAGCCTGGTGAAAGTGCGAGACTCCGTCTCAAAAAAAAAAAAAGTGCAGAAGATAAGATTTCCTGTAATGTCCCCATTGGTAACAGAAAAGAAGACAAACGCTGGAATTACATAGCCTTCCCCTTGAGATTTGTCTTGAGGCTAAAGAACCTAGGGGAATGAAAAGGAGATGACATTTACTGAGTGTACATTACAAACAAAACACAACACTTCATGGCTTATATATTATATATTTAATCTTTGCACTAGTCCTGTGAGGTAGGTGGTACTTATCCCATCTTACCAATGATGAAACTGACACTCAGAAAGGTTAGGTAACATTTCAAGATTACACTGTTAGTAAAAAGAGGGCTCTGTGTGACTCAGTGGCAGCCTTTGCTGAACTGTCTACTGAAGTAGACTGGCTCTTGAGCAAGAGCCATCTGCTTGGGCTTATTCTGGTTTCTGGGACTTACAAAAAGAGAAACCGAGGTTCTTCTTCAGAACTCTGTCTTGAAAAATCATTTTTTAAATCCATTTCAAAACTATCAATTAAAAAGACAGAACAGAAGGAGGACTTTGAAAGAGAGAAGCCAGAGAAAGGGAAGGGAAAGGAGTCTTTAATTCTCAGGATGCCCACCTTGGTAAATATAAAGAAAGAAAGAAAAAAAAAAGGAGCATGAAAACCCCCTTTCTCTCTGAAGGACTCCAGCAGTCAAAACAAAAATGTGGCCTAAAGCTCTAGGACTTCAACAAGGGAAAATTCAAGATGAGCCAGTTTTCTCACTATATTTCTCACTCATATTCACCAGCTGATCGATAATTTAGTGATTATGATATCTAGATTGCTAGAATAAAATAGGACTTAAAATCCTATTCTAATAGTTTTAGAAATCAAAGCTATTATGTTGAGCCATGTGAAAATGTCATCTTTGTCGAACAAAACTGGTTGAATAATGACAATTTAGTGTGGTTCAACCTAACATATTAGGTTGTTAACACCAATCCAAACATAGGAGGAGGCCAAAATAATGAGAATTCAAACATAGCAATAACTCTGGATCATGTAAAATACAAGTTTTGACCCACACAATTTCTCTGACCAAAGTTGATAAGCCAGTTTGCAGGTAGAACATTCCCAAAAGACAGTAGTCCAGAGCTCTGAAATATTACTCAGGAAACAGTCTTTTGCCATAACAGCAGTTTCACATATGTCAAAGCAAAACACATGTGAACAAAAGTTCTACTTCTCCCATGCCAGGGGCAGTTTTTCAGACTACGATAGCTGGTCTGTGCTTAACTATTCTCACAACTATGGCGAAGCTTTAGTTAGGACCTCAGTGTAAATTATATTCAGCCAATAATTGTGTGGAAGTACCAATTTAATTTTTAAAGAATAAGCCTTGAGGTTTAGCATAACTAAGGTTGAATTAACATGTTTGCTACAAGGGCTAGGCAAGCTGCTGGGTATGCTGGCCAATTCCAGTGTACAACCAACCCCCTTAGGTTTTCTACCACATGTTTGAAAGGCCTGTTCTCTATGGCAAAGGCAGAATATATCCTGTAGGCTCCCTATGCAGCAAGAGGCTAAAATAGCATTTAAATTTGATCCTTGGAACCAAGGGGGAAATACAAAGCTGTCCAATTTCAGAAGAGTTGGAATGAAATTCAGCTGATATCACTGTCATGCTTAGGAGAAGGAAAAGGCAGACAAGCCCAAGAGGAGATAGTCACAACAAACAAGAACTCTGGATCTCTGAAATGAGAATCTACTGCCAAGTCCTCTCATCTAGCAGTGCACAGTGTTGTGAACTCCTGGGGAAACTCAGACTGTCCACAGATGGGCACTTGTGGCATATGTTTTCCCTTCACAGTACACTGTAAATGGATACTTCCCTTTCTGCTTTGCTTCTTTGTCTAAAATTTAAGAGCACATTTAATTGTGCTAGGCACTTTCCTAGACATTAGGTCTAGATTCCAGATATTGGTGGACTAAGAGAAGACCCCTAAGAAATTGTTTTAGGAAGAACTCATCACTTTGGAAATGGTGAGTGAACAAGAAGTCCAATAGAGAACAATTCTAATAAGGGTAACACACCTCAAGTATACAGAAGTTAGGCAATTAAAGCACCATTTAGTGAACTAACACGGGTTTAATTTATAAGCATGTAAATGAATTTAGAAGAATATACATTTATAAGAATGTAAGATTTTTGCTTTCTCATTAGAGGTATACTCTTTAGTGCTAGTCTTCACATTTCTGACTCATTCATCCCTCCCCACCTAAACTCTTAGATTATTTCCCTTCGCCTTACTTAATGGAAATACTTCCCTTAAGGGATAAGTATCTACATATTACCTTAAATGTAACCTGCCATTTTTCACAAGCAGTTTCTTTAGAATGGCCCCATGATTTTTCTGTATGTTATTATGAATTAGAAAACTAAAGCAGAATGGAGAATTGGTTGATAAAGTTAGTGAGTGAAGAAACTTCAAGATTATATCTCAGAGATTCCTAAAATAAATAATATCCCTTTTCCTCATTATGATTGAAATCATACACATTGTAATCTGATTTTTTTCAGTATAAATGTTTTCAAAATAAAGGAAGTCATGTGGATAAAACAAAGGCAAAAGTATTCTGATGCCTTCTAGGTTCAGCTCTATCTGTGCCAAGTTGTTCTTTGATAATTCTATTACCAGATTCTCCTACTCAAAGAGGCTTAACTGGAACCGGTATGTGTTATACAATTAAATTATGTGCGACTAAAAAGAAATAAAATGTTTTCCTTTTCTAAAATACAGTTAATAAAAATTGATTTTACCAATTTTGTCCATACTCACTTTGTAATCAAATGTACTTATTAAGTCATGTCTTAGACACTGCAGTGTACATATGAGGTGTTTTTTTTTTTCCAGTAATATACCTTTTTGTCCATCTTTTGTTAAAGCACACAGATTTCCCTTCAGGGAACTGGACTACATTATGTTTTTATTCCCAGTCTTCCCCCTCTCTATATTTATATCTTTTGCAGTTCTTTCAACAGTAGCAGATTACACTTCCCTACCTCGTTGATTGGCTGTGTTATTTGCTTTGATCAATGGGAGTGTGAGCAGACCTGACACGGAGGCTTCAAATGTACTTGAACCAGTGCCTCCAGGGTTCTTTAGCCACTGCTATGAACAGAAGATACCCCTGGTGGCACACAGGCCCTACAATAATGAGAGACACGTGGAGATGAGCTAAAACAACACCTCACCTGTAGCCAAGCCAGAGTGAGTTCAGCTAAGATCAGCCAAACACCAGCAAACCCACGGAAATATGAGCAAGCAATAATTGCTTATGGTTCTATGAGGATAATAGTTTGTAGTTCTAGTATTCAATATCATTGGCACCATATCTGAGTGATAACAGAAACAAATTCTTACCCTTATGAATTCTAGTGAGACTTTCAGTAAAGATTATCTTCTTCCACTAAAAAGAGATGGGCATATGACCAAAGTTAGGTCAGTCTGACTCTCTCTCCTAAGAATTTCAATCAACCTGAGTAACAAAGACAGAAAACAGTTGAAGCTGTTTCATCCCGGAAATTCTGCAGAGATTATGCAATACTTCTTAAAATCCAAATTCCTGAAACAGCCAAGGATCTTGAATTTTCCAAGACTTAAGATTTTTCTTTATTTTATTGAGCTAACACACATTAAATTCATTCATTTGTTCTTAAGTTAGTGACTAATTTTCTGTTGCTGGTAACTCAAAAACCTTAATGATATAAGGACTTCATTTTTCAATCTCTAAATAAATTCATTGAATAGCAAAATATCTTATTATTTGTATTTTTCAGGACTGACCAAAATTCACAACGAGAAGGGGGTTGCCTACTACAATGGGAATTTCTCCAGACAAGTTAAAAAAACAAAGGCTTCAACATCAGGTAACTTACATGTATATTTAATTTGATATAAGAAAACGAATAGGGCCTGATGATGACTCTTTTTGTTTTAGAACATTAATAAAAATATTTCCACCAACAAACATTTCATAGGCATTATTCTTATTTTATTACAGAAGCTATACATTATAAAATCAAAGAACCCTCTTGAAATGGCATGTAACATGCCAAATACAAATTGAGTCAGAATTATTATAAATGTACTTTAAACAACTCATGAAAATGCAAATATTTATTTTAAATGATGATATAATTCCTGTTTCCAGCAATATGATGATCAAAATGATCTGAAAACTCAGCTGCTACCAAACAGCTACAAATGTGGAATAAAATTTTATTGCATATTTTAACTGCATAGCCAATATTTAAATTATACTTGTGAGATATCCTCAGAAACCAAAATTGGAAAAGGAACGAAAAGTAGGGGAGAACTACATGAGCTGATAATTTTGCTGGGGAGGAGTGGGCTACAGTTAATTCCTCTCCTTAACAAGGGATCTTGGATTTTAATGCCCGGATGTAGCTAATACTCTGTGTCTGAGAAAGGAACGGATTATTAGTGATAGTCTCCCACAAAGCTGAGACACTCGCCCTCAGTAAAAGGGTAGACACATGTAAAGAGGGACTATAAGTAAACTTATGCTTTTCCCTGAAATTTAGGTGAATAAAGAACTGATCTGAGAATCCAAAATAGTGGTGAACCTAACATGGATTTGAAGTTCAAATCAAAATATCAAACTCTATGGTGCTTAAAGTACAAAATTAATATTAAAACACAGCACCAGTTTGATTACAATACCTTTAGCACATGGCATTAGCCAATGCAGACACCTAAAATGAACAATACCAACAATAAATAGCAACAGTGATTATAGCAGAGATTTAAAATGCTAAGAAAAAACTAAGAACAAAGTTAGCCAATGAATATAAACTTTTAATTAAAAGACTTACTAGACGAAGACAACTTGCAAATATATTTCATAAAAGACCTATAACCATTAGAGAAATTGAATTGGTCTACACCAGTATTTCTCAACTTTGTCATCACTGATGATTTGGACTAATAATTGTTTGTTTTCAGAAGCTGCCCTATACATTGTGGGATATTGAGCAGTGTATCTGGTCCCTATTCACTAGATGCCTGTAGCAACCTCACAGTTGTGATAATTTTGTCTCCAATTCTCACAGATGACTGAGGGGTTCAAGACTCCAGTGGAGGAAGTAACAGCAGATGTGGTGGAGATAGCAAGAGAACTGAATTACAAGTGGAGCCTGAAGATGGGACTGAATTGCTGCAATATAATGGTCAAACATGAATGGATGAAGAGTTGCTTCTTTTGGATGAGCAGCGAAAGTTGCTTCTTGAGAAGGAATCTACTCTTGGTGAAGATGCTGTGAACATTGTTGAAGTGACAAGAAAGGAATTAGAATATTCCATAAACTTAGTTGGTAAATCACCAGCAGGGTTTGAGAGGATTGACTCCAGTTTTGAAAAAAGTTCTACTGTGAGTAAAATGCTTTCAAACAGCATCACATGCTACAGAGAAATCTTTTGTGAAAGGTAGAGTCCATCTACTTGGCAAAATTCATTGTTGTGTTATTTTAAGAAATGACCACAGCCACTCCATCCTTCAGCAATCACTACCCTGATTAGTCAGCAACTATCAACATTGAGGTAGGATCCTCTACCAGCAAAAAGATTACAACTTGCCTAAGGCTCAGATGATTATTAGCACTTTTTCGTTTGTGCATTGTTTTTTCAGATATGTTGTTTCACACTTAGACTATAGTATAGTGTAATCATAACTTTTATATGCACTGGGAATCCAAAAAACTCTTGTAACTCACTTTATTGTGATATTTGGTCGACTGTGATGGTCTGGTATGAAACTTGCAGTATCTCTGAGGTGTGCCTGTACAAGTTCTCCAAAACCACAAATTAACAAATAATCTCCTCCTTCAAAAACTTGTCCCTGAGACTCAAGAGAGAATTTATTTTATGCAACGGGCCTTACGTTAATGTGAAAATTACAAAAGGGCAGAATGAGAAGTAGGTGTGATTTCTTAAAATGGAACAAAAATTCTTAATATTAGAAAACTAATTCTTTCAACACTTATACACTGCTAGTGGGAATGTTAATTAGTTCAGGCACTACAGAAAGTAGTATGGAGATTTCTCAAAGAACTTAGAACAAAAGTACCATTCAACCAGCAATCCCATTACTGCGTATATACCAAAGGAATATAAATCGTTCTACCATAAAGACATATGCACACGTATGTTCACTGCAACACATTCACAATAGCAAAGATATAGACTCAACCTAGATGCCCATCAATGGTGGACTGGATAAAGAAAATATTCAGTCTGGATAAAGAACATATTCACTATGCCATACTGTGTACTCTTTTGTAATGTACTCTTTTGTACACTGAAAGAATCAGGTATTTTTTCAAATGTTATTTTAGTTTTGGGGTTACAGGTTGTCAATTGCATGTCATGTAGATGCCATACTATGCAGCCATACAAAAAATGAAATCATGTCATTTGCAGCAACATAAGTGCAACCGGTGACTATCATCCTAAGCAAATTAACATGAGAATGGAAACCAGATCCCTCAAGTTCTCACTTATAAGTGGTAGCTAAACATTGAGTACATGTGAGACAAAGAAGCGAACAATAAACAACAGGGGCTACTTGAGGATGGAGGGTGGGAGGAAGGTGAGGGTCAAAAAACTACCTATCAGGTACTATGCTCACTACATGAGTGATGAAATCATCAGACCCCAGTGACATTTTATTTACACTAGTGACATGCAATTTGACAACCTGTACCCCCAAAACTAAAATAACATTTGAAAAAACACCTGATTCTTTCAGTGTACAAAAGAGTACATTACAACTGAACTGAGAGCATCCTAGGAATTCAAGAATGAACATCAGAAAAGAATATGACTTCAATTTATCATATTGATACTGCTACAGATGCATACAGAAGCATGGATGAGTCTAATGAACATAATATTGAGCAAAGAAGTCATAAGCACAAAAGTAAATATGGTATCCCATTTGTTATAAATTTCAAAAACAGACAAAACTAGCATATAATGTTAGAACAGTAGTGATTCTTGGCAGATGCAGGTAGTGGATAGTGAAACAGAAAGGGCATGAGATATTTTATTGTCCTCTGCTCTTATGTTTATTAGGTCTTTCCTTACCTTTGAAGTGCTATTGCTTGCCTAGGTGTAAGGCTATCAATTTACCTCTGAGTTCTGTTTTATCTACATCTCATAAGTTTTATGATGCTATGTCATCATTCATATTCAGTTCAAAACACTTTACATTTCTGAATTTAAGTTCCCTTTGGCTCATGAATTATTTACAAGTATATTGTATGATTTCCAGGGAGTTTTTCTAGTTGTCTTCTTGTTATTTATTCTAGTAATACGATCATGGTCATATAACATCATCTGTGTTATCTTAATCTTTTCAAATTCGTTGAGGTTTTGTTTGTGGCAGCAAATGGACAATTTTGGTAAATGTTTCATGTGTGTTTGAAAAAAATGTGAATTCTGTCATTATTCATTGCAGCTTTCTATATATGTTTGTCAATCAGGATAAATTTGTTAATTGTGTTGCTCAGCATGCTATATGCTTAATATTTTTTGCCTTATTAGCCATTGAGAGAGGTATGTTAACATCTCCCAATATAATAGTAGATTTGCTAATTTATCCTCTTAGTTTTGTCGACTTTTGTTTTGTAAATTTTGAAAATATGTTTTTGGTAATGTACAGATTTAAGACTGTGATATTTTCTTGTTGGATTAGCCCCTATATTGTTATGAATCTCTCTCCTCGGCTCTACCAACTCTTGCTTTTAAGATTGTCTGATAGTATTGATGGGCCTGCTTAATTTTGTTTAGGATTTTTATGATACTTTTTTTTTGCATTTGGTTATTTTAACTTCTCTGTGTTCTTATATTAAGGATGTTTATCTTAATGCAAATCAAAACCACAATGAGATACCATCTCATGCCAGTCAGAATGGTGACTATTAAAAAATCAAGAAAGAACAGATGCTGGCAAAGTTGCAGAGGAAAACGAATGCTTTTACACTGTCAGTAGGAATGTAAAATAGTTTAACCAATGTGAAAGACAGTGTGGTGACTCCTCAAAGATCAAACTTCTAGAAACAGAAATACTATTTGATCTAGCAATCCCATTACTATGTATATAACCAAAGGAATATAAATCATTGTATTATAAAGATACATGCACATGTTATATTCATTGCAGCACTATTTCCAACAGCAAAGACATGGAATCAACCCAAATACCCATCAATAGTAGACTGGATAAAGAAAATGTGGTACATATGTACCATGGAATACTACACAGTCATAAAACGTATGAGACCATGTCCTTTGCAGGGACATGGGTGGAGCTGGAAGCGGTTATCCTCAGCAAACTAATGCAGGAACTGAAAAGCAAACACCACATATTCTCACTTATAAGTGGGAGCTGAATTATAAGAACACATGGTCACATGTTGGGAAACAACACAAACTAAGGCCTGTCTGGGCAGAAAGTAGGGAGGAAGAGCATCAGGAAGAATAGCTAACTGATGCTGGGCCTAATACCTAGGCAATGGGTGGATCTGTGCAACAAATCACCATGGTACACGTTTACCTATGTAACAAACCTGCACATCCTGCACATGTACCCAGGAACTTAAAATAAAAGTTGATTTAAAAAAAAGAATGTTTCTCTTATAAGAATACTACAGTCATTTTTTTTTTAAATCCAACCTGAACAGTCTTTATTTAGACTATGTCGTCCATCTACATAAAATATAATACATGTTGGTCTATATCTACACACTTAATTATTTGTTTTGTGTTTAGTTCAACTACTTTATGTTTCCTTTTGCTTTATTAACTTCTTTTGGGTAAGATCAAATATTTCTATTTGTTCTTTTGTTTCTTTCAAGTAGTGTGATTATTTGGGTTTTGTTTTGTTTTGTTTTTTACTATTCTTATAGTGGTTATTCTAGCTATTACAACATAAATCATTGACTTATTATAATCTAATAAAATTTGTATTCCTACTATTTTCTTGATACTATGTGGAAACAGAACTTGTAAATTATATTGACCTTTCTTACCTTTTATATTATTAGAATCATGCTTTTTAGTTCTACATATAATTTAACCCACAAGATATTACTGTTACTTTTCAGTAGTCTGTAGAATTTAATATTTGCCTATATGTTTCTCTTGCTTTGTGTTCTTTATTCCCTTACACAGCACTTCCACATTTCCATCTAGATCATTTCTCCCTTGAAAAGTGTGTCTATTAGTGTTGGTCTGCTAATAATAAACTGCCTGTTTTGTTTGTTTCAAAATTTATTTTACCGTGTTTATTGAGGAACATATTTTGGGATAGAAACCTTAGCTGAGAGTTTTTTCTAGAAATATCATTTAATTTTTTTCTGATTTGAATAATTTATGTTAAGACATCATCTATCAGTCTAGTGTTCCTTTGAAAGCCACGTATCCTTTTTTGTTTGTTTTTCTGAGTGTTTCTTTCTTCTGTGCCTTTGATTCTCAACAATTTTACCATGATGGCTCTTGGTATGGTTTTCTTTGTGTTTGTCCTGCCTGGGATTTGCTAAGTTTTTGGAGTAGGTTAATATATTTCACCAAATCTGGAAAATTCTTTATTGTTTGTTCTCTGAATATTGCCTCTGACACAGAAAGACACTAATCTCTCTTTCTGGAATTCCAATTATAATTATATTAAGGCTTTTAATGTGCCCATGTATCTCTTATGCTATTCTTTTTTTATTTTGCTTTCTACTCTGTTTTCTCTGCATTCAGTATTTTCTATTGACTCATCTTTGAATTAATTCATCCTGCCTTTTGCTTTGCGCAATTGACTATTAAACTCATCTCTTGAGTTATTCAGTTCTATAGAATATTTTTAAAATTATGAGTTATTTAATTTGTACATCTTATTGATTATTATTTTTATTTATCTTTCACACTGATTTTTGTTCATATATTTCTCAATTTTTAATATTTCCATCACAATTAGCTTAAAAGTCTTTGGCAACTTTTATATCTAGATCATATGTAGGTCTGCTTCTGGCATCTGAATTTTATTTTTATTATTAATATAATGCAAATCTTTCTCCTATTTCTCCAATTTCTCAGGAAAGAAGCTCAACTCCACAGAGAATTACATAGCACTGGTCATTCACAGAAAAGTAATTTGAAAGCACTTATAGCCATTAATAAGCAAATTTTCATTCATCTCATCATAGCTAGATAAAATGTACTATTTTGTATCTTTAAAAGAGTGGTTAAGATATATGATGAAACCTATTAAATGCCTTTCAGACATATACAATAATCCCATTAACTGTGAAGTTAGAAATTCTATTAGAGTTGTCGAATCATTGATACTTACTACCACAAGGATTCAAACGGAACCCCAGTGATGTTGCATCAATAGTGTATTTTCCTACATGACTGAGAACAAATTCTTGTCAATAAAGATGCTCTAGTTTAGGTATTGCTGGAGCTCCATTGTACTGTAAAACCTACACACAATTTATCACTTTGAAAGGTATAGATTTTATATAGTTCATGGAATGCACAGGTGACAAAGATAAACAACAATAAATTTCACAAAATTTAAGTAAAATGACTGTGTATGAGTCTGATATGTCTCCCTTTTGAGACAAATGGCATATTTGTAAAAGGGAAGAATTTCTAGTACACAAATAGATTTTTAAGAATTTTGATCAGTATTGCCTAATTAATTGCTTCATTTGTTATTTTAAAAAATATAGTAGGCTCCAATTTACCCAAAACAAGTACCTGGTTTACAGGGTGACACCAATTCACTTCAAAGCAATTCTGATCATATACAATTTGTCCATGTAGAATGATATTCTAAATATCCAATTCTACATATATTGTAGTAAAAGCCACAAACTTGGTGAACGAAACTATCTGTAAGAAGATCTTGGTGTATAGCCATTTAGAATCACAAAGTACTTTGTTTTAATGATATTCTAAATATCCAGTTCTACATATATTGTAGTAAAAGCCACAAACTTGGTGAACAAAACTATCTGTAAGAAGATCTTGGTGTATAGCCATTTAGAATCACAAAGTACTTTGAGATAGATGGAGAAATTAAAATATAGACTAAAAATGGCAACTGATAAAGAAAATATCTACATGCTAATAAAATGTCTGTTTATTCAGACTCAAAGCAAATATTGGTCACTTTATTTTCAAATATATAATCCACAATTCTGGGAGAACCTGGAGAAGTAGACTGGATATGGGAGACAGAGGTTCAGAGAGAGTCACTAACAAAACAGTCTGCTAAGCCAAGTACTTCTAAGCATGAGTGGGTCCACCAAGGGGAAAGTTACGGGGAAATCTATGAGAACTTGTGTATTTTGTATAGCTATCACCTCCGTGAGTCCACAGCTATCCATGTGGTAGTAGCCATGGACCCACCCTGTTAGTTAATAGGGACAATAATTGAAAAGACCTGCTCAGTTAGCAGGAGAAAGAAAACACAAGCTACAACTTAGCGGGCCCCCCTGTGTCTGTCTGCAAGGACATCTAACCACAGAATGACCTTTGGAGAGTTTCACAACCACGTTCAGAGAGTTTAACCTCCACCTTCCCAACTTTGCATAAGTTCCTTTTTTGCCAATTCTTAACCAGACTCATAAGCAGAAGGGGATTCTGGAAATGTAGTTCCCAGATTAATCAAGAGGCAAAACATGCCAAAGTACCTAACAAAGTTAAGTGCCTCTGTCTTACATAAAATTATAAACATATTCTCATTTATAATTGATATTATTGCCTCAAATAAAATTAAGCAATAATTTCTTACAGTTTTATTTTTAAAAAAGAAACAAGGGACAGGATATAGCCCTTCCATTGACATAAATTTCAAAACTTACAAATTTTAGACCCTCTTCCAAAATAAAAATACTGCCACTTACCATATGATAGAAAAGCAAAATTTGTATCTATATTTATGTTACCCTGAGAAAATCAAAGTTAATTTTAGTTCGATTATTAGTTTTGTAACTTCTTTCTTACTCTAGAAATTAATTTGTTATATATCATTAATCAATAATATACAAGTAGGAGAGTATGTATTTTGTAATGTTTAGCACCTAAGTATAAGATATTAACTTAGCCTCTTCGAGAAAATCTTGTTGAATTTTAGAACTACCTTATGACTTTGATTGACCTTAACTCTTTTTTACTTCTTCGACAAAACACATCTAACTGAATTGTTTGTATTGAAATTCACAGAAATTAATAAGCTAAAATACTTTACTTTGATTCCAGAAAATGTGTCAAGTTAAAAGATCTCATCAGGCACATTTGACACATTGTTGCTGCACACACTTGTACCCTTTTTGTTCATATTTTGTTTGAGTTCAAGGAAAGGAAAAGAGAAAAACCCATACACCTTGTTGCTCTGTGAATTCTCCAGCCTGCAAGTGTCTGAGAAGCTGCCAGAACCTCTTATTTGTTTTGTAATATTTAAGCTCTTTAAAAGGACCTTGACATTCTGCTTACCTTCTTCATTTCAGCTACCTATTAAACATCAGCGTTTAGTGATTTTCTAACTATCACTGTAAAATTGCTTTGCTCATCCTTCTGATGTCACAGCCTTTATAACACAATTCTTCCCCTTCTTTATTTGCTCTAGGGTGACATTGAGAGTACGAACATCAAAATCCTTTTTTGTTTTCTATTCCATTCCCTGGACACATAGCACTCCTTCCAGAATCCTTATGTTCCCTCAGATTCACAAAACTGCTCCCTGACTGTAAGTCATTACCCACAAAAAAAAGTCATTTGGTGAGCTGATTTTCCCTCTCATGCACAGCGCATACAAAGCACCTCATTATATCTTGGTATGGCCTAGTAAACTGCGGAGATGTGGTGGCCACTGAGGAGCCTCTGCACTTCACAGTCCCTGATGAAGAAAGAGCCTCTGCACTTTCTTCATCCTTTCACGTGCACTTCTTTAAGGAAAATAATCTCTAAGATGAAGAAGTCTTGCAGGCAACTGAAATTGAACTCCCTTTCTCCCCATACTCTCACTCCTATAACCCGCCTTGTCAGTCCCTTTCTGCATTCATCCAACACCCCCTTCCTGAAATTATTCTCACACAGATTTCTTACTCATTCATTGAACCTCTAAAGGAAATTGTTTGTATTTGGTAAGCCCTTTTCATATATTTCTCATCCTCCCTGGGAAAGGATTTTATTGATCCATGAATGTCATGACATTTCCAAGATGATGACAGTTATAGAATTTTTAACATGGGCAAGGCTTGGTTTGGGAAGAGACAGAAGACAGATGGGGAACTGGTGTTGTCACATATTATGTACCGCAGAATATGGGAGTATCAGAGAGCACATGTGAATATGTCAGCAAGGTTCAGCAATAGATCAACACCTGAAAATAAAACTGAGCTAAGAATGAAGCAGTGAGGAAACAGGGTATTTATTCTTAAGAGAAAACTAAAACAACCATTAAAATTGCAGGTGAAACTTTGGATTTGGAACTGACATTTTATGTCAATAAGCAATAATTATGGTGGAATGTGTTTCCATACTGCATGTAAGTAATTTGCACATGGATAAATATTTTGTATTATTACTCAACGAGAGACTTATTATTTTTCCATGTAATAAGAAAAAAATGGTATTTGTAAGTAAGGCCAGTGGAACTGTATATTAAATTATGAGAAACAGATATTCATTTAGGATAGTTTGGTGCCTATGATAAATAAGGAAAGAGAGGAAAGAAGAGTGAGGTTCTGGGAGATTGGAAGTTAAATCAAGATATTGGAAGGGGATTGAAAAATTGGGGACTATAAAACCAGTAAAACATAAGACGGGAAACTTGCTTTTATAAAGAATGAGTATTTCTTTTTGTTTTGATTTCCATGAAGTACATGAAAATAAAATTATTCTTGACTGTAGTTCACCCAAAGGTTTATTGACCTTAGCTTTACAGCATTTGGATGAAGAGTTTATAAAACGCCTATCATTCACAGGCCTGAGGAGCAAGAATTCTTCCTAGGATAATAACTCAGGTGTCTGCCATTGACAAAAGTTGGCTGCTAGATTTCTTTGCAATGCAGTTTAGTTAAGTGATTCTGCAAATTATCTGTTCCTGCTATGTCTATCAGTAAGGCATTCTCAAATAAGTGTAATTTTCAGTGAATAAGCAGTCTTGGCAATCAAGTAAAAAAGGAAAAAGCAGGAGGAGAGGGGAGGGCAGAAGCAAAGACTGCCACTGTATTCAATTCTGCCTTGGAGCGGAGACTCCTACCTAAGTAACATGAGAGTTAATCAGCATTTTGTATGTGGTATGTAGAAAAAAATTGTCAATTTTTTACTGCAGTATAGATATCAAAGTAATGTTTCCATTACTGATTGGCTTCAGACAGTGAATATGTTCCATTACAATGCAGTCACCACAGCTATTTCATTTAATACTATTTTTTATTTTGAAGTAAAAAAACATACCTCATGAGAGGCCGGGCGCGGTGGCTCATGCCTGTAATCCCAGCACTTTGGGAGGCCGAGGCGGGTGGATCACTAGGTCAGGAGATCCAGACCATCCTGGCTAACACGGTGAAGCCCTGTCTCTACTAAAAACACAAAACATTAGCCGGGCGTGGTGGCAGGTGCCTGTAGTCCCAGCTACTCGGGAGGCTGACGCAGGAGAATGGCGTGAACCTGGGAGGCGGAGCTTGCAGTGAGCCGAGATCACACCACTGCACTCCAGCCTGGGAAACAGAGCAAGACTCCATCTCAAAAAAAAAAAAAACATACCTTATGAGATACCATAACAAAGTATCGTTTTAATATTCAGCCTTCTCAGTTTTTTTCCTTTCAAGTTATAGGTCTAAGGAGAACTTCCTTGTGAAGCAACCAAGAGTTGTCTTGAGACAATAACATTCTAGAATTAGGTTTTGGGAGAGAATGTCAAAATCTCATTCTAATGGTAGGTAGTTATGAGAGAATTGTTCATGTCATCCTACAAATATGCAGTGAGCAGAGATTATATTCTAGACAATATTATATTGTTTTGTCATATGCACAGATGACTAAGGCTGGCTTCTAGACTTCAAGAGATGATAATATAGTTGGCTTTGTCCTAGGACCATTAGAATTGCCCTGCCTTCTTTTTAGTCCATCGTTATATGTACAGATAATTTATCTGGCAAATTATAAGACACAGGAGCAGATATTTTCCACTGAATTTCCCTGATGTAAGTATCAAAGTATCAATATGAGCTTGAAAAAGTCATATTGCAAAATTGCAAGTGAATTATTTCTAGGAAATTCACACCTGCAAAAAGGATACTTACTGTCCAAGTGGCAGCTCTTTAGTAAACTCTACACATTTGATTTCTTAGAGTTATTTATTAATCCAAATCCACTTTCTTACCAACCCCCAGGCTGAACAATTTTATCTGGGAAGAGATGTGGCCAACTTTCTAGGGCTGACTTTGATCCAGTAGAACATGTCTTTTACAAGCATTTACTTTACCAACTGGGAGCTCAGTACCCTCCCCTGTGAAAAACACCCAGGCAAGTCCAAGGTAAAATTTCATCTCTCACCTGCTAGAACAAAAAAGGTAGAGATGGTCAACATAATCAGGCTAATCCAGCAATTTCTAGAGCAAGATATCCACTCTTTGAACTTCTATGTGTTTCAACATCCCTCAGGACTCCCATTGTTCAGACTGCCTGTGCGTGGGATGGTAGGGGTGGAGGGACTGCCTGGCTCATTTAAGCACATGTTGACCAGACATCTATACAGAGCAGAATTGTTCTTACATCAGAAACAAAAACTTTAGTAATTCTAGTTTAAATGCGATTGAGCCGAATCAAAGATGCAGTTTATTCTCTCCTAATTTTTCTCTATTTATAGCCTCACTTAGTGACAGGTCTGTTGCACAGGAGTGGGCTCTTACTCAACACATCTGCTCCCCATGTGTTGCTGAGTCACACATACTTTTTTCATTACCAAAAGTAACAAATATTTATTTTCTCCTTGACAGTCCCACAGAGTTGTTGCAACAGAGAGAAAAACAAGTGGGATTCCGTTCAGCTTGGCTCCTAAAAAGATCCTTACTGGTGCTTGTGCCTCTACTACTAAGAGAGTTGTGGAAACCTTGGAACGTGTCCGGAGTAGAGCAATGGAAATGATTGGGAAAGAGGATATATGAGAAAAGGCTCAAAGAATTGATATGGGTGTAGAAATAAAATTGTGTAGAATTACAGATAAAGTATTTCAGGTAAAAAAAAAAAATTAGAGAATAGCCTACAGCTGAGTTTCCTCTAAAGCAAGTTTTACAAACCTGAGACAGGCTTCAGGGAACTTTTGAACCCCTCTTTCAAATATTATATCCACATCAATCTTTAATTTTTGTATGAGTCTCAGATGTAATCATGCAATATTATCTTAAGGTAATGGCATAAATTATGTTTTTCTCACGATGATGTCAGAGGGCAGAGGTGAAAAACTAGGCTTTTCCACTCTTTGTGATTTTCTATTAGTAATTCTTGAAATTGCAAATTGCAGCTTTGGACTTACACATCAAACCATGTCTGACCTAGAGGACAAGGAGTGAAAATGAATAGGCTAGCCCACATCGTTTCTCTGAATCAGTTTTATAATTGAACTGCCCTTTAAACCTTATCTTTAGTCTTCTCACAAGTCTTATAAATGAATGTCACCCTGATTTGATTGACTGATCTTCATTTCACACCCTTCATAAAGTAGCCCAAAATAGCTGCTGGAAAACATTACAAACCTGCTGAGTTTTAGCAGTCGTCAACTTTATATTGTCAGAATTTCTTGTGGGTAAGTTATAATTAGGTTTATTTATTAACTATAAAATCTCCTGAAAGAAAATATCACAAATCATGCCGTAGCCATCTCATCTTGTCACTGCTTCTCTCTTAGGAAAGACAACATCTTATCCATTGTCATTAAGGATCATTGCTTAGAAAGGAATTTTAGGAACTAAAAAGATTGACTTCATACTGTGACAGTGAATTTGCCTTTTTTTTAAACTGGCTTATTTGCTATCTTAATTGCATATGTGTGAAATCACAAACATTCACAGGACAGGCTCTACAAAGGCATATTTGCTAGTATAATGATCGCTTTCCTTATATAATCTGGTAATGGACTTAGCATCATTACACACATTTTGAAAGAAAAAAAATCCTTCTATCAAGGTGGCCTAAATCAAAAAGAATGTTAGCTGACTTGAACATCACCTGCTGTTCGTGACCTTGATTGCGTTTAGATCACCTACATTCCCCCTGCTTCAGAAGAACCCACATTATGCTAATGACCCTACTTCCCAAAATATCTAACCCTCTCACATCTAGTTAAGCTAGTGCTGTTCCAAAAACATAGATCACCCAAATGCTCAGGTGCTTACAGAAAATTCACCCTTTCTAATAAGTCATTTTGGCTTGCCAATGCAAGTGTTCATGCATAAAACATACAAGCTGAACTCAAAAATTTCTGTAAAAATATGTGCCCCAGAATATTTTTCACGACTTAAAAATCACATATTTTAAATTGTATACCCAATGTAATGTGGGAGTATAGCATTTTTAAGATGTATTTAAATACTTTAAATAATTATTTTTCTACCTGTGGCTTAGCTAATGCAATCTGTGTTACTTACCTTTCCAAAAGCTATTAAATAAAAACATAAAATTTCTTTCACTTTTACATATAAAACTCAACTTTCTGCTCAAATGTAAACTCTCTGTGGGGATAGGAAATACAATCTCAAAATCTAATCTGTTTTTTAGTCTTAAAAATCATCTGACAGCTCTCCAAATGCAAAGTACACACACATTTCGAAAGTTAACCTTTAGGAAGTATAAATAGAATAGAGAAGCACCTTGCTGTCTCATTGTGTGTTCAAATGGCAGAAATTGATTCAAAATCTATTAAGATTAATCTTTCAAAACTAATACTCTGTGGTTCGAAGGTTACTGAGATAGTTTCCCTTCATACCTTGACATGTTTTATCATATCTCAAAAGAGTCTTAAGGGCTCACATATTATCTGACGTTTATCTAGGTTATTGGCCCATTCCATTCATAGGCAACCCAAGCTATTTCTTGTCAGACAGAAACTGATAAAACTTCAATAGCATTCAAGAACCTTTTCCAGCAAGGTAAATATCCTATTGCCATGCAGTAGCATTAAAAAAAAAAAAAAACTGGTAGTCCAATGTATTACGAATGCCTATTTTCATAAACGGGCTTTTAGGTGAATGTGTAAGCACATAGTACTATGCCCGAAAGCTAGCTACTAAGAAAGAAACATTTATCTCTCATAAGAGTGTCTTTACATTGTTATCAGGAGTATTTTGATATCATCACATAGTCTTCACAGACAGCATTTTTAATGGCTGCATTTTATTCCATCCAGAAGATACACCACAGAGAACCTAACCATTCCACTACTATTGGACAAATACCTTGTTTCTAATTATTTGATATCATGAATTACTGTGTTCCACATTTAACAAGGAATACTTGAGTAATCTATGAATATCCTGTAATGTCAAACATTAACTCAAGGTCATAGCTTTTCAAACTCTTCATGAGATGAAAAGAACCAAAATACAATTTCACATATTTTTAAAACTTGAGAGTCTTGTAATAAAGTAAAATTATATTTTACAAAGAACAAAGAGTTACTTTCGGTGTCTCAGTTAAGTTTCTTTGGAAATAGGTACACTAAGCAATATTAAATGAAAAGAGAACATGATAACAATGTAAAGTGAAACAATCAGGATGTGAAGTGTATAAAAATATGCTTATAACTATGTAAAAACTATATATTATCCAAAGTACTTCAGTCCCTGGATTTTGGTGTGGTAATTTTTTTCCATTTCTCATATGTTTCATAATGTGCTTATTATTGCTTTTATCATTAAAAGTGAATTGTTAATATGCTAAAAAAAAGAGTGTCTTTAAGTATACATCAATTCAAGAAAAACGATATGGCAGAAAAGTAGTTGTGAAATGAATGTGAGCAATAAAGGCAACCCATAGGGATAACTCAGGTCCCAAATATTTGTCTCAAGAATAGGATTTTGGCAGAATTCCCAGATTATAATTTCAGCTCTCTATTCAATTTTGTAATCATAAAGAAATCCAAAAATGATAACATATTGCCTTTTTTTCCCTAATGAAACAGCCATATATTTGAGACATATTTTTGTCTCAAATGAAATAAGATTCGGATAGACCTGGAAAAACATGTGGACAAAAAAATTTTACTATTTTAAACATTGTTGTATTTCATGAAATTAAGTTGATGATAAAACCCGTGGGCTGTGCCTTTATGGAGGGGGTAGAGAGCATTTATTGGGAAGACAATTCTCACTAGGAAGTGGCTGTGCCACTAATATTTCTGAAATGCCTTAGAAACTTAGAAACAAAAACATTATTAAAATCTCTTCTCCAGGAAGTTTTGTTTTCATTCATTAAATTAATCCACTGTTAATCATGATTCCATTATTCTTGTCCTTAAACATTATCCACTCCTTCTTCTGGAGAAAGTCAAATGCTGCTCAGACAGGAATTCTTGAAGCCTGGTGTTCACATGGATAGGGGAATGTGTCCAGTCAACCCTGTAAGTAAGGACCCTGCAGTGAGCCACAGCATAGACTGATGAGATCAATTTCTTGTCTTCAAAAAACACATATTCTTGATGTTCACTGCAGGTGCCAGAAGCAAACTTCAGGGAGAGTGAGACTAAAACTATCTTCTAAGGAATAATAAGAAATATTTTGTTAACAGCCATTTGAGATTGGAAAGTAGCACTCCTAGAAAAAGAATTTCGTGCTATCATATACCATCTGTTTAAAATAATGAAACCATATTAGAAATAAGAAATGTCTTTTATTTGGCTATTGTAAGTATTCCAAAAATTGTTTATGTCCAAATTACTAAGCAATATTGTATACACCTGGTGTCAAAGTATTATACACTATACCAGGTCTATAGGTAATGCATTTATATATTACATCCCTATCCAGTTAATGATTTACAATTTCTTTTATGTAGTATTATTCTGAAATGTATTTAGGGATCAAAATGAAATGTTTTCAAAAGAAAGATCCAATAAGCAAAAGAGAAAACTCCTGTAGCAGGAGCTCCATTTGAGCTCCTTTCCTACTTGTCAGGGAAAACTAACAAAAAATATATAAGTAAATAAACATTTAGCAAAAAATAATAAAATCAACTGACCTGCTGGTAATCTCTTATTTAGAAGTACGAGGTTAAACAAACAAGAGAAGATGAAGGAGGAAAAGAAGAAGATGGAGGAGGACAAAGTTTTCAGAAGTGCTTATTAGAGCTATTATATGCCAAATATCTACTCTATGGGAAAAGCAAATTTCACAATATTTTTATCAACTCTGTATTCATACATCTGATCAAGGTAACATCTTAAAATGGGTAGATGAAATAATGACATGAAAAAAACAAAAAGAGAACCCAAAGATAAGTTGATATAAATGTCAATGTAATTCATCTAAAAAACTTATTCGTGTTGAGACTCTAATTCAGCAAGAAGTGTTAACTCTAGTTAAAAGTAAATTAATCAAGTCTAGTATCACAGATTAGTAAATCAAGGCCCACCCAAGGTCATATAGTTAATATGTGGCAGAATTGCGATTTTATTATACAGTACTAGAATTAGAAATCAGTTAGAGTCCCCTGATGAAGATTGAGTCTTTGTAAGCAACTTCCAGTTTGGTATAGAAATGGGTTAAACACTAAATGTTGATTGAGAAAAGTACCTGTAAACCCCAGAAATACTACTTAAACTTCAAGGAAGATGAGTGTTGATGTATCCCACAATCTCTAACCAGGTATCTCCCTCTAATTCCTATAACCTAAGATTTCATTTTTTCTTTCCATGAGACACTGCTTCCAGGGGAGTTTAAAAAGAAGCAAAGTACCTTTCAGATTACTAGTTCTAAGCTTGTAATATGCCCTCATGATAATTACACTTCTCTCTACTTTCTCCACTGCATTTTACCTGAATAGAGCTGGAACTGGATCTATAAGCATACATAGGGTATCCAGTGAGAGACTCTTTATTGTTATTTTAATTAATTTTGTCATCCAGGCTGGAGTGCAGAGGTGTGATCATAGCTTATTATAACCTCAGGCTCCTGGGCTCAAGCCATCCTCCCACCTGGGCCTCCCAAGGAGAGACTCTATTTTTAAATCTAGGATTAGGCATATCTACCCCCGGGTAGCTTTATGGTGAGTTGACCAGAAAAGTAAATTTCCCTTTTTTTTTTTTTAAGGTTCTACCACTTTTGAAAGTAAATATATGTAACATAACAATTGAAGGAACAGTGAGGTGGGGGAAAATATAGTGGCATTCTTTATTTTTATTTGTTAAATAAGACAATATGATTCACAAGAGGAAAATGTAAGCTCTTTATGAAACGTAGCAGTAGTATTCAAGGTAATTTGGATTTTATATTAGATATCACAGATGTTAATTGCATGCCCAATAGGTAATAATCTATTTAGGGAATAAACAACTTCAGTCTGTTTTAAAAGTATTTATATGTTTTATTTTATGACTAAATATTATCATTGAGCTAAAATAATTTATACAGCTACAAACATGAAAACATTAACTGTGGATGTAATTCAAGCAAGTGCAAGTATCACCTGTTAGTTGGCTGTTATGAAAACAAATTATAATTAAAACAAACTTAAATTAATTCAATTTCTCTAAAATTCTTTGCAAATACAGTACAGCTATTCAAGAAATGAAAACTAATTTGACTTCCATTACTTATAATTAGCATTCGTTAATAAGGCAAGATCTTTTAAACAAGCTATAGCATCTCTGCCTCCAAGAGTAGAAGGATTGGCTTTTATTACATTTAAAACATAATTGGTAGCTTAGATAACTTACCTAAAGCAATCCAGCATTTTGAAATTTTGAAAAGAACTTAGATGCTCTGGGTTGTAATCGTCCTGAAGAAAAACTGTCTACTTTCTGTTCCCAAATATCCCACCCAAGGACTATCAAAATCTACTAACTGAAATGTTGTGATAATTTGAAGGCTTTCTTCTCTTATTTTTGTGTAAAAATCAACATGTAATAGACAAGGAAAAGTATAGTCAGCTTTCAATTTTGCCGGTACCTGAAACATTCTTGTATTCCTTCAGAGAATGAGGCTAGATGAGAAAAGAGGGTCATTTTATGCCTAAGACGTGGTTAGAATTTAATTTCCTTTTAAAATTTATTTTGAGCAAAGGGAGCTTTACTTAAACACACTGTGTGATTCCACTGGATTGTCACAGACTTCCCTCATCTGTCCAATTGTTCTGCTCACAGCATTCAGGAAACTCTGCTCGCCATGTCTCTTGTTCAGTTATGTCATTCTTCCTCTCTCTTCTTGTTCAAAGGCTCTTGAAATCTCTTTTCTTAATACAGGTTTCTATGACTAAGAAATACAAAAGAAAGAAAGCTAATCTTTCTGCCCCTAATTTTTTTCTCACTAGTACATTTCTACTATGCGGCAAAACCACTCCTGGATTAGTGCTTGTACTTTAGCACTTTCCTATCAGTGCTTGCATAAAATGAGCTATAAATGCTTCATCCAAAATAGATGGTGACTTTTTCGGCTTTATATAACCACATTCTTTTATATGTTAATCCATAAAAGTTCTCTTCATTTGAGATACCTTGAGATCAAGGACATTATCATTTTGAAATAAGTCTGAGGATCCCATAGAAAATGTTCATGTGACATAAAAAACAGCACGCTATAGAATTTGCACTAAATCTGCTCAGCACGATATCCAAAAGTTTGCAGAGACTTGGAGCTAAATTGGGTGTGCTAGTGATTATACTTGGTTTAAACCAACAGCAGAGATTCACTAGCCAAGCGAAATGAATGTCTCATGTTGTTTATGCATAGTTTTAAAAAACAAAACTACAACAAATACATTTATCAAATTCTATGTCAGTAAATTATAAAATCTAGAAGTTGAGAAGGAAGTCAAATATATTGATTCTCACACTGACCAGAAAATAAAATATAGAATGAGAGGGTTTAAAAAAGAGAAAAAAAAGGAAAGAAGAATGATTTTTAGGCCTTTCAGGGGCCATCCCATAATATCCTGTTAGATTTCAAAAAGAGGATATAATTAATTGCCCACAGACGTTCATTTTCAGGTGTTTTTAATCAAATGTCTCCCTAGAATTTAAAGCTGATTGCTGTCCTAAAATGCTATGACATGTACCACAGGCTCTGAAAGATCCATCTGGTATACGTAAGTCAATATGCATTTTGGGAGGCTCAAGGCATCTTCTAAAGTCAAAACTAACAGTCTACTCTCTGCAATTTACAAACTAAATAGTACTAGTATTTTTGTGTGCATTAGCCAATTTAACCTTCATGATAACGTAAGTTAATAACTAGAGCCAATCATTAGTTATTTTCCATTTTACAAATATAAATTGGGTCCAGAAAGGATAAGTAATTTGTCCAAAATTAAATTTCCTAAGAATAGCAGGGCTGGGATATGAATTCAGAACCTGAGTATTTAGTCATTTTGCCCATCTGAATCTCACAAAGCCTTTGAACAAAACCTTATCCAACATGATTGGCACTAGAACTTGATCATTTACTCTAAGAAATCAGTTAAGGTAAGAAATTGTCTTAAACAATTTACAGGACAGACAGACATGGAGAAAGAAATGGATACATCAACAGATTTATCTGTAGATATTTTCATATATGGCCAAACTTTTTCTTTGGTAGGTATCCTATTTTGTGCTCCCCACAAAGCACACACTGAAATAAGGATAAAGTACAAGTGGCTTATTTGAAAGTGCTCCAAGAAAGCACAATGAATAAAGTAGGGAAGATGATTTAGAGAAGGGGAGAAAAATCATCAAGGTATAGGTTTAGCTGTGGAAACTGAAATTCAATCACATTTGAAATTCTCTGAGGAACTGTGTGGTATTTCAAAACTACCCTTAAAAAAAAAAGATAGAAAGCTGGCTATATATTTATTCATTGATATCCATGCCTCATTGAATCAGAGTTTTACCTGGGAGCATTAAACCCCTAGCACTTTAGGTGGCCTTGGCGCTGGACTGAGCAAGCTTCTGTATCTCTAGGAGAAATCCTCAGGCAGAGTCAAAGGAATGCAGGTGTGTGGCATGGCATGCTATAGAATTGCTGGGCACTGTCTACTGAAAGTGCAGGTGAACACAGAAAAGCTGTGGATGGGACATGAAGCGTCAACAGTGTCTGCTACTACTATGGGCAGTAGAGGAGAGTTCCTGGTTGGAATTTCTCATCATTTTTCTTGCTTAACCCACAACTCTTCCCTATTTTTGATAAATATAATTTTATGTTCCCTTAAAATGAAGTAAGAAATTAAAAATACTTGGAAAGAAAAGTGTAGAATCCTTTAGGGGATTTATTTTTTCATACTTTTATATACCTTCTCAAACCTTTACAATCATTTTATCCTCAACAAATTCTACAGAATGCTTTTTGGAAATGTTCTATAATAAATCTTCCCAACAACTCAAACAACAACTTTATTTCATTCTGCAATATTTCAACTGTATACAAAATAATTTCTTAAAAATAGATATGACTCTTGGAAAATATACAATTTAGCTGGTTGTGTGGCTAAGGCAGATGAATCATCAAGCTTTCTGCTTGCCTTGGACATTAGGTGCTATGTTTACCAATGAAGTTAAGACAATGGGCTAACCTTGTGGAGATTTTTTAAGTGGAAATTGCCACTGTTGCTGGTATTTACTGCTGCTGGGAATCTTAGTCTCAGTCCCAGTCCCAGAAAAGGCTCATCATTATTTACATTTTACAAAATAAAATGCAAAGAAAAAATGATTCACTGTGTGGTCTAAAAAGGCCATACTATTGCCATGTGCACTTACATCCAGGTCACCAGAAGGCACACCCATGGTTAACTGATGAGGCAAGTCACACATTCATCTAAACAGTGAGGCAATGTGATTATAAAAACATTAGCCAATTAAATAAATAATTAAATTAAATATATTGATGTCACTAATCCATGTAATCACAGCCTTAAATAATGACTAAAATATATTACTTTTGTAAGAATCAATCACAAATCCTAGCCAAAAATATAAACTGGGCAAGCCTGTCAGCCTTGCTGTCTTCTCCTTTCTTGAAACTTCACTCATGTTTAGGCACTTTTGGCCCTTTGTCTGTCCCTCCTCAAATACTCCTCTTCCATCATATGGAACAATTGCTAGGAAGCAGGCACTCATTTCAGGACTTCATTTCTAGGTTCCATTTGCATCAAAATGGGGCTGTATGACTAGTTTTTAATGGGATAAAATGGCTGGAAGCAAAGTATATTATTTAATGGTCCAGATATTTGAAAAATGAGCATGCCTTCTCCCTTCTCTTTTACTATCTGTTGGCTGAATATCAAAACCTAGGGTGTCCTGGAAGATAACATGGCTTCTGGCAGCCTGGTCTCTGAATGTCTGAATGAATTGATCATGACTCTTTTCTAGCCCGTCTCTGAACCGGAACTACCTTAGACTGTTTAGCCACAGAGAAAAAGAAAAGGGATTTCTGGAGCCTAGGTTTGAAACAATGCTATGTGCTTCCCCAAACCATGCCATTTTCCTGGGCATACAAGAACACTATAATGCCTAGCCTCTCCTGTTTTCATATTTGGTAGATATCTCTGCATTCTGGCTAATAGAATTTGGGTATAATTGATGTATACTATTCCCAGACTCAGCCAGAAAGCTTCTTCCACAATCCTGCATTCTCACTACTACTCTCCTACAGTGTCCTGGAGCTACATGCTGAAGATGGGAGAAGGCTAGGTCTTGAATTGATTAGGTGGGGCAACTTACATTGACTGTGACATGACTCATGACAGGCATCAGAGTGTTCATTGAACACATTTGGCAAACTATCAGCTATAGCCTGTGCCTGCTGAACTTGATCTAAGGGAAGAGGTTAGAAAACAAAGCCATCAATGTATAGGTTGGTTGCTTCTGTTGTGTTTGGTAATATGTTGTAAGAAAGAGATAGACTAAGAAAAAAGTGGCTAAGTTTGCAAGCAGAAATAAATGAGGATGAGAATCTGGAATTTTTGAGCCTTGTTAACCCCTTCTAGATCCCAAAGAGTAAGAAATAAAATTGAGGAAACTCTCTGAGCCAGTGAAACTTTTCAGTTGAACAAAGTGACTCAGCTTTGTGCCCAAATTCAGATCAGGGATCCGTCCTTCCTAAAATTCTTGATAGCCTCAAAAGAGCTGGCATTAAGCATAGAGTCAGAGACGTGAATGAGGAATTAAAAGCATGAGTATATTTGTGAACTATATCCGAGAAAGAACTTTAGGTATGGCTACTAGGCCATGTAAATGACAAGAAAGATAGATTAGAAGATACTGTTTGTGACAAAACTATTTTTTTAAAGAAGGAAATCATGAGCTTAGTCTAAAACACTGGAGGATTTGGGGGTAATGTTAAACATTAGCAGACTAAGAGGCAGGCTGCAAAACCTGTGCAGTCCTCAGAGAAGGCAGAGCCAGGCACCCCTTAGGAGAGTTTCTTGCAGAAAGTGGAATTAGCATCTAATCAATAAACTTCTCCCTCTTCCAAAATACATAGTCCTTACAATGTTCACCAAGCAAGTTTTAGAATTTTTCCATACCAATGTCTGTTACATGGAGCCCATTCTTTACCTTTTCACATGACAATGTTGTCATGCTATTGGGTTTTGGGGATAGAACCAGATAAAAAGTCTTTTCAGGTTATAGGCTTCTGACCCAATGAAAAAGACAACATATTGTCTGAAGATTCTAGATTTTGAGTTGGAGGCAGTGACTGAATGAATTTTTTCCACCTCATTGGAGAGGTCATTAGTGTTTTCTGTGTGTAGAAATAAGAAGGAAGTAGATATTTCATATTGGAAGTGCAGACTTTGGCAGAGAAAATGCTATGTGTTCACCAAAAGCACCTTTCTTGGCTTTCAAGAAGAGTACATTTTTTCATACATCATTTTGATTAGTTTGAGTTTCTATGATTGAATCCTAGCCATCTGAGTATGCCTGTGAGTAAAAGTGATGTATGCCACTTTCACACATGATCAAAAAAACACCTGTATGATCATCTATTCTCTTTTTTCCCTTTTGCAGAGATGTTAGAAGCCAGTTCTTGAGAATGGCAGGACCACCTGGTGGACAAAACCTGGGTCGGTGAATGACTGCACGGAGCAGAGTCCTACCTGTCAAGACATCAGATTATGATGTGAATAAGCAATAAACATATATTTTGTTAACTCATTAGATTTGGGAATCTATTGGTACAACAGTGTATTAGTTTCCTAGAATTGACATGATAAATGACCACAAACTGAGTGACTTAAAAAAACAGAAATTTATCCTATCACAGATCTGGAGGCCAGAAATCTAAAACCAAGGGGCTTGGCAGGATCATGGTCCCTCCAAAGAGGGACACTCTAGGGAAGTGTCCTTCCTTGTCTCTTTCAGTTTCTGGTGGCTGCTAGCAATTCTTGGCATTTGTTGGCTTGCAGATGCATCAGTCCAATCTCTTCCTCCTTTTTCACATTGACTTCTCCCTGTTTCTGTGTGTGCATCTCAAATATTCCTCTGCTTTTCTAGATGACACTTGTCCTTGGACATTTTTTCCAATGACACTTGTCATTGGATTTAGCCCCCGCTCCCCGCCAATTCAACTCACTAGGAGCATTTAGCTTATTCAGTCCATTGAGCTCTCAAGCTATTCTACACAACTTTTTTTCTCAGAAAAATAACTCTCCAAAACAGAAGTAAATGTTTCACAAATTGTAGTAACCAAAATGATTTTAGATGCTATACATGTGAATATTAATAATTACATTTGTCATTTTAAGGTTCGTTCCTAATTATATAAAGTTTCACATTTAAATAGATGTATTATAAAAGACAAAATGTCAAATAATTGAAAGAAAAAAAAAATCTTCTATCTATTGGTAAGCAGTAGAGAAGCTTCCTGAAAGTAAGGTGGCTTTCCTGTATCCTTAAAATCATGATGTTGGGAGGCTGATGGCACTGAAGAAGGTGAAAGGTGGTCTCTGATACTAGGAATTAGATATTGAGGAACACAATTGCCCAGGCAGCCTCCAAGTTTGAACAAATTATATCAAGTAGTGACTGGCTTTGTGAAAAGCTGCCAAATTTCCAACTACATGCTCATTTTGGAAAGATCAGTAGGTCACGCTCTTCTTTCGGCATGTGTTCATAAAGGATAACTTCTTCAGTCACTGAATATCAATGATCATAGAAATTAAAACACAGAAAAAAGTACATATCAGAAGTCACAATACTGAAGAACCATACTGAGCATGATGTTGGATCACATGCAAAGCTTTGTGCACACACACACACATTTAGAATAACATGACTCATGTCCCTTATACTGGCCCATCAAAACAAGAGAAAAAAAGACAACAACATAAATTAAGAAGTTATTTGACAGAGGATTCTTTGACTCAATAGTAATTAATTAATTTAGTAATTAATTACTGAATCTTAATTAATTATATTTAATTAAACAATAAATTAAAAGCTATTTGAACACAGACATGACAACTAGTTTCATAGAAATCCTCTCCAAAAGCAAATGTTCAAGGACTTCATCATAGTCTCTATTATACTCAGCATTTTTGGCAGCATATTCACCAGAGATATCTCACCAGACATGAATCCTATCAAAATTTATGTAAATTAATATCAATTTTAAATTGAATGTTATTTGAACAAATATATTTTTGGCTTATTGTAAAGATATGAAATTAAGGCATCAAATAGCAGCACTAAGTCTCATTCGTATAAATAGATTACGGCCCAAATCTTCCTAAAGTCAACAGAAAGGAAAGACAATTAGCACGTTATTGATATTAATGTTCATTCTGTTCTTATTTCCAAAGCTATTGTATTTGCTAATTACTCTTTCATTCAAGGTTCTAGTCTAAGTTTGTAATATTTCCCTTTTTAATGCATTAAATTCCAAAAATATGCTCATTTGAGAATAGGATTATCAACTGAAAAATAGTAGTGGGCTTACTACATCTTCTCATCTATTTTGACCATTAAAAATAAATCTTTCTTCACACTGCTCTGGACATTAACTGCAAGTCAGATGTATATTAAATGATAAAATAGCTGGTATCTGGGTTCCCTCTCATCTTATCTTCCATTTTATTTTAGTAAATAATCTATTTCCTTATGACTGTATTTAAAAAAATCAACCTGGTTAATAATAAGATTGCAATTTGGTGGCTTCTAGACAATAACTTTACATTTTCTCTGTTATTCTCTCTCATTAAAATTTAAAACCTTGTTAAAACAAATATTTTAATTCAGTCCGGCTTGGGTGGGGCCAGTCATTATACATTTCTAATAGTCTCCTTGTTGATGCCAATGCTGCTGGTCCGTGGACCAGACTTTGAATAGCAAATTGCGGTCACATCAGGTAAATGTTCAATTTTTATTTTATTAAATTTATACTGGCTTCAATGACTATAAAACCATATACTATTAACCTAAAATGACAACAATATTCAAAAAGAAAAAAAGTCACACAAAGGGAAGTGCACACAGAAATAGGATAATTTTAGACTGGTTAAACCCCTTTTATACTCTTTGAATATATTTTGCATATCGTAACTGTGCAACAAGCTAGTTCAATAGTCAACACTTCTCAACTATACTAGCACTTCACAAACTATGCTAACACTCTCTCAACCACAAGGTTTCTTCGTATCTTGCTCATTTATTGATTTTTCATATTTTCAGTGTCCACACGTACTCCTGGCAGCCTAGCAAGATCCGATCTCTGATTTCACAGCCATATGCCACTTAAGTAATAGCAAAGCTTGCTTGTACACATGGAAACATGAGCATTCTTAAAAGTATCTCTCTTGGTGTCTCACCAAAAGAAGCCAATTTTTTTGGTATCATTGTTCAAACCTAACTTGGATGAATACCCACCCGATCTTCTGTAGTGTATTCATTTACCTTTGCCACAATGTTATCCATAAAGATCACCTATTGAAGAAATGACTTACCTAAAAAAGGAACTATTGGAAAGTAGTCTAACAATTCACCTGAACAAATTATTTAATTAATTATTTATTTATTGAGACAAAGTCTTGCTCTTGTCGCCCAGGCTGGAGTGCAATGGTGCGATCTCAGCTCACTGCAACTTCCACCTCCTGGGTTCAAGCAATTCTCCTGCCTCAGCCTCCCGAGTAGCTGGGATTACAAGCACCCACCACCACGCCCAGCTAACTTTTGTATTTTTAGTAGAGACAGGGTTTCACCATGTTGATCAGGCTGGTCTCGAACTCCTGACCTCAGGTGACCCACCCACCTCAGCCTCCCAAAGTGCTGAGATTACAGGCATGAGCCACTGCACCTGGCCGAAATTATGTTGCTTATAAAATTTCAAAATTTTATTCGTTGTTACTTGCATGTACATGTACAGACACATGCATATAAAACAGGTTTATAGATAGAGAGCTTAAAGAGCACAGTGAGAAAATTAAACTATTAATAACAGAAATGTTGAAAAGAAGCATTGAACAACCCTGGCATTTTCTACATAATATGTTTTTGTACCTGATAATAATATTAATAATATGTTTACTTGGAGACAGCATGGCGTAACAGTTAAAAATATGTGTATTGAAATCAGAGGGCCTTAGTTTGAGTCCCAGTTCTTTTGTTCTATAATCATGTGAATTAGGATGATTTACTTAACCATTCTTGGTCTCAGTTTCTTTACAATAGCTTCTGCTTTAAAAAATTACATTAACTTTTGTTGCATAGCAGAATCACTAAATCACATAGGCATAGAAGAAGAAGCATTATTTTCTCACTCATCACTCTGTGAGTTTGCAGGTTAGCTGGGGGTATCTATCGTGTAGATTAAGTCCAGGTCAGTTCCATATGCAGCCTTCTGGGACCTGGGTTAGAAGGACAGTGATTACCTGGAGACACGTTTTTCTCATAGTAGAGTTCTCAAGCTTCCAGGGGATTGAAGAGTGAAATGTACTGTTTTTTAATGACTCAAGTTTGCTACAACAATGATGTCATTTCAGCTCACATTTTATTGGCCAAACCAAGTCATATGCCAAGCCCAACATCAGGGAGATGTGGAAGAAAACTCCCCCTCATGAGGTGGTAAGGGGAAAGGCAGTAATCATTATCTAAACAATAATCTAACCTTTACCAATGTCTTGTGAGGGATTTAAACTGCACTTCAAATGCTTAGAGAGGGATATATAGTAAGTATTCAGTGAATGCTTGAAGAAGAGAGCTATTTAGTGTAACTATGAGACAGAACCTGGTTGGTTGTTCACCAGCCATTTCCCTTTTGCTCTTGTGCACATAGCTTGATTGCATTTCCCAGTTTCTCTTTTATTTAGATGCAGCCATTTGCGTTCTGGCCAATGGAGAGTGAACAGACGTGATATACTGGACTCAGCCTGCTCACAAAAATCCCCCTACCAATCTCCCATGCTCTCTCTTTCTCATCTGCAGGCTTGAAACAGAGGTCCTAGTGGAAGACCCTGAGGCTCTAGTTCAGAGTGTCCAGCTAGATTTTTGTGATGATGGAAATGTTTTACATCTTTACACACCAATAAAATAGTTAGTAGGCAAATGAGGCTACTGAACACTTCAAATGTGGCTTCTGCAGCTGAGGAGCTGAATTTTTCATTTTAATTAATATCTATGTATGGCTAATGGCTACCATGTTGAACT
The DNA here is from genome assembly GCF_028885625.2 of Pongo pygmaeus. Lineage (NCBI taxonomy): Eukaryota > Metazoa > Chordata > Mammalia > Primates > Hominidae > Pongo > Pongo pygmaeus. Next base: position 25,004,807 of record NC_072388.2, on the reverse strand, counting down.
GTGCAGTTCTAGGGAAAGGCAAAGACACTAGATAGATGGAGGCTGAAATGTTGCACGCCAATCATTTAATTGAACTGTGATATGAGCTAGAAATGAAATTTTACTTTGCTAAATAACTGAGATTTGGAGGTTGTTTTGTGGAACTCTTAGACTACTCCAACTAATAAGGGGCGTAATTAATAGAGTTAGGCATTCAGGCTTTAGCATGAGACAGAAAAAGGTTTCAATACTGGCTCCACATTCACTAACTACATAACATTGGGCCAGTTACTTAGCTATCTCCTTTGCCTATTAAAAGAAAACATTACCAGAACCTACCTAATATGGTTATGTAAGGATTAAATAATACATTGCTTTTACAATAACATGTGAAGCATAGTAAAAGCCTAAAAATAGCAGTTACAATTGTTGCTAAATAGTTGAATAGCTGAAAATATACAATTCATAAGGGTCACCCCCAAATCTCTCCTTACCTTAATGAAATATTTATGATAATTTTGTATGTGAGAACAAGGATTGAGGCAAGCCATGACTTTAGTCAAATAGATTTGGACAGGATGCATTATGGCAGTATAAAACCACATTTTAGTATTATGCCTGGGACTTTAATATAAACTGCATGGAAATAAAGAAATAAAAAGAATTCAATCTATGTTATAAAAATGATTAAAGAAAGGGAATGCCTTAAAGAGGCACACTAATTAATAATAATAAAATTTAAAACCATAGTTGAAAACATACTCAAGAGGAAATAATGTAGCATGAAAATTCTAAAGAGATGTGTTTGGTTCAAGAATAGTTTTCTACTAACCCCACCAACCTACCTTGACTATGATTTGTTTGGGACCCTCATGATTAGGGAAAACACAAGTATGTGTGTGAGAGAAGAAAGAGTGGGTATGGAGAGTGAATGGGGAGTTTATGGCAGAACTCTTACCCTAAATAAAAAGCAAATTATTGTGGAAGTATAAAATTTTCATAATAATTTAGCAAATTACCACCAGTGCAATGTCATATGCACTTTAAAGCAACATTTATCATCAATTTAGAAATGCCTTATTTCATCTAATTAAAAGAGAGCTTAATACATTTTATGATAGAAATTTATACGAGGAAACGATACAATTTAAAATCATATTTATTATGTTTTAAAGCAAGTGACTTATTTTAGGATGGGATAGATCAACTCATTCCAAGTGATAACTTTCTCCAATTTCAGCTACCTTGTTAAAACTTGAAAAATTATCAGAAATTTCTCTCTCATGGTGATACTTGAGTAAGGCCTTCACACTTTGTCTGATTGGCATATAAATCCAGAACAAATATTTCTTAAACGCTTATTTAAAGTACTCATTTGCCAATTTTTGAAATATAACTCAAATGTTATGGAAATGAAAATTACTTTTCGTTTCCTAGAACTTCTTAATTTAGGGCAATTTTTGTTTGCTGATTTGTTTTCTTTTTTTGAGCTCATTTGTCCACATTAAAAAAAAAAAAAAAGCATGTTAGATTATCATCTCCCTTAGATCATCTCATCTAGTCCAATGGCTTTAAACACAACCAATAAGCCAATGACTTCCAAACCTCCATCTGCCTTCTTGACAGTGTAAGTCCGCTTTTCTAGGATAACAAATAAACGGAACATAGTGGATTTCAGCAACATGGATTTCTTGTGCACAGCACTCCAGTGCTACAACTCCAATGGCCTTGACTCAAACAGCTCAGTGTCATGTGCCTTCTCATCTCAGATGCCAGGCTTAAGGATCAGAGAATCAGTGGGACATATCACTTTCTTGGTGAATGGGCAAGAAAAAGGGGCCGAACTAAAACATGCAAGCCAATTTAAAGCTTTTTATTACACACAGCAAATGTCAAGTTTGCTCATATTCTATTACCCAAAGCCATTCGTGTGGGATGGGAAGTATATCCTGCATATAAACATGGCAAGGGAAGGAAGGCGACAAATACTCATGAAGAGATAATCCCAGCTACAGCACTACCCTTTTTCTGAACTCAAGGTTCATATGGACATTAGAGCTGCTTGATAACTCCACCTGGATGTTTAACAAACATTTTGCCCTTACCGTGTCCAAAATTGAAACTTTGATTTCCAGTGCCCCCTCCAAGCTGCAATTCACTGACCTGTCTTTCCTAGCTCAGTAAATGGCACTATTATCCAGTCTATGTTCCCAAGCACTATTCCCCAGCAGTGTATCCTATCAGTAAAGGCTAGTATTTAGAGAGTCAAATCTGGGCACTGGATTGCTTATTATACTGGAGGAAAGTTGTGTTTTCATATAATTTTAAACCTTTGTGTTACGAAAACTTTCAACTACATATAAAGCAGAGGGAATAGTATAATGAATTCTATGTGTCCAACTTTAATGACTATCCAATTCACAGCTAATCTTGTTTCACTAAACCTCATTCACTTTACCTCCCCAACAGTTTTTTAAACAAATTCCAGATATCACAACATTTCATCATTGGTATTATACTATAAAAAGAATAATATTTTAAAATCATCAAACAAATCACCATATGCTCTTGGTAGCCTACAATAGGTTCCCTTTGCTGCTGGAATAAAGTCTAATTTCTCTGATATCCCTAGTATCTGCCCACACCTACCTCTCTAAACACTTTTCTCTCATGCTGCTGTCACCTGCATCCAGTAGGCCCTGAAATACAGAAATTTCTGGTCAGCTAGTGTTCCCTTTGCCACCAAAGCTCTCCCACACAATCTTCACATGGCTATATTCATCTTATTATTTAGGAATAAGCTTAAATGCTGAACTCTCAGAAGGACATTCATTGACCATCAGTCTTAATGATCAATATGATTTGTGGCCATTTTTTAGCTTATTATCTGCTGTCTGTTCACTCTACTAGAATCTGAACATCTTGAGAGAGAGTTGGTGTTTTCTACTATCACATCTTTATGTCTAGAACACTGCTGTTTTGATAGCATGTGTTTAATAGATATTTATTATATGAATATTTGTGGTTGTGTAGGTTGGTGAACTTTCTACTACTTGGACCACAATCCTCAGTATTTTCATTTAAAGAGTTAAATCCATTTCACTAAGTTACGTGGTTTCCAAAACTTACTATATATCCTTGTCTAAGATTTGGAATTACAGAAGATGAGCACAGAAATAGGGGAATGCTGCCTTGCCACGTTAAGATTAAATGCATTGATATGCTTGTGTTTCATTCAAGTGAAGAATGAGGGGTGTGAGCTGGATTCGGGAATGCACAAGGCACTGAAGAGCAGTGAAAGGTAGATCCAAAATTCCTCTTGGGACATAATTTAAGACAGCTTGAAAGTAAAAATGAAAGATCAAAAAGGTTGCAGTTCTTATTTCTGCTATTGTGGCTTCTAGACAAAAACTCAGTTCTAACACATCCAAGAATTTTGTATGAATTTTTTTTGTTAGCCTATTTCTCAACATAAAACCACTGAGAGTCATCATCTCTATCTAACTTTTGACCACATTTAAAGCAAATGGACAAGCAATAAAATAAAACATGCAAGCAATAAACAGAAGGCATCATACAAGGAGGGCTTATCAGTAAAGATTGTATCACCGAGATCAGATCTGCGGGTGCTGTTGCGGGGATGATTAGTAAACCTTGTTAACTTTCCCATTATCTGTCTCCAAATAACGCAGAATGTGCCAGTGTGCCATCTGTACAAATGCAGCCACTGTCACCACTTCCAGCCAGATTACTGTCCCTAAGCTCCTTGTTGAGAGAAACTTAGGAGTTGCCAATGGTTAAAGGTATTTTAAACCAAAAATTTATTACCTAGGGAGATTTTATTTATGAATAAAGTTTCTTTCTACCACTTCAAGTGGGTAAGAAGACAGAAAGAAAATAAATTGCTCTTGACATTAAAACAAGAGAAGCTAGAGAGAACTAGGACAGCCGTTGCAGATAACTTCAGCATAAGTCAAAGGAAAACAAGGAGGAAACTTGTTAGGCTGATGCAATTTACCAGTTTCCTTATCTTTCTGTTTTGTGTTTTACATATTAACAATGAGTTACTAAGGTGGATGCCATGTTAGGAAGAGAACACAATCATCATGATAGGAAGACCAGTGTATCTGGTACAATAATTTCAAACTTCATTATGAAAAATTGTAGTTTTTATTTTCTATAACTCAGTCTAATTTAACCCTAACTCCATTCTGCTCAGGAGAACAGAAACATAATTTGCCACTTCAAAGCAGTCTAGAGGATTCCTCTTCCCATTCCCTTTCTTCCTGGTATTGTGTATAAATGCCAAGGTCACTGAGGGGAAATGTGACATGAGGTGAAAGGTGTCATCTCGTCCTTCATCACTACCTGCCTATTGTGACATCCACTAAAATATATCCTCCATCTACTTTCTGGAATTAATACCTTCATGATGATATCAATTGAGGTATACAGTTCTCATGTGGTCTCTTACCATATGATTCATGCCACATATGCTACTGCAACTCTCCTCCAATTTGATTGGCAAATCTATGCCAACCTTATCCAGAAAAACTGTCTGTCTGTACTGTAAGTCTTGTTGGTGCATGGAGAACTGATTTAGCCATTTCTTTGTATCCTCTACTGCCAAGAAGGAACATAGAATGTTGGCAGCACATATTTTATCTAATTGCAGATCCCTAAAATTATTAAGGGATTCCACTTTGTCCCCATCAGTTTAGAATTAACTCAAGTAAGAGAGGAGAGGGTAAGAAATCCATACCAGCCTCTGGACTGCTAAACTCCTTCCTTCAGATTTAATGATCTTTCTCTAGTCTCTGGTCTAGTATAGTTTGGGAAAGAACTCCTTGTGTGTGATCATGTTTGTTTGCTTGTTTTTCTCAAATCTTGTCTTATACCTGAGAACCACTTCGAATCTAAAAGGCAAGAATTTTAGGTCTATGCCTTTGTTCTGCTGTTTTCCTGAGACTGTCCTCCCCTAAAATAATGAATGCTTTCTTGTGTCGCTGCCTGGAATAAGGAAGGAAAGTACCTAGTGACACAAGGAGATATAATGTTTAATACTTTAACACTTTGCAATGCTAGTCATCAATAATAAGTTTTCCAAACTTAATCATTTAACTAATGACAGCTTAGTATTAGCCTTTACGTTACATGTCTATAAAACGTCTTATAAAGATGTAGTTTGAATTTGCTTCGTGTTAGATTCTCCTTTTGTTTATTTGGGAAAATAACATCTACTAATTTAAAATTTGTCACATCCAAAATTTGTGCTATAATAGTATAGTAGTAAATGATGGTGTATCAGAATTCTCTCTTAGCTATTACTGATGTGTTTAATTTACAGAATGGAAAGAGTTTAAGAGTTTAAAGAAGGAATCTTGTTATTTCTTTCAAGAAATCAGTAATATTTATTCATGAATATCTACTTGTTCCAATATTTTAAGTTAAACTGAAAATTATTCAGAATATTGTAGCTGGGGTAATTATCAAAGCTGTTTCATACCAATTACAATTTTATAGACAAGCTAGCACAAGCCATTGTGCTCCTTGCCATACAGAATTCAAAAACTGAAGACAAAATTATTTTGCAAATTTATAATAAGAGTAATCCAGAACATAGTAATGAGTATTTCGAATTTTGTTGATTTTTAATTTTTAAGGTAGCTTTCAGTCTCAAGCTCATTATGCTCACTAGCAACTCCATGAAATATGCACAATGATGTATTTTTATTTAAATGATAAGCAATTAGATTCAGAAGAGGTAAAATATTTACTTGAAGTCATGAGTCACAGATATTCAAAAGTAGAGCTAGAAATATATGATCTGAAAAAATAACCCCATAGTTTTTCTACTTATTATCCCCCTCGAACTTATGTTTGAAAATCTGGATGAACGTTTTGACTGTATTTAGAGATGGGTTCTTTGTATTAGCAGCACAATGCAATTAAGCATTCTTATGAAAGTTATGACGGGCCTCACAGATTGTAATTTGTAAGGCTTCGATAGATTGTCTTATTTTCTGAGTTATGGGTTATGCCGGAATAGTTTAAACAAAATATAGTTTGCTCTAATAATTCTTCCGCAGTCTTATTTACATTACTAAAATGCTTACTAATGCATTTTTTGATATTTTGCACAGATAAACGTATACCTAGTTCTTTCCTGAAATACCAGAAATTGCAAGCTTGTCAAATTGTGATTAATGAGGATTTACTGGATATCAACATATGAGTCTTCGGTAAATAATGTTTATTCTTTTTAACTCAATTGCTTTATTCAACAATGAAGAACAGAGCAATGATAAATAACATGCTAACATGATAGAGATTTGAGTGAATGTTTTGCCTTCACACATCTTCAATGATTTGAACAAATTCAGAATTCATTACTGCAGTTCTTCACATAAAACTAAAGAAAAAAAAGATCAGTTCAATTTCTATGAGCAAGATATTGGAATTACTTGAAACAGCCTTGTGGTAGCTGTTCTCTGGGGAGAATAGTTGTTAACTCAATAGAATCAAGTCCTGAGATGGAGGGGGAGAAAAACAAACCAATCAAGGCTAATGGTTCCTGATGAATCCAGATTAAACACAGAGATTTGTCTGGTTTAAATATACTCAAGGGAACCGTCCTTCAGATAAGAGTATCAATTTTCACTCTGGGTCAATAGGATGAAGAGTGTGTGGTTAAAAATCAGATATTGCAAATGTATACAGCTTGAGTCAGGACGCCTGTTGGGGATAAAAGGAACACTTGGCAATCAGAAGAAAACCTGAAAGTACATGAAGAATTATAATGAATATAGTCAAATAAAAAAAATTAAATTTAACAAGATGATTTTAAAAACACTTAAAAATAAATATGCAGAAATCAGTAACTTGTATATATATATGTCAATATCTTCAAAGATTAAAAAGAACTATATGAACAACATAAAAATACTTATGCACAATATTTAGGATTAAAGTGAAGAAAACCTCAGAAGTATTGAATAATACAAGCACTTGAATAAAGAGACATTACCATACCTAAGTTTAAATGTTGTAAAGATTTAAGACATTTCTACAAATTAATTTTTAGATTTAAAGAAAATCTAATCAAAATCCCAATTTTTTACTTATAAAATAATACTAAAAATTAATTTATCAAAATATGTATTGAAAAAAGGCAAATAAATTAAGAGATTTTACTATAGGATGTTCAATGCAGCATTGTTTAAAATAGAGAAAGATGTAACTGTTTAAATAAATAAATTACACTGCATCTGAACTTTATGATTTTGTAGGCAAGTTGTTTTCTTACAATAATTTGTTAGATAAGTTACAAAATGGTGTGTATGTTATAATAATATTTTTATTTTGAAAATACTTTGGAAATATATATATATTTACATATAGGAAAAAAAAAAGTTTGAAACTCTCACTGCTCCTACCTAGGGGCAGATAAATCTCCCAAGATGAGAATGAAGAGAGCAGTTTCACAATCTCATTTGAGGAACGCTCCTTGAGCAACCTCCACCTTTCATAACTGGCCCCATCCATGAATTGCTATGTTTCCTCTTCAATCTGATTCTTCACAATTTTTTTCAAGGGAATAATTATAATTTTTCCCCACTGCTTCTACCAACATGTTTATGTATGTGTATGCATTTATTCAATTTATAATATCTTCCATTGCTAAGGTTTTGAAGCTGGAAAGGAAAGCTACAGTATGCATTTATTCTGTAATCTTGAAACAAAACTGGAGAAATTTTGGCAATGGCAGTCAAGACTGCCTTATCTCTGTGTTTGCAGTGTTCATGATTGGGTGGTGGAATTATGAATGCTTTTTATTTTCTTTGTTTGAGTAAATCCGTGCTATCCAAATTGTTCACTCTTAGCATATATTGTTTTACAATCATAAAATCTATACTATTTGTTTCTGTTTTTAATATCTCTAATAATATCTGGTAAAATGAAGAAAAATTAAAAGTATTTTCGAAATAGAAATGAAGAAAAATTAAAAGTAGTTTTGAAATACTTTCACTTTTATTGTCTTAGACCACTTATAGAAAGAAAGTGGACATTTTCTAGTAAGAAATACACTTAAACAAGTTTGAATTAAGCTCAAGTATTTAAGACTAACTTACTGTTCACCTGAATTCCATTTTATCAACCCTCTTATGCATCCTAGTTTAATATATGTAGAGGATATGTTTTCAACTCTCCAAAAAAATATTCCACAGAGATTGTGTTAACTGCACACAATATTAGAGGATAATCTCTTTGAGAATAAACACTGTGTCAAACGCATTTTTATACCCTTCATTGCGGCTAGCATAAGGCTTTACACAAGCACACAATGAAACACACAAGTAGTTAAGGCTGACTTAAGATCCACTTCAACCCCATTTTATCAATCACATCCTAGTTTGATATATTTAGAGGATATGTTTTCAATTCTCTAAAAATATTTTAAAGATGTCTGAAAATAATATATATCATTATGTTGAAAATAATAAATTCAGGATATGTGTTGCTCTTATTTATTATAAGGTCTCTGGTTTATTATCTTAAAAAAAAAAAACTCTGTGAGGATATACATATGCTTCCATGAATCATTATATGCTTGAGAATCTAACTGATTCCATTATTTGACTTTTTACTTTTAGGAATATTCTTCTACCATTATTTCAGAAAGGAGAATGACCTTGACCTTATAAGCATAGAGAATCAAGTAGAACTGACTAGCATATAGTGCTATTGTCTTTTTATGTATTGAAAAGATACGCATTTTTTTAGTCCCCAAAAGGGGTCAAAATAAATGTGGCAAGCTGGTTATTGGTCTCAGATTAGAGTCATGTCTTCCCAAAGGGTATTCTAACTAGACCATTAAGAAAAATGGGTTACTGGGACAAAAATTATCATAAGATGATATACACCTACATAGGATTCCAAGGGACTTCTGTGTTCTATTAGGGCTCTGAAAATATGCAATATGAATGAACTAGAACCTGTAACCTATCTTCTATTTATTTTGTTGAACTGGGTTTACTAAAAAAATTAAAAGTTTGTATCTGCTGAAAATATGTACATTCTACATAGGGTTCCAGCAAGTATGAGGAAAAAAAAAATCTAATTTGACTGGACCGCTGATTGATTTCCTAAAGTCCCATTGCTTTCGATTTCTCAGTGATGACACACTTCCCTGCAGTCAATATGCATCTCTTAATTTGTTTGCAGGAAAGTTGGCATCTTTTGCCTTCTCAAATCACACTTTGTAATCAATGGCTATGTTCTAAATAGAATTCAGAAATGTCTTTAGAAACTGAGGGCAGTTTCAATAAATTATTTTTAGCCTGCTCTCCCTCTAGGAACTTATTATTACCATAGCATAGCAGTGAATTATTTTTTTCCCTTACATCTGCAAACCAACACACATTCTACTACAATAGTCCAGGATTTACAGAGCAGCCACATGCTATGAATAGATTTTGTTCAATAAAATCGATTCCCAATTCACTTCTTAGAAACATGCCATATTTACATCATTCTTGTAATATTTCAAAAGAGAAATTAACACTTCAGTCACTTGGCCTATTAAATAAATTTTGAATATCTGCATGTGGAACAAAGTCTTAATTTTTAGGAAACTAAGAGACTTCTAATACTATTAAAACATCCAGGATGAGTAAGATATTCAGGCTTGGGATTTGAAGTCAAAACTAAATTACAGTAATAAGTAATAATTACACCTTAGAGTAAGCTATTTCATTTATATTTGAGTGATTGCTGTTCCACAAGATAGTGTACCTTTCTCAGAGACTGGTTAGTTTACTACACTATCATTTTATTTGAAGTACTATATATTCATACCATTTCAGTTACCACTGGTGAGATAAACCTCAGAAGCAGATGACCTACACAAGGTCATCTGAGTATAGATTTCTGAACTTGAATACTGCATCTTAAGAAGTCATCATCCTTGATTTGTCTAGTCTACAAAAATTTCGACCTATAAACAACAACAAATGCCACAACCTTAAAATCCTACAATAATAGTGGAAGGAGATTCTACATTAACGTTTAGCAACAATACATTCAAATAGTTAATCCATTTGGACAAAAGACACAAGTAAAGAAACAATCAAAGCCAAAAGCTTTGAATAAAGCTTTTGGTAGAATAAAGATACTACCAGAACTGTTATTAAAGTTGTGGTTCAAGGCTCTCAATAAGGTCACTTAAGGTAGGTCATAGAATTCACTAAGACTGAGGCTAAGCTATAGAGCCGGTGCTGATGACATACACTTATGGTTCATTCACTCACTGACAAACCCAGTGCTATCTATGCACCATTGCTGACTGAGGGACTGTTCTTAAAGGTGGGATACAGTAGTGAAAAACATAGACAAAGTCCTTCTTCTCAGGCTGTCATGGCTCTTCCATTATAGATGAAGCCAAGGAGGAGGAGCTCCTCAATTGATTGATAGATAGATAGATAGATAGATAGACAGATAGATAGATAGGTAGAGTAACTTAAGGTAGTGATAAGTGCTATGAGGAAAAAGCAATATATCACATTCTCAAACGACCATATTGTACCACATCTCTTGAAAATATACATTAAAACAGCTTCAGTACAACATTGTTAGAATTAAAAAACAAGAAAACAACTTTTCAGGGGATAATTCATACACATACTTATACAAGTAACTTCTCTGAACTTACTAGTAGCAGGATTAGCATAAGACCTAGCATTTTCTTAATTCTAGGCTTGTGTTTAGATGTATGCCTTAGCTTTCAGCTTTCATTAGCCATAGGCTACATTTAACTTTAAGGATTATAGTATTACCTTAAGGAGTATTAGAATAAAATTCAGTAAATGAGGATTCTAGAGATTCAAGAGATCATGGGCAAATCTTAATCTCTTTGTGTTGGTTTCCTCCAACTAACAAATGTGGATAAGCTTTTTCAAATAAATATAGAGGCGTATTTGAGAATTTCTATCCGATTCAATTCCAAAAATACCAGCTACTGTGACAAGCATGGGGGTTCATCAAGGAAGACAAACACTAAATAATTCATTATACATGTTAGAAAAGTGGAGACCTACTCATTTTTTGGAGCAGATAAGCCACGATAAAATTTGAGCATACACTCAAAGGGTGAGCAAACATTAGTGTGTATTCTAAGTAGCATATTTGAATTCTTTGAGATTCCCTGGAATAAAATCAGTATTTGTCTAACAGTAGTGAAAGTCACGTTATTATAATTTCATATCAGAAGATACAGAATAATCCCCAAATCTCAAATAAATATTATATATGAAAATAAATGAAGTCTTGGTGGTTAATAGGCTCCTCACTAAATTCCTGAATAAAATGTGGCCCAACCTATTAAAACTTTAGGGCACGGCTAAATCTTACAGATATTTTCAGAATGAGTTATTAACCTTCTCCCTGTTTCCTCCTTAGTTTCTCATTTTTTACATTCTTCATTCTCTCTTTTCATTAATCACACGAATCACTAAACAGCATAGTCAAGATAAAGTGGCCCCTGAAACTACTCATCTTGCACTGAAGTCATTGAGAAGAGAGTGAATAAGCTGTAAGGAGTTTTCTCTCCAGAAGTCATCTGGTTATAAGAGAAAAGGTGAAACATTAATTTCTCTATGAACTTTGTTTTTAAAAACAAATCTTTATAAATTGTATAAGGTTGATCATTACAGTAAAAATGCCCTTTAATTTGACTTAAATATCAAGTTTTGGTGATGAATCCTTATACACATATTATAGTGATAGAACAAAGAAATAAGATTTCCAGAGCTCACAATAGCTACATCAATTTTCCATTAAAAGCTTCAGAATTTAGCTGATCTCATTTAGCAATAACCTAATTAGTGAAGGTAAGGAAATAATAACATGCATCAATCTATTATCTTTTTTATATAAATTATATAATGAAATTAATTTACAGCCATAAGAATACAGGTTATAAACGACTCTGATAATGTGTTAACACACTAGAAACTCAATTAAACCTGTAAGTACATATTTCTTCACTGAAATTGCTCAAAATCCATTCATCAAATTGTTTCATCTAAATTTGTTTCCCACTGGTAAGGAGAAAAGGGGGCAGAAGAAGAAAGACGAGAGAGAGGTAGGAATGAAGGAATTCCTGATGTTATAGTCCTGTGACAAATTTTAAGCTTTTCAAATACCTAACAGAAAAAAGAAAAACAAAAGCCATCTAGTATGTTGTCATACTAAACACAACGAATGATGGCTCTTGTCCCCAGTTTCAGTTAAATGCTAAGAAATACAATTCATGACCTTATTTTTGTTTGTTTGTTTTTCTATAAGAGCTCCAAAGAGCCAAAGCTTGGCGTTGTTCCTCTTATCGCCCTTATTTGCATTTATGTTTTGGAATAACAATTTCATGATACAAAATTCTCAATATGCACCTGATGGCCTTTTGAATTCTTCCCACTAAAAACTGACGTATCTCCGTAAAAAAAAAAAAAAAAAAAAAAATCCAGTTCATCAGGCCATATGCCGCAATTATTTTATCTTCTCAAAACTAATCTTTTTTTTTGTCATAAAGTCACTGGACTACTGTTTCTATATATTCTGAAATAACATCTACTGCATGCCTCCTTAAATATTTCACTTTCTGTAGAAGTAGAGAGCAGAAGAGAAGGAATATTAGAAGCACTGTGAAACTCTAAATCAAAGACGGGTGTTTTGTTGTTGTTGTTTTGGTTGGTATGACATTTAACAAGTCCAGGAAAACAAAAGAGCTTTCCTTCAAGAGAACATCCTACATAAGTAGCCACAGTGAACCTCTCCCTGATGACCCCTCAAGAAAGAACAATTGCCAAGTGTCTGTATGTAGGCCAAAAGGCCTATCTCAACATTCAAATTATTTGAAATATGCATTATTTTAATATTCACGTAAAATTTTCATTTTACTTTCTTAAATAAATATCAACTTATTTTCATTTATTAAAAATTCCTGGCCAGGCACTGTGGCTCATGTCTGTAATCCCAGCACTTTGGAAGGCTGAGGCAGGTGGATCACCTAAGGTCAGGAGTTCGAGACCAGCCTGGCTAACATGGTGAAACCCCATCTCTACTAAAAATACAAAAATTAGCCAGGCATGGTGGTGGATGCCTGTAATCCCAGGTACTCAGGAGGCTGAGGCAGGAGAATCACTTGAACCCAGGAGGTGGAGGTTGCAGTGAGCCGAGATCATGCCATTGCACCCCAGCCTGGGCGACAAGAGCAAAACTCCTTCTCAAAAAAAAAAAAAAAAAAAAAAAAAAATTCCCAGGTAATATTTCAGCCCCACACCACCACATGCTCCCAGAGGGATCTATAACCAAGTATGAGATGCATAAATAAAGCTGACCTTCTGGATGAGGTATACCAGCTTATAGAAAATTATTAAATGCATGCTATAATTGACCTTAAGAGGTTATATAGTCAAACCACAGTTTCTAGGTAAGATTATATTCGGTCTAAACGTAACAATCTACTTTCTATTTGAAAATCTCCAGAAGGGGAGGTAACATATCTTAGTATGTTTTAAATTATAGTACTCAAGAAAGTATTCAAATCTAAAAATTCCCTTTCTCAGTGATAAGTCATCTATTCCTTTCCACCCTAGGTTGCAATGAAGGACAGCTATTAACTATTACTACATCATCATTATTATCTTTTAATATTAGAAGCTCAAGAAAGTTACATTTTGTTAAGAAAAAGCTGATTTTTACTCAGAACTGTGCAAGACCTGTGAAATGATAATAGCAGTAAAAACAGCAACAGATTTGAAACTCCATCTACAATACCTCTGCAAGCTCAGGGGACAGAGAAACTAAGGCATTGTCCCATCCAAGGTCATGCAGAATTAAAAAAAAAAAAAAAAAAAGAGTCAATAGGAAGCCAATCCTGGACTTTCAGTCTCCTGTTCTTACTGCTTCAATAGCCTCACCATCATTAAAGTTCTTTTTCATTCAGGTTAGACAGAGCCCTATGGGATTCATTCCCCCTTGTGTGTGTTGCTTGGCTGAGCCATACATTTCTATTGGCCCTATTGATTAGGCATCTGCTTCCTCTGTGAGGATAGTTTGCTCTTGTGGAACTGTGTTTAGCAGCTGTTACAGTTCAGATGAGTGTTGACAGGATGAAAATTAAATTAACACCCAATAACATTTTAACACCTGGTCCAACAACTGCAATATCATTGAATTTCACCTTTTCAAAATTGCTTCGGGAGTTAATTCATCCTTACTTTGACTTTGACCTGAGGAGACATTCCTGTAATTTTGCCACAAAAGACTCTCTCCTGACTGTTCATTTATAATTTCCATGAACCTCTCTCTGATCCATGTTTAGTGACTGCATGGCCAGTTTTTGGAAAATACACAGAATAAATATCCTATTGGAAGATGTGCCACCCTCTCGATTACAGCTAAAGAATGAGCACAGACAAAAACGTTAACCGAAAAGAAGTTGTGTTTCACTGTAGCAGAAACTAGACTGGTGGGCAAGTAACCATCTTACCAGGGAAAATGAAGTCAGAAAGAATGCAGGTTTCACACACTTGTGACTTTCTCAGTCTTGATCGGCTTGTGAATAATGTTGGAAGGAGGATGTAAAGCACTGTCTTGAAGCCTGTGGACTCCGAAGTCAGTCGGCCTGGTTGAAAACTTCACCTTGGCTGCTCCCTAAGCATATGACATTGTGTAAAATGCTTCAATGTTTAAGCCTCACTTTCTTCATAAAATGCAACTAACAATGGTGTCTATTATGCAGGATTATTCTGATGATTATACAATCCACGTAAAACTCTTAAAGTGCTAGTGCCCGACAAGGTCCTAAGTAAGCCTAAGGTACCATATTATTTCACAGTCCCTGAACTGAAAGGGAGCTTCCAGATCATTTCATCTTGCCCTCTCATTTTACATTAAGCAAGCACAAGGGGGTTCAGCAATTTCTCAAGGATGTTTATTTTTGTAGTCACAGCTGAGAAACAAACCCAGGTTTCCTCATCAGAACTTTTATTTTCTTTTTATAAGACTGCCAACTTCTATTTTAATAGGTTACTTATTGAGAAAAGATTGTGTGTCCATGCTATGTGATTTATCCACTTAAGCTCCTTTTGTGTTTCTCTTTCTCCTCTGGGAGGCAGAAATGGTGTTATTTGCTATTGGCCAGAGTTTTAAGAGGCATAGATAATAAAAATATCATACTATCATTTGCTGTTTAGAATTTCTATCAGATGCTAGGTGCCCTGTCAAAGATAAATATAACACAGTACCTAACTTACAAGAAAGCAAGGAAAAAATGTTATCACACCACCACATAAAAAACACACTGTATTAACAATTGTTAGAAAATGAGAATCCATTTTGTGGATTTTCCAGGATCATTATGTCTTTTCTTGTTTTTGTTGCCTTCAATTTTATTGCTAATTGTATTTGTACAGAAGGAGGACTAGCAGAAGGGAGAATCGCATTTTTTAATTTGGGTAGTGTTGCACATATTAACAATTATTTTGGCAAATGTTTGTGTTTCTAGAGATTGATATTTTAAGCTGTAATGAGATTTTAGGATTAACTGTAAATTGTATTTATCTATTTTTCCCACCTGCCTTTTCCCCAACGAAAAGTAACACAGACTCAAGAGTTTTTCTTTTTGCTTTATGATAGATTATCCACTCCCAACTTTTTTTCTTTTCATACTAAATGTATGGTAGTGATAAAATAGGCACAATTTGCAAAATACAATTTGGGGGTGATAATTACTTTCACACGTGATACTTTTAAAGAATAATTATAATTATTTTAAATAAAACATCCCAATCCTTTATTATTAAACTTGCAAAATTCAATGTAAGCATTAGTTTCTCAGAAAAATGCATTTGGTAAAATGAGGTATAATTTCATGAAAAAAAAAATGGCAGATGTGAGGGGAGGGTGTGAGGATTCTAACTATTCCAACCAGCTAGTATGAGAAAAGCAGTTCTCCAGAAGTACAAATCAAATGGTGGGAAGTATTGAATGTTTTCAAAATGTTATATAATTGCTTAATTGCCTCACTCTCCTAAATGGTTCCCTGTGTCCCCTCAGGCAAATAAAGCCTTCATTACCCTAACTGTAGAAGGGATCTAATCACCCTGGGGAGAATATGCATATAATTTGAAATATATAAGCATTAATGATATAATAATGTGCTCAGCAACAGGTATATCACTGATTCCATCTGTATTTCCCAGATAAAGGAATATGTATCCGGAGAAAGGTGTATTTTCACTAAAAATAATGAGACTGATAACAGTTTAAAATTATTTTTAGCTATCTAAGCATGCATTTAAAACAGGAAGAAAAGTTATGACTCTCAAATTCTCATAGATATGACAGTGTCTTTTATCAATCCTTTGCAGAACTAATTACTAAGCATCTAAAAGTACTCGTACTAAAACTAATATATTCACACTATGGTCAGGATTAATATTTTAGTGTTGTATGAAGAATGAGAAAAGATAATCTTTACAGACCTAAAATATGTTTGAGCATTTTTAAGAGCCTTGGCAGGCAGTGACGCTTTGCTTTTGAATATTTTAATTATTCTTTACTACAGTAAGATATGGTAATCTGGGGAAAAAAATATTGTTCTCCTAGGAGAAAGAGAAGCAAAAAAAAAAAAAAAAAGTGGAATAGAAATCAGGAAAGCTTCTCATCTATGTCATTGCCAATATATAGAGTTATCAAGTAATAATTCATAAAATCATAGAACTGGAAGAAATCTTAGTATTCCATTCAGTCCACGCTCATGCCTCCTGGAAGTTAAGTAGAAAATAAGAAAAAAAGGAAAAACAACTATAGACTCTTGAATAAAAAACAGCAGCTCGGCCAGGCACAATGTCTCATGTCTGTAATCCTAGCACTTTGGGAGGCCAAGGTGGGCAGATCACCTGAGGTAGGGAGTTTGAGAGCAGCCTGGCCAACACAGTAAAATCTCTTCTCTACTAAAGATACAAAAATTAGCCCGGCTTGGTGGTGGGTGCCTGTAATCCCAGCTACTCGGGAGGCTGAGGCAGGAGAATCACTTGCACCCGGGAGGTGGAGGTTGCAGTGAGCCGAGATCACGCCACTGCACTCCAGCCTGGGTGACAGAGTGAGACATTGTCTCATACAAAAACAAAACAAAACAAAACAAAACAAAAAAACCCAGCTGCTCATCAACCTCTGATACTATTTAAAAATATTCATGATAATTTTGGCAACCAAAGCAGGTAGAGCTCCTTTTTTTGCCACTCCATCAGAAATAAAATTAACAGTAATAATAATTAATTAATTAAAATACCAGAGAAACACAACTCAGAATACTGGGGATCATCTGATAGGAACACTTTATTTTACAGATAAGATGACCATCCCCATAAATTGTGGCATGTGTTCTCCATGGCTACACAGATAGAAAAAACAAGATGCAACTGGAGGGACATTACCTGGCAGGCCAACATCCGTTTTAGGACACCAAGCTAGTAATCAAGCTTGCTCTATTATTAGCTATTAACACTCAAGTGGTAGCAGAAACTAACAGGAGTCTGAAAATTCTAGAACTTTTAGTTTATTTGCCAAAGGGAATCACGATCTCAGCCTCTAGGGCATCTCAGATGTGGCACAGAAGTCATTTATTTTGATGTCTACCAGCCTCTCTTCCAGCATTCTGACCTGCTACAGATGACTGCTAATAACTATATCCAAATAAAAAAATGTTTGGAAGGGAAAGTTCAAATGTATAGATTTGGTACAAATATATATTAGCAGGAAAATTACATATGTACATATCTGTTGGAAAATTAATCAAAATATTATTTATTACAGATATACATACAGCTAATGTATTATTTGACATAACCTATGGTCATTATTGAAATCCTTTAGATCTGTTCTTTGGGTATTCTATAAGAAGGTTTAGATTCGTTATCTTTGCCACCATCTCAATAGATTTTTTTAGATATTTTTCTGATTTTACTTTTAATACAAACCACTATTAAGACAAGAAACAAGCCAACAAACAAATACGTTTCCCATGGTAACTGGAACTCATTCTCTCTACCACAGATCACCAAGAAAGCAAAGTATATTCCACTTGCATGACAGTTTAGGCTGTGAATATCAAGAATATAATGTTATGACCTAAGAAATCTGAGGTGAGAATGTTCTTTAAAACAGTCTTGACAGATACACATAATCAAGATGTCATGTTGCTGTGGCACACCATACCCACATCCATGTGAAACACAACCTGTAGAAGAAAACAACAGGAAGACAGAGTCATTCTTTGGCCGATATCTTATACATTGCATCACCACCAAATGTTAAGTAAACAAGAAAGCAGATTTTAACCAGGGGGGAAAAAGTCCTTTATCTAGAGATTTTTATCTAAAGTTTTATTACAAACTGGGAAAAAGAAATGTAATTATATTTGCTTTCAGAGAGGGATCAGGCTTAATACATTTATATAAATGTAGCCTTCCTAAGAAAATAGATATTTAAGCTTTGGTTCCTGGGAGTTGCTAAAACTGAGGATGAAGGGAAATTGCCTTTGGAATCAGTTACACACCCAGAATGAGCTTCAAGATGAACTAAGGGAATAGGAAGAAAAAACAAATATAACCTATCACTGAAACTATATTAAGTTTACATAACTATAACATTGTCATCTAATGAAAAATGTTATGAATTGAAATCTATTTGATTTATTGACTATACTTAAAACATATAATTATTCAAAATATTTCCCATCTGAGCTATTAGTATTTTGTAGAAAGAATGTTTCCAAATATTTAAAAAACAATCACATTCTTAATAAGCTCACAAATTATACTATAATTATTGCAAAAAGTTAATAGA
The DNA here is from genome assembly GCF_028885625.2 of Pongo pygmaeus. Classification (NCBI taxonomy): domain Eukaryota; kingdom Metazoa; phylum Chordata; class Mammalia; order Primates; family Hominidae; genus Pongo; species Pongo pygmaeus. The sequence continues at coordinate 24,985,919 of NC_072388.2, read as the reverse complement.
TAAATGTGGGCTAGTAACTTACTTTTATAGAAATAACAAAAGTAAGCTCAGATAGTCTCCATATTACAATAAAGACTCTTCCACAATTGAAACGCAAATGCTTTGACTTACAAACACATGCCGTGAATGTTGATTAGGGACTTTGGGTATATTTAACCTGTAATGAGGGCTGACGCAGTTAAGACTTGCCCTAGACAGGACACAAAAAGTTCAACAGTGCAATTCCATGACTGAAACAAAGATGGAGAATTTCATCATTCAAGGAGAATGCTCATAGATTTAGTGATTATTGATAGGTACATAGATGTTGACTCTTTTCTTTAAGCTCTCTAAGTAGTCCATTTCTAACTTGCCTTCTAATATGATCTCATCTCAGAATCTACATGACTTTAAATTTAAAAATTCTTATGAAATAACTTCACTTCTCTATATTTATTCAATTTCTCTCACTCCTATTCTCAGGTGAGGTGATAATCCCATGTTCACCATCTTCAAAACAACTTATTTTTTTGAGACAAAGTCTCACTCTATTGCCTAGGCTGGAGTGAAGTGGCGTGATCTCGGCTCACTGCAACTTCCACCTCCCAGGTTCAAGTGATTCTCCTGCCTCGGCCTCCCTAGTAGCTGGGGTTACAGGCACCCACCACCACGTCCAGCTAATTTTTGTATTTTTAGTAGAGACGGGGTTTCACCAATTATAATTTTTAAAGTATTTATTTAGGTCATCTGAAAAGCAGACAGCAAGATGGGAGTAGACTTACTTTTTTTTTTTTTTTTTTTTTTTTTTTTTTTTTTTTTTTTTTGATGTAGTCTTGGTCTGTCGCCCAGGCTGGAGTGCAGTGGCATGATCTCGGCTCACTGCAAGCTCCGCCTCCCGGGTTCATGCCATTCTCCTGCCTCACCCTCCTAAGTAGCTGGGACTACAGGTGCCCACCACCATGCCCGGCTAATTTTTTTTTTTTTTTTTGTATTTTTTTTTAGTAGAGACGAGGTTTCACCGTGTTAGCCAGGATGGTCTCTATCTCCTGACCTCGTGATCTTCCCGCCTCAGCCTCCCAAAGTGCTGGGATTACAGGCATGAGCCACCATGCCCGGCCAGATGGGAATAGACTTTCAAGAGATTCTGCAGTTAGAAACAACTGCAAAGAATAAAGAGGAGAAAGCAGGATAAGGTAGAGAAATCCTTCAGACTGCAATGCAGATCTGATGTTGTTGACAAGAAAGGGAAAGAAAGAGAGTGGGGCAGGTAGAGTCTCAGACTGCAGTGCAGCTCTAAGAAAATCTCAGCCAGAAAGACAGGAGTCCCCAAACCAAACTTTCCTACTAGAGAAGTCCAATGTCTCATCAGAATGGGCCACCATCAGATGCTTTCAACAGCAGAGCTCAATGGTGCATTTCTGTCTGCCTTGGTAGTTTTGGACTCTTCCTGCATCTCTATGAAGATTGTAACCTGGAATATGAAGACACTTTCACTTTGTAAATGCCCAAAAGTGAGGCAAGGATCTATCAACTTACCTTCCAACTGGAGATAGGAATTCTATCAGCGTCACAGCGACTAAGGACTCAAACCAACACAATTGCCTTATGACGAACACTATATTTAGAATAATACAGCTCTTCATTCACATGGGGAATTAGAAAAAAACCCTGAGGACTTTATTCTCCATTCATAAGGATGTCTCTATTTTTCTCATGATTGATTAAACATATCTTGGAATAAGTTTTTCAGTAAGGGTAACATCCTTCTTCAGAATATGCATATGTAAGAACTCCTTTCTATCGCCTTTGCAGATACACACCAACTTGACTGAGAGGAAATGAAAGAAATAAATAGTCAACGATACTGTTCCATAGGCGAGGCACATTTCCCCCCCATTCCCCCACCACCACCTGCATAATTCTTAACAGACCAAGGCAGAACTGCAGCTATTGCCAAGTGTGAAGGGATGTGGGGGTTGAGGATGAGACACTCCAAAGTCACTGAGGAACAACCAGAGAAAAGAACTCAACGACATATAAACTGGTAGTTACTTGAACTTGTTTTATCATACATCTTTTTACTCTTTTATTTGGAGAGGTTAGGAGGATAAAAATCACACAACATAGACTCCTTTGGAAACTGGGTTTCTAGATGTGAATTAGCTGCATTCACATGGCATTTAGGGGCACTGGTGGCTGGCAAGCAAGTTTTGACAGGAAGGTTTTTGCTTCAGACAGGCTGAACATTCTGCTCCCTTGTCATCAACCATTAGCGTATGTGACGGCAGTGGAAGTAGCCCTGGGAATAGCAGGGGTTTGTGATCTTACAGCAAAAAGTCTAATGCTAATCTGCTTGCAATGCTTTTGTAAAAAAGTAATTTCCTGTAGAAAGCCTCTTTCTGCATGGTTTTGGTTTTTCTGAACAGAAACCTTAACTAACACAATGATCATGCTACAGAACTGTGTGTGTGATAGGGAGGTAAATGGAGGGAGATCATAAGGTGGAAAGCTATGGAATAACTGCACTTGCATCAGAATGGAAGAGTATCATGGAAAAGTCATGATGCTGCTTATTGAAGACTAAGAATCTTCCAAAGAAAGGAAACCTAGTTAGTAAATTCTGGGGTAAGAATATCCTGGAATGAAATACAGAGATGATGGGCATGTAAAATGGTGAATTTTCTATGAAGTCAAGTAGTTCCTGAATGGATTAAACAGAATTCAGATATTATCCAGAAATTTCACTCCTAGGATATATCCAATAGAAATGAAAACATATGTTCATACACAAACTTGTACACAAATGTTTATAGCAGTTATTTATAATAGCTTAAAGATGGAAACAACCCAAATGTTCATCAATGTACTAATAGATAAATGAATGTGGTATATCTATACAATGGCATATTACTTGGCCATAAAAAATGAAGTGTTGATATATGCTACAAGATTGATGTGACTTGAAAACATTATGCTAACTGAAATAAGCCAGTTTTAAAAGTCCATATATGATATGAATCTATTCATAGAAAAGTCCACAATAGAAAGATCTATGGAGACAGTGGTTGTTTTCAGCCGAGGAAGGAAAAAGGGGTAAGGGTGTGATAGTTAAAGGGTTATGGGATTTCTTTTGGAGGTGATGGAATAGTGGAAAAGTCTTTCCAGACACAAGAAACAGAGTAAGTCCACAAAAAGGAGTTAGTAATTTTATTTGTTCTTGCCTTGCTTTATTGCTGCTACTTTTATAGGGTGTTGTCTTTAAAACAGTGTATGTAAAACAATGCTACCCCTTCACAAACTGACATTTTTGCTTTCTTGTACCAGTAAGGCATAACCAAACTTGAAATCAATATGAAATCCTCTCTTAAATCTTTCTTTTCATGTTGAAATTGCACTTACTCTCTTATTGTTTGTGTATTTTGATTTAGAGTTGTGTTCTAGTGTATTATTCTCTATTACTGTGTACCAAATTACCACAAATTTAGTAGTTGAAGGTGACATCTCTTTATTATCCCACAGTTCATTAGTTCAAAAGTCTGGGCGCACATGCCTGGATTCTCTGCTCAGGGCCTCACAAGTCCAAAATCAAAGTATCAGCCAATCTGTAGGCTGTAGGGAAAAATCTACTGTTAAACTCACTCAGGTTGTTGGTAGAATTCAGTTCCTTGCCACTGTAGGATTGCGGTTCCTTGCTGGCTATTGGATGGGAGTTACCCTAGGCTCCTAAAGGCAATTGTTTGGTCCTTACATGTGGCCCCTTCCAATTTTAAAGCCCATGAACACAACAGCATGCAACATCTTTCTTACGCTTTGAATCTCTCTGATTTTCTTTCTGCCGCCAACTAGAGAAAACTAACTCTGCTTTCAAAAGGTTCATGTGATCAGGTTAGGCCCACCAGAATAGTCTCCCTTTTGATTAGCTCAAAGTCAACTGTTCAGTAACTTTAGTTACATCCGAAAAACCACTTTTTCAATGTAAGATAACAGAACCAGGGCATACTCTTTTGTTATATTCACAAATCAAAAGGTTAAGGCAGGAAATCTTGTGGGGAGTCCATCTTAGAATTTGATCTGCTAAACCTGGTTTAGATGAAAAGATTTCTATGAACAAGTAAACTTTAGAAGTACTGTCTAAGAAATGATAAGTAGGGTTTTCTTTTCTCTGCAGGACATCTCCACATTTTTAAATGGTTTCTGTACATTACGATTTTCCAAGAAGATAACAATCTGTGTCAATTTTTTAAAATTGTATATCATGAGTCATTATATCAATGTAGTACATATGACCATCACCGTTCACAGGAAAATTAAACCGAGTAAAAAAATATTAGACTCAATCACAATAGGTTAAAGGTATTTTTGTGAATGATTTTATACTCATCATCCATATATGTATGGTTTATAATGTATCAGGTAATATTCTAAGAATTTTACCAAAAGCAACATATTTTAATTCAGTAATAATCTTTAGTGATAAAGAAACAGAGGCAGAGAACCTTGCCAAATGTGACACAGGTAGCAAATATTAGAGCCAAGATATGAAACAGGGTTCCACCCGAGTTTGCAGAATCTAACTACTATAGGGCAATGTTCTTAAGCACCACTCTAGTGCTAAAAGCTTTGTTCTTTTTTCACAGCTTTCATGTCAAATACATTTAATAAGTAACCTCCTATGTTTCCTAAGCATAGATTACAGTAAAATCCTTTGTTGATTCCATCCTGTAGTACATTGTGTATCTTGAGAAACATCATTTAGAGATGCTTTTGTTTATATGTATAATATAAAAACAAGGTGAAAGGAATACTACATGGCCATAAAAATTAACAAAATCTTGTCCTTTGCAGCAACATGGATGCAGCTGGAGGCTATTATCCTAAGTGAATTAATGAAGGAACAGAAAACCAAATACCACATGTTCTCACTTAAAAGTGGGCCCTAAACATTGAGTACACTTGGACACAAAGAAGGCAGCAAGAGACACACCAGCACCTACTTGAGTGTTGAGAATGAGAGGAGGCTGAGGATCAGAAAACTATATATCATGTACTATGCTCATAACCTGGGTAATGAAATAAACTGTACACCCAACCTCTGCAACACACAATTTATCTATGTAACAAACCTGCACATGTACCCCCTAAACCTAAAATAAAAGTTGGAAGAAAGACCAACAAGGTGGATCTTATGCAGATGGTTCTAAATCAATTTCAGTAAATTAAAAACTTAGTTTGTAACTTCAAGTACTGCAAAATATTTTAAAACTCTATTTAAATAATCCCTATTTTAAAATGCTTCTTGACTTATGATGGGGTTACATCCTGAGAAACCCATCATAAATTGAAAATATCATGAGTAGAAAATGCATTTAAGATACCTAACCTACTGAACATCATAGCTTAGCTTAGCCTACATTACTGTGCTTAGAACACTACATTAGCCCACAGATGGGCAAAATCATCTGGCAACACAGTACACCATAGGGTATTGGCGTTTACCCTCATGATTGCCTGGCTGACTGGGAACTGCGGCTTGCTGTCTCTGCCCAACATCAAGAGACAGTATTGTACCACACATTCATAGCCCAATAAAACATCAAAATTCAAAATTCAAAGTCCAATTTCTACTGAATATGCATAGCTTTCACACCATTGTAAAGTAAAAAAATTGTAAGCCGAACCATTATAAGTCAGGGACTGCCTGTATTTCAATATTTTTTAGGAGAATTAAGAGTAATACAATTTTCAATTATTATTTAGGTTTATAAGACAGTCCAGGAATTCATTGAAGTAAAAAAAAAAAAATCTCACTTTCCAGAGCTTGATTATACCATGGAGGCAAGAATAACTGGCATTAAATCAATATCCTAATATATCAAGCAGCTTGTAGAAGCAATGAACTGGATTGCTGAGAACCTATGGAAGAATCTTAAAAACATACTGTTGAGTTAAAAAAAAAATGGAAATGGAAAAATACCTAACTAAAGCACAATGTCATTTAGGTAAAGAGAAGGGGATCATCACACATACAGACAAATAAAGATGTCACTGTATTTTTTCAAAAACACATGCATATCTACAACATAATGGGTACATCTAAGATTTAAAAATATCTACAATATTAAAGGCACCACCAGCAGTGATTTGTGAATGGTCTCATGCCATCCGCCCACAAGCTTCTTCCACGGAGCCTTGCCAAGTCCTGGCTCCATCTTGGAAACTGTCTGGCCTTCACTCCCAGGGGAACTTCGGCTGTTTTCTCTTGTCCCCACCTTCTGTCCTTGACCTGCATATTCACTTCTATTGATCATTTCATTCATTAATTAGATGTAAGATTAGCTATTGCACCACTCTGTTTAGCTGATGTGTATATCTTTGGAAAGTCTTCCAAGTAAAAGACAGTTCATATTACTTTTAATTTGTTGTCTGTGATGTCAGTAATCATTTCTTCTAGAAGTTAGGCATCATGTCTTTGGTCAGGAAAGTGACTTTCTATGGTAACATGGTTTCCATAGGAATATCAATTTAAACTATACCTTTCAAAGCATCTTTTCCTGAATACAAATTCTCATAAAAACAATGTATATCCATAGATTTTTGAGGGCTAAAAAATAAAGTTTATGTATATGTTATGTAAAGTTTATGTATTTGTTAATCTTTCTCTGCTTATTTTATCAGGATACAGACTGAGGATATTTATGAGGTTTCGCATCATATGTCTATATTTTGCAAAGCATTTTTTATTAATAATGACTTAAGAATTCCCTGAATGTATTTCAGGAGTCAGTTGTATAAACAATTACATGCAAATAGTTTAACTAAAATAACCTAATTATAAAAGAAAATTTTCCTATCTCAAAAGCAAAGAAATAACAGTCATGACAACATATATTATTTCTGTCATTCATTTACTATAATACTCAAAAAATAACAACACTTCAAATTCTCGCTATGCCAAGTTTTGATGAGATTACTCTATTTTTCTTGACAGAAGATGTATGAAAAATTCTTATTGAACTTATAGCTAAGTGAAAATCCAGAAAAAAAGCTGGATATGTCAGCCAATGAGAGTGACATCGCTCATTGTGACTGTTCAAGTTTAGTAATAAATCCACACTTCAGTGCACAAAATATTACTTACTGCAATGGGACTCAGTTCCTCAGCTTCCAGTTTAGGTCATACATGTGTAAGCTTCTTGCTAACATTTTAATTTAACATTAAGAAATGTCTTCCAGATGTTATTAAGAAAATATAATGGTACAGAAAAATGAAAGTTTGAACAATAAATATTTGCTTTGATGAACAAATGGAAAACATAAATTTAAGAATACTTAAAATCTACAAAAAGATTGACTTCTCCGTGCAGACAGATGCACAATAGGTTACCTTGCAAAACTGAGTTGCTTACTGGTGGCCCCAGCCTCTATCATGCTACGATAACCCACTGTAAGTCTACATCATTGCCTAGATATCAGTATAGTCTCTCACATAACAAAAAAGTTTGTGGATGATATCATCAAGACAGTTACATTTATCGAGTTCAAGTAAAGTCTTATGAATAATATTTCAAAAATAAATATAATTTGTTTCCCCAGGAAATAGATGTGTCAAGTCTGCTATTTTTCAGGACCTTGGATTAATATCCATTTCAGTTGATAAGCTTCAGAAACAAATTATGCTTTCATCAATACTTTCCTTAATTAACTCTCATACATATTGTCTATGTATTCAGATGGACTCTGCAGTGCTATCCTGTAAATTGACCAAAGAGGACAATTGATTGAGACTCTCAGAAACAAGCTTCCTTGAGACAAAAGAATTTATAGACCAAAAAGTCAAAAAGGCCTAAAGTATTTCAGGTATTTTAGCACAGATTCAAATCAAAAGTTGGTAATCATTCCAAAAGAATGATTGGGATTCATCAAGGAGTGTATTTTTGTATATACCTCCAGCGTTATTTACAGCCGTTACAGCTAAATTTCAGTAAAGATTCATCTACCCCAGCTTTCTCTCTTTTTTTTTTTTCTTATTTGCTCTTTGTTCGTTTGTAGTTCCTGCCACAAAATTTAACCTGTTCTCTTAAAATTTAACAATAACATAGTCGGCCGGGCGCCGTGGCTCACGCTTGTAATCCCAGCACTTTGGGAGGCCGAGGCGGGCAGATAACGAGGTCAGGAGATCAAGACCATCCTGGCTAACACGGTGAAACCCCGTCTCTACTAAAAATACAAAAAAAATTAACCAGGCGTGGTGGCGGGCACCTGTAGACCCAGCTACTAGCAGAGGCTGAGGCAGGAGAATGGCGTGAACCCGGGAGGCGGAGGTTGCCGTGAGCCGAGATCACGCCACTGAATTCCAGCCTCGGCGACAGAGCGGGACTCCGTCTCAAAAAAAAAAAAAACAAACAATAACACAGTCATCGACTCAAATATACATATCTTTTTAAATTTTATATATAATTATAATATATATTATAATTACATATAAATATATTATTCTATATTCTATAGTATATTATATATTATATATAATTTTATATACTTTTTATATACTTTTATATACTTTTTTATATACTTTTTAAAATTTTTAAAAATTTTTCTCCTCTATGACCTGAGAGCTACTATGGAAGATTCTCCTTCCAATTATGGTTGCCTGACCCTGTCCCTTTCTGTTCTCCTCTGAATTCTACAGTCATTTTTTCTCTGTCTTTTCTCTTGGCTTCTTTTCCTCAATATATGCATCTTCACCCCTATTCCCTTGTCTTCTCCTTTTTTGTTATTGTTGTTCTTCTCCAGCTCTTTCTCACTAAATATTAAATATTTAGTGGCTTTAAATATTATTTATCAGCAGGTACGGTGGCTCACACCTGTGATCCCAGCACTTTGGGAGACTGAGGCAGGTGGATCACCTGAGTTCAGGAGTTCAAGACCAGCCTGGCCAAAAAAGGCGAAACCCCATCTCTACTAAAAATGCAAAAAATTAGCCGGGCATGGTGGCAGGTGCCTGTAATCCCAGCTACTCGGGAGGCTGAGGCAGGAGAATCTCTTGAACCCAGGAAGTGGAGGTTGCAGTGAGCTGAGATAGCAACACTGCACTCCAGCCTGGGCAACAAGAGTGAAACTCCGCCTCCAAAAAAAAAAAACAAGTGATTTCTCTATGGCCCACCAGCAAGTCTACATCCATCACTTTACTCCTTCATTCTCATTTCTAATTACCTATTTGTTTAATCTATTTTGAGACCATAACAGAATCCCAAAGGCTATATTCATAAAGTTGAATTTCCCAAACTCCTAGTTAAAATGAATTATCCTATTTAATTCCCTACTTCAGTTAATGGCTTGGGCGTTTTCTCTACTCATCCAAGCTTTCAACTTAAGAGTTTTTAGAGTTTGATTTTCTTTTCTTTTTTTTTTTTTTTTTTTTTTTTTTTTTGTCTCACTGTTACCCAGGCTGGAGTGCGATGGTGCAATTATAGCTCACTGCAGCCTCAAACTCTTGGGCTCAAGGGATACTACTGCCTCAGCCTCCCAAATAGCTGGGACCACAGGTGCACACCACAGTGTCTGGCTGTTTTTTATTTTGGGTAGAGATGGGGTTTCACTATGGTGCCCAGCTGGTCTCGAACTCCTGGGTTCAAGTTATCCTCCCATCTAAACCTCCCAAAGTGTTGGGATTACAGGCTTGAGCCGCCATATCCAGCCTTTTCTTCTTCTTCTTTTTTTTTTTTTTAACTTCATAGACCTTGCCTCCATCAATATAGTCAGTTGGGAGGCCATGTTGATTTTCCCACTGCAGTATTTAACATCTACCCCATGTACCCCATATTTCACTGTTACTGCCATCATTATCTCCTTCCCATTATACTATATTAGGTTTTGTCAACATTGGTATAAATAGTTCACTTTATTAGAATATTCTCTATAAAACCTTTTCAAGTCTCTTCTTGATCCTGGCTTTTTTCTTTTGAACACATAATTTAAACAGGTTAATCTTCTCTTAATTTACAATATCTTAAAGATGAAACAAAAATGTTTAAATGAGCTGGGCATGGTGGCTCACACTTGTAATCCCAGCAACTCTGGAGGCTGGGGTTGGAGGATCAGGAGTTGAAGGCTGCAGTGAGCTACATTCACACCACTGTACACCAGCCTGGGCAAAAGGATGAGACCCTCATCTCTAAAAAGAAAAAAAAAAGACTTTAAAATGGAACTATGATTGTCATCTCTAGGAGCAATACTTAATCATACAAAACTGGAAGTAGTTTAGGGTTAAAAATAGCTTCATAGTATAAAAGCTTTCAACATGCTGCATCTAACTTGAAAGCCTTATACCCCCACATTCAGTCTTTCATTCATCCATTTAATCATCAAATATTTGTTGAGTACTTCCTATGTGTCAGGCACTGTTTTAGGCACTGGGAATATACTACTAAGCAAAACAGACAACCTGCTTGAACTAATTATCCTTATACTCTAGGGGTAGTGACAGAGTAAACAAAAAGTAAGTAACGTAAAGATTACCTACAACACTCTGTGTGCCGCCATAGTCCAATATAGATAGGAGAGAAATAGGGTCCAAAATGACAAATGCCACAGGGCCTAGAGTGAAACTGATTTCTTATTAACAGCAGGAATCATATAGGCCACACACTGAATGAGAAAAACACTTTTTTAGTTTCAGCATTACACAGCATAACACAGTAGAACACAAGTTAAAGCAATAGCTACAGCTATAGAACAAAGCCTGTACTTCAGGTGCAAGCTTAGTGCAATTACAAAGTGAAAGACTGGTAGTCTTCACCTGCTAGTATGAAAGTTACCATCCTAGCACTGGCATTAAGAAATTATCACCTAGTGCAAGGCCACACTCTACTAGAATAACTTTTCCTTTGATCACACCTATTTGATAATTTCTCCAATTTTTTAGTGAGCATACTAGTCAGGTTTCTCCAGAGAGACAGAACCAATAGAAAATATATAGATGTATAGATGTATAGATATACGACTTAATTATAAGGAATTTGCTGATGCAGTTATGAAGGTTGACAAGTCCCAAGATCTGCAATCAGCAAGCTGGAGACCCAGGAGAGCCAATGGCGTAGTCCCAGGTTCAAGACCTAAAAAAAACTGAGGTCCCAGCTCAAAGGCTGTTAGAAAGAGTTCCCCCTTACTCATAGAAGGGCCAACATTTTGTTCTAGTCACACCTTCAACTGATTAGATAATGCTGACTGACATTAGGGAGTGCAATCTGCTTTACTCAGTCCACCGATTCCAATGCTAATTGCATCCAGAAACATCCTCACAGACACACCCAGAATAATGTTTGACCAAATATATGAGCACCCAGTGGCCTCCTTCTCTCTTTATCTTTCTTCTTTCTCTATGTATACATGTATGTATGTATGTATCTATCTAATATCTATCATTCTGACCAAAACCGTGGATTCAGACATTATCAATTAATGCTGTCTTTGTAAACCATGTATTAATAGAACACCTTATCCCACTATTAATATTCAATAATGAGACAAAGTAGACCACAGCCTGAAATTGTCCAGGATGAGTAGCAGAGGTAAACTGTGCCTCCTATATTGACTTTCAAGGCTGCTTTTCTTGCTAATTGATACATTTTCTTATATATCATTTTGTTAGCATTGGCAGAGATCAGAGTTACCCCGAGTTACCAGCAGCATAGCCATGCAGGTCCATAGCAACTTCAATTCTTGCCTCCTCAGAAGAAAGAATTCGACTGAGTGGCATAAAGCAGAAAAAAAGACTGAGGCAAGTTTCAGAGCAGGAGTGAAAGTTTATTAAAAAGTTTTAGAATAGTAAGGAAAGGAAAGAAAAGAAGGAAAGTACAACTTGGAAGAGGGCCAAGCGGGCAACTTGAGAAACCAAGTGACTTGGGGTTTTATACATTGGCCTGCTTCTGGGATCTTGCCTTACTTCTCCCGACTCCTGAGACCTTATTGGGAAGCTACTGATCAGTTTCAGGTGTTTTCTACCTATCAGAAGACTGCCTTTCCCTGGTGCTGGCTACAACCAATTATTACTTTAGAGAAACGGTTAACAACTGCCTGACCATCACCTGATGGTCAACACTCCTGGTGTGTGTTCATGGGGAGCCCTCTCCTGCCCTGCTCATACCTGACTAGCTACCTACTCTAACAATTTTATTTATTCTTTAAACCACTTTTTGAAAACAAAACTCAACCCCTTTTAAACTAACCTATACCATGCTGCTTGCTAGATTAGTCTTTCTAAAGCACCATCCCACCTTATCATTCTGTGTGCAAAGGCCTTTCATTTTTCTCAACTGGTTTCAGCATAGTCTACGTTATATAAGTTATATTACATAACCTACTGCAAAACCTTGATGTATACTATTAACTAGTCAGGGTGACATACTTGCTGTCCTCATTCATATATGGCTCATTCTATTCCTTTTTTCTAAGACATAACTCTCAATCCCCAAATTTTACTCACTCAAAATCCTTCCTACTCTTAGGACTTAATTAAAATGTTATTTCTTCCATGAAATAACATGAATTGTTCCCTATTCAAAACAATCTTACTTTACATAAAACAATTTCTCTATACTCTGCACATGCAGCAATCTCTCTTTGAATCAACCTCCTAATGTTGGAAACCCTAGTGTTGAATCCCTGATAAATCCTCTTCTTTAACTGCACTCACTTCTTCAGTGAGTTCGTCCAACCTAATGGCCTTAAACATCTATTTGCAATGTCTCATAAAGTTGATTTATGCTACCCAGTCTTCTCTTCTTTGTTCCAGACCTATGGTACCAACTGCATACTTGATATCTCCTCCAGAATGTTTAATAAACCTTTCAAACATAACCTGTCCAAAACTGAACTCCTGATCTTCCATCCACAAATAACTTTCCTGTCTCAAGTGATAATATCATCCTTGCAGTTACTCAGGTCAAAAACTTGCAGTAACCTTTTGTCTGCCTTTCTTTCCCTCACAAACCCTGTCCAATCCACCAGGAAATCTTTTTGACTCTATCTTCAAACTTTATCCAGAATCAAACTGCTTCTCAGAAATTCCACTACTATCACTTGGTTTTATCCACCATTATCCACTTGTGTGGATTTTTGCAACATCCTTCTAACTACTCGCTAAGATTCTATTCTTACCATTTGTCATACAGCAGCCAATAGTCTGCAAAGTCCTACGTGATCTGTCATTCCCATTGCCTCTTTCACCTCATGGTTTTCCCTTTCTGTCTGATTCACTCTACTAAAGCTGCACTTGTCTCCTTGATATTCCTCCCATACACCAAGCTAACTTCCATATTTCCTATGACTAGTTTATCTGCCTGGAATGTCCTTCAAAATATCCTCATAGCTAATTTCCTCACCTCAAGTATTTTCATAAATGCCACCTTCTCTGTGAGGTCTATTCTGACCATCTGTTTAAAAATGTGTCTTTTTCTATCCTATACTCTTGATCAGCTCTATCTGTTTTATTCATTAACCATGGTATTAAGGCCTTCTAATATGCTATATAATTTACTTTTGTGTATTTTTTGCATCTCTCTCTACTAGAATATAAGATCTACAAGAGCAGGTATTTTGATGCATTTTGATCACAAATGTATTTCAAATGCCTACATTGGTGTTAAATGAATTTTCCTTTTTTTAAGTGATTTTATGCAATACACACTGTAGTACTGTTATTTGTGTATAGCTTATTTCCTTTCTCAGTTTTTGGACTCCATGAGGAGAATATCAGTGTCTGATTCATTTTTGTTAACCACATCTGCATTCACAGTATTCAGTATCTTGCTTTGCACATGAGAGGTAAGTCATAGTACAATTTTGGTACAAAAAAAATACAAATTCAAACAAATTAACTGTTTTTAAATGGTGTAAATTAATTTTGGGTGCATAACTATTTCACTGAAATGAAATGAAATTTTTCTATATACTTTCCATATTTAATAAGCAACTAAAACCAGGAAACTGGAATGATTTTGGGAAGTGAGACAGGGTCTCCTGTCTACATCTTTGTGGAGCCAGATATTTCATCTCTGGTTGTCTGCACATTTTTTTTTTTCATTTATGCCTGTCTCTCCACCCCTTCCCTTTGATCTCTAATCCATCTCCATATAGTATTTTACTGCTTCTTCGTATTTGTACCACAAAAGATGGCTATCCATAGCTTCCTAGTTTAACTCTCCCTCAAATAACACTTGACCCATTTCAGTTTTAGGGGCTTTGGCCTAGCTATGATGACAGCCATAAAAATTTAACCCATCAAATTTTATTCAAGTCTTTTCCTAACCATTTAAATGGCCCTCACTATAGGCCTAAATCTCCTACTTCAAAAAAACCTGCCTAGTTCAGCAGACTGCCAATGGACATCCAAACTCATTCAAGCAATAAAAGGAATCTTGACTAGGTTGAAGGATTCATTCCAATTAAATAAATTCCTTTGTCCCATTCATCATTCATTCTCTTTAAATAGCTATGCCAATTTATTTTGCCTTACTATAAGATTTATAACCTTGTGTTTATAGTGGAAAAGAAATGGAAAGGCAAGGTGAAAAGAAAGTTTCAAGCTCAACAAAGAAAAAGTATTTTGCCCAGTTTTCGCTTATAGCAATGTAAAATCTTTAGGCAAGGTATCCTGAGTTATAATTTTTTTAATCACCATGATCTAAATATTCTCCTTTTTTTCTCCCCTAAATGTTCATCTTCTTGTTATTATCACTGCTTGTCAAGAAAACACTAGATCCCGGCTTTCTACAAAAAAAAGCTGGGGAAAAAATACCCCACAACATTATTTAACAAAAATGACAACAGAATTTTAAGAAACAGATTTTGTGTTTTTGATATTCTTTTTCCTCTTCACTTACTTCTAAATGAAAAATAACAACCAGAGATACTAGCTGAGAAAGCATATGATGAATGTCACTGCTCATTGGGGTTTCACCTAGACCACCGTCTTCTTTCTCCAGTCTATCCCACACTGATAGAGTTTAAAAACACAAATTCTTTGACACTCTTCCCATCGTGATATGAGGTCCACAGCACCTCTCCTTTAATCTGGGCAAGTTTATAACTGCTTTTACCGCTAGAATATACTATGTGGCTTCCACAACTAGGTCATAAAAATATCTATGCAGGCTTTCACCTTCCTTACTGGTACACTTGCTCTTGGAGCCCTAAACAACAGTGTAAAACTGCTGACCTGGGGTGGAGTCATGTAGATTCCCCCAACAACATTCCTAACTATGTCCATTCTTTTGCCATCCACTCTACCTGCTAGAGATGTGAATAAAGAGATCATTTTTAAAGGGTGTCCTCCAGCCCAAACTGTTTCAGCCTTCACCCCTTTAAATTGCCTCCAGTAATTGAGTCATCCCATGAGCATAATAAAATGATTATAGCTTTGGAGACCTGACTTGTGCAGTAGTTTGTTACACAGAAATAGATAACTGGCCCACATTTCAAAGCTTTAGTTATTGCTTTTGATTCCTGAACAACGTCTTCATTAACAAAACATTGACAGCCAGTTATCATGTGTAAAGGATGTGATAAACTTTACAGTAAGGTGTTAATAGGTGATAACCCAATATAAGCCTCTGAGCCTCCAGCTTCCTCATTATTAAATCAGGAGTATGTGCTATATAGTCTCCTAGATTCTTTTCATTTTGGATCTTTTCAGGACTCATGAGATGTGCCTTAATTTAGAGAATAAAGCACCAGTGGTAGCACTCATGGATGCATAATTTAATTTTCAAATATTTAGCTTAGAATCTCTCAAATATATCATTAGGTTGTCATTCTCATCAGTTTGCTCCGACATTAACTCTAGTCAAGAGACTGTCAATTCAACATTTTTTAAATGGGAGCAGTATACCTCTACATCTCTTCCCTAATTATTCCTTAAATAAGATGTGTGATTTTTGATGAACCATCCAGGTACTTTCCTTCTCCACAATAATTCAGAGAAGCAGTTCTCTCAGGACCATACTAATGCCATTAGTGTCTGTAATATTGGGCCAGAAGTATTTCTAGTTATTTCCTCTGGAAGGCAAATAAAAATGCTTGGGAAATTTCCTAAGTATCAGATTTACTCAAGCAGTATTTTATCCCAATGCATTCGTTTGCTCATCACTAGAAATGGCATTATATCGTCATTAATTCCCATATTAATTTTTATATTAAAGAAGATGCATTTCTGAATACTTCTAAAAATTTAACTTTAAAATAGATTTTGCTTTAAATAAAGGTACTTCTTCTCCCCTCTTAAAAGTTAGTGCAGTGAAGAAATTACGCTAGTTTGCTAGGATATTTTTTTCTTTCTTAAACAAGTATTCCTAGTTATTTGTTCATTTAATTATTGTTATTACATAGCTAAAGATTTCTTTTTTTTTTCCTTCAGATTTTAAAATCTCTCTTTCCTAGTGGTAGACCACTGACCCTTAGTGAAAGGAACAAAACCAGTGAATTTAGGTCATTAGCGTCTGAATGGAAACAGATTGTGAGAGTTAACCAAGTTACACTACCCATTAAAGCTTAAAATCTGCTTTTCTGAAAATCCTGAGGTAACCCTCACACCACAGATTGCATGTGTTGTTCTTTTAAAAGTGGAGAATGACATTAAAATAACTATGAAATTATTTTTGAATGAGAACATATTGAAACTTATCATTATCCAACTCTGGTGCTTTGACTAAAATATAAAACACTTTAGCTGAAGCATTGAAGTTCTCATTAAGTAGCCCTAGCTTAGTCAAAGCGCAATTGTTGACCTTCTGTGCTTAAGGCATGTGCTGTTCCATACAGATAGAGGCTTTTCTACCACACTCTTCTTGATGGTTCATAATGGAGTGGCATGTGCATATCAGGAGAAGAACAGAACTTAATTTGAAATATTAAGTAGCATACGCACATAAAAAGCCTTCATTAAAATATTAAAAGTTTGTTAAACCCGTAAGAGCTAAGAGATGTGTTCCTATGAGAGGAAAATTCCAACCTCAAGCTCCCTCCATGTCTTAATTTCTGACATTGTTAATAAGAAAGTACTTTAACTTAGAAAGTCATTTTATCCAGTAGCTGCTGAAGTGCTGCTAGACTACCAGAGGATTAGTTCACACTTTACTTTTTGCAGAACACAACAGAAGAGTACAATAGACAATCATTGTATCCCTGAAAGTGCCAAACTACAAACTTAAGGCTCATTTTGTCATCATGAGCTAAATGGAGGATTGCAGGGGGAGTGTCCTCACTATAACAATCTTCACCAAGGCATTGATAGCCTCATCAAGGTTTTGATATTATAACCAT
Organism: Pongo pygmaeus; assembly: GCF_028885625.2. Classification (NCBI taxonomy): domain Eukaryota; kingdom Metazoa; phylum Chordata; class Mammalia; order Primates; family Hominidae; genus Pongo; species Pongo pygmaeus. The sequence continues at coordinate 24,968,621 of NC_072388.2, read as the reverse complement.
GTCAATGGACAGTTAGATGCTCATATTTTCAACCAAAATTTGGGAAGCACTTACCATCAGAAAGTGCCTAAAACAGAGCGCTTTGAGTCTCCAGTTTTGAATTTTTTTTTTTTTTTTTTTTTTTTTTTTTTTTTTTGAGATGGAGTCTTGCTCTGTCACCCAGGCTGGAGTGCAGTGGTGTGATCTTGGTTCACTGCAACCTCCGCCTCCTGGGTTCCAGCGATTCTCCTGACTCAGCCTCCTGAGTAGCTGGGACAACAGGTATGTGCCACCCCGTCCGCCTAATTTTTCAGTAGAGATGGGGTTTCACCATATTGGCCAGGCTGGTCTCGAACTCCTGAGCTTGTGATTTGCCTGCCTCGGCCTCCCAAAGTCCTGGGATTAAAGGTGTGAGCCACCGCAACTGGCTGTCTTTTTAAAATATAAAACAGCATACCTAAAGACTAATTTTTACATTAGCCATTAAATGAACTTAGTAATTTCTATATTTAAAAAGATGCATTTCCGAATACTTTTAAAATTTTAACTTTAAAGTAAATATTGCTTTAAACACAGAGTTTTTTCCCCCTCTTAAAAGTTAGCATCATGAAGAAATTACTCTCATTTGTTAAGTAATAGGTATCAAAAAAGTGGTAATATTTATATATACCTAATCTTTAGATATTGTTATCTCAACAATTTAAAAGTCATATTACATCCTAAAATCCACCATAGTGCTTGAAAAGTACCTGAGACATAATTCAAGGGCTATTTGTTTAATATATAAATTTGTAAAATGCTTTACTTCTGCTGAGTACACTTTGGTAGTATCATGAGGATAAACATGGAGGGAATAGCAAGGATTGCTCCAGTAACAACTAGGCTAGGGAGGACTTCGTGGATTTATAAAAAGAAAGAAAAAGTTCACAAATTGGTAACAAAGAAATATGTGAAAATTAATGTATTCGTTTTGCTAGGGCTGTCACAAAAAAATACCACAGATGGGTGGCCTAAGGAACAGAAATTTATTTGGTTACAGTTTTGGAGAAGTGTAAGGTCAAGGTATTATTCTGATGCCTCTCTCCAGATGGCCATATTCCAGATGGCCACTCTCTCCCTGTGTCCTCACACATTCTTTCCTCTGTTCCTGCACAGGGTTTTGGTGTTTCCCTGAGTGTCTAAATTTCTTCTTTTTGTAAAGACAACAGTCAAATTGGTTTAGGTCCCCCCTAAAGATCTCATTTTAATGCAATCACATCTCTAAAAACCTTATCTCCAATACGATCACATCCTGAGATACTGGGAGTTAGAATTTCAACGTATAAACTGGGGAGACACATTTCAGCCCATAACAACCAGTTTCTCATCTTCAAGGTCGCAGAAACCCACAATGTTAAAAATGGAATTATGAAAAAACTGAGGTTTTATTTCTTTAGAAATATATTAGGAAGAGACATTGAGGTCTTTAGATATTCAGAAACTATAATAAATTTGCAAACAGTACAAGAAAATTGTGTAATCAATAAAAGTAGGCTTTGTATCAACTGCAAAAACAACAAATTAATGTCATCGTATTATACTATAAAAATAAAGATCACTCTGCTGGAATAAAAAGTTGTTTCACAACCTACTTGAGAGAAGAGAAGGGGAAGGTATGAACTGAGCAATAATCAATTGCTATATATGGCTACATATGAAATCTCACTTCCAGAAGACAGATGTGGGAGCTTGGGAGGAAAGGCAAAGTCAAATGCTAATTACTAGCCTAAGGCTTACCAACCCTTACAAACCAACAGGGCTTTCTTGCTGGACCCTAGTTTCTACTCCCTAGAATGACCATATGTTCCAATTTGCCAAGGACTATCCCAAGTTATATCTGTTGTTTCTCAGTCTTATGTCTGGTTAGCATCCCCTCTGACAATCAAAATTATCCTAGTTTGTATGATGTGATCATCTGTCACTATGGCCCCTTCTCCCACAACATGCATATAAACCCACACAAATAGCAAGTATTTGAGGTTCGGAAGACCTGGTCTCCCATCCTCAATAGATACCACCCCCTCCCCAAACTTGCTTATCCAACCTCTTTCCCTTTTGACCAGTGAAGAGAAGCTGAAAGATCTCAAGTTCTGTTTTATCTATCTTTGATGTATTAGTCTGTTCTCTGAGACTGGGTAATTTATAAGAAAAGAGATTTAATTGGTTCATGGTTCTATAGGCTGTACAGAAAGCACAACACTGGCATCTGCTTCTGGGGAGGCCTCTGGAAGCTTACAATCATGGCGGAATGCAAAGAGGGAGCAGGCACATCACATGGCAAAAGCAGAAGCAAAAGAGAGAGAGATGGGAGAGGCACCACACAATTTTAAAGGACAAGATCCCTCCTCACTCACTATTTCCAGAACAGCACCAAGGGGATGGTACTAAACCATTCATGAGAAATCCACCCTCATGATCCAATTGCCTCTCACCAGGCTCCCAACTCCAACATTGGGGATTACCTTTCACCATGAAATTTGGGTGCGGACACAGATCCTAGTCATAGCACTTGATAATACAACCTAGGTTCTGAAGAGAAAGAAGAAGATTTCCTGTAATATTTTGCAAATTCTCAGATTTAATCTCAACAGTCATCAAGGTATAATAGAAAGAGGTCTGGACCAGAAATAATATCAGAATTCTGGTCCCTACTTTTTTAGTTGTTAGTCCTGAGACTTTGTACACATTATTTAAACGGTTTAAGCCTTACTTTCCTCATTCATATCAAAGGAATAGGGTGGATAGGGGAGCATGATATTCATCCTGCCTATTTCAGTGTCCTAAAGAATCAAATGAAATACTGGCTAAACACTTTTAAAATCCTTTAAGCATCATATGAATGGTAGTTGTTATTATTCTTATAATCAGAGAGAGAAATAGACAGCATAATAATTAAATGTGTTTATTTAAAGGCCTTATCCATGACATTAGAAGTGCCCTCTAGGAGCCATATCTTCTCACTTCCAGACCACCCTTTTCTCATTATTGCACTTTCACCGTGAGGATTCATATGAGTAAGGTGAAAGGAGAAAAGCTGAATTAAGGATTGCGTGTCTGAATATACTGCAAAATTAAGGATGAATGATTGAAAAACCTACAGGTTCAGAGAGGAGGAAAGGTGAAGTGAGATAAAACTGTAAAAGTACTTGATAAGCTTCCCAGTCAGGTCTTCAAGGGCATTGGGACATTTAAGTGGTGATGTGTTAGTATCCTATGCTTTTTATACTTTGATTATGGGGAAAGGGAAGTTGGGGTATGAGAAAAGGGAGAATAATAAAAGAGAGAGGAGACTGTAAAAACAGCAATGAAAAGACATTTAGCCTTTGCTTTGCCCATTTTGACTTTTTTTAAAAGAGGACACAGAGAGCACAGCAAAATGAGAATCAAGATGTGGGACTATATTCATCAACATAGGCCTGGACATATGAGAGATTACCTTGACTTATTTGTTTTTAATGTGTTTATATGTTTCTTCAAGAAAAAAATATATAAAAGTATACAGTTTTGTCCCTAGAAAGACTGTTGCCTAATACTCAATCGGGTGAAAAAATAAAATAATACATGGTGAATCTGGAAAAAAAAAAAGGACTTACCAACATATATTCTAGCACAATACTCCCCACTTTTCACTAGCCATCCCATTGGCTGCTTCTTTTTTATCTGTCGTAAAATTCTCATCATTCCTATATCCACAATTTAGTTGGTATTTAGGCATATTAACCTGGAGATATATCTAACTATAGATATAATGTATATGCTCCAGTTTCCAAAAAGTAATTTTATGCTCAGAGAGACCAAGGTCAAAGTGGTTAAAAAGACATGTGGTGTCAATCCTTGCAATCATTGCAAATCAGTTCAAAATGTTTCTTAAAAAAATACCCAAATCATAATTGCCCTTAAGTTTGAATATGTACTGTGACATAGTCTACACTCTTCTGACAGAAGGTTTCATTTTGTTTTGTTTTGTTTTAACAAAACTACCACATAGTCTATATTGAATTGGTTTGCTACTTGATGTATTCAAAAACATTAAAATTTGGCAATGACTCTTCTCTTGATGATGACTCTTGGCTATGACTATGGCTAGTTGAGGGAAGAAGAGTAGAGAATTAAGAGTGTTTGCAGAATGTCTGACCCCCATAAGCCCATAATGAAGCAATTTCATCTTTTTTCTTATTGTATCAGTTTTCTGTTGCCATAATAATGCTACAAAACAACAGAAAGCCTCAATGGCCTACAGCAGTAAACATTTATTTAGCTCACAAGTCCACAAGTTGATGATTGAGGCTGAGTTCAGCCACATAGTTCTAGTCTCAGGTGAGATCACCTGCATATCTGGGGCTCTGCAGTCCCAGCTTGGGGCCTCATACATCTGGACTGGCTGGGCTTTGGCTAGAGTAAATCCACTCTGCTGCACTCAACTCTCTCCAGCAATCTATACTTGTATTCTCATGGCAAAAGCAGAGGAATGAAAGATGAAAAAAAAAAAGAATAAATAAGTAAATGGTTTCAAGAAAAAAAGGAGAAAGCAGAACTGTCACTGTGTATTTCTCCCTATCCACACCGAACTCTATTTCAGCTGCCTAAACGTTTCTCAGGTTTCTCGACTCAACATTTTTATCACTGATTTCCTCATTCTTCACCACATCATTACCGATATATTATTTTCCTGTATTCTTTACTCTCTATACTCTATAACTGATTCTCTATATCCTATAACTAATGTTTTCAAACCTTCTCATGCATTATACCTGCTAACTTCCCATTGACCAAACCAAATTACATGGTTAAGGTAGAATCCAGGGAGCAGAGAAATAAACCCCACCTTTTAATGAGAGTAACTGCAAAGCCACATGGCAAAGAGATCCCTTTGTTAGGAGGGATGAAGAATTTGGGCTATCTCTGCAGTTTATGGTAGATATACCATCAACTATTCTTGGATAAAAAACTTCTCAGGGCTTTAGGGATATCTCTACATGGTTTCATTGGAATATCTATATATATGCAGTTCCCAGTCATCTTCCCTGGGCCACCTCCCCACCCACCCTGAACTCTATTTCAGCTGCCTATGTGTTTCTCAGGTTTCTTAACATTTTCACGACCCTTTATCACATTGTTGCCAATATATATTTCCTTCTGTGTTCTTTATTCTCTGTTCTATAACTGATTCCATCATATGCCAGGTCAAATGAACCAGAAAAATAGGAAGCTATCTTCCTGCCTACCCTCTCTTTACATTTTCCAATGATATCATGTCCCCTGACTGCTGCCTCTGTAATATTTGCTTATTTGTTTTTCATTTCTATTCCCACTGTCACAATATTGATTCTTGCTTTACCTTTTATAACTACTGAAATATTTTACTTTTCTATTCTATCCTGATCCAGTATAACCTTTCTAAAATGAATATTGTCATGGGATATCCTAGCTTACCATCTTCAATGGTGCCCCATTGCCAGTAGGACATAGGATGTGAGGACCTTCATGATTTAGCTCCTTCTTACAGTACCCCTAATTTATGGTAATACTAATCTGGAATAATTTAGTGTTGTTTTGACAAGCTTGGCTGATTCTACTTGTATCTTATTTGATCCGAATGTCTCATATATATATATATATATATATATATATATATATACACACACACACACACACACACACAAACACGTATACACGCAGAGACACACACACAACTGGGGTAGGGAAATCAATGAAAACATAGACTTTGGAATAAGGAGGATCCGAGTTTGAATCCTGGCTACATCACTAACTAGCCATTTAAATTTGGGCAAGTGAACTAAACTCTTTTAGCATAGTCCTTCAGTCTAAATGTTGATTTATATATTCATGTAAAAATGCACAATTGTAAAAATACACAAATACATAGGGTATGTATCTGTCGGGTCTCAGTTCAAAGACCATCATCTATCTGAAACCCTTTCTAAATGACCTAGAGTACCTTTCTCACTCTGTATTTTATGCCTCCACTACATTCTGTGTAGACGTTTATCATAACAGCTGTAGTGCATTAATGTACTTATTGCTTTACATCTGTCTTTGCTTTATATAGACTATTCTCATCTTATTAAGATGACTTCTTATTCATCTTTCTAACCCCAGAATCTAGCATGCAACAGATTTGATGTCTGAATAAACTCAGAGACAGGTGGTAGGAACAGTTTCCAGGTGAAAAGGAAACATTACACATGTACCCAGGATACATGTCATATATTCCCTTGATATTTAATAAAACAGACTGAAGAAAATAGACTAAGCTTGAATCTTCCTGTACTCTCTTAAAAAATATCCCAGGCAATTTGCCACTCACTGCTTTTCAATCAGTGATTACTTCCTAGAGCTCTCTCCAGATGTATAAAATGACTGGTAAGCCAGTCTTATACAGCCTGCCAGAGTCAGCTCTCTAGATGGTACTAAATGTGTCAATAATGAAAATATGCAAGTGTTAATGCTGTCCTTCATTTTCATATACCTGATGAGCCAAAAGAATGAGAGAATGTCAACTTTCACAATAGATGGGCCAAGTGCTGGAACAAGAAGATTTTTGTCTTGAGGAGTACCAATCAATCATTAAAAATTTTATTGTACCTCAAGAGATAACTCCTCAATGATATTCTTAACAATGAGGAATTACACATAAGAGAAGCTAAGAAATTTAAAATAAGACACAATATACATATTAAATATACATTAATTTCAAAAACCTGTGTACATTCATTTAAATGGTACACATGTAGATACCATTCAGGGCCTCCAGGTAGGAGAAGCCAGACTCTAACCAAAGGAGAAGAAGGAAGATCTTGTGGTATCAGAATTTCACCTCTTTGAAGGTTCTTTTTCCCTCCTACTATGAAATAATAAACATATATTCAGTTATCATTTATTACAGTCATAATATACCACCTGAGAATGCCTAACAATTAATTGCATAGTGGAGAGTTGACCATAACACTGAGTTTCTTCCACACCCATTGTCTCCTGCTGGCCAGAAGTTGCCAGCTGGTCAGCAGAGTAAATGGTGTCTTCACTTGAGTATTCTGAACTGAAAAGGTCATGTTAAAATTGATAATGACTATCCAAACCAATTAGAGAAGGATTAGATAGTGGAAGGATTTAAAAGATTTGCAGAAATAAATAAATAAGAGCCATGAGAAAGTGCATATCATGAATAAGAAGAAGCCAGGAGGTAAAAATAGAAAAGCAAAAAGTAGCCACAAGTAAACGCAGAGAAACAAGTGGAACAATAGAGTGATTAGTAAAGGGAGCAATGGGCATTTGCCTACAATGGGACAACTAAAAATCTATGGGGAGACACAAAGAACTCCTTGAGGGCTTGGGATTTGATTACTGAAGCAGCTTCTTTTTTTTTTTTTTTTTTTTTTTCCTTGTACTTTCCCTCTTCTCCTGTAAACCTACAATGAACTCCCACCATAAGTGAAATCTAAACATGTTTATTTCTTATCACTTGGAATTAACATAATAATGCAATGGGAAAGTGTAAAGAAAATGCATGTGTTTGTGCTGGGCAGTATTTACAAGTTAATTTTTCTTTAGAATCTATCCAGGATAACAACTCAGAACTTTTAACCTTCAGAAACATATTAATCTGTTCCAAGTCTTTCATCTTACTGTTAGTTAATACGCTGTTAAGTATAACTTTTCCCTCATCATGAGTCAATATTTTAAAACAGTACTTAGCTTAAGAGAAAAATGTCACTTAATAAGATAATATCATCTCTCTCAGGTACGTTAAAGTGCCCTCTTAGTTCATTAATGTAAATCAAGTACATTAAGCTACTAGTCATAAAAAGTTCAAACCAAAACACAAATGAAAAAAGATAATTCTCTAACATACTTTTCCCAACCAGTATTTGATCTATAACTCTCAAGACTTCAACTGATTAATATTGCCTGCTGTAAAAACGCCCATGATGGAAGCCAAAACGTTTTAAGAAATTCTTCTTTCACTTCTCCTAGATTAACTCTTATACAGGGTTGAAAAGATATCCCTTGACCACTAGCTATGATCAGAACCACTTCTGCCATATACGGTTGGTCAAAGTAGTCACAAAGCCTGCTCAGAGTCAAGGAATAGAGAAATAAACTCTACGTCTTGATGAGAGAGTGGCAACATCACATTGCAGAAGAGCACACAGGATGGGAGGTCTCTGGTCATCTTTGGATAATACAATCTGTCAGCCTCCAAAGTTAAAATGTGAGCACAGATATATTTTACAAAATATCTTCTGCATTTTTTCTCTTTTTATAGTATTTTCACAATACTTGGCATGCAGCAGATATTTTTACAAGTTTTATTTTTCAAGCAAGCTTTGAAATATTTGTAGTATGGTCACACAGTATTCAAAAAGTAAAGGTGCTATTTTTTTTGTGGGGGGGGAGGTTGTTAGATATAGACAAGAGGATGCTATCTATAAAATGTGGTTTAAATTTTCAATGCAGTAAGGTTATTGTTTGCCTTATGTTTTCCTTGATGAAAGTGGCCAGGAAGCCTTCCATTCTGAAAACTTCACCTTCTAAAAGCCTCATGTGGTGAATACTATTTCCATGATTACATAACTAGATTTGATCTCTGGGTGTGGACCATGCATGTACTTAACCTGAGGTTGATTTGTCTCTCCTCTAAGGATGCATAAAAATTAGTTTTTAAAGGTTCGTATAAACTTTCATCAGCCAAGTTGTATTAAAGGAAAAAAGCAAAAAACAAACAAAAACAGCCTTCAGTATTCTAGATAAAGAACTTCTTTTCGATTGTTACCAAGGAGACCTCATCTGAAGCCTCGCTCTGTGCTTGACATGCATTGGCTCATATTCATCACTATTGACAGTCTCATATGTGTCACTGTCCAGTAAAAATCCTATCTGTTACTATTAATAAGCTACCCTTTGCCATATTGATTAGGTGCTTATCTGAGGTTTACAGACAGCAACCTCTCTGCTTGTCTCAGAAGCCTCATATTAGTCAGAATGGTACCCCTAACTCTTTACTCCCTATCATCACGACTTTAGGTACACACAGCTTTGACCTTAGATATTTTCTTTGTACCTCTGTCTTAGCACTCAAATCAAGACATTTTCTTGAACCTTGTTACAATGTTAACTCTCGGACAACCACACTCTGCTCCGTGCATTCCATATCCGGCACTTTCCAGAAGTCGTTTGGGTATGGCTACTCTGCCTAAACTACAGATGGTAGAAATGTCCGAGCTAACGTGTGGGGCTTCTAAATAACACGCACACAATAAATTTTAAAAAGATGCACACAAATGTCCCATTTTCGACATGACCTAACTCCATTTCTGGATAACAATAACAATAGTTAAGTGAAACTGGCACAAAACTATTAGATCTAGTCCAGTAAATCAGTGGTATGACACACAAAGTAGATATTAGGAGGGAAAGGAGAAGCTTGTTCCCAGCTTAGCTGTAAAGCGTGCTCAAAGATTCAGATGCTGCTGTAACTCCCTAGAGAGCCAATGGGTTGAGACCGCTAGGAATTTATTACATTGACATGTCCACCTTGAAAGCAGTTTATCCAAAAGAATGAGGCATGCAAGCTCAATTTGAGAATAACATCAATTTAGAAAGAGGAGGCAGTTATCAACAGGTGCTTTATGTGAGTTTCATGGTCTCACATTTGTATTCTAGGAAAATTGACTTCCAGAGAAAATAAAAGCTGTTTTCACCAAAATCTCCATGAGATACTGGGACCATGAAGTCCAACAGGAAGTGGCTACTCTGGTTGCTTATGTCTGGGACATGTATCCGAGCACACCACAAAGGTAGGAGAAAGGGCTTCTCTTCCCCTAAGCATAGAGGAGAATGGCCACACGGTGATTTCCCACCTTCACAATAACTTCAGTTTTGGTGCAGTGAAGCAGCTTCAGTTCAATAGAATATTGACATTACTCAGTTTCAGTGATTTTTATCCAGAGACTATGACAATATCAGCAGCCTTAGAGTTCCTTTGAAAGATTGTGCGGACGTTGATTATTTTAGCAGCATACAATACCTTAGAAGTACGGACCAACAATGAGGGCAAAAAAGAAAATTTTAAAAGTTACACAGAGGTCCCAAAATAATTGGTGGAACTTTCAGAGGGGCTACAGTTTCCACAGTAGAAATTAAAGAAGATACGGAAAACTATTGTTTGTTATTTTTAAGCTTAGTCCATATTGGTTTCTTCACATAAATATTTTTTAAAAAACAAGATATGATTTCAGATGTAGAATTGAGAAAAGCCCCAGCAGAACACAGCGATGAATGTTAAACATTGGCTTCTCCAACCCTACAACTTTGCAAACTCTTCCTTGCCCACCTTTTCATCTTTCCTTATTTTGTTTATACACATGAAGGATGTTGGATGATGGAGCCACTGACCTATGCCTCTGCACAAAACAGATCCATTATATGCATACAAAAAAGAGAATGCATAAAAACAAACACCATGCGTAAAATTAGAAGAAAACATTTCAGTAGTACATTCAGTTAAAGTTGCTGTTCTTATTTAGAATGCTATTATAGCTTCTTTGCTAGAATGTTGATTTCTAGAATTGTTCGCTGCTAGCAACTCACCATAAAATTCAAGAAGTGTGTCATATAAGATCTCATCAAATATAAGTTAATCAGATTCTTTTAATTCTCTACATACATTTTCTCAAAATAACACATAGTATCCTTAAGAAAATGAGTTCTAAAATATGATCAAAGCAAAAATAATCTGCTTCTGATGGAAGCGTAAAGTCTCTAGCAAGTACCTTTCTAATTCATATAAACAGAGACAAATAGGTTAATTTTGTTTATTGTTTTATTTTTAACAGCTCTCAGCAGGATCTCATTTACACATTTTTTTTTACTATAACTCTCTTTTAAAAGGGTATTTCCTCAAGACAAAGAAACTTCCTGGCATAATTGGCATGAGCATGTTATGTGAAATTGAATTATGTTAGTCAGCATTTCTCTAATTACCATTTTTTCATGGGCATCCATTTTTCAACAATAATATTAGAAAAATAATTAATACCTTCAGGACGAGGACCTGAACTTTATGCAAATATAGATTAGAAAAGTCCAAATTATTTTTTAATGAGCTATATGTATTATGTCTCCCTATCTAGAGTTCATCTGGACCATGGCATTAAATAAGCTTAGAGTTAATTAAGCGTATTATAACTATTCCTGGCTTCTGCCATTATTAGTATGAACCTGCCAGCTCAGAGGCACTCAGCAAACATGAAAATACTTTATCAACACCCCTCTCCAAAACACCTTGAAATATTTCAGTCCTGTCTATACTCTTGGGATAATTCTAGAAGCTCAAACCTATTGGACCCATTTTGAAATCCATTACTTTTCTATTTATATAAATATGAATTTCAAGAATAGAGGAGGCTTTCTTTGTAGATGTTGATTTATATTAATAAGAGCTATAGCCAAACAATTGCTCTCAAGCACATGCACACACGAAGGTAGGATATCTCTTGCTGCAGAGATATTGGCTCAGGCAGCAGATTAAATGAATAGATTTGCTTCATATTTGAGTGTGCTAAATTGAATACAAGTCATAATAGAAAATCTCAACATGCAAATGAAATCAGAAGAGCTTTTCTAATTTTCAGGAAGTGAATGACAGAATCACCCTTTCAGTTTAAAAAAAAAAAAAAACTTCAGACCACTCGTTAATAGCTGATCACATTTTGGCACTAGCCAAACTAATTGAATTTAAACCTACTCAGAGGTTGTGTTAGTTAGAAGAGTGAACCCTGTTGGAGAAAGTCATTTTAAAATCCACCCAAAATTTGAAAGAACTATTACTTATATAAGATAATCCTATGGATGGAGAGGAGCAGTGCCATGAATATCAAGAGAAAAGCAATAGACATCCGTCTTCTATTAGGAGCTCAGCAGGGAAAGGAAAAAAAGCAGAGTCAAGATGCATTTTCCATGGGGCTGGTTCAAATTCTATCATAAACCCTAAGGCCGTATTTCAACAGCTGTGGCAAAATTTTTTATAGGAGAATGATTTGACATTTGAAGAGTTATCTTTCCAGTCTCTTCCGTGTAATTCTGTGATGAAACAACAAACTCAGGCACCCTGCAGAGGGCCTGGAATATCAAAAAACCAATAGATTTTGGATTCAGACAAACCAGACTTTAAGTACAAGCATAGCCATTCACTACATGAGTTACCTTGGAAAATCAGTTAACTTTTTTCAGCCTTAGTTCTTTCTACAGAAAGAGAATTCACTAAACAAACAGAGGCATCAAAGGTCATGTACCCAGCAAATATTTTGAAACATAATAGGCACTCAATAATTATTTGTTCACTCATCTCCTTTTCTTCAGATATTATCTTCACCCTAATTTTTATGCTATTAGCTACTGTTCAAAAACTTCAGTTGCTTCATGCGATTTTGCCTTCAGTCTTGTATATTCTACTTTTATCTCAAGGTGTTCATCAGCTTGACCATATAATATATCTTTCGAAATACCTCAAGACCTTCTCTCCCCACAACCTCACTCCATTCTTCCTCTAGGGCTGGGGGAAGAACAGAACAATAGACAAATGGAATTAATAAGAATAGGCTATTGTAGCAGAAGGTGGAATTTCTGCTGGGAAGAATAAAGGAATCATAACGGCAGCTAGACCCAGGCAAACACACTCCTGTCTCTCATGAGATGCTCTCCCCCTTAGAATTCCTTGTGGCTGATAGGTTAATTTTCTTAATGGAAGAGAAACACCCACAACCTCTGGAGGAAGAGTTCAGGAAAAAGGAACTAAGAGACAGGATAGTGAAGCCCACACATTATTTAGGGCAAGGTAGTCCTCATGATACATATGAAGTACTGGTTTCTTCTCTGGAGGGCTGGATACATAAGCATTTCAGAGCCAAATCAGCAATTATTCTTTTTTTTTGTGAAATGATATCTGTGCACATGGGACTCAAGTTGAGATGGTCAAGGGGGGCTGCAACTGCTGTATGAGACAGGTAGAAATCTCAAAGGTTTGATCCTGTCCACATGCTATCATTGCCCTTCTAATAGTTACGTGAATGTAGCCTAGCTTTCTTGAGTTACATACAAAAGTTTACAATATTATAAAATATGATTTTATACCTTTACAAAACCGTAAAGGTTTAGTGCCTTATAAAGAAATTTTGAACTTCTTTTCCAAAAATGAGTATAAAATATTTGTTCATATCATTTACAAGAACTCTCTTAGGCTACACATTCAGGTAACTATTTATAGACACTAATTTTTGATGGACCAGTACGGTCAGCTACACAATAGCCCCTCAAAATATTTATACCCTAATCTCTGGAATGTTTGGATGCTTTCTTACATGGCTAAAGGAATGTTGCAGATGTGATTTAATTAAGGATCTTGAGGAGGGGCAATTATCTTACCTCATATCATGGACCCTAAATGTAACCATCAGTGACCTTATATGGAGGAGACAGAGAGAGTTTGTTACAGGAGATGATGTGAGGGTGCTGCTGATTTTGCAGATGAAAGAAGGGGTCTGGGGTTGAGGCATGCATCTCTAGAAATGGAAAAGGTAAGGGATCACATTTTCCCAGAGAACCTCCCTAAGGAATATGGCCTTGCCGATACCTTCATTTTGTCCCAAAGAAACCCACTTTGAGATTCTGGCCTCCAAATCTATAAAAGAATACATTTCTGTTTCAAGTGACTAAATCTGTGGTAATTTGTTACAGCTACAATGGGAAGCCAATAAAGTCAGAAATGTTCTAACCAAATAGCAACTGAAGATTAAATAATTTATAATTTGAGTATGTGAACAGAAACTAAAGCTTTTCCCAAAACCTCCAAACTTGATTAGGTGCTTTCACAGCATAGCATAATCCTCTTTCACTGCATCTCTCACATAGAGTAAAACTTAATTATTTAGTTGTCTCTCTTCTCCAAAAACCAGAAAGTCCATGAGAGCCTGGTTTCATATCTGCCTTGCTCATCTCTGTATCCCTAAAGTCGAGCATAGTAGCTGACACATAGCAGCATCAATAAACATTTGTTGAAACAATGAATATGTGAATGAGAAAATGAATGAATAAATAAATTGCTTAAGAATGGTGCCAAACAAGGAGAAGCAAAACAAGGCAACACAGGCAAAAGAGAATTACCTTACACACGTAAATTGTTGTCAGTATAGGGAAGAAAGCCAATGGATTCAGGGGATTTTTTCATGCTCCTCTTGATCATCTTTTGTTAAGTTTCAAGAAGCAAAGCACAAAAAGACAGCCAAATGAAATCAAAGTTTTGTATTATTTATAAACTTTTAAACAGACCTTAAATTATCATAAAGTGTAAGCATTTATAGATGAGCGTAGGATCAAACATTTAAATATTTGAAAGCAATCTAATTCATTTTACAAATTGTATTTTAAATGCATTTCATTGTAGTATATAATAGAAATACTATTATTATACTGTTACATTGTGTTATTATATGGTCTAAACAATGATTCTTAGTAACAAATTACAAATACAGTACTTTTACCATTTTACACAAGCCAATAATCAATAGCTGAATTCAACATGGAATTTGTATCTTTATACTCCAAATGTTTTATGCACCCCAAATGGTTGTGTTTCCTGTCTCCTCACAGGAAAGACAAACAACATTCGCTAAAGTTTTATTCTCCTTGACAATCAGCACTTCTCTAAAACACACTCAAAGACATAGAAATGGGTGATTCTGCTTTGACGGCACCTAAACCACCTGCGTGGTAGGGTTCTTTGTCCAGTGACTTTCTCCTTGCAATTACTAATATTGCTCAGTAAAGAGGGCTAAATTTTTCACTCTTTCTAATATACGTAAAAACCTTGTTTGTAAAAGATTTTACTATCAATAAATGCATTTCAATCATAGCCAGTCTATGTATCCCAAGCTAAATGCTTTCTTCAAACAGAAGTTCATATCCTGGAATATTTTGCACCTGTTAATTTGAAAGCAAAATTTGGATCTGAAACTTTTTTTTAATTTTTATCTAAGCACTTCTTTGCAGCTGTTCAAACTAGTATGATAATATGAAAATCACATTTCATTTATTCAGGGGGGAAATTAACTTTTATAATAACATACATTTCAGAAATTTTCCATGTAGATAAACATTGTTTTTGTCCCCAAATTTAGATTCTCTTTACAAAGATTTGTTCTGTCACTGAATTCTTCTTTCTCTAGTTTGAGAGCTATATATGAATACACAAATAAACTGGAGCAGTAGTCATTCATTGGAAAGCAATACTAATACTAATATTAATGCCATTTGTCTCTTACAAAGAACTTCTCAGAGTTAATATATAATATAATATAGAAAAGTATGCCTGCTTCAGTGTAACTAAAGCTGAATTTGAAAATATTTCCAGCACAAAATCCATTTTTAAGTATTGGTGATCATTAAAAAGTCAGGAAACAACAGATGCTGGAGAGGATGTGGAGAAATAGGAACGCTTTTACACTGTTGGTGGGACTGTAAACTAGCTCAACCATTGTGGAAGACAGTGTGGCGATTCCTCAAGGATCTTGAACCAGAAATACCATTTGACCCAGCAATCCCATAACTGGGTATATACCCAACGGATTATAAATCATTCTACTATAAAGATACATCCACACGTATGTTTATTGCAGCATTGCTCACAATAGCAAAGACTTCAAACCAACCCAAATGCCCATCAATGATAGACTGGATAAAGAAAATGTGGCACATATACACCATGGAATACTATGTAGCCATGAAAAAGGATGAGTTCATGTCCTTTGAAGGGACATGGATGAAGCTGGAAACCATCATTCTCAGCAAACTAACACAGGAACAGAAAACCAAACACTGCATGTTCTCACTCATAAGTGGGAGTTGAACAGTGAGAACACATGGACACAGTGAGGGGAACATCACACACTGGGGCCTGTTGAGGGGTGGGGGGTTATTGGAGGAATAGCATTAGGAGAAATACCTAATGTAGATGACGGGTTGATGGGTGCAGCAAACCACCATGGCACATGTATACCTATGTAACAAACCCGCACATTCTGCACATGTGTCTCAGAACTTAAAGTATAATTAAAAATAACAGAATAAAATAAAATAAATAAAGATTGTTAGCCATTAACAAATGACTCTTTAAGAAACAACACACATTTTGATTAGGAGCAAGGAAATGTGGTGAAGATTGTAAAAACTCCCATCAGATTTTAACATTAATACATTGGTCAGGCTAAGAGTTAAATCAATGAAGGATGAGTGATGAGAAAACTTCAAGTATACCAAGAGATTCTGGGCTAAAGTACAGAACCACCACAAAGAAGATCTGACAATGAAAAGGAAAGAAAAAAAATCACAGAATGGTACCCTCAATTTCACTGGTCATCTGCTAGAATATTTGTTTTAAGATCTTGATTTCTGGGTTTAAAAGATCACCGAGGCTGGGCATGGTGGCTCACACCTATAATCCCAGAACACTGAGAGTCCAAGGTGAGCAGGTCACTTGAGCTGAGGAGTTCAAGACCAGCTTGGGCAATAGGGCAAAGCCCCATCTCTACAAAAAATACAAAAATTAGCAAGGTGTGGTGGTGCGTGCCTGCAGTCCCAACTACTCGAGAGGCTGAGGCAGGAGAATTGCTGGAGCCCAGGGGGTCGAGGTTACAGTGAGCCTTGTTCGTGCCACTGCACTCCAGCCTGGGCAACAGAGTGAGACCTCCATGTCTAAGGAAAAAAAAATCATCAATTTTCTTCTCACTATAATACATCATGGTAATAATGACCTGAATTATATTTCTGTTAAGGCCATCTTTTAGCAGGAAGATAGACGAGAAAAGAATAACTTCGCATTAACACAATGGTACTTATAAAATTTAAAAAGTGATTATTATCAAGCTTCCTATTTCCTTTATAGATAAAAGAAGAAATACAATTCAATTTGGAGTTGATAAGAAATTGTAAAAAAGCAATCGCTTATTTTGAACACGGACACTGTAAAGTAAACATATTTGAGCTGCTGAATACTTCACATGTGTAGCTATGCCAGATTTTAGTGGTCTTTAGTCTCAGTTTGGCACCTCTAATGTTCACACAGACTGTTTCAAAAGGAAATTTGCAAAACAAAGAAAGATCAAAGTACATTTAAATATGTGGATGAGGCTGAAGTATCTGTCAGTGGGAAAGATCTCCAAGATAGAAACTGTGATCTTTAAAAGACAGTTTCTGTTCATCAGCAGAACCCAAAAAAACCATCATTCTGTTCCAGAAGATGAAACCAAGGCATTTTTACAGTTAGATTTGGACTATGGGCTTCCTAATTAATTCATGACTTCTAGCTCTGTATGGTAACATTTCTAACCCATTTCTTGAAGAAGAATAACACCACACAATGAAAAGTTGAATTTATTAAGAGGCCAACATTAGGAATGGGCAGAGACTTAGAATTCATGTAATAAAACTATCTCATGTTACAGGCATGGAAAGGAAGGCGTAGGGAGGGAAAGTGACTTGCCAAAAAGATGACACAACCTTTCCTCTAAAAGGAGGGAAGAGACTCCTCATCTCCATACCCACTGCCAAGTCCTCCTTCCCCCAATATTAAAGCACAACAAAGAGCAACTGAACGTGAATGAATGATTTACCATACTTCATACTTGAGTTTTGGCAGCATTTCTCTACTTTTTGAAGCCATAGTGATCTGAGTTACTAAAGATTGACACTACTATTTTAGTGAAGTTTATTGTTCACATGAAACCATTACAAAGTATAGTAAGAGACAGAACAAATTTGATTTTGAAGTTGACTTTTTGTGCTTAGAGCATGGGATGAGGGAAAATGTTCTGACAGTTCAAGCTTACTCAAGCTTAATGACAGATCTAAATTGGAGCTTGGAGATAAAAGAAATTCTTTAGTGATGCCTCAGTTGTCATTGATTGCTATGAGCAATTTTAAAGCTATTCAAGATGAGAATTGCCAGCTTGGTTCTGAAAGGGGAGAAAGTAGTACATAAGATTAGAGGCTGGTACAAATGCTATCTTGGTTTAAAAAGAGAGAGGACAGTTTAGTATCACACACATAGGTGACAATCGTGACTACATATAGACATTTATCAGCAGGAAATGACTCAATGAATGTTTAGGGTAGTGTAAGCACCAGCTGTGCTGGGGAAGATGAAAATGAAAAGCAGCTTCCCTTATAAGGATCACCAGCAGCAACATGGCTGGGGAGGGAGGGGGAAGAAAGTGGTTGCTAAAGCTGAGAGCTAATAAAAAATAATAATAAACTATCTTCATAAATTACAGGATATCGTCCTTCTGCTTGCTGAAAATCATGGAATTAAAAAGATATAGAGTCCATTCTGAGAAATTCAATTTCATCAAATGGAAAGTGAAAGCATCTCCAATTCTATATATACACTGAAGCTTTCATGCCCCATTTACACTACTCGTATCGAATCCCGTAATAAGTTTCTGCCTATTGAGTCCAAATAAATGGTGGTTATCAAAATGTTCTATTTTTAACTGATCTTTTAAGTTGCTTTCTCTTTAGTATTTTTCCTGATAAAATATCCTAATTCCTTAAAGCTGTTAATTAATTGATGTGCTTTCCCCTAAATAACAGTATCATTCATTTAAAGGTAGAAGCCAGAAACAGAAAAATTCAGCAATCTTTAAGATTTTTTTTTTTTTGACAAAAAGAGTTCTATCTACAGGTAAGATAGAGGGCCCCGGAAAATAATATAGCCCCAATGGAGATTTTCCACTGGAGTACACATCTCTTACCTGTTTGTTATCCTCTAAATATACAGTGCATATTCACACTCAGTGCCTTTTTAAAAAATGAAGCTGTTCGTCTATATAAAAATGGCTTTTCCAAGACTATTCACCTAGTATATATAACTCAATCTCTAATTCTTAACTCCAACATCACTTTAGTGACCAGAAATCACATGTCAGAGAGAAATAAAAATTCTGCCTTTGTATTTCCACAGCACGCACCTCCAACATAGCAGTATCACATACAATTAATTGATATGCCCATTTCCTTCACTATAAGAACTGCCCTATAGAATATTATTTGTCTCTGTATCTGTCACAGGAGTTAATATATTGACTAGAACATAGCAAGTACTACAAAATATTTGTTGAATAAATGAATAAAAGTGGACTTTATCAATAGGGTTGTATATTTCTTTGCTTTCAATGGGAATTACAATAAAAAAATAAAATCCAGCTACAGACAACCTTGCTGGTGAATTTTTATTTCACATACATCACAGAAATGTATATTTTACCTTAATATGTCCTATGCAAATATTTCATTATGTCTATTTTCCGCCTAAGTATTTATTGTTAACAAAGAAATTGCACAGGAATTTATGTGTGTTTGTATTATGAGATAAATAACATTTCTTCATTTGTTTTGCAGCAAAATAGAAGAACTCACCAAAAATAGTATTTTCTGTTGACCTAGGCTAGGATTGATAAACATAGAAATGGAAAAATGATTTTATGGAAATGACAGAATCCACCTCCTTTCAGAATCATACCTGGGTTAGGGAGGAGAGGAAGTAAATCACAAGAATCCCTGTGTTGTCTCTCGCTGACGTTTCACCTGCAATATCATAGCTTTCAGTTACTGTGGTGAGATTCAGCCACATTATCTGTACTACACCATACTGTCTGCCAAAGTATTTCCTTACACAATTTTTTTATAGGAAACAAAAACTACTCTTATCTATTTATTTTTATCATATGGGTGGACCTGGGCAGAAAAATGCAGATGGTTTTGGTAAAGTGAGCTGGCAAAACCCAGTGTAAATTTCCTAATAAACAAAAGCAAGTATTTTACAGTGTAAATTGTGCCACATCAGGGAAATCTCAGAGTCCACAGATGTTGCAAATTACTAATGAGATATCCAATCCCAGCAGTCTGGGTATATCCAGTTGTTATTTGTTTGTTTGTTTTTCACTAGAAATGATCCTACCAGCAAAATGCTGTTGTTTTCTAAATTCTTGTTCATTTTAGCAATGCGCTCTAATAAGAGAAGAAAAAAACATTCATTGAAATAAGCTGCCATGAGGGTGTTTGTTATCTGTGAATGTATATATAACGTCATTGTCTTTATCAGAGCAGAAATAGTTCTGACCTTCTCAAGAATGTATACAATCGCTGGGTGCGGTGGCTCATGCCTGTAATCCCGGCACTTTGGGAGGCTGAGGCAGGTAGATCACGAGGTCAGAGTTCAAGACCAGCCTGGCCAACATGGTGAAACCCCACCTCTACTAAAAATACAAAAAATTAGCCGGGCATGGTGGCATGTGCCTGTGGTCCCAGCTACTCGGGAGGCTGAGGCAGGAGAGTTGCTTGAACCCAGGAGGAAAAGGTTGTGATGAGCTGAGATCGCACCACTGCACAAAGACAGAGTGAGACTACATCTCATTAAAAAAAAAAAAAGAATGTATACGATGTATATCAGTCTAAAAATGAGATGGTTAAACTTACTTAACATGCCTTATTTTTATCCAAATAAAAGTGAAAGGATCTAACATAATATTTGAAATTCTACCATAGGATATTTTATTAGAAAAAAATAGCAGTTTTTAAAATAATGTTTGTTCTCATCACAAAATTACTGAGAAGTAAAGCATTTCTAAAGTTACATTAGAACATTGTAATTAATGTTTGTGTTAGAATGATGGTTACCAGAATCTGGGAAGGGTAACAGAGGAGTAGAAGCAGGGATGGTCACTGGGTACAAAAATATAGTTAGATAGAATGAAAAAACCTAGTATTTGATAGCACATCAGGGTGACTACGGCCAGCAATAATTTATTGTACATTTTTAAATAACTATAAGACTATAATTAGATTGTAACACAAAGAAAGGATAAGTGCTTGAGGTGATGGATACACCATTTATTCTGATGTGATTATTGCGCATTGTATGCTTGTATCAAAATATATCATGTGGCCGGGTGCAGTGGCTCACACCTGTAATCCCAGCCCTTTGGGAGGCCAAGGTGGGTGGATCACGAGGTCAGGAGTTCGAGACCAGCCTGGCCAACAAGTGAAATCCTGTCTCTACCAAAAATACAAAAATTAGCCTGGCATGGTGGCGGATGCATGTAATCCCAGCTACTCAGGAGGCTGATGAGGCAGAGAATTGCTTGAACTCGGGAGGCAGAGGTTGCAGTGAGCAGAAATCACACCACTGCACTCCAGCCTGGGCGACAGAGTAAGACTCTGTCTCAAAAAAAAAAAAAAAAGTGCCCCACAAATATATACCCCTACTATGTACTCATAAACAAATAAAAATTATAAAAATTATAAAAAATAAAAAACAAATGCTTCTCTTTTCTAGTAGTCCTCTAAAATTATTTCCAGAATGATATTTATGCTGTAACAAAATTAGGCAAAAATTGATAAAGTAGAACTGCAATTTGGGTCTTGTAATAATAAATTTGCCCTGTGATTTTTCTTATATAATGAAGTGGAATCTTCTAGTACCCAAGCCACTCCAGAAGAGCAAGTTACCTAGCTTTTGGGAAAAACAAAACAATAAACCTTACAAACCACAGGTAACTTAGTAAATTAAAAGAGAAATTATGAATATTATTGAGAAGCATGAAAGAGACAATGCAATCATTAATTTATGTTCAGAAACAAATACCAGTTCTATACATAACTAATTATTGATAATAATAATAGTTTTTCAAAATTTTCCTTTTCTGATAAATTTCTGGCCATTAATTACCATTCCAGTTTGTGTCTTTGCCTACCTTACCATACTACATACAGACTATTAATTTTGTATTGATTGAACAATTTAATTATTGATTTGGTCTGTTTTTCTTCCATTGGTCTGAATATTCTGGAACTGATGCTGTATTTTCACTTACCCTGAAATTAAGTAATGAGAAAGTCTGAATTACAACATTTTAATGCATCAAAATTGTTCTTTTAACAAATATTCTCTTAACTTTGAAGAAATAGCAATTATATTCTCAAAGTCTTTGTTTCACTAATGCTGTGGAAATGAGGCTTTACTTATTTTTAACAGGAATATATTGTTGATTTATGGGGCACATTTTTGGTTCTTTTTTTTTTTGCCCTTGTTAATTAAAAAATAGGAAAAAGGATGGGCACGGTGGTTCACAACTGTAATCTCAGCACTTTGGGAGGCTGAGGCAGGCGGATCCCCTGAAGTCAAGAATTCGAGATCAGCCTAGCCAACATGGCGAAATCCCATCTCTACTAAAAAAAAAAAAAAAAAAAAAAAAAAAAAAAAAAAAAAAAAAATTAGCCAGGCGTGGTGGTTCACACCTATAATCCAAGCTACTCAGGAGGCTGAGGCAGGAGAATTGTTTGAACCAGGGAGGTGGGGGTTGCAAGTGAGTCGAGATCGTGCCACTGCACTCCAGCCTGAGCAACAGAGTGAGACTCCACCTTAAAAAAAAAAAAAAATGAGGAAACATGTATATATTGAAGTAATGTATTTGCTCTTGCAATAGGTATATTACTTGTTTTTTAAAATCTGATTCATCATTGAGGCAAATTATTATGTAATCTTATGTTTCCCTCTAAATTATATTAATACATGCATTCTAATATATATAAAAAAAGAAAATCTGATTATTATACTTTCAATGGCCAGGCCTATATACCCCTCAACCTTTTCAACAGTAATGTTTGTTTGTTTAATCTAAAACAATGAAATAGCTAAGGTTTATAAACAGAGAAAGCCCTCATCAAACCTAGAAAAATTGGATTGATAACTGTAACCAAATGATAATTTGATATGAAATTGAATTTTTAATTTTGATAACATTTAATCTTTAGTTAACATAACAAGTAGTATTCAAGATTCAAGGATATATGAAGGTATGGTTGAAGAGATTGTTCTGGGTGGAAGAAGGCACTGTAAATAACAATTACCAAGATACTGCTGTGAATGCCTTTTTACTGTTCATTATAGCAAACTGCTGTAGAATTTTCGCTATATTCTGGGAAGCATCATGAAAGAGATTCTGGAGTCTGTGATCTTTTGCTGGGTCACTAGTGGTCCATCAAATATGTACCCCTGGGGAGACACGTATTCCTTGATGTGAAAGTTAGAAAATACTTCAACTCTATTACTTTCTGTATTTTTTTTACATTTTAAAAATGGAGCTTAACTTTTCATTCCTAGCACACTACAGGACATGCCTGAAACTAATGGACTTCAGACTCATCTAGCCAAAATAATGCAGTCATCTATTTTAATCTGTAGTGTTTGTGGGGTCATGTCCTTCTTCACATTCCTAATATTTTCATTTACAATATCTCTTTTTTCCCCTTTGATCAGTTTTTCAAATGTTTACCTATTTTATTAGTATTTTTAGCGGATGTATTTTAATTGTACTAATAATTTTCTTTGTTTGCTGGCTTCTTTATATATTTTTATTTATTTCCTCAACGTCTAACATTATATTTGCTCTTCATTTCTTTTACATTATTTGAATTTATTCTGTGTTTCTTTCCCTTAATTTTGGGGTTGAAAGCCCAGCTCATTTATCTCGGTCCCTCTGGTGTAATGACATCACATCAGGTAACTTTTAAGCCAATATCTTTCTCTCTATGTAACATTTAGTTATACGTTGTAAATATTGAGGTGTGGTAAATTCAATTCCAAATATTTAGCAATCTTTATTAGTATCTTTTTAATTCATCTTTTCTTTTTTAAAATAATTTTAATATTTATTGTAGATTCAAAGTTTACGTATGCAGGTTTGTTACCTCAGCATTTGCATGATGCTGAGGGTTGGGGTGTGATCGATCCTGTCACCCAGGTGGTGAGAATAGCACCCAATAGTAAGTTTTTCAACCATGTGCTCCTCCTTCCCTTCCCACTCTGGTAGTCTCCAGTGTCTATTGTTGCCTTCTGTATGTTCATGATTACTCAATTTTTAGCTCCTACTTATAAGTGAAAACGCACGGTATTTGGTTTTCTGCTCCTACATTAATTTGTTTAGGATAATGGCCTCCAGCTGTATCCATAGTTGTTCAGATGTATAGTTTGTGAATATTTTCTCCCATTCTGTATGTTGTTCGTTTACTCTGTTGATAGTTTCATTTGTTGTGCAGTAGCTCTTAAGTTTAATTAGATTCTCATTTGTCAATTTTTGTTTTTGTTGCAATTGCTTTTGAGGACTCAGTCATGAATTTTTTTCCTAAGGCTCACATCCAGAGGTGTTTCCTAGGTTTTCCTCTAGGATCTTATAATTTGAGGTCTTATATTTAAATCTTTAATTCATCTTGAGTTAGTTTTTGTATGTAGTGAAAAATAGGTGTCCAGTTTTATTCTTCTCCATATGGCCAGCCAGTTATCCCAGTACCTTTTATTGAATAGGGAGTCCTTTCCCCATTTGACTTTGTCAAAGATCAGATGTCTGTAGGTATGCAGCTTTATATTGTGGGTTCTCTATTGTTTTCCATTGTCTATGTGTCTGTTTTTGTACCAGTACCATGCTGTTTTGGTTGTGGTAGACTTTTAATACAGTTTGAAGTCAGGTAGATGATAATCTAGCAAATATCCCATCCTGTACTCACCCTTCAACCCACATAAGATGCTGACAGATATATGTTTCTGGTCCCACAGTTACTTACTCATTTTCTTGTCCAAGCCAGTTATGTATTTTCCACACTTCTGAGCACAGGCCTCTTGAGTTGCACTTTGTCTTATCTATGTCTACATCTTTCTTGGACACAGAAAACATTTGAAATTCTGGCTTCCTCAGACACGCCCCTATAGTTATACCAAGTGTCCATCTCTATTATCTCCTCATCAAAGGAAAAATGAGAAGACCACATCTATTGTGGCAATTTGCTGGTGTATAGGAGAGGATCAAGGCAAAACCATGTTGGTGCACACACGCATGCACATACACACACACAGACACCTCAATATATAAGTAAGTCCCTCCTCACTAAGTCTCCTTACCATATCTACTCCCACTCTGTTTTTCTCAGAGCAATGGAAGTCTTATTTAATCTGGAAAGAAAGGAGGCAGGAAGGAAACTTTTTCTGACTTATTTTGTATTTTTTTAAAAATATATTGTTTATGAGGCTGGCTGTGGTGGCTCAAACCCATAATCCCAACACTTTGGCAGGGCAAGGCAGGTGGATCCCTTGAGCCCAGAAGTTTGAGACAAGCCTGGGCAAAATGGTGAAACCCCATCTCTACTAAAAAATACAAAAAATTAACTGGGTGTGGTGGTATGTAACTATAGTCCCAGCTACTCAGGAGGCTGAAGTGGGAGGATCACCTGAGCCCAGGAGATGGAGGCAGAGGTTGCAGTGAGCAGAGATTGCACCACTGCACTCCTGCTTGGGCAACAGTGAGACCCTGTCTTCCCCAAATATATATATTTCATGGGATGAACTTTATGCCCAGCGTTCTTCAGGGCTTAAGCTTTTGAAAGTAAGTATCATTTTCTTTCTTTTTTTTTTTTTTTTGAGACAGAGTTTCACCCTTGTTGCCCAGACTGGAGTGTAATGGTGCAATCTCGACTCACCGCAACCTCCGCCTCACAAGTTCAAGTGATTCTCCTGCCTAAGCCTCCCGAGTAGCTGGGATTACAGGCATGTGCCAGGACACCCAGCTAATTCTGTATTTTTACTAGAGATAGGGTTTCTCCATGTTGGCCAGGCTGGTCTCAAATTCCCGACCTCAGGTGATCCGCCTGCCTCAGCCTCCCAAAATGCTAGGATTACAGACGTGAGCCACCACGCCCAGCCATTTTCTTTTTTCTTAAAAGAGGCTTCAGGTGTCCAAAATCTGTAAAGACTCTCCTTGAGGAAGTAATTGTCTCATCAACCTCAAGGTATGAGAGGGAGAGTAGTTCTGAGTAATAGAAAATCCTAGAAGTAACATAGAAGCTAATATATTAAAAATATGGTTCTGACACATACAGTAAGAGAGCAGCACTAATGCTTTTTATTTGTGTTAAAGAAAATTTGTTAGAATTAAGACATACTTTATCCCAATTCTAATCTCCATTTCAGGATATCTCTGACCAGTGAATGATCTTCAGAACTAGATAAGCTTTAAGGAGGTTATATATTGTTATGTAAAGGGCCTTCAAAGCTCTGAAGGTTGTAAATATTTTTTTTAAATTCAATAAGAATAAAAATAAATTTTCATTCCCAAACACAAAATTTTGCTTTTACAAGGGAAACATACAAGGTCCATATGTTAGATATTGTATATTATACTTTTCAGACAACCAAGTAGAAAATAAAAACAATCATTTATTTGTGGCTCTTCTTTGATAAGAATTTTTCCGGGATTTTAAGTAGAAATCAATCAAGTTTGGCAATATTAGGCCTCCACGTCCACAAGACTGACATAATCAATGTTACCCTAAAACTCTGTAAAATACAATCCATTTTAAGCACATTAGCATATCTTCTGGAAGGGATATGAGATTGAGAAAGAGACAATATTTTTAGTAAATAGTGGCAATCAAACATTAAGAATAACTGCAAAACAAAGGGAAAGAATATCTACCTCTAGGGTGAAATGAAAACTTGAACATAAGTTGTTATTTCCTTCTGTGTAGGAAAAAAAGACTCTAAGTAATTTTTAAAATTTGCATTAAATGTATTAGAACCTAGTTTTAAAACTGGGACCGTTTAAAAATATGTACCACAAAGAAACAACATTAATTTAAAATCAAAGATTCAGAACCATTTAAAAGTATCTTGTATTTCGAGGCTCTTAAAACTGTTTGATTTTAAATTTTGTTATAAAATATAAGCTCTGTGAGGACATGGGCCTTCTCTAAGTTTTTCCCCACTGAATTCTCACTGCTCAGAACATTAAATAAAATATGAAAATCACTGCACAAATCCCCATAGAATGAATTAAAATATACGATTTTACCCTGACCACATGTTTGTGACACAATGAAGGTATTTTGTTCTTACTATTTCATAAGCAGAGATGCTAAGTGATATTTTTCAAATAGCACACAGTTATTTAGCATCAGACAAAAATATGATTAAGTTTTACATCAGTGCAATATTCTTTCTCAAGAGCAGAACAAGAATTATGAGGCTACTAAAGGGTTACATGTGTACAACATTGAATGAGTCAAAACTGCTATTTTAATTCCATAAAGAACTTGAAATTTTGTCAGATTTAGAGAAAAAGTTTTGGTTTGTTTTCCTTTAAATCTATATCTATTGAAGTATAACTAACATTTGTTCCTGAGCAGTTTGTCCATCAATTCACTCATCCATCCATTCGTTCATCCTTTTCATCTTAATGATATCACTCAGCACTAAAACAAAGGAACCATACAAATACAATAAAGTTGATGGAGTCTGAACTATCACAATAAATAACCCAACTTTCTTTGTGCTTAAGAGTACTATGACTTTGTTATGCCTTTGAGCATTTTACAGCAAGAAATTATTTTGTCACATTCGCTTAGTTGTAAGGAGGGCCAATAAAATCTCAACAATTTGATGATTCCCTAAACTTTCACCATTCTCTATCATGTTTCAAGCAACTCCCTTTTACTTTACCAGGACAGTTTGATTAGGTCATTCCCTCCATTTACACTGCAGGATTTCATTCATTCCTGGGATAAGAGGAGAATGAACACTTTAAGAAGAATCTAGCCAAGCCATATGGGTTTCTGTATGAGCTCAGGATTGTGAAGGAAATTAAAGGCATATTGAATGAGAAAAAGTTGAAGGAAACTGGAGGTATTTAGCAGTGAGAAAACTCTAAGACCAGGCAAGGTCATGGTCTTCAAACATTTGAAAGGTTGTAAGGTTCCAAAAAGGAATATTTGTACTGGGGATAGAAGTAGTACTGGTGGCAGGAAGGTTAAGAGTACAGATTGCAGTTCAATATAAGGAAGTAAGAGCTATTCAAATACAGAACGGGTTATGCAATTCAGGCCATGTGGAAATCTTCACTATTTATTTGTCGCTGGACTTATCCAAGTGTAGGTTAGAAAACCTCTTGATGGGGTTGATGTAAGCCAATTCAATCATTACATTAAGGTTTAGCTTTCATGACCTTTAAAGTCCATTCCAACACTGAGATTCACCGAGGCTCAGAAACTCACTCCACTGGGAGTGCTGCCTGCCAAATTAGTCTTTGCATGAAAGGCACAAAATGATGTCAATTGTTGCAGCTGCAGTGAGTCAGCTGGAAACTGCCTGACAAAGGCAAAGTTCAACCTAGTTACTAAACCTCAACTAATTTTAAATGATTTTAGCTTTCTTAGATGGTTCCAGAATTACACACTCAATTAATGCTGTTGATTTCAGCCAAGTCTCCACAAAAATAAGTGAAAGCAGGGCAATTATTTGGATAAGTCAAACCAGAGAAACTAAATCTTTCTATTTTTAACTCTATTTTTAATGGTCCTGAAAACTCAGACCAAAAGTATATCATGATTCATGATATAGAGGATTGAATTGGAAAATAGAAGCTCTCAAGCCAAGTCCCTGCCATATTTCACTGTGTTTATAAGAGAGGAAGCTTCAGAGTAAGGCTAAGTTTGAATACTGATTTAGCCATCATTAGTTATGAGAACTTGCAGGAGCTACGATATCTCTGAATCAGTAATGTCATCTACGCTAACAACTGCAACTACCATTATTGGAAGCCTGCTATGTGCCTGTCACTGGACTAGAGTTTCAAATACACCCTTATTATCTTTACAGTACTTCTATCAGATGAGCATGTTAATTACATTTTAGAAATGAAGAAAATGACTTTCGAGGAGATAAAGTCACTTCCCCAAGCCACACATTTAGTAGGAATCTTATGAGGGTGAACAGCACTTTTTAACATTTCATTGTCAATTTTAGCAAGTGAAATGTAAAAATATCCTGTAAATCTTACAGGAGGATTTATTTGAGAGAGGGGACATGTTCGTCTTATGCCTTGCCTCTGTCCTGCTGTCCAGAAGTTGTCTGTGATGGCTACAGCTCAAGTCACTGGCTAGCTCTAGTAACATATCTAGGGATGAGGAAGAAGCACACTGAAAATAATCTGGGTCCCTATGATTTTGAGCAACCACCATGTGTGTCTACACCAGCTCATAATAAAGTTCAACACGATAGGGAAATGCACTTCTTTCATTTTAAGCATTGTAAAACATTATTGATATGAGTTTTAGTATAAGGATGCTGACCTTACTTATCCTAAGTGATATACCACATACCCAAATAAATCGTTTCTGGAGCAGAGGCTCATGCTGGGGCGTAATATGAGAGACGTTTGATTAAACAACGTGCAGATAACAACTACAGAAACCAAAAAGCTATCTAGCAGCCTAAAATTGTTGTAAGTTGTTAAGTAGCCAACTGTGGTAAGTTTTGGGGCAGTTATAACTAAGCAGCAGCGTATATACAAAATAAGTTGGAGTTGAGGACAAAAGCTTTTCTTAATAAGCTGTAACATTGGCAAATCAATTCTTCATATGATATTCCTCTAGAATCTGGTAATAATAAAAACCAGTCATCAATTAATACTAGAAGCCAATAATCTCATCCTTTGATTCATTTACTTAAATAATGGTGCCATATTCTCCAACGCGCCATGCCTGCTATATATGCTCAAGTACTCAGGACTGATTTAGAGACACAGAAATTGAAAAGCATAATTCCTGTCCTCTAGTGAAAGAGACACAAAATTAAACAAATAAACAAACAAATACACAGAAATGAGTGATGTGATAGAAATATGCACAAGATGCCTTGGAAGCCCAGAGGAGAAACATTCCCTTCCCAGATTATGGGGAGGGATGGGGATTAAAGACTTCTCAAAAGAGGTGACAATTGACCTGAGTCCTCAGCAATACACAGAATTTAACCAGGCATAAGCGTACTCTAGACAGAGTAAAAAGTCCGTACAAATGCAAAGAATTGACAGCTTGACATATTTGGGCTGGTGTACACACGTTAATATGGAATAGAGGAAAAGAGGATATGAAGAAAGGGCTGGATAACGAAGGCTCATTATACTAGCCAGAGGAGCTTAAATTTTACCCTTGAAACATTTAAGGTATTTCATGAGCACTTAAATGATAAAACGTGTTTGCTAAGATTACTCTGGGAAGAGTTTGGAGGACAAATTGCATTGTAGATGTAAATTGAAGGCACTTTAGAGATATTTAAAAGAACTAAGAAGAGTCTACCAAATTTAGCAGTCTGAAGGCCATTTGGTTTGAAGAGTGAGAGAATTTCAGGGGTGTGTGAAAGCCATCCCAAGGCTGACAAGAGTAGAGGATTGAATGAGCAATGAAGTGGAGAGGAGTGGAACTAACTTTTACAATCACGTGCTGTATAAAGATGTTTTGGTCAATGCTGGACTACATATATGATGGTGGTTCCATAAGATTCAATGGAGCTGAAAAAGTTATATCACCTAGTATTTACTATACTATAATTTTTATCATTATTTTACAGTGTACTTCATATATATATACATATACATATATACAATATAAACACACATATATACGTGTATATATAAATATATATAATATATATTAATATTATATAATAATATATGTAAATATATATATATATAATGTTAACTGTAACACAGCCTCAGGCAGATCCTTCAGGAGGTATTCCAGAAGAAGGCATTGTTATCATAGGAGATGAGAGCTCCATGGATGTTATTGTCCCTGAAGAGCTTCCAGTGGGACAAAACGTAGAGGGAAAGACAGTGATATCGATGAGCCAGACACTGTGTAAGCCTAGGCTAATATGTGTGTGTGTGTTTAACAAAAACATTAAAAAGCTTATAGAATAAGGATACAAAGAAAGAATATTTTTGTACAGCTGTACAATGTGTTTGTGTTTTAAGCTGTTATTACAAATGTTTTAAAAAATTAAAAATTTATGAAGTAAAAGTTACAACAGCTAAGGTTAATTTATTATTAGAAAATAAAAATAGCTTTAATAAATTTAGTATAGCCTAAGTATACCATGTTTATAAAACCTACAGTAGTGTACAGTAATGTCCTAGACCTCCACATTCACTCACCACTCTCTAATTCACCCAGAGCAACTTCCATTCCTGCAAGCTCCATTCATGGTAAGTGTCTTATACATTTTTTAATGGTAAAATGATATACATTTTTTAATGGTAAAATGGTAAATGGTAAGTGTGCAATTTTTAAAATCTTTTTTTAATTTTAATTTTTTTTAATTTGTATTTTTTGAGACAGGGTCTCACTCTGTCACTCAGGCTGGAGTGCAGTGGCGCAATCACAGCTCACTTCAGCCTCTGCCTCCCAGGCTCAGGTGATCCTCATCAGCCTCCTGAGTAGCTGGGACTCCAGGTGCATGCCACCACACCGAGCTACTTTCTTTGTTTATTTATTGATTTACTTATTTTTATTTTATTTTATTTTATTTTTTTGTAGAGACAGAGTTTCGCACGTTGCCCAGGCCAGTCTCTGACTCCCTGGGCTCAAGCAGTATGCCCACCTTGGCGTCCCAAAGTGCTGGGGATTACAGGATTGAGCCACCATACCTGGGATAAATCTTTTGTACTATATTTTTCTGTACCTTTTCTATGTTTAGACATGTTTAGATACATAAATGTGTACATTGTGCCACAGTTGCCTACAGGATTCAGTACAGCAACATCCTGTATAGGTTTGTAGTCTAGGAGCAATAAGCTATATCATATAGTCTAGGTGTGCAGTAGGCTATATTGTCTAGGTCAGCTGTCTCCAACCTTTTCAGCACCAGGGACCAGTTTCATGGAAGACAATTTTTCCATGGATGCAGTGGGGGCAGAGGGGAGGGTAGTGATGGTGTCTGAATGATTCAGGCACATTACATTTATCGTGCACTTCATTTTCTGTTATTATCACTTTGTAATATACAATGAAATAATTATACAACTCACCATAATGTAGAATCAGTGGGAGCCCAAAGTTTGTTTTCCTGCAACTAGATGGTCCCATTTGGGAGTGATGGGAGGCAGTGACAGATCATCAGGCATTAGGTTCTCATAAGGAGCACACAACCTAGATCTCTCACATGCACAGTTCACAATAGGGTTCACGCTCCTAGGAGAATCTAATGCCGCCATTGATCTCACAGGAGACAGAGCTCAGGCAGTAATGCGAGCAATGAGAAGTGACTGCAAATACAGACTAAGCTTGGGTCACTGCCCACCGATCACCTCCTGCTCTGCGGCCTGCTTCCTAACAGGCCACGGAAGTGGCCCAGGGCTTGGGGACTGCTGTTCTAGGTTTTTGTTAAGTACACTGTGTGATGTTGACACAATGACAAAATCGCCTAATGTTGCTTTTCTCAGAAAGTTACCAGCGCAATGCATGATTGTAGTTTTCCATCAAAGCAAAGCTGCTTGAATTGAGATAATATTCAAAAATGTGTTTCAGGAAGAAAAGTAAAAGGAGTGTGTCTTTTTCCAAAACTGGAGAGAACTGAAAATGTTTATATTGTGGTGGGGACAGGAAAGTCTGTAGAAAGATGGGAATAATCACTGAAGGCAAGCCCATGAGCACTTAAGGGAAATGGATCCTACACAAAATATGCAGTACATAATAGAGTCAGGCAATAGAATTGTTCATGAAAAGGGACCCCAGGCATGAGTGAAGTATTCAGGTTTAAGGAAATTGAGAACTTTATCATTTGCTTCCCTATCCCAGATGTAAGCCAATTGGGAGAGTCAACAAGAAAAAAAAAAAAAAAATCACAGTCAGCAGAAGGTTTGAACAGCCATATTATCTGTGAGATGTTTTATATTTGATCCAAAAACCAGAACAAAGAAATGTATTCTTTTCTTCCCCATTCTTATCATCTTATTTGTCCTTTTCTATGCAAATAGAGGTTGGGATACAAATAAAAAACCCTTAAAGACGTTTTTATTCACCATTAGGCAGACTTAGGCAAAACAACTTCCTGAATGGAACTATAGACAGTGTTTTAAACATTAAAATCCAACACACAAGAAAGAAGGGGGGAGGAAATTCAGAAAGAAACTGTTAGTATTATTCATAAATGCAAAGACAATATTGTCAGATCAACAGTAGGAAAATTAGAAATGATTTTGAGAGATTAACACCTGGGGTGAAAGGTCTCAGGGTTAAATCCCAGAGATTAGAAACAGGATTCTCAAAATGCAGTTTTGACAATGGTGAAGACTAGAGCGGTTTTCATCATTATATCCCCCATATGTGATGCTGTAACAGCACATAGCACTCACAAATGACTATTATTTTTATATTATTATGAAGTGTATAACATGAGCCTCATACCTTCAGTATGTTTAACCACATTCTTAGTATGGCTAAGTATGGGCTATCAGTTCTGTAACACTTTTTTTTTTCTTTTTAAAAATTTATTTTGTAATTGACAAATTAAAATTATATATGTTTATGGTATACAACATGATGTTTTAGAGTATATGTACATTAGGGAATAGCTAAATCCAGCTAATTAATAGATGCATTACCTCTTATACATATTCTTGGTGATAAGAACACTTAAAATCTATTGTCAGCTATTTCCAAGAATACATCATTACTAACAATAGTCACCAGGTTGTACAATAGATCTCTTGAGTTTATTCTTCCTATCTGCACTTTTGTATCTTTTGACCAACATCTCCTCAATCTCCCACCCTCACCCTAGCTCCTGGCACCACCAATCTACTCTCTACATCTAGGAATTCAATTTTTTAGGTACCACATATGTGATATTCTGTGTTATTGGTCTTACTTGGCCTGGCTTATTTCACTCAATATAATGTATTCCACGTTCGTCCATGTTGTTACAAATGACGAGATTTCCTTCATTTTAAAGGCTGAATCATATTTTATTATGTATAAGTCCCAGATTGTCTTCATTCATCCAGTGATGTACGCTAGGATTGAGTCTACATCTTGGCTATTGTGAATAATGCTACAATGAATATGAGAGGACGGGTATCTCTACAACATACTGATTTTAATGCCTTTGGATTCCCAGTAGTGGGATTGCTGAATAATATAGTAGTTCTGTTTTTAATTTTTTTGAGGAACTTTCATACTATTTTCCATAATGGCTGTACTAATTTACATTCCCACCAACAGTGAGCCAGGGTTCCCTTTCCTCCACATCCTCACCAATGCCTATTATCATCCATATTTTTGATAATGGCCATCCTAACAGGTTTGAGGTAATATCTCATTGAGGTTTTAATTTGCATTTCTCTAATGATTGCTGATGTTGAGCATTTTTCATACATCTATTGGCCATTTGAGTGCCTTCTTTTGAGAAATTTTTCAGCTTCTTTGCCCATTTTTCAATGAGGTTATTTATTTTCTTGCTATTGAGTTGGATATGGTTTGGTTCTGTGTCCCCACCCAAGTTTCATCTTGAATTGTAATCCCCATGTGTCTAGGAAGAAACCTGTAATCCCCACGTGTTGAGGGAGAAAGGTAATTGGATCATCGGGGCAGTTCCCCCGTGCTGTACTCCTGAAAGTGAATGAGTTCTCACGAGATCTGATTGTTTTATAGGTGTTTGGAAGCTCTTCCTTTGCTCTTTTCTCTCCTTCCGCCTTTTGAAGAAGGTGCTTGCTTCCTCTTCACCTTCCACCATGATTGTAAACTTCCTGAGGCCTCCCCAGCCTTGTGTAACTGTGAGTCAATTAAAGCTCTTCCCTTTAGAAACTACCCAGTCCTGAGTATTGCTTTATAATAGCAGTGTGAGAACAGACTAATGTAAAGTTCTTTCAGTTCCTTATATACTTTGGATATTAACCCCTTATCAAATGCACCATTTGCAAATATTTCCTCCAACTCCATAGGTTGTTTCTCCATTCTGTTGATTGTCTGCTGTGCAGAAGCTTTATAGTTTGAAATCATCCTATTTGTCTATTTTTGCCTTTGTTGCCAGTACTTTTAGAGTTATATCAAAAAATTCATGCCCAGGCCAATGTCATTTATGGTTTTGTATGAGTTTTAGGATTGTCCCTTCTGTGAAAAATGTCATAGGAATTTTTATAGGGATTGCATCGAATCTGTAGATCACTTTGGGTAGTATGGACTATTTTAACAGTATTAATTCTTCCAACCCATGAATATAGGATATATTTTCAGTTATTTGTGTCTTCAATTTCCTTCCTCAATATTTTATTGCTTTCAGTATACAAGTCTTTCACCTCCTTGGTTAAACTTATTTATAATTGTTTTTTGTAGCTATTGTAAACAAGATTGTTTTCTTGATTTCTTTTTGGATAGTTCTTTGTTGTTGCGAAGAAACATTAGTGATTTTTGTATCCTGCAACTTTGCTGAATTCTTTTATTTGTTCTAACAGTTTTTTACTGGAGTCTTCTGGATTTTCTATACATAAATAATGTCATCTGCAAACAGTGACCATTTAACTTCATCCTTTCCAATTTGGAAGTCTTTTATTTCTTTCTCTTGCCTAATTGCTCTGGCTAGGACTTCCAGTACTAGAATATTAACTAGTATGTTGAATAGAAGTGATGACAGTGGGCATCTTTGTCTTGTTCCTGATCTTAGAGGAAAAGCTTTCAACTTTTCACCTTGAGTATAATGTCAGCTGTGGGTTTGTCATATGTAACCTTGATTGTGTTGCAGTACAGTCCTTCTATATCAAATATATTGAGTTATTATTATGAAAGAATGTTGAATTTTGTCAAATGCTTTTTCTGCATCTATTGTGATGGTCATGTAGTTTTTGTCTTTCAAATGTGGTATATTACATTTATAGATCCGTGTATGTTAAGCTATCCTTTCATTCCTGGAATAAAGCCCATTTGATCTTGGTGAATGGTCCTTTTAATGTGCTGTTTGATTTGGTTTGCTACTATTTTGTTGAGGATTTTTGCATCTGTGTTCATTGAGAATATTGGCCTCCAAAATTCTTCTCTTGAAGTGTCCTTGCCTTGCTTTGGTATCAAAATAACACTGGCTTTGTAAGATGAGTTTGGGCGTATTTCCTCTTCTTCAGTCGTTTTGAAGAATTTGAAAGGGTTGGGATTAGTTTTCCTTTAAATGTGTGATAGAATTCAGCTGTGAAGCTATAAGATCCTGGACTTTTCTTTAATGAGAGACTATTACTTATTCGATCTCCTTTCTCTTTATTTTTATGTTTAGATTTTTCATTTCTTTATAATTCAGTCTTGGTAGATTGTCTCCGTCTAGGAATTTATCTATTTCTCCTAGGTCATCCAGTTTGTTGGCATATAATTGCTTTTAGTATTTGCTTATGATCCTTTATATTTCTGCATTGTGACACTTTCTAGTGTCTACAGCTACTGAAGGTGCTGCAGATACAGCAGACGGTTAGATTCTCCAAGGGAGTGCTCATTTATTTATTTATTCATTTGAAAATTATTTAGTAAGCTCTACTACAAATAAGCCATGGTATTAGAACTAGAAATTCAGAACTCAATCAAGTTGCACTGTTTTCTATCATACCATCATATAGTTGTACCACAATTTCTACCTATGAAGCGAAAGCCTGAAACAGCTTCTCTAAGATGGCAGAAATTGAGTGAGATTTCACAATAATATAAATTGTTTACAGCAGTATTTCTTAAAGCTAAATGTGCATGCACTTGGGGATAATGTTAAAATGTCGACTCTGATTCAATAGGTCCAGGGTGTTTCATGGGCCATACTTTGAGTATCAAAAATTCATAGTAATTTAATATAGGTGGTATTAATTCGAAAACATATTTGAAATTTTGTTTCTATAGTTTTTCTCTTCATAATATTTTGTCTTTTTGCTACCTTTTGTTAGTGTTTTTGTTTTCTAGTGCAATGGATAATTGCTGTCTCAATTGGAAGGAGTATACTTTGAATATATTCTTCAAACAAAAATATGCCATAGGTCACTGGTTACTATGGATATTAAAGTGTGTTTTAATATTGTTAGGCTCTAAACACTGCATAGCTTAGTTCCTTCAGGAAAAAAATGCTCAATGATGTATTTTCTCTTTTTATTAAAGCATTATATTTTTAAGATTGGAGAGAGCATATAAATGTTATCTTATTTTCTCTTGATAACTAAATTGTTCTACTTTTTTCAGTACTTAATTAGAATAATCTCAATCTTCAATGGAATAATAAATTTGTCACTAATATTCTGTGTGAACTTCACTAGAAAGCTAGAGAAAAATTCTTTTTCTTATTTGAATTATAATTTTTTTTTTTTTTTTTTTTGAGATGGAGTTTCGCTCTTGTCACCCAGGCTGGAGTGCAATGGCACGATCTTGGCTCATTGCAACTTCCGCCTCCCAGGTTTAAGCGATTCTCCTGTCTCAGCCTTCTGAGTAGCTGGGACTACAGGCACCCACAACTGTGCCTGGCTAACTTTTGGTATTTTTTAGTAGAGACGGGGTTTCACCATGTTGGTCAGGCTGGTCTCGAACTCCTGACCTCAGGTGATCCATCCACTTCGGCCTCTCAAAGTGCTAGGATTACAGGCATGAGCCACCATGTCCAGCCTAATTTTTAAAATTTACCAAAAGACTACATACAATTGTCACCCTAAGATTTTGCATATTGAAAAACAAAGCAAAAACCCAGGAACTATTATTGTCCAACCAACCATTGATAGTCTGAATATAACAATCCTCATTGTTAAATGAGGGTATAATAGTCTGCTTAATTCCCTGAACCTATAGCTCTCTGAGTCTAAACTAGAATTACTAACATTCCCATGAATATTTAGTTGCCTCACCCCCATATTTTAGGGCAAGGTCTAGTGTAAGAAGCTTTGGGTCAGTATTTATCATTAAACCCTCCTGACTGTTGGCCTCTCTTAATTTTAATAGCTGAATCACTGGTTGTGAGGTGACTTAGTCTGTATTTGGTACTTCAAGATACTAAGAAACTGGATTTCCTAATCTTTAGCTTGACAGTCCCTTGGAAAAATATGCAATATCTTCTCCTAGATGAATATCAAAAAGCAGATGCTAGATCATCAAAGTTATAATCTATTCTCTTTCCTACTGACTGACAACCTTAATTTGAACTTAAATCAGAGTATTGGCTAATCCTCAAAATCTGCCTATATTTTCCTCCGTAAACTAAATTTATCAGTTTAGATTTAATTTCAATAAATACCTGTGTTCAAATTTCCCATATTCCTGGTATAAATTCTTTATCTAATATTATGGACATACCTAGATTTCTAATCTTAGACATTCCAACATATTCCCTTCCCCTTGTTGCCACATCTATCTTATCCCTCTGTCACTCCATTTCTGATTTTGATACTAAGGCGATTTCTTTTTATCCTTAAAAAAAAAAGTAGAGTACCTACTGTGTTCTAGGAACTATCTTACATATAGTAAGATATATCTATATCTTATATACATATATAAGTATATATACTATATACATATAGTAAGATACACAAGATATTACTCATCTGCGCAAAGCTTATTTTTCAAATGCTATGATTCTAACATGTATCTATATAAATTTAAACACTGTGAACTCTATTCAACTGTATTTCATTCATTATTTCTGATATGTATTTTTATGTTTTTACAAAATACATGTTTCTAAAAATGTTACAAGTTTAACCATATATTTTACTTACGTAAAATATTCCATAATCATTCTTTTAGAATCCTAGATTGCAGTTATTTTTTAAAAAAATAGAAAATACCTAATTCAACACCCTTACCCAAATTCAGAATACATTTTCCAGGGTCTGTGTACATTGTCTAGTTTCTGCTCAGATATCCAAGAACTGGGAGTTTCTTTTTTTGTTTTTGTTTTTTCTGAGACAGAGTCTTGCTCTGTCGCCCAGGCTGGAGTGCCATGATGCAATCTTGGCTCACTGCAACCTCCACCTCCCAGGTTCAAGTGATTCTCCTGCCTCAGCCTCCCGAGTAGCAGGGATTACAGGGACCTGCTACCATGCCCGGCTAATGAGTTTCTTATTTCATAAGGTGAGCTCACATTGTTGTTTCTCTAATTGGTATCATTTCTGCTCTTTCCTCAAAAAGAAAAATATTATCATAAGGCAACCTCCAAATATTAGAATTCCACCATCCTTTGTCACCTTAATTCTTTCTTCTCTAAGTTGAAGAACTCAAATTTGTGGCAGAGTTTTATAGATCCTTCACCACTTTGATCCCTGTTCTCTGTATGTGCTCTAATTTTGCAATGTTTCTCTAAAGATATGACGCTCTGAATAGAACAAGATCACCCTGGTGGACAAGCACAAAGCACTACAAACACTCCTGAGCCCCGGATAACCTAAAATTGTAAGGGTGTCAATCTTCAGTTTGTAGTGAACTAAGGGAAACTAAATCTCCTTCCACACGAAATACAAGCCAGATATTTCTATATCTTAAACTAAATCAACCAATTATTTATGCCTAAATGGAGTAAATTATATTTATCCTTGTTAATTTTTTGTTAGTTTCAACACAACATTCTAGTTCTGGTTATGATAATACTTGACTCAATCAACTATGCTATTAACTATCCCTTCCAATTTTTTTTTCCATCTGAAAGTATGATAAGCTTGTCATATATGACTTCACCCAAATAATTGATAACATTTTTCAACAGTATGAAGGCAGAAGACAGAGCCTTGTGGCATTCCCAGATGGCAGCAAGCCATTAATCTTTCTTTTTTTTCCGTTTTTCTCCTTTGTAAGTATTTTCTTATGAAACTAACACATGCTTGCTATAAAAATTTAAACAATACAGGAATGGATATATTAGAAACAGAATAGTCCTATTACAATCCTACTTTCCAAAAGTAACATTTTTTAATGTTTTGTTACATATTTATCTATATAGATAGATGTATTTTCCTATTTCTATTATAATTGTACATATTCATATTTTTCAAAAGTGGGCCTACATGGTAAATATTGTTCTACAAATGCTTTTATTTAAATTATCATTAGCCTATTTGCCTCTGTGTTTGAACATTTCAAGCTATCTTATTCTTTTCTCGTTACACTGTATACCATCATATAGTTGTACCACAATTTATTTAATCTTTTTCTGATGAACTTACTTTACTTACAATTTTTGCAGTTATAAAATATACTACAATATATATTTACTGCCATGTACAAATTTATTAGGCAATATTGGCAGTATTTCTGTAGGATTAATTCCTTAAAGTAGAATTGTTGAATCAAAAATTATGCATATTTTCAGGTTTAACACCTACTGCCAAATTGCCCTCCAAAAATAATACGGAATTATACCTCAACCAATGTCAATGACTATGTCTGTTTGTTTATATCTTTGTCAAAAAAATTATCATTCCTTTAATTTGTGCCACTATGGCAGATAAAAGCTTTTCTTAATTTATTTACCTTTTGTGTTTTTTAGTGAATTTCTGTTTTAATGTTTTCTGTTTTAACCTAGCAAACTATAGCTAGGTTTCATAGCTAGGTATGAAAGCTTAAGGGACCCTAGAAATAATTAATTCTTTGAATTAAGATGGATGGCACCAACCCAGTCTCAACCCTTATGTGACTATATACATCCCAAGTGAAGACTGACAAGATTCCAATATTAAAGGCATAAATACATGAAGAAAACTGATGTTCCTTAACTCTCTTCCTTTTTAAGTTGGAACTCCATCATTTTGTATGTAAAATGGATGAAGTGAAGGCATATATTTTTGCAAAATGGAAAACAAAATATATTCTCCTGGCTACAATTTGGTTTTATTATAACGTGTGAATATGGAA
Source organism: Pongo pygmaeus (assembly GCF_028885625.2). Classification (NCBI taxonomy): domain Eukaryota; kingdom Metazoa; phylum Chordata; class Mammalia; order Primates; family Hominidae; genus Pongo; species Pongo pygmaeus. Next base: position 24,927,809 of record NC_072388.2, on the reverse strand, counting down.
TGCTTTCTATTTGAACAAGAAAATGGTAAGTTTTTTTTTTTTTACTTTCACATAATAAAGCATCGTTTTCTTATTATATATTTAATGTATTAATTTCCCCATTTAATTAAATACCCAAAATATCTATTACTCCCCAGTGATCTCAAGCAGTTTTTTTTTTAATTATACAGCTCCTAAATGAAATCAGTAATTTTTAAGAAGATAATATAAAGCAGTTATTCTCAAATCTAGATAATTACAGTATCCTTTGAGGACCTTTAAAACAACAGCAACAACAATGACAGATCTCTGGAGCACATCACTAAAAAGTCTAATGTACTAGAAGCAGTAGGAGGCATTAAGTCTATACTTGTAAAAAAATATTTTCAGGTGATTCTGATAATGTTTTTAAATATTATACATGTTTTTACCCATTTCTGTAGAATTTATACTGTAGAGTCTTAGACCACCAAGTTTAGATTATCTGGGAAGATAATTTTAAATGCATATAATAACTAGGCTATAGTCCAGACACACTGACTCAAATATTTAGAAGGACCTGGAAATTTCAGTCTTAATTCCCATCCCACTAAGTTTCAGTAATATTTACTTCAATACTGAGTCTCTACGATAGCATCATTGAAGTAGAAATGCAGGAAGATTGATCATGAAACTGCCTTTGCAAAAATTATATCAGAGAGAAAATACGGCAGTGGGGGAGATTTGATTCAACCAACCCCACTCCTGCCTTTAGGTTTCAAGCTGCCTTAATTATTCTTAGACTTAGGCCAAGCTAACTTTGGAAGACATTTAAGTTATAGTTTAAATGATAATAGCCGGCTGGGCGCGGTGGCTCACGCCTGTAATCCCAGCACGTTGGGAGGCCGAGGCGGGTGGATCACGAGGTCAGGAGATCGAGACCAGCCTAGCCAACACGGTGAAACCCTGTCTCTACTAAAAATGCAAAAAGTTAGCCGGGTGTGCTGGCGGGCACATGTAGTCCCAGCTACTCGGGAGGCTGAGGCAGGAGAATGGCGTGAACCTGGGAGGCGGAGCTTGCAGTGAGCCGATATTGCGCCACTGCACTCCAGCCTGGGCGACAGAGCAAGACTCCGTCTCAAAAAAAAAAAAAAAAAAAATGATAACAGCCTTTGCCCAAAACTAAACTGCCTTTGTAAAGCTAATGAAAGACCACCAGGCTAGGGGGAAGAGAAGAGCCTGAATTCTGCTAAGGTGTAGACTGGTCACAAGATAGGCAACTTCTCCAATTACTCCTGCAGATAACATCACTATTGTACATTGGCCTTTTGAGATATCTTTTTAAGTTTTTTGCATGTCTGACACTGATGGCTCCACCTCGACCCACCAAACCCCTCCTGTGGCCCCACCAATGAGCTACTCAGCTCAAGAGGACAGCTTTGACCTGCTATGATTTAATCTCTGCTGCGGCCTATCAGCAGCAAGCACCCATTGCCTAGGCAGCCCCACTCATTTTCCCAAAATGCTTCTGAAAAATTCCTCACCTACACGCCTTCAGTGATACTGACTTGAGTAGGAACTACTGGCACAGCATTTTTAAAGTGTTGAAAGAAAAGAACTGGTAATCCAGGTCATTATCCAGCAAAAATATCCCTCAGGAATGAAGGTGAAATAAAGACATTCACAATTTATGAAGACATAGTATATAAGTAAACTATAGTGTAAATGGGAGGGCTAAATGTTCCCATTGAAATAATTAAATATTAATTCTAAGTAAACAATGAAAAGTTAGGTAAGTACTTTATAATCCGTGGAGCATCCACTAAAACAAAAAAGAAAAAATTCAAAGAGATATAGTCAACATCACAAAACATAAATAAAACTAAATGCTAAAAAAAGTTCAACTAGGTCAAAAGAAGGCAAGAAAGGTACAACAGAAGGATGAAAAACAGAGGGGAGAAACATGAAACAAATAATAATGTGATATATCTAAATTCAAACATATCAAAAATCATATACTGTTAAATCAATAAACATAATTTAAGACACAGATTATCAGAATGTAAAAACAAACATGATCCCAACTACATATTGTTTATTTTAAAAAAAACTTCAAATATAATGTAGGTAGGTTAAAATTAAAAGAATGGAAAAAGACATACTATTAAACACTAATCAAAAGTAGCTGGAAAAAAATAATTGAATAATATATTTGGCTTTATTAAAATATAATCATCTTTGGAGCAAAGAAATTATCAAGAATAAAGAAGGGCGCTGTATTGTTACCAGTGGTGAATTAATATGGGTCTGGTCTGTAGCAACTTTATACTTCCCTACTCAGAGGAAATAATTTGGCTGACGCACAGAAGTAGGTTTAAAGCAAAAGGAGAGACCAAGGCAAGTTTTAGAGCAAAAGTGAATGTTTATTAAAAAGTTTTAGAGCAGGAATGAAAGGAAGTAAAGTATACTTGGAAGAGGGCCAAGCAGGTGACTTGAGAGATCCAAGCACCTCGTCTGGCCTTTGACTTGGGGTTTTACACATTGGCATAGTCCCAGGTTTGCATTTCTTCTCCCTTGATTCTTCCCTTGGAGCAGGGTGTCCACATGTGCAGTGGCCACATGCTCGGTATGTTTATTGAAATTGTGCACGTGCTCACTTAAGGTATTTTTCCCTTACCAGTCAAGGGTTCCCTGAGGAAGGTCATATACTGGTTAAACTCAGCCATTTTGCCTCTTGGTGCACATGCTTGAGCCCACTTGCCCAATTCCTGAGATCTTATCGGGAAGCTACTGATCACCAGTTTCAGGTGTTTTCTAGCTCTTGGGAGACTGTCTTTACCTGGCATTGGCTGCAACCAATTATTATTTTAGAGAGGCAGTTTTACAACCACTTGGCCATCACCTGATGGTTGCCTGACATTCCTGGTCAGGGATGGGCATGTGGGGGAGCCTTCTCCCGCACTGCTCATGTCTGCCTGACTACTTACTCTAACAATATAATGACAAAAGTTTTAGCTCACCAAAAGATATACCAATCCTAAATGTGTATATACCTAACCAAAGAGCTACAAAACAGATGCAGGAAAAACTGACAGAATCAATAGAAGAAATAGACAAATTCACAATTATAGTTGGAGACAGAAATTCAGCAAAGTTATAAAAGAACTAGACAATGTCATTAACATATTGGATCTAGCATACTGGATTTATAGAACACTCCATCTCACAATAGTAGAATTCACATCCTTCTCAATTTATTTTCTTGATTTTTATTTTTCCTAGGTATTGCAGCTTCAGTCTTGCTGTATGCCTCTTACATGTGTTCTCTGATGCTGGAAAATTAGGATTTTATCTACACATTTCTCAACTGAGTTGAGGCACCTGCTCAGAGTGTTTTAGCTATACCATTCTCCTATAACTTTAACCACTTATTCTCACCTTAACCTACAACTCTTGTGTATCTACTAAAGACGACCAGTATCGGAAAAAGAAAACATAAGAGAAGCATGTAAAAGTAATTATCATATTTTTCTCCATAGGTCTATTTTAAATGTGTGTGTGTGTGTGTGTGTGTTTGTTTGTTTTTAAATACAGGGTCTTCCTATTTTACCCAGGCTGGTCTCAAATTCCTGGGCTCAAGTAGTCCTCCCACCTCAGCCTCTTAAGTAGCTGGGATTACACTCACAGCCACCATGCCTAGCTAAAGGTTTTTAATTTTAAAATATAAAAATCAGAAATGTATACGTAAGTAAATTACAAAAGCAATTTTAACCAACCCAGGTTTTAGAAATAGAATATTGTCAGCATTTTAAAGCCTCCTGTTTGACCTTTCTTGTTACATTTATCTCTCTTCCCACAAGAGATAATCATTATTATGATTTCTATGAATAATTTATTATTGTTTTCCTTTGTATGAATCTCTAAACAATAAAGTTTATTTTTTCTGTCTTCTCAGTAATATAAAATTTAAATCATACTGCACATATTCTGTTGACTTTCTTCTTTTCCTCAGTACTTTGTATATGTCCATTCATATTAGGGAATGTATCATATAGTGTTCTATTTTATGAATATACCAGAATGTTAAATTTTACTACTAATGCAAATTTGCGTTGTTTCTAGTTTGGACTATTATTTAAAAGATTGCTATAAACAAGTGTTGTAGACATACAAGTTTTCCTCTAGAGTATGCAACTTGAAGTGGGTTTGCTAAGTCATAGGATATATATATATATATATATATATATATATATATATATATATCCTACATATATATATACCTTTAATTTTTCCAGGTAATGACTAACCTGTTTTCCAGAGTCATTGCACCAGCTTACAATACACCAACAGAGTATGCATGTTCCCATTGCCTTATGTTTGTACCAACACTTGGTATTTCTGGTTATTTAATTTTGGTCAATCTAATCCATGTGTTAAGGTAGCTCATTGTAATTTAAAGTTACATGTGTTTTATTACTAATGAGGCTGAGAATGTTTTGAGTTTTGTTGTGTGTTCCAATAAACTTTTATTTACAAAAATAGAGGTAGGCCTAAATTTGGGTGGTAAAAGTCACGTCAGAAGTGGCTAAATTCGAGAATGTTTTTATATGTTTATCGGCTCTTTGGATTTCATCTCTTGTCAGTTAATGTCTTTTGAAAATTCTCTGGGAATCTTGAGTTCCACCTCAACTTCTTCCCCAGCAGTTTATCTGAGAATAAAAAATGTTATTGATGTTGGCTTTCAGATTTCTGTAGCCATTTAACATCACCTCTACAGTTTTACAGAAAAGCTGCATTTCTAAGAGGTACCTTGTGTTCCCCACCTTTACTAACATGTCTGATTTCATATCACAGACAAGATCTTCTAGAAATAGTCAGAAGTAATCAGAAGTCACCTTCTGATTACTTCTGATTATCTAGATATTAATATTTCTAGATATTTAATATCTAGATATTTAATTATCTATCTGTTTAAATATCCTATCTAGATATTAAATATCTAGATATTTAATTATCTATCTATTTAAATATCCTATCTAGATATTAAATATCTAGATATTTAATTATCTATCTATTTAAATATCCTATCTAGATATTAAATATCTAGAAATAATCAGAAGTCACCTTCCAAGTGAACATCCTCTTTCAATCCTACCAGATGTAAAATTTTATTACATCTCTCCTTCTGAAAAAGACATACTAGGGTTTGAAACAGTTTGTAGAGTAAACATGTGTAGAGTAAACATGTTGGAGACTGATGGGGCCACGAAAACAATTCATCATATATCCTAAAATTCTCATTTTAGAGACAAATAAATAAAGACTCAGAAACATAAAGAGAACCAAATTTACAACATAATTTAATGATCTTTTCCATAATTCTAGATAAAATTGAAAGATTATTTTTCTAATTATGAAAAGAATACATATGCACATAGGAAATTTAAGCAATAAAAAAAGATACAAAGAAAAAAATAAAATTCACTCGCCACCCCATTAACTGAAAGTAACCAGTGTATATTTTCTTTGAACCAACTTGTAAACATGTCTTTCTCTCTCGCTCTCATTCTCCCTCTTCAATATATTTCTTTAAAAATTATTTTTAATTTTTGTGGGTACATAGTTGATATATATATTCATGGAGTACATGAGATATTTTGATGTAGGCATACAATATATAATAACCACAACAGGGTAAACGGAGTATACATCCCCTCAAGCATTTATCTTTTCTTTGAGTTACAAAGTATCCAATTATACTCTTTTAGTTATTATTGTTGACTGTAGTCACTCCATTGTGCTATCAAACAATAGATCTCATTCATTCTACTTTTTTGTAAATATTAACCATCCCTGCTTTACCCTCTCCCCACAACTACCCTTCAAAGCCTCTGGTAATCATCATACTATTCTCTATCTCCATGAGTGGAATTGTTTTAATTTTTAGCTCCCCCTAAATAAGGGAGTACACGCAAAGTTTGTCTTTCTGTGCCTTGCTTATTTTACTTAACAAAATGACTTCCAGTTCCATCCACGTTGTTGCAAATGACAGGCTCTTATTTTTTTATGGCCAAATAATACTCCATTGTATGTATGTTCCACATTTTCTTTATCTATTTGTCTGTTGATGGACTTAGGTTGTTTCCAAATTTTGGCTATTGTGAATAGTGCTGTAATAAACATTGCAAGTGAAAATATCTCTTTGGTATACTGATTTCCTTCCTTTTGGATATATACCTAGCAGTGGGATTGCTGGATCATATAGTAGTTTTATTTTTAGTTTTTTGAGGAAACTCCAATCTGTTCTCCATAGTGGTTGGACTAGTTTATATTCCCACCAACAGTGTACAGTATTCCCTTTTCTCTACATCCTCACTGGCATTTGTTATTGCCTGTCTTTTGGATAAAAGCCATTTTAACTGGAATGAAATGATGTCTCATTGTAGTTTTCGTTTGCATTTCTCTGATGATCAGTGATGTTGAGCACCTTTTCTTGTATCTCTTTGCCATTTGCATGTCTTCTTTTGAGAAATGTCTATTCAGATCTTTTTCCCATTCTTTAATCAGATTATCAGATTTTTCCTTTAGAGTTGTTTGAGTTCTTTATATATTCTGATTATTAATTCCTTGTCAGACAGATAGTTGGCAAATATTTTCTCCTATTCTGTGTGTTGTCTCTTCACTTTGTTGATTGTTTCCTTTGCTGTGCAGAAGCTTTTGACTTTATGTGACCCCATTTGTCCTTTTTTGCTTTGATTGCCTATGCTTGTAGGGTATTACTCAAGAAATCTTTGCTCAGTCCAGTGTCCTAGTGAGTATCCCCAATGTTTTCTTTAAGTAGTTTCAGAATTTGAGGTCTTAGATATAAGTCTTTAATCTATTTTGATTTGATTTTTGTATATGACAGGAAATAGAGGTTTAGTTTCATTCTTCTGCATATGAATATCCAGTTTTCCCAGCACTATTTATTGAAGAGACTGTCCTTCCCTCAATGTATATTCTTGGCACCCTTGTTGAAAATGAGTTCACAATAGATGTATGGATTTGTTTCTGGGTTCTCTATTCTATTTTATTGGTCTATGTGCTTATTTTTATGGCAATACTGTGCTGTTTTGGTTACCATCGCTTTCTAGTATAATTTGAAGTTAGGTGATTTGTTTTTCCAGTTTTGTTCTTTTTGCTCAGGATAGCTTTGGCCATTATCTGTCTTTTTTGGTTTCATATAAATTTTAGGATTGTTTTTATATTACTGTGAAGACTGTTATTTGGCATTTTGATAAGGACTGCATTGCATTTGCAGATTGCTTTGGGTAGTATGGACATTTTAACAATATTGATTCTTCCAACCCAGGAACGTGGAATATCTTTCCATTTTTCTGTGTCTTCCTACAATTATTTCATCAATGATTTATAGTTTTCATTGTAGAGATCTTTTCCTTCTTTTGTTAAGTTAATTTCTAAGTATTTGATTTTATTTGTGGCTATTTTAAACGGGATTACTTTCCTGATTTCTTGTTCAGATTTTTCACTGCTGGCATATAGAAATGTTACTGATTCTCGTATGTTGATTTTATGCACTTTTACTGAATTTGTTTATCAGTTCTAATAATTTTTTGGTGGAGTCTTTAGGTTTTTTCAAATGTAAGATCATATCATCAGCAAACAAGGATAATTTGACTTCTTTCTTTCCAATTTGGATGCCCTTTATTTCTCTTTCTTGTCTGATTGCTTTAGCTAGGACTTCTCCCCTAAATTTTTTATTTGTTATTTAGCTTAATTCTTTATTATAAACAATATTATAATGAATATTTTTTGGCATGTATTTTCCCATATTTATTTGATGTTTTTCTTATTATAAATTCCTGGAAAATAGGATATGACATTTATGTTTTACTAGTTTCCATTTGTCAACAAACTTTCTCCTTGAAAGTATCAATTTAGTCTGAATGCTGGTTTCCTCATGTCTTTACTGACATTGAATATTGTCAGTCTTTTTAATATTTTATAGATTGACAAAAATTGTGAAAAATCATTGTTTTGTGTATGTGCGTTTTTGAATGCCAGTTATGTTGACATGTTTTCACATGTTTAATAGCTTTTTACATTTCCCTTTAGAATTGCTTGTCCATGTCCTTTGTCAATTTGCAATTGGAATGTTTGTTTTATCTTACTGATTTTGAAATTTGTGTATGTATTAAGATCATTAATATTTTTATCATATATGGTGCAGATAACCTCCAGTTTTTAATCTCTTAACTTTGTTTTATTTTATTAAACTAAGATTTTAAGAAAATGTTTTGTTTGATGTACTAATTATAGTAAAAATGATTAGAAATATACAAACAAAAAGCTAATGATCCCATATTTGTGTGATAATATCGTAAGTGACAGTGGTAGACAGTGTATTATTGTCTTGTCTGCCCAGCATGCAAATATTCAGTATGGCAAGCAATTTCCTCCCACCTCTACAGTATGTGAAAATATGTCTCTCTCAACATGATTTAGCAGCTAGAGTTAGGCATGTGAATCAACACAGCAACTTAGTAGCTGCTACGGAAGAAAAAGAAAACTGGGGGAGTGACACAAAGATAAAGGGCCAAACAGGGGCTCTGTGAAGCAGCTACCAAGAGTTGACAGCCTAGTGGCATGATGTAAATCAAATATTCAAAGATGTAGGCAAGCAGCATATCAGCTAATTGTCCAGTGGCATCAGGGCCAGAAATGTCACATGACCAGGGACGATTATGCCAAAAGTGATGCCCTAAGCAAACACTTCTTATAACAAAATCTTATCTGTGCAGAGTTTTGTGCACAACCAAGATCCTGCTCAGTCCTGGTTCTCATCCTCCCTGTTGATTATGTAAGCCACCTGATACCCCTGTCTGTCTGCACTTTCACTTCTGGCTTAGTTCCATGACTTTCTTTCCTTTTGCTTATTTCTAAGCCTTCTATAATCAGATGATAGATGATATAACAGACCATACAACTGTTAGTTTTTAAATTAATACATAAGGCAATAGAAAATATATTCTTTTATTACCTCTGTCTTTAATTTATATGGCAAAATTTCAGGTATAATTTTCAGACACGTATTTGCCAAATTTGCTTCAGGAAGTTATATTTAAACAAGCAAACAAATCTGGACTCACATATGCCTTAAGAATTTTGTAATATACATAGCAATGTTCTTTTCATTTTAAAATAAAATATGTGGTTAACTGAATAATTTTTAATTTACATAATCTGTTGATAAAGCAACATGGAAACTTTATTTAAAATAGATGTCATTCACCATCACATGTACATGTTGAAAGCTGCAAGGGCATGCTTTGATTATACTGGAAAAAAAGTATTTCTTGATTATACTGGAAAGATAAATTTATTGAAAGTAAATTTTCCTGTATAATACTATCAACTACCAAATGTCACAAATTTTGAAGAAAGAAGAAAATGAGTGATTCTTCAATTAAAAACCCCACATGAAGCAAAATAATTTGCAAGTTTAATTTGACACTTATAGACATCTGGAGAAACATTTGGTAAACTTAGAGAAGTTCCACTGGATGTTTCAGAACTCCTTACTGCAAATTTCTCTCATTAAAACCAAAGTCAAATCATTATTTAAAGTGACATCATTTTTCTCTGAGTAATTAAAACTAAAATCCAACTTTTAATAACATTTAACTGTACTTTACTTTTTAATAACCATTATCTCGTGGTAGGTACAAAATTTCAGAAAGTTATACCAGCTATACATAAAGGCAAATTGACTTTACTTATTAACATCTTAATTACCCTGCCCAGTTAATCTTGGAGTTCACTGTGTGATTTGCTTTGGCTAATGGAAGGTGAATGGATGTGAAGTATGCCATGACCGAACAGAAACTTTGAGCACTCAAGTGGTTGGGCTCACTTAGCAGCTATTTTATTTATTCCATGAGAACTGCATGGCCCAAATAGAGACTGCTCCTTCCACCTGAATCCTCAAATGAAAGAAGACTCATAGAAAAAGAGTAGACTTGGGTTATCTCTGTTTAGCAGTGGCCTACAGATTACAAGTAACGAGAGAAACCATATAACTTTGTTGTCATAAGCAATTCAGATTTAAGAGTTACTTGCTATGCATCATAACCTAATGCAAGCTGACTAATACAAGTGGTATTGGTCCTCATTGTGGACCAGTCTACGTCTTCAGATCAAAAAATTCTACATATTCTATGTTAGTTTTTTAAAAAATAATAATAATGAGAGATAAAGTATATGCATCTTAACCCCAATATACCCAGCAGAATTTCTGTTATTTATCTTAATTAGAACAGGTTAAATCACACATTACTCTGACTTAGGGTAGGAATATGGAATGAGCTACTTACTGTAGTCTACATATTCCACTACCATAGCCCAGGGTGGAAGCAGTTTCTCTAACACTGCAAGTATCACTCAATGGAAATTAAGGACTTTTGGAAATTGAGAAAAGAGAAATAAATGATTAGAAGACAGTTTACAATTATTTATTACACCATGGAACAAGACACTTTTTAGTGCTCCCTTATAAATATTATTGTAACTTTTAAAGAAAATGGGTGCATAGTTTATATTTGCAAATGTTTAAAATGTGGATAGAAATATAACTTAGGGGTCAAGTCATATTAGTGGATAAGATCTATTAGATTAGTGGTTAAAATTTTAACCACTAAAAGATTACATGATTAGTTTGATACAGAAGTCACTAAAATATTTTGTAACCAGTGAGGAAGGTTATGGAATAAATCTAGATATCTGTACACATATTTGAATCTGTGGTACACTTCAGATTAATTAATGTAGGTAGTTAACAGAGACCATTTCATGACTTTCATCTTCAAAATATGTTGTCCTATCTGAAAATTAAATAGATGCATACATTGTACAATATGTCCACTTCACTTTGTTTACCAGTGTTAGTCAGAACAAGCATGTGTATGTTTTTTCTGTCTTTAAATTCAGTAGCAGTTGTGTGAGATTTTTAACCACATTTAACTGTTCAAATGAAAATGAGTACATATAGATTCAGAAGAGGTGGGTGACAAAATGTATTACATAAAACCGTAAGGAATCAAAAGTGCCTCATGAATGGACAAATGATAAATAAGATGGAGTATCATTAAGGATGGAAGGGATAGAAATGCAGGCAGCAACAGTGAAAGCTGGCAGAAAAGTAAGTGCCTCAGTCCCCTAAAAGGATTAAAAGCTCAGAATAATAACTTTGATTGGAAGATTTCAAAAGTTACTTTTCCTTATAATAAATTACATCAAATTATTTCTTTTCTTTCTGTAGAGAGATAATAAAAATTTTTAAAGGAAAAAATGGAGTCAAACCAATGACATAGTTGTCTTATTTATTCCTAAGAGCCCACACTTCTGAAGAAATCTATAGGCAGACAAATAGAAAAAAAGGATGTCATTTACACAGTCTTTCAGGATATCTGTTATTCTAACTTTACTACATAGGAAAAAATTGAAACAGGATTTGATTGATTGTGAAAATGCCTTTTCTTCCTTCAAAAAATACCCCTTCAGTGGATGCATGTATTATTAGTGAAAATAGCTCAGTTGCATCACATACTGTGAACATACAGCTGTATCAATCAATGCTAGTTTGTTTTTTTTTTCTTTCAGCAAAGCAAAAGAAAAATTTTTAGACAGGAAATGGAAAGGGAAGTCAAGTAATTGTGTTGTATTTTTTTTCCCATTTGGGAGTGAAGTGAGCTTCCAGAAATAAAACAGCTGCAGCAAGGCAATACATCCCCATTGTTATGGCTGATGCTCTAATGATTTTAGGAGAGTACCATGCTATTAATTGGGCTTGCATCTTGTGATTTCCTAAAGTCTGCTCTCATGACTGGAACTATAACCAGGAGTCAAAACTTGACTGAGCTTGTTTGATGATGACATGCCCTTGGAGTCCCAGCTACTCAGGAGGCTGGAGTTCAAGACTAGTCTGGGAAACATAGAAATACCCCATCTTTAAAAACAAAACGAAGCAAAAAATAAAAACAAGGCAAAACAACTTTCATTTCTCTTTCCCTGTGTCTTGTTTACCATCTTTCCTTTGCTCTTTTTGTCATTTAAAGAGAAAAAAGAATTTGTGCAGGACTTTAGCTTTGGGCAGGTGGATTCTCACCTGGGACAAGGGTGCCATGTTGCACAATGTTAAGGGTTATCAATCAAAATGTAGCAAAAGCCTGGATATAAATGTTTTGAAGTTCCTGGAGTTCCACAGGGCACTATTCACCTAGAAAACAATGTTAGTGCTGTCCCCTGGGGTTTAGGGACCCAATAGTATTGCATGAAGCCTGCTATGTGAGTCCTCCAAAACCCTGGGCTCCAGTGAAAAACAGAAGCTGTAAGAAACTAGCTTCACCATCACCACTAAAAGTACCAACAGTCTGAGATAAGGACTGAAGTCACTGGCAACATTTTACATCCATGATATGGCATTATGCTTCCTTCCCTTTTTTACCCTGTGGCTATTTACTTGGGAAAATAATAAATAAAGGAGTTATATATGAATGAAAGAAATAGAAGGTCATTCAATTTGTAGATACTGGTAAATTGATAGATCATATTGAAGAGTGAAGAGATCTTAGATAGCTGAAGAATTGAAAATTGTAGATGAGAAAAAATGGCCATTTTGTGCTGTAGCTTCAATTTACAAATGAGTAAATCAAAGCCTAAACAGAATTTTAGGTTCCTAACTCAAATCAATCAGGAAAGCTCTACTTCTTTGTGTTTTATTTTAAAATGCTGCCTTGTAAGATTTCTTCTGCATAAAAGATTACCAGTGCCCAGCACAAACACTATCTTTCACCCAAGCTAAGGCATACCTTGTCTCATAAAAAGCAATTGTAAAGCAGGTAATTTAGGCAGAAGGATGGTAATCCTAGGAATGGAGAAAAAGGCAAGTGAAAAATGAAGAATGGTCATATAAAACAATAATATGTTTTGTAGTTAAATATTAAGATTAAAGTATATAAATCAATAACATATAAGTCTAGAAAGGGGCATTAAGTGGAAATAAAATGTTCTATAGTTCTAATATTGCCTGAGAGAAAGACAAAAGTATTCAGTATGTTTGGACTTAGTGAATTAAGTATGCAAATTTTGATTTCTAGTGTTATCACTAAAAGAATTAAAAAGTGTATTTTTAACTGAGCAGAGAGGAAATAAATTCTTTAGCTGTTTCTTCTGCTAAGTACTTTCATATTTCTAAGCAATCTGTTTATATGGCTGCTTGATCAATTTTAGACACTATCAATTATTTGCCTTTTATGTGATCTAACCACTTTTAATACTATGACCACACCATTTTCTTTTGTTGTGTCCTTCCCAATATAGTTATATCATGGCTGTGAGGTAAATCAATATTCAGCTTTAATACTGTCATGACTACATAAATAATGTTACTTGCTAAAACAAGTTTATTGCAAATGCATTTCCTTTCTTGTATAGCATTTTGCCATTTTTCTGGAATAATAATGGCCTCATTTTTCTTTTTCATCCATCGTGTATCTCTAATTCTTCATAGAAGTTCCCTTGGAATGAGAACTAGGGAGGGGGATGAGTAAGGCTGAATATTAAAATATTTAACAACCAATAACTTACATATATGCCAACTAATCCAATAGTCTCTGTTCATAAAGAATCAGCAAGACTGCTCCAGGATACACCCACCAAACGTCATCCCTGGGGATGGGAATTTAGGAGGAAAGAGTGAAACCTTGAAATGCTATTTGACCATTTAAACAATATGTGTAAATTATATCTCTATTAGGCCATTGTCTCATTGCTATAAAGAAATACCTGAGACTAGGTAATTTTCAAAGAAAAGAGGTTTCATTGGCTTATAGTTCTGCAGGCTGTATAGGAATCATGATGCTGCTTTCTGTTAGGCTTTCTGGGGAGGCCTCAGGAAACTTTCAATCATGGCAGCAGGTGAAGAAGGAACAGGCACATCACACGGCCCAAGCAGAAGCAAGAGAGAGAGGGGAGGTGCTACACACTTTTATATGACCAGATCTCATAACCCACTCACTGGTGAGGATGGCACTAAGGGGATGATACTAAACCATTCTTGAGCAATCTGTCCCCATGATCCAATCACCTCCCATCTCTAACACTGGGGATTACAAATGGACAAGAGATACAAATCATATCAGTGTCAAATAAAAATTAAAATTAATTTAAAATATAAATATATTTGCTTATATTTAGTCCTTTATTCCCAGCTGTTCAATTTGATGCTAAATAATTCATTACGTGAAATATCCACAAAATAAAATGCAAGTAGGTATTTGAAGCAAAAGTCTATAGCAGGGGAAAAATGTGTCTGGTGTGTAAGAGGATTTCTCAACAACCAAGGCACTTACTTTCTAATGAATAAATATTTTTGCCACCGTTTAGAGCCAGAAGCTGAATAATATACATCAAATTCTTCAAAGCAAAATGAATTGAATTAAAGAGATAAGGCGGATTTCCTCTTGAGGAAACCGTGAAGCAATTGCACCCTATTAGGTGTTAATTTTCAACAGGTACTGCTTAAATGTAATGTAGCATCATCCTTGTATTTAATAAGGTCTCTGAGTTGTGTGTCTTGGTGCCGAATTTTATACTGATTCATTTAAATTGGATGAAGTTACTATACCTCCCCCAACACAAATAGAGACAGACATGCCATTTAGTAACTGTAAGGGGCACAACATTAATTATCATTCTTAATTTCCCTCTAGAAATCATTTCTGTCAATAATTCTGTCTCAGCTAAGATGAATGGGAGAAAAGGGCATTAGATTTAAGCAGCAGGCTGCTGACAAACTGATTTTGGGACTACAGCCAAGATTAGATCATGTAAGTATGAAACAGTGGAAAGATGTCTTATATGCCATCTATTTTGTGGTGTACAAATATACAAAAAAGAGAGAAAAAATAATCTTTCTTAATGTTGAATTTTTGTTAAACTACAGAGTACCTACTAATACAAAAACTTTTGTAGGCTCTCAGTATGAAAGACTTTTCTTTTAAATGGATTATCAAATAAAAGTCTTCCTCTTATATTTTGAAGTTCAAGGACAAAATCCTGAAGCAAAATCTAGGAAGAATTCAAAAACAAAAAAGTGTCCTTTGGGTGTATACCCAGTAATGGGATGGCTGGGTCAAATGGGATTTCTAGTTCTAGATCCCTGAGGAATTGCCACACTGACTTCCACAAGGGTTGAACTAGTTTACAGTCCCACCAACAGTGTAAAAGTGTCCCTGTTTCTCCACATCCTCTCCAGCACCTGTTGTTTCCTGACTTTTTAATGATCGCCATTCTAACTGGTGTGAGATGGTATCTCATTGTGGTTTTCATTTGCATTTCTCTGATGGCCAGTGATGATGAGCATTTTTTCATGTGTCTTTTGGCTGCATAAATGTCTTCTTTTGAGAAGTGCCTGTTCATATCCTTTGCCCACTTTTTGATGGGGTTGTTTATTTTTTTCTTGTAAATTTGTTTGAGTTCATTGTAGATTCTGGATATTAGCCTTTTGTCAGATAAGCAGGTTGCAAAAATTTTCTCCCGATTTGTAGGTTGTCTGTTCACTCTGATGGTAGTTTCTTTTGCTGTGCAGAAGCTCTTTAGTTTAATTAGATCCCATTTGTCAATTCTGGCTTTTGTTGCCATTGCTTTTGGTGTTTTAGACGTGAAGTCCTTGCCCATGCCTATGTCCTGAATGGTAATACCTAGGTTTTCTTCTAGGGTTTTTATGGTTTTAGGTCTAACGTTTAAGTCTTTAATCCATCTTGAATTGATTTTTGTATAAGGTGTAAGGAAGGGATCCAGTTTCAGCCTTCTCCATATGGCTAGCCAGTTTTCCCAGCACCATTTATCAAATAGGGAATCCTTTCCCCATTGCTTGTTTTTCTCAGGTTTGTCAAAGATCAGATAGTTGTAGATATGCGGTGTTATTTCTGAGGGCTCTGTTCTGTTCCATTGATCTATATCTCTGTTTTGGTACCAGTACCATGCTGTTTTGGTTACTGTAGCCTTGTAGTATAGTTTGAAGTCAGGTAGCGTGATGCCTCCAGCTTTGTTCTTTTGGCTTAGGATTGACTTGGCGATGTGGGCTTTTTTGGTTCCATATGCACTTTAAAGTAGTTTTTTCCAATTCTGTGAGGAAAGTCATTGGTAGCTTGATGGGGATGGCATTGAATCTGTAAATTACCTTGGGCAGTATGGCCATTTTCACGATATTGATTCTTCCTACCCATGAGCATGGAATGTTCTTCCATTTGTTTGTATCCTCTTTTAATAAATCATGCTGCTATAAAGATACATGCACACGTATGTTTATTGCGACACTATTCACAATAGCAAAGACTTGGAATCAACCCAAATGTCCAACAATGATAGACTGGATTAAGAAAATGTGGCACATATACACCATGGAATGCTATGCAGCCATAAAAAATGATGAGTTCATGTCCTTTGTAGGGACATGGATGAAACTGGAAATCATCATTCTCAGTAAACTATCGGAAGAACAAAAAACCAAAAACCGCATATTCTCACTCATAGGTGGGAATTGAACAATGAGAACACATGGACACAGGAAGGGGAACATCACACTCTGGGGACTGTTGTGGGGTGGGGGGAGGGGGGAGGGATAGCATTGGGAGATATACCTAATGCTAGATGACGAGTTAGTGGGTGCAGCGCACAAGCATGGCACATGTATACATATGTAACTAACCTGCACATTGTGCACATGTACCATAAAACCTAAAGTATAAAAATAATAAATAAATAAATAAATAAATTTTTTAAAAAATAAAATAAAATAAAAAATAAATAAATAAAAAAGTATAACTGAACATTGAAAACAGTATGAAATTTGCTATAGAGAAGATATTAAAACTCTGTGAATATCAAGCAATGCACAGAAATCAATTAACAATGTGTGTGTGAGAGTTACAAAGTAATACAAAACTATTAAACATTAAGTTATTTTATTCAATTCAATAAATATTTAAGAGAGGGTCTGGAGATAGAAAATGTCATGGTCTTGTCCTTGTGAAAAATATAATCTAAAAGTGGAAACAGAGGCATACGAAAATAATTTTATAATAACCAAACAATTAGAGATCTGTGGTTAATTTTGCCTGGGGCTGGATTGAGGATGACTATTTAAGAAAAACCTATTTGAAATATGTGTAAGTGATTATTAAATAAATACAGAAAAAAATGCATTTTAGGCAGATGGAACAGCAAGAAAGCATGAAAGTACACAATATATTGAAGGAAGCATAAAGAGTGTGAGGTGGTTAGAATTTATAGCAACATTTTTTGTCTAAAAAGAGCACTTATTGGGAGAAACTACTAGAAGTCTAACACATTTGCTGTTTCCTGTATTTATCTAATTTCTCAAACAATTAAATAAATAGCCTGTTCTGTTGGAATTATGGCTCCAGCTCATGTTTATTTGTGCTCTGCATTTTGTAAGTAATCAGAATTTGTACTCCAAATAGAAATTACTTTACGTAATGTGTACAGCAATATCCTCTCCATAACTGTAACCACGCACCCACCAACAGGATCTAAAGCACTATCTCAAAACACAGGCACATCCTATCAGCAACCTTTACAGGTTTGAGCATATATTTTCTTCCTATTTCTGTTTTGGCCACCTTATGCCATATTATCAACATAGGATATGAACCAAGAAAATCTAAATTTGAAACTTAGTTATTTTTCTACCACATCAACCAAGAAATAATGATTGTCCTCAGCATATCAAAATGCTGTATCAGAGATTTTAAGAGCTACAGAAATTCAATCCATTAAAATAAGTTGTGGGAAGGCCTGGGGTGCTATTCAGCATAGATAAAATAAAGAAATGTTATATTTTTACATAAATTTTATCCCCTTAGAAAAAGCATATCCTTTTTCAATGAATAATATCATACATAAAAGTCTTACATAACACCTGTTTGCTATTATAACTTTGTCATCTTCTTTAGCCTCAAGATACTATGACTTGACACAATGCAGCTAATTTTTACAATTCACATCATAATCTCTCAATGTTTTATCTACATTGCCAATGAATTTTAAATGTTAATAAAAATTTAAGGGAGTCTTTTGTAGTATGTATTTTAGCTGTTGCTTGGATAAAGGGAATTCAGGTGACTCTCAAGTTTTCACAACAGAATTTTCAATCTTTGATTTTGTGACCTTGTTCTCATAAGTAAGATCTCCACAAATCTCATATTTATAATTATATTGACTGTGATGTTAACACTCCTGATTTTGAATGATGGAAACTGTCCCTCCTTCAGCATTTACAATTATAAGGCTTTCAGAGACTTTCATGTTCTTTCAATATTTTCAATATTAGTAGCCCCAAAGTTGAACGCCAAGTATTACTTAACAGCCCTGGTGTCAGGAGGGCCTTACAAAATAACCACGTTTCCATTTATGCTAGTTCTGAGGAGGATATGTGCCAGTCTTTACATTCCTTGTGCTAGGAATTTCCAGCTGTTGAAGTAAAAATGAACATAATTTGACAACCCTTGAAGTCAAAGCATATAGATGTTCCTGCCTTCCAAATAAATTGCAAACATGAATATTTGAAACAAGATTTTAAAAGGTGGAAATGTTTCTAATATTTAATGTGGAATGAGATCATCAACCATGCATCCAGATTGTCAAATATTTGCCAAAACTTCATAGACTTTGAAAAACTGCTTTCATATAAGGCAAGTGATGGATATGTCAACTTCTATTAACTTATGAGCTGAATTTTTCCGATTATTCCTTATTATAAATATTTTCATTTAAAAATTATAAGGAAAAAGAGAACATTCTTACTGGTTGTATTGACCCATTGCCTGGGTGTTTGTTCCAGCAAAGGAATAAACAAAATAGGCTTTGGAAAATAACTTATCTATGATCATATATCTATGGAAATTAGTTTATTTCTAAACAATCATGCTTTCATATGAAATCATATGAAACCTAGGAACATAAAAACTTTTGTGAAAATCTCATCAAAGTCCATTAGGAAAGCTAACATCAGTCATGATGTTTAGGAACTTCATATAGAAAGAACTTATCTCACTTTAGGGAATCAACAAGACAATTCAACTCTCATTTTCTCCTCTAAGTCATCCAAAGCTAGTGGTAAAAAGTCTTGCCTTCTTTTTCATCCATAATCGTTATACAAGAAGATGTGATATTCAAAGAACATTTTTAATGATATATTCTCAGGACATTTTTTAAACTTTTCTTTTACGTTCAGGGGCACACGTGCAAGTTTGTTACACAGGTAAACTTGTGTCATGGGGCTTTGTTGTGCAGATTATTTCATCACCCAGGTATTAAGCCTAGTACCCATTAGTTATTTTTCCTGATCCTCTCCTTCCTCCTACCCTCAACCCTTCAATAGGCCTCAATGCGTGTTGTTCCCCTCTATGTGTCCATGTGTAATCATAATTTAGCTCCCACTTATATGTGAGAATATGGTGCATTTGGTTTTCTTTTCTTGCATTAGTTTGCTAAGAATAATGGCCTCTAGCTCCATCCATGTTCCTGCAAAAGACATAATCTTATTCATTTTTTATGGCTGCATAGTATTCCATGGTATATGTACCATATTTTCTTTATCCAGTCTATCACTGATGGGCATTTAGGTTGATTGCATGTCTTTGCTATTGCAAATAGTACTACAATGAACATACATATGCAGGTGTCTTTAGATACCCAGTAATGGGATTGCTGGGTTGAATGGTATTTCTGTTTTTAGGTCTTTGAAGAATCACCACACTGTCTTTCACAGTGGTTAACTAATTTACACTCTGACCAACAGTATATAAGCATTCCTTTTTCTTTGCAGTCTCTTTGACTTTTTAATAGTAGTCATTCTGGCTGGTGTGAGATGGTACTCACTGTGGTTTTGATTTGCATTTCTCTAATGATCAGTAATGTAGAGCTTTTTTTCATTTGATTGTTGGCTACATGTATGTCTTCTTTTGAAAAGTGCCTGTTCACATCCATTTTCTTAGGATAATTTAATTGGCCTTCTGTCACGGAAAGAAATTAAACTCTACTTAAAAGTCAACTTTAATATTTTTCTTTAAAAAATGGTGGAAAATCACTTCAAAATTTTGAAATTTATTTCTAGATGCTAAGTCCAGGAAACTGCATGGTTATATTAGAAAAGACATAAAGTATTAACAAAGTATTAACACAAGACAATGAAAAATAATGGACATGATAACTAACCTGAATGATCAAGAAAAATACTATGAAATTAACTAATGTTATCAAAGGAGTCAAGGAATCCTGAAATTCTAAACTTTTTTTTTTTTTTTTTTGTATTTTTAGTCGAGACAGGGTTTCACCATGTTAGCCAGGATGATCTTGATCTCTTGACCTCATGATCCGCCCGCCTCGGCCTCCCAAAGTGCTGGGAGTACAGGCGTGAGCCACCGTGCCCAGCCTAAACCTTGTCTTAAGTTTAAACCAGCAATCAGAAGTGAGGTTCGGGGTCATATTTATATGGTTATTTTACTGGAGTTCGTAATAGAAGTTACTATTATGCTCTACTGTGTTAGCACAGAGAATATAATAAATAAAATAGACAGGCACCATGCCCTCAAGAAAATTATCATCCATGCTTTTCTCTTCATTTCCACATGGCAAGAGCTAAAAAACTCATATATCTAAGATAACTCTACACTACAATGTTGTAGTAGACTGGCATTTTTATTTCTCAATCCAAATGGAGTTATTTCCATTAATAGGAAGAGGAGAGAAGGAAAAAGAGGAAGGAGAAAAACTTTACCTCTAATAATATAATTATGCTACCAAGTTTTATGTGAAACTTGTTTATAATAATGTTTGCTTTTATTGAATTTTCCAAACATTTCCCAAATATAAGCCAGAAAAGTTGTTAGCAAAAGAAATATTCAAATTTGTTTTTTAAAGAGCTATTTTATGAATATACAATATTGTCAAGCTGTTCAAAAAAATGTTCCTGCACAATTTAAAGTTTAAGTACTTGGAAATATCTTTTATCACCCTTAACTTTAGCATTAGAAAAAATAGGAAACCACCAACTTATCTAC
Source organism: Pongo pygmaeus (assembly GCF_028885625.2). NCBI lineage: Eukaryota > Metazoa > Chordata > Mammalia > Primates > Hominidae > Pongo > Pongo pygmaeus. The sequence goes on along the minus strand of NC_072388.2, from coordinate 24,906,708 downwards.
CATCACTTAGCAACTTAAATACTTTAAGATTAGATCTTTAATAAAGATATTTAGCAAAAATAATTTGAATTCTTCTAAAGAAGTAGTATTTAAAAAAAGAATGTTATCTAAAATTCTTAATGACTTTAGGCTAATTAAAAAAACAAAACTCTTATAATAGTAACACAAGGATTTCTCCTATTTGAAAATGTATTAATTTTCCACTTTGTTTTACATTATTTAAAAGTCACTTTACTATAATTGCACACAATATTTTGTCCATTTTTCTGTGTCATGGACCCACAGACAAACGATCAAAATTAAATCATGGAGGGATTATAATTACTAAAACTGAAAATGATCTCTGAAATTGGAGCTAAATATTCTCTAGCTAATGAAGCACATGGGCAGCTGTAAATCAGCCAGTAATTCAAAATTTGTCAAAAGTATTTGGTAATATTAAACCTTAGCTAATACCACACATCAAATTTCTGTCATCTTGTCATAGCAAGGCCACCTGAATCTTCAATTCTCCCTCTGGTTCAGCACTGTACTTAATAAAAAACACTTAAGACACACTTAACACATATTAAAATTATGTTGAGTGAAATAAGCAAAGTACAGAGAGATAAACTGCAGGATTTCCTGATACGGTTAGGCTTTGTACTCCCATCCAATTCTCATCTTGAATTGTAATAGTCATATTCCCAATGTGTCAAGGGAGACACCAGGTGGAGGTAATTGAATCACAGAAGTGGTTTCCCCCATGCTGTTCTCATGATAGTGAGTGAGTTCTCATGAGACCTGATGGTTTTATAAGGGAAGGGGTTCTTCCTACTTCACTTGGTACTGCTCCTTCCTGCCACCCTGTGAAGAAGGTGCCTTGCTTCCCCTTTGCCTTCCACCATGATTGTAAGTTTCCTGAGGCCTCCCCAGCCATGCTGAACTGTAAGTCACTTAAACCTCTTTCCTTTATAAATTACCCAATCTCGGGCAGTTCTTTATAGCATTATGAAGACAGACTAATATATCTCCATATGTGGAATCTTAAAAAGTTGATCTCATAGAAATAGAGAGTAGAATGGTGATTAGGAGGAGCTAGAGTAGTTGGGGTGGGGGAAGGGGTTCGAGAGATATTGTTCCAAGTGTACAGATTTTAGTCAGATAGGAGGAATAAGTCCAAGAGATATATTGTACAACATGGTGACTATAGGTAATAGATTTTATTCTTGAAATACACTAAGAGAGTGGATGTTTAGTGTTCTTACTATAAAATGATAAGTATGTGAGGTAACACATGTTAATTTGCTAATTTAGTCATTCCACACTGTACATATATTTCAAAGCATCATGTTGTACATGATAAATACATAAAATTTTATATTTCAATTTGGAAATTAAGTTTTAATTAATTTAATGTTTAAAAAACCCTTTAGGCTCTAATACAATTATTCCATGGGAAATATAAACTGTTTTATTTAGGTTTTTGTTTCCTATTAAGAGAAACAGATATAACTTGACATTTAGAAATATAATTTATTATTCCCAAATTCATCATACCCATCAAAATACAACTAGGGATAGAAATGATGTTGGAGCACTTTGGGAGGCCGAGGTGGGTGGATCACTTGAGGCCAGGAGTTTGAGACCATCCTGGGCAACATGGAAAAACCCCATCTCTACTGAAAATACAAAAATTAGCTGGGCATGGTGGCGTGTGCCTATAGTCCCAGCTACTCGGGAGGCTGAGGCAGGAGAATTGCTTGAGCCTGGGGGCATAGGTTACAGTGAGCCAAGATTGCGCCACTGAACTCCATCCTGATGACCGAGTGAGACCCTGTCTCAAGAAAGAAAGAAGTCTCAAGAAAGAAAGAAAGAGAGAGAGAGAGAGAGAGGGAGGAAGGAAGGAGGGAGGGAAGGAAGGAAGAGAGGAAGGAAGGAAGGAAGGAAGGAAGGAAGGAAGGAAGGAAGGAAGGAAGGAAAGAGAAAGGAAGAAAGAAAGAAAGAAAGAAAGGGAAAGAAAGAGGAATGATGTTGGATGCTCTATGTGTCTCCTAAAATTACTTCCATAGTTTAAGAAGTACAAACATGGCCATCATAAGGAAACATTCAGTTTTATTTTTCTGATCAAACTTTGCTTCTAAGTAGAGAGAGACCAAATTAAATGATGGTATTGGTGAATCATGCCAGTGTTCTTGGAAGGGGGCACTTAGTGTGACTTTCAGATCTAGACTGAACTGTGGTGGGCAAGAAATGGAAAAATGGATCTAGATCTTAGAGCTTATTCTCTAATTTATTTTTCTTTACCAGACTGAACTATTTTCTTTTCAACTACCATTGGCTCATGCCACACACAAAACACATTTTTATTCAACCCTAAAGCTTGCAGATTCTTTTGAGAGAGGAATTTAAAACCCATTAACGGTATTTATTTCTCATTCACTCTTCCACTGGTCACCCTGATCTTAGTTTATTCTGCCTTATGATCTACCCTATACATGACTAATGGTATTACATGATGCTCCTCCAATACTGTTTTTATACTATTATTACCCTGGCTCCTTATAATATTAGCCAAATGTCCTTACCTTGCCAGCCTTTGAGTATGATATAAATTACATTTTTGTTTAATAATCCCCATCAGAATGTCCCAATTACTTATGTCCCTTCAGAGAGCCTTGTTTCTCTACTCAGTAACATTTCTGTGTGTTTTATTGTACTCTGGAATATTTCAATCTCTCCAGTGTCTCCACCAGGTGGCCCCACTGCCTCCACTGCTGCTGCTGACCCTCCTAAGACTAGGCCTCCATTTTTCACAGCTGTACTCAACTGGGGGTCATTGCTAGACCACTGCTCTGGCATTGAAGGATTAGTCAGAATCATCCCTAAATGTTTATTGGTTTTCTTCTCAGCACTGGCCTGGCATAAGCTATACGCCCATTTTTATTTCCTAAGGCTCAGCAGAGATGAAACTATATATTTAAGATACATAGTTTTTACTAAAGATTTGCGTAAAAATGAAGGTAAACTGCAAACAGGGAAGTACTTACAAGGACTACTGGGTGTCACTACTCTCAGAGCACATAGGCTAAGAGGCTTCCTCAGTAATTTTCATCAGGCCTTCTCCCCATCCATTTCCAATGCTGTCAAAATGAGATAAAAACCAGATTACTCCTAACCAGTGGGAATACTTTGACTATGCACAGTTCCTAGTCCAGAATAAAACAGTCACAGAATACAACAAGAAACTTGTATTTGTTTTCCCCCAACGAGGTGTAACACATATCCTTAGACCTTATTTCCTGTTTCGGGAGACCATCTTAGATGATAGGGAAACTGTGTATTCTTTTCAACCAAAGCCCTTCTACCTGTCACAGAAGCATATTCTAATTTGATTTCAAGAAGATAATTACACTGGAATACAGAACCTAACATCGACAAATTCTGTAATTATTCAGTCTTAAAAATATTGCCAGCTGTGAACATCAACAACTCAAACTGTGTATGGCTATGCCATGAGATCAGTTCCATGACAGTTTTTCCATAGTAGGAGTTTTAGAAATTGCACATGAAACTACCAGCATGGTTACAATGCATCTCAAGAAAGCTATACTTAATTTCCTAGTCTACAACATCTGCACTCAGGTAACTTCAGCCACCCCTAAGACTATTGCTTTTTGTATGCATAACTAAAAGGGTCTTGGTAATTGTTCTCGTATCTTTGGAATAGCTTTTACTGGCTGCTATATCCATGAAGAGCAGGTGGAGGGGGAGAATGATTAGTCTCAAGGGGCAAATTTTACACTAGAGTATCCATTCCATGATATAACTTCTAAACTTAGCATCTTTAAGCTAATCTTCAAGATTATATAAAAGTTTTCTATCACATAATTCATCAACACGTAACTATTTCTTTACACGCTGGCTAAAAATCATCTCCATGATTTTTTTCTTACTGATTGCCACATCACTCCTTCTGCCTGGAATCTAAACTTACAAGTTAGATACAAGAATATAAGTCTGTATTCTTCACTTCCTTCAAAGCCAAGTGTAGCCAATGTTTATTGGTTGCCTTCTCAGCGCCAATTTTCCCCTTTCCCCTTCCTATTAGCATCTTGTTTTCATTTGAGATACAGAATCTTCTGAGGAATTTACTTCTCTCTCAAAGCCAGGGATGTGGCATATGCACTCCATACCCACTAGCCACAGTAATTCATTCAGAGATTCTCCTAGGATAACTCAGCCTCTGGAGGGTAAGAAGAGTGTTTGAAGTTTGGAATTCTGTAATCATTGTTGTTTCCAGAAGAGAGGTGCCTGAATATGATGCCAACGTGCTGAGGGCAGCAGACACAAAAGGTTACAAACAAATGGAGCCAGATCCTTGATGACATTTTGTATCACAGGATCAATTCTTTTCAGAAGCCAGATCCACCTTTGAACTTTCTTGTTACAGGAGCCGATGAATTCCCTTTATTTTTGTATCCGAATGGGACTTTCTTTCTTGCAATGGAGAGTATATTATCTACTACTCATAGTGTAAACTTCATCTTCTTTGGGAAGCCTTTTATCCTTGAAACCACCTGACTTTTTCTCTCCTACTTATCTTTTCCCTGGCTGTTAAGCTGCAGTCTACTAGGGTAATCTGCAATAATCCACAGTAATGGCAAATTAAATTACCAAAAATCAGTTTTAGTATTTAAAATGTTCCTAATTTGATTACAAGCTTTAAAAGGCATAAAAAAAACTTTTCTTGCATTTTTTCTTTCAAGAACCACATACAAATGTGGTTCTTGAAATTTTAATTCAGAAAATGTTGACAAATGTCAATAAATGAGGCAAACAGCAGAAACAGTAGAATTTTGTTTTACAGATAATGACTTAGGAACATACATCTCATGGTTAATAGATATTTAACACACCTGAAATTGCACTTAAGAGATATTGAACTTGCCTGGTCACTTGTTCATTTTCTTCTTTAATTGATGTTAAAATTGTAAACATTTCATGTTTGATAGTTTTTCCAACTGTATAGTCAATTTTATTATTTTGTCTCAATATTTCAGTGACAACTTGCTTTAATATGGCATATATAAAATGAAGGGGATAAGTCCAAGTACAAAAAATTCAACTTTTAATTTTACCATCTATCTTCACAAATTGCAAATATAGAAAAGGACAATAGCAGTGAAATACATGCAGTGCTTATAGAAAATTTTATATACAATTGTCTAAAACTGGCTATGTCAACTGAAACAGCAAAAAACACCTGCTAGGTTAGTCCAATATTTCAACAGCTTTATTCCCTACATAGACAAAACACAAGGTGACTGAGAGTGCTGATCCATGGGCCTAAAGTCCAGTGGTTACAGAGTGTTCTTCTCATTCTCTTAATATTCCTTCTTGAATTTTTTGCAATAATCGAATGCTAGTTTGTCTAAATATAGTGGCGTTTGTGTCCTAGATCAGAAATCAAATACACTCAAGTTTTGGAAAAGCAAAAATCATTTGTTTTGCAAGCGATCAAATCTCTTTTAAAGACAACTTTTTGTTCAGCCAAGATCTGAACAACTGCCCTTCAGACACTACTGTTTCTGGTGCATGGCTTCCTGATAGATTATTCTCCACCTCTGTGTCTTTCTGGTTTGTTTTGTTTCAGCCTGCTATGCTAACCTCTGTTACTAAAAAGTGTGAAAACTTGAATATAATACTTCTGGAGGCTCCTGAATGTGTTTGTAAGGGATGACAGGATAGTCTAAGATTTGATTCCAGATATCATAAGCTGATAATTTTGCTGGTGATAAAACTATTCATTAAGCAGTTACAGAGCAATGAATGTTTTTCACAAGGCACCATTTAGCTTTTCTTCAGAACTGCAAATCCTCATTACAGAGAATGAATGTAATTAACAGCTTAAAATTCATGGCAGGCTCTCAAATGCTGGGCTGAATTAATAGTTTAGATTTACACACTTCTCTTTCTAGATTTTATGTTGAATTGAATCCCAAAGTTAGCCATTTTCTTTTCCTAATTAGCCTCAGTTCAAAAAATATTAATTGAATACCTATATTGTACCCTGTACTATGCACAGCTTTAGAGACACAATGGTGATCAATACAGGAGGTTTCTGTTTTCAGGGAGCTTACTGTCTAGCACATATCAATACTTCAGATATATAAGGAAAGTAATTTGAATGCAATTTGAGAAATGGTGTGGGAAGCTCAATATGCTGTGGAAGTACATAAAAGGGGTGAACATATTACCCCTGTTTGGTAGAATCACAAAAGATATCCCAGCAAAATCATGTCTAAGTGAAAACTTCAGGTTAAGTAGGATTCAGGTGGCTAGACTGAGGAGAGAGACAGTGTCGAAAGAATGCTGCAGGAAGAGAGAACAGCATTTGTGAAGGACTAAAGCAAGACCATTAGGCAATAACGATTTGATATTTTGTTTAGTTTTGTGTTAAAACCAAATTGGGTGCACAGAAATACAAAAGTGAATTTTCTAACTTTTGAATTTTCAACATTCTTCTCAATAAGCTAGAGCATTCAGATCAGAGCTATAGGAAAACAAAATGAAATGTTGGATGTGGGCATCTCCCGATATTGCATTTGAAATAACTCTTTGTGTGGGTTCTTTGGGTTAATTGTTGTAATAATTTAATATCAACAAAAGGAAAAAATTATGACTTCATTAACTTCCATTTGTCCTGTATCAAAGATTAAAATCCCATTACTTGCATGGGTCATACTGAGATTAACCTAATCTTACTGTGTAGTACGTGTTCACTGGCAATGCACAGGCATTCAGGTAACAGGGAAATAGAAGAAAATTAATATTTAAGTGCCTACTACATGCCACTGTGTTTTATATATGCAATTTTACTTAATTTCAATGAGGAAGGTTTTATTATTTGCATTATATGGATGAGGCTACTGAAGCTTGTGAAGTTATTACTTGTTTAATTAACAAAAAATTTGTCCTACAATATCTTGAAGTTCTTATGATAGAGTCATTGATTAGGAAGGTTGTAGTTCACAAGTGTGTGTTTTAGATTTGGGCTTGCACATGACTTCGATATAAAATTGTACAACTGTGTACAATGCCACAGCCATATGTGCCGCACTTTAATAGAAGACCACAACCTGTGCATGCATTTGTACTTATTTATTTTATACATGTTCTCTACAAATAAAACAGCCAGTTATAAAACAACTGAACACACAGTCTATGAGTTTATGACAACATCATACCTTATAATTGACTATGCTTTCTTTGAAAATAATTTAATTTGTGTAACTTTTATGTTTATGACTAAGATACGAGGTGTCATAGGTACCTTTTTCCCAAATGGCTAACAAGTTGATCCAACAGTATTTATTCAACATTTTATTCTTTCCTCTTTCTGGCTTGAGAGGTCAATATAGTTAAGTTCTCTACATACATGGTTCCATTTTATGTACTATTATTTTCACTAACCTGCTTGTTCTGTTGAATACTTTTAAACTATTAATGGTTTTGTTTTGTTTTTTGAGATGCAGTATCACTCTGTGGTCCAGGCTGAAGTACAGTAGTGTGATCTCAGCTCACCGCAACCTCCACCTCCCTGGTTCAAGTGACTCTCCTGCCTCAGCCTCTCAAGTAGCTGAGATTACAGGTGTGTGTCACCACACCTGGCTAATTTTTACATTTTTAGTAGAGATGGGGTTTCACCATGTTGGCCAGGCTGGCCTCGAACCCCTGACCTCAAGTTATCTGCCCACTTCAGCCTCTCAAAGTGCTGAGATAACAGGCATGAGCCACACACCCAGCCATAAAGTATTCATGTTAATACCCTTATTTTTCAAAGCTTCTTTAGTTATTCTTCAAAATACTCTTCAGTTATTCCTTAATTATTCTTCTAAACATATAATCATTTTTTCAAGTTTTGTCTATAAAATTATATTTAAAGTTTCGCAAAATTTTTGAAAAAATTTTAAGCTGTTTCACTTTGGTAAAAATAAAAATAAGGCAGAAATGGCCTTATTGATTATGGATTTCCGTCTGCAATATATTATGTTTTTTCTGCTTTTGAAAAAGAAAAACAAAAAATTATATTGCCTATGGAAATTTTAGGAAGTATAATGTTATGGCTCAAAATATATTATAAATCAATGACAAATTTTACCAGGCAGTACAACTTAGCTAAGAAAAACATGGTTTGAATTATTGAACTATGGTCCTTAAGTAAAATGAAAATAATTGAGTAAATACTGAGACTTGTATTAGTCCACTCTGACATACCTGAGAGTGGGTAATTTATGAAGAAAAGAGGTTTAATTGACTCACAATTCAGCAGGCTGTACAGGAAGCATGGCTGGGAGGCCTCAGGAAACTTATAATCACAGCAAAAGGCAAAGGAGAAGCAAGCACATCTTACCATGACAGAGCAGGAGAGAGAGAGAGAGCCAAGGGGGAAGTGCCACACACTTTTAAACCAACAGATCTCATGAGAACTCACTCATTATCATGAAAATAGCAAGGGGAAAATCTACCGCCATGATCCAGGCGCCAAGATCCCACCAGGCCTCTTTTCCAATTTGATATGAGATTTGATGGGGGACCCAAATCCAAACCATATCAAGACCCCACTCCTCTGACTGATTGTAATGAAAGATAAATCTTCCTTTTCTGGTGGAAGAAACTTGAAGGAAGTTTACTTACTCCAATGAGTATATTTTCCTTAAATGCCTCATGTTAATTTCGGAGAACTAGGCTTGCATGGGTAAGGAAGAGTCAGAATCAGATTCTAGAAATTTGTTGCTACAGTAAGATTTTGTTAATACCTGGAGTGCCTTTAAACATAGTTTTGTAAAAATTATTATTTATTTTAATATAAGGGTTCTCAAGATTTCCTTCAAAGTTGAATTCCAGTGATATCATGAATAAAACATGTTTATCAGATTTTCTAATTATTTATTTTTGGTATATAAAAATGATATTGATTTTGTATATCGATTTTATTTAAAAAATTTCATATAACTCACGCATTAGGTCCAGTAGAATTTCAGAAAGCAACCAGCAGAAAAGAATCCTATTTAAAAAATGGACAAAGAACATGAGCAGACATTTCTCAAAAGAAGACATACATGTGGCCAACAAGCATATTAAAAAATGCTCAACATCACTAATCATCAGAGAAATGCAAATCAAAACTACAATGAGATACCGCCTCACACTAGTCTGAATGGCTATTACTAATAAGTCAAAAAATAACATGTTGGCAAGGTTGCAGAGAAAAGAGAACACTTGTAAGCTGTTGGTGGGGATGTGCATTAGTTCAGCTACTATAGATAGCAGTCGGGAGATTTCTCAAAGAACTTAGACACAGCAGTTTCCATTACTGGGTATATACTCAAAAGAATATAAATTGTTCTACCATAAAGATGAATGCATGCATATGTTCATTGTAACACTTTTTACAATAGCGGAGACATGGAATCAACTGAGATGCCCATCAACAGTGGACTAGATAAAGAAAATGTGTACATATACACCATGGCTTTCTACACAGCCATAGAAAAGAATGAAATCATGTTCTTTGCAGCAACATGAATGCAGTTGGAGGCTATTATCCTAAGTGAATTAACGCAGGAACAGAAAACCAAATACCACATGTTCTCACTTATAAATGTGAGCTAAATGTTGAGTACGCACGGACACAAAGAGAACAATAGACACTTGGGCATACTTGAGTGTGCAGGGTGGGAGGAGTGTGAGGATGGATAAACTACCTCTTGGATATTATGCTCACTACCTGGGTGATGAAATCACTTGTACACTAGGCCCCAGTGACAAGCAATTTACCCACGTTACAAACCTACACATGAACCCCTTGAACCTAAAATAAAAGTTAGAAGGACATAAAAAAGAATTTCAGTTGATCCTCTTGGGTTTCTCAGCTAGGCACATATTATCTACAAATCAAAAATGATTTTGGCAATATTTATTTCAAAATCTATACATTTAAAAATTTTGTTTTATAGGATTACCTGTGTCTTCCAAAAAATAATGAATAATAATGACTGTAATCAGCTTTGTCTCTAGCATAGCACCTGCCAAAGTTATTTCAGCAAAATTTTAGTTCCATGTTAATACCCTATTATTATGTGGAAGATTATTCTATGATCAGTTAGACAAGCAAGTCTCACTAGTGAAAAAAGGCCAAGGAGTTTTAATATGACAAATGCTTATTGTGAATTTCCTAGAGTCTAATATTGTGTGTAGTTTATCCTCAAATTATTTGACCACTTTAGATCATTAATTCATCCTAAATTGAATTTATATTGTGAGTTGCTTGAAAACAGGTATGAGTTGATTTTATTTTCAAATGATTACCTCTCACAAAATCATGTTTTTCTCCGTGGATTTGAGAAACCATTTGTAATAAAATATTTACATTTCTTATTCAGCATATTTTACTTGTATTACAGGTGTTTCATTGACTTTAACAAAGGTATTTTTTTCTATATGTGTACGATAGAGTTTCTGGTTTTGGTTTCTTTTACTTAGGTTTTACACATTAATCCTTTGTCAGATGACTTCATAACAACTCTCATTCATACTTCAGTGATCCTTTGATTTAAACTAGCCAAGATAAAATAGCCTTACCTACTTGATGTTATTACTGCTAATACAAATTCCCTTTTTAATAGTTTATGCTTGTTTAAAATATTTATGTTTAATCACTTTGTTTTTCAAGCATCTCTTGTAAACAGCATGTGATCATATTCTTTTATATGTTTGACTTGAACAATTATTATGTATTTTAATGAAAAAATTAATCTCATTCATATTATAATTCATATATTTTATCTTATTTCAGTCAACTTTTTCTGAATAGACTACATTTTTTCTACTTTTACATTCTCCTGTGTGTTACAGATAAATTATATCTTGTTTTTAATTTTATTGATTACTTCAAATAGTAAATAACATTTTAAAAATGATTATCAGAATGAAGTGTTAATTGGCATTTATTGAAACCTGCATTTCTTTTTTTTTCTTATTTTTTTCATCTAACCCCTTAGAAGGCAAGAACCTGCTTTTTCAACAATAAATTTCACATACTAAATCGTAAAATTTTTGCCTTTGCATCAGATTTTATTACCGCATATGTATATATTTTAAAAATTTAATGAGTGTCTATATACCATGAAACGCAATGATTAGTTTAAATATTTCTGGCTCAAATATAAATTACTGTAACACATTATTCAATTATAAAAAATCAAGGAGATGGAAGAAAATGAAACATTAAGAAATAAGTATATATTCTATTTTGATTTAATTGTGTTGTATTTTTAGAATTATTTTAGGTTACATTATTAATATCAACTTTATATGGACTTTGTGTTCTCTCTTTATATTTTTCACTTTTTCCTCTTTTTTCCTTCCTTCTAATCTTCCTTTTTCCCTTCTTTTTTTTTTTACTTCCTTCTCCTCTTCTTTTTCCTCCTGGCACATCTTTTATTTTTTCATCTTCACCTCACCTTCTTTCACTCTCATCCACAATCTGAGAATATCCACACAGCCATCTGGCTGCTTAAAGACTTTTCTTAAATAAACTTATACTCAGAGGTAGCTATATTTCTAATTTAACCCTTTTGCTGCAACTACAAAGCTTGATATTAGACTCCATCATACAGAGCAGCTATATGAGTGATGGGAAGGGAATAAGAAGATGTTGCTTCATTCTCCTGTCATCTCAGGAGATAGTCCAATGTCCTGAGGTGAAAAGCAGCATTGCAGTAGTTGCAAGGCTTCATGATGCTCCTGACTTTGCTAGAAATGCTCTACCAGAACAGGAACAAGAATTTTTTATACACACCATTGAATCTCTAACACCTACCCTATCCTAACACAATTATAAAGTTAAGATGTATAAGGAATAGTCTAAATTAAAGCAATGGCAAACATAACCAAAAACATTCAAATTATTCTATGTAATAATTTGTTTTTCTAAAATTAAAACAAGACAGATATGAAATGTATTATCCTGCTTTTTTAAAAAGTGTGTTCCACATGATAATTCAAGTCTTCCTCCACTCTTTCTCTTCAAACTCTGTTACACCTTTATTCCTACAGAACAGCAAGGTCTTCATTTGATAGAGATGCATTATTTATATGCTGAGTTAACTTCCTCTGTTCTTTTCTCATTAGCGAGCGACAAGTGAACTAGTACTGCACTGTCTTTTTCATGAGGTCAAATCGATGTTTTAATCTATTGAAAAACTTAAGAAACTAAAGTTTTTATGCTGTGGAAATGTCTTTTAATTGCAAATTTACTTTGCAAAAGGAATTATGTGTTATAAGAGGCAAAATAATTCAGCAACAATATACATGAAAATTTTGTTCTTATCTTGATACTAAGACATGCCATCCCTAAAGGCAGCACAATAATATTAAATAGTGTCATTTTAGGTGGTACTTGACATCTACAAAATCATAAATATGCATGCAAATCCAGGAATTGAAATAATAATCCAGACTGTATCAGCAAAATTTTTTTAAAATCTACAACATTTAAAATTCTTATAGAGTACTCCTGTACCATAAAACTGCATTATCTAAAGACAGTTTGAGAAACAGTGAATTATACCATGCTCAGGATTACAGGAGGGAGAGGCATAAATGATTTTGATATGAGAATGAACTAGAGGTAGGCAGGCTATAGCTGAAATGTCAATGAATTTCGTTGAAAATTTTGTCTTTCAGCTACTTGATGAAGCAATGAGGACAACTGTTTCTCTGGACTTAACTTTGACCAAAAGAAAAAAACTGGTTCATGAAATTCAAGTGACAGGAACCTGGGGAGAAAGTCAAGTTGTCATCTTAGTGCTTGAAATAGCCAAGAAAGGAAACACTCGGCACAGTCTGACAGATACTTAGGACTTTAGAAAAGCAGATTTCAAAACTTTCAGAGAGTAGATGTGAGTGATTCTACCACCTTAGACTTTTAAAAGAATTAGAGGCTTTTAAAAAGGAATTCTGATAAGAAAATTATAAATGACTTCAATGAAGTAGAAACAAGAGGGAAAAGTACATAAAAGAAAATGTCATAGCTATATACACATTCCTGCACTGTAATAGTGAGAAAGGAAAAACATTTCTACTTTTTTTGTTTTTGTTTTGAGACAGAGTCTAGCTCTGTCACCCAGGCTGGAGTGCAGTGGCACGATCTCGACTCACTGCAACCTCTGCCTCTCAGGTTCAAGCGATTCCCCTGCCTCAGCCTCCTAAGTAGCTATGATTACAGGAGCGTACTACCACGCCCAGCTAATTTTTGTGTTTTTAGTAGAGACAGGTTTCACCATGTTGTTCAGGCTGGTCTCGAACTTCTGACCTCAGTTTATCTGCCCACCTCAACGTCCCAAAATGTTGGGATTATAGGTGTGAGCCAGATTCTTACATTTTGAACATCTTTTATGTGGAAACAAGATGCTAGGTTGTTCCCATAGATGATGTTGCGACAGGTGTTTCTATAACTATTTTATTGAAGAGAAAACTGAGGCTAGGCTCAAAGAGATTAAGGAGTCTCCAGAAATATAAAGTTCAGCATGGAGCTATTAAGATAATTGAAGATAATAAAAATGTATCATCCATGTTCAAGGCACCTTTTCAAAAAGATAATTAATTATAGTGGTTGAAGCTGATCGTTTCATATTAACCAAAATAGTAGTCAAGTACAGATATTTAATCTTCAACTTATCTACGATGAAAACTTTTCTTCATACTACTAAAGATAAACCAGGTTCAAAGGAAAGATATCTAGATGGCTCTACCTATTATAAGAGGTAAATGTGTTTATGAGTAGATAATTTATATTCTATTTTAGCAAAAGTATCCATCAAAATGTCCTGCCTTGGTCCCCTTCTTACCAATGGGAATCTGACAAAAATCCCAAACCAATCAACTAAGTACTAGTAACTAAGCAGATTCATTCTCTATATAACCTTAACTCAAAACCTCAGAAAGAGTAGCTAGTCAGATGAAGGTAAGCAATAGAAGTGAAGAGTCATTTTCAGTTATGCAAGGATCAGCATTGTAAGTCTAAGCTATTTGCACAGTGAAGTCATGGAGGACTCATGACCATGAATAGCCAAAGAATCCAAGTATTCTGGGAGCATAAAGACCATGAGGAATGCGTAAAAAGAAAAGTATAGATGAGAAGCCAGATCACCCTAGAAAGACACAAAGCAGTTTCAGATACCGGCATCCAATTCCAGGCCTCATGTGTGTAGGCTGCCCTGTGTTTCTTATCCTTGGATATCTGAATGATACATTGTATGTGATGTATACCTACTGGGTTGTCTGTACATCATCTCTAGTTCTGGAAGCTCCACTCTACATTTTACTTCTGCTTGAGAATCGGACAGTCATATTCATATAACATTATTCCATTTCTTTGACAATATTAGTTAATCCAGACATTGAAACCTCAGCCAAGTGAATAAAAAATCCTTTCTGCATAGAATATGAAATAAGAGATTTCAGCTTATAGGCCACTTTCTGAAATAGAATGGTTGTAAATTTTAGAGTTATTCATATTAGCCATTATCTACTATTTTAACTAGAAAACATAAACTTTCTCTACACAAATGAATGCAGATGAGAAAAAAGGTGATGTGAAAAGGAAAAGAGAGACAACGGATTAAGAGAACTCACTGAGTTCCCTTCAGGTGGACTGATGTGTGGTTGATTTCTAAAATACATTTCCATTCTTGCCTTTGGATTCTATGAGGCAGCTCCTATTTCTCATATAATTACAGTATCAATGTAAGCAGCATGAGGATAATCATAGTGAGTGGAAAGAGTGCTAGAAAATGGTATACACATCAATATACTTTTTCTTCTCTCATGTAAAATGTAAATAGACATACCACAATTATATATCATAGAGCAATCCATCAATTCCCAGCAAAATTCCAAGATATATAATTAAACGGATGGCTCATGAACACCTAGAAAAGGAAGAAGCAATCACTGAACGCCACTTTGAGTTCACTAAGAATAAATTATACCAAATTAATTAAATTATTTAGACATAGTGAATCTGCGTTTCAATGAGGCACTTAATGCAGTGTTTTGTTGGTGTCTTTGTGAACAAGAGAGATGTACAGAGGATTTTTGTAAATTATGTGGATATGTGTTAGTTGAACAATTATTGTCAAATGATGATGATTAAATGGCTCATTTTTGAATCTGTGAATTGAATTGTGAGCCTTATTCACAATTTTAGTTTAAAAATAGATGTAGACATAGAAAGGATGTGTATCAATTTGGAGAGGTAGCCAAATATTGAATGACAGAATCATGATGAAAAAATCAATTTTTTTATTATGAAGGTTGAAATAGTAGATCAAATTGAGCAAGAAGGAATTCTGGAAGATAAATATAAAGTCTAACACCTAAATTTAAAAGTCAGCCACAAATACAGGATGGCAGAGACTGTGAATAGGAAGGAAATGCTCATGTCCTTGGAGAAATGGGACCCTACCTTTGTAGCTCCACATTCACATCTCTTAATGCAATTCCTGGCACAACACAAAAGCTTACATTAGATAATTTTTAATTAATAAGAGATTTAATATGAGCCAACAAATATATATTGCATTTTCACAGAACAGTGTTTAGCAAGGTAGTCAACAATATCCCTGTATCTTGCATTGATAAGACTATATTTGGAGCACTGTGTCTGCTTCAGATATTAATATCAATTAGGTGGAACACTGATGGGGTGTAGTGGTTCCAGAACTAACAGGAGGGTGAAAAACAGGACTCCTGTATTTTTCATGGTTCTCCAGAGCAAAAGAATCAGTAGGATATGTGTGTGTATGCCTCTGTGTGGGTGTCTGTGTGTACGTGTGACTGTGTGTATGTATGGTATATGTGTGCGTATATACATATATATGTGAGTCAATTCCTTCAAATTTCTCTCTACCCTAGAGAGAGAGAGAGAGAGGAGAGAGGGAGATTTGAAGGAACCGACTCACACAATTATGGAAACTGGAGATTCAGAGAAGAGTTGATGTTGAAATTCAAGTCCAAAGGCAGTCTGTTGGAAGAATTCCTTCTTCTTTGGAAAAGGTCAATCTTTTCCTTAAGGCCCTCAACTGATTAAATAAGACTTTCCCATCTTATGAAGG
The DNA here is from genome assembly GCF_028885625.2 of Pongo pygmaeus. Lineage (NCBI taxonomy): Eukaryota > Metazoa > Chordata > Mammalia > Primates > Hominidae > Pongo > Pongo pygmaeus. The sequence continues at coordinate 24,890,545 of NC_072388.2, read as the reverse complement.
GTAACCTACTCTACTCAAAGTCTGCTGATTTAAATGTTAATCTTATCTAAAAATTACCTTCACAGAAATATCTGGACTAATGTTTGATCAAATATCTGCCCACAGTGACCCAGACAAGTTGACAAGTAAAATTAGCCATCACAACTCCATTGCTATGTGATAAATGGGTAAAGAGAGGAAAGAGATTTAACTTGGAAAAAACAAAAGTTAGGGAAATAAATGACACCTGTTTTAAAATATTTCGAATTTTGAAATAAAGAAAAGATTAGACTTTGTCCCTGTAACTCTAAAGTGTTACCTTAAGATACAGGGTGAAAATTACATATGAATCCAGTGAATAACATTTTTAACATTTAAACTATACTATCTGATGGAGAAGGTATACATATAGCAAGAAATATGCGACAAAGTCTTGATCCTCAAGAAAATTTATAGTTTAGTTGCAAAGACAAAAATGCACACATAAAGTAAAACTAATTCATTCATTGAATAAACATTTTTAATGATCTACCATGTACCAGGCCCTTTTCTATACATTAGCAATATCAACAGCAAACAGCAAAATTCCCCTGCCCTCACGAAGCTAGTGAAAGATACAGAAAACAAATGAAATGTGGATTTGTAACGTACAGTATGATAAAAGTGATAACTGCTAATGAAACAGGAGAGTCTGGCTTCTGGCTAAAAACCTATGTGTGACTTCAGGTCCAACCACAGGAAATTATTTATCAAGGCTTTATTTGCCAGGTCTCATATGGGAAACCTGTTATACCCACAGAAGACTTGGTGCAGCCAGTGCATTGCATCTCTGAAGGGAGTTCCAGTCAAAGTCTCAGGCCCCCTTAGCCAGCCATGCTTTATGCATAACCAAATCCCTAGCCCAGAAACCTTCATTTCAAGGCCTCTATGGAAGGCTTTCTCCAGATTTCTCTGTCTAAAACTCCTTACTGAGTGCAAAGATGATGAGTCTCAAAGATCCTTTTCGTTTTGACTCAATACCAATGCTCCTCGACTTACAATGGTGCTATGTCTTGATAAACCCATTGTAAGTAGAAAATAAAAGTCAAAAATATTATAACTGGAAAATGCACTTAATGCTCTGATAAACCCATCTTAAAGTCAAAAAATCATGAGTTGTACCAACATAAGTCAAGGACCATCTGTACTCAATACATTTCCCACTCCTGGTCCTTTTCTTTCCTTCTCCGCATAGCCCCCATGTCCATTAAACTACCGGAACCTTTTCTTCTAGGCTTCCTCAGCAGACAGACAACCTTTACATCTGTGTTCATCCTCCTGACCTTAAACCTCTGTGCCTTTCCATGGGGAAAAATGGAAAGAAGTGGAGTGGAGAGGGAGTCTACACTTTCTCTAAGTTATTCTTTCACTTACACTCCAGCAGTAAGTGATCAAAGGTCTGATACTTTCATTTTTGGTTTGTTGCCCTGGTTGACTATTCTGAAAGCTGCTACCTAGTTCAGCTGATCTGAGATGGAGACAAAATAAAGCAAGAAAGGAAGATAAATAGGGACAGAAGAGGTGGGGTTACCATAAGGTGGTCAGGGAGCTAAGCAGGTGATACCCAAGTAAACACCTGAAGGAGGCTAAGGATAAAGCCTTGTGACCGTCTAGGAAAGACACTGCAAGTGGGAGAATAGCAATAACAAAGGCCCTGAGGATGCAGGGCTTTTTAGGCACTGGGAAGATGTTGAATATCCACCACGTAGGCTAGCAGAGGCCTGGCTGCCATGGTTCTTCCGGTCTAGATGGAGAAGAAAATACCTATAAGACAGTGACAAGTGCTATGACAGAAGAAATGTAAGTATGCTTTGGAGGCACAAAGTACAGGTGCCCAACGATCATGGAGTCAGCATGAAATGACTAATCAAAAACAAGAAGAATAAGAAACAAGAAAAAGTGTCACAAAGGATTCCATGATGGAAAGAAATGAGTCATCATGTAGGGATGTTGTGCTGCACATCTCTAGGGGACCCCACTCACATCACAATGTTAGACTTACGTAGTGCACAGCTGTGAGGCCTTATATGACAGTCCTAAAATCAGAAGCTAAAATGAATATGCTGGCGTTAGGGAACCAACAATGTTCAACAGCACTGGAGTAGAGAGTGAGTCAGGCAGTGTAATGGTGAAATCAAGATGTAAGTACAGAGTTGTACAAATTGTTCAAAGTCTAAAAATATTTTAAACAAGAGATTCATATGACAAAAACTGACTGTTATGATGGATTAGTGATTGTGGGGTAGCAAGAAAAAACAGTTCTGATACTATTACGAAAGATGTATTTTCTTGGCTTACGCTAGGGTCTCAAAAACAGGGTTAAAAAAAAGCAAATGAAGATAGGTAGAAGCAAAAAGGGCTGGGAGTTAATAGAATCAGACATGGGTGAGATCAGTTAAGGATGATCTCTATGTTTTGATTTGGACACCTGGTACACTGGGGTGGTCCCACTCCAAACAGAAAACAAAAGACGACAATTGGGTATTGTACACAAGATGATCTGAAGTGCCACCAACAAATTCAAGTAGAAAAGTAAATGGGATGAAATGTTAACAGATATTCCACAAAAGAAGGGTTTTCTGGTCAGATATACCTGAGAAAACTACATATTCTATCCTCTCATGAAGATCCATTCAGTTATTTATTCATTCAACCTACATTTTATAGTTTCTGCTTTGTGCCATTTTAATCTGTGTTTTACTCTGGAATGTAGAAGTGAATAAGAAAAACACGGTCCCTGCCTTTGAGAACCTTACATTCTATGGGGAATATGTGAACTAACCAAATAATTGTTTGAACTATAATTGGGAAGATGTTGCAAATGAGTAGCAGAAGGTGCTAGGAGTGTGTAAAACTGAACTAATCTAGTCTGATGAGCTCCTGTGTTATTCTCACATTAGTGTTTTCAAATCCTGCTACTCTAGTGAACCCTATCAGAATTATTTAAATAAGAGTTTCCAAGAGTTGTCAGATGTTTTTAAGCATGGAAGTCTTTTTATTTTCCCCCACAAAATGTCCATTACTTGTAAAGAGCAAACCTTGGAATGTAGTTTGGAAAACTCTCAGATAGGGGACAAGGGAAAGTTTAGTAAGTAGTTGAGTCTTCATCGTCAGCATGTAGTTTTCCCCCTCTGCAAAGAAAGACAAGCGGGATCAAAGGTGTGGATGCAGGACACATAGGGAGCACAGGAAGGAGAGTGACCCGATTAGAGAAGAACCAGACTGAGTTAAAGCAACTCTGGTCAACTGGGCACTAAAAGAGAAACTATAGGAGTTATTTGGATTGAGTCACTTGACCACCCAAATTGCCTCCATTTCCTATTTCACATATTAAAAATTATGATATTCATTTTTCTCTTTTCTTCCTATCCTAGAGACACAGCAAGGCTGTCATAGCTGTGTTTAATGAATGAAAGAATGAATGAACTCTGATCTCTTTGGTATTTGTAATGAATAAAATATTTTTTGTATTAATAATGAAATACAGTTATTTAACATTTAACTGGCACAGATTGAGATTTCATTTCTGATGTCTGGAACTGTACTTTGGGTCATCAAAAGACTTTAAATCAGTTGGATGTTCAGGCAGAATATATATATATATATTTTTTCTTTTTCAGTAAGATTGTGAGTCAGGGATACTAGAGCTAGAAATATGCCCTGGGAGGACACAGGATTTAGTGTGCCTTCTCAAATCCTCTCCCTCTCCTTGTTTCTCTTTTCCTCCCAAATATATTCTACTAAATTCTCGGTGAAAATTTTTACAATTTATGTGCAAGCAGTTTTAGAAACTGAACATTCATGAGTTGATTAAATAAACTAGAGCAAATTGCTGCAATTAGATAATATGCAATGATTAAATATAAATATTGCATTTAATAGCGTAAAAAGATGTTCCAAATATGTTGTAAGCAAAAAGAAAAAATTTAGTTTAAGCTCCAATTTTCTGTTTAAAAAATATGCAACTGTGTAGTAGAGTACGCTACCTTCTGGGTAGTTTTTAAAAACAGGATTTTTTTTTCCATTTTTTTGTTCATGTATATTTTCAAATTTTCCTGTTAATAATTTAAATAAAATTATTGAATAATTAAGTTAAACATTTTAGAGGCATTTGGTCAAACATATATTTTAAGGGGCTATACGTGAGTTTTTATTAATAATAGTTGCATTGGATTTACAAGCAAATTTGAGGGGTTTTTTTTCATTTTTAGCTTTATATACATAACAGCTTTTCTGACATTTATCAAATATTCTGTTAAATAATCATTCCATGCTTGCCTTTCTGAACACTCTACTCTCACTACTTCTTCCACTACTCACTAGCAAAGAACAAGCAGTGGTGGCAACCACTAGCTAGGTTCCAGTGGTCCTGGTAATTCAGTTTATCATGAATATTCGCTTGCAGATTGTACATTCTGAAAGTAATGGCCTTAGTGGAGGATCTGGTGAAGAGCCCAGAGGACAAAGTCCAGTTTTTTTTTGGTGAATATCAGGCATGTTACACAGGCTGTTGAAAAGAAAGTTATTGAATTGAGCCTTTTTGGATAACTAACTTGCCTTTTTTTTTTGCCAAATTATACTTTATTCTATGTAAAATAATTCCTGCAAGAAAAAGTGTGACCTTAAAGTGCCAAACTGATTTTCATGGGTCTTTATATTCTCATATCTTTACAGTAACATTCCAAAAAAGGTTTAATAAACACTATGTACCAGAGACAGAGTGTGTGTGTGTTATGTATGTGGTGGGGGATGAAGTGAAGAATACAATTAGGAATAAAATTATTTCTGCTTTAGAAGTGTTTACAAACTAGAAAGGAAGAGGATCACAATGTAAGGTGGAATAAACTAATTTAACACTTTGAGGATTGATGGGCTCTCAGTGACAGGGAAGAAAGTAAGAAAAATATATTCTAAGTTAATTAGGACCAAAAGCGTAATAAGAGCATGAAAATACATGGTGTAATGAGAAAATGGCTAAAGTTAAGCGTAATGAAAGAATATGCATTCGGAAGTAATCTGAACAAGCATACAGAGATCAGCTGTAGCAGCCTATGAATGTCATTTTAGGTAATTTGGGCTGTATTCTGTAGGCCATAGGCTGTTGTCATTTTTTTCTTTATTAAAAAAAGTGATATGTACTCTGACCTACATTTTAAGTAGCTAATTCTGGACCCTGTGTAAAAGGTAGAGTAGTATATTGAAGGTCTGAAGACAGAAATACCAATTAGAAAACTACAAGAATATTCTGGGTATGAGGTAATGTCATTGCGTGCTCTACAGGAGGAAGAACAAAATTAAATGATAGACTGATGAAGCACCATCATGCAGGTAGAACAAATGGAACGTAGTAACTTAACAGTGGCAAGGATGATGGCGATGAATGACTTAAGGATAACTACTTCTTTTCATGGGTGACCAGAAAGATGAAGTATCAACTATACTGGATTGCATTCAATTTGGCTTTAAGATATGCAACTTATTGGGAATTTGGTTTAAAATTTCAAGAAACACATGCAAAGTTGCCAGTTATTGCCCAGAAGTCAGGGCATGATATTTCTAAGGGGAAAAAAAGGCATTAAACAATAAAAAGACCAAGACCAGAAAGGGAAAGATTTTATATGTAAGGATTAATCAACCCCCCCCCCCCCAGAAAACTGTGATATGTAAGGGGTGAGAAGAAAGGTAATAACTCAATGGTGAAATCGACAAGGATCCACATTAAAAGCAAGAGTAGCAAAATATAGCCTTAGTTAAAGAAATAAGATACAGCTAACTAAAGAACCATGTCAGAGAATCAATGGCACAGAAAGGTTAAGGAATGAAGAGTGTCCAATAACTGTCAAATACAGTAGAAAATTTGGGGAAGATGAGGACTAAGAATGACTAGAAATGGCAAAAAATACATTACTGATGACCTCTGATTTGGTAGTTTCAATAAAGTGTAGGAGACAGAAGCCATAAAGAAACATATAGATGGATGGTAAAGAAATAGAGATAGCAATGTAAAATAGTCTTTCAAAATATTTAGTAAACTTAAGAAAAGATATGAGGTGAGGGAAGCAGGGCCTACTAAAAAGAGTTTGGTTTTATTTGTTTACATTTGAAATATGAGTGTTTGTTGACTTCAGAAAATCTGGTGAATATAAAGAAAGATATTAATTGAGTGATAAATTATGGGACTACAATTATGAAACTGAGAATAATAATGAATGCAATCAATAATAAGAATGAATTCAATTAAGGATAAAATGACTAGCTTTGGAAACCAGGAGCACTTTTTCTTCAAAGACAGGACAAATTGGGTGGAAGTCAAGACACAAATCAGTTTATTAGAAGGGAGGGAAGTTAAGAGTAGTATGTTGACTTGTTTCTTTACTTCCAAAGCACAGACCAACACTATGGCTTAAGGTAATATATGGATTTAATGATTCTATATCCTATTAGTGGTTCACATAAAAATTTTAAAACTTCAGAAAACTTTGGATAGAATTCTATCTGACATAGCTGGACAGGTAAGGGTATAACTCACAGACTTGGAGTTACAGATAAACTCCAAGAAGAACAATCGCTGCCACTGCAACTGGGTTTTCTTAAGAAATATATTTGTATTAAAAGAATAAAGTAAATCTGTTTAGTGCCTGAAAAATTCAGCTTCTACACATAGCTTATTGAACTACGCAACATTATACTATAGCTTTCATGTAAACATAATTTTACACCATAGCTGCCTTGGGAAAAGATGCAATGAGTGTCACAAACAGCTTGGGAAATATTTCATAGTCTTTCCATTCAGAATAGGGCACAACTGGCCAGACTGAGGTCATTACACTTGAATTCAAGATCCAGCTTTGCCATTTGGGATGTCACCATAAGCAAGTTACTAACCTTTTATGCTAACCTTTTCTTCAACGGAAACTATCTGATAGTTTTGTTGTGAGGATTAAATAGCTAGTGCATATACAATTCATAAAAATTACCATTGTTCTCCTCTAGCTGTCCTCCTCCTTTTCCACCTCCTCCTTTCTCCTCCTTCCCTCCTTCCTTTCTTTTTTCTCCTTCTCCTTCTCCTCCTCCTCCTTTCCCTTCCTCAGTGCCACCTCCTTTCTCCTCTCCTCTTCTCCTCCTCTTCATTTCCTTCTCCTTCTCCTTTTTACCTTCTTTCTGTTACTTCACTATCATTCTTATTTAATTCCTTTAACAAACATTTATTGTTTCAGATACTGTAATACTCTACTATGCCCAGGATTTACATTGATGAACAAAGTCTATATGATTCCTGAGCTCTTCGAGTTTGTGAACTAGTTAAGAAGACCTTTTTTTTTTATTTTTTTCTTTTATTATTATTATTATTATTATCATTATTATACTTTAGGTTTTATGGTACATGTGCGCAATGTGCAGGTAAGTTACATATGTATACATGTGCCATGCTGGTGCGCTGCACCCACCAACTCGTCATCTAGCATTAGGTATATCTCCCAATGCTATCCTTCCCCCCTCCCCCCACCCCACAACAGTCCCCGAAGTGTGATGTTCCCCTTCCTATGTCCATGTGTTCTCATTGTTCAATTCCCACCTATGAGTGAGAATATGCAGTGTTTGGTTTTTTGTTCTTGCGATAGTTTACTGAGAATGATGATTTCCAATTTCATCCATGTCCCTACAAAGGACATGAACTCATCATTTTTTATGGCTGCATAGTATTCCATGGTGTATATGTGCCACATTTTCTTAATCCAGTCTATCATTGTTGGACATTTGGGTTGGCTCCAAGTCTTTGCTATTGTGAATAATGCAGCAATAAACATACGTGTGCATGTGTCTTTATAGCAGCATGATTTATAGTCCTTTGGGTATATACCCAGTAATGGGATGGCTGGGTCAAATGGAATTTCTAGTTCTACATCCCTGAGGAATCGCCACACTGACTTCCACAAGGGTTGAACTAGTTTACAGTCCCACCAACAGTGTAAAAGTGTTCCTGTTTCTCCACATCCTCTCCAGCACCTGTTGTTTCCTGACTTTTTAATGATTGCCATTCTAACTGGTGTGAGATGGTATCTCATTGTGGTTTTGATTTGCATTTCTCTGATGGCCAGTGATGGTGAGCATTTTTTCATGTGTTTTTTGGCTGCATAAATGTCTTCTTTTGAGAAGTGTCTGTTCATGTCCTTCGCCCACTTTTTGATGGGGTTGTTTGTTTTTTTCTTGTAAATTTGTTGGAGTTCATTGTAGATTCTGGATATTAGCCCTTTGTCACATGAGTAGGTTGCGAAAATTTTCTCCCATTTTGTAGGTTGCCTGTTCACTCTGATGGCAGTTTCCTTTGCTGTGCAGAAGCTCTTTAGTTTAATTAGATCCCATTTGTCAATTTTGGCTTTTGTTGCCATTGCTTTTGGTGTTTTAGACATGAAGTCCTTGCCCATGCCTATGTCCTGAATAGTAATGCCTAGGTTTTCTTCTAGGGTTTTTATGGTTTTAGGTCTAACGTTTAAGTCTTTAATCCATCTTGAATTGATTTTTGTTTAAGGTGTAAGGAAGGGATCCAGTTTCAGCTTTCTACATATGGCTAGCCAGTTTTCCCAGCACCATTTATTAAATAGGGAATCCTTTCCCCATTTCTTGTTTTTGTCAGGTTTGTCAAAGATCAGATACTTGTAGATATGTGGCATTATTTCTGACAGCTCTGTTCTGTTCCATTGATCTATATCTCTGTTTTGGTACCAGTACCATGCTGTTTTGGTTACTGTAGCCTTGTAGTATAGTTTGAAGTCAGGTAGTGTGATGCCTCCAGCTTTGTTCTTTTGGCTTAGGATTGACTTGGCGATGCGGGCTCTTTTTTGGTTCCATATGAACTTTAAAGTAGTTTTTTCCAATTCTGTGAAGAAAGTCATTGGTAGCTTGATGGGGATGGCATTGAATCTGTAAATTACCTTGGGAAGGATGGCCATTTTCATGATATTGATTCTTCCTACCCATGAGCATGGAATGTTCTTCCATTTGTTTGTATCCTCTTTTATTTCCTTGAGCAGTGGTTTGTAGTTCTCCTTGAAGAGGTCTTTCACATCCCTTGTAAGTTGGATTCCTAGGTATTTTATTCTCTTTGAAGCAATTGTGAATGGGAGTTCACTCATGATTTGGCTCTCTGTTTGTCTGTTATTGATGTATAAGAATGCTTGTGATTTTTGCACATTGATTTTGTATCCTGAGACTTTGCTGAAGTTGCTTATCAGCTTAAGGAGATTTTGGGCTGAGACAATGGGGTTTTCTAGATATACTATCATGTCATCTGCAAACAGGGACAATTTGACTTCCTCTTTTCCTAATTGAATACCCTTGATTTCCTTCTCCTGCCTAATTGCCCTGGCCAGAACTTCCAACACTATGTTGAATAGAAGTGGTGAGAGAGGGCATCCCTGTCTTGTGCCAGTTTTCAAAGGGAATGCTTCCAGTTTTTGCCCATTCAGTATGATATTGGCTGTGGGTTTATCATAAATAGCTCTTATTATTTTGAGATACGTCCCATCAATTCCTAATTTATTGAGAGTTTTTAGCATGAAGGGTTGTTGAATTTTGTCAAAGGCCTTTTCTGCATCTATTGAGATAATCATGTGGTTTTTGTCTTTGGTTCTGTTTATATGCTGGATTACATTTATTGATTTGCGTATATTGAACCAGCCTTGCATCCCAGGGATGAAGCCCACTTGATCATGGTGGATAAGCTTTTTGATGTGCTGCTGGATTCTGTTTGCCAGTATTTTTTTGAGGATTTTTGCATCAATGTTCATCAAGGATATTGGTCTAAAATTCTCTTTTTTTGTTGTGTCTCTGCCAGGCTTTGGTATCAGGATGATGCTGGCCTCATAAAATGAGTTAGGGAGGATTCCCTCTTTTTCTATAGATTGGAATAGTTTCAGAAGGAATGGTACCAGCTCCTCCTTGTACCTCTGGTAGAATTCGGCTGTGAACCCATCTGGTCCTGGACTTTTTTTGGTTGGTAAGCTATTGATTATTGCCACAATTTCAGCTCCTGTTATTGGTCTATTCAGAGATTCAACTTCTTCCTGGTTTAGTCTTGGGAGGGTGTATGTGTTGAGGAATTTATCCATTTCTTGAAATCAACAGAATATACATTTTTTTCAGCACCACACCACACCTATTCCAAAATTGACCATATACTTGGAAGTAAAGCTCTCCTCAATAAATGTAAAAGAACAGAAATTGTAACAAACTGTCTCTCAGATCACAGTGCAATCAAGCTAGAACTCAGGATTAAGATTCTCACTCAAAACCGCTCAACTACGTGGAAACTGAACAACCTGCTCCTGAATGACTACTGGGTACATAACGAAATGAAGGCAGAAATAAAGATGTTCTTTGAAACCAATGAGAACCAAGACACAACATACCAGAATCTCTGGGATGCATTCAAAGCAGTGTGTAGAGGGAAATTTATAGCACTAAATGCCCACAAGAGAAAGCAGGAAAGATCCAAAATTGACACCCTAACATCACAATTAAAAGAACTAGAAAAGCAAGAGCAAACACATTCAAAAGCTAGCAGAAGGCAAGAAATAACTAAAATCAGAGCAGAACTGAAGGAAACAAAGACACAAAAAACCCTTCAAAAAATAAATGAATCCAGGAGCTGGTTTTTTGAAAGGATCAACAAAATTGATAGACCGCTAGCAAGATTAATAAAGAAAAAAAGAGAAGAATCAAATAGATGCAATAAAAAATGATAAAGGGGATATCACCACCAATCCCACAGAAATACAAACTACCATCAGAGAATACTATAAACACCTTTTTTTTTTTAGATGGATCTCACTCTGTCCCAGGCTGGAGTGCAGTGGCTCAATCTTGGCTCACTGCAACCTCTGCCTCCCCAGTTCAAGCAATTCTTCTGTCTCAGCCTCCCAAGTAGCTGGGACCACAGGCAGGCACCACCGCACACTGCTAATTTTTGTATTTTTAGTAGAGACGGGGTTTTGCCATGTTGGCCAGGCTGGTCTCAAACCCCTGACCTCCTTGGGTTGATCTGCCCGCCGTGGCCTCCCAAAGTGCTGAGATTACAAGTGTGAGCCACCACAGCAGTCCCAGAAAACAATTCTTTGTTGAACAAATGAAAATACAAATAAATATAGGATTACAAATTGTGATAAGTTCACTGAAGAAAATAGCATGGAACAAGAAAAGGGAATAATACAAATACAGATTCCAATGTGAGGACAAGGGAAGGATTCTGAAGAACTGATGGTTAAGTAGAGATATACAACTCTTAAATTTTGAAAGCATAAATATTACCTGATTTTCCAAAAACTTTAATCCAAAATTTATTTCAACCAGTTAATATTTTAAGTGTATTACCTTACATTATACTCCTATCAGAATTTCTGTAACTAAAAGCAGAAAAATCTTTGCTCAGAGCTTAAGATTATTTCTATGATAAAACAAACTAACCAACTAAAACATAGTAAGTTCCATTTAAAAAGTTAACAAAAAATTAACATAGCCCTTTAAATTAGTATTACATGTTTTAACCAGATGTAATAAAAGTAGTTTTTGTGAAAGATACAATCTGAAGCTACATTAGGCAAATATATAAATGTAAGGAAAAAAAAGACTCAATGAGAAGGAAAACGACAATTATAGTTAATTTGTACAATATCTGTCTTGTAGATATTGTGGTAATGTCTGAAGTGTCAGGAAAAGGATTTTAGCTCTCTATGCCAATATATTTTGGGAAGGTTACTTATTATATAATTAGTCCACAAGCCCAGTGAAAACACGAATATTAAATCACTTAAGTTTCAGGATTTAAGTGAATCACAGAAAATAAAAGAAAGAAAGTTTGGGCTAAGCTAGTGGTCAAAATCAGTAAGTAAGTAGGATGTGAGTCACATAGTTAAGTCAAGAGGGTTGATTTCCTTGTACTTCAATCACATTGCCAAGAGGCAAGAGGTAGAAGAAGGAAATAGCCATGTTTCAGTCTTACAGATTAGAGCATAGAAGAAGAACTTTAGGATCTGAATCAACTTGGCGGATGTATTCCTGCCCTATGGCTTGAAATATGAAAGTAAATGCCAAATCCATTGGCCTCACCTGTAGGCCTAGGTAATCTATATCGTATTCTGTATATATAAAATCTCTTGAGAGTGAATTTGCCTGTACAAACCTTTCTATTTTGATTGTTTCTAACAACTAATATAATTTCATAGAAAAGAGTGGGATGGAAAGAGTTTTGGTAGGTATGTTAACAGCTAACAGTTGAATTATCCACAGCAAAGAAAAGTAAGCAGTCAATTCATCAACCATGTGTGATTATTTATGTATGATTGCCATGTATAGCTTAAGCAAGATATATATTAGTTGCAAGGAGAGTACATAAAAATATTCAATATATTTGGTTTGCTACTCTAAAAAGAAAAATACATATGAATTCAGTGTACTGGGAAAATAAATCAAATATATTTAAAGACAGGCATAAGTTTCTGTAATGAAGGTAGACATTAGCTGCGAAGTAGAAATGATTAGCTCGAATAACATATGTGTCAAGTAGATGGACAGCACATTTGCTGCTTTTCATTAGCTTGTGACATTAGCTTGAATTCTGTGTTCATATGTGATGTGTGCTTTTCTACATTACCACAATTAATCAGTTGATGATTGCCATATAAAAGAATTTTAGAAGTTTTTACCTCTACTCACCATAGTTCTTTGCCCTTACTTATTTTAAAATTATGACATTGTTTCTTTGGGAAATTTGTAATTACAATTTATAGCTTTAAATGATTTCTATGCATCTGATGAAAATTTCACTGTAAGAAATTAAACTGATAAGAATTACTTTGGACTTATTCAATTTTAAACAACATTAAGACAATAATTTTTACTTTTGCTAAGTGATATGAGAAACAATAGTCTAAAATATTTAATAGATTTAAACTCTCTTATTTTGAACCTGATAGAGACCATATAAAATCAGACAGGACAAACAAGTTTTCAGGGAAACAAAACTAAATTCAGCATTATAACATTTCTGTGTTGAAATTTTGTCCACAGTGATATTACACACGTACTGACTTCTCTTTGAGGTGAACATCAATAAATTGATTGACCCAAGAGATAAATATTGATTTTAGCAAGGCCAAGGTCTACATTTATATCAGACAATTCTTCTTGATATTTCCTAGCTTGCAAAGTCAATAAATAAATTGTTATATTTATATTCTGAATAATTTCTCAAGTCTGCAGGAAAGTTAGATTTTTCAGTCCATTATGCAGAGGTGCTGATCAATTTATGTGTATAGTCTGTGAATGCTTACTAAAAATGTACAAATGACATATCTCATATGTTGAACTAACATTTACTCACTTTAATAACACTGAACACTATTTTAATTCAGGCTATATTTTTATTCTCATCTTTCCATTTACTAGATTTATTTTTGTATGTCTCTACTATATTCAGGGTACAGATGTGCCCAACATATATGGTCATTGCATTTAGCTCAGAAAAAAAATAAGAATTTAGTTATTAAATGAAGTATTTTGTTCTGACTGTTTACCGGTAAGTAAAATAAGTACACAGATGTTTGAATGATTTTTATCTTAAATGAACAAAGGCTCCTTTCTCCACTAGGGATATTGCATTGTTCTCCTTATCACCTAGGTTTCTTGGCTTCAGTCTACACCTAAGAGGCTGACAGCAATACTTGGTAAATGCTCTTGAGCTTTAAACAGGAATCAAGGCATCTGCTTAAGAATAAATTCAGAATTCTGATAATGATAGTCTTGATTTCTAAACCAAAAATTTATTACTATCAATGGCGAGTTAGTATAGATAGTTAACCTAACGTGCATTTTGAATAGTGCCTCAAAATATTATCTTTTTGTTTCTACACGGAGTCTTTTTTCCAAGGAAGGCAACAAGGTATGCTTATTTCTTTCTCTGTCTCCTAGGAGACTATGGTGGTATAATTGAGGATAAATGAAGTTATGATAAGTGTACCACATCCTTCTGGAGTATCATTTTTACCAAATGGTAAGCATCTTTGTTTGCTAGGGCTACCATAACAAAGTACCACAGACCAGGTGGTTTAAACAACAGAAATTCATTTACTCTCATTTCTAGGGCTGAAAGTCCTAGATCAAGATGTTGACAGGGTTAGTTTCTTCTGAGAGCCTCTTTCCTTGGCTTGGAGATAGTGGCCTTTTTCCAGTATGTTCACATGGTTTTTCCTCTGTGTACTTATCTATGTCCTGGCTCCTCTTTTTTTTTTTTTTTTTTTTTTGAGACTGAGTCTCACTCTATTGCCCAGGCTAGAGTGCTAGAGTGCAGTGGCACAATCTCAGCTCAGTGCAACCTCTGCCTCCCAGGTTCGAGAGATTCTCCTGCCTCAGCCTCCCGAGTATCTGGGATTATAGGCACCTAGCACCATCCTGGATAATTTTTGTATTTTTAGTAGAGATGGGGTTTCACTATGTTGGCCAGGCTGGCCTCAAACTCCTGACCTCAAGTGATCTGCCTGCCTCAGCCTCCCAAAGTGTGGGGATTACAGGCATGAGCCACCACAACCGGCCCTAGCTCCTCTTCTTATAATGAGACCACTGATACTGAGTTAGGGTCCACCTCAGGGACCTCATCTAAACTTAATTGCCTCCTTAAAGACCTTATATCCAAATACAGTCACATTCTGAGGTCCTGTGGGTTAGTACTTTATCATATGAATGGGAGTGTGGGACATAGTGAAGCCTCAACAATAAATAAGAATAATTGGTTTTATTTAAAATTAGCATGGAAATATTATGAATAGAATAAAAATTTTACATGATTTGAAGATATACAAGTGACTCTAGAACATATTTGTTTGTAATTTACTTCTTCAGACTGTGCTTCTGGAATTCCAGGGTGCAGTGTTCTCTGCTCTGAGGATATTTTGGTGAAGCACTAATAATGAAACAATAATGAAATTTAAACTATAAAATTCTGTCTTCAAGTCCTGACTTTATCACTTGCTCATCTCATATTGTGGCAAATTATGTGTGATATCTATTTCTCAGTTTTTCCCTCTTATAAACATGATTAATAATACTCAGCTCATAGAGGTAGTATAATTCAATGAGATAATATAAAAATAATGAGTATATTTAATTACTTGTATAATCATTAGATTTCCTTTCAAGGGCAGTTCTGTGTCTTGGTTTGAAAACAAAATTTTGAAATATGACCTTCACCTAACAGACAACAAAAGGGCACTTGCTAAGATAGTAAAAACTGTAGGCATACAGGAACATTGAAAGATTCTTGTTTCAGGTCTATTTCATTATATAAATGTTAAATATTATAAAAAGATATTCCAATATGAAAATGAACACAATAGAGAACCAAAACCCATTACATTATTTTAGAGAATTTTATGTCATCCTTGCTTTTAATTTTCTACAAAGATACATGTAGATATAGATATACACATATACATTTTATGCAAGCATATGTGTAGATAGATAGATAGATAGATAGATAGATAGATAGATAGATAGATAGATGGAAGCTTGGGAGCCCCTATGATAAATTTGTTATTTCCCAATAACAAGTGTAAGGATAAAAAGGCTAACATGAATTAAACATTTACTGAGTTAATACACAGAAAGCCCTTAGAAAAGTGACTGTCACCTAGTGATTAATGAATGAATGTTTGTTATTAGTAGTATCAGTCACCATGCTAACCACTTTACATGTGCTATCTCATTTTATTTTCACAATAACCTTATGAGACAAGTACTGTTATTGTCTGCATTTTACAGGTTAGGATGTTGGGGCTTAGAGAGGTACACTCGACTGGTAAATGACAGAGCCACATGTCAAAACAAGGTCTTTGCAATTTCAGGACCTAAATTCTTAATACTATGCTATACTCGCTTTCCCACATTTCATCATTGGTGCTGATATGCTCAGTAAACTTTCCTCCACTTAGTTTCAAATTACTTCTGCTTTCAATGATGCTTCTCTATTCCCACTTAATTTAGTTAGGTGACTATCTATTTCAAAAGGTCGCTTCCAGAATATATTAAATTGTGCCAGCACAAAGGAAATCCTGCACCTATTCCTCCTCTCCTTACTATTCTCTTTTGGTTTAAATTTAATAAAAATTGTGTTTTTCTGGGAGAAATATAATTATATTTGCAAATGTAACTGAGTATGATTGTCTTCTCTTATCAAAATGGTACAACTCTGATGAGCAAAAAACAGAAGAGACAAGTGGGGGAAGATGACTATCATAGAACTACAGTTCTGGAAGCAATAATACACATGAGAGATCAGATGAGGGACGACTTATAGTATTTTCCTAGCTCCCAATTCAGTATGTTTTCCACAATAGCAAGGTGCTTAGAGAATATGAATAACTATACAGATCAAATATATCTTTGATAGGGCTCAAAATTCTGAAAAAAAAATATTTTGAAAGTTACTTAGTTATTGTTCATAAAACCAATACAGTATCATGAGTTCTGAATTCTATCAATTTTCAATATTTATTTTTTTCTGATTACTTATATTGCCTGCTCATACTTCAGTATGCATAAATATTTCAGAATCTTGAGTGTAAAGAGCACATAACTGATTCCCTGAATCTTTCTTGGGAAGACATTAATGAAAAATAGTATATCAGTTTAATACAGTTTGTCACTCTTCACCACAAACCCTCTCTGATAGATTCCCATGAGGAAGCTGTCTTGCCACATTTTTATATTTTTTGTTTAATCTGCTCACCTAACTTTTTGAGAACTTAATTAAGTACTTCTAAAGATACTAGCATATACTTCATAGAAATTGAATTTTCCATTAAAAGTTACCAAAACAAATGGATAAGAGCTAGCATAGTTGTAAAGAAAGACAAAGTGAAGATGTCAGCTAAAGGGAGATAAAAGATGGAAAGAAAATTACTGTGTCATCGAAAAGATAATGAAGTTTAAAAGAAATAAAAAAGATGAGACATTCTGCAGGACGTATAAAACAGTTTGACTACAGCCAATAAAAAAGATAGAAACTTTGGTGAAGGGAATGTCACTAATTAGATATTGTTAAAGCTGAAATGAACTTTTTTTATGCTTTTATAGGCTAACAAATAAAAAAGCGTACTTAAACAAGCTATATCTGGTTTTTCCACAGATCAGGCTACAGATTGTGTGACATTATCTCTACAGGAACACAACCTGATCATGTGGTGCTATGACACCATGAGGCAATGTGAAAATGCATTTTGGAAAAGATCTTGAACTTGTATGCCTTAGACAGAAGGAAGCAAATGCATTTTTGAATCCTTGGAAAGGATGAAACTGCTAGGACATATGCCTTTGAAAGGAATCCACAAAAAAAAAAAAAAAAAACACAAAAACAATTCTATCCCAACCACGACAATGTAAGCTTAATCTTGTTATCAGCAGAAATTAAAAATAACAATGTCATAAATATATTATCTTTCAAAATAGTATCTTATAACATCAAATATGTGCAATAACCAGTAATGGTGAGATATGATTTCAGAATCAGTTCTACAAAGGTACAAATATTGCCAGTATTTAGTGTGGTGAAGGATGTGAGGAAACAGCTAGTTGGTGGTATGCAAAATATTAACACTATTGTGGAAAACATGACATCTTGAGTCAAAGAAGTATACTTTGACCCAGCAATTCGGTCCCTAGAAGTTTATTCAAAGTAGAGATTAGAATAAGGATGTAAAGATATATTCATCCTTATTCATGCTATTGCCTGCAGCACTGTTTGTAAATGTGTGTGTGTGTCTGTGTGTGTGTGGTCCCTGGGTGGTAACATTTTGCTTTATTTTTCTTTCTTCATTATATCTTTTAGTATCATTTGCATTTTCTACAATGAGCATATATTTACCTTTCTAAACAGATAAACTAAAAAAAAAAAAAGAAACCAGAGATTGTATATTCAGTGCATGGAATCAAGAAGCAGAGATATGAAATGACTCACTCTAAGTCTCACATTAGTTAGCAACAGAACTAGTAGTAAAGCAAACGTTACCGTTGCTGTCACAACCAGTATCCAAGTGATGAAAGAAAGGATTGGGTTTGTCTCCCATTTATATGCAGGATTACACTGAGCTAGTTACGCTCTTCCATTTAAAGAACAGCTAAGAAAAACCAGTTGAAAAACAGAGTAAAATAACCATGACATAAATCCCAAAGATCTTTACTAATCCAACTTTGCATTTTTGTATGATGATTAGAGAGTTCAATCTTTGTACCTATTATGTTCGCAAAACCCCATATAGCAAAATGTCATCAAAGGAACCTCAAATAATGTAATATGTTGTGTGTTTTCAACAAAAAGAAAAGATCATAGAATGCCAGAATTTATAATTCATTCCTGGAAGAGACCTTTGTTTCATCTTGTCCATTTTAAAGATGAGGAAACTGATGCCCAAGATTAATTTGCTCAAGCTCTCAACAAAATATAGCACCTTGTTAAATTGTAAGTGAAGTATTTTAGCATTAAAAGGAGTATAGAAAGCTTTATGTCTACCAGTTATGAATTTTATTCAATTATAAATATTTATTTGGCATCTGAAGCAGGAACTTAGCATGTCTTAGCAGGCTACTAAGTTCCTGCTTCAGATGCCAAATAAATATTGTTTATTGGTGGCACTCTTTCCTTTTGTAGACAGTCCCTTCTTAACTTAAAACTGTCTCTACCTCCATATCTGCATTACAGAACACAAATGATCTGACTTGTTGTCTGAGTTCCAAATGCAGACACTGAATTCTAAAAGAAAGTAGTATATTAATGTCATATTCCCTCCAAGACTTTTACCTGTAAGAAGTTAGACGATGATGGCATGCAAGCAAAATAATATGACAATCACCTATATTAATGAGTTGAGACTTACAATTAAATAAAACAAATTTAATTAAAACTAAGATAAAACATGAGTAATACTACCTGATATTTAGGCATAATTGGGGCAAGAGGAGTGATAAAAACAAATCTTTGTCCTCTCAGCTTTTCTTTTTGATAGCCCAGTTACTCTAATCTTGCCCAGATGTCACAGGACTTAACTCTGATCTAGTGGGCTCAGTGACAGTGGTACCAACACCAGAGGTTCGTTTTTTTTGTTTGTTTGTTTGTTTTTTTCCTGCCAGGGTTGTGCTTCAGTTGGATATTAAGCCTAGGGAAGCAGAGAATCAGGCTAATGATGATCTCAGGAAGAAAAAGACCAAATAGGTTGAGAAAAAGAAATCATTTGTTGTTCATCCATTAAAATAGGTAAGACTTAACAGTCCTTCAAGAAATCTGGAAACTAGAGAACTCCTGCAACACGGTCTCCCAATTTTTCTAGATATTACTTGAAGTGAGTAAGCCTCTTGGATCGTGTATGAATCAGCATGAGATGCTATAACAAAATACCATAGAATGAGAGGCTTAAGCAACAGATATTTATTTCTCACAGTCTTGGAGGCTGGGAAGTCCAAAATCAAGGTGACTGAAGATTCAGTTCCTGGTGAGGAAAAGCAGAGAGTAGTTACTCCCCTGGATGGGAAAAGACTAACAAGGCAACCAGTGCTTACTTTCAAAGCAAACATTACCTATGAATGAAATCATCACATAGTATAATTCATGAGAAAACAGGGAGGCTCCCACCTCCCAGTGTTTCCACCATACAAATTCAAATAATCATTAAGTTGAAATAAAATTCTAGGATAGATTAAGTGGGTGGTATATGGAGAGGTTACAAAACATGTGAGGACTAAACTCTGATTTTTATCTTGCCCACATTCCTGTTTCCTATCTGAAGGGTCTGGGGAGTCATGCCACACAAATCATAAATTCATATCAGATGGGTTTTATTTAACCCTGTGTGTCATAACTTACTTTCCAACCTGACTCTGGCATAACATTATGAGACAAGGAAGAAAATCGAAATATTTTACCCCAAAACATGTTTCTTTGCCATATTTTGAAATATTTGAAATGGCCCTGCAATGGCCCCTCTGTTCTTTGCGGGGGAAAATTTGCATCTTTAAACAATCTCTATTAACATAGAGGTCTCTCTTCCAGACCCTCCCAATCCTAAAGAGATTAACTAAGATCTGTATAAGAAATACTTGTCATCTATTGTTCTCTAAGGGCAGCCACTAGAAAACTTCAAAAAAATTTGGCCTCCACAGTTTTTTATCATAACCTGAACATTCTCTTTTTATTGATCCCAGGTCTTCAAACAAACTCAACCAATTGTCAACCAGAAAAATGTTTAAATTCACCTATAGCCTGGAAGCCCCCACTTCGAGTTGTCCTGCCTTTCTAAACCAAACCAATATGTTTCCTCAATGTATTTGATTGATGTCTCATGTCTCTCTAAAATGTATAAAATCAAGCTGCGCTCTGGTCACCTTGGGACATGTTCTCTGGGCCTCTTGAGGACTATGTCTCGGGCCATGGTCACTCATATTTGGCTCAGAGTAAATCTCTTCAAATATTTTACAGAGTTCAACTCTTTTCGTCAACACATGTTGACATAGGTTAATAGGCAGTGCTGGGCTCCAAGCTCGGCAGGACTTGCCAGCCTGCTTTTGAGCACAAACCTTGCACATTCCTTTCTGATATTTAGCTAAACTTCACTGAGAGAATTTTGATGAAAGCTACTGGGGAAAGAAAAGGTAATTTTGAATTGGAGACACTACAGAGAAAGAAGGGCATATATATAAGGTACTGAACAGCTAAAGGCAACAAGAAGGCATTTATGAGAAGAGAAAATTGCAGATGACCAGGAGGGAATAGTAGAAGAAGCGAGAATCATGGGTGAAAGGGTTCAGATTCCACTGATGACTAGCCTGGCCCTCTTCCTATTTTAAATGAAGCACAGCACTCAAAAAACACTTGCCAAGAACTCAGGACCCAGTAACTTTGACGTGCATTATGGTGCACAAAACTGGCAATAGAGAGACAAGGAGGAGCTGGACTGGGAATCAGGAGACCTCAACATGATTTGGTGACTAGGGGAGGTAATCGTGTCTCTCTGAGGCCTAGTCCCCAAGTTGTACTCTCTCAGGCAGAATTTTTCAAGCATGACACTATTTACATTTTGAACCATATCATTCTTTGCTGAAGTGGCTCCTGTGCATTGCAGGGTGTTTAGCAGCACCCCTGGCCTCGACCCCTTCAGTAGTGATGAGCTAGAATGTCTTCAAACACTGTCAAATGTCCCATGGAGGGCAAACTCTCCCCCAGTTGAGAACCACTCTTCTGTTATCTGTAAATCTTAAATTCTGTAATTTTATCTTTTTAATACGCCAAAGTAACACATAAAGAAGCAGTAAAGGCTACCGTGTTTGAAGTCAGTGTTTTGGGGGTGAAATCTCTCTTCACCACTGGGGAATTACTTTGGGTAACTTAACTCATTTGTGAAATGAGACTGGTAATGCCTACTTCGTAGTGTTTATGAAGGGATTAATGTATGTGATGTGTCAAGAACAGCATCTTTCTCATGGCATGCAATGTTTGGTATACATAGAAGACCCTTTGATTTGCTTCCCCAAGTGGATCTTTGGGGATGCATATAAGACACTTTTGATTTGCTTTCCCAAGCTAACTGTAATATTAAATCTGAGTACATATATACCATTATACATGACTATCCTGGGGAGGAAATGGAGGCTAAATTGTAAAACAGGAACTGGATTTATGCATTCATCTCTACATCTCCAAAACCTCAGCATAAGACCTGGCATATGTGTGGGCATTCAATAAACAGTTGCTGAGGAATGGATCAACTGATGGAAGAATGATGTCGCACACTGATAATTAAGTGGTCTGCTTAAGATTCCAAAATGTCTAAAAGTGGGTAAAGACTTACGTACATTTCTGATGCTATTCTTTATGCCAAAAGATAGAGAAATTATGTTAAAAATATAACCATATGCTTGAGAATTTTACAGAATAACATTACTCTGATATAAGAAGTAGTTATAAAAACAAACAACTCTATAGCCATATTTCTTGCAACACTGGGAAATCAATAGAAACAAACAACAATTTGTCTGCATCTGCAGTCTGTGTCCCACTCTCCACTGATGACACTGGATGCTTAAGCTTCAGTGGAGTTGTTCCAACTCTCTCCCTCTAACAGTTCTACAAAGGAAAATGGAAAAGCTGAGAAAAGAAATTTAAGGAATATAATTCTCCCAGCAATAAGGATTTTTATTGTCAATCTAAAAACAGCTGACACTGCCTGAAAGTAGGGCCATAAAAATAAAATACAGCAGACACCCTCCATTTGCCTACACTTGAAGGAAATGAGAAGTTCTCACAATTGTTATGGCAACTAACATTACTACATTTGGTAGTTTTTAACAAAGGAAAAGGGGAGACAAAATCTGCTAAGCCTTAAGATACCTCCTTGCTTTTCTTGTTGAAACAGTTTAATTCAAGGACTTATACATGACAAATAGATCTTCATAATGAAAATGTAGTTCATCTTCATATTTCTTACTTGAGTATCATTTTCAGCTACTTACAGGACTAGAAAAGCAACTCTTGCCCTAAGATGGCTGGATTTATTTTATTTTCTACTTTCAAAACTAAAATTATTTAGAGTCAAAACTTTGATTTCCTCTCCTATTGGTCTCCCCGTATATTCCAAATATTCACTAGTCTTCCCAAGATTTCTAGTCTTCCTCTTGCTGGAAGGAATGTTTCTTCCTACTTCCCTGAAAAATACAGTCTGCCAGGAATTAAGTGCCTCAATTTGCTTCTTAAAAATGTATGTTCATGTGTTCTCATTGTTCAACTACCACTTATGAGTGAGAACATGCAGTGTTTGGTTTTCTGAAACTGGTGATCAGCAGCTTCCCAATAAAAGTCAGAAGCTGGGCAAGTGGAGGCAAAATCATGGAGTTTAACTGGTGTATGACCTTCCTTTAGGAACACTCAACTGGTAAAGGAAAAATGCCTCAAGTGAGCATGTGCACAACTTCGATAAGCACACTGAACATGCAGCCCCTCCGAAGTGCTGGCAGGCCACTGTGCATGTGGACAGCCCACACCAAGGGACGAATCAGGGGAGAAGGGATGCAACCCCCAGAAGCAAGCCAACATATAAAACCCTGAGTCAAAGTTCAAACCACACCTGTGAATCAAGTGGCCCACTTGTCCCTCTTTCAAGTATATTTTCTTTTGTTCCTGCTCTAAAACTTTTTGATAAACTTTCACTCCTGCTATAAAAAAAAAATTATCTTCATTTCACACCTTCTCAGATTAGCTAAATTTATCTCATCTCCTTCTCGGGGATAGTAATCCGTCAAGTCTTCTCTTTCCTGCCCAAATGACCATCATCTCCTTTTCAATAGACTCTTTTCTTGAGAATGCAAATCTACTCAAATCTTTCTAAGCATAAAACCTTGTACCCTGAATGTCCCTCTAGCTTCCCTCTGGCAATTTCTCTATCCAGGAGTTCCTTAGGAGTTATCATCTGGAAAGAATAATTGTTATTCTTTTTCAATGCCTCAGTTCCAGCATGACCCTTCCCATTCTAATGAAGCCTCTAATCCCATTCACTGAAGCCGTTTTTGGGAAGATCAGTAACAATAGTAACAATCTCCAATTTTCCAAAATGCAGGTTATTCATGTGACAAATGAAAAACAATTAACTTGTAGGTATTATCAGGCATTCTCCCTCCCCAACCAAAAGTTTTTGGTTTTGACCTCTTCATTTCTCTTACTTTTCCTTTGAAGAGAGTTCTAGATTTTATGATGTAGGGTCACGGAGAAAGAGGCAGAGTGTAAGACGAAAGGCAAAGAGCTACAGATGGTGAAGGAAATTTGAGAGGATGTCTCAAAAAAGAGCAGATATACTGAGAGAAGTGGACAAGAAGTTCAGAAATTTTGGTGTGGTGATAAATTCCCTCCATAATATTAGACAAATAAATAGAAAACTGGGTCGTTCTGAAAACTTTTTTTTAAGATGTGTTATTTTTATTATGACATTTGTCAAATAGTAGACAATTGTTACACTTAGCTTACCTGACTTCTCATCATTCTACATGGAGAATTAAATCCTCCAGCTTGAAAGTTTTTAATTTGTATACTTCTGTAACTTTCTTGACCTCATCTTACATCTCTGGCATTCTTATTAATATCATGCATAAACTTTCTTCTTTCCTATCCAAGGAAGTCCATGATTGAAGACTTCATTTCAACAAAGCCATCCTCACCTTTCACTGAGAGGATACTTGTTATGGGCTGAATCACATCCTCCTGAAATTTATATGTTGAAGTCCTAACCCTTCAGTATCTCAAAATGTGACTATATTTGGAGATAAGGTTCTTCAAAGAGGTGATTCAGTTAAAATATGGTCCTTAGAATGGGCCTTAATCCAGTCTAATTTCCTCCTTATAGAAGAAGAAATTCACACACACAGAGACACCAGGAGTGTGGATACACAGAAAAAGAGGCCACATGAGGACACAGCAAGAAGCTGACCATCTGCAAACCAATGAGAGGGTCCTCAGAATAAAATCAAACCTGCCAAGACCTTGATGTTGGACTTCTAGCCTCCAAAACTGTGAGAAATTTCTGTTGCAGTCTGTGGTATTTTGTCATGGCAGCTCTAGCAAACTGATACAATGCTTATTGTGTGTGTGTGTGTGTGTGTGTGTGTGTGTGTGTGTGTGTGTGTTAGACCAAACACAGATTAAGTTCTGATTGAAGTCTGGTTTTAACTCTATATTATGAGACAGAATCATGCAATATTAAAGCTGGAAATTTTTTAGGGATCTAGTTTAGTAGAGTAGGGTTTTTGTTTTCATTGTTGCAAAGGTCACTAGATTTGTTTCTAAAATTTATGAAAGCCAGAGCCCCTTAATCGACAATATGAATATGAGCACATATACATATATTTATGCATATATTTTATTTCATTATGAACTGACTTTTTCACTTAAGCAATTTTTTTTTACTTTATGAATAAATAATTCTTCTCATTTTTCAGGCAAAAACTGATGACCACTTTCTGAAATAAAATGGAAAGAAATTGCATTCTGGAAACAAAAAGAAAAATAATTCTCCTCAATATGAAATCTCAAAGAAGCTGATTAAAAAGTTTTCATTTTCTTTGACAAGGCACAGAGAATGTATCTTGGATGCTCATTGGATTTCTGATTTTGCTGTTGCTTGGTAGCAAGAAATAGTGAAAAATCTAGCTCCCTGAATAAGATGACATTGTCATATTATACAGAATTAAAATTAGCATTACCCTCTTTGCCCCTCAAAGATAGAATTGTGTGAAAAAAAAAAAACACAACGCATTCATGCATTCTCCAGGACCCTTCTGATAAATTCTACTCACATCATTTTTCCCAGTCAGTAAGGTCATCCTTGGCAAGTACTGCATCACTGATCCTGTCTATTTCAGCTTGAAAATAAAATAAATCCATATTTCAAAGTTAAGGTCATCAGAGCAGTGGTAACTTCCAAACACGTTTTTTCAGTACTTTGATATATCCAAATATTTCTGCCAATGGATAAAATGACAAAACTGTCACTCTCAACTCCAGGCTCTAGAAGAACTTCTGAAATTGAAAAGTGTGTATGTTCCTCAGCTCCTATTCTCCTCTTGCAGAATAAAAAGGGCCAAAAGAACTCCTTGTTTACAAAAGCATTTGCAGGCAAATGGCAGGACCTTAAATCAGAAGATAATGCCTTATTCACTGGACCAAAATATCTACCAAGTAAGCCAAACCTTGAATGTATTTCTCCCTATGAGGTTCTTCTATGAATGAACTTTCTCATTCTCTCAAAAGTGAAACTTCTACTTAAAATTGAATCAAGCACTTAAAAAGGCGGCAAACTTCTTGGGACCAAAAAAATTTTTTTTTTTTGTTATGCTTGAATTTATGACAAAACTTCTTGAAAAGAAAATGATTCAAAAACCTGGCTTGGAGGAAATTGATCTCATTCATAACAGTAAACAATATTCTTTTCAAAACTGTTTGCTGGCTTGATCTGTGACACTGGTATATCTTCATATCAATGGCCATAAGAAGTCATATTGGTGTAACTTCACCAAAGCAGGAGACCCAGCTGGAGTCAAAACTGTTTATGCCTCACTGGGGCACAATTATCTTAGGGTTTCTTTTTTTTTTTTTTTTTTTTTGTAGTGTTTTGGTTTGCTTGATTTTTGTTTTTCAGATGGAGTCTCACTCCGTCACCCAGGCTCAAGTGCAGTGGCATGATCTCGGCTCACTGCAACCTCCACCTTCCAGGTTCAAGCGATTCTCCTGCCTCAGCCTCCCGAGTAGCTGGGATTACAGGCATGTGCCACCACACGCGGCTAATTTTTGCATTTTTAGTAGGGAGGGGGTTTCACCATGTTGAGTAGGCTGGTCTCAAACTTCTGGCGACTCAAGTGATCCACCCACCTGGGCCTCCCAATGTGTTGGGATTACAAGCATGAGCCCCCACACCCGGCCTTGTAGGGTTTTTGTTTCTTTGGTTGGTTGGTTTGGTTTTGGTTTTGTTTTCCCTAGACAAAGGTTTACTCAGTGAAAAAACCTTTCACCATTTTGAAAGTATTTATGGCCATTGACATTTCTAAAAGTGTCTCATACATTATAACATTCTTTTGATAGTTTTGGTGTGCACAGAAATCAAGAAAACTGAGGTTTGACAGCACAGAAAAATAATAGTAGTGTCACCTAATTGTATACAGGAAGGAAAATGACATAGTTGTAAAATCCTGCTACTTCAGGATATAGAAGAAATGTTAGCAATTCTGATATGTGTAATGTAATTTGTGAAAAGCATTGTTTCCATTTTATTCTGAGGCTACAGTCACAAACTAATGAAATACTTTCCAGAGAATAAGACTGTACAAAGTGTTCACAATTTTATGTGGCCTTATGTGCTTAGCAATATCATAGTAAAAACTTATATCTATACATACACACACACACACACACAGTATATATATATACACACACATATACATAGTATATATATACACACACACACAGTATATATATTTTTATATATTCTCTCTCTATATATATGTACACACACACACACACACACACACACACACATACACTATATAAAGCCACAAACCTCACCCCAATGTAAAAGAATCATCAGGAAAGCAAGCACATCACATGTGCTCATTAACCATCTCTTCTCAGTCATCATGCAGTATTGACCATTTTTCCCTCATTGGCTCAGGCTTCTTGCAGTGATGAGCAGCAATGGTGTGACACTGTTGTTTATACCTATCCACATTATTTTGCCATTGCCCACACTGTGTGTGAAGGCTGCCACATGTGCCAAGGTGTCTCTTTCCAAGCCCAAGAAAACAGACATCTGCATCAGTGGAG
This sequence comes from Pongo pygmaeus, assembly GCF_028885625.2. Classification (NCBI taxonomy): domain Eukaryota; kingdom Metazoa; phylum Chordata; class Mammalia; order Primates; family Hominidae; genus Pongo; species Pongo pygmaeus. The sequence continues at coordinate 24,863,133 of NC_072388.2, read as the reverse complement.
ATTTTCTGCTGCTACCAAAGCTTCTGGAGCTACTCAATATGGAAGCTATTGGCTCAGCCAGCAAATGCCAAAAGCAATCCAGGCCAGAGCTGTTTCTCTGCTGAGGTGTATAAACTTCTTGCATTCTTGCTCTGAGTGACACTTGTGCTGTCAATACTCTCTTGAGTGCATAGTAGATACACTCTTTCAGTTTTTCTTGAACCTCTCGGACTCAGATATGAATAGAGGTTAGGATTAAAGAACTATCTCACTAATACATTGTGATATATACAAAATTTGACCATACACATGTGCCTCACTCTCTACACATCTGTTTCTCTCTGTACAATCTCTTGATGCACCTGCCTGGTCCTATGAGTAACACAGGTAGACTCAAGCAAGATATCATACTATGTTATTAACCTGGTTTGGGGCTTATTTCCTGGTAGACACACACCACTCACTGCTCATTGCTTTCAGTTTAACACCATTAGGAAAATATTCCTTGAGCAGCTAAACTTTAATGAGCTTTAGACAAATGGTAATTTGTCCATAAATTGACACTAAACAACAGGAAATTAGTTCACTATTTTTGCCACTCACATTCACACACACACATGTATACACAATTACCAAGTTATTTGTTCTCACAATACCTACAACTGATCTATTCCATGTTTTTTAATTGTCTTAACCACAATCATTACAGAAAACCACTTTACTTCCTAAAGCATTGTTTCAAGAAAAGACATCACCATCTACTCAGTTAGGAAATTAAAATCCTAGGAGCCATCTTATTTTCTCCACCTCCCTTATTCATCATACCCAATAGATTATGTCAACACTTTCTTTGAATCATCTCTCAGCTCTATTATCTTCTGTCTTTTACATTTTGTGTCCACCTTCATCACTACTTGTTTGGATATCGCAATGGCCAGCTAGATCTCCCTGTATCTCTCACCACACTCTTTCTTTCCACTTTCCATACCGTTGCCACAAAATTTCTAAAACTGGCAACTTCAGATTTTGTTTTACCTTAGTCATCTTTGTCCCTACCTTGGACAGTACCTGGTATATAGTAGCAACATAGTAATTGTTATCCACTAGATAAATATTCAACAAGAAATGCTCAGCTAATTCAGACACTTTCATGAACAAGTTTGAATTCACTGGTCTTTAGTAGACATCCCATTCTTTGCCCATCGACATCTTTCTGATATTAAGTTGCCAGAATCAGCCATGACTGCTCTTTCCCCTGTGAGCTGGAAATACTTCTAATGTAACCAGAAGCTTCCAGGTTTCAGATGTGGTATCTTAAGAGAAGTTTGAGTGTAGGGGCTGAGCTGGGATATCTGCTCTGCTCTAATCCTGCAGAGGCATGTCCTGAATAAGCACTGTGATTCACAAAAGATAGTAATTTGCCCAATAACGTGATCCTCAAACTATGCAAACCAGCTGCCATTCAGGTTGGAGATAAAGCTCTGAGGCAACAGGATCCTTTCATTCATTCATCTTTTCCAACCTAGTAGAAAGGAAGCAGGGCAGTGCCACAGAGATTCCTAGAGTAAGATGAAATATAAACTTATTGTACTCATTATTTACCTTACTCTTATGACTCTTATTGAGGTATAATCCTGCATAGAAATATAGAAACTGTATGTTCTTTCTGGCTTTCTTGTCAGGATGTTACATTCTCTCTAGGGATGACAAACTAGAGTTATTTTTAAAATTTTGTACTGCTAAATCATACTTTGAAAATATTTTGTATTGAGGGAGTTTTGTTGGCTAGTTGAGCTGGAGATGAATGGCTACTTGAGTAACTAGAAACTAGAAACCATGCTAACAGCTAGGAATTACTAATGTCAAGAACACCTATGCTCTCAATGACTAGTATCCATTTGATTCCATTGACAAGCAGAAGTTTTCACTTTGTAAGTAGAAAAGGATAGAGGAACTTTGGCTGGAGTCAGGGCATCAGGAGAGGGAGGAGGAGGACATGGGATTCCATGGTATCTACCCTCAACCTATTATTTGGGATTATTTTAGTACGTCTATGGATAGAGAGATTGAGGTCGGATCTGAAAATATCTTGAAGTTTGGGGCACAAGTAAAGCTGCGTTGTATCTAGGAGACAGAGTGGGGCATAAAGTAGGTAAGGAAGCCATTCACCATATTCCACATGGAACCATGAATTGCTCCGATGTCTTGAGAATTAGAAGTTTGAAAGCAATTAAAACAATGACTTTGACCTTTACACTGATTCTCATGATGGGTATAAATAACAGTGAAGCCTCCAGAAGCAACTTGGTACAAATCAGAAGTGAACAAGTGAAAATTGAAGTAGAAAAGAACGCAAAGGATACTGTTGTGAATTCATCTGATAGCTGGCTTGGGGCCCAAGACAGACTGTCTCTGAGAGAATCTCATAAATTATCAGGAGACACTTTGAGGATGCTACTTGTAGGCAGTCGTCCAGTGGGAAAGCATCCCATTACACTCTGAGTATAAAAAGAAAGTGCTTTCTTCCTTACAATCACAAGCTATAAGGCCTAGAATATTTGAGTTATGTATATGGGACAATGTACACTCTGGATTTAGCATAAAAGAATCACAGAATCCTAAGCATAAACATAATTGGAGTGAGTTAGAAGACAAGGAGGACATTGTCGCTAAACTGCTTGAAAACAGTTTAAACTTGGGTTGTTTCTATATAAAAGCATATGTGTTTGTGTGTGTGTGTATGTGTGTTAATATGTAAGAATAATAAAGTAATATGTCATGAACTAGTAATAATGAATAATACAATGTATTGCACCTACATTTAAAATTAAAAAATAATCAAAACATGACTTGAGGCCTATTAGCATAATTGAAATTTCATTGTTTGCTTTCATATTATAGAGTTATTCCATCATAAACATTAAGTATTGCTTTCATGATAGGGATCAATTCCATAGAGGTATATACTAAATGAAACGTGTGAACTAGGGGATGGGGGCAAATAAAGTAGGCAGGGAAGCCATTCCCCATACTCCACAGAGAGCCATGAATTGCTCAGGTGTTTTGAAAATTAGGAGTTTGAAAGCAATGAAAACAGCAACTGATCTTTACATGATGAGTATAAACAGCAGTGAAGCCCTCATAAGCAACTCAGTACAAATCAGAAATGAACAACTAAAAATGAAGTAGATGAGAACAAGAAGGATACTGTGTTGTGAATTCACCTGATAGCTGGCTTAGGGCCCACAAGGGATTCCCTCTAAGAGAATCTTATTTTAACAATGCATGGTAGAAATGTTGGAGTTGAAAATGAAAATAATGTACATGTCCAAAAGTATTCAAATTAGAGTTTTTAGTAGCATTTATTGTTTGGCTCTTTTTTCCTACACCTCTTTTTTACATATTTTAATTAAAATGTCTTCTGTTTCTTCATAAATTTTTCATAGCTAACATTGCCCTTTGAACAATATTAGTGAAAAGTTGCATATGATTTTTTTTGGTATAATTACCTATACTTTCTTTTTTTATTATTATTATACTTTAAGTTTTAGGGTACATGTGCACAACATGCAGGTTTGTCACATACATACACATGTGCCATGTTGGTGTGCTGCACCCGTTAACTCGTCATTTAGCATTAGGTATATCTCCTAACGCTATCCCTCCCCCTGCCCTCCACCCCACAACAGTCCCCAGAGTGTGATGTTCCCCTTCCTGTGTCCATGTGTTCTCATTGTTCAATTCCCACCTATGAGTGAGAACATGCGGTGTTTGGTTTTCTCTCCTTGCGATAGTTGGCTGAGAATGATGGCTTCCAGCTTCATCCATGTCCCTACGAAGGACATGAACTCATCATTTTTTATGGCTGCATAGTATTCCATGGTGTACATGTGCCACATTTTCTTAATCCAGTCTATCATTGTTGGACATTTGGGTTGGTTCCAAGTCTTTGCTATTGTGAATAGTGCCACAATAAACATACGTGTGCATGTGTCTTTATAGCAGCATGATTTATAGTCCTTTGGGTATATACCCAGTAATGGTATGGCTGGGTCAAATGGTATCTCTAGTTCTACATCCCTGAGGAATCGCCACACTGACTTCCACAATGGTTGAACTAGTTTACAGTCCCACCAACAGTGTAAAAGTGTCCCTATTTCTCCACATCCTCTCCAGCACCTGTTGTTTCCTGACTTTTTAATGATCGCCATTCTAACTGGTGTGAGATGGTATCTCATTGTGGTTTTGATTTGCATTTCTCTGATGGCCAGTGATGATGAACATTTTTTCATGTGTCTTTTGGCTGCATAAATGTCTTCTTTTGAGAAGTGTCTGTTCATATCCTTTGCCCACTTTTTGATGGGGTTGTTTGTTTTTTTCTTGTAAATTTGTTTGAGTTCATTGTAGATTTTGGATATTAGCCCTTTGTCAGATGAGCAGGTTGCAAAAATTTTCTCCCATTCTGTAGGTTGCCTGTTCACTCTGATGGTGGTTTCTTTTGCTGTGCAGAAGCTCTTTAGTTTAATTAGATCCCATTTGTCAATTTTGGCTTTTGTTGCCATTGCTTTTGGTGTTTTAGACATGAAGTCCTTGCCCATGCCTATGCCCTGAATGGTATTGCCTAGGTTTTCTTCTAGGGTTTTTATGGTTTTAGGTCTAACATGTAAGTCTTTAATCCATCTTGAATTAAGTTTTGTATAAGGTGTAAGGAAGGGATCCAGTTTCAGCTTTCTCCATATGGCTAGCCAGTTTTCCCAGCACCATTTATTAAATAGGGAATCCTTTCCCCATTGCTTGTTTTTCTCAGGTTTGTCGAAGATCAGATAGTTGTAGATATGCGGCATTATTTCTGAGGGCTCTGTTCTGTTCCATTGGTCTATATCTCTGTTTTGGTGCCAGTACCATGCTGTTTTGGTTACTGTAGCCTTGTAGTATAGTTTGAAGTCAGGTAGTGTGATGCCTCCAGCTTTGTTCTTTTGGCTTAGGATAAGAAATAACTAAGATCAGAGCAGAACTGAAGGAAATAGAGACACAAAAAGCCCTTCAAAAAATCAATGAATCCAGGAGCTGGTTTTTTTAAAAAGATCAACAAAATTGATAGACCACTAGCAAGACTAATAAAGAAGAAAAGAAAGAAGAATCAAATAGATGCAATAAAAAATGATTTTTTTTTATAAGTGTGGTAAGTTTCAGCACAGAAAGAGGTAAATAAATCAACAGGAAAAGACCTGAGGCTCCTGGATTCAGAGCTTCTATCTGGTAGGTACCAGCAAAGGCAGATAATTTCTGTTATTCTAATCAAATTATACTATTCCCCCACATAATGCCCCTGTTCACACACATACACACCATCACAGCCACTGCCATTGCCTTCACATTGTAAAATGCCACTGGGACATTTTCTGTGCAGGGGAAGGTTGCGCAAATGCTCAGAATAGGGCACTACAGGGCTTCATGTACCTCACAGGTCACTTCAGGAGAATCTTCTGGATAAGCACCAATAACCTAAAATGGCCCTTGGAGTGGCAACAAGTAGTTTTCGAGAGCTTGTTCTTCCTGCCAGTGACTTGAGTCAAGTTTTGGCAACATCTTCCAAGGGCTTAGAAACCTCTAAGAAAAGTTGCACTGGCATTTGCCAGCTTTGCTTACAATGCATCAACAAGCACCTGGGCACCCATTCACTGTGTTTTGGGGAGATTTATGTTCCTTTCCCCCACTGGGTGGCCATTAAATGTGACTTCATTTTGGCTACAAATTTATTTTCTTCCATGTTCTGGCCCTAAATGAATTATTGACTTTAGTAACCTATTATTTAAAACAAACATTTATATTTGTACAACAGAGATATATTTCTAAGACCTAGGATTAAAATTCATGCTCATTGAGAATAAATGCACATATACATTATGCTATGACATAATGACATAGTACAGAAAAAAAAACTTGAGAAATGACATAATTTTTTATTTTATTTTATTTTATTTTATTTTATTTTATTTTTTGAGACTGAGTCTCGCTCTGTCGCCCAGGCTGGAGTGCAGTGGCGTGATCTCGGCTCACTGCAAGCTCTGCCTGCCAGGTTCATGCCATTCTCCTACCTCAGCCTCCCGAGTAGCTACGACTACAGGCGCCCACAGAAATGACATAATTTATGTAACAGTTCTGCATACTATCAGATCTGATACTATCAAAAAGGGTGTGGTTTTATTTTTTCAAAAAATGGTAAGTTATGTGTCTTTACTTTTACCTCTTTTAATTTTGAAAAAAAAAATTAAATTTGCAGAAAGGTTGCAAGAATTGTCCGTTTTGATTCACCTAGAAGCCCTATTGGAGTTTCAGTGACTGCTCCAGTAATGTCCTCTCTGAAATGATCCAGTACAGGGTCACATGTTGTATCTAGCTGTCATGTGTCTTTAGTCTCTCCTTCAATCCAGGACTGCTGGAGTAAACTGCTTCCCTGAGAATTTGCCTTTCTCATGAGGGTTCCAGCCTCTGTCATGCCACTATCTTTTATATACCTTCTTCCTGTGAATCAAAACTTCACACAGGGTCACTTCCTTATTCAACCCTTGACCCTATCCCCAGCTACCATCGGCACTCAGACCTGCTTCATGGGTTTCGACTGAATTATTTGCATTATACTGTCTTCTTGTAAAGGATGTTGAGCTGTGATCTGGCTAGCAGTTAAACTACTGGCAGATTCCCCTTGATCCTGAAGAGTTTGTTTTATGCTTTGTTAAAGAGGGTCCATTGTCACTTAGAGCTTGGTCCTAGGCTCTGGCCCTCATCTTATTTTCTAGTGGTTATTTCTAAATATGGCCTTTCTGAGTATCAGCTAAATGTCTCATGTGTGTAAGGCCTTGTCATTCTGCCTGGTCCTGAATACTAAAATCTCCTGCACTGCCTAACCTCTGGTATTTCCCTTTAGCTATCAGCCCTGGAGCAGGTGCTGTCAGCTAGGCCTCACAGTCCTGCCCTGTGCAAGACACCGTGAACCTGGGGTGCACCTTGCATGTTTCCCTTCTTAGAAACATCTACACTGCCTATAGTCCAATCCTAGAAAACAGATGCGTCATATATTTTATCCAGTTTTGTAGTTGTTCACAGTGGGAGTGTAATTTTGCCACATGTTATTCTGTGTTGCCTAAAAGCAGAATCAAGTATGTATTTAAAGGTAAAATTAATTTAATACATGAAAATACAGTCAGATACACTGAACATAAATTAAATTGAAGTACACATGTTTGGAATTTAGAAAAGGGTCTTAGTAAATGAATGTGAAAATGCTTTTAAAAATATTAAGCACATTTGAATGACTGCAGCAATACTTTATTTAGCACAGCTACATAGTTATGATTCTTCATCACACTGATCAGCCAGTATGGTAGAATTTACTCTCATGCAAATGAATACTTAGCCACTTTATTGCACTTTCTTCCATTTCCACTACACTTTCTAATCTCTTTATTTTGTTTACTATACAAAAGTCCCTTTTAGTGCGATTACATCCTATTATCTGAAGACACTTTCATTATTTTGCAAAGAATAAGCAATCATGGGTACTGCATGGGTTGCATTAAAATGCCAGCTTTACTGAGCGGAGTGAGTAAGTTCTCAGGTTGAGGTAAATCACATGCAAGTCCTAGCAAAATCCACCATTAAAACAATTGTAAAGAATGCAGAAACATAAAGTCATCAGCCAACAAACCCTAACTATCCATTGATTGATTTGAATAAATGGCATTGTAGATACAATACAATTCTGTAAGTACCATGTCATGTTAAATGAGACAGCACTAATTCATTTAGCACTGCCATTTCTAAGAATGCATTTACACCACTAAGTTCAGCACAACTAAATTATTATTAATATACATCTTACTCTGGCAAATATCATCTTTAAATTCCATTAGACTTTTGCTTCAAGTGTTCCCAAGAAAGGTAGAATAAATAATGGAAACTGATAATGACATTAAACGGTTATATACCCTATACACATGCATAATTGTTTCACTTTTAAGCATCAGTTTTGTCACATATCATGGTTGAAATGGATTTGCAGGCTTACTATTGGAAGACAGTGCCAAGGATTGGAAGAATAAAGGGTGGAAGATTGCCCTAATTTAGCTAGAGGTGAGATGTGAGGTGTGTTTGCCCTTTTGCATGCATGACCCCTAAGGTTTTCATTAATGCAAGAAGAAACCTCCATCTATGGCTCTGATTATCCACATGCTACAGATAACAGAACGCATTATGGCAGGAAGCTCACTTTTGTCATGTAGCCACTTAAGACTCTCAATTACTTCTAAGTTTTCAGTAAGATGAAAGATAAAAACCACTGTTCCTTCAGGAGATACAGATCATACTAAATAGTTTTCACTGGAAATTAGTTTAGCACAGAAGTCTGTGTCACTCAGCAGTGTAGAATGTAAGCAACATGCAAAGGACTCTCCTCAGAAACCATGAGGACATCTCCATGGTTAGGAATTAAATTCAGCAGTAGTTAATGAAAATCCTACAAGGACAGCTTACTCAAATGGGGAATTATTTTTTCCCTGTAATCAAAGTACATAAAAAGGAAATCAAGGGGATTCAACTATTCAAGAAAGTGTTTATGGTCTTGGAGTCTTTTCTCCTATCAAAAGATGGCTACCCTACCTCCAAGGGTGTCTATCTTCTGGGCAGGAAAGTTGAAGAATAAAGGGCAAAAGACAAAGGCCAAAGAAGCAAGCAGGCCTGTCCCCTTTAAGTAGCCCTTTCTCCCTTAAACAGCTACTTCTGAGTGTATCTCATTGACCAGAATTGTGTCAAGTCATCACCCCTAACGGCAATGGAAAGGGAGGTTGAAAGATTAAGTACTTAATTATATTGTGTTCTATTGTTAAACAATAGGAGAATCATTATTGGATAGGCAACTAGCAATGCCTGTTCTGTGTCTTTTAGATTTTTTTTTTTGCATTTCATTTTCTGTGTTTGATTTAATCTTATTTACCTCTGCAAGATCAATTGAAATGTTTTTATTTTATTAACTCCCTAGCTACTGCAAATTCCAAACTGTATATTAGTCTACTTCCCTACTTAGATGTTAGAAAATAAACGTAAATTGAAAGCTATATGTGACACAAAACTTTACGTTTCAATAGGAGTGACAATTATTAATAATAGTAAAAACAGGAGAATACTAATTAATAATGACTTAATAATTATTAAAATAATACTATGGGTTTTTTAAACGGTAGACTCTGAAAATTAGATATAAAACCATCTAAGCAATATAAACCTTAGTAGAGGTAGTTCAAAAGTTAATATGTACTCTTATGGAACAAAGTAAAATCTTAGGCATATGGACTGGAGTAACAGCGAAACGTGAGCTCAACATTACTATCACAGGAATTAAACACTCCATGACAAAAAAAGATTAATGAGATTGCTCTGAAGAGAACCACATGTCTAAGACCTTCTCTAGGTAAGAAGCAACCAACATTAGCTGGATTCTCTGAGGAACCTCCTCTGTGCTGCACAAATTTTTTTTGGAAAGGATTAATGAAGGTGAAACATGAGAAATGCTGGTTCCCGAGCACATGGAAACCTATAAGTATCCATTCAAGTTGATCAATAGCTGCAGATCCTATATTATACGTCATGGACATTAGGTTATTTGAATACTCCTTTCTCTTATTCCACTGAATAAAAAACACTTCTCTGGTGAAATTTAGATATTCAATAAGCAGGCAATTAAAGTTAGAAATAACATGACAGTATGAGATATGATGGCACATGACAACAAAAGTCTATTTTCAAAGAATATAATCTAGCACCATAAAACCATCAATGCTTTTCGGTGAAAGAATTTGTTCAGGATCAAGATTGTTTCGGAATACTTAAAAAAAAATCTGCAAGTAGATATCCTCCTATTCAATATACTACTGGAAGTTCTGGCCAGGGCAATCAGGCCAGAGAAAGAAATAAGGGGTATTTAAATAGGAAGAAGGAAGTCAAAATCTCCCTGTTTGCAGATGACATGATCCTATATCTAGAAAATCCCATTGTCTCAGTCCCCCAAATCTTCCTAAACTGATAAACTTCAGCAATGTCTAAGGACACCAAATCAATGTGCAAAAACCACTAGCATTCCTATACACCAACAACAGCAAGCCAAGAGCCAAATAATGAATTAATTCCCATACATAATTTCCCCCAAAAGAATAAAATACCTAGCAATACAGCTAACTAGGGAGGTGAAAGATCTCTACAAGGCAAACTACAAACCACTGCTCAAAGAGATCACAGAAGACAGAAACAAATGGAAAAACATTCCATGCTCATGGATAGGAGGAATAAATATTAAAATGGTCCTACTGCCCAAAGCAATTTATAGATTTCATGCTATTCCCATTAAACCATAATTGACATTCTTCACACAACTAGAAAAAACTATTTTAAAATTCTATTTTAAACATCTATGAAACCAAAAAAGAGTCTAAATAGCCAAGGCAATCCTAAGCAAAAAAAAAAAAAGGGGGGGGAGGCCTCATACTACTTGACTTCAAAATGTACTAAAACAGTAACAAAACAGTATGGTGACAGTAACCAAAACAGCATGGTGCTGGTACAAAAACAGACACATAGACCAATGGAACAGAATAGAGAACACTGAAATAAGACTACACACCTACAACTATCTGATCTTGTACAAACCTGACAAAAGCAAGCAATGGGGAAAGGATTCCCTATCCAATCAGTAGTGCTGGGATAACTGGCTAGCCATATGAAGATGATTAAAACTGGACCCTTTTCTTACACACTGTACACAAAAATTAACTAAAAATGGATTAAAGACTTAAATGTAAAACCCAAAACTATAAAAACCCTGGAAGACAACCTAGGCAATACCATTCAGAACATAGGCACAGGCAAAGATTTCATGATGAAGATGCCAAAAGCAATTGGAACAAAAGCAAAAATTGACAAATGGGATCTAATTAAACTAAAGAGCTTCTGCACAGCAAAAGAAACTATTAACAGAGTAAACAGAAAACTTACAGAATGGGAGAAAAATTTTGCAAACTATGCATCCAACAAAGGTCTAATATCAAGCAACTATAAGAAACTTAAATTTACAAGAAAAAAATCAAACAACCCCATAAAAAGTGGGCAAAGGACATGAACAGACACTTTTCAAAAGAAGACATACATGTGGCCAACAAGCATATGAAAAAAAGCTCAACATTACTGATTATTAGAGAAATGCAAATGAAAATCACAATGACAGTAAGATACCATCTCACACCAGTCAGAATGACTACTATTAAGAAGTAAAAAAATAAAATAAAATAAAAAAGATGTTGGCGAGGTTGTGGAGAAAGAGGAATGTTTATACACTGTTGGTGGGAATGTAAATTAGTTCAGCCATTGTGGAAGACAGTGTAGCAATTCTCAAAGATCAAAAGACAGAAATACCATTCGACCCAGCAATCCCATTACTGGGTATATATCCAAAGGAACACAAATCATTCTATGATAAAGACACATGCAAGTGTATGTTCATTGTAACTCTGTTCACAATAGCAAAGGCATGGAATCAACTTAAATGCCTATAAATGATAGGCTGGATAAAGAAAATGTGGTACATATACACCATGGAATACTATGCAGCCATGAAAAAGACAGATCATGTCTTTTTCAGGGACATGGATAGAGCTGGAGGCCATTATCCTTAGCAAACTAACAAGAACAGAAAACCAAATACCCCATGTTCTCATTTAAAATTGGGATCTAAATGATGAGAACACATGGACACATAGAGGGGAACAACATGCACTGAAGCCTTTTGGAGAGTGGAGGGTGGGAGGAGGGACAAGATCAGGAAAAACAACTAATAGGTACTATGCATAATACCTGGGTAATGAAATAATCTGTACAACAAACCCATGACACAAGTTTACCTAAGTAACAAACCTACACTTGTACTCCTGAACTTAAAAGTGTAAAATAAATAATTAAACACATATATTTAAAATACTAAAAAAAAGAAAACTATACTTGCCACATTAAAATAACATAAATCTGGACAATCTAAATTCTAAAATGCATACAAATAAATCCAGAGGAATTTCAATGGGATGAATGGCTAATAGATAATAGTCTACTCTGTCTTATGTTTTTAATTTAATTATCAAGAAAGTCTATGGTGTGGTTGATTTATTAACCACATATTAAAAGCTATTTTACATTTATAGATTTTTTTAAAGATGAAAAATATCTGCAGAAGGATGATACCAATGAGAATTAACTTTATTCTGATAGCAAATTCTCAAAAAGCTCAGGATTTTGAAGCACCAAATATGTCTGAAAGCTAGCATGAAGGGTGAGGCTGAACAAAAGAGGTTTGGTGGATAATTTGCCTCAGGAGTTTGAAACCAGATCCCCTTCATCTTTCTGAGACTGTTTCTTCCCCACCTAGGAAGACCAGGTTAACCAATTAGAGAGTTTGAACATGAGAGCTATGGACCTAAGTACACCAGGCAAAATTGCAGGCCAACATGTGGCCATACTGAGAACGAGGAAATCTATAAAATTCTGTATCAGATGCAAAGAGAACCTACCCTGTGATCCCGGGCTACTGATAGTAAGACAAACCCCAAGAATAAGAAGGGAGGATTTGACTCTAAAAAAATAATAATAATAACCAATCCAAAAGAAAAGACATATAAATACTAACATTTTTCGTTTCCCCGATGAGAAAGTCTACTTGTCAATCAATCACCCTATACTGCAGCCACTTAATGACAAGCCTTAGCCATGCACACAATTTCCAAAAAGATTTTTAGTGTCTCACACTTAAAACTCTCAGCCTGTATCAAAACATCTCATGTGCCATGTAAATATATACACCTACTATGTACTGACAAAAATTAAAAATAAAATTTTAAAAAGGCAAAAACTGTCAGCTTAGGATCATTACATATTCAAGGAAAGCCTCTAATAGGAAAGACAGACTAAACCCAACAAAAGGCAAAAGAAACTTTAGGAAGAAATAAACTTCAAAAATATTAGCAATTAATGGCATTAGATCATACTACATTGAATCTATAAAATAATATCAAGGGGATATGAAAAAGAAAATATAAGAGGTCAAAAAACAAAACAGCTATTAGAAATTAACACTGCCATAGCAAAAAATTTAAAAATCCAATGGAAGAGACGGAAAATAAAATCAAGCTAATCTCCTGGAAAATTGAACAAAAAGTCAAAGAAATGGAAAATAAGAAATAAATTGTAAGAAAATAAAATCAGTTTAGGAGATTCAGCCTCCCTCTCATGAAAGTTTCACAAAGTGAGAAGAGACAAAACAAAGAGAAAAGAGTTTTCAAAGAAGCAATATAAGAAAATAGTTTAGAAATGAATAAGCAATTTCCACATTAGAAAATAAGCTGACTGAAAAGAAGAGATAATGAAAAAAGATACAGCAAGCACAATGTTGTAAAAATTCAAAATGGAACATACAGAAGATATCAAAAGCTTACAGAGATTACATAAAAGGATACAGTTTTCAGAATAAAATTCCTCTCTGCTGCAGGAATATGGAAGACTGAAGACATTGAAAAATGCCTTCAAAATTCCGAGACAAAATTACTTCCAACCTAGAATTTGTTATGTAGCCAAAATACTGCATCAAATGAAAAGTCAAAATTAATCATGTTTACTCATGTAAGATCTAAAAATACTCATTTTCACGCACTTACTAGTTTTTAAGAAACTACCGGAAGCTGAACTTAAAGAGATTGAAATAATAAAGAGAAAAAGCATAGAGTCCAGGAAAAAGGGGATCCAAACCAGGTATTAGGCAAAGGGAATCCCATGTTAGATGGTAAGTGAAAATCCTTGGATAACAGTTGTGCGGCAGGCCTAGAAAGCCAACAGCGCTGCTTGGAGTAAGAGGAGGAGCAAGCTGACAGAGTTCTAGAAAGAAGAAGTAGTAAAAAGAATTGATGTATTTAACCTGGGTGAAAGAATGCTTTACTATATTGGCTAGTATGTTAGCTAACACAGAGTTGAATGTATGTTAGACATGTCAGATATCAAGCAAAAGAATAAAAGAAAGAAACAAATATGTGGCAAACCGACTGTAAGGTGACCCCTGTGATCTTCAACTCCTGCTATTTTATCATTTCCTCATTTTGAGTTTGGATGGAACCTGGTACCTGTTTCTCAGCAAGAGAATACAGTGAAGATGACAAGATGTCTTACACTTCCAGCAGACTTGTTCTCCCTTTACTTCTGGCTTGAAAGAAGTAATAGGAAACATAGAAATAGAAACAAAAAACAGCAATAGACTACATAAACTTTAGAAAAAGTTGTACTAGAGCATGTACAGTCACTATGTAGCTCAGCAATGAACAGTATTTATGGTCCTAACAATGTAAATTCTGAATATTAATTCTACAAAAATTCCAAATTGGGAATGAGGGGAAAAGTATGTGTCTTAAATATGGTGATGGTGACTTGAGTCTACTGATGTGATAAAATGCCATAGAACTGTAAACCAAAAGCAAACAAACAGACAAATAGACAAAAAGAGTGCATGCAAATACTGGTGAAATTCAAATAATGCCTGTACCTGACTAATAGTATTTTATCATACTCAGTTTTCTGGTTTTGACTATATACTATGGTTATGTAACATATTATCACTGGGAGAAGCTGGGTGAAGAATACACGAGAACTCTAATTTTTCCAATTCTTGTGAGTCTTAAACTATTTTGAAATAAAAAGTTATTTTTAAAATTTTAAAAAGTATGTGTTTTGTATAAGGAAGGTTTATAAGAGGACTAACACATCATCTTCATAGTAGTACTAACAAAATCCATTTCTGGGCTGGATGCGGTGGTTCACGCCTGTAATCCCAGCACTTTGGGAGGCCGAGGTGGGTGGATCACGAGGTCAGCAGATCGAGACCATCCTGGCTAACACGGTGAAACCCCGTCTCTACTAAAAATACAAAAAATTAGCCGGGCGTGGTGGCGGGTACCTGTAGTCCCAGCTACTCGGGAGGCTGAGGCAGGAGAATGGCGTGAACCCGGGAGGTGGAGCTTGCAGTGAACCGAGATCGCGCCACTGCACTCCAGCCTGGGCGACAGAGCGAGACTCCGTCTCAAAAAAAAAAAAAAAAAAAAAAAAATCCATTTCTGTAATTCCATACACTGTGCCTTTTTCAAGTACTAAGATGCTATTATTTCATAAATTCATCAGCAGCTTTACTCACTCTTCGCAGTTTTCTGATCAGTGCTTTCTCTTTCCCTCTTCCCTGCCTTCCCCCTTACCAACCCTGATACTACCTCAGCCATTCCAGTTCTTTTTCTGTTAAGCTCCTGCAACTCCCCTAACCCCTCCCATCTTCCTTTACTTAAAAGACTGTGCATGGACATGCTGGGTGAAACCCTCTGAAGTGAACTAATCTCCCCAGTAGGAAGGAAAGGATTTAGACCACAGGTAACACCAACCCTCCTGGGTTATCTGAAAGAGAAATCGAGACTGCTGCTATTTAGAGCTACTGGAAAAGGCAGTGGGCTTTCTCTGAGATGGTGACCTTCAAAGTTCCACTCAGAGCAGCTCAACATAGTAGGAAGATTCTGAGACTCTCTCCAAAACACCAGTAACATCAGAAGTAATTCTTAGGATATCTTTGGAGAGAAAGGGAAAGTGGAGCTGACATCAAAGAAAGTCATAGGGAATAAAGAACAGAGGATACATATTTATGAATTTTTATATTTAAAATATTTTACATTCACTGGTTTATAAGTCTGAACACTTTTATCAGATTTATTTTTTCAAAGTGTATTCAGAATGCAAGAAAGGAAATATTAGGCAAAATATATGTTGAAATGTCAATATTGCCATTTTGCTTAAGTAGTAAAACTGATACCCAGTACAAAACCAATTGACAATACCTAAAATTTTATAATAAAGAGGAATGATAACATACTATTTTGTTAGGAGATAAGTGACAGAAAGTTTTGAAAATTATCTTTATTCTACAGGTTATTGATGTTATATTTCTATATAATATGGAACCATACCATTCTTCCGATATGTATTGTAAAGTTATGATAATTATAAAAGTGTAACACTGCCCAAGTAGTCAATAAACAGATCTATATAGCACTATAAAAATTCAAATTTTTTTTTACAAATGAGGTTTTCGACAAAGCAGACCTCTGAAAGGAGGAAGGAAAGAAGTTAAATGATTGGCATACCCAGGGAGGTCATGTTATACACAGATAATCTTAGGTCTCATCTGTAAAACTAAGACAAGATCCTCTCAGCATAGATAATGTCACACAATTACAGGCCACTGGAGCAGGAAGGTGGAATAGGACTTTCCAGCACAAATGAGTTGAAAATTGATGTCTACGCAATATGTGCAAATGTGCACAGAAATGTTTATAGCAGTTTTTTTGATAATTGCCAAAACTTAGAAGCAATCCAGAAGCCCCTCAGTGGGCAAATGGATACATAAATGGTGGTATATCCAGACAACAGAATATCATTCAGCACTGCAATGAAATGATCTATTTGGCCATGAAAAACCTTAGAGGCACCTTAAATGCAGATTACTATGAAATTATATGGGATATATACTGTGGGGTTTTGATAGCGGGGAAGATTGGGCATACATGGGGGAAAGATGTGTATAGAGAATCTCTATTTTCCACTCAATTTTGCTGTAAAACTGCTCTAGAAAAAAAATAGTTCATATTTTTTAAAGTACCTGAGTTCAGAAAATGTAAGCTTTATTTGCTAAAAATATAGAAGCACATTTAAATTTAAAAATTAAATTGAGCTATGATATGGTTTGGTTATGTCCCCACCCTAAATCTCAACTTGAATTGTAATCCGAATTGTAATCCCCATGTGTTGGGGAAGGGACCTCATAGGAGGTGATTAGATAATGGCAGGAATTCCCCCATGCTGTTCTCAATATTACCAGTGAGTTCTCATGAGATCTGATGGTTTTATGAGGGTCTTTTCCCCTCTTTGCTCAGCACTTCTCTCTCCTGCCACCACTTGAAGAAGGATGTGTTTGCTTCCCTTTCCACCATGATTGTAAGTTTCCTAAGGTCTCCCCAGCCATGTGGAATTATGAGTCAATTAAACCTTTTTCCTTTATAAATTACCTAGTCTTGGAGTGGTTCTTTATAGCAGCATGAAAACAGACTAATACAAGCTATCATACAGAGTAGTTTTGGATTTTTTAGGATAAACAGTTTTTTAAATAACACTATATTTAGAATCCCCAAAATATTAGGCTTTTAATTTATTCTTTGCTATGTTCAGTGTTATAACAAACAAATCCTCAAATGAATTTTATGAGACATAGGTTATTTTTAATGGAGATAATTGGTTCAATGTATTCTTTAAATTACTTCAATTCCAAAAATTCCATAATAGTGACCCTAAAGAAGTTATGTTTGGGATATTGTCAACACCATTATTTATTTAAATCAATTCCTGAAAAGCACAGATCTTAAAGTTAAGCCAACCAGATCACTTAGGTGCTTTTTAATTAAATGCCAAAAACTTGGAATCTTGAAGAAACACAGGCACACTTAATACCAGGAAGAAATCTCTTTGAACAGTATTTTAGTTGGAACACTTTCAATTTCAAATGACAAAATCCCAACTCAAACTAGCCTAAAGAAAATAAAAAGGTGGTCTATACAGTTTAGTGGAAAGAATAGGGATGGATCTAGGTTCTGAATTAGGTCTTCCTCTTCCTTCTTCCTTGAGTTCTCCATCTTACTGCTTTATTTCTCCCTCCCTCCCTCCTTCTCTCCCTTATTTTGCTCTCCCTTTTGTTTATCTGCATGTTTTTATGTTATTTTTTCCTTTTGATGATTTGATTCTTGCAAGTAGTGGGAGATAAGCACGGCCTGTAGTTGACTTGGGAGTCACAAATCCTGGCTTAGACAAACCAGAGGAAGGAGAGAGCATTTATCTCCCAGAGCCTCTACATGAAATCTCTATGAAGTTTTCTAATTGATCCAGCTCACATTATGTGCCCATCTCTAGGCCAAAATCATGCAGGAGCCATCATAGCCTCTTTTAGCACAGAAAGGAAAACTCCACTGAATGGGGAGAGCAGAGATGGAGAAAAGGGGTGAAAATAAAAATTGGGGAGATGGCTTAATATATTTAATTTGTTAATTTAATGAATTAATTTAATAGAAAAAGATTCTGTTTTTAAAACAAAACTCCCAGGAGTAAAATTATATTTTATCATGAAATAAAATTATATTTTATCATAAAAAGATAAAATTATATTTTATTAGGAAATTCAGAAATAAGTTATCTGAAATCTGATAATGAAGAGGTAGAGTAAATTAGCTAATAATACTGAATACTTCAGGAAATATTTTCTTGAAAACTAAATGTGACTGACATTGTTCTTTATGATTAGCCATATTCCCCTGTCAGATAAGGTTTGTTGTGTACTGACCTGTTTATTTTTTTTTAAGAATTTTTCATTTTGAGGCTATAATCAGTCTCTAGAGCTTTGACTGACTGGTTTATATGACAAGTGACCATGGGTTAGTTTTCAGAAGATAACAGTAAATTGTGTTTAAAATATTCTTCATGTAAAAAAAATGCTATAATCTGAGATGAAACTGAA
This sequence comes from Pongo pygmaeus, assembly GCF_028885625.2. Lineage (NCBI taxonomy): Eukaryota > Metazoa > Chordata > Mammalia > Primates > Hominidae > Pongo > Pongo pygmaeus. The sequence continues at coordinate 24,844,481 of NC_072388.2, read as the reverse complement.
GTGAAATATTAAATAGATACCATCTAGTCCACGAATAATTTCAGTTTTTCAAAACTTTTTCTCCACAATTGGATGTCTCAGAGGTGTAGGAGTTTGCTCAAATTAATCAATATTTTTAATCTTGTGTTGACAATTCAAAATTCAACACTGTGGTAAATATTTAGGTTTTAACAAAACCCTCGACATTCTTAGAGTAGCCATTTTAGAACTGTTGTTTCCTGGAGGCTTTCATTCCATAGAAATACTGATTGCAATAGGCTTCTTCTGATTGTGGCTGCTCTTTTAAATTAGGTCCCACTCCACATTACAAGAGAAGTTGTGAGGTAGAATTAACCCTAAATTCAATTATTTCCTAAAGATTTGAAAAGCAGTGCTGTTTATAAATGTCTCCCAAATCCTAGTTCCTGACCCAGGAAAGCAAACGTGTAGATCTTGTCCTCAGTTCCAGTTTCCTCTCCTACCTCAGTCAAAGTGTCAGTCAAGTCAGCTGGCTCTGCAGTATCTCAGGTTCCAACTATGCCACCTCTAGTCCAGCTCACAAATACTCACCAGTCCCTCTACCTCGATCCTGTTTTTCCTGTAATATATTAACTTTTGACCTGTTTACACTTATTTGGTTTGGTGAATAGGTTGGTGATGTATGGAGACATGAGATTTTGGAAAGCTAATACTCCTCCTCACTGTGAAGAGAGTCTTACAATGTTGTAAGTCATAATGAAATAAGAAGTAATACCAACTGCAAACAACTAAGTAGCACATACCGAGAGACTGACTTGACATATCTTGGCCATTCATAAACTGAATTGAATTCAATAGTCCTTGGGTTTGGGATTATAAATAATGTCTGAAGCAAGATTTTTCCAATATGGGAGAATTTATGTATCTATTTAATGTAAGCCCTTGACTTTTCTTAGACCTTCAGAAGTTTAATTCATTTCTGGACACCTGATTGCCATTGCTAAATGAATTCTGTGCTCATCTGTCCCCTGTTCACTGTCTTTGGTAACCAGGATGCAACTCCTAGATTCTAGCCTATATCTGCATTTCTATATTTTGACTTACTCCCTTTTAACCTAATTTCAACCTAAATATCTTCCTTATATCTGTTTTTATCTACTTTCATTCAGCACATGTGGGCCTCTGGATTTTAGTCCTAGATATATTTCTTCTCTGGTGGCCTCTTGCTAAAAATATAATATTAAAATATGTTTGCCTTTTTTGAGTATACAACAACTAATGGCAACAGGAAGACCAGAAGGAGGAAGGCATCCTTCCATGAAACAGCCTTTGTAGAGCGTCTACAAACTACATAAACATAGCTAGAGATGAAGAGTTGGCTGTATAAAGGGGTTAATAAGGTTTGGTTGTGTCCCTACCCAAATCTCACCTTGAATTCCCACATATTGTGGGAGGGACCTAGTGGGAAGTAGTTGAATCATGGGGGCAGGTCTTTCCCATGCTGTTCTTGTGATGGTGAATAAGTCTTATGAGATCTGATGGTTTTAAAAATGGGAGTTTTATTGCATAAACTCTCTCTCTCTTTGCTTGCTGCCATCCATTTGAAATTTGACTTGCTCCTCTTTGCCTTCCTCCATGATTGTCAGGTCTCCCCAGCCATGTGGAACTATAAGTCCAATCTCTTTATTTTGTAAATTGCCCAGTCTTGGGTATGTCTTTATCAACAGTGTGAGAATGGATTAATACAGTAAATTGGTATCAGTAGAATGGGGCATTGCTAAAAGATGCCTGGATATGTGGAAGTGACTTTGGAACTGGATAATATGTAAAGGTTGGAACAGTTTGGAGGGCTCAGAAGATAATAGGAAAATGTGGGAAAGTTTGGAACTTCCTAGAGACTTGTTGAATGGCTTTGACAAAAATGCTGATAGTGATATGAACAATAAGGTCCAGGCTGAGGTCGTCTCAGATGGAGATGAGGAGCTTTTTGGAAACTGGAGCAAAGGTGACCCTTGTTATGTTATAGCAAAAGGACTGGTGGCAGTTTTGCCCCTGCCCTCGAGAATTGTGGAACTTTGAACTTGAGAGAGATGATTTAGGGTATCTGGCAGAAGAAATTTCTGAGTAGGAAAGCATTCAAGAGGCGACTTGGGTGTTGTTAAAGGCATTCAGTTTTATAAGGGAAGCAGAGCATAAAAGTTTGGAAAATTTGCAACCTGACAATGTGATAGAAAAGAAAACCCCATTTTCTGAGGATAAATTTAAGCCAGCTGCAGAAATTTGCATAAGTAATGGGGAGCCTAATGTTAATCCTGAAGACAATGGACAAAAAGTCTCCAGGGCATGTCAGAGGTCTTCATGGCAGCCTCTCTAATCAGAGGCCCAGAGGCCTAGGAGAAAAAAGTGGTTTCATGGGCCAGGCCCAGGGTCCCCATGCTGTGTGCAGTCTAGTGACTTGATGCCTTGCATCCCAGCCACTCCAGCTGTGACTAAAAGGAGCCAAGGTACAGCTCAGGCTGTGGCTTCAGAGGGTGCAAGCTAAAAGCTTCGGCAGCTTCCACATGGTGTTGAGCCTGTGGGTGCACAGACGCCAAGAAATGAGGTTTGGGAACCTCTGCCTAGATTTCAGAGGATGTATGGAAATGCCTGGATGTCCAGGCAGAAGTTTGCTGCAGGTGAGGGGCTCTCATGGAGAACCTCTGCTAGGGCAGTGTGGAAGGGAAATGTGGGGTTGAAGCCACCCCACAGAGTCCCTACTGGGGCACTGCCTAGTGGAGTTGTGAGAAGAGGGCCTCTGTCCTCCAGACCCCAGAATGGTAGATCCCCCGACAGCTTGCACCATGTGCCTGGAAAAGCCACAGTCACTCAATGCCAGCCCGTGAAAGCAGCCAGGAGGGAGGCCATACCCTGCAAAACCACAGGGATGGAGCTGCCCAAGACCACAGGAACCCACTTCTTGCATTAGCGTGACCTGGATGTGAGACATGAAGTCAAAGGAGTTCATTTTGGAGCTTTAAAATTTGACTGCCCTGCTTGATTTCAAACTTCCGTGGAGCCTGTAGCCCCTTTGATTTGGCCAATTTCTCCCATTTGGAACAGCTGTACTTACCTAATGCCTGTACCCCCATTGTATCTAGGAAGTAACTAACTTGCATTTGATTTGGACAGAATAATAGGTGGAAGGGACTTGCCTTGTCTCAGATGAGACTTTGGACTGTGGACTTTTGAGTTATTGCTGGAACAAGTTAAGACTTTGGGAGTCTGTTGTGAAGGCATGATTGATTTTGAAACATGAGGACATGAGATTTGGAGGGGCCAGGGGTGGAATGACATGGTTTGGCTGTGTCCCCAACCAAATCTCACCTTGAATTCCCACATGTTGTGGGAGGGACCTAGTGGGAAGTAGTTGAATCATGGTGGCAGGTCTTTCCCATGCTGTTCTCATGATAGTGAATAAGTTTCATAAGATCTGATGGTTTTAAACATGGGAGTTTTACTGCACAAGCTCTCTCTCTCCCTTTGCCTGTTGCCATCCACGAAAGATGTGACTTGCTCCTCCTTGCCTTCTGCCATGATTGTGAGGCCTCCCCAGCCATGTAGAACTGTAATTCCAATAAACCTCTTTCTTTTGTAAATTGCCGAGTCTTGGCTATGCCTTTATCAGCAGCATTAAAATGGACTAATGCAGGGGTTGAGTAATTCCACCTAATTATTCAGTTTGTTGATTATCTAAGACATTCTCATTTCATTTTTTTCTAGTGTCTACATTTTTACCATTTTAGTAAATGAAAAATTAAAATTTCCTAATATCTGACATGAGATTTAGAATTTTTGAATTTCAGCCATTTGTGCACAATTGTTGATCAAGATTCAATTCTCCTTGAAGAAATATTTAAAATGTAGATAATTTCAAAATACTTGAATATTTTGTCATTCCAAACCCAAGACCTTCAGGGGTATAAGGAGGAAAACATTTATTGTCAATTTTTTTTAAGTGAACTAGGTGTCCCATTTATTGATGCTGTTAAGCTAAAATATTTCTTTAAGATGGTTTTCTTCTTGATAATTTGCACAATACATTATCCAACCACTCAATTTTATCCACATATGTGTTATTGTTTCTGGATGTTGTTATATGAAATATCTGCTTCAAAGACTGTTTAAAATTCAGTGAAAAAAATAATCTAAAAAATGCATCCTTTGCCATTTAACATTTCACTGAAATAATAGGAATAAACAATATTTCAATAAAAATGAGGATATCATTTACACTTATATTTAATCTTATATCTTAAATCTCTTCTCATATCTTGAATCAGTTCTTTCTTATAGTTAAAGCTATTTGAGTACTGCTGCTTTGTTAGGCAGGATTTTTTCCAGACTTCCTTTTTCAGTTGCTTTCTAAAGGTGCAAAAATAATCCTGTCACAACAGAGAAGAAGAGCTTATAAAGAGGCTTTAAAAACCTTATCACCAGGAAACAGTGCACAGTGTATTGTATAATATAGTGTCTTAAAATACTTCTGCTTACCTCCTCATTGATGCTGCTACAATATTTACATAACACTGCTAACTAATTCTTCATTATGTAGGTTATTTATCGTTTCTCTTGGAGACTGTCTGCCCAACACACTTAATATTATTGAATTGAGTCATTGTTTTTATTTCTACCTACTGTTTAGCTACAGTGAATCTTTTCTCAGTTCTGGGACTGCATTGGTGGGTCAGGATTCATGTTTACTACTCCTTGGGGTAAGAAATGAAGAGTAGGAGGAGAACTGTGGCAGGACAGAGTCTGGCTAGCCATCAATGCACATTGTTTATGTCTTCAAGATGGGTTATTTCAGAACTAGAAAAAATAAAAAAAAGGAAAAAATAAAATAAGAGAGCTGTTTTGGTTCAGAGGAATGGATGTCCTGGGAGAAAAAAGTAAAAGCGGAAACTAATATTTCAGAAAACACTTCAGCAGAAAGACATTTTTAGTGCAAGATATCTCACAGGCTAGGGAAAATTATTTGATGCATTAAATATTTTCAAGATTTCTGTGTTGAATACATTTTGAAACCCTAGGCTAGATGTTTTTATTAACATTTTATGTTAAAGAATTGATTCAAATAGAAAAAAAAACCCTATCTTTCTGTATGACTCAGGAGCACTTCAAGGCAAACAAACATGTAGCACACTTTACCTAGTTTCAAGCTGAAGGTCAATCCGGATGAACAGGGTCTTTGAGTTCCCTCTTTAACACTTCAACACTGTCAAGCCAGGTTTTCCATTTATCTTCTTGCATGGGTCTACCGTTACAGTTCAGACCCTCAGGGTGAGATCACCTAGCTTCCAACAAAGTTGTCAGCCCCACTCCACAAATAAGTCACCTCATCAAACAACAACCAACACTGTCATAGCTAATACCCACACCCTAATCTCCCGGAGCTTAAACATACTGCTTCTCAAATACATCCCTCTTCCAGCCGCCAAGGAAATGAAACCCAGAGGTCACTTCCAAGCTATATTTTTCCATATGATTTCTACCAATTGCCCAAGAAATCTCAAGGGAAAACATTTACAGTTATAGAGTTGCCAAACTGCCTTAGATTTGCTAGAAAGAAAAAAAAAAATCCTGGGTAATGTTTTTTGGGGTGTGTGTGCTTTCCTCAGCTGAAACAGAAAGCAACTAAAATTTTAGAGTTTCTATAAACCTGTAGATTTTTCTTTATGTACTAAACTTGGCTGTGTATATATAAAGTAGCCATACACCTTTTCTCTCACCAAGTAAAACAATAAAATTAGGAATGATTCTGTCAAATAAATGCAGTAATCCTTCCAAAACTAAACTTACTCTGTTATTTCATGAGTAAATGAGACCTATTAATGTATCTAAATAGCTAAAAAGAGTTATGAACTAAGAAAAGCTTTGAATAAATCTTGCTGAAGTATAAAACCCTCTCTTCTTTCTTATAAAAGTAATAAACACATATTTATTGACTAACAAGTAGAAAACTGACACTAAACTATGGGCTTTTACAAAGCTGACTCTCCATGACACTATTAGCTGGATTTTATCATCCCCTTATACTGAAGATAAAAACAGCCTTGCAGAGAGCAGATGGCTTCCCAAGGTCATTCCACCCATAAATGAGCTCAGATTCAGTCCTAACTCTAGCCCTAGTGTTATTTCCACTACTTGATGCTATGACTCTTCATTTGAAAATTTAATCATAAAGAATACTACATCATTAATCTACAAACATGTTTTCGTTCTACCCTGTAAAACTTGCTGAGCACAAAATGCTGTCCTCTGTTAAATTGCATAACCTTGGGCAGAGCTAGGGTAGGGTTTGATCTATGAAAAAGATCTGATTAAAAACCTAAATCAAAATATAGAACTAAGAATATGAAAAGCAAAAGTACATTTTCAAGCTCATGGTAAATTGTGTTTTCAGCAAGAATGTTTTTAGATGATTTATAATGGGTATTTTTCAAATTACTTATTACAATAAAAATACTTGATTATTCTTAGTAACTCTACATAAGCATATTTTAAACCATTTGAAAGGATGAACATGATTTAAAACTCTTAATACTAATTTCTGCCTGATGTAGAGGACTTACAACAGATGCATTAAGTACATTTGATGAACTTCACAAGGATGAAACAAGTTCTTTCTTTAATGCTGAATTTTAACTCTCACACAACATTAGTTTAAAAGTATAATAGCGAGATTTTTAAAAATCTAAGTAGGCTTAATGTATTTGTGATTTTATTTTTTGTCCATATCTATGAGTATGTTGTCTCATACAAAATTGTATTACTATAGATAAGAAGTCATTTTTATGATCCTGAAAATAGCAGTATACATAACACTAAGTGTGTTTAGTAGGTGTCGTATAAAAATGTTGACTTAGTTCCACAGTTTCTATGTAATACCTTAGTTTAACTTCCGGACCACAGAATGTCATGGCATTAGTGCTGTTTGGCAATAGGATAACTGAATGGCTACTATTCTGTTAAAAGTGTAATTAATGACAACTAATATTTCAGAAGTGCGGCTATCTCGTGTAGAGCTTTATAGTTTATGTGATTTAAAGAGTAATAGAAATAAATAAAATAAATTTTATTCTTTCTCTTTTTCCCAGTTGGCTTTTGTTGGCATTTTCTCTGTGTTCAGCAACTTGCCATTGTTTATAAAGAAAGATGAAGATAAGATAAAGAGAAGGGGCCAAAAAGGCAAATTACTTATAGATTTAAAAAGAAAACACAGGGCTAGTCATTTCTCTATCAATCACTTTAATCAGCAGGGAGATTATTTAATTATTTCCCCCTCTTATTTTTCTCATTCTCATAACTCAATTATTGGCTACCTGAGCCTATCCAAGTTTCAGCCTTCTAAACACAATGGTTTTTCACTTATTTTTAGGTTGGAAATCTTCTTCAGCATTTTTCTATGCAAGCAACTTGGTTCAGATAGAGTCTGTACTCTCCATAATCCCCCAAAATAGCTTTTGTATTAATTGCTTTATATAGTTTAATATTCTTAGCAATACATGAGCTCATTTGATGCTCCAAGTTCAGAAAAATATTTAGAAATTTTATGTAACTTACACAAGTGACATTCTCTTAACCACAGTACTGACTCTAGGACTATCTTCCAATGGGGAAGAGGAACCCTGGTAGAAACATATGTACTGATATATACAGAAAAATAAATAAGAAGACTAAATTCGTGGGAACTGTGGGAGGACAAAAACAAATGTGCAAATGGCTTGGAATTAAGAAACATCTCTAACGATAAAAGCTGACTTCTGGGAAAAAAGTTTCTGCAGTAATTTGAAGGCTGTCCTACTCTCTTGGATGAATCCATATCCAAATTTTCTGAGCCTTGACTTCCTACCTGTGTAATGGAAATAATCGTTGATATATCTAAGTCCTCTTCAGTATGTCTATGTTTCTCTTAGTATCCCTGACACTGCTAAACAATATGGAATTCTATATAGTTTGTTAATCTCATTCTATCACATAAATAATGTTTCTACACCATTTGAAACTTCCTAATTCCACTCCATTGGATAATAAGCCAAATCCAGTTCTATTTTATAACTATAATGAAAATCTGCATTATTGAGAAAATTATATAAACATAGGAAAAATCACAAATTTAACTTTTAATATAGAAAAACAAATGTGAGGTTATTTCCATAGAGAATATGACTTTTTTCTTCTTGCTAAATTAAGAACAATCAAGATAGAGACATTCATTAAACTTTTTATATCGAAATTAATATTTTGATGATAAATACATCTCTCTCTCTCTCTGTCTCTCTCTCTCCCCCCTCCTTCCCTCCCTCCCAATTTTTTCACAAGAACACAGAAGCATGGAATTGAACTGATCATAATTTACATTTCAGGGTACAATGGTGCCTACCTATAATCCCAGCTACTTGGGAGGCTGAAGTAGATCACCTGAACACAAGAGTTCCAGGTGGCAGTAAGCTACAATCCACAACACTGTACTCCAGCCTAGAGGAGTATAATTTACCAAAAGTTCCAGTTGTTATGCTAAAATTATCTGTGTGCTTGTGCTGAGGTCACAGTCCCCAAGGGCTGCTCCCAATCAATGGCTGAGCCTGGCAGGGATACTGAGGTAAGCCTGTTCCTCGGAGATGTGGGACTCCTCTGACAAGTGACTTTGGCTCAAGGCCTTTCTAATGGCCTTGCTAAAACTTCCTTCTAATCCTGTCTAGGCAGGCGTAGATCTCCAATCAGGTCTAAGGTAAAACCAACTCAATTTGCCACTGAGGGCGGGCATGTAAATCACTGGCTTACACATCTTGTTTGGCTATGAAGAAAATCAGGGTTGGAGCTTTGATTCTGGGTTTCAGAGTTTGATGTAACTCTTAGCTCTGCTCAATGGGAAATGAAAATAATATAAAGCGTAACTTCCTTAGAATTGAAGGGCATCAATAGATCCAAATGGGAAAGACAAAACTAGGAAATTGATGGAGATTTCAAAATGTTTGAAGTAATGTTAATCCAAAAGTGGTTCATGTTTCTCCAAAGAACGACAGTTTGTAGGCACAACAGAGCAGAAACAACGTAGAAATAGTTAAGTACTTCTTCCAAGAAAACACAGGGACCTGGGCACAGTAGCTCACACCTGTAACCCCAACACTTTGGGAGGTCAAGGCAGAAGGATTGCTTGAGCCCAGGAATTCAAGACCAGCCTGGGAAACATAATGAGACCCTGTCTCTACAAGGAAAAAAAAAAAGCTAGGTGTGGTAGCATGTGCCTGTAGTCCCAGCTACTTGGGAGGCTGAGGCAGGAGGATCACTTGAGCCTAGGAGATAGAGGCTGCAGTGAGCTATGGCTGTACCACTGCACTCCAGCTGGGGTGACAGAATAAGACACTGTCTCTAAAGAAAATAAATTAAAATTTAAAACAAGAAACACAGGAATGTCCAAACACAAACACATACCATTGAATTCAAGAAAAAAAAGCCTTCCTTTCTTTGTTTAGGAAATCTCCTTAAGGTTCCCCTCCATTTCCCTCCTGCTCTGAGCTTAGAGGAGGATACCTCCTTCTAGCCCTGGTTGCTTTTGTGGTGTAGGTTCATGGTGGCCCACCACCTGGACTGTAGAGGTATTTATCTTCTTCTTTTTTTAATCAACTTCAAAGAGTTTGATTTTTCCCTACTTATGCCTTTAGGAGAGACTGAAAGATGTTTCATTTTCTTATGCACAGTTACCCCTAATAGGCCTGAACTGCCAGCTCTCCAGACATATATGGATAGTCCTGAATGCAGTTTAGGTTCTCAGGCTGGGAGCCAGAAAATACAATGAAAGAAATATTCAGAGAACTGCTTAGCAGGCATTTGAAGATGCTACACTGGAACTCAGGAAAACTATGTTTATGGGTAGAGATTTATTAAGAATCATCTGCATTAAAATAATAATTGCAGAATCAAAAGAGACACATTTAATGAGGAAGGTAGTGTAGGGAGATTTATCAAAGAACCAAGATTGAGTCTTAGAAAATGCCTATGTGGACGGGGTTTGAAAATCTAACATGGGCCTTCATAAAGCTCAGCTCTTAATTCCTTCCACAGGTCTCTGGAACTCGTTCTCCATTATCTTCTCACTTTGCAGCAGCTCTCACAGACTTAGCCTTCTCCACTGTCATTGCATCTCTTGGGGTTCTGTTCTCAATTTTCTTTTTTTTTTTTTTTTTAGGAAATAGGATCTTGCTCTATTGCCCAGCCTGGAGTGCAGCAGTATGATAATAGCTCACTGCAACCTCTAACTCCTGTGCTCAAGCAATTCTTCCACATCTACCTCCCCAGCAGAAGGGACTATAGGAATGTATCTCCATGCCTGGCTTCTATTCTCATTTTCCTTACTTCTTTTGAAAATAGGTATATGGGCTCTTTATATTTTCTTTTCAGGCTTGTACTGGTGGCCACTATGGTAAATCACATAAATACACACAACTATACACTTGCACGAATGCATACAATGGACATCAAAATAAAAAGAACAAGAAACTCTAGCCATTAAATGCAGTTTTAAAAAAATCTCTAATTCAACAAATGGGATAAGTGGATGCCTTACTACCTTCATTTAGCCCTAGGCTTTCATTTTTCCTGGAGATAAGAGCCCATCACATCTTCTTGGCCTTCTTTATTTTCTTAACTTCTCTATAGCAGATGCTATTTGAGAAGTCCTCTTATCAGCCAGCATAGTATTTTTCGAACACTCTGTACATGACCCACATTAAGAAACACATTACATATCATTTCCCAGTAAACACATAGCTGAATGTGGGTGTGTGAGTTTGAAATAATTCCTATTTTTGCTGCAGCAAATGATATTATTTTCTATTCTACTTCTTCATTTTGTTTTTTGCTTTTGGTCAGTACAATATGTTGTATCTTATAAACAAAAAAATTCATTTGTCATAGTACTGGAGGCTGAGGAGTCCAAGATCAATGGCCTGCAGGCTCTGTGTCTAGTGAGAGTCTGCTTTTTCTGGTTTATAGATGGCACCTTCTTGCCGTGTCCTCATATGGTGAAAGGAGCAAGGCAGCTCTCTGGAGCCTCTTTTATAAGAACACTAATCTGCTCATGACAGCTGTGACTTATGATCTAATTACTTACCAAAAGTGTCACCTGCTTATAGTGTCACCTTGGCGATTGGGTTCCCACATATGAATTTGGTGGGGGGACACAAACATACAGACCATAGCACCATCCCATCTAAAACCCAAACTTCTATAATGAGCACTTCTTATTCCTCTTCAATACTTGTTTTTCCTTAGTAGTTATCACTATCTAATTCTATATATTTAAGATATCTCTCTTATTTATTATCTGTTTGTCTCTTCACTGGAACATACATGCTAAGAGGACAGGTATAAAGAACATGAGTATTATTTGGGGGGAAAAGAAAACTCACAAGCAGAATAATAGCAAAGCAAACATTTTTCACATGCTCTTATTACACCAGAAGTGTGGCTAGGCCAGGTAAGGCTGGACTGCAGGGCCTAAAGCAGGCATGAAGCAGAGAGGACTCCTACCCCTGTAATGCTCCACACCTTTATAGGGACAAGGAGAAAAAACAATTTTATATGTTAACAAGGGAAACTTCTATTCAAGAAATTAGACTTCTAGCTTTCTCCTAAAAACTGTGAGGAGTAATTGAAGATTTTAAGAAGGAAAAAGACATGAGCAGACTTGCCTTTTACAAAGCATGCTTTATTATATAGTATATAGAAGTTGCTCAGAATATCTAGTACTAGCAGTTCCTCTTGTCACTCTCTCTGCCTTCTGAGAAATTGGCTATGGCCCTCTCTAGGTTAAGGAATCTGACTGGTCAAGACCTCAATCAATCTTAGGTAGTTCAGGAGAACACTTGACTTCTTTGGCTGTAAAGAATATGGGCTTGAGCGATGCCCTATACAGCCATTATATTCAAGGCAGGGAGAACAAGGATAACAATATGATTTTTTTCTACTTTATTCTCATTTTTTAAATTGTAGTAGACGAAGAAAAACTCCTTTTCACCTTGTAACTCTAAGTGTTTGTTAGCTGATATGATTTGATTTTCTTTTTATAAGATTGTAATAATATATTATTTGTTTCTACAAGGAATCTAAAATATGAAAGCATAGTTAAACCTTTTTCTTTTTTTATATAAATTGGGAATTTTATTAAAATCTTGGAATTCTAAAATCTTTTCATTTCTAGGTAAACACTATTAAATAGAGATACAATGTGAGACACAAATACATATGTAATTTAAAATTGTCTTGCAGTACATTAAGAAAAAAGAAACATGAAATTTATTTAATACTGTATTTCATGCACAGTAATATATATAAAATAGTACCATTTTAACATATAATCAATATAAACATTAAATTAGATAGTTTGCATTTTTTATCATAGGTCTTCAAAATCTAGTATGTATTTTTCACTTGCAACACATCTCATTTCAGAATAGCCACACCTCAAGTGCACAATACACTCAAATGGTTGGTGGTTACCATGTTGGGTAACATAATTCTAGACAGTTAATGAGAGAAAAACACCGAAAAAACAAGGGCAGAGAATGAATGTTTACTGAGTACTGTACCTACTTCCAGCCAGATTGCACTAGTAATTTTGTACTGATTAAAAATTTAATCCCCACAAAAACATGTGAGGTAGTCCTTAATATTCTCATATTTCAGATTTCAGATTTTAAAAATTGCTACTTACAGGATTAAGAAACTTGTCAAAGTCATCCAGCTAATAAGTCTATCTGGCCCCCAGGTATCTTTTTGTACCCTCTTTCTACTTCAAATCAGGTGTCTTCACTAGGTTTGTCATTATTAATAAGCTTAAACTATAATAAATATTACAAAATGCCTAAATTATTAACCAGGAAATTATTAAGGAAAAGGTAAATAGGCTTGTTTTCTTTACTGTTTGAAGGAGATGCACTTACTATCATTCTATTACTAAAAATGTAATTTTGGATACACTGATTTATACATTTTACATAAATCATAAATGCAGGATCTCTAAAATGATATCTGAAGCTGGTGCTTGTCAGTTTCTGTCACTTATCAACTCAGTCTCTTTACAAACTGTGAATGTCTTGGTCTTGGTTGTGAAGGGCATGTGAATATGACATTGTCAGGGTCTGACATGACTGAAGAAAATATGTTTGTTCTGATTTGCTGTGCATGAAAAAAATTAATCCCATAACATGTAGACCTATATTTACAAGCCATTACAGATTGATGCTCTGCATATTTTGGTCACAGCTAATTCTGACATGGTTGAACGTGAAATTGGCCATGTAGTATTAGGAAGATAAAAAAGAAATTATTGCATGTATTTTGTTATTTGAATTTGATATATACCACTAATCATAGAACTTTTTATTTTGATAACCTGCTGTTAAGAACAAAGCAGTATTTAAAGGCTCATGAAATGTTTTATGCACTATCTGATTGAAAAACAAGAAAATAATCTATTTAAACACTAAAGTATAAAATTCCAGATACTATTATTATGAAAGAATAGATTATAGGAAAGAAGCTATTTTTGAGGTACAGAGTGATATGATTCTATAGTAAAATGGAAACACAATGCAGGTGAAGGTAATTTCTTAAAAATAATTATCAAATAAGCAAAATTTTCAAAAGTTTTATCTATCTACGATTGCAGCAAAACTGAAATTTTACATGTCAAATTATATAGGAAATTAAAATAAATAAAAACCAAACAGAAAGACTTTTATTTTTGATAGCTTAGTAAATCTCCAATAAAAAAATTATATACTAAAAATTATATATCTAAAGTTAACTTTTTCTTGAAAAAACTACTGATTACTTTGGTTTCTTTTATTAGTTTTAAAACTTTGATTATTTACATATTTTTAACGTATTGAGACAAACTTATCTGTAAACAGCACAGTTCATTGATAAGAATTCAGGATTCAGTTTGAAGACCTGGATGTGAGATAATTTTGAGGTGTATACTGGTTTTTGTCATAAATATGAGACAATAGAGAATTTGTCATAACTAAATGTTCATTTTGCATAAAATTTGTAATTTTTTCAAGTCAAATCTTGAACTTGAGGAAGAGATGAAAGTGTTAACTTTAGTACAACCACATTTTCAAAGTTTAAATTTAAAATAGTTATTTAACAGAAAATAATTAAATGAGAACAATGATAGTGTTTCTATAAATTTTTAAATTATTGGTACGTATATCATAGTAGCCTCAACATCAACATTTAATTAGTTTCTTTATTTAATTTGGTTTACCTTTAGAAGAAAGTCTGAATTCACATAGAAAATTAGTTTCTAAATGTAATAGTTTTGAATGACATGCTTTGCAATCTCATGACACACTTTAATTTAACTGATCCACAAGCATGAAAGAAGATTTAGAGAAAACTATTATTTCAAAGTTGAATTCTTACAAGTTATAATATAATAGCTGTTAAAGGAATAATGTTTGAAGGCTGAACGACCTGCAACTAGAGCTCTGCCTCCCCCATTTAATTGCTATTTGACCTTGACTTCTTTAAACCGTTTACTTGAGATGTAAATTAGTAATGCTAATTATATCTACCTCATAGGATATTAAGTGAGATAATATTTACAAATACCACTTAACACATGAATTAGCTTACAGTATGGCATATAATTATAGCTGTGTTCATTTTGAAAAAGCATGGGTAAACAGATTGAAACTTAAATCTTCATAATGAAATATTCATTCCTGTTATATTTTAAAATTTGGAGAACTTATGCTGATTTTTACTGAATTATTTCCTCACAATTTTAAACCAAATTTCTTTCTCTGTTTGTGCCAAGTGATTTGCAAAGTAATAAGTTTCCTTATATGACATATCATATTAGGGAGCTCTAAACTATTTTTTCTCTTGTCCAGTTGAATTGTAAAGATTTCACATATGTCAGTCTATAAACTAATTATCAAATAACTTGTATGCACATTCTTCTCTTAGCTTCATTTTCAGACAATGTACTAATTGTATTTTTGTAGCTGCCTGCTAATCTAATTTAATTGTTACAATATAATAGAATGTCATTTAATAAGTGCATTTTCAGCATCACATTCAAATTGTGTTTGCATAAATTTTCGATAACATTAAGCTGTTTCATTTATTCTGAAGGAATTTGAAAGCCTATTTTTCTGCTCACTTTGTTTTGTTTCATGATGTAGTGACTTGGCAGAGATTGTAAAACTCTTTTCAAAATTTCACTGCATAAACATATCAAGGATTTGAGTAACTTTTGTTGCCATAAAAATGATTCCAACAAAAATAACTTGTCTTTATCTTTCTTGCTATATTTTGTCTTTAAATTTCTAGTGATTTTATAGAATTTCTGGCAAAATATTTTATTCTATGTTTTTATTAATGTGGATAACATCAACTGAATAACCTTATTAACATAATACAACATCTTATATCATCTTAAACCAGATCGATCTTATCACAAGATTCCATATTTTTCATATTTTACCAATAATTTTAGTTTTAAGAGTAATTCTAAACATTTGAAAAATGTAATCTTTATAAATATTAAAGGTATGCAAGAATATAAAGCCTACAATCCACTATCATAGAAAACATAGAAGTATCCAAAATTTAAAATAAGTGCTAAAACTATTTTAATACTATGTGCATTGGTCAGTATTCTCCAGAGAAACAGAACTAATAGAATGTATATACATAGACAGAGAAAGAGATTTATTATAAAGAATTGGCCCAATTATAGAGACTGACAAGTCCCAAAATCTGCAGGCTGAGTCACCAAATTAGAGATCCAGGACAGCCGATGGTGTAGTTCCAGTCTGAAGTCTGACAAATTTGAGACCTAGGAAGAGCTGATGTTTCAGTTTAAGTCAGACCATCAACTGATTGAACCCAGGCCCACCCTCAAAAGGGAGGGCAATCTGCTTTATTCATTCTACCAATTGAAATGTTAATCCCATCCAAAAACACCCTCACAGACACACCAGAACAGTGTTTGGCCAAAATATGAATATCCTGTGGCTTAGTCAAGTTGACACATAAAATTAACCTTGGTACCATGTTATACACAGAATTTGTTATAACATGACTTGCCAATCCTTAACAAAATCTTACTCTATAATTTCAGCCTGCACCTTTAGATGTGCCTGAGCTTGCCTAGCATTAAATTCATTGCAAAACTATACACAATGCTATGATAGCATTCTTCATTTCTCAGCTTACAATTTTTGTATACGAGGGCTTGAATATTTTTGATAACAGTGTAGCATTAAATTAAAGTACAATGACTTAATAAGAAGTCGTACATATATATGTTGAGATGACAGGACAAGTTTTTTTGATATATGCAGAAAATGAGTTAACCTACAACATATTTAACTGAAGATCTCTAATCTTTTAAATTCAACAAATGATATCCTTCATATTTTGTGTTGCTCTATTTTGTACAGTTTTTTTTGTTGTTTTTACTAAACTTTTACAGAATCTGAGTCCTCTTTGTACTAATTTCTAGCAGCCACTTTTTGCTCATATTTATGGGTCAAAGATCATCACTTGAGATAGTAGCCCTTTGAAAATCAACTCCCTAAAATTTTCTTTGAAATATCTACAAAATCATCTTAAAAGGAATAATTTTCCATAAAGTAACAAGAAACAAAGAATAGGCATACCCTAGATTCTGGGAGGAATTTATGCAATCTTCCATTGACAATTTGGGATTAAGAATCAGTGCCTATTTGGGTTGCTCTTATTTTTATCTATTTCTCATACTCATTCCAGTAGTTGAGTTTCTGAGTGTGTTTGGTAAAACTATTGTGTCAATTCAACTGTCATGTGGGAGCCCTCCCTTCCCATTAACTTTTTGGCTTTTATACCCTATGCTGCCTCAGGACGTGTGCATTTTGCAATTTTAATGTCCTTCAAAAGTGCATCAACAGAAGCAGTTTTTTTGTTTCAGGTCCTTCCAGAAGAAGATTGTAAATAACATTCTTATCTGCGCACCACATTTTTGGCCTTTAACTTCTATCTGCAATCTGAGTGAAAATCAATAAGACCTCCAACCTAGAAGGTCTCATTGCATTTTACTTAGAAACAAATCAGTTCGATATCTAAACCCAGTACAAGGATTAATCCTCGGATACCTTGCATGAATAGGTGTGCAAAATCTTATATGTATGTACCTGCAAACACATTTTCCTGGGTAAAAAGTTTGTGCCTTTCATCTGAGTCTTGGCAATGTTCTTCATCCCAAATATATTGAAGCCACTGACCCGTTAGGAGGTTCCATGTTTACCAATTGCCTTCTGTATCAGGGTTCTATAGATTACATATTATAGATATATTATATATAATATATTATATATTATATATTATATATAATATATTATATATTATATATTATATATTATATATTATATATTATATATTATATATCTATAATATATAATATATTTTTTATATATATGCTTTCCTATTGATTCTGTTTTTCTGGAGAACCGTGACATATATATCATAAACACAGATATATATACACACACACACATATATACATATACATATATATACACACACACACACATACAAATATACACACACATATATGTATAAACATACACAGAGCAGAGATTTTATGCAATTGGCTTATGTGATTATAGGGGCTAACAAGTCTGAAATTCACAGGGCAGGGCAGGCTGATAAGCTGGAAATTCTAGCAAGAGTTGATGTTGCAGTCTTGCAACCAAAGGCGATCTGGAGGCGCAATTCCTTTTTCTTTGGGAAACTTTGGTCTTTTTTCTTAAGGCCTTCAACTAATGGGATAAGTCCCACCCACATTATGGATGGTAAACTGCTTTGCTTAGTCCACTTATTTAAATGATAATCACATTGAAGAAATGTCTTCATAGTAACACCTTAGACTGGTGTTTGACAGAAACAGTGGATCCATAGCCTAGTCAAGTTAACAAAATTAAATATCACACTTTCTATATATAAGGGCACTCTTTGGGCACTCTCTTTTGATACTAGAGAGGCCTGAATCACAGTAAGCATCCAATAAATATTAGCTTTGTATTTATAATTCAATCTGTTCATCAGCGTGAGATCAGAGAGCTGCCACCTACCATAACTAAGTCAAAAGTAGAATGGATTGCAATTTCTAACTAAGTACTTGTCTGAATCTCTTTATCTCTGTCCAAGAAGGATATGATATATGCTGTATAACTGCTTTCCCAACATTCATGGTTAACATCAATAAGGAGAGTCAAGTTAAGAGATGAGACAGGAAAAAACTAAAACAAGAGTAACAACAACAACAAAAATCCCAAGCCTATAGTGAAAAAGAGCAGTAGAGGGGGAGGAGCCAAGATGGCCAAATAGGGACAGCTCCGGTCTACAGCTCCCAGCATGAGCGAAGCAGAAGACGGGTGATTTCTGCATTTCCATCTGAGGTACCAGGTTCATCTCACTAGGGATTGCCAGACAGTGGGCGCAGGTCAGTGAGTGAGTGCACCATGCGCCAGCCGAAGCAGGGGTGAGGCACTGCCTCACTCGGGAAGCGCAAGGGGTCAGGGAGTTCCCTTTCCAGGGGTGACAAACGGCACCTGGAAAATCGGACCACTCCCACCGGAATACTGTGCTTTTCTGACAGGCTTAGGAAACGGTGCCCCAGGAGATTATAGCCCACACCTGGCTCAGAGGGTCCTATGCCCACGGAGTCTCGCTGATTGCTAGCACAGCAGTCAGAGATCAAACAGCAAGGCGGCAGCGAGGCTGGGGGAGGGGCGCCCGCCATTGCCCAGGCTCGCTTAGGTAAACAAAGCAGCCAGGAAGCTTGAACTGGGTGGAGCCCACCACAGCTCAAGGAGGCCTGCCTGCCTCTGTAGGCTCCACCTCTGGGGGCAGGGCACAGACAAACAAAAAGACAACAGTAACCTCTGCAGACTTAAATGTCCCTGTCTGACAGCTTTGAGGAGAGCAGTGGTTCTCCCAGCACGCAGCTGGAGATCTGAGAACGGGCAGACTGCCTCCTCAAGTGGGTCCCTGACCCCTGACCCCCGAGCAGCCTAACTGGGAGGCACCCCCCAGCAGGGGCAGACTGACACCTCACACGGCCGGCCAGGTACTCCAACAGACCTGCAGCTGAGGGTCCTGTCTGTTAGAAGGAAAACTAACAGAAAGGACATCCACACCAAAAACACATCTGTACATCACCATCATCAAAGACCAAAAGTAGATAAAACCACAAAGATGGGGAAAAAACAGAGCAGAAAAACTGGAAACTCTAAAAAGCAGAGTGCCTCTCCTCCTCCAAAGGAACGCAGTTCCTCACCAGCAACGGAACAAAGCTGGACAGAGAATGACTTTGACAAGCTGAGAGAAGAAGGCTTCAGACGATCAAATTACTCCGAGCTACGGGAGGATGTTCAAACCAAAGGCCAAGAAGTTGAAAACTTTGAAAAAAATTTAGAAGAATGTATAACTAGAATAACCAATACAGAGAAGTGCTTAAAGGAGCTGATGGAGCTGAAAACCAAGGCTCGAGAACTACGTGAAGAATGCAGAAGCCTCAGGAGCCGATGCAATCAAATGGAAGAAAGGGTATCAGCCCTGGAAGATGAAATGAATGAAATGAAGCAAGAAGGGAAGTTTAGAGAAAAAAGAATGAAAAGAAACGAGCAAAGCCTCCAAGAAATGTGGGACTATGTGAAAAGATCAAATCTACGTCTGATTGGTGTACCTGAAAGTGACGGGGAGAATGGAACCAAGTTGGAAAACACTCTGCAGGATATTATCCAGGAGAACTTCCCCAATCTAGCAAGGCAGGCCAACATTCAGATTCAGGAAATACAGAGAACGCCACAAAGATACTCCTCGAGAACAGCAACTCCAAGACACATAATTGTCAGACTCACCAAAGTTGAAATGAAGGAAAAAATATTAAGGGCAGCCAGAGAGAAAGGTCGGGTTACCATCAAAGGGAAGCCCATCAGACTAACAGCGGATCTCTCGGCAGAAACCCTACAAGCCAGAAGAGAGTGGGGGCCAATATTCAACATTCTTAAAGAAAAGAATTTTCAACCCAGAATTTCATATCCAGCCAAACTAAGCTTCATAAGTGAAGGAGAAATAAAATACTTTACAGACAAGCAAATGCTGAGAGATTTTGTTACCACCAGGCCTGCCCTAAAAGAGCTCCTGAAGGAAGCGCTAAACATGGAAAGGCACCACCGGTACCAGCCACTGCAAAATCATGCCAAAATGTAAAGACCATCGAGACTAGGAAGAGACTGCATCAACTAACGAGCAAAATAACCAGCTAACATCATAATGACAGGATCAAATTCACACATAACAATATTAACTTTAAATGTAAATGGACTAAATACTCCAATTAAAAGACACAGACTGGCAAATTGGATAAAGAGTCAAGACCCATCAGTGTGCTGTATTCAGGAAACCCATCTCATGTGCAGAGACACACATAGGTTCAAAATAAAAAGATGGAGGAAGATCTACCAAGCAAATGGAAAACAAAAAAAGGCAGGGGTTGCAATCCTAGTCTCTGATAAAGCAGACTTTAAACCAACAAAGATCAAAAGAGACAAAGAAGGCCATTACATAATGGTAAAGGGATTAATTCAACAAGAAGAGCTAACTATCCTAAATATATATGCACCCAATACAGGAGCACCCAGATTCATAAAGCAAGTCCTGAGTGACCTACAAAGAGACTTAGACTCCCACACATTATTAATGGGAGACTTTAACACCCCACTGTCAACATTAGACAGATCAACGAGACAGAAAGTCAACAAGGATACCCAGGAATTGAACTCAGCTCTGCACCAAGCAGACCTAATAGACATCTACAGAACTCTCCACCCCAAATCAACAGAATATACATTTTTTTCAGCACCACACCACACCTATTCCAAAATTGACCACATACTTGGAAGTAAAGCTCTCCTCAATAAATGTAAAAGAACAGAAATTATAACAAACTATCTCTCAGATCACAGTGCAATCAAGCTAGAACTCAGGATTAAGAATCTCACTCAAAACCGCTCAACTACATGGAAACTGAACAACCTGCTCCTGAATGACTACTGGGTACATAACGAAATGAAGGCAGAAATAAAGATGTTCTTTGAAACCAATGAGAACAAAGACACAACATACCAGAATCTCTGGGATGCATTCAAAGCAGTGTGTAGAGGGAAATTTACAGCACTAAATGCCCACAAGAGAAAGCAGAAAAGATCCAAAATTGACACCCTAACATCACAATTAAAAGAACTAGAAAAGCAAGAGCAAACACATTCAAAAGCTAGCAGAAGGCAAGAAATAACTAAAATCAGAGCAGAACTGAAGGAAATAGAGACACAAAAAACCCTTCAAAAAATCAATGAATCCAGGAGCTGGTTTTTTGAAAGGATCAACACAATTGATAGACCGCTAGCAAGATTAATAAAGAAAAAAAGAGAGAAGAATCAAATAGATGCAATAAAAAATGATAAAGGGGATATCACCACCGATCCCACAGAAATACAAACTACCATCAGAGAATACTACAAACACCTCTACGCAAATAAACTAGAAAACCTAGAAGAAATGGATAAATTCCTCAACACATACACCCTCCCAAGACTAAACCAGGAAGAAGTTGAATCTCTGAATAGACCAATAACAGGAGCTGAAATTGTGGCAATAATCAATAGCTTACCAACCAAAAAAAGTCCAGGCCCAGACGGGTTCACAGCCGAATTCTACCAGAGGTACAAGGAGGAACTGGTACCATTCCTTCTGAAACTATTCCAATCAATAGAAAAAGAGGGAATCCTCCGTAACTCATTTTATGAGGCCAGCATCATCCTGATACCAAAGCCTGGCAGAGACACAACAAAAAAAGAGAATTTTAGACCAATATCCTTGATGAACATCGATGCAAAAATCCTCAATAAAATACTGGCAAACAGAATCCAGCAGCACATCCAAAGGCTTATCCACCACGATCAAGTGGGCTTCATCCCTGGGATGCAAGGCTGGTTCAATATACGCAAATCAATAAATGTAATCCAGCATATAAACAGAACCAAAGACAGAAACCACATGATTATCTCAATAGATGCAGAAAAGGCCTTTGACAAAATTCAACAACACTTCATGCTAAAAACTCTCAATAAATTAGGTATTGATGGGACGTATCTCAAAATAATAAGAGCTATCTATGACAAACCCACAGCCAATATCATACTAAATGGGCAAAAACTGGAAGCATTCCCTTTGAAAACTGGCACAAGACAGGGATGCCCTCTCTCACCACTTCTATTCAACATAGTGTTGGAAGTTCTGGCCAGGGCAATTAGGCAGGAGAAGAAAATAAAGGGTATTCAATTAGGAAAAGAGGAAGTCAAATTGTCCCTGTTTGCAGATGACATGATTGTATATCTAGAAAACCCCATTGTCTCAGCCCAAAATCTCCTTAAGCTGATAAACAAATTCAGCAAAGTCTCAGGATACAAAATCGATGTACAAAAATCACAAGCATTCTTATACATCAATAACAGACAAACAGAGAGCCAAATCATGAGTGAACTCCCATTCACAATTGCTTCAAAGAGAATAAAATACCTAGGAATCCAGCTTACAAGGGATGTGAAGGACCTCTTCAGGGAGAACTACAAACCACTGCTCAAGGAAATAAAAGAGGATACAAACAAATGGAAGAACATTCCATGCTCATGGGTAGAAACAATCAATATCGTGAAAATGTCCATCCTTCCCAAGGTAATTTACAGATTCAATGCCATCCCCATCAAGCTACCAATGACTTTCTTCACAGAATTGGAAAAAACTACTTTAAAGTTCATATGGAACCAAAAAAGAGCCCGCTTCGCCAAGTCAGTCCTAAGCCAAAAGAACAAAGCTGGAGGCATCACACTACCTGACTTCAAACTATACTACAAGGCTACAGTAACCAAAACAGCATGGTACTGGTACCAAAACAGAGATATAGATCAATGGAACAGAACAGAGCCATCAGAAATAATGCCACATATCTACAACTATCTGATCTTTGACAAACCTGAGAAAAACAAGCAATGGGGAAAGGATTCCCTATTTAATAAATGGTGCTGGGAAAACTGGCTAGCCATATGGAGAAAGCTGAAACTGGATCCCTTCCTTACACCTTATACAAAAATCAATTCAAGATGGATTAAAGACTTAAACGGTAGACCTAAAACCATAAAAACCCTAGAAGAAAACCTAGGCATTACCATTCAGGACATAGGCATGGGCAAGGACTTCATGTCTAAAACACCAAAAGCAATGGCCACAAAAGCCAAAATTGACAAATGGGATCTAATTAAACTAAAGAGCTTCTGCACAGCAAAAGAAACTACCATCAGAGTGAACAGGCAACCTACAAGAACAGGCAACCTACAAAATGGGAGAAAATTTTCCCAACCTACTCATCTGACAAAGGGCTAATATCCAGAATCTACAATGAACTCCAACAAATTTACAAGAAAAAAAAAAACAACCCCATCAAAAAGTGGGCGAAGGACATGAACAGACACTTCTCAAAAGAAGACATTTATGCAGCCAAAAAACACATGAAAAAATGCTCACCATCACTGGCCATCAGAGAAATGCAAATCAAAACCACAATGAGATACCATCTCACACCAGTTAGAATGGCAATCATTCAAAAGTCAGGAAACAACAGGTGCTGGAGAGGATGTGGAGAAACAGGAACACTTTTACACTGTTGGTGGGATTGTAAACTAGTTCAACCACTGTGGAAGTCAGTGTGGCCATTCCTCAGGGATCTAGAACTAGAAATTCCATTCGACCCAGCCATCCCATTACTGGGTATATACCCAAAGGACTATAAATCATGCTGCTATAAAGACACATGCACACGTATATTTATTGCGGCATTATTCACAACAGCAAAGACTTGGAACCAACCCAAATGTCCAACAATGATAGACTGGATTAAGAAAATGTGGCACATATACACCATGGAATACTATGCAGCCATAAAAAATGATGAGTTCATGTCCTTTGTAGGGACATGGATGAAATTGGAAATCATCATTCTCAGTAAACTATCGCAAGAACAAAAAACCAAACACCGCATATTCTCACTCATATGTGGGAATTGAACAATGAGAACACATGGACACAGGAAGGGGAACATCACACTCTGGGGACTGTTGTGGGGTGGGGGGAGGGAGGAGAGATAGCATTGGGAGATATACCTAATGCTAGATGACGAGTTAGTGGGTGCAGCGCACCAGCATGGCACATGTATACATATGTAAATTACCTGCACATTGCGCACATGTACCATAAAACCTAAAGTATAATAATAATAATAATAATAATAAAAGAAAAAAAAGGAAAAAGAGCAGTAGAAAGAAAAAATAAAAATCTATAATTTAGAGGTAGATCATCACCTTTCAAGTTACGGATTGATTTGCTTGCCAAAATGGGACAATATTGTAGAATCTTACAGACTCAGTTTTCCAAAAGTTTATACTAACCAATTTTAAACTGGCTAATCGCTGCTGTTTAACAATGTTTATTGTTCACTCTTTAGGAAAATAATTCTTAGAGTCAAAATGGAGGTTAGGCAGTATGGAGGTTATAGTTGAAATCATTTTTCCTTGAGATGGAAATATGTTGCCTTCAGAGGACCTGTCCCTGAGCCTGGAGGAAAACACCTGCTGTCACAACTGTTATGGATAGCGGTACTTTATACTCAGAGATGATGTGCTGATGGAAACTTCTCCCATAGAAGAATTGAACAGTTGTTTGTAGTTGGGAAGGGCCTCAAAGTTTATGATGCTCCAATCTCATCATTTAACAGATAATATTATGAAGACCCAAGCAGACCCAGTGCCTTGCCATAATCACTCAGGTATAAGAGCTATTTCAAACCTTATCCATGCTTTTCAAGCTTCCCCTGGTTGCTCTTCACCATTCTCTGACTCCTGAAAGATCATCTTTCAGTCTATTTCATCTTCCAAATTAAGACCACTGTCTTCTTTCTAACCTCAGTTTAGCTCTTTCTTAATTTCATTTTAAAAATCTTCTCTTCTCCTTCAGGAGAAAACTCAGCATTTTCCTTGTCAAAACTAACCCCAATGTATGGTCATTGTCTTTCCTTCTCTTTCCATCTAGGACCTGGGTCTTCAAAATGAGCCAGGGGACACCAGCATCCAAAACAGCTTTTGTTCATTTAAAGTTCTCTTTTCTGGTTTCCATCCTGATCTTACTGAATCAGAATTACTGGGATGAGGCCCAGAATCTGCATTTTTACCCAAATGCTCAAGATAATTAGGCTTTCCAAAGTTTAAGGAACAGTGCTCTTCAAAAATTCCATCAATAATTGCCTCTTTAACAGATCCAGAAACTTCTTAATTAGCTCTGTTATTTGGCTCACATTTCCTCAATATTGTTTATAAATTTTATTCAGATGTCATTTATAACCACCTAAATAGGTATTTAAATGGCCTTTTCCTAGTCCATATCCTTAGCCTCTCTTCAGCATGATAAGATAGTCATATCATATAGCACTGAACTTCTGAAATTTCAGTTATGCACACTTGGCCAAAAAGAAAAAGAAAAAAAATACAAAAGTAATCAGGTAATTTATGTGCTATTCCAGTCATTAAACATCTACTCCAAAATGAACATGAGACGGGAGACCTGAAACCACCATCAGCTCAGTAGATCTCTCATAGTGTGAGCTACTCACTCACTGAATATGAGCGCAGTTTTGAACACGTTGTCTTTCACATTCAACATGGCCCCTATATAAAATTTAGCTATGCCCTACAGGACTCAAAGGAAAGGGAGAAGGGAAGGTAAGAAGAGAGGAAAGAAGAGAAAAAAAGAGGGAGAAAAGGAAGATATATTTCAATTTGGGGAAGGAAAAAGAAAACTTGTGTTGAATTTTTATTTTAAAAACAACTGTGCATCAGTATGAAATCTGATCCCTTTCTGATAGATTTTGTAAAATAGTTTTGAATTTATACCATTTTTAACATATCATAAATTAAAATTTTAACTTATGAATAAAATAGAAATTCACTCAAATTATTAATTATGCTCTTTATTAAACAACTTCCTTAGCCTCAACAATTATACTCTCACTTAAATCTTAAATCTTATTGTTCCTTCTTATGTCTGCCTCACTTGTTCCTTATGATAAAAGTAAAGGCATTTTTAGCTCCCTTCTTCCTCCTGCCTTTACTTTCTCTGGCTTGTTCCACTAATGAGTTCTTATTGTAGAACAGGACCACCATTTAGTTTCTGAATTAAGTCCAGCCTAGGGAAGAATTCTTCCAGAAGCAAAACTCTATCACTGAAGTAGATTTGAAATTGTCATACTTCCTAGTAATATAATCAAGCGGCCCAGTCACAAATGTTAAGATATTGTGTTTCTCTCCCAAATTTTCTTGTACTAGATTCATTAATTTGGGACTCAGGGACAAACTGCTGGTGCTTATGTCACTTAGAAGTCTCTGTTCCCTCCTATACACACCCTATCCACAGGACTGAGTTTCTGCATTGACTTCTCACTCTCGTTGAGTGAGAGAAGCTGACTTGTTAGCCTGTGCTGCTAAACACCATCAGCTTCTTTAAGTTTTATCAAATAGTGAAGCTGAGGAACTGACAAAGTGGGTAATGACAGGCACAGAAGTCTGGAAAGAGGTCCAGTGGATCTGGGTGTACAGAATTATAGGAGATAAAACTAAAAGAAATGAAGGATGGAAAAACTTTAAAGAAACTCATTTTGCAAGTGTTTAGCCTTTCAGGCACTTTTACTTTCATAACTACTATCCAATATTAGACTGAACTTTAATAGTAACTTTTACAATTTATGGTATGCTCTGACTTTTATTCAGAAAAGCACACACATTGCTGTGTTTGAAAATGTCAAAGAATCACTATGATATTAGTTCTAATCAAATCCTTGCCATTAGTGAAGTGTGAATTCAGCAGCATTCAGAGGAAATGGCTTTAGGAACATAAAAGTTAATCTATCATGCTACAAGATCATTGAAAACACTATTTTATAAGCCAAATTGATGGCAGCTATATTAACCAAAATACATTTGCAAAGGAAATTTTTAAGAACTATATCTTTATTTCCATTAGATGAAAGTATGTGCATGTCTCCACTCATATATAAGCAGTTAAAATTATAGGATATTTTATAGTTGAAAAGGACTTAATTATGAAGTCCAACACTTTTATTTTATAGATGAAGGTACTAAGGCCTAGCGAAAGCAGACTAAATAACACATCTAACACCTAGTCAGTGGTAATTCCAACTCCAAGCTCTTTTCCAGTACTATTTCATTTCTACAACAATCTATTGAACACCTTCTCTGTGTACTGGATCAATGATAAATGGAAAGACCCAGTCTCAGCCTTGAGTTATCGCACTTCCCTTAATATTTACGTGAACTAGCTTTCCTATTCTGTATATGTTTAAAAAACATAGCCTTCTTTCTCATCTGTTGACTTCTCCAGAGAGTCATGGTTTTCCTACTGGCCTTTCGCTCCACTTTCCTTGATACATTCTTACAATAATGTTTCATTTTTTGTGACCAAGTTACCCTAAAAGGGACAAATAATTTATCTCAGATTTCCCAAAGTACCCAGAAATATAAGATCTTCATATTTAACTGAGTTTTCTAAAAAAAAATAGTAACAATAATGGTATAGTGAATGGACATTAAATCAGAGCTGTAGCCCTTAGGATTTTTGGTTGTATGTGGTAGAAAAATAAATCTCTAACTACACAAAATCATTCATTCAACAAACAGGTATTGGTCCAAGAATTGGGGAATTAACAGTGAAAAAAATACTCAGAAACTTCTGCTGTCACAGAGTTGCATTTTTCTTTGGGGAGATAGATAATAAACAAGTCAATAAATATCAATATGCAGTGATCACAGAAGGGCACAAGATGTAGTTTATGTTTTAGTTAGGGGAGTAAAGGAAAACTTCATGGAGAAGGTGCATTTAAAGAGAAACTTGAAGAAACTGTAGAAGTCATGTAGACATCTGAAAGATGGGAGTTCTAGGCAGAGGAAACAGTGCTGTCTCAGAACATGTTAGGAAAAGTGTTGAATGGATTCAGCCTAGACTACTTTCAAACTAATTGCTATGTAGAGTATTATGAGATTACCTGATCGTTTAGACTAATTTGCTATGACTGTTGGAGGAGAAAAAAAGGTTCATCTCCTCTAAACCAAATGGTTGCCACATAATCAGGGAAGAGGGGAAGGGATATTGTAATGATAGACACAATGTCCAATATAAAGGCATGGAAAGGTCGCGGGCAAGATAGCTGAATAGGAACAGCTCCAGTCTGCAGCTCCCAGTGAGATCAAAGCAGAAGGTGGATGATTTCTGTATTTCCAACTGAGGTACCCAGCTCATCTCATTGGGACTGGTTAGACAGTGGGTACAGCCCACAAAGGGCGAGGAGAAGCAGGGTGGGAGTCATCTCACCAGGGAAGCGCAAGGAGTCAGGGAACTCCCTCCCCTAGCCAAGGGAAGCCATGAGGGACTGTGCCATGAGGAGCGGTGCACTTTGGCCCAGATACTACACTTTTCCCACAGTCTTCACAAGCCACAAACCAGGAAATTCCCTTGGGTGCCTACACCACCAGGGCCGTGGGTTTCAAGCACAAAACTGGGTGGTCATTTGGGCAGACACTGAGCTAGCTGCAGGAGTTTTTTCATACCCCAGTGGCACCTGGAATGCCAGTGAGACAAAACCATTCACTTCCCTGGAAAGGGGGTGAAGCCAGGGAGCCCAGTGGTCTAGTTCAGTGGATCCTACCCACATGTAGCCCAGCAAGCTAATATCCACTGCCTTTAAATTCTCACTGCCAGCATAGCAGTCTGAAGTCAACCTGGGATGCTCGAGCTTGGTGCAGGGAGGAGCATCCACCATTACTGAGGCTTGAGTAGACAGTTTTCCCCTCACACTGTAAACAAAGCTGCCAGGAATTTTGAACTGGGCAGAGGCCACCGCAGTTCAGCAAAGCCAGACTGCCTCTCTAGATTCCTCCTCTCTGGGCAAGGAATCTCTGAAAGAAAGGCAGCAGCCTCAGTCAGGGACTTATAGATAAAACTCCCATCTCCCTGGGACAGATCAACGGGGGGAAGGGGTGGCTGTGGACACAATTTCAGCAGACTTAAATGTTCCAGCCTGCTGACTCTGAAGAGAGCAGCAAATCTCCCAGCACAGTGCTTGAGCTCTGCTAAGGGACAGACTGCCTCTTCAAGTTGGTCCCTGACCCCCATGCCTCCTGCATGGGAGACGCCTCCCAGCAGGGGTCGACAGACACTTCATATAGGAGAGCTTCGGTTGGCATTTGGCGGGTGCCCCTCTGGGACGAAGCTTCCAGAGGAAGGAACAGGCAGCAATCTTTGCTGTTCTACAGCCTCCGCTGGTGATACCCAGGCAAACAGGGTCTGGAGTGGACCTTCAGCAAACTGTAGCAGACCTGCAGCAGAGGGGCCTGACTGTTAGAAGGAAAACTAACAAACAGAAAGGAATAGCAACATCAACAAAAAAGAACGTCCACCCAGAAACCCCATCCGAAGGTCACCAACATCAAAGACCAAAGGTAGATAAATCCACGAAGATGAGGAAAAGCCAGCAGAGAAAGGCTGAAAATTCCAAAAACTAGAATGCCTCCTCTCCAAAAGATCACAGCTCCTCACCACAAGGAAACAAAACTGGGCAGAGAATGAGTTTGACAAATTCACAGAAGTAGGCTTCAGAAGGTGGGTAACAACAAACTCCTCCGAGCTAAAGGAGCATGTTCTAACCTGATGCAGGGAAGTTAAGAACCTTGATAAAAGATTAGAGGAATTGCTAACTAGAATAATCAGTTTCTAGAAGAACATAAGTGACCTGATAGAGCTGAAAAACAGCACGAGAACTTCATGAAGCATACACAAGTATCAATAGCCAAATCGATCAAACGGAAAAATGGATATCAGAGATTGAAGAACAATTTAATGAAATAAAGCATGAAGACAAGATTAGAGAAAAAAGAATAAAAAGGGACAAACAAAGCAGCCAAGAAATATGGGACTATGTGAAGAAAACCAAACCTATGTTTGATTGGTGTACTTGAAAGTGATGGGGAGAATGGAACCAAGTTGGAAAACACTCTGCAGGATATTACCCAGGAGAACTTCCCCAACCTAGCAAGACAGGCCAACATCCAAAATCAGGAAATAACAAGAACACCACCAAAATACTCCTTGAGAAGAGCAACCCAAACACACATAATCATCAGATGCACCAAGGTTGAATTGAAGGAAAAAATGTTAAGGGCAGCCAGAGAGAAAGGTCAGGTTACCCACAAAGGGAAGACCATCAGACTAACAGTGGATCTCTCTGCAGAAACTCTACAAGCTAAATGAGAGTGAGGGCCAATATTCAGCATTCTTAAAGAAGAGAATTTTCAACCCAGAATTTAATATCCACCCAAACTAAGCTTCATAAGTGAAGGAGAAATAAAATCCTTTACAGAGAAGCAAATGCTGAGAGATTTTGTCACCACCAGGCCTGCCTTACAAGAGCTCCTGAGAGAATCACTGAATATGGAAAGGAAAAACCAGTACTAGCCACTGCAAAAACATACCAAATTGTAAAGACCATCAACGCTATGATGAAACCACATCAAATAGTGGGCAAAATAACCAGCTAGCATCATAATGATGGGATCAAATTCACACATAACAATATTAACCTGAAATGTAAATGGGCTAAAAACCCCAGTTAAAAGACACAGACTGGCAAATTGGATAGTCAAGACCCATCGGTGTGTTGTATTCAGGAGACCTATCTCATATACATATAGGCACAAAATAAAGGGATGGAGGAAGCTCTACCAAGCAAATAGAAAGTACAAAAAACAACAAAAAAGGAGGGATTGCAATCTTAGTCTCTGATAAAACAGACTTTAAACCAACAAAGATCAAAAAAGACAAAGAAGGGCATTACACAATGGTAAAGGGATCAATGCAACAAGGAGAGCTAACTGTCTCAAATATATATGCACCGAATACGGGAACACCCAGATTCAGAAAGCAATCTCTTAGAGACCTACAAAGAGCCTTAGACTCCCACACAATAACAATGGGAGACTGTAACACCCCACTGTCAATATTAGACAGATCAACAAGACAAAAAATTAACAAAGATATTCAGGACTTGAACTCAGCTCTGGACCAAGCAGACCTAATAGATATCTACAGAACTCTCCATCCCAAATCCACAGAATATACATTCTTCTCAGCACCACATTGGACTTATTCTAAAATTAACCACATAATTGGAAGTAAAACACTCCTCAGCCAATGCAAAAGAATGGAAATCATAACAGTCTCTCAGACCACAGTGCAATCAAATTAGAACTCAGGATTAAGAAACTCACTCAAAACTACACAACTACATGGAAACTGAACAACTTGCTCCTGAATGACTACTGGGTAAATAACGAAATTAAGGCCGAAAGAAATAAATTCTTTGAAACCAATGAGAACAAACACACAATGTACCAGAATCTCTGGGACACAGCTAAAGCAATGTTTAGAGGGGAATTTATAGCACTAAATGCCTACAGGAGAAAGCAGGAAAGATCTAAAATCGACACCCTAACATCACAATTAAAAGAACTAGAGCAGCAAGAGCAAACAAATTCAAAAGCTAGCAGAAGACAAGAAATAACCAAGATCAGGGCAGAACTGAAGGAGCTAGAGACACAAAAAACCTTTCAAAATATCAATGAATCCAGGAGCTGGTTTTCTGGAAAAAAAAAAAAAAATCAACAAAATAGACTGACCACTTGCCAGACTAATAAGAAAGAAAAGAGAGAAGAATCAAATACACTCAATAAAAAATGATGAAGGGGATATCACCACTGATCCCACAGAAATAAAAACTACCATCAGGGAATACTACAAACAACTCTACACAAATAAATTTAAAAATCTAGAAGAAACAGATAAATTCCTGGACACATACATCTTCCCAAGACTAAACCAAGAAGAAGTTGAATCCCTGAACAGATCAATAACAAGTTCTGAAATTGAGGCAGTAATTAATAGCCTACCAATAAAAAAAAGCCTAGGACCAGACAGATTCACAGCCAAATTCTACCAGAGGTACAAAGAGGAGTTGATACCATTCCTTCTGAAACTATTCCAAACAATAGAAAAAGAGGGACTCCTCCCTAACTCATTTTATGAGGCCAGCATCATCCTGATAGCAAAACCTGGCAGAGACACAACAAAAAAAGAAAATTTCAGGCTAATATCCCTGATGAACATCAATATGAAGATCCTCAATAAAATACTGGCAAACAGAATCCAGCAGCACATCAAAAAGCTTATCCACTGCAATCAAGTCAGCTTCATCCCTGGGATGCAAGGCTGGTTCAACACATGCAAATCAATAAACGTAATCCATCACATAAACAGAACCAATGACAAAAAAACCACATGGTTATCTCAATAGATGCAGAAAAGGCCTTCAATAAAATTCAACACACCTTCATGCCAAAAACTCTCAATAAACTCGGTATTGATGGAACGTATCTTAAAATAATAACAGCTATTTATGACAAACCCACAGCCAATATCATACTGAATGGGGAAATACTGGAAGGATTCCCTTTGAAAATCAGTACAAGACAAGGATGTCCTCTCTCACCACTCCTGTTCAACACAGTATTGGAAGTTCTGGCCAGGGCAAACAGGCAAGAGAAAGCAATAAAGGGTATTCAGATAGGAAGAGAAGTCAAATTGTCTCTGTTTGCAGATGCCATGATTGTGTATTTAGAAAACCCCATCATCTCAGCCCAAAATCTCCTTAAGCTGATAAGCAACTTCAGCAAAGTCTCAAGATACAAAATCAATGTGCAAAAATCACAAGCATTCCTATACACCAATAATAGACAAACAGAGAGCCAAGTCATGAGTGAACTCTCATTTACAATTGCTACAAAGATAATAAAATACCTAGGAATACAACTTGAAAGGCCTCTTCAAGAAGAACTATAAACCACTGCTCAAGAATACAAGAGAGAACACAAATGGAAAAACATTCCATGCTCATGGATAGGAAGAATCAATATCACGAAACTGGCCATACTGGCCAAAGTAATTTATAGATTCAATGCTGTCCCCATCAAGCCACCATTGACTGTTTCTAATTCACAGAATTAGAAAAAACTACTTTAACTTTCATATGGAACCAAAAAAGAGCCCATATAGCCAAGACAGTCGTAAGCAAAAATAACAAAGCTGGAGGCATCATGCTACCCAACTTCAAACTATACCACAAGCCTACAGTAACCAAAACAGCATGGTACCGGTACCAAAACAGATATATAGACTAATGGAACAGAACAGAAGCCTCAGAAATAATGCCACACATCTACAACAATCTGATCTTTGACAAACCTGACACAAACAAGCAATGGGGAAAAGATTCCCTATTTAATAAATGGTGTTGGGAAAACTAGCTAGCCATATGCAGAAAACTGAAACTGGACCACCTCCTTATACCTTACACAATAATTAACTCAAGATGGATTAAAGACTTAAATATAAGACCTACAACCATAAAACCTCCCCTAGAAGAAAACCTAGGCAATACCATTCAGGACATAGGCATGGACAAAGACTTCATGACTAAATCACCAAAAGCAATGGCAACAAAAGCCAAAATTGACAAATGGGCTCTAATTAAACTAAAGAGCTTCTGCACAGCAAAATAAACTATCATCAGAGTGAACAGGCAACCTACAGAATGGGGGAAAATTTTTGCAATCTATCCATCTGACAAAGGGCTAATATCCAGAATCTACAAAGAACTTAAACAAATTTACAAGAAAAAAACAATCAACCCCATCAAAAAGCCTGCAAAGGATATGAACAGGCCCTTCTCAAAAGAAGTCATTTATGCAGCCAACAAACATATGAAAAAAAACTCATCATCCCTGGTCATTGGAGAAATGGAAATCAAAACCACAATGAGATACCATCTCACGCCAGTTAGAATGGTGATTATTAAAAAGTCAAGAAACAACAGATGCTGGAGAGGATATGAAGAAATAGGAATGCTATTACACTGTTGGTGGGAGTGTAAATTAGTTTAACCATTGTGGAAGACTGTGTGGCGATTCCTTAAGGATCTAGATCCAGAAATACCATTTGACCCAGCAATCCCATTACTGGGTAGATACTCAAAGGATTATTATAAATCATTCTGCCATAAAGACACATGTATATGTATGTTTATTGCAGCACTGTTCACAATAGCAAAGACTTGGAACCAACCCAACTGCCCATCAATGATAGACTGGATAAAGAAAATATGGTACACATACACCATGAAATACTATGCAGTCATACAAAATAATGAGTTCATGTCCTTTGCAGGGACATGGATGAAGCTGGAAACCATCATTCTCAGCAAACTAACACAGGAACAGAAAACAAAACACTGCATGCTCTCACTCATAAATGGGAGTTGAACAACGAGAACACATGGACACAGGGAAGGGAACATCACACACTGGGGCCTGTTGGGAGGTGGGGGGCTAGGAGAGAGATAGCATTAGGAGAAATACCTAATGTAGATGATGGGTTGATGGGTGGAGCAAACCACCATGGCACATGCTTACCTATTTAACAAACCTGCACATTCTGCACCTATATCCCAGAACTTAAAGTATAATTAAAAAATAAATGCATGGAAAAATGGAAAAGTAAATGGCTTAAAATTAAATACTGGATACAACTTTTTTTTTTTTTTTTTTTTTTTTTTTTTGATACAGGGTCTCACTCTATAATCCAGCCTGGGGTGCAGTGACATGATTTCAATGACCTTTTTAGCATGATAGATTAACTTCTATGTTTCTCACTGCAGCCTCTATCATCTGGGCTCAATTGATCCTCCCACCTTAGTCTCCAGAGTAGCTGGGACTACAGGCTTGTGCCATGACACCTGGCTAGTTTTTTTGTACTTTTTGTAGAGATGTGGTTTCACCATGTTGCCCAGGCTGGTCTCAAACTCCTGGACTCAAGCAAGCCTCCTGCCTTGGCCTCCCAAAATATTGGGATTACAGGTGTGAGCCACTGCACCCAACCTGGATGCAACTATTATCACAAGCTTTTGGCAATTCCTATCCTGGGAAATCCTCACTGGCTGGTTTTACTGTGAAGATTCCCCAACCGAAAAGGCTTTCCACATTGCATGACTTTGTGTTCCTTAAAATCTTTTTCAAATTTGTTTTTCATTTTACTTTGCAGGCTCCTTAAACCACTCTACCCCATGTTGTCACCGGAAAATAAAAATTCACATCACTTGTCACTTGATTGTACAGAGGAACGAAATTCAATTCAGTTGTATATATATACAAATTCATTAAGGTGGCCCATTAAATGAATAACTGTTCACTCTAGGTTTGAACCTCTTAACAGAATGGAAGAACTTACAGAGTTTGTGAAAATTTTGCTGTTTTTCCTTAAATATGTATCAATTTTCATTCTTCCTCTATGAATCTCTGTAAGTGACAAGGAACTATAATGAGTTTTTCATTTTATTTTATTTTATTTTATTTTATGTTATTTTAGAGACAGGGTCTCACTCTGTCACCCAGGCTGGAGTGCAGTGGCACAACCATAGCTCACTGCAGCCTCAACTCAACTTCTTGGGCTCAAGTGATTTTCCTACCTCAGCCTCCCAAGTAGCTGAGACTACAGGCATGTAACACTATGCCCAGCTAATAATTTTTTTTTTTTTTTTGGAGAGGTGAAGTCTCGCTATGTTGTGCAGGGTGGATTTGAACTCCTGAGCTCTTCCTCTGCCTTCTAAACTGCTGGGATTACAGGTGTGAGCCACAGTGCCTGGCTAGAACTATAAAATTTTTTTAAAGCAGATATGAATTATCTTAGAAAACAGGAGCAGCAAGAAAGCCAGAATTATATATAATTATCTGAAATATTTTTGTTTTAAACAGACATTTTCTCTGTTCTACAATAATTATTCAGTGATTTGAGAACTTTAAAGAAGTTATAGATAGAATGCTGTAATAGCTAAGTAGAATGGGCGTCTAATTCTGCCAAACATGTCTACGGAACAGTATTACGTTTATCTATAGATAATGCTGAAGGCACTGAAAGCTTCAAAGACACAAAATTATATTTTAGAATAACTCTAAAAGTTATGGATGAGCAGTTAGGAGGATGAGGAATAAAACTAGATGCCATGTTGTCAGTTTGAAAGCTACGTCTATAGCCTACTATAGGAGAATAACGAAATGGTCCAAAGCAGTGAAAGAACTGCTAGAAAGTGGCTCCCATTTAAACACATATAATTATCAAGTTGAATTATTATGGTTCTTTTCTAATATTTCATATCAAACAAACCATAGCAATATGGGGTGACGTCTTTGGAAGCATAAAGGTTGAGTGAACAACTTGTTATTTTTGCCACATCCTTTTGCATTTTGTTATTTTGCCAATATCTTTTTTTTTCTTTTCCCATTAACACACTTGAATTTTGCTTTGAGGGAAGTGGTCTTCTCCCATTAGGTCCAGTCTAGTTAGGAGATGAATCAAGAGGATTTGCTTCCCTTCATGTTCTTCAATTTAGATCAATAAGATATGTTTTATTTGAAATTTGTGACAGCAAGGAGTAAACAAGAAAGAAAAAGAAGACTGAGAGGGTTTGGACCTGTTTTATCCCATCAGCAGTACCTGATGAGTTCTTTGTTGTTGCTACCAGGATTCCAAAAGCTGCCCTGAGTTTTATTTTTTAAGGTTTTTCTGGTTTCTTTTTAAATAAGCTATCCTTGTATCTTCTTATATCCTCCAAGAAATTATTTTTTTCCTACATTAGCTAGGGTAAGCTTCTGTTCCTTATAACAAAAGCAACTTAAATAATACAAAAGTATCATAAAAAATGAGTCAAGACATAACAGGATGAAAAACCAGGCCTCTTAATAATCAATCTAGAGGCTTTTCTACCATGTCATGCTACTTCTAAATATTGAACAAGAGAAAATAATCTTCAAACATGAGAAACATAATGTCTAATGGAAATGTGTTCTTCAACATTGTAATAATATAAAGAAGGATAGAGTAGCAGGTTTAGATCCCACAAGATATTGGTAAAGAACAAATTCAATATTATATATGCTAGGACTTTATGTTAGTATGACCTACCTTAGCCAGTTATGAAAATTATATGAAAATCCTGAACAACAAATCTAATGCAGGTGTGGGAGTCTAGTAGTGATGGATCACATGGCAAGTTCTTGGACCTTATCATCAAAACAGTCTGGGAATTTCTGAGCTCTCACTGTTGCTGGAAAAAAAAAAAAAAAATCCATTTTGTGGTTTGTGCATGATTTAAAGAATCTTCAGTCAAGACTTTAAATTGGAGCTTTTGCAAATAATAAAAAGCCTAGTTAGTTAAAATGTAAAATCATCTTCCAGGTTCACTGAGTGTGCAAGAATAAAATTTAATGGAACCGGCAAGCTTCTTTCTGCTTCGTTTGTTTGCCCCCAAGTTTAAGTGATGATCAGACTCTCCAGACTGCACTTTGATCTCTCTGGCTTCTGGAAGTGAAAGAATTCTTTAATTTATTTTTGCTAAGTAGGAAGCATTGCTTCGTCCACAGTAAAAATCAAGCAGAAACGTGGTGTAATACGGAAGCTATTCAGAATGAAGAACGATGAATTCAAAGAGAAACAAATCAACAGACGGAAAAATCCTGAAAGCTGACACATATCAATGGTGAAAACATTGGTAGATTGCCAGAAAGTATTTTGGCAGAAGATATTCAAATTTAGAAGAGCTAACTTTAGAATGAGGAAAAGCAGTTAGCTAGAGAAAAAAGCGAAAACAAAAGTGAATAAAAAAATTGGAGTTGATTTTAAGATGAGACATGATAGTCCCTTTGTTTTAATGACAAAAAAAAAGAGTTAAAATCTTTTTATTTGCTGAAGAATTACTGAAAATGAAAATCCATTGTAACTAAGCAACAACACTATGATTTCTCTGATTTAGTATGCTGTCATATAATCAACAAGAGAAAATAAGAATATTGTAAATAAAGTGTAATTTTACTGACCCTGGCTAAACAGATCTGAAAACTATAGGCCACATCCTCCCATTGATCCATTCTCCAAAGCTGCACTGATGGAGGTAAGACACTAACAGTCTTAGCTGAAAACTGCTTATCTTCACAATTCAGGATGGCAGGAAAGCAGATCAATATGTCTAGATGTGTTCTTTAAGTATGCAATTAATTTATTTAAGATATTTTTCATTAGTTGAGTTACAGAATAAATAATTTGACAAGGAGGTTTTGAATTAATTGTGAAACACGTGTAAAAGAAGATTGCACTAAAATGCAATGGAGTAATCTAACAGGCCAAAAAAGAGAAGACAAATGAAGCTTCCTTGATGACCAAATAAAAAAACATTTGAATTCCTATATATTGAATTGTTGTGCTCATAGATAACATTATTTTACTTTTTGCTTATCTGGAGACAATCTGTGCGGTAGAGGTGCAACGGTATCTTATAAATATGTCTTGTCAGTCTTCTAAATTTCCTTTGTGAAAAACATTACTTTTATGAGCTATGGAAAGTTACTTCAATAACTAAATGACATAGAAGATAATAGATATATACCATATATTATAGATGCATTCAAAGTACAAGTAAAAGTTTGTATGATTAAATTAGAACATAAAATTAAATTCTACACCAGAGAAGATTAAAAAATGGTTAGCTTGAAAACCTGAATTGGCATGCATTTCTTTCTTTAGACATTCAGCCTTCTTGTGACTTATTTCTAAATTTATTGAAGCTTTGCTTCAACAGAAAATATTTTGAATTGCTGATCTTTCTTCTTAGAGAATTCCTCTATTCCCCAGTAATCTCTAAGTTTGCTTTATCACAGACATGAATTTCAATGCAATATTTAATAACCATCATCATCTGTATAGGCAGATGTCAACTATCAGGACAAAAATGGGATGACTAGAATTGACCATCCCTTCAACTTATATCTTTTTTTATGGTATTAAATTTCTATAAGATATTGATGACCTACGCATCAAATTTATCTATGTTACATAAGAAAATCAGTTTATTAGGCAAGCAGGCTAAAAATGGGTTAGTTCCTCTGCAAGTTTTACTCTTGTCATAGTGTAGACAGTGACATCTACTTAGAATACTATTATTTTAACATTTGGACCATTTTTGACATAGATGGAAAAGATGTGAAAAAAAGGAGCACAAGTTCTTAGACATAATCGAGCTTTTCCTGTTATAAATAAATTATTAAAATGACTACATCACTTTAATGACTCAAAACTGTATAAAGAAATGTAAGAGACAGCAAGAATTAAAGAAACACAAACACCTCAACGCTACCTTCATCTGTGAGCAATTAGGGTTTGGCTCAATCATGACTTTATTGGTGAGGAGACTTCTGTTTAGGAATTTCTTCTGGTCCATAATTGTTCAAAACTTTGGATTTACACAAGAAAGCCTTTAAATATAAGGCTTTACCAGAGAAAAGGTATTCATGTATATATCCTATATATGGGTATATATAGATAAGGGAGATTTTATATATATATATATATATATATATATATATATATATATATATCCCCTATGGATTCATGGGCATTGATTTTTTTGATTACATATATATTTATTTTTTTGATTTTATATATATACACACACATATATATAATAAATAGAAATATGTATGTGTATTTGGCCTTCTGTAGCCATGGGTTCCACATCTGCAGTTCAACCAACCATGGATGCAAAATCTCTGGCTACAGAGGGCTAACTAAGGCACGTGAGATTGCACGAATTTTGGAATGTTTGAGGGTCTTAGAACCAATCCCCCATGGATTGCGAGGAACAAGGGATGACTACATCAGCTTTGTTAACTCAAAACCCCATGGGAAACAACTTTGTCAAATACAGCGTGTATCAGATGTTTCTTTTGCATTTAGTATTGCGTGACCCATTCCTTTCCAAAGTTATTAGATATCAGCACCTTCCCCCCACTTCCTTCATGAATGTTTTCTTCCCATACACTTGTAATACAGTTAGAGTCTCTGGTCACAATCTGCATTCCATCCTGGGATCCTCTGACCTCCTAGATGATTTTTTAAAATATTCGCATACATTAAGTTTCACTCTTGTACTATAAAGTTCTGAGCTCTATAAGTTTTTGGCAAACACATAATGTTATGTATCCACCATTACAGTATCACACAAGATTATTTCATCCCCTAAAAAAAGTACCGTAATTTTTTTTTTTACCTATTTGACCCTCCTTCCCTTTGACTGAACCCCAGATAACCACCAAACCTTTCACTGTCTTTATAGGATTGCCCATTTTCAGAATGTCATATAATTGGAATCATAAAGTATGTACATTTTCAGCCTTTTTGCAATTAGCAAACTGCATTTCAAGATATTCCACATCTTTTCATGCCTTGAGAGCTCTTTTATTTTACTATTGAAGAATATTCCAATGTATTGATGTAACACAATTTGTTTATCCAACCACCTATTGAAGCATATCTTGGTTGCTTCCAGTTTTTGGTAATTATGAATAGTTAGTTTAAACATTTATATGAATGTGTGTACATAAGTACATACATACTTGTGTGTATATAAGTATATCATTTGAGTAAATACCCAGGAGTGCAATTACTGTATACAGTAAGACTATGTTTAACTTTGTTTAAAAAATTGAACATTTAAATTAAAATATATTAAATATTGAAAATATTTTTTAATACTACCAAAATGTCTTTCAAAGTGGCTAGACTGTTTTGATTTCTCTTTTTTAAAAAATAACTTCAACTTTTAATTTAGATTCAGGAGGTACATGTACAGGTTTGTTATACAGGTGTACTGCATGACACTAAGTTTTGGGGTATGAATTATCTTATCACCCAGGTAGTAAGCTTAGTACCCAATAGGTAGTTTTTCAACGCTTGCTTCCCTCCATTCCTCCTCCTTCTGGTAATCCCCAGTGTCTATTGTTGCCAACTTTATGTCCATGTGTACCCAGTGTTTAGCTTCCACTTGTAAATGAGAACATGTGGTATTTATTTTTCTTTTCCTGCATTAATTTGCTTAGGATAATGGTCTCCACCCTGTATCCATGTTGTTGCAAAGGAAATGCTTTCATTCTAGGATAATGGTCTCCACTCTGTATCCATGTTGTTGCAAAGGAAATGCTTTCATTCCTTTTTCTGGCTGCATAATATGCCATGGTGTATATGTCCCACATTTTCTTTATCCAATCCACCATCGAATGGGCATCTAGGTTAATTCCATGTCTTTGCTGTTGTAAATAGTGCTTCAGTGAATATACAAGTGCATGTGTTTTGGCAGAACAATTTATATTCCTTTGGGTGTATACCCAGTAATGGGATTGCTGGGCTGAATGGTAGCTCTGTTTTAAGTTCTTTGAGAAATCGTCAAACTGCTTTCCACAGTAACTGAACTAGCTTGCATTCCCACCAACAGTGGGTATGTAGCATTTCCTTTCCTCCATAGCCTAGCCAGCACCTGTTCTTGTTTTTGTTTGTTTGTTTTGCTTTGTTTTGTTTTTTACTTTAGAAAATGGACATTGTGACAGGTGAGAGAAGATATATCATTGTGGTTTTGACTTGCTTTTCTGTGATGACTAGTGATGTTGAACATTGTTTCATATGTTTGTTGGTCACTTGTATGTCTGGTTGAGAAATGTCTGTCCTGTCCTATGTTCATTTTTTAATGGGTTTGTTTTTAGCATGTTGAATTGATTAAAGTTCCTTATGGATTCTGGATATTAGACCTTTGTCAGATGCGTAGTTTGGAATATTTGCTTTCATTCTGTAGGCTGTCTGTCTACTCTGTTGATAGTTTATTTTGCTGTGTAGAAGCCGTTTAGTTTAATTAGGTCCCACTAGTTAATTTTCATTTGTTGTTTCCAAGGACTTAGTCATGACTTCCTTGCCAAAGCTAATGTTTAGAATGGTGTTTCTGCCAAGGCTAAACATTTAGAATGGTATTTCATGGGTTTTCTTCTAGGATTCTTATAGTTTGAGGTCTTATATTTAAATCACAAATTCATCTTGAGTTAATTTTTGTATACAGTAAAAGATAGAGATCCAGTTTCATTCTTCTCCATGTGGCTAGCCAGTTATGCTACCACCATCTCCACCATCTACTGAATAGGGAGTCCTTTCCCCATGGTTTATCTTCATCAACTTTGTCAAACATCAGATAGTTGTAGGTATGCAGCTTTATTTCTGGATTTTCTATTCTGTTCCTGAATAGAAACAGGATATTTCTATTCTATCTATGTGCCTGTTTTTGTATCAGTACCATGCTGTGTTGGTTACTATAGCCTTATAGTATAGGTTGAAGTCAGGTTAACAATGAGAATTAATTGTTGCTCTTCATTGCCATCAGAATTGTATTGTCAGTTTGGGGGATTTCAGTCAGTCTAATAGTTATAAAGTGGTGTTGCTTTGTTGTTTTAATTTGGAATTCCCTTATAAGAAATAATTATGCACATCTTTCATATGCTTATTTGTCATGTGTCTATATTCTCTGGTGAGGTGTCTAGATATTTTGCCCACTTTTTCGATGGGTTATATGTTTTCTTACTGTTGAACTTTAAGAGTTTTTCATATTTTGGATACTAGTCCTTTAACTGACATGCAAGACAAAGGAAACCACACCATAAAGTTCACAGGGATAAAATTCACAAGGCAAAGAAGATCAGAAAATGGATCTGGCTAGGATATAGGGCTAGCAAACAGGGTTCCAAGAGAGAAAATGACAATAATAGAGATTTTTTTTCATGTTAGTATATAATGACACTTGTTTAAAATTAAAAATATAAAACTAACGGGGACAAAGCTTAAACTTTAAGTTTGAAAATCCCTTCAACCATGGATTGAGTAATGAACATGAAATACACACCAAGAAACACTACAAAGCCATAAAAAAAATGAAGTCATATTCTTTGCAGCAACATAGATGCAACTGAAGGCCATTTTCCTGAGCAAATTAATGCAGGAACAGAAGATCAAATACCACATATTCTCACTTATAAGTGAAAGCTAAGCACTGGGTACACATGGATATAAAGACGGCAACAACAGCCACTGGGGACTACTAGAGCAGGTGGGGAGGATGGCCAGCAAGGGTTGAAAAACCTAACTGTTGGGTATCTGCTTATTACTTTAGTGACAGGACCATTCATGTCCCAAATCTCAGCTTCACACAATATGCCCATGTAACAAACCTGCACATGTACCTTCTGAATCTAAAACAAAAGTTGAAGTTATTTTAAAAAAAGAAAGAAAATCTTTCTAATCACTAATTCTACCATTTTGCTATTTTTGTCTAAATTCAAATTTGTTTAGGGTCTGTCATATAGGCACCAAAATTTATGTGGCACATGTAAGCTTAGAAACTGACATATGTAAACATCATCTAAATCCATAAACCTTATTTCAAAATAAATTTACATAATATGTAAACAAACAA
This sequence comes from Pongo pygmaeus, assembly GCF_028885625.2. Taxonomy (NCBI): domain Eukaryota; kingdom Metazoa; phylum Chordata; class Mammalia; order Primates; family Hominidae; genus Pongo; species Pongo pygmaeus. The sequence continues at coordinate 24,800,809 of NC_072388.2, read as the reverse complement.
GTTTTCAATCAAAGTTTAATCAACTTATTATTAAATATTAATATAAAACTGACATTCCCTCTAATTTATGTAACTGCTGATCAAGAAAACCTCTAATTTACTTGTGGTTTCAAACCTCATTTGTCTTCTTCAAGTAACTGGAAAATATGCTATAGGCAAAAATTATTAAAGTCAACTTATGGAGTATAATTTATTTCAACTTGAGAAAGGGCATTTTAAACCAATTAAGCCTACAATTATGTAGGTTCTTTTTAAAATGTATGCTAACCTTTTTTAAGCTTTCAAATACACTTAAATACTCTGATCATATTAAGTGGCCAAAACATGCTAACTTTTAAAATATTTAAATATGTCTAATTATTTTTTTATATAAGTATGCCCAGTTTTATGTCTTAGATATGACTGCCACTTGAGATAAGGTAACCACATAATTTGCCATCCAAAGAAGCGCAGTTTTGTGAATAAAAGAAGACAATAGTGGCCAGGCATGGTGGCTCACGCCTGTAATCTCAGCACTTTGGGAGGCCGAGGTGGGTGGATTACGAGGTCAGGAGATCAAGACCATCCTGGCTAACACAGTGAAACCCCGTCTCTACTAAAAATCTAAAAATTAGCCGGCTGTATTGGCGGGCACTTGTAGTCCCAGCTACTTGGGAGACTGAGGCAGGAGAATGGCATGAACCTGGGAGGCAGAGCTTGCAGTGAGCCAGGATGGTGCCACTGTACTCCAGCCTGGGTGACAGAACAAGACTCCATTTCAAAAAAAAAAAAAAGAAAACAATAGTAATAATAATGATAATAGTAATCATGAGATAATGGACATAAAGCAGTCTATCCTTGGCAAATCTGCACAAAGGGTTAAACCTAGCCTTAATTCAAAAAAATAAGAGACAAACATTACCAAAAGTACCCAAAAGGTTATGAAATACCCAGCACCACTGGTGCTAATATAATAACATTTCTATTATGTATAGTAGATTCTTAATAATTCATTTACCAATGTACAGATCTTCACGTAGTTAAAAGTGACAACTTTATCTTACCCTGTTAATAAAGACTCGGAAACTGAAAATAAGGCAGCCGATTTTTCTTATCTTATGGAACAATTTAGAAATATATTGAAAGTCTTCAAAGATTATCCTACTCCAAACTTATCCACTTAATAATTTCCCTGAAAAGCTACCATTAAAAATTAATTATTTAAGACCACATTTCTCAAAGTCTGCTCAAGGCATAACAGATTGTCAAATACTACTGGTTACAGCAGAATCTTAGGAAAATATCCTATTTTGGACTAAGACCTTCTGATATAGACAAGCAAAATCTGTTTTTCCTTTTATGGAAACTAAAAGAAATGAATATACCTTAACCCCTTGCTTGTTGTTCATAAGAAAAGGCAAGACAAAGTACCTCTTTTTAGAAACAGATATGTATCTGCAAGAAGAAAGGACAAAGAGCAATGTCTGAAAGCTTTCTGCTTAAACCTCCTCTTTTTAGAAATCCTGACTTTGTTTTTTATATTTTTATAAAATTTGGGAGATAGTTTCCCAAATAGATGAAGATCCAAAAAGATAAGGGAATACTGAGTTTTACAATAAGTGCACAATAACCTGGGGATGGAAAGTTGGGGAATACATTATCAGTTAACAGTAAACAGAGGAAGTAGCTGCAGCGGCAATTTGCCAAGAACTTTTGCTTAGCAAGGAGATTGCTAGGAAGATGTTTCCGTTAACTACTGCCGCATAACACACCACCTCAAAACTTAGTGGTTCAAAACAATTATTTTACTGTTGTTTATGTTTCCATGGTTTGACTGGGTTCAGTTGGGTGGTTCTGATCTGTGTGAAGTCAGCAAGGTGGGGTACAATCACCTGGGGGTTTAGCAGGGCTGAAAGTTCAAGATGGCTCATTCGCATGGCTTCCAGCTGGTGCTGTCTATCGACAAGGGACTCAGCTAGGTTCATGGACCAGAGTGTTCTCCATGTGGTCTTTCCGTACAGATTTGGCTTTTCCACAGCCTGGCTACCAGATTCTAAGGGGCAGGAAGTACAAGCTACCTATTGTAGGTTGGATTCTCAAGAAGATTCTGTGAAGTTTTATGTACAAGATGTTTATTAGGAATCACCACCCGAGGAAAAAAGCAGAGCAGGATTAGGCAGAGAGAGAAGTCAAACCGTGATGTGGCTGTTGAACATGCATGCTTGTCACACATCAGGACAAAATGTTCAGACCTTTATATGCTCCCTTTGTTCTGAGAGTATGATCTCAGGTAAGCCAGGTCTCCACAGCTGAGGTACATGTTGAAGGAGTTCAAGTCTTTTTGCCGTCTTCATTCCTCACTGCTGCACAACAAGTTCTTTCCTAAGGAGGGGATCTAAGCAGCATATCTTGTATCTACCACACTACCAATCCTCTTAAATTCTGGGCCTGTGAGTCCCAAAGCAGCAATTTCACCAGTTTCATAGCCATTTGACTGATGAGAGTTAGTCACAAGAGCAGCCCATAGTCTAGGAAAGGGGAGACAAACTCCATCACTTGATACTAGGACTAACATGCATGTACAAGAAGGGGAAGAATTTGGAGAGACATTCCGGATTCTACCCTCTGGCAGTAACAATTCTCATACCAAGTGCAATCACCACATCCCAAGATCCCCACAAATTCCCATTCCATTATGTATCAGCTCATATCCAACACTCCTGTCATCTATTGACAGAGGTAGATGCAGATGGGGGAGACTTTTCACAGTCCTCAGGAGCAATTGTGAACTAAAAAAATGAAACACCATCAATAAAATCATTATCTGACCTGTACAATATACAAGAGTGGAAAGGGTCATGGCAGCCACAATAGAAACCTCTAATCTCAAACAGTGAAACAGAAGTCCCATAGCAGTTACTAGTTCATAGCAATTCTGAGATCGAGCAAGACTTGTCACCATTTTCTTTGTTTCAAGGGGCAGAAAATATTTCTTTATTAGGGTCAATTTCTGCTACATAAGAGTGGTTCCCCATAGCTCTGCCTTCTGAGTCATTCTTCTCTTTCCATAAGAAATGGAATGTGTTTGCAGTGAAATCATGTTCTCATAGGAGATTAATAACACATGAGGTCTTATTTCAATTTGAACTACTTCTGTCTCTTTTACTCCAAGTTGTTAAAATTTCTTTAAAATTTTTTAACCTCCTGTCTATACTGTTATTTTAAAACAGACTCTTTAGAACACACTCTTCTCTACCTTGGCCTTAGAATCAGGGTGTTATGGGGACAATACTTTTACATTCTTAAAAATCCCTTTTGGGAGTAAGAGGCACTCCCTTAAGACTGTGAGAAACTCTGTTGTCTAGGTGAGAGGTCAAAGAAGGCAAGTCCTTAAGATTATAAAAGCCCTATTATTTATATGAGAGAGTCTAAGGGATAATCCCTTTGTCTTTCTGAGGACTGTACAAAGGGCCTTCCAATTATACCCTGAACTGATCTTCACTTTCACTCTGAGACTGTTCTGGTACCACTCTGAATCTGATCTTTGTCTCCAGGTTTTTATTTATTCTGGAAAGTTTTTGTGGGCTGAAGGAGTTAGATAAAATAATAATTTATGTTTCAACCTACAAATACTGGTTCAAATATGTTTCTTCTAGATCAGAGGTGGGTAGACTTTGGCCCACAGGTAAAATGCAGACTGTCGCCTGCTTTGGTCAACAAAGTTTTTTTGGAACACAGCCATACCCATTCATTTACACATTGTCTAGATATATTTTATGCTATAACTACAGACTTGAGTAGTTGCTGGAGACACCATACAGCTTGAAAAGCCTAAAATATTTGCTATCTGGTCCAATACAGAAGATGTTTGCTGACCCACACTCTAGACACTGGTTGAAAATTGAACAGTTCCTTCTTTAGTTTATTTTACCCTATTAATGATCATACACAACTAAAAGAAACCAGTTGGCACTTTCAACATTCTGTGTGGAAATCTCATTAGCCAAATACAGAGGTTCATTAGATATATTTTCTATCTTTTATATTGCTGCAAGTTACAGCATTGTCAAACATTCTGCCACTCCACAATAGGGCAGAACAGAGTCACCTCTCCCCCAGGCTCCAACAACAATTTCCTTGCTATCTTACAGCTGCCATTAACTGTTTCTTTAAGGCTCCTTTGGCTGACAGCCACTGACTGGTCCCAAAGTCAATGTCACATATTTTAGGTTTTTGTTACAGCAGTGCCCCACTTCTAGTTATCAATTTCTGTTATAGTTATCTATTGCTGCAAAAAATCCCCAAACTTAATGGCTTAATATAACAACTGGTTTATTGTCTATCATGACTTAAGGTTAACTTAGCTTAGATGGCATCTTCTATCCCACATGTCAGCTGGGGCTACAATCATCTGGAGTCTCAATTGACCTGAAATGCTTAATATGTATGCTTTAGTTATTAATTGCTGTACAATGTGTTACTCCAGAACTTGGCAGCTTGAGAATACAAAAATTTATTATCTCACAGATTTTATGGATCCAGAATCCAAGAGAAGCTTAACTGGGTGGTTCTGTCTCAGGGTCTCTCCTGTGGTTGAGTCAAGCTATCAGCTAAATTTGCAGTCATTTGAAGTAAGATAGACTCACTTCATGGTGGGCCTCAGTTCCTCAACAGATAGGCCTCTCCATAGGCTACCTGAGTGTCCTCAGAACATAACAGCTGGCTTCCCCCAGAGAGAGTGATCTGAGAGAGGGCCACCCAGGTGGAAACCACAGTGCATTTTATAATGTAATCTTGGAAGTGACAATCATCACTTCTGTAGAATTCAAACAAACTAACACTGATACAGTGTGGAAGAGAACTACACAGGGATGTGAATACCAGGAAGCAGCCTTTATTGGATGAAATATTGGAAGGTGGCTACCAAAATTACCCACTCACGGGGTTGTCAGTGCTTAATATACCTAGAATGCCTCTGTTCTCATCTTTGTGATTCCTCTGTCTGCCTTGGGCTTCTCACAGCATGCAGGCTGAGTTCCAGGAAGCAGCAAGTAGAATCAAAAGTTTTGACTATCTCTAACCATTACTTACACCTTATACAAAAATTAATTCAAGATGGATTAAAGACTTAAACGTTAGACCTAAAACCATAAAAACCCTAGAAGAAAACCTAGGCAATACCATTCAGGACATAGGCATGGGCAAGGACTTCATGTCTAAAACACCAAAAGCAATGGCAACAAAAGCCAAAATTGACAAATGGGATCTAATTAAACTAAAGAGCTTCTGCACAGCAAAAGAAACTACCATCAGGGTGAACAGGCAACCTACAAAATGGGAGAAAATTTTCGCAACCTACTCATCTGACAAAGGGCTAATATCCAGAATCTACAATGAACTCAAACAAATTTACAAGGAAAAAACAAACAACCCCATCAAAAAGTGGGCAAAGGATATGAACAGACACTTCTCAAAAGAAGACATTTATGCAGCCAAAAGACACATGAAAAAATGCTCATCATCACTGGCCATCAGAGAAATGCAAATCAAAACCACAATGAGATACCATCTCACACCAGTTAGAATGGCAATCATTCAAAAGTCAGGAAACAACAGGTGCTGGAGAGGACGTGGAGAAATAGGAACACTTTTACACTGTTGGTGGGACTGTAAACTAGTTCAACCATTGTGGAAGTCAGTGTGGCGATTCCTCAGGGATCCAGAACTAGAAATACCATTTGACCCAGCCATCCCATTACTGGGTATATACCCAAAGGACTATAAATCATGCTGCTATAAAGACACATGCACACGTATGTTCGTTGCAGCACTATTCACAATAGCAAAGACTTGGAACCAACCCAAATGTCCAACAAGGATAGACTGGATTAAGAAAATGTGGCACATATACACCATGGAATACTATGCAGCCATAAAAAATGATGAGTTCATGTCCTTTGTAGGGACATGGATGAAATTGGAAATCATCATTCTCAGTAAACTATCGCAAGGACAAAAAAACCAAACACCGCATGTTCTCACTCATAGATGGCAATTGAACAATGAGAACACATGGACACAGGAAGGGGAACATCACACTCGGGGGACTGTTGTGGGGTGGGGGGAGGGGGGAGGGATAGCATTAGGAGATATACCTAATGCTAAATGGCGAGTTAATGGGTGCAGCACACCAGCATGGCACATGTATACATATGTAACTAACCTGCACATTGTGTACATGTACCCTAAAACTTAAAGTATAATAATAATAATAACAAAAGATTAAAAAAAAAAGATGGTTTTTATAATCAGTCCCTTCCTTTTGGGTCTGGCCAATTACAAGTACAGAAGTCCTTTGGAATCCTGCAAACTTAACTCTATGTGGTTCAAAAGCTGGGAATCACACAAGCCTGGTAGACTACTCAAATTTCCATTCCTAGCTGAGAAGAGTTTAGGACATACATATAATGCTCTTGGTATGAATGCCCTAGAGATTTATGTTACTCAGATGGTGCAAACAGCTACATTGTATACTTTTTCTTTGTGATTAGCAGCCTGCTCTGGGTTCAGATCCACATTCTAACTTCCTGTTAGCAAATCCTACTCAGCCTTCCAGCTTGCCTAATCCTAATCTACTTCTCTTTTCTAGAAACATACCTATACCCGTGGCTTTGACTGAGGTCTGATTTGAACTCAGATGGGCTTCTTTGACATTAAATTTGGCCATTTTTTAGATACCACTACTAGGGTGCTTTCATCGGTCACATTACTCTCCATGGAGAGCATTGTTAACTCAGCTCCTACCTGATACTGTCATGCTTCAGATGCTGTGTTCACCCACCTTGGAGTCAGTCCTCAAACCCCTGTTTTATTCAGGCCTGACTTAACAGCTTGTCTTTAATGTCCTGCCTTTAAGGAAAGCACTGTACTAAATCCTGCTCATTTAAAAAAATGGAAAACTGTTGATTTAGGTGTGATGTTGGTAGGGACCTTTTTTTTTTTTCATGACCCTTTGAAAAACTAAAGTTGTATGGAGGGTTACTCGTAATCTACAAAAGTTAACACCAAAAGCCAGCAGCATGGCATTTTGACATTTGGTGCTAACATCCTAAGCAAGGTTACATTTTTTTTCTCTGTTCAAAACACTCTTCCTATGGATTTGTATGCCCCGGCAGATTTTTTTCATCATGTAAAAAGCACTATGAAAGTGTTTTCAGAGTCTGGTATATGTTTGAACTTTCAGCTTTCAAAAATCTATCTAATTGCTATCATTTTTTATCTCTTCCATTAAGCTAAATGTTTCATATCATCACTCAGAACCGACCCAGTAATGATCTAGATTGCCAATACTCCCATTACTCATTCAAGAATTCTCATTAGTCAGAAGCTATGGCGTATTTTTAATATATTATTTTCAATAGTAGTATCATATTTTAATACAGAATATGGTACTATTTCAGATGAAAGATGTTTTGTAAACATTAATCTTCAAATATACTGGTACTTCATAAACCTAAAAATGTAAATGGAACTAATAAAACATTGCCCAACTCCTCACAAAAATCATCCAAAGCAAAATTAGGATATCACTTATTTCATCTCTGTGTCCCTGAGCAACAAAATCAAACTTTTCTTAAGGAATTATATAGGCTACTCCACAAAATATTATTCAACCTATTGTATGGGCTGCTCTTTGTCAGGATTATTATTGATGGATTTAAAATAGTTTTATCTGTGAAATATGGAATACATGGAGAGGAATATATAAAACATGTAAGGACAATTATAGTGCATTAACATGAACACAGACATATCCATTATTTGGGTTCAGAAATAAAACACTGCCTGTTAAAAGCCCTCTACTTCTTGAGTACATTTCTCTGTCTTCTCCACTATATAGAGATAGTGGAGAAGAGAACATCACAATCCTGAATTTCATATTAATCATTTCTTAGGTTTTCTTTATATTTTTTACAACCTATGCATGGATTCTTATAATTTCCATCAACTCTTCACACTTTGCATTTAACATGAATTGTACTATTCTGACTTGCTTCTTTCATTCAATAATATACTTAGAGATTCATCTTTGTTGATGCATTTGGCTATGTTTCATTAACTTTCTCTGCTCTACAGGATTCTGTTGTATGCATATATTAGAGTTTATTCTTTTATAGTTTATGGATACTCCATTTTTTCCTTTTTTTTCTATTACCACGATGTTCTTGTAAACATCCTTCTACCTGTTTCCTTATACATATACTCAAATGGGTAAATGCCATTGATTGAAATTGCTGGGTAATAAACACAAAAATGTTTGACTTTACTTAGTAATGCTAGAGCAGTGGGAATGGGCTTGGACAACCTCCACAATCTTAGTGGTTAAAACATCAAAGGTTTATTTGTTGCTCATGTTATGTTTTCATCTTAGATAGGGGGCTGAGTAGGGAGAATCTCTCTTTCACATTATCCTCCCTAAGAATACGCTGCCAGTCACCACAAAAAATGGGAAAACACCTTCTTAATCACTCACCAGCTCTTAAAGTCTCCCACTTGAAAAGTACACAGGTTACATAGTCACATTTAACTTTAAGGGGGTGGTAAAGATTTTAGTGCAAGCCCAGAAAAGAAGAAGAAATATCTGTGAACAGCCTGAATGTCTACTATAAACTATTTTCTTTTATAAATTAATTTCAACTTTTATTATAGATTAAAGGGTACATGTACAGGTTTGCTATATGGGTAAACTGCATGATGCTGAGTCTTGGGGTCCCAACCATTCTATCACCCAGGCAGTAAACGTAGTACATAACAGGTGGTTCTTCAGCCCACATCTGCTCCCTCCCTCTCTCTGCTGTCTTGTAGTCCCCAGTGTCTATTGCTTTCATCTTTATGTTAATGTACATTCAATGTTTAGCTCCCACTTACAAGTGAGAACATGTGGTATTTGGTTTTCTTTTCCTGCATTAATTTGCCTAGGATAATGACCTTCAGCTCCATTCATGTTGCAGGAAAGGACATGATTTCATTCCTGTTTATGGTGGCATAGTATTCCGTAGTGTATATGTACCACATTTTCTTTCTCCAATTCACTGTTGATGGGCATCTGGGTTTATTCCATGTCTTTGTTATGGTGAACAGAGCTGCAATGAACAAATGAGTATATGTGATTTTTTGATAGAATGAATTATTTTCCTTTGATTATATATCCATTAGATTGCTGGGTCGAATGGTAGTTCTATCTTATTAATAAGTTATTTGAGAAATCTCCAAAATACTTTCCACAGTGGCTGAACTAGTTTGCATTCCCTCCAACAGTGTATAAGCATTCCCTTTTCTCCTCAGCCTCACCAATATGTTGTTTGTTGAATTTTTAATAATTTTTAATAATCTGGTGAGATGGTATCTCATTGTGGTTTTGATTTGCATTTATCCGATGATTAGTGATGTTCAGCATTTCTTCATATGTTCATTGGATGTTTGTATGTCTCCTTCTGAGAAGTGTCTGTTTATGTCCTTTTCCCATTTTTAATTGGATTTTTCGTTTTTTTGCTTATTGATTTGTTTAATTTTCTTGTAGATTCTGGATATCAGACATTTGTCAGATGCATAGCTTGGGCATATTTTCTCCCATTCTGTAGACTGTCTGTTTTACTCTGTTGGTAGTTTCTTCTGCTGTGCAGATGTTCTTTAGTTTAATTAGATTCCACTTGTCTATTTTTTGTTTTTGTTGCAATTGCTTTTGGGACTTAGCCATAAATTATGTGCCCAAGCCTATGTTCAGAAGAGTATTTTCGTAGATTTTCTTCTAGGATTTTTATAGTTTGTGGTCTTACTTTAAATCTTTGATTCATCTTTAGTTAATTTTCATATATGACAAGAGGTAGGGGTCCAGTCTCATTCTGCGTATGGCTAAACAGTTATCCCAGCACCATTTATTAAATATAGAGTCCTTTCCCCATTGCTGATTTTTGTTGATATTTTCAAAGATCAGATTATGGTAAGTGCACAGGTTTATTTCTGGGTTCTTTATTCTGTTCCCCTGGTTTATACATCTCTTTTTATACCAGTGCAATGCTGTTTTGATTTACTGTAGCCTCATAGTATAGTTTGAAGTCAGACAACGTGATGCATTGGGCTTTGTTTTTTTTTTGTTTGTTTAGAATTGCTTTGGCTATTTGGGCTCTTTTTTGGTTCCAAATGAATTTTAGAATAGATTTTTTTTAATTCCATGAAAAATGACATTGGTATTTTGATAAGAATAGTGTTGAATCTGTAAATTGCTTTGGGCAATATAGCCATTTTGACTCTATTAATTATTCCAATCCTTGAGCATGGGATATTTTTCCATTTATTTGTGTTGTCTCTGATTTCTTTCAACAGTGTTTTGTAGTTCTCCTTATAAAGATGATTCATCTCTTTCATCAGATGAATTCCTAGGTATTTTATTTTCTTTGTGGCTACTGTAAATGGGATTGTGTTCTTGATTTGGCTGTTAACTAGAACACTATTGGCATATAAAAATGCAACAGATTTTTGTACATTTTTTGTATCCTGAACCTTCACTTAATTTGTTTATCAGTTCCAGGAACCTTGTTGGCAGAGACTTCTGGGTTTTCTAATTCTAGAATCATATCACTTAAGAAGAGAGATAGCTTGACCTCTACTTTTCCTATTTGGATGTCTTTTATTTCTATTGCCTGGTTGCTCTGGCTAAGACTTCCAGTTCTATGTTGAACAGGAGTGGTGAGAATGGGTATCTTTGTCTTGTCCCAGTTCTCAAGGGAAATGGTTCCAGCTTTTGCCCATTCAGTATAATATTGGCTATGGGTTTGTCATAGTTGGCTCTTACTATTTTGAGGTATGTTCCTTCAATGCCTAATCTGTTGAGAGTTTTTGTCATGAAGGGATGTTGCATTTTATTAAAGGCTTTTTCTGTATCTACTGACATGATTGTATGGTTTTTGTTTTGGGTTCTTTTTATGTGGTATATCACATTGACTGATTTGTGAATGTGTTGAACCGCCCTTGCATTCCAGAAATAAAGCCTACTTGATCCTAGTGAATTAGCTTTTTGATATGCTGCTAGACTCAGTTTGTTAGTATTTTGTTAAGGCTTTTTGCATCTATGTTCTTCAGGGATATTGGCCTTATACACCCACCAAAGAAGATGAGAGTACCATTGCTTCATATCCTGACAAATCTGTTATTATCAGATATTTACATTGCTTTAATCTGATAGATATGAACTCTCTTACTATGGCTTAAATTTAATTTTCCTGATTAATAATGAGGTTGAGCATCTTTTCATATATTACGTAGTAATTCCACTACTTGAAAAATATTTTAAAATTTCATTCTGTTTTATCTACAAAAGTATAGCACCTGTCTGAAAATAATTGCTCATTCTATATGGACTATTAAACAACATACTAAAGGATACTATAACTATTAGTTCAGCAAATATGATGACTTGGGTACATTTAATTTGAAGATATTGAGAAACACTGATCTAAAAATAGTAAAATAAGGGCTACACATCATGACATAGCTGGCTTCACTGTAAACTTTGCATATTTGATACTTCCCAAGTAGTTTGCATCTGTCTTAAGTACAGTGAATGTGTATCTGAAAGCTTCTGAATTCTTACATTTTAAGGATGCAATTAATAGGTCATTAAAAAGTAGTAGGGATTCATTTAACAAATAGTTTTCAGACATATATTCTGGCCATGTATTATGTTGAGAAATGAAATGAAATGATGACCTAGCCAGTTACAAGCTCTGGTACCTTGGATTTTGTAATCTAATAGTGGAAATACATTTAAATGTCTAGTATGTTTTCTGTGGAAGCACTCAATCTATCTGAACTGTATTTACTGGCCAGACCAACGTTCATTTTTGATGACATTTTTATCAGAATTAAGATGCAAGAAAGAACCTTGTAAGATACCATAAGGTAAAATTTTGCACATCTGGTTGGGAACATCTCAATATTTTTCATGATCTCCAGCATCTTCACCAAATTCTCAAAACAAAATAAAACAGAACGATGAAACTCAGAAAATTAAATGTCTATGCCAAGTAGCCTATCCCAGAGGCTGGATAATATGTTTATGAAATCAAATAAAATATATTTTGGTGATTTCAGCATTTTTGAAGGCCCAGAATGATCATTTGAGGCCAGGAGTTTGAAACCAGCCTGGGCACCACAGTGAGACACCATCTCTACCAAAAAAAAAAAGAAAAATATATTAACCAAGTATGGTGGTATGCCTGTGGTCCCCACTACTTGGGAAGCTGAAGTGGGAGGACCACTTGAGCCCAAGAATTCAAGGCTCCAGTGAGCCATGACTGTGCCACTGCTCCAGTCAGCCTGAGTGAAAGAGCAAAAACTTTTATCTAAAAAAATAAAATAATAAAAAGATATTTTGCAATTTTTAGGTAATGCAACTCCAGAAAGCTTGAAATCTCTACTTTAAGGCAGAGATCTTTATTTCCTTGTCCTACAGCAGCTGCCATGGACAAAACATATTATTTTCTACCCTATCATTCACCTGAGACTTCATGGTGGAAAGAGCACAAATATGGCTGAGGCGTCAAGATAATTTCCGGCTTCAATGGTTCCATATATCTCTTTCAGAATTAAATATATTTTAAGAAGGGAGGGAACAAACAGCAAAGTAATCTCTAGTTTAAGTAAACTGTTTATTAATCTTCTAAGTATTTTCATCTTAGGCTAGTTAGTAATTGAACAATAGTTTTTAAACTACTATGTATGACTTCCTAGTACTCTGCAGAAGAGCCTCTGGGATTCTGCATACATTGGATTTAAATTTTTGAGTTTTGAGTAAAAATACTTTGATCATTTCAAAGTCATGTTAAGAGTGTATGTCATAAACATCATTTTAACATGTTAAAAGCAGGATGTAGTGGCTCACACCTGTAATCCCAGCACTTTGGGAGGGCCAGGCAAGAGGATCACTTGAGACTCGAAGTTTGAGACCAGCCTGGGCAACATAGTGAGATTCCATCTCTATAAAATTAAAAGAAAATTAGCTGGGTGTGGTAGCACACCTATAGTCCTAGCTAATTGGGAGGCTGAAGCTGCAATGAGCTATGATAATGATGGCACTCTAGCCTAGGGGCCAGGGCAAGACTCCATCTCTAAGGAAAAAAAAAGGATTTTATAACTTATTTTTATTGAAAAAGGGGCTCCACTTAAAACCATAACACATCCATCTAATTTAGCTTTTATTTTCAGTGTTTGAATGTCTAAATAGCTTTCTTAGTGTTAGGGTGAAATATTTGAGGAATTTTAACTATTAATAATGGTGCTTATTAAATATTCCATTTAATTGGTATTCAAATTTAAATGGAATACTTCTTTCTGTATTTTCTGTGTGAAGAATATATAACTCAATGCTTGTCCTTGTCTTTATTTGGACATTATGCCAATCAAGGGTTGACATTTACTCACTTCAGAAAGCTTAAGGATCTAAAAGCTATAAAAACGTACAAATTCTGATAAACATGCTTTTAAAACAGGATGCTAAATTTGGGTGACAAGGAATCCAAAGCCTTTTTTATAAATCCAGAGGAAAATTTTATTTTCATTCAGTATTAACAGTCCTAACAAATGGGATAAACATATTCACTGAAATTGCAGGTAGGCAACATAATGAGTGAAGTAGCCCATTATAAGTGTGAGTGGTGGGAATCAGTTCAAGGGCCAGAGTCTGTGCCCTGACTAAACAGACAGCTGCTATTCAGCTTTGGCCAAGCACTGCTACATGTGAATGTGGAACCAGAGTTCCTAGATTATGTGATTTTTCATAAGGGCACTGAAAACAACATTTTTTAAACATAAAATCTACCTATGTTGAAATGTTAGCTCAAAATGGAGACAGTGCTGGTAAAATAAAACAAGGCAGCCAGCTTGTAACCTATCAACTGTATAAATCAAACTCCCTCAAAATTGCTTCTACCTCAAAATTGCCTTGGCAAAACAATTTGGATCAACAGAATGATACATTTTGGCCTCTATATAATTGATTCTGGCTTGCAATTATTTCAAATAATTTCATTTTATATGTATCACAGGGACATATATTAATATTTGTCTGCATTATGAAAGAATATATTCAATATCTAAATCTACATAAAGAATCAAGCATCACATGTTATGTGTGAGTGACTTAATTATTTACAAATGTTTTGAGAAATATCTATTTCAATACACTTCATTCTTCTTTCATTGACTATCAATAATATATTAAAATTAATATATTATTGTAAGTTAGTATTCTCCCATAAAGTAATAGATTTAAATTTAACTCTTCAAATCCTCAGAAAAGAATTAGAGATAAAATTTCCTTGACTTCTTACCCATATTTCATATTTTCAAATTACTCTTATAGAAAGTCAGAACTATAAGGATTCTCAAAATGGTTTAATAAACTCCTTTATATTATAGACAAATAAGGTCCCAAAAGGTGAAGTGCTTGTCCTATGTCACAGAGATAGTCAACAAAAGGGCTGAGAATGCAAAGAGCATAAAGTTAAGACATAGCATTTAATACTCCAAATTGAGTTATGAAAAGACTGAAATACAGAAAGACCATGTTGGAAAATATACTATATAGAGAATGTTAAAATATATATAACTGGTACAGATACAGACATCCCTGAGTGAACTTTACTAGGAAGTCTTTAAAAGGGAGATCTACAGAAATAACTTTTTAATTTAGGTCTATGAGGTCTACTGAAATAACTTTGCCCTTATTTTCATTGGATATCTCCTAGTATTTTGGTTATTATTATATATGTTAGTAGAGCAGTTTTCAAGTTGTTAACCTAAAATGAAAGAGCTCTAGATGGGTACTGTTTGTGAGCATTTGGGGAATTTCAAAAAGGCTTGTGGTGGTAGACAGAACTAGTGTCCTGAACTTCAATAGTAATTAAACTCAGAATCTGTCATTCATCTCTGCTTTGCAAATAAGCTGAGAAATTCAGAGATTTCTCATTGACAGAGAAATAGGAATTTACCGGGCAGTTCAATAGAAAAAGGGTTTTAGAAACTGTAAAAGATGAGAACTCTGCTTCTGGCTGTCAGAAGAGTTGACAGGATTCAGACAAGTTCCAGCAGGGAATTATGGCGTTTTCTGTCAGAACCACAGAGCTGCTTGAGAGACCAGGACTGGATATTAATGTAGCCAGTGTGAATTTGCTCCACATACTAAGTTGCATACTTTATGTTCTAAAAAAACCTCAAATCATATTTCAAATTCCCTCTCTTTAGAGTAGTAAAAAAATTATACTTTTTGTGTTTAATGAAGGGGACTCTTTTTCTCCCTAGGATCTAGTGGAGTTGTAGTTAGTACCTGTTCAGAAATTGAACATAAGGATGAGGATATGGGCCGGTCTTTACTTAATGGGAACTGTATCTTTACCATTACTCCTTATGCTCCATGATGGTGTTATTGAGGCTAGTCTTCTACTATATGTTGGGCACTGGTCTACTGACAGGCTCATTAAATCCACCACGGTAACAGCACTTGCTGAATATATATGCTCAGCCACAAACACCTATAGCACTGCTCTTTAGTTGCAATGCTAAGAGGTTGGTCTTTTCCAGCATGTAGGACTAACTTCACAACCAATTAGTAAAAATAATTCAGACAAAGGATGAGCTAAGTAGGTGAGAGGTAAAAAGAGATCATAGGATCGGGGTGTGATGAAGGGTTGTGCTAACAAAATATGCAATCTTTGGGATTAGTTGAGGGAATATAGGACCATGTCTATGACTCACATAATTGGTTTAAAGTATGAAAACTATATAGATTGAAACTGGGGTTGAGGAGGGAGAGCTGGAAATAAATCTGCAAATAAAACTGAGAAACTTATTACCTAGATGTGGGGATATCCCAAGTCTATCTCCAGCTAACAACACTTGGATAAGCATGCTGCCTTGGCATATTTGAAGTAAGAAATAGGAAGCAAGCCTTGGTGTTCCATAAACATGTATTAACGAAGCCAATTCATGGATACATTTTAGTTGTTAGCATACAGGGAAGAGATTAAACTTTAATTTTTCTATGCTTTCCATTTTTTGTTAGTTTCTACCTAAGTTCTATTTTTTAAATTCTTATCTTTCCTTAGTTTAGGAGGCAAAATGTTTTGTTAGACCAAAGGCAAGGCATAAGAGAAATTTTAGTTGTTGTGTAGTTTAGCATGGTGGGAGTAACTTTCATTTTGGCTTTGCATTTTAGAAAGAGCTAATAGAGCACAGAGGTGAAAATGTAGAATGTAAAAGTCTGGAACACTTAAAATATTTATCCTTTGTCATCCCAGGCTTCTCCCTTATGTAGAGTAGCAGGACTTCTGGGGAATAAAGAGTGCATATAAAACTATATATCAGAATCCTACTATGAGTGCCCAGGAATTTTTGGAGGCTCTGGAACATACCGTTAATATAGACATGAATGACTTTTTCAAGATAAAAGAGAATCTTATCATTTCTTTCCTCATCTTTATTCTCCATTTTTGTCTTCCTCCCTTAGTACCAACAAAAACCTTTTCTAAATCTTCATTTAGAAATAGAGTATGCTAAAAGAGCAAAGAAAGAAGAAAAAAAAAGGAAAATGAAAGAAATAGAGTATGCTAATATTCAAGTCATTAGGAAGTTATAACTACTGTATACTGGACTCTGATACCTTCCATAACTCATAAGAATAGTTAACATTGTACTGGAACAACTGGATTTCCACATGCAAATAAATGAAATTGGATCTCTGCCTCATACCATATACAAAAATTAACTCAAAATAAATCAACGACCTAACTATAAGATCTAAAATCATAAAACTCTTAGAAAGATACAGGGGTAAATCTTCATGACATTAAATTTGGCAATGGAATCTTAGATGTGATACGAAAAGAAAAACAAAAGAAAAATAAGTTGGACTTTATTAAAATTAATAACTTTTATATATCAAAGGACATCATCAAGAAAATGAAAAGACATTTAAATTGGGAGAAAGTATTTGCAAATCCTATATCCAACAGGGTGCTAGTATTCAGAATATGTAAAGAATAGTCACATCTGAACAACAAAAAGTCAAAAGCTCAATTTAAAAATGGGCAAATAACTTGAACAGATATTTTTCAATTAAAATATACAAATGGCCAATCAACATATAAACACATTTTAAAATGCTTAACATCATTATGACTAAGGAAATAAAAATCAAAATCCATAGAGATCCCACTACACACCTACTAGTATAGTTATAAAAACAAAAACAAAACAGAAAGAAGTGTTAATGATGGTCAGAAATTGGAATTCTTGTACATTGTTGATAGGAATGTAAAATGATGCTACTTCTGCGTAAAACAGTTTGTTCTTCAAAAAGTTAAACATAGGATTACCATATGACCCAGCAATTCCACTGAGTAGGTATATATCCCCCCAAATTGAAAATGGGCATTTACAAAGATGTTTGCATACCAATGTTCCCTGTAATATTATTCACAATGGCTAAAAGGTGGAAACAACTCAAGTGTTCATCAACATATATAAATAGTTAAACCAAAATGTGATATTACCTATGATGGAATGTTATTCAGCCATAATGAGAAACGAAGTTCTTACATATGCTACAACATGGATGAACCTTGCAAACATCATGCTAACTGAAATAAACAAGGTACAAATTTGCAAATATTGGATGATTCCACTTGGACGAAATACCTAGAATTGGCAAATTTGTCTGCATGCAGGGAGAATGAGGAGTTATAACTTAAAGGGCAGAGATTTTTATTTGAGGTGATAAAAGGTTCTAGAAATTTAGAGTGGTGAAGATTGCATAACATTGTGAATATAATAATGCCACTGAATCGTACACTTAAAAGTGGTTAAAATGGCAAATTTTATGGTATACATATTTTGTCACAATGAAAAGAGAATATCATAGCTAACATTTAGCAAACATTTAAAATATGCCAAGCTCAGTTATAAGCAAGCACTATCACATTAATCCATTTGATCTTCATAACCCTAATACATAATATTAGGATTATGCCTACTGCTATACCAAACAGCCCCCGAAATTTTAGTAGCTTAACATGGTAGATGTTACCCCCCTCCCTGCTTCACATACTAGTCCAGTGAAGGCATTTTTGGTCATAGGCAGCTTTCTTTCATATTATGGTTCAGGGCCTAGTAGCCTTATTGTTCACTACTTCCAGCTGATTGATGAAAGGGGAAAATATTTTGAAGAAGGCACAGTAATTTCTTAAAAACCATGAGCCTTTAGTGGTATACAGCAATTCAACTTTCATTCTCTTAGTGAGAAATAGTCACTTGGTCATACCTGAATGCATGGGAAGCTCAGAAACTTAGTGCCTGGCCAGGCAGCCATCCTTCAAAAATAACATTACACTGTGCAAGGGGAAGTATAAATTTTGATAGAGTACTTATTTTCTGTAGCAAAGGCAGGTGACATTATTCTGATTTTACAGGTGAATAAACTGAGCCACAAAGGGTGGACAGCTTGTCCAAGGTCACATGGTAGGTAAGAGGACAATACACAAACCCAGGTAATCTGATTTGAGGGTGTATACTTAATGACTACACTCTACTACCTCATGCTACAAAAGCTTTTCTACAAAATGGTAATGGTATATAATACTGCTTCTCATCTTTGTCTTTCTGACACCTCCCTAATTCATCCTTCTTCTTCAAATATGAAATGAGTGAAGAAATAATCTTTCAAGAATTTCCACAAATGCATTATTAATGCATCACGAGGATATATACTTTATGTTCAATGAAAACATATTTATTGTATTTATCTGGCCATTCTACAATGATAGAAGAAAGAATACTACACACACATACACACACAAAATGCTTGTTTAGCTTTTAATTCTTGTCAAAATATTGTTTAAGGAAAATTATTAATTTTTCTTGCATAAATTATGTGTTTTACATTGTGTGTAACCTTTATAAACACGGGGCTTGTGCTAAATACTTGTATCACAGTATAATCTCTTTGTAGAGAATAAGTAATTAGAGGATTCTGGAAAGATGGTGCAGAGTATCGGGGGGAGTTACATTTTTTTTACTGAGGTAAAATTCAGATAACACGAAGTTAGCCATTAACCTTTATTCGGTATACCACAATTCATTGGTACTTTTTGCATTCACAATGCTGTGTAACTATCACCTGTATCTAGTTCTAAGGCATGTGCATCATTCCAAAAAGAAGACTCAACTCCATTAAGCAGTCATTTCCCATTTACCATTTCCCCAAGCCTCTAGAAATAGTCTTTCTGTCTTTATGGATTTATCTATTCTGTATGTTCCATGTTAATGGAATCATGTATTATGTGACCTTTTGAATCTGACTTCTTTCACTTAACGTAATATTTTTGAGGTTCATTCATGTTGTAGCATGCGTAAGTTCTTAAGTCCTCTTTATGGTTCAATGATTTCGCATTGGATGACTATCACATTTTGCTTATTCCCTAATTAGTTGATGGAGATTTTGGTTGTTTCCACTTTTGGGCTATTGTAATGCTGTTATATGAATTTATGTAAAAGTATTTGTTTGGAAATCTGCTTTTAATTCTTTCGTGTATATATCTAGGAGTGGAATTGCTGAGTCATATGGGAATTCCATGTTTAACTTTTTAGGGAAATACCAAAGAGGATGGCTAGAATACACAGGGTGGCAATGTACTGAGAGAAAAGAGCTCCACAGAAATAAAACTTTGGAAATGTGAAAGAGTCCCTTTGAGTCTTCAGCTAAGTACTAATCAGCACATGCACTGGAGAAAACTACTTAAGGATTAGAGGTAACAGCACCTGGTGCTCACACAGATCTGGGAATTGTTCTTGTTCCCACCACCCACAGTGTTGAAAACCTCATAATTCATTATGCATCAGCTGTAGTACTCAGAGGATATTCCCTCAGTTACACAGCAAAATTAGCCCATTACTAAATGGTGATCTGGTCCCATCTAATAAAGCTTAGAAGACCCCAAAATTCCACTTTCTAAAGAACCACATCCCTTGAGAAAGCTCAAGAATATCTATAGGAACACAAAAACATTCAGCATCTAACAAGATAAAATTCACAACAACCGGTATCTCATAAAAAATTACATGCAGAAAAGCAGGACAATTTGATCCATGTTAAAGAGAAAAAGCAGATAGCCAGAATCATACCAGAAATGACACACGGCAGATTCAATAAATAATGATAATAATTTTTTGTAACTGTCTTCCATGAGCTCAAGAAGGTGGAGGATTTACTGAACATATTAAGTAGATTCTTGGAAGGTATAGAAAAGACCCAAACTTAACTTTTCACATGAAAACTATATGTTTAATGTTCCTGAGATAGGACGTATATTAAATTCTTACTTGACCTTTATAAGTAGAAAATTCTAGGCCTAGTGACGACACAAATTTTGATAATTTGACTAGAATTATCAAAATAAAGTCATGGCTCCTGTATTAGTTTGTTTTCATACTGCTATATTGAATTGCCCGAGACTGGGTAATTTATAAAGAAAAAAGGTTTAGTTGACTCACAGTTCAGCATAGTTGGGGAGGCCCCAAGAAACTTACAATCATGGTGGAAGGTGAAGGGGAAGCAAGGCACCTTCTTCACAAGGCAGACGGAAGAAGTGCTGAGTGAAGGCTAGAAGAGCCCCTTATAAAACCATCAGATGTCGTGAGAACTCACAGTCACAAGAATGGCATGGGAGAAACAGCCCTCATTATTCAATTGCCTCCACCTGGTGTCTCCCTTGACACATGGGGATTATGGGATTATGGTATTATGGGAATTACAATGCAAGATGAGATTTTGGTGGAGACACAAAGGCTAACCATATCAGCTCCTCAGTCAAATTCTGGACAAACTGTGAAAGTTTTCTTAAGTACCTGGAAGGAGGTATTTAAGAGGTTAGTTACCAAAGTGACTAGTTCCTCCTGAAAGCCGGAGACTCCAAGCACATTTGGGCCTGCAATTGCTCTCCATTCCCCCTCTATCTTCCTGACACTGAGCTTGCTTAGTCAGTGCCCACAATTGTGTAGTCCAGTGCCCTTACTATTATTCTGTTACTATTTATCTATATTAAACAATAAAAATTAAAAACATGTGTATATATATTTATTGGTTTTATTTCTCTGGTTTCTCTAGTTGAAACTTGACTGATGTATACCTAAAAAGATTTGAGACATACCAGGCAGTTGCAATACATGTATTTTATTAGGGGAGAGGTTTGAACAAAATGTAAAATAACTTTATAAGACCATCAAGGAAATTTAAATACAGATCAGATATTTGGTGATATTAAGGAGTTTTGTTAATTATTTTCAATCTAATAATAGTATTTTAGTTTTTTAAAAAAGTCTATAATACTTTTGAAGAAAAATGATGTGACAGAATTTGCTTCAAAGTATCCTGAGGTAAGGGTTACAAAGGAAACGAGATTTGTCAGTTGATAGTTTTGAATGTGGGTATATAGTACGTGGGATTCATTATACTATTTTATCTCTTTTTGAATATGTTCCACATTTTCTATAATGAGAAGGTAAAATGAAAAAAACTATTTTTTTTACTATTTTTTCTACCACTACTACAGAATTAGAAAAGCTCTACTTAGTTTCTTTTTGTCTCCCTCATTCTATCATACAAATAAACACACACACACACACACACACACACAATCTCTGTATATATATATGCACATATACATCCACATGTAAATGGTATTTTTTAATAAGTAAGCTCAATTTGCTCTCAATTATATGAAATGATACATGGATACAATAATTTAGAATTATATGATGTAAATTACACACTCACGACTTAGCATGGTTATGACTACATAGGGAAACCAAAAGATTAATTATTAAGGAAAAATCTAGGAATGATTATGGTAATGTTTTTCACATCCAAATGGTTTATGGTAATGTATTTTTTTAATATACAAGGATGCCAATTTGTTATTGTACTTATAAACACAAATAATCTTGTTATAACTTTTTATTATTTGACCTGTAATAAACACTGGAAATAGCAAACTACATTAGAAAGGAGCCTTGACCAGAGGCATTAAAAGCTTATCCAGAAGTCAAGAAATACTATTGCTTATTTGAGTAGTAGGAAGTAAACAGATAAGAAATCTGAATAATCCATAATGCAAACTATTCCCTGATGCCATCTGTGTGTTTACTATTTATCATTTGAAGCTGTATTTCATTATATTTATAACATCTCATTTCTTATTTCTTCAATTCACTTCATCTTCCTATATACAGTATTTTTTAATGAAGGAGCTATCCTATAAAAATGATTGTTTCCATATTTAAATGTGAAAAGATACATTTAAAAATTATATTCTACCAATTCCTATGTCTATTTTTGATCTCTGGCCTTAGCTCTAGCTAAGAACATCATGAAAGGTAGAAGATGTGACAATGTACTAATTTATTACACCACAATGATGGCATAAGAGTGAACTATGATAAATAGTTCTATTATTTACACATAGAGGAATTGCAACGTCAAGTAATCTTATGAATCCACAAAATCTTATGGTTAAAATGGAAAGGTCTACAACAAAAAGTCATAGCTCTTGAGTATTATTAGGATGACCATATAATAATCTAAGTTAGGACAATTTTGAGGGTATTAACAATTGTTCTGGGACATCTGGCGTAAGCCAGGACCATTTGGGGGCAATTGGACTTGGAGTCACCCTAGGCTTTATCAGAATACAGTATATATGGTATATAGTCCAAGTGATTTAAAACTTGGTTGACAAAACATATAAATACTAGTCAATTATTGCTTTGTTAGTCTACTTTTGTAGTTCTTTTTTAAGATCGTTTTTCTTCTCCTTTTATATCTTAACATCTTTATCTTTCATTGTTTAACTCCAGAAATTTTTCACATCCGAATGTTTTAAAAGATGCAACTATCACATTTTGAACTGTGGTTCCAAGAAAATGTATTTTCAACTGTAGATTTTAATAAGTATTATTGTTTTTAAAATGCAAAAATACAGACAGTAAGTATATTGAATATATTCTTTACATTAATCTTGTTTTCCTTTATATTTATTTTTCATTGTGCCTAATGGTACG
The DNA here is from genome assembly GCF_028885625.2 of Pongo pygmaeus. Classification (NCBI taxonomy): domain Eukaryota; kingdom Metazoa; phylum Chordata; class Mammalia; order Primates; family Hominidae; genus Pongo; species Pongo pygmaeus. The sequence goes on along the minus strand of NC_072388.2, from coordinate 24,777,664 downwards.
TCATCAAAATGTGTATTGCTGACTCATTTAAAAATACCTGGTAAGGTACATATTACGTACATTGATTTTGATAATATTCTTTGTCAGATTCTACAAATGGTAGAAAATATACTATTTTTTTTCAAGAAAAAGGAACTTACAGAGCATCTGTCAAGTCTCCTATTATATGGATGGGAAAATTAAAATTCTGAGAAATTAAGTCACAAAGTTAGTGCATGGAAGAGTCAGAACCAGATCATCAATTCAAGGTTCCTTTTTTAACTATTTTGAAATAATTTTAGACTTAAAGAGGAGTTGCAAATATAGTAGAAGTTATCCTGTACCCTTCACCCAGCTTCCCCTAATGTTTACATAACCATTATACAATTATTATGAAGTTCTTTTTTACTGCATTGTGTAGTCTTAGTTCAGATTTACTGCCTCTAAGTCAAGTGTGTAAAGTACGAAATGATACATTTCATAATATTTAGAAAAAGTGCTAGAAAAATTAATGATCCATTAGAAACCAAGGAAGCATATTCAGTGCCAAAGAATTTAGTATTCTTTCTAATCCTAACATATCTATTAGGATGACATATTTACAATTGGAATATTAAGATTTGGGGACTTTGAAATAGTATAGAACACATTTATATCTCTATATAAATTAGTGTGAGCTTTCATACTTTTATAAACATATCCACCGATAGTGAATTTATTATTATTATTAAGTAGAGAAACATGAAAACTGTTTAATTTTTGACAAGGTAAAGTTCAATAAATAATTTTTCTATTAGTGAAATCTTAGAAAAGTATTTCTAATCAATATGTCTATTTATAGAACTTGTTATAAAAGAATTGGGATAGGTCATGTATCTTTTGGTATATATTTGCTCCTATTTTCTTTGTGCTACATTGAACAGCAACAACAAAACAATAACAACAACAAAATCAGAATACATACATTGATTCTTCATGATTTATACCTTAAAAAACTAAAAATTTGTTTGCAAAGAGCCCAGAGAAAACAAATTATTCAGGCTTTTTACACTCAGTGCTTGGTTACAGTATTTGAATTATAGAAATTATAAAGCCTTCTTTTTTTAGTACTTTAAGCTTTCCAAACTTTTTCATTATCCTTACTATTTAATTCCCAACAATACCTTGTATAACAGTCTTCTCATTTTCTTTTTCCCTAAATTTAGGTTGATACTTGTAATGAACTGGTAGAGCCTCACTCATATGTCTGTGCTCTATCATTTTAGTGCCCACTGGCCTGATTTTCCATCACCGTGGAGATGTTCTGACACTAGGAGGTATTAATGCCCCAGTGTTTCCAGCCTGTGTAAGGGCAGTGCAAATTCCAGTGGCCAGAGAAAGTGCTCAGAAAAAGATGCAGTGCTGGCAGTTGAAGACTGGCCAGCATGAATTGAGTTAATGCCACTAGGAATAGATCTCGACCAATGGCTGAAGGGAGCTAGTATATATATACCTCAGCTTTCTCACACTTCCAGTGGGATAGTTCTAGGGCTAGTGTTTTAAACTGGCTCCAAGAAAATCACAGTGAGATTAAAAACAATGACAACTTGCCTGGCAATTTACACTTTTTTTTTTTTTTTTTTTTTTTTTGCTTTCCTTCCCTTCCCTGCCTCACTTCCCATGTCCTAGTGTGCTTCCTGAAATTATTTCCAAAATACACTGCTTGCACTTGAATCTTTAAATCAGGGTCTGCTTCTGGTGAGACACAAATTCAGAAAATGTTTTCCCAAAGCATTCAAGAGACATTCAAGTAGTGGGAGTATTTATGTTTTGTATTATGTTTTGAGTAACATGATCGATTGTAGGAAAAGCAAGAGAATGGAGACAAAGTGAGTTTAGGGATATCTGTGGGTATCAACTATCTGTCCTTTGTCTTGAAAGCCAATCATTGTTACTGAAAATAGAAAATCTTATGTCTATGTTACTTAGCCTGAAACAGGAAGAAAACTCAATAAAGACAATAAAGACCAGGGATTTTGTTCTTCATATTAATATAATTTTCTACCATAGTTGCTTATATTTATAACTAACACAAGTTCTATGGTGTCTTAAGGTGTTATAAATATTATTAAATTGGTAGAGCTGAATTGCTTTGTTAATTAAAAAATAAAATTGTATTTCTTTTTGGAGAAAAGGTCAAATGCTTCTATTATATTTTTAAAAAGTATATTCTAACAGTTTATTTGTAGCATAAAAGGTATATCATACCAAATATTAATAAACTGAGATCTACTATACATTTTTAGTTATTCAGTTTTATTAGCTGATACAAAATGCAGAAAATGAAGGGTAAAATGTTTGTGATGTCCATTTAATCAGAATTATAGGGCTATGCAATAAGAATAATGTAGAAGTATAATTTTTTTAAAAAAACAACAAAATATACTAAAAAATGGAAGCTTAATTAGAATGTATTCTCTGATAATCTTCATTGTCCAAATTATTAATAGTTCGTAGCTGACTGATAGTTTGATGTCTGACTAGGTCTTGGGATAGTCTCTGTGATTCCTGGCATATCATACCTAAGTTACCATTCAGCATCCCATCCACATTAAAAATTATATCTACCATTTCTGGGCCCCATGGAGTGACAGGTATAATAGTATTTAAATATTAAGTCTGAAGAAAGAAATCAGAGAAGGGTCAAATAAATACTATAAGAATACAGTGTGACTTTTTTTTTAATAGCATGTATCTGTAAAGCAATTTAACTTATAAGCTCTTTTTCAACTTAACCGATGCATGGCAATGCCAAATATTTTCTAAACTTTGTTAGATATATTTTATTTTTAGAAATTTGTTAAACTAAGGTTTTCCAATTCTAACCTCAGTCTTTCTCCAATTCAAAATTACATTCTACTGAATACTTTGCTCAAGCTTTAATGTAATATGTTTGAATTATCTGTCCTTCAAATATCTTTGTCCACTGTCGTTTACTGTTTTAAAACAATCTAGTGCCAAATACCAGCCCTTTTGTAATTTTTCATTTAAAAACGTCCTTACATAATTTTGTACACTGAACACTTTGTACAATGTCTGGCATCAGCCTTTTACTATCTTGAATACCACATACTTATTCCAAACCCTTTTTCCTCATCACAGCTCCATTTGTACCCAATTGTATGTTTAATTCCTCTTTATTTTGGTCATGAAGGCTATATAGTGGTTTCCTATAACATTACACATCGGATCAAAATTTTGGACTTTGGTTAATAGACCTTTTCCAATATGCACTAACTTACCTGCTTTCCTTTTCTTTCAGCTCTCAGCATACCTTCTTCACTGATTGAGGCAAACGTGTTTTCCGTAGTCCAGATGAACTTTTAGTCCCAAACTAAACGTTAGTCTCTTCCTCATTCAGTGGACTGATATCTCTCATTGCTTAAAAAGCACCAGAAATCCCAATGCCTCCTAGATGATTCTTCTAACAAGAACGCTATGAGGAGCGTTAGCATTCCTTGCTATTGCCTATTTAATCTATCAGGAATTAAATTTTATTCTATTCACTTTGGTTATTGCCTAGATATGCATATATTCTTGGTTAGAATATCATAATTACAGTGAAGTTCCTTCTTACGCCAGCTTAGTATGAAAGCCATCTTTTTGGTTGAATTGTTGTAGTGGAAAGTATAGGGAAGGAATATCTTCATTCTACAAATCTAGTGAATATGTTTATACCTTTTTACAGCTTAGAATACATTGCCACAGTCTCTCTCGTTTGACTCCCAAGAATGGTGGAAATTGGTTGGAGTCTCAGTCCCTGTTTTGAGTGGGAGAGAATTCGGAGCTCTAATGTATTGCAATACTAAAACAGCAGCCTTTGCAGTCACGAAGACCTGAGTTTGAAATTACTACAACGTTTATAACTGCGTAACTTTGGGTAAATTTCTAGTATCTTGAAACCTAAACTACCCCATAAAATGGGGACAGTAATAACTACACGACATACTGCATGTAATTGACACAGCATGCAAAGTGGATTGTTTGCCACGTGGTAAGCCCTTAATAAATGGCAACACGTTAAGGGATTTGCCCAAGATACACTTGTAAAACAGCCTACAAGGACGAGAAACCAAGAAAGATTTCAGACTCCGAAGCCCATGCTTTTCTACTACTCTGCTTCCTAGAACACTGAGTTAATTAAACTACTAACTTGATGAACGACCTTGAGCAAAATACTTCACTGAGTCAGTTTACTCATATGTAAAATGAGGGACTTGATTTAGATAATGCCTAACGTCCTTTCAGAGTCTATTCCAGCTACATTAGATGTTTTATCCGGTGTTGTAGGGTTGACGTTCAGGTCCGTGATATGTCCAAGATCTGTATAATCATAAGCCGTGCACATGGCAATGAATTTTATTCCGACACTCGTATTTCGTTCAATATTTAGTTCTGTGTGCACACTCAGCTGTTGCCTGTCTTTAGTCTGCCTACCAGCGCCTTGTGAAGGGAAGACCCACACCTAGCTTTATTTATTTATATCCTGGCTTGTTCCCGAAAGGATTTAAGGCGACGAGTGACACTCTAAGTCCCCTAACGGTGTCACACAGTGCGATTAAGAAATCCTCTTTGGATGAAATCATCCCGTAGAAAATCGCCGATGAGTGAGATGCTAACTAATTAATGTCTTTTACCCAACTCTTAAAAATAAAAACTAATACACCTAGCAAGAAGTCCTGGAAGCATACAGTGCTGGCTCTCCCTCCAGCTCTGACGCTGTCCCACCCGTTGTCAACGGTCACTCGAATGCCCTTCTTAGACTAGCCAAAATTGTCGCCGCTCCAGTACCAGCTGGACCAAGATCCCACCCCGCCCCTTCGCTGCCCCTCATCACCCAAGTTTCCTGATTGGGAAGGGGCCCGAAGAACCTTTCTCACATTTCCACTTTATTGGCTGGCACGGCTGTCAGTAATCTCTCCTTCCCGCCTTCTAGCCTAGCGCGTTTCGTGGACCCCTTGGTTTCTGCGACAAGCCGCTTACGTTTGCCTGAGCCGTGTTGCCGGGGACCAGCGACCTTTCACCCCTCCCTTCCCACAGGAGCTCCCCGGCCCCCGCCCCCGCCCCAACCGCCGGCGCGCGTCCTCACCGCGCACGCGCTCCCCTCGCGCGCGCACACACGCTCCCTCACCCCCGCCCGCGGTGTTCCCCCTCACTCCCCAGCCGCCCCGCCGGCTGAAGCATCGGCGCTGGGAGGCGGCGGCGCTGCTGAGAGGCAGGGACCCGAGCGCGAAGTGTGTGGGAGTCTACGAACTCAACCCCTCTCTACCCTCCCCTCACAGCCACCCCCCTCCCTCCCCGCCAGCCCCCCCCAACAAGCGGGAGAAATAATGAGCGAGACCGGGCGGCAGCAGCAGCAGCGCCGAGCAGCCCAGGCAACGGCAGAACCGCTCCGGCAGCGGCGGCGGCGGCAGCACCAGCAGCGGGAGCGAGCGCAACGCTAGCGCGGCGCGGGGACCGCGGCGCTCCTTCCCGGCTCCTGCCCTTCTCTGCCGCTCGCTCCTCTCTCGGCATCCACCTCCTTCCCCTCCTCCTGCTCATTCACTCTTTCCCTCACTCTCCCCTCCTCCTCGGCTTCTCCCCGCGCCCCGCCAGCCCTCGCGCTCTCCCACTCCCTCTGCCCGTCCTCCGCGGTCCCCTCCTCCCGCTCATTCACTCGCCCCTCTCCCTTCTCCACTCTCTCCCCGTCTCCTTTCTTCTTCTTCTTTCACCCTCCGTCTCTCACACCCCCTCCATTCCCCTGTCTCCTTTCTGACACTGCACTGCAGCTGCTCCTCAGCCCTGCCCCCTCCCCAGTGAGAACAAACCAGCAACATTGCTTTTTTTCCTAAAGAGATTTATATTGATCCGATTAAAAAAAAAAAACCTTAAGAAACCCCAAACGCAAAAAAAAAAAAAAAAAGAAAAAAAAAGAAAAAAAAAAAAAGAAAAGAAAAAGCCAAAACAAAAGGGAGAACCTTCTCCCGGTAGCAGCGGCAGGAACTGCAAACATGATGGCGGCAGCTCCCATCCAGCAGAACGGGACCCACACTGGGGTTCCCATAGACCTGGACCCGCCGGACTCGCGGAAAAGGCCGCTGGAAGCCCCCCCTGAAGCCGGCAGCACCAAGAGGACCAATACGGGCGGTGGGTATCGCTTCCACCTCCCCGCTGGCCCCATCCCCCGCCGCCCGCCCCTGCCTCCCTCCCTCTCGCCGTCCTCCCTCCCTCCCTCCCTTCCGCGGCCCGGACACCTCCAGCCCGAACCCGGCGGCTCCTGCGCCCCTGCCCCGCGCCCCCTCCCCTGCACCTGCCCCGCGCCTAGGTGTCCCCGACACATTTCCATTTCTGTGTTTATCATTCATCAAAATGGCGACCAGTTTTTCGGAATAGACCTATCTTTCCATTTAATCGGTCCAGAGGTTGACCGTGTAAATATCCTAGACCTGGGCAAGAAGGTCCATTCAGGAGGAGGAGGAGGATGACCCCGGAGTGAGGTGATGGCCGCCCGAAGATGCGCGCTGCGTTTAACAGTCTGATAAAATAAATAAATAAATGGCACTTGGGTAGCGGATTGCGAATGATTGGGGCGCCGGAGAGTTTTTCCTCTCTCCATCCTCTTGCTTTGGGCCACAAGTAGTATGCAAAATCTTGATAAGTGCATGCCGTTACCGCACTTAGATTGTCGGTGCAAATATTTCATTGATTTTTTTTCAGGGGGGTGCATACGAGGGTGGGGGTGTCTGGAACGGTGACTTGTTAGTTAACATCCTGCGCTTCCTTGGAGGATGAGTTTTAACGGGACCGATATCGCTTCTTCATTTGCACTGGAGTCATCTTAACAATGCACCCAATGCATCGAAGCAGAGGTGAATTTATCTCCAGCATATGCATTGTAGACGGATGGGGGTCTTTTGAGTGGCACACCGCAACATTTGGAACATTCATTCACATTAAGAAAGCTGGATTTACCGGGGTGTCTCCTGTATAAGATGTGATCAAGTTGACGGAAATTAAAGTTTGTGGAGTTGGCTTTATTTTCTAAAACATTTCATTTTATTTTTCCTGGTTCTTCCAACCCCTCTCTGTTTTAAAAGTTGTGATTATTTTGGGAAAGGAACATTATCTGTTTTGTCACTTTTAAGCGTATTTAATATAAATGACTCCTAAGCTTTTTAGTATTGGCAAAATTCTTCTTAAGGTCCTTTAATTAATGAGCTTAAACGAGATCACGGTAGACTAAGAAGTGCTAAAGAAATGCACTAGGATTAGTTAGATTTGCCAGTCCACCACACTGAGTTATTTCCTGGCAGTTATTGAAGACTTGGAATACACCCCACAGTTTGGGTGGATTATTTGGTAGGAGAATGGTTGTTTTGCGGACTTTAAGTAGGATATAGGCAATGGCTAATTGTAGTCCTTATGTGTCTGCTAATGACAAATAAATATAGCTCATCACTATTTACAGTCCTGGGCTTTTCTTCTTTTTCAATATGTTAAGTGAAGGTTTGTCATCTTATAAACCTCTGAAGTTTTGTTAAAGGGTCAGTTCATTTCATTTTGCCACAGATAGAATTGGAAGATTTCCATGTTTGGAATAACAACTGGAATTTAGTCATCAGTTTTTACAGTGCTGCAAAATAATAGAATATGTTCTTATTTTAATTCCAAGCTTGAAAGTATAAATCCTATAAAATGGGAAACATTTTGTACATATTTGTTTTTCAGTGTAATTGGCTTATTTTCATTCTCAAAAAATGTTTAACTTCATATTTCCTGCAGTGATATACCCAGTGCTTTACTTGCTGTTTTTCTCTCTTGAGGGTGGAGAGGGGATACAAAGTTTGAAATACTGTGTTAACCGAGTATATTTCTTTGCATTTTTCAGAAGACGGCCAGTATTTTCTAAAGGTTCTCATACCTAGTTATGCTGCTGGATCTATAATTGGGAAGGGAGGACAGACAATTGTTCAGTTGCAAAAAGAAACTGGAGCCACCATCAAGCTGTCTAAGTCCAAAGATTTTTACCCAGGTAGGTGCAATGGTGAAGAGATTGTTTGATGAGCTCCCCACAGGAAAGAAAGATCTACCTGTGTTGTGTGCTGTCTTGAAAGAATTTTTAAACAATAATGGAGACTTTATTTAGATAACTGCTTTATTGGAATATATTGTGGAAAAATTTTCAGATTATTTCTATTGTTGATTATGCCTTTTTCCTATAATTGTTGTACCGTGTATGTGAATTAGACCAGTTGCAAGATGATTCGGGTATTTCTGAATAATTCTTATTAGCAAAAAAACTCAAAAATTTAAAGATAGAAACCTGGACAGCTGGCATCAGGAAATAGGGTTCTTCTGAAGTTTTCAGACATCATTGTAATGACAATTAGTTTAGAGTGAATTCAGAAGAGGGGGGTAGGGAGGCTTCTTAAAGAATGGACCATTTACTTCTGAATCCATTATGTACCTCTTTCTGCTTCATTGCTTTGTTTGTTGGCCTTGGAGTGAAGTAAAGAGGACAAGTGTTGCCTCTTCAGATTTTTTAAATATTGCAGTTTTAATGCAATTGATATAAGGAAATTTATACTGTTATGCAAGAAGTAAAATAATGCTTCAGAATTCATGTTAACTTAAGAGCTAAATTTGATTAAATATGTTGACAGTTAGTGTAGTACAGTACCCTACTGGAATATGGGAAGTTTCCTTGGTGGTATAAATTTTTTGTTTTTTACTTTCAAGTATGCCTTTTTAAGTATTAAATAGTTCTGCATGTCCATCTTTTTCTATTTTTTTTCTTACATTTTGCTAATCACTATATGTATTTTAGGTTTAAGGGAAAAGTCTCTGTAATTGAGTAGTACATTTCCTAGATAAAACATTATCAGCTGATTTGCTTTTATTTAAATCTAGCTTTCCGTGATTTTTTTAAAGGTTATTTTATCTTTATGGCTATCAAAAACGTTAATTCAGTGCTGAGGGAACCAATACTGCTTTAATTTTTTTCTTCCTGGTGGAAAAGAAAAGCTGATTTGCTTTCAGTGATCTAATTCAGTAAGAGTTCTTTAATACAGCAAAGACATCTGGCATGAATGTAAGCAGAACATTTGGAGGACTTCTTTTTCATAGCCAATCACTTGGTGTTAGAAATGGACCATTATACTGGATAAGAAGGTTTTAGAATGGTTGAAACTATCATTTAGTTTTACAAATTAAATGTAGTATTTTTTGTAAACATTAAACTTATTAAACTAAAAAGTAATATATTAGACACGATGTTCCTCTAAAGTTTGTTTCCTATGAGTGTAGTTTTGCAGATGGCTTTCCTTGTCTCTGAAACTTTCCTTATGCATTAAGAAAGTTTGCTAACATATTCACATTCATATGTTTAAAAGGTATATTATGATTAAAAAAAATCAATGTGGAATTGTGAAAACCCTTAGTACAAATAAAAGCACTCAAAAGAGCTTGATTGCAGAATTAATAACGTGATAGTTCTAGGAAAAGAGCTGCAATGGTAAATTAAATTCACTGTCAATAGATGAAAATGAAATAGCTTTTTTGCATTATACATGAGGTGGTATCAGATGTGCAGGGATGTTACAGAAAATTGGTGTTTATCAAGGATATTCCAAATAGTAAATTAAATGCCTTTTCATTTGAATATAGTTTATTTTCAGTGGGTTGGAAAGGGTGCACTGAGAATTGGAGCTTTTGTTTTTAGTCCACTTAGTTGTACATTTTTTGCTTATTACATTGAAATTGATTATTTTATTTATAGTTCTGAGGCATGTTATTTGTATAGAGCAAGAATATCTGCTGGAAAAAAATGGAAAGCTGGAATGCGTTGAATAAAATTTTGTGTGTGTGGTGACGTAACCTGATCAAATGTGAGTTGAAATGTTGGATAAAAGAAGGCTATACTTTGCCGGTAACAGGTGGAAACCAATCACACAGTGTGGAATCAATTTTAAGGATAAAATAAAGCCTTGTAGTTTATAAGAAGCTTAAAGAATTCTGAACAGTTTGTATTAAAATACAGTTTTAACTAGGTTATTACCTGTTTGGACAGATAATCTCTTTGCTTCAGATAGACTTTAATTTTAATAGTCTTTCTCTTCGCACTTGACCACAAGTCTGCAGAATAATTTTAAGATCCCGGTATTCTTCAACATAGCCTCTGAGCGCTTTTCAATTTCTCTTACTCAGATGTACGTAAGGGACACTTACCTTGCACATCTCAGATGAACTAAATTATAGACTGTGATCATATCACCAAGTTATAAAGAATTTCTTAGAGGATTAATGAAATCATTTGGAAGCCCGTTTTTGTGTCTTTCATACATATATGAAGTTCTTAAAGCTATATATATGTATATTTATGACTGTCATAATCTACTAGAACAAATATGCCTAATGTTTATTTCATGAAGCCCCTTTTCTGTTTCTCATTTGGTAAGAGCATATTTGGGGAAAAGTCTACTTTAGTTGTATAACCTAATGGATTTTCTCAAATTACCTAAGTTTTTAAGCAGAATGTAATTGTGTTTGTAAGGTTTAGTTAAAATACTAGTGTGTTTTCGGAAACTTTCTTCAGGATGTGTAACACAGAATACAGACACACTCTGGGGACATTTTAATACATTTTAACTCAAATGATAGGTACTTTAAAAAAATTACAGCCAATATAATTTCCTTGTATGCTTATTTGTTTTTCTTATTTCTTTTGAAAATATCTTAAGCAACCCTGCCTTTATGAGTAATTTTTAAAATTATGGTTGAAATGAAACAACATTTTTGTACATTAATTAATTTGAGAATTTGTGCAGCTGGATATTGCATTGTGTTTTTCAATGTCATGTATTAAATAACAAACTTGAGAAAATTGTGTGATGAGGAATTGTAAAATGTATTCTTCAATTACTGCAATCAGATAAAATGATCTACAAGTAGATCATTTTTGTTGTACTACATAATCCATTTATCTGTTTTACAAAATCAAATCTTACAGAGTACTGACTTAATTCTGGTGGTTTAGGAATATACCTTTTTTTTTCTTACATGATTAGAGCAAGCCAATTTGATTTATTTATATATCTTTTTATAACTAGGTTATAGCAAGTTACCTTGTAGTAAAAAACAGCTTTCTTGGTTTGAGGAATATATTATTGTATGCCTTTTCAGAGTGACGATAGTTTATTTTTATTCTTTTATTTGGCATAAGGATATGTTTGGTTTTTGTTAATAATCATATTGGTTTTATCTGTAAAAATTATTTAAGGGATGGTTCAGGTAGGTAATCCGAAAAACTTACTGCATGCATTATTGGTTGGATATGATAACGGATGTATGCAATAAATATTTTCATGTATTCCTTAGATTTTAGAACATATCATAGTATACTTATTTTTATTCTATTATATGGTGTTTGTTATATCAGTCAAACAGAATCCTTCATTATAGTATTGGAATCTGTCTCTTTTACACTGTTTTTTATATTTGTCATTATAAAACTAGGATCACATTTAATAAAAAATATTTCCTTTTATGGTTCTTAATTTAAAATTTGAAATTGTTATTTGTTTATTCATTATATTTCAGTTTTTCTTACTGTCCAAATTGGGTGGTGCTTTTTTAAAAAAACACAAACCATTATACATTTTTTTAAATCATAAAAGAGCAGAATGTAAGTGAAATTTTTTTGTAGGGAAGGAAAGACCCAACATTGCTTTTATTTTGAAAAGGGGAAAATATAGTGGCCAAATTAAACTTTAGAACTGGAATTGTTTAATTATGATAATTTTTTGCAAATCAGAGGCAATAATGAATTTAAAACATTATTTCTGTTTACATCATTGAAGGAAGAGTATTATGATATTGATAGTACATATGAATGTGAATCTCTTACAGCTTCTAAAAGTTGCAGTCTGTACTTTGATCTTAGATGCAAAGAATATTGGACATTTGTTGGAATATATTTTAAGGCAAAATTAGTGACAAATAGAACTGTAACAAGTAGAGAAAATAAAATAGTATAATTTCCAACATTGTTGGGTGGGTTTAATAGGATAGTTATCATTACACTAGGTTATACTTTTGATTTTAGTATTATCAAAGAGTTGCTGACACATAACATGTTTTTCCTTGAATCTTAAAGTTGTAATGTTTATTTGACACACTACCTATTGTTAGGGTTACTTTTATCTTTTATCTCTATATCTACAGTTGAAGGAGAAACATAATCTTTTACTTGAACATTAGTATCTCTGAAAATTTGCTGTATTTTGGTTTAATTATTTTAATACTTTATTTTCTTATTTAAGCAATAGGAAATCTTAACATATGAAGGAACATTACTGGCTAGCGCGATCTATATTAACATTACAGTTTCCAAAAGATACGATTTTATTCTCATCTTGTGTATGCAAATGTTTTGTGGGGTTTTTAGAAAGATGAATTAGCACTAAAAATTTTAGCTGTACATTTTATTTGATTCCTTTTTGTATCATTTTGATGTTGACAGAGTAAGTTATAAGACATCATTAATTTATAGTGTTGGTGTTTTCATGAATCATATACACAATGTCACTTTGAAATTTGCTTTTTGATGCTTTCTGGGCTTTGGAAAAACAGCTCATTTAAAATTTGTGTCATTGTAATTATCTAACAACATTGCCTTGCAAATACTACCCCAAAGGATTTCAGGAATAGTTTAAGCATAGTGAATACAGTTGGTGATATAATTCACTGCTTATGTATTGAAGATGTTTCATACAGCAAGAGGAAAAATGATCTGTGTCTTGAAAATGCTAAGGAGTATGTGATATCACTAAAAACTTGACTGACAACCATCAGTGAAAAACTTATGTATTTTATAGTTGTATTGTTTGGGAGTTTTTTGCTCTGGCTTCAGGGAATTAATTTTTTTTAAAAATTATTAAGTGACACAAATGACATTTATTGACTACATATTATGCTACTTGTTAACTAAATTTCAGCACCTAATAAACATTTTTAACCATAGAATTTTTAACTATAGAGTCTCAGTTGTGTCCAGTTTAGTGGAGCTATATTTTAAAACACAACTTTTGTGAGTAAGTGCTGCTTTTCAAAATAAAACTGGGGGGACGAAGGTGGGAGATTTGTGCTTGATTGCCATCTCATTTCCATCTTTGGATACAGCGTTAGCATAAAGTTAAACAACATCTGCAGAGATCTGACTGACAAACATCTCTCTGGGACTCATCATTGCAGCCTGCAGCAGGTGCATTCAGCTTTGCAGTCTTTTCCAAAAAGAGGTTAGTTTGTTTTAACATTTATCAGTAGACCAGTGGGAGCATGTGACTAGAGAGAAGAGGTTAGTTGTCACTTGTTCAGTACTGGAATACTACAGGTAATTGGACTGGACTGGTGGGAGCTGCAACAGTGTGTATCTCACATTGCACTGCAGCTGCTATGGAGCTTAATTAACCTGACCCTCAGAGACTGAAGTGTCATGGTATAAAACGCAACATGCAAGGAATGAAGTAGTGCTTTTCAGTACTTTCTGATGCTTGGGTTGATGAAGTTTCCATTTTCTTCATTTTATTCTTTAAAGATATGGCATCAGCTTTCCTATGTCTTTAATATGGAAATATTTTCAACTACATTGATTTTTCATGAAACTGATAGAATGTACATAAAACAAGGATAGGGTCTTTAGGTATAGAAATAACCAAAAAATAACCTTAAGTGAGAAGCATTTACATTTCACTATTCCACCAGTACATATGTAAAACATGAGTAAGTGGAAATAAGTGGAAGTACTTGGTATTTCTTAATATATTATCTCAGATTAATATTTATTTTTCTTAGGAAGTTAAAAAAATGTAAAATTTAAGTTGTATCTTTTTAGAATATTGATGGCTTTGGCAAGTAAACTTTGCAGAGTAGTTTGAAGTGTTCCAACAAACAGGACAGGTGTAGCATATTAAAAATTTTTTAAGATTTTGAACTTAATGAATTCTACTGAAATGTTTCCCACATTTAATTACAAGTAAATTAAAATTTAGTCAAAATCTCAAAAAATTAGTGTGTCATTTATTTCTGTTGTTTTTAATTTCTCAATCTGTTTGAAGTATTGACTTCGCGTATGCATCTGTGACATATATACAAGTTTCTTGTGTGTTCTAATAGTATTCCCAGTGAATATAGATATCTTATCACAGTCCTGTCCATTAATCAGCCCTTAAATAGAAAATATATTCAAAGGTAAAAATACATTTAAACAAAATCTGGCAAAGTCTGTACTATCTTAAAATAATTTGGAATGTAAAAACCATTTTAAGTCTTTGTAAAGCAGTTTTATAGCTTTGACTTTTCTATTAAATTTACTAATCTGAATTTTTTGGTATCCATTGAATATAATTTATTTACCAAAGAGTAGTTAAGTTTCGGAGTTTGCACATATTTTTTTTCTGTTTTTTTTTTTTTTTGTAAACTATGTATTTTTCCTAAAGGAATATTTACCAGTATTGGTAATAACTGTTTCATACTGAAGATACTGCTTGAGAAGAAAATAATTTTTACTTTAATTATGAATAGTTGGAATTTATTGGTAATTATAGTAGTTAAAAGAAATAAGATTAAAACTATGCTATCTAGAGGTCAAGAGATTCATTCCAGTACTTTAAAACATAAATTATTTTATTCTCTTTTGACATGATTAACTATTTTTAATCAATTCTTTTCAATATAAAAATACTTTAAAATTTCATATATATACTTTTACCGTGATTTTTAAATTTTTGTTTAATAAGACATTGAATAAGAACAAACATTTTAAGACTGCAAAGTAAAAAAGATAATTATTTACACTGATAAACTTTTTGAGATATTTTCAGTATTTTCCAAGTTTCACACCACTGTATGGATATCCAAATCTTGATCATGAAAACACCTACTATCTCCACTCCATCACTGATTTTTTGCTGCTTCCTGCAGGGCCTGTCATAGCATTGTTGACAGGAACAGATGAAAAATGAAATTAATGTCTTGAGGTTTTTAACAGCAAAATGATTAAGGTAAGATTATTTGGTGTGGAAAATAAAACATTTTTTTCCATTTTTCAATGAATTTTATTCAATAGGTTATACTTAAAATTGATGTTATATTTTTCTTTTTTATTTCAAGACCTGTTTTATGTCTTACTGATGTTCAATATATCTCTAATTTCTGATAAACTGTATTGCAGACTCAGTAATTTAAAAATTTTAGATGGTAGTGTTTTTTTACCTTCCTTGTGAAACTGAGCATACTTTTCGAAGTTCTGTGGAACAACTTTTCAGTTCATTTTAAAGATGTTTGAGAATAGTTATACTCTCATGGCTCCATAATTTTACTCACAGTGTAAGTTTTCAGAGAAGTTTGTTAATTAAAAAGATTTCAAATCCTGCATTTCTTCTAGGATATGATATAAGTTTACTTAGTTAGTTCTAAAAAATCATTCTGATTTTAAAGAAGATTGTCTTAATTTAAATTGTTAATAATTTGCTGCTGTAGAAAATACACTGGACTGAGACTGTATTTTAAGATCTAATCTGGGGGGAAGGGCAGAATAGAACCAATAGTAGTGCATTTCAGTAACACAGAATAGTAGGTAATAGGGTACCTACTATTTTAAAAAAAACATGTTTTTGTTTTCTTTTTATGTTGCTAAATATTTTAGAAGAACTGTAGCTTTTTAATTTTGGTCATATTAATTCTTGAAATACCTGGTTTTAAAGTGGTTAGTGTTGGAGGTAAGTAAGCTCTTACTGGGAGAGCTCATTCACATACTTAGTCCTTAATTATTCTTTGGATAACCCATGTTTTTATTTTTCTGTGATGATGATTTCTTTAAAAAGTGGTGAAGGTAATTTTTTTTAAAACTTGGTTTCATTCTTAAATGTGAAGTCTGCCTGGAAGCGTTCTCGTTAATTATTATGCATATTTATCAGATGCTTCCTGTAAACCCTGGTGTAGGCAGCTATTTGGTAATCATTACTTAGAATTATTAAAATGTATCTTTTCTCCCTTCCAGGAATATAGGCATACTTTGCTTTACTCTGAGAAATTTTGCTTTGCTATTTTCTCCTTAGATTTTTGTTTTGCTATTTTCACCTTAGATTTTTCTTTTTCTTTTTTTTTTTTTTAATTGTAGCATCCCTGTTAAAGATTTAGGACAACACTTAGGAATAGCTAAGAGACTTTTTATTTAAAAGGTTTGGAGAAATCATAGAGTTGTGGAAATAGATCAAAGTGATGAAGTTCAGATGATCTCTTCTAAAACTTTCATTTAACAGTTGAGAAAACCAAGGTACCAAGAGATAAGTGATTTATGTAAGGTTTCTCTAATGCCAGTAATTGTCCTGTAGCTTTGAAATGTGTTTTCTGAGTTTGTGGTGCAATTGTAGTAGGTACTTCATTTTCTTGTTTTGTTCTACTTTTTTTTTCCCTCCCTTCTGGATGTGACTCTGAGGAAGTAAGTCCTTACCTCCTCTCTCTCCTAGTCTTAAAATGAATATATGTTCTTTAAAAACAAAAAAAAACAAAAAAAAACAAAAAAAACTGAGATGATGGCCCAGTGGTTATTTTGCCATTATTATTATTATTTTAGTTCATGTGCTGCACTGAAGGAACATAGGCAGGGTGCTCTTTGGTCATTAGCAAATTTCTTTTAGAAAAGGATATCATAGGTTATATTGCCTGGAGCATGTTGCCTGGTCATTTTCTCTCTTCCCTTAATTATACTGTTTGAAAGTGGCAGTGTTTTTATGGTGATTAGATTTCTGCAGCATTGTTACTTTTCTTCATTTGTACTTTTTTTTTTCTTGCTTTCATCATTCCCTAGCTATACTTCTACATTTTAATTTTTGGTTAGAGTATTGACTTTCATTAAAAAAGTAGGCTTTCTAAATTAAATTGTGTTTTCAAGAATTATTTTAATAATATATGTATTTTCCATGTTTTTATGACTTTTATAAAAACTTCCCTAAGTATAGCGTATTTGGGTGAATATTCATAACCTTTGGTTCAACAGATAAATACCATGATTAAAAAATAAGCATGAGGCTAATTGTAAGGCAACATAAGTAAAAATGTAGCTGTATTGTCCAGTAATCATTAATTTGAAAACATCACTGTTTTCTCCTTTTTGGCTATTCATTTCATTAAATTGGTCTACTCAGTTAATTAGAATTCTGATACTATTTTCATTGTATTATAGGCTTAAGGACTACGTTCTAATGTAATCATAAAAGTACTTAATGTGATTTTGAAGACTTTTCCTTCTACAGTGTTAAATTAAAACAAAAACTCTTTTGTGATAGTCCTTACTCACATCAGTTGAGTAATTGGATTAAGGTCCACTGATGTGGGGAATTTATGGCATCCTTCTTGCCTGCTGTGTATTTAACATACAGCCCAATTGTTTAATCATAGGTGGCACTGGAAATTTAAATGAATGTATGAGTGAATGACTGAATGAACAATTTGAGATTTCTTCTGTGAAGTGCTCATGGAATACCAATACAGTGGATATAGAAGGCAGTGCATCTTTAGTTTTTCATTACACTTCTAGTTTACTTTAATAATGAATTTAGAAATTTAAATGAAAAGAAATGCATAGAAGTGTTAGGGTAGGTATTGGCTAGGTACAGTGGAGTATGACGGGAATTTTGCATTCTGTTTAGCATGCTATCCTGTGTGAAAGAAACTGAAATCCGGTATTGCGGAGAGTATGTTAAAGCCACCTCTGAAATGAAGACCACCTTTAAAATAACTTAAGCAACATGAGTTTAAGATTTAGTTATTAATAAAGTAATTAAAAGTATATATATATTACAAGATTTTATAGCTGTATCACATTGTAGTTTATTTATGGCCACATGGCCATATGTTCAGTAAGGAAAAAGACCAATCGTGATTTTTCTTGAGTACTAACCATCAAATTAAAGTGACATATTAGAAGTATGCTTACTAAGTATTTTGTTTATAATATATTATAGTATGTTCTTCTCCAACGATAGTGGGGAAGTTAACATGTGAATTTGTTGGGGGAGGTTACATTGTTACATTGAGAAACTGGACAATTTACTTTTCTAATGTGCCAAGAAAAAAAACATAAGTTCCACTCTACTATACAGCTGTATAGTAGAGTGGAACTTATTTGCTTATAGTTTGACTAACTTAAATATCAAGGTATTAGTATATGTTACTTTATTTGAAATTAAAATTTTAGGGAAGTTATTGAGTTTGGGATATTTCGGAGTCTTTACATACTTTGTAAATATATGCAATTTAAAGAGATACATGAAATAAGAGTGTTTTTCTTGTATTAATACATTGTTTGATTTTTATCATAGTAAACCAGTGAAACATCTAAGATTTAATAGATACACTCTTTCATACCTTGTGATTAGTCTTCCACATTTTTGTACATTTTATTTATATTTTAAAAAGTGATGGAGAACAGTGGGTTAAAATAACCGTATCATAGTGTTTCTTGTCTGTTTCCCCGTGCCCTTCTTTGCCATGGATTTTAAGTTTTATGAACATTAGTGGGCTTTGTTGGAGTTAGAACTAAGTATACAATGCCCTAAAATCTTAGATGGATACCAGGTTATAAGTTTGATAACTGTATAATGGAGAATTATATCTAGAAGTTGAAATTATCTCTGTTAGTGTCAGGGTCTTGGGAGGAGGGGTTAGACTTCGAAGACGACTTCGAAGAGGAGCTGACAAGGGTTTTGGGGACTGAATTTTAATTTGCTTGGTGAACAAAGGTGGAAAGTCATTTGAGGCATATATAGGCATAAAGATGTGCAAAAATTCTGTTATATTCTGGGGTCTAAAAGTAGTTTGGTATTGATTGGATAAAAAGTGGATATTGCTGTTGGTGTGGGTGTCAGTGGTGGTAGGAGGGCACTATAGATATCTGTACAGGTAAGAGACAATCTAGTGCATATGAAAAAGAAGAAAAGCCTGGCTGAAAAATATTCATCCTAGATATATTCGTTAGCAAGAATTTTTTTAAATCTACATCTGCTGTGTGTCTGTAAAATGACTGACAGTGGTACTGTAATTAAAAAATATATATTTATGTAAATATAGTGACACTTATAGTCTGGCGGATGGATTGCCCAGTTGTTCAAAAGTATAATTGAGTATTAGATTGGATTCTGGCTTTCTGCTTAGGAAATAGAAATAGAATTTTGTAAAGACCCAATTTACTTAGAAAGGAAAAGGCAAAGGGAGAGATGGGGCAACTAGAAATACAGAAAAGAGATGTTAAGAAGTGTGAGTTGTGTTTAAGCAGTTATGTGCCAAGTATGGAAGGAAAAAAAGGTGGAGGGCAGTTAGTGAATGACAGATGTCTATGAAGAATGTTTTGCTATATGTGGGGAAGATCTTTAACTAGTTTGCTTTTGATTCATAGCAGTTCAGATCATATGTAAGAAAAAATGTTTCTTGTTTCTTAAATTCATTCAATATGTAGGCCTTTCTTGCTTTCTTAGCATATGAAAATATATGCTTATTTCTAATTGAATAAACATGAGTGATTTATACAATGTGTGTGTGTGTGTGTGTGAATTTGATGCTGTTCAAACACTAAGGTATATTGTCAAAACATTGTTATGCTATGTCAGTGAAAATTAAAACTTACTATTTATTAGTGGATTCTCTGTTATGTAATTTTTTTGCTTGAATTTTTGTTGATTATTGAGATAAAGCGGGATTTTTCATCATTTATAAGTATTTCACATAAAAATCAATCTTAATTAATACCCTTATCAAATTCAGATGAATTTTTAAAAGTCTGAAAAATATGGTACTGTTTTTTCATTTAGAAAATGAGATTAAAAATCTATCTTGCATTTTATACTGATTTGTGCAATTATTGGCTACTTGTGTAGAGAAACATTAAAAAATTGAACAGCTGAAGTGACATTAAGCAACAGATGGGGATTTAAAATAAAAATATTCACTGTGTAATCTTTATTTAAGTGCTATTCATAATCAGTAATACCAGTTGTGTAACTCAAGGTTGAATTCAATATAAAAAAGGAAGCATAAGAAAAGTCCCATTTCCTTAAAATTGATATCTATATTATGGTATGATTTCATGATTTGTTTATAAAGTGAGAAATAATCTAGCTAAGAGTTGCATACGTGTTTTTTTGCAGGTCAAATTCAATTCTTTTTGAGAAAAATTTTGAAGAAATTTTGAATTATTTCAAAATAATATTTGAATTTAACATATTTTACTATTTCTGCCTTTAAAATGATATTCTATTTTGTATTTTAGCTTATCTTCTCAAGTGAAAATTTGAAACCATGCTTTCTTTACAGTAGTATTTTAAACTAATTGTTCTGAAGTGTATACCTATTCTGTTTAAGGAAAGATATGTTCCTCTCAAAGCTTTATCACACTTTTAGCTATGCTGGTGTATTTGACATTTTGTTTAAAAACTAGAATGTCTCTGCATATGAACACAGAAACTGTGATAATGAGCTAGATATGCCATATGTGGCACTTTAGGTTGGCATATATCTGAAATGGCATGTTTAATGTACTGTATTACTAGGATTAGTAATTTTACAGTGGAAGGCTGCTACTTTTATGATATAGTCTCCTGCTGCTGGGCTTATAAGTCTGATGGACTCTTTACTCAAAATCTGTTTTTAATTTCTGTAAAAATCTTTTTACTATTGAAATTATCTGCATAAGATCTGTCTGGCTGATTGACTTATTATCTGAAGTTTGTCAAGATAAGTGAGAAGTAAAAAACATATATAGTTTGATAGGTTTATAAATGTAAATAGTAATTATGTATATTTTGTTAAAGAATAATAATACTAACATATTTAGTATTGCCAGCAATGGTTTGGTAAAGTACGTAATTGAGAATTGTTCACAATATTTTTATTTTTAGAAAAAAGTGCATAGGAAAAGCTTTGAGGTTCTATGGAGTCTTGGCAGTGAAGCCATTAAAAAACGAACTGCAATAAGTAATGTTCTTTTATGACAGAATGCTCACCTTTAAATTCATATTCCAGTTCCCATGGACATAATGTTCATTTTTTATTTTTAAAATTATGCTTTTATCCAAGGGTTTTACTGAAGCACTTTCAAATCAGTCAGGAGATTGCGTTAAAAATAAGTAGAAACTGCAGTGCAATGGGGATAATTTAGATAATTTAAATTTAAGGTATAAGTAAAGAATATAAACATTTTTTGACTACTTAAAATATGCAGAATAAGTACAATTTCGGGTTTGGGAAATGTTTCAACTAACAGTTATCTAAATTCTATATCTTTTGCAAATTCTGTGTTTTAAAAAGCCAGACTCTGAATTTCATTATATTTTCATTTAAACTGACTCTATCACAGTTAATAGAAAATGGGATTATGTTGTTTTTAAATTCTTTAGACTATACAACTAAAAGTTACTTGTTGATCATTTATGGCTTAATGAGACCTTACATTTGTATAAGATTTTAATTCTTAAAACACCAGTGTAGGCAGAATTTTTTGTCTTCATTTTACAGATGAAGAATATAAGATAGTGAAAGGTAAAATTATTTGTGATATGTCAAGTTAATAATGAACCTGTTTATTTTCTGTTATTGTGTAACAGCATTCTGTTATTTTGTATTTGCATCAAATTGTGTATAAATTTGAATTCAGAAATAGAGTATTCAAAATTTAAGTAAGATTTATCAAACTGCCACATTTGCCCATCACTGGGAGATAACGATATTTTTGATAGGTTATACATTTTTTTCCAATTCATATGTAAATCCTACAAAAATTTTGCCATTGAAAGGAAAATAGTAATAACTAAGCAACATGGAAACATACAAAAGTTATTTTTGCAGCTGACCAGACTTGTGTATATATATAAAACCTTGATATCTATTTTCCTATTTTCATGTTGACATTAGGTCATTAAGATAGTTTGAGATTGCTTACATGAAATGTAAACTTTGAGATTGTTTACATGAAATGATTCAGTTGCCTTCATTTGGCCCTGTAAGATTTTGTTTCTCACTTTTTAAATTATATATAATGTCTACTTTCAAGATTTGTTGAATTATAGATTTAAGGTTAGAAAACTCTGGTCAGATCACTGTGATATAGTACTCAGTTTAATAAACAATTTTATGAGGAAAATATGCAATGGATATTATACAATGTAGTTTATTAAGTAATTATCACATCAGTTCGGTACTTCTTAATGCCTCTGTGGAAGTACGACGAATACATAGACTTCTAGAGAACATGTGGTGTCAGACCAGAGTTGGAATCCCAGCTCTGCCACTTACTAGGTGTACTATTTTAATCAGTCATTTAATCTTCTTGTACCTCCAGTTTTTTATCTGCATAATGTAGTGTCTGTACGTCTTTCATAATTATAACTTTAGGTACTAAAAAGGAAAACTGTAAAAGCATGTCACATAATAAATATTTGGCATATAATAAGCTTATTATGACCCTATCATTTTTCACCTCCTTTCTATGCTTGTTTCATTTAATAATACTAAATTTATAGCAGAGATTTTAATGTAGAATAAATTACATTAATGTGGCCCTAAAAAGGAAAACATTTATATAAGGATTTTTAACAATTGAAGTATTTTTTTCATAATTGTTGTAAAAATGCAGGTGATAGAATGCCAAAGCTCTGACCTATCCTCATCCCACACCTTTAAGATAATTAATATAAATAATTTCTTATATATTTTAAACATTCTATTTTAAAATAGCAGTTATTGTTTTTAGTGGTAATTGTAAGTGATCATCGTTTTTATAGATAAGAATGAGTTTTCTGCAAACCACCTATGTTGATTAATGGGTTTATGGAGCTTCTAAATACTGTAAGGTGTCTTTCCAGTTTGTTGCATAGCCTAAATAAGTGTTCTATGATACCCCTGAAGATATGCAGAGCTTTTTTTTATTTGTTTTTGTTTTTGCCTATATAGCGGAGAAGAAAACTAGGGATGTGAATCTGTAATATTAAAGTACATTATAATAATCTCATGTGAAACATATGGATTTATTTGTTTTATAACTCATTAAAATTAACTTAATTAGCCTCTGTCTTCATCCTTGTATGTGCAAATACAAAACATTAAAAATCATTGATTAGAGTCTTAATTGGGATTTAACAGGAATAAATCAGGTGGCGTATAGAATATTTAATACTGTCTTTCATGATCTTTTTCAGGATACTAAGGCTTCTAAATTTTTTTTCCTACTAGCAAAAATGAAAGTCATAATGCATTAAATGATGAAGCTAAATGTTTAATAATGTAGATGATAATTCATCAGGCTTATTTTAAAGCTTTTTTTTTGCTGTTAGTAAGATTTTTTTAGCTGGTGCAGTGCAGTGGTGCACACCTTTCATCTCAGCTACTTGGGAGGCTGAGATGGTAGAATTGCTTGAACCCAGAAGTTTGAGAATAACCTGGGCAATATAGTGAGACCCCATCTCTAAAAATAATTTAATTTTGCAGTATAATTATTTATGAAAAAATAAGTAAATAAAAGTAATTTAATTTTTTTTAAGTTTTAAAATATTGGCTCTGTCAAGGTCTTAAATATTTTAACTCATGTTCTTGCAGCCTCCATAAAGGATCTAAGAAAATTTAGTAGTGTAATTCTACTAAACGTATCTTTCAGAGGCCATTTTTTTTTTATTCCTTTCCATTCCTTAGTAAGTATTTTCCATGAGTCATTAAACATATTCTTGATTGCCATTACGCTAAAATTGTTTTTTATGATTTGTTTGTATTTTGTCACAATTATTGTATAAACTTAATTCTGTATTCAGATACTTCATATAGTAAATTAAATATTACTTACATATTAAATATTTAAGTTTCATGTAATACTATTGCAAGTTCAACTGTAAGTATGATTTTTGTTTTGCATGACTGTGACCTGGAGGACAATAAGTTTAATAAGATTATACTGATTCTTAGATTGCTTTGTGGAAGAAATAAAATCTTTGTATTTGTGATAGTGTAAATTCAGTTTTATATTTGGAAGGGTACACCTTTGAATATATAATAATACGACAGCTGGGCACCATGGCTCACGCCTGCAATCCCAGCATTTGGGAGGCCGAGGCAGGCAGATCAGGAGGTCAACAGATTGGGACCATCCTGGCCAACACGGTGAAACCCCGTCTCTACTTAAAATACAATAATTGGCTGAGCATGGTGGTGCGCGCCTGTAGTCCCAGCTACTCGGGAGGCTGAGGCGGGAGATTCACTTGAACCTGGGAGGCGGAGGTTGCAGTGAGCCGAGATCACTCCACTGCACTCCAGCTTGGCAACAGAGTGAGGCTCTGTCTCAAAAAAAAAAAAAAAAAAAAAAGAATATGACCTGCTATGGAAAAAAAAAAAAAGAAACTGAGAAACTTTGCTAAAGACCATTTAATTCCAGAATGATTAAATAGACTTAATCTTTATATTCTTACATCTTTAGAATCTGTAGAGATGATGACAGTGAAGTCTGATTGGAGTGAGGGTTACATTATATGTTGTCAGTTTATAGATGATGAATCTGTGTTAGTCTGGATTAGGGATGACTAAAGGTTATCACTGTCTTTATTAATATTAGGGTGTGGTTTTGGGTGTGAACTCTGACATTAACCCAGATTTCCTTGTCATTTGTAATATTTTTTACTTTTCTTTGGAATTAAAGCTACACAATATATGATGATATTAAGTCCCGATTCTAAAAGCTCTTCATGATCTTCATTGATGATCTTATTTTCTGTTTCACTGAGAGAATTCTAAAAATTTCATAAGCTCCTACCACCAGATCTACCTACCTAACTATATGAGTATCTGAATACTCTTACTATTTTGATAAACTGTCTATGTGCCTAGCAAAGGCCTATCTCTACTTTTTTTCTATATTCCATTCCATTCCATCTTACCTACTTAGATATCATTTAGCAATTCTTTCTCCACTTTCCTGCATTGTCAATTTCTTGCCCTACTGGAAATTATTTTTACCTACAAATACGCTGTTCTTTCTCCCACTTAAAAAAAAAAAAGTGTGTTTCTTTTTATCCCACTTCCTCTTCTGATAATTATGGCATTAACGGTAAAATTCTTTAAATTTGTTGCCCATACTTGTGCTATCTCCATTTCCTCTCTTTTCATTTCTCTTTTGAAGCTCTTCCAATTAGGGCTTTGACCCAACCTTCCAGGAAACTACTCATGTTAAAGTCACTGGTAGCTTCTATACTTTTTATTCAGTGGTCAGTTCTCAGTCCTCCTTTTTATATAACCATCAGCAGCATTTGACACAGTGATCACTGTCTCCTTTTTGAAACATTTCATTTTGCTCCTGGTACACCTTTATCTCATTGGTTGCAGCCGTATATTTCTTTTGCTGTTTTTTTTTGTTTGTTTGTTTTTTTCTTATTTCCTTGCACTTCTTTTTTTCTGTCCATGGTTACTCCCTTGGTGATCCAATCCAGTATCATGCATTTAAATAACCATCTGTTCTTTGATGACTACCAAATGTTTGTGTCCATTCTGGACCTTTCATCTGAACTCTACACTGATGATGCAGCTGCCTGCTTTATATCACTTCTATGTCTAATATGTATGTTAGAATTAAATATGATTTTAAATATTCTGATCTTTCTCTTGACCCCCTCAGATCAACTTCTCTCAGTCTTCTGCATCTTAATTGCAGCTTCGTCTTTTCAGTGTCTGAGGACAGAAATATTTGAGTCATCTTTACCTTCTTTCTTTCTGTTGAACTTCAGATCCAATCTGTCACAGTTCTGATTATATTTAGGATACTTGCCTTAAAGGAAAACCAAATATTCAAGCCAAAAGAAGATAACAGAAACAAAAGTAAATGCTACAGAAATGCACTCTGCTATGTTGCACCTGGAGTATATTATGCCAAATGAAATAAGCCAGACACAGATAGATAGGTACTTGTGACATTATTTGTATGTGGAATCTAGAAAAATGTAGAATACCTAGAAATGGAGAATAGAATAGTGGTTACCAGGGTGGGGAGAGGAAATGGGAAGAGTAGGTCAAAAGGTACAAACATGCAGCTATGTAGGATGAATAAGTCTAGAGATCTAATGTACAATATGAGGATATAGTTAATATTGTGTTGTATACTAAAATGTACTAAGAGAGTAGATTTTACATGCTCTTATCACACCAAAAAAGTAACTGTGGAAAGTGATAGATGATTTATCTGACTGTAGTAATCATTTCACTATGTATATGCATATCAAAACATCATGTTTTACACCTTAAGTATATACAATAATAAAAAAGGAAGCAAGAGGAGTAAGAAAGTTCTGAATAATACCTGTTCATTAGATTATATAAAAATAAAATCTATCATTGTTAGAAGACACAGTTAGCTTAAAATGTATACCTTATCAGGTGGTATGTATATATACACACACACACACACACACACACACACTGTGAGTGATAAATATATATTGAACCATTTAGAATATTGTGCTAAATCAATAATTCATCTATTTGAGGATTATACCTTAAGGAAATTATATACTTAAAAATGTATTATCAAAATGGTCAATATTTGCCTGTAAAATATTTTGAGATACTGTATATTTATGCCTGTCAGCTGGGAGTTTCCTCATTTTAGTGTCCGTAAAACTTATTCTGGTTGATAGAGTTCATTTATAATCATTTCACTATGTATATGCATATCAAAACATCATGTTTTACACCTTAAGTATATACAGTAATAAAAAAGGAAGCGAGAGGAGTAAGAAAGTTCTGAATAATACCTGTTCATCAGATTATATAAAAATAAAATCTATCATTGTTAGAAGACACAGTTAGCTTAAAATGTATACCATATCAGGTTGTATATATATATACACACACACACACACACATTGTAGATGATAAATATATATTGAACCATTTAGAATATTGTGCTAAATTAGTAATTCATCTATTTGAGGATTATATCTTAAGGAAATTATATACTTAAAAATGTATTATCAAAATGGTCAATATTTGCCTGTAAAATATTTTGAGATACTGTACTTATGCCTGTCAGCTGGGAGTTTCCTCATTTTAGTCTCCATAAAAATTATTCTGGTTGATAGAGTTCATTTATCTCTTTTAATTTAAATCTCTTAGGCTTAACTGTACTATTTAATGTTTTCTTCATTCTGTACTTAATTATTAAAAACATTTATCTTATTTTCCACACAAGCAGAAAAAATGAGTTGTTATAGATTTAATAAAATATTTGAAATAATTATATAATAACAATTTTGACTTTTTTTCTAATCATGCATTTTATCACTATGTCTTACTGGTAAACGATATTTGATCTCTGTAAATGTTCTGCCAGAATAAGACAAAATAAATCTGTAGGCTTGTTGATATATGTGATAAAGTAGAGGAGATTTGTTTAATCACTGTTGTGAAAAAGGAAAACTAGTAGTTGTGGCTTCCTGGATCATAGGGACAAGAACACGTGTATGCTTTTGATTTCATTTTTAAGTTTAACATTAAAATTTAAGTATATGGCTCAATATTAAAGCTTAAAATCTGTGACTTAAAACATCTTATTTTTCATGGTTATTAATTATATAGTTATTTCTTAAATCATCCCTTAGTGTTCACTTATGGAAGATGATGTGGGTTTGCTAAAAGCTTTCTTATGTATTATTTTGGAAATATCTACATTATATTTTCACATAACTGATAGAGACAGATTTTGTGTAGATGTATCTCACTGCAAAGCTCCTTTTCACCACATTGTATTATGAAGTAAAAAATTTCTTTGAAAGTACTTTCCCCAATTCTTGTTTATAAAGTTCATCACATTGGGCTAGATTATGAATGGACATTTAGTCAGTGTCAAGCAATTTGAACTTTTATTTATCTTAAATTGAATTACATACAACATTTTAAAAGGACTGTCTAAATCTGCAGTTATTACATGTTAAAACCTATATTGATGTCAAAACTCCTAAACAGTAGTACGTGTTTGCAGTTTTAAGAGAAGAATTATTTACTTATAATTTACCTAGAAGATATCTCACAATATGATTTTTTCAACATAAAAAGACAGTATAGGCTGGGCTCAGTGGCTCATGCCTTTAATCCCTGCACTTTGGGAGGCTGAGAGGCAGGAGGATTGTGGGAGACCAGGAGTTTGAGACCAGCCTGGGCAACAGAGTGAGACTCTGTCTCTACAAAAAAAAAAAAAAATTTAAATTAGTGGGCATAGTGGTGTGAGCCTGTATTCCTAGCTACACTGGAGACTGTCATAGGATGATCACATTAGCCCAGGTGTTAAGGGTGCAGTGAGCGTGATCTCACCGACGGAGCAAGACCCTGTCTCTAAAACAAACAAACAAAAAGGGTGGAGGGAGACAATATGAATGAGTAGTCCATTAACTTAAAACATTTAAAATTAAAGTTTTATGATAACACTTTAAGTAACCACTCATTTATGCCCCTCTATTTAAAGTGGAAACCTAAAGCTATTTGTTAATAAAATACTGTTTTACATTAAGACGTCATGGGAGAGAAGGATATATGGGGAAATTAACAGAATTAAGTTATTTTAAATTAAGTATGAATGACGTTACCAAGGTAGCAGTGAATGCTTTACAATATACACTAATAATTTTATTATTTTTCCCAATTTTATGATACTCGTTTCTATTTCTGAGAATCTTTAAAAATGTGTAATCTTGGCTGGGTGCGGTGGCTCCCGCCTGTAATTCCAGCACTTTGGGAGGCCGAGGCGGGTGGATCACGAGGTCAGGAGTTCAAGACCAGCCTGGCCAAGATGGTGAGACCCCGTCTCTACTGAAAATACAAAAATTAGCCAGGCGTGGTGACAGGTCCCTGTAATCCCAGCTGCTTGGGAGGCTGAGGCAGGAGAATCGTTTGAGCCCAGTTGGCAGAGGTTGCAGTGAGCTGAGATTGTGCCACTGCACTCCAGCCTGGGTGACAGAGGGAGACTGTCTCAAAAAAAAAAAAAGTGTAATCTTTGCTTTCTTGAGCTGTTAGTATTGAAGATAAAATGTAAGATCTGATGTGGCGCAGCCTTGTGTTTTTATTATCTTGCACTTTGTGTACTTTTGCTGTGGGGTTGCTGAGCATCCCTAGATAAAGTCTAAAATCAGGCCAGTTGATTCTGCTACTCAGTCTAACATATCTTTTCAATTGAGCCAGCTCTGTTGCTGTTATCCTTTTGTTTATTTCTGATTAGCTTTCCATTTTGTGCCTCTTTAAACTTTTTTCATCTTTTTCAACACAGAAACTCACCCCAACAGATTTATACTGCGTAAATGTACTTGCCTCACAGTTTATTTAGGTCATCTTTAAGGACCTCCCTCAACTTCCTTTTATACTTCAAATTACAATTTAATTTCACCTTTAATCCTTGTCTACATATATAGAATGAGAATTCTCTATTCTTCTTCTTAGGAATCATTTATCATGCCCCCTTTATCTTTTTCAGACTCTTATCTCATTCTTTTGGATCTTTTAAATTTTTTCATGAGATCTTTCTCTTTGGCTTTATGATATATTCAGTTCTTATTTTATACAAAATTACCGAAAGCTAAATCCTTTCTTTAATTCTGGTAATACCTGCGGTCACTTTCTCTCCCTTTTACATACCAACAAAATTTTTTGAAAGGGTAGTCTACTGAGTTTCTTTTTTGCTCAGCATTTTATTACTCCTGGTTATCCAACTCTTTCAGAGTTCATGGTATCTTTATTAGTTGCTTAATTAACTGAACTATCTTTTTCAGTCATGTAGCCATCATCCTCTTTTAATTTTCTAAAGCATTCAATATTAATAACTATTCTTCCTCCATTGGCTTATTTGACATTGTATGATCCAGTTTCTCTCATTATTTCTCTAACTGTACTATCTCAAACATTTTTATGGATTTCTTTTGTTTCTTGAAATCATCACGTAAATGTTAGGGTTACATTCTATTCTGTCCTTGGCCCCGTAGATCCCTTTAGCTTTAATTACTCCCTTTATATAGATCATGCCTAAGTCATATGTTCAGCTCAAAACTGTTTTGATCTTTTGTTTTATGTACACCTTATTATATTTAATGTATTTCAAAATAAATATGATTGTTTATACCTTATATAAAGTCTTTCTGTAAATTACCTTACCCTAAAAGTACACATAATATGTTCACATAACTTGGCATGTTACTTCTTCCACAGGTATTTGGTTATGTATCTGTATTAATTTTTTAAACGTACAGACACACACACACACACACACATCGCGGTTCCTTATATAAGGCTGAGGTTTCAGCTTATATAATCATCCAGGAAGTCTTTGCTGATCACCTCAATCTGGTTGAGGGACCCTTCCTTTGTTCTTGTGACACATCCTGTATTTTTAATGCTTCTTGTAATTACAAATCCTTTCTAGCTCACTAGACTATAAGTGCTACAAAAATGATGAAGACCATGTCACCTTTATTGACATTGTACCCTTAATACTTTTATAGGGTCTTCCACATAGTAGATGCTCAATCTGTATCTACTGCGTATATGAATAACTGAGTAGATAAATAACTCAATGTCAAAAAATATATTATGTTAAATTTATAAACTAGCCTTTCTTTGTGTTTCCTGTTTCAGTTATTGGCACCAGTGATTTTCAAGTTATCCAAACTGGAAAAATTGGTTAATTTTGATCTTGTTCTCTTTTTTATTCTCTGTTTATTCTATAATTGTTGCCAAGTCTTGTCTGTTTTACTCACAACATGGACCTTGAATTAATCTTCCCCTTTATGTTCTTGATGTTTTCCCTAAGGTGGGTTGTTTCACTTACAACTGTACTTTGTATAGACTCTACCAGAGTAGCAGAGAATAATACTGTGATGTATTTCATAACATCCCATTCATTTTGATTATTAAACAAAAACAAACCTTTAGTATAGGATAATATGATATATGAATCTCATATCTAATTTAAAGCTGTTGCCCATCTCAGCGATAGTCAGGCTTTGGGGCCTAAGAACTTGAACTTGGAAGCTGTTGTAGTCTATGCTTTCACCCTTTTTATTTAGATTTAAGTAGGGATGCATAGATTAATTCTAAGATGTCTCTCTCCTCCCCCAATTCTGATTCTAGGTTTAGGGACCAGATAGAAGGAAATGGGCAAAACTTTCTTTTTACTTAACTAGGCTTGTAATAATATTCTATTGAGTTTTGATGCCTCTGTGATTTACACTGGCAATTAATGCCTTCTTCTATGTGACGGTTGTCCAAATCGTAGCTCTCTCATAGGTTGCATGCTCTACATCTGTGATGGACTCTGCTGAGGTCTCCTACTACACAGTTAAAACCTGATGTGAGATGGTCTTAGTTAACTCTGTTGTAGGCCCTCTGTGTTCTAGCCACGTGGGTAGACAGTTTCCTGGGGTTGCTGGAGCCTCCTCACTCTTGTGGACATCTTTTTTAAGGTAGGCCCATGTGACTCATGTCGTATGGTGCTAGAGGTAACTGCGTCATTGTCATGTCATGTGTTTTTCCTGTTATTTCTCTTTATTGTTTTTTGTGCCCACTTAGGAACAGCGAGCATCGTTAAGTCTGATATCTAAGTATTAATATAAGCCAGAGTGAAAAGATAGTATCTTCACGTGAGTACTCTCAGTATATAGGAATCATGCTTTTGGCTTGCAGCACCTTAGGGGAGGAATACTTCCAAAAGAGACTGGCTGGCCTCAATTTTTTTTCCAGTTCTTTTTAGAACGTGAGGATACTTATTTCCTCCTTGTTCTCTTTTCTGGGTCCTAGTTTCTAAATCCTAGGTAACAGGAAAAGTGTCATTAAACATCATATACATATATACATATATGTTTTAATCCATATTATTTAATTCAAAATATTTTAATCCATATTATTTAATCTGTAAACCAAAATAACACATCACCAGTTATTGCTCTTCACCAGCCTTTGTAAGTGAAGTCTCTGGGTTCATAGTAAAGAGAGAAAAGACTTTGTGATTCTTGCAGCTGTGCATGTATGTGAATAGTGGGTTAAACCAGAAAAAAATACTTTTCTTAGACATATTTATAATATATGAAAGAAACATTTCATAGAATTTTGGAAAATTAAACAAAGGGAAATATAACTGATATACCTTAAACTTAATAGAGTAAAGTTTGGTTTGGAATACTTTATTAGGGGTGAATTATCTGTGTAATATAAAATTTATGGAAGATTCTGCTTCAGCATATTACAGTATGATAGCAGTGCTTCATGACCTATTAAAAGATAATTCAGGAAATGATTGACCTACCAGAGTAGTTTATGTGTTGTTTTAGGAACAGTTGCCTTCTGCAACTTCTATCTATTGGTTTTAAATATATGTGTATATACGTGTGTGTATACATACACATATGTATACACATACAGTACACATACACATATGTATACACATACACACATACAAATGTGTTATATAGATGCTAGATAACCCTTTTTGTTTTCTCCTTAATCTGTCCACATGAGATATTCATATTGACAACTGCAATTTTGCCATTGACGGGATTTTTAATACTATAACCACAGCAGTTGAGGGTGGATTACTTTGTTCAGTTGAGTTTTTTTTTTTTTAATTTCATAGATTATACATTTTATTTATTTATTTATTTTCTGAGTTGGAGTCTCACTCCGTCACCCAGGCTGGAGTGCAGCGGCGCGATCATGGCTCACTGCAACCTCCGCCTCCCGCGTTCAAGCTGTTTTCCTAACTCAGCCTCTCAAGTATCTGGGATGACAAGGTGTCCACCACCAGCCCCGGCTAATTTTTGTATTTTTAGTAGAGACGGGGTTTCACCATGTTGGCCAGGCTGATCTCGAATGCCTGACCTCAGGTGATCTGCCTGCTTCTGCCTCCCAAAGTATTGGGATTACAGGCATGAGCCACTGCATCCGGCCTTAGTTTATACTTTTATTTGAATAAGCAGATGGTTTCCTTCTATTAACTTTCTTAGCATTTACTTTTAGAGACCCTTTAAGGCAAAGAACCAGAAATGGAAGATACAGAATTATCGTCTAGCAAAAGCACTGACCCCTTGTTTAAGAATGCATTGAATCAGAACTTCAAAGTTATTTAGGTTTTGTTTTATTTATGATAGTGAAAGTGAAGATCATAATGTAAACTAAGGAATAGTATGCTGTTGAAGAAGTAAAGATTTGAAAGAATCTAGCACTGATTCTTTTCAACTAGAAATTTGTTTTAGACTGTGCTCTCAAGTTTATAGAAGTTGAAATTGGGTGTGATTATTTGTCAGTAATGGGCCACTTTTGCTTCTTTGATTATGCCACTTTGAAGTTTTTGATAAATTGTATATATAGATCTAAGGATTGATTACCTAATTGCTTTCTGTGGTAAACAGAATTTTCTGGATAAAGCAAATAAGATTTCAAGAAACATGTAATTTTAAAAAATTACATTGGAAACTTTTCTTAAATAATGTATCATTCACATCTACTTCTTTGTCTTTGTTAATATTTTAATGGTCTGGTTTGTTGCCAAGAAATATTTAATAAGCCACACATAAATGCATATTGTAAATCAGATTTTTAAATAATTCAAATTTGCTGCTCCTATTTAATCAAAATGTTTGTGTTTTGAGGAGGAAAATGGGAAATAAATGAATTAAAATACATTATGATATTCTATATTCAAAATACTTTACAAGGTTCATTAACGGCAGTTATATTTTTTATATCTAGAAGTGCTGTTTGACCGTTTCTCGGATTTTTTTTACTGTAAATGTTCAAACCTCTTATGAAACGTGTTAAGAATACTTATTTTAAAATATTTTATCTGACAGTTCTGCTCTGTGTTGTTTCTGCTGGTTCTCACTCTTGCCACCATGCTTCCTTGTGTGTTTGGTGAATGTTTGTTAAGTTTTCTTAGCAATTTACCTGAGGCAATTTTTTGAATCCTAGGATAAACGTGGTTTCCTTCAGAGTGGCTTGGCTTTGCATTTAGTTGTCATTTATAGTTGGGAACAACTTGAATCTAAATTCTTGGCTTGAGATTATTTTAAACACCAGGTATGAACTCATGCTGAAAATCTGCTTGAAGGCAAACTTGGGGTTATGAATTCCCAGATAATTTTTTCCTGCCTTCTAAGTGTATGTTAGGAATTGTCAGAGGATCAGGGCATATTTTACTCTTACAATGACAGCATAGCTGGTTAAAGTTAGTA
The DNA here is from genome assembly GCF_028885625.2 of Pongo pygmaeus. NCBI lineage: Eukaryota > Metazoa > Chordata > Mammalia > Primates > Hominidae > Pongo > Pongo pygmaeus. The sequence goes on along the minus strand of NC_072388.2, from coordinate 24,743,381 downwards.
TTTATTGGGGATTCTCATCAGGCTGCCCACCTGGAACAGGAAGTTCAATAGACAAAAGATCAGATTACCTTGGTTTGTCAAATGACTTCAAGGTAAATGTCCGCTTACATGCTCTAGTTGCTCTTCCAGGTTCCTGCATTTATTTAGGTTTATTATCTTCTGGTCAGCTAACAGATGCCATTGAAGAATGTGTTTTTAATATTTTTCTCTGACATAGTTGTTTCAGGCAGGAGAATTGGCTGGGTTTCCTTGCTTATACTGTCAGACATAAAAAAGCATGTTAGGTTTTTTGTTTGTTTACAAAATTTTCTTATTTCCCCCAGCTACCCTGGAAATATATACGTCTATTATAACCGTTTCAGAAATAAGGTAAGCTGACCAAAATCATGCAGCTGGTGAAAAGGTTGATCTGTACTCAAGTCTGTCTGACTCCAGAGTCCATGCTGTACATTGTATAGCACTGCCTCTATGGGGTTTAAATTCTTCGCTCATAAATACTTGAGTTCCCGTGTAGTGTTCATTTTGTATATGAATGACTGTGTATATAAAGAAATGGAATTCTAAGTTACTACCTGATAGGAATTTTGAGAAAGAAGATCTAATAACAGTTACTACGTTGTAAAGAGTAGTTAGCAATATGTGTTAAAAACCTACTGTAAAACATTTTCTGTTTTACCTAAATCTCTCTTATTATCTTAATATATTGGCCTACCTTTTTCCAAGATCCCAGCAGTTTCCAAGATTCCCTTTTCATTGTTATCTTTTCCTTGATTTTATCCTTTATCAGTCCTATCAGTATTTTTGTGTGGTTGGGAGGTGTCACACAGTAAATATCAAGAAACTCTTCAGATGTTTTAAATACAGGCAGAAATGACTGTAATATTGGTTAAGCTTTATAAAGGTACAGCAGTTCGGAGAGCTTTGTTGATAACCAAATGGAAAAACTATTTTTTAAAAGCATAACTAGTTTATCTTGAGCAATAAAAAAGTTGTTTAAAATGTTATCAGATCGTTAGCATATTGAGATGACTATTTCAGATTTAATGTATTTGAGGAAGTGGAAAGTTAGTGAAGCAGAAGACTAGAAATGAAACAGGGGCAGAAGAATAACCATATAAAAAATGGAGGTGATATTATTGTTCTCCAGATTGGGATGCTCTAAACCACTGTCAAACTATTTAAATCAAGTAAGACAGTCGGGTACAGTGACTCATGCCTATAATTCCAGCAATTTGAGAGGTTGAGGCAGGAGGATCGCTTGAGTCCAGGAGTTCGAGACCAGCCTGGGTAACATAGCAAGACATTGTCTCTACAAAAAATAAACAGAATTATTTGGGTGTGGTCACGCATGCCTGTAGTCCCAGCTACTTGGGAGGCTGAGGTAGGGGAATTGTTTGAGCCCAGGAGGTTGGGGCTGCAGTGAGCAGAGATTGCGCCACTGCATTCCAGCTTGGGTGACAGAGCAAAACCCTGTCTCAAAAAAAAAAAAAAAAAAAAAAAATTAAACAAGACACTTAAATGTTATAGGATAATACATATAATAGAAACTATAAATTTTTCTGAAGGAAGTTTTTATGAATTACAATTAAATTTGATTATACTCTACATTATTTTTATAGGATTTAAAAATTTAAACCCAAAGTATATGCTTTAATATATTGGTTTTTGGATTATAATTTGGCATCATTTTGCACAGTTTTTAGGGAAAGGTGAGTTTGATTGAAGGCAGGTGTTTTTATGGAAAATGAAAGTTATTTCTTCCATTTTCATGTTTTTTATGTGCTCATCCTATGTAAAAGGTATTTCCAATTAGTTTTGAAGATATTAACTATATTCCCAGCTTCTAGCTTTTTGCAGGGGAGGGGGAGAAAAATTGAATGTTTATCTAAGGATTGATTTCTTAAGGTAGATTTTAAAAAGTAGCATTTAGCCTTTTAAAAATGGGTAAATGCATTTATTTTTGCTGTGTTCTAACATAGTAACATGTTTTCCTTATAATGATGACTTCCGTTTTTCCACAATTTTTATTGATGACAGAAATTTCCATTGTCAACAAGAAATGCCAAGTGAGAAAGAAGATTATGGTGGGTTCTGTTTCTTAGCATATGTTATTTTACTTTTAGTTTTACAATTTTTGCATCTGTAGCCTTGGTCATATTATGGGATTTATCTCCTTACTAGTTGAGAGGCAGGCTAATAGATGATAAGGAAGATGTAGTGAAATAGTAATAATGATAATAATAATAGTTAACTAATGAACATTTACTATTTTCAAAGCCATATTCAACACACTGTGTGTATGTTATTTAGTCCTTTCAAAAACTTTATGAAGAAGTATCTATTCTTATACATAGACAACTGAAGCACAAAAAATTAAATCACTTTCCAAGGTACTCACTTATAATCATTGGAGCCAAACTAGTATATATGTATGTATGTATATAGATATACTCTGTGTATGCTTGATTATTAATGGTAACTATTATTTTGATGACAATAAATTAAAACTGGAATTTGAAGTTAGTGATAAGTTAGTTTTGTTAATAGCCTTAAATAAGCATGCCATTTCCTTAGAAATTGTGACTGGTGTTATGTACGATATCTTGTAGTAACCTTGAACGGTGCTTGAACTCTTTCATCATTGCATTTCTAAGATTTTGCTAAGCTGTTTTGTTATGCATTCCCTGTAGCATTTTATAGTCTTTTATTTTACAACGACTCTGAAGGAATATTTCATCATTCGTATAATTTTAGTATCCAAATTATATTTTCATCCCTTTGTTTGCCATGAAACATACCCCTGCCTGTCTTTCAATTGCATCATGTTCTTTCTTTCTCCTCATTTAAATACCCTTAAACATAGATCACTTTTCTGAATCATTATATTTTTTCTATATGAAAGCCCATTTTGTGAAGTATTTATTTAAGAACGCCATTCAGTTTGCATTCTCTTGCTTTTTTCTTTTGTCACATTTTCAGCACTAATCAAGGATTAAAGAAGATTAAAAAGAAAACTAATAAATGAGAGAATGTGGTGGTACTGGTGTTAGCTTATCCATTTGTTGGTGATTTGCTTGTATTTTATGTAATTAGTTTGATTCCACACAATATCATTTAGTCTATAGTATGGCACAGTGCTAATGGCTAGATTACAAAAATAAGTGAACCATGGTCCATCTTTTTCTTGTCTATCAAGTTTGTTGCCACTTTTTGGCTATCGTATCACACCGAACTTTTTGTCTTTTTACATGGAAGCCAAGAAATGACAGACTGCATGCACAAAAAACGAAAAATGGTGAAAGAAACAAAAGGAAAGAGAGTGGTGGACTGTAGAAGTAGGTAATACACTGGGACAGCAGTGGGTACAAGAGAACAGAAGAGTCATCTGAGGGACAAGAAAGAATGTCTTTGTGACTTTGAAGGATGGGATGGGCGATTAACAGACTTCTAGGCACTGCGAGATAACAGAAATCCATTAAGTCACAGGATAATTCCACAGGGTCTCTTTTGGGGGCTGATGATAACTCAAATACCTACCTGTATTTTAAAAAGGGTAACATTTTGTTCTTACAAAAGTGCAGGAGTATAAAAGTACAGTGAGCGTAGATAGGAAGTGAAGTCAAGCAGCTATTGTGTTTTTCTTTCTGAGACGAAGACCAACTACAAAAGTGAATTCTCTCAGCATGGTCTTTTTCAAATTTACAGGACTCCTGTTGACTTTAATAGCTCTTAAGTTTTATCTTGTACTCTCTACACCTGTAGCTACTTTCCCACACAGAGTCATTACTGCTCATCATGGTGATGAACCAGATTCATCAAGATATGTTTGAATTGTATTCATTACATTTTAAGAAGTTAGGTATATGTGTGATACATTTTAGAAAGATTTCCATAAATGTGTTTAAACTTTGGGTAGAGTACTTAAAGGTTTAAGTGTATCTTTTTATCTCACAGAAACACTAAATGAGACTTACCAGTTGGACATATTTTTACAACTATAAAAGTCCTTAACCATATTGTTTATATATTATATAGTAAAATAGGGTTGGTTATTGCCAATTTCAAAGGCTTTTGAAGTGAGGCAGAACTGGGTTTGAATTTCTGTCTTGTCTCTTGCAAACTCTGTGAATTTTGTACAAGTTCCTTGATCTCTGTTTTATAATTTCCTGATATAAAAATGGATATATTAATTTGTCTATCGCAAGGAGCAGTAACTAGTGTTGGTGTATATAAAACCTTTAACAGTACTGTATAATATTTAAAAATTCAGTCTCTGGAGCCTTCTGCCACTTAGTATCCACATGAACTCCAGCAAGCTACTTAACCTTGTGCTTCCATTTTTTCATGTGTAAGGTAGGGATAATAACTGTACCTACCTCATGGGATTGTTGTGAGGACTGAATTAATACATATGTATAAAGCAATTGGAATAGTGCCTGATGCGTTGTAAGTGCTGTTATGCTGTTAGGAACTAAATTGCCAGGGTTAAAATTTCCACTCCCACTTATTAACTTGTCTTGCTGTATACACTTTATTTTCTCATCTGTAAAATGATGAAAATAATAGTGCATACATCACAGGGTTGAAGTTTATATGTAAGACTAGAAGAAACTAGTTCAGATACAACCTGAAAACCACCGGATGAAGGCTTTTTTATGTCTAAAGTTATTTGAGTTTTTTGGATATAAACAGAATAAATCTCTGAAAACGCTCATAAAGCCCATACTTGGGCTTAGGCTAGCGCTTACGCTGTTTCTCCAGTGCTAGATCCTCTATTTCCTGAATCCCATGCTTGCTTTTACTTTTTTTAATCCTTTGTTTTATAGAAATATATTTTTCACATGCATCCTAATAAAGGAGTCATAGAAGCTTGCATACTTGAATATGTCATCATTCTCACATTTAATTGAATATAAGCTTATGTATATAATTGTAGGCTGAAAATAATTTTGCCTCAGAATTATGAAGGCATTCTTTTCTGTTCTCTCATTTTACTATTCTGTATCACTGATCATTAGGGCTATGTTGATCTGGATTTGTCTTCTGATTTTCTTATTTTCCTTCTCTTTTTTCATGAAAAAATTTTAAAATTGTAGTTATTCAGGGACTTACTAAACTTTTTCTTTCATTGAATGTTTCAGTTATTTTCATTTTCTAAAAGTTCTTACTGTTTCTCTGATTTTTTACTTTCCCTGCCCCCATTATTACTGTTTTTTTTTTTTTTAACGTGACATGTTGTTCTTATTTTGTGGTTGTAACCATCAATTCTAATGTCTGTGAGGATGTTAATTGTTTTGCCTTAAGGTTGCTTCTGCTCTTTGTATTGTATTTCCTCTGAGTTTCCTTCCTTCCTTCCTTCCTTCTTTCTTTCTTTCTTTTGGTTTTTGTCTTTTGTGTTGGAGACTTTTTGTCAAAGCTTTGGCTTAATGTGGTGCTATATATTTGGTTGAAAGCTGTGTGTCTGGTAGCAAGACTTGTTGCTTAGATAGCTTCATTAGTGTGATCACGCAAAAAGCTAGGGATTCTGTATGACGGTAGCTATATGTCTGTTATCTGAGTTCTTCAACTTTCACTACTGGATTTTCAGATATTCTTTCTGCATGGTGTATATCTGCCTGCCAATATTTAGGAACCGCTTCAGTCCATTTTAACCTTGTCCCTTGACTCCTCTCTGTTTTGCCTGGTAGTTGTAGTTCAGGAACATTTCTGGGTCAAGATACCTAATATTCTGAACTTCAAGGGGGAGAAGAGAATATGTAAAGTAGGGTAGTAAACCTATGTGCTAAAATGTTCTCTATATAGATTATTAGAGTTTCCCTCTGTATTCAGTGCTAACATTATCACTGTCTTTCTGGGGTTTCATTAGGCAAATTATCTTGCTGTTGATATTAGCATTTTCTGTTACCTAGTTTTCAGCTTCCTCTCTGTGCAGAGTATGTTCCTAGTTATTCTGCTTCAATTTTTCGTTTTCCAAAACGATGTTGAATTTCTTGTTTGCAGTTGTTTCCTTCACCCTTCTCCTTGTCTTTCTGATTTTATACTATATTTTGCCATTTTAGTGATGTTTCAGAAGGGAGTGGAGTTTAATATGTGTGCTCATCTGCCATACTTAGCAGCAAAAGCAACAGCTAGCTAGCATTTGTGGAGTGCCCTACTATATGCTGGACTTTTTCTAAATGCTTTTGTATAGATTTCCTTTTGATACTGAAACCAATCCCATTAGACGCATACTACTATTATCCTTATTATACAAACGAGGAAGCAGAATAAGTAACTGACCAATTTCACAGGGCTAGTAAGTGATAGAAAGATTTGAATCCAGGAACTGCTTGTAGAACCTGAGGTCTTGATACTTTTACTTTATTAATACAGACCAGAAGCCACAATACATACTTCTTCAGACATCTGAGTTACTTAAACTAATATGACACCTTAAAAATGACTTCCAATAAGGCAAGTCACTAGATTTTCATATAACCAAAACAAAAACCTAACAGCTTATAAATATGCAGCATATACAAATACATGGAAATTATAACTTATAGAGTGAAGAGTAATTTTTCTGGTAACAGAACAAAACTTTCTGGTAACAGAACAAAGCGATTATCACTTGACACCATTCTCCTAAATATTTTTTCAAAAGAATTGGCATTTACTGACTGAACTAGGACATAGTGTTCTAACACACTAGGAATGATTAAAATCAGAAAACTAATACATTTTAGTTGATCTTAGAATTTTTTTGTTTAAAAATTTGAGAGTAGGAGAAATATAATATTTGTTTAGAAGTATTAAACATTATAAATAGACAAAACTTTTATTTCTTTAGGAAACATTCTAGCCAAATACTTGAAATTTAAAATATAAATTTAGTTATAATTTGTGTCATTTTACCAGTTAAAAAAAAACTCTGTTCAATACAGTTTTTTTTTTATTTATGATAATAGTAAGTCACCTCTATTTTGTGTAATTTTTCTATTCTTCTCTTTCTTTAGTGTAGATAGAAACCTATTGCCTTCCTGCTGAGGATATAATTTCTGAATCTAGACGATGTGCTGTCAGCACAGTGAAGCAGGAAATTATTCTCCTGTGTCAGCTGCTGCTGTTAAAGAATAAAGAAGGTTTGTGATAGGATGCATTTCTATTGTCTCTACTCACGAATCTTATATGACATGCAAATAGATTTCAAAATCAAGAGAGTTCAAAGTATTTAGTAACAAAAGATCTAAAAATTCCAAGTGTATTTTAAAATGCTGTGCTTTTTATGTTTCAATGTCAGTAGTCCTCAAACTTATTCAGCTTATTCAAGTAATAGAGCAGGGGTCCCCAGCCCTGCTCTGGTCCGGTCTGTGGCCTGCTAAGAACTGGGCCACACAGCAGGAGGTGAGCTGTGGAGCCAGCCAGCATTACCACCTGAGCTCCGCCTCCTGTCAGATCACCAGTGGTGTTAGAATCTCATAGGACGGAAACCCTATCATGAACTAAGCATGCGAAGGATCTAGGTTGCACACTCCTTATGAGAATCCAACTGATGCCTGATGTTCTGAGGTAGAACAGTTTCATCCCGAAACCATCCCCCCACCCTGTACCATGTTGTCTTCCACTGTAATAGAGCATTTGGAAATTATATTCTTCAGGACACCGGACATGTTAGTATATTAAATTCAACATTGGTTAAAGCAGCAGCAGTAATAATAATAGTTATATGAAATTTACTGTGAGCCAGAGATGGTTAAAACTACATGCTTTTCGTGTATCAGCTGAATTAGTTCACAATAAATATATGAGGAAAAGATGGCACAAAGATTAATTTGCCCACATTGTGTGTGTGTATTCCTTTTTATATGTAAATGTGTATGTCTGGTATGTGTATATGTTTATGTGTGTAAGTATATATGTTTCTAATATCTATACAATTAGAGTCAGGGATGAGATTTCCTTACATTCCATCCCCAAAGTCTGTCCTTCCAACTACCATGTTAGGCTAATAGAATTTTATACAAAATCTGATAGATTCTATTATAGTATAGGCAACTGGTGGGAGTTATCAAATATTGAAAATTAGATAAAAATCTCAAAATGAGGCAATTTTATCCCTTAAGCTAATTTTTCTATTAATTGAGGAAGACTGCTGTTACTTGATTTTTATCCCCAAAAGCCTCAGGAAATTATAGAACACCACTTTGACAGTTTCTTTATGTGACATAGACAGAAAGTAAATTTATATTTTCTTATTCAATAAAGGCTTCATTTTACTAAATTTATACAATTACTGATTTCAGTAACACATTTCCACAACTTTGTGGTAGATCAAGCTATAATCTTTTTCCTTTGAGAAAATTATTTAAAGACATGTATTATTAAATATGACAAATCATAGACATTTTTAAAGAGTACTAAAAAATTCATGTACCTTTCAGGCATCCTTAAAGTAGGGAGATAGTCTTAGAGTCATGATATCAGTTTGGTATGTGATCTGTCTTTAAACATTGTATTTTAATTGATATATAGTAGATGTACATATTTACAAATTATACAAAATGTATTAAATTACAATAATTTAATACATACAATGTAATATATTACAATAATTTAATACATTTTGTATAATTTATAAAGATCATATCAGTGTAATTAGGATATTCATCTCCTTAAATATTTATCTTTTTTTATGCTAGAAATATTCAAACTATTCTTTTGTAAGGAGTCTGAAATATACAAAAGGTTATTAAAGTCACTCTACTGATCTATCAAACTGTATATTTGTACCCATTAATCAACCTCTTTTTATCCCTCCACTCAACCCTTCCCAGCCTCTGATAATCAGCAGTCCACTCTCTGTCTTCATGAGATCCACTGTTGTAGCTCTCACATATGAGTGAGAACATGCAATATTTGTTTTTTTTTTGTGCTTGGCTTATTTCACTTACCATAATGACTACCAGTTCTATCCATATTGCTGCAAATGACAAGATTTCATTCTTTGTTATTGTTGAATAAACTTCCATGTGTATGTGGTATATTATCTATCTTGAATATCATTTATTGATATTTGGATTTGTAAATGTCAACAGCAATTAATAATAAGAGGATCTCATATAAAAAAACCTGTCTACATCATTTTAGAATGGCATTAACCTTTATAGTTATCCCATTTTTATAAATGGTGGTTAAATAACATTCTCAGAGTTATACTAACCAGTATTCAATAAACGATGACGGTAAGAATAAATTACACATTTATTAGATTCCAAAACGGACTTTAACAAGACTCTTTAATGTGGCTACCAGTATATTTTATATTTTTCTAAACTTGATTACTATTTCTTTTTTTAGGAAAGATGCATTATAGCCATAGAAGTGACAAAGAAAATTAAATAGGAACATTATATACAGTAGTGATTGTACCAGGAGTATGGATGATTGTACCAGGAGTATGCTTCAGAGAAATAATCACAACTTTTTTTTTAACTTTAAAGGGTAGAAAACTACTTCTTGTTGAAAATTTATCTCAGAGTTAATATAAAATTATCTTCTCCCTGTAAGTTTTCTTTTGCATCCAAGCGAGGTGCATGATATGTAGGCAAGGAGGGGAAGTTATCCTTGTGTTCTTCTAATCAAAAGTGTTCTGTTTTACTTTGCTCAAACAATATTACCTTATTCCATCCTAATATAATTATGTAGGCTAGAGAATTTTAGAATAAGTACGGTTTGAATATTTTTAAAAATATAACCTTACATATCAATATTGTTATGTCCAAGGCATTATCTGGCTTTCTGAAATGAAAATAGCATTTTGTTAAATGTCGCAAAATGACCTGTCTAAACCATTATTAAAAATAACTTTCCTATATAGAAATTATACTTTTATTGAGTTTTATGTCATAGTTTGTCATAGAGTATGTCATGGATTATTGACTATTACTGAAAAAACAGTATTTTTGCACTTAAATTTTTTAGTTTACTTCTATTTCCATGTAATTATCCTAAATCCTTTGCTTCCTGACCCTCTTAGTAGAAGAGCTACTTTTCTTTAATTAATGGACTATTTTTTAGAGCAGTTTTAAGTTGACAGAAAAAATTTAGCAGAAAGTCCAAAGTGTTGCCATGTATTTCTTTTTGCCCCAACTCCCTCTGCTCCTAACACAGTTTTTCTTACTATTAACAACTTATTATTAACCACTTTGTTTAGCCATCCACCTGTGTTGAAGGACATCTTTATTTCCAAGTTTGGACAATTAGTGTGGTACAGTTGTTACAATTGATGAGCCAAAATGGAGATATTCTTATTAACTGAAGTCTATAATGTATCTTGGGATTCATTCATTATGTTGTACATTTTTATATGTTTTCATATATATATAAGATTTGTAAATAGAAAACCTCCCTGTTTTCTACCTATGCATTCCCCCTTTTTTCCCTCCAAGGCACCCTTGGTAACCACTGACATTTACTGTCTCTATAGTTTTGCCTTTTGCAGATCATCATTTAATTGGAATCATACAGTAGGCAGCCTTTTTAGATTGACCTTTTTTTTTTTCTCATTTAACAAGATGCGTTTAAGGTTCCTCTCTGTCTTTTTATGGCATGTTAGCTCATGTCTTTTAGTTGCGAAATAATATTCCATTGTATGGATGTATCACTGTTTTTTTATCCATCCACCTTTATTGTAGGACATCTTTGCTTCCATGCTTGAACAGTCATTAATAAAGCTGCTGTAAACTTTTGTGTGCAAGTTTTCCTGTAGGCATATGTTTTTAATTCATTTTTTGTAAATACCAAGGAGCATGATTGCTGTATTGTATGTTAAAAGTATGCTTAGTTTTGTAAGAAACAGTTAAACTGTCTTCCAAAATGGCTGTAGTGGGCTGAGCATGGTGGCTCATGCCTGTAATCCCAGCATTTTGGGAGGCAGAGGTTGGCAGATAGCTTGAACTCAGGAGACCAGGACTAGCCTGGGCATCATGGCGAAACCCCGTCTCCACAGAAAATACACACACACAAAAAATTAGCCTGTCATGGTAGCATGTGCCTGTAGTCCCTGCTGCTTGGGAGGCTGAGGTGGGAGGATCGCTTGTGACCGGGCGGATGTCGAAGCTGCAGTGAGCAGGCTGCACTCAAGCCTGGGCAACAAGGAGAGACTGTCACAAAAATCAAAATGGCTCTACTATTTTGCATTCCCACCAGCAATTTCCTTCTATTGTTCCGCAACCTCACCAGCGTGTGGTGATGTCAGCGTTTTGGATTTTAGCCATTCTAATAGGTGTTTAATGGTATCTTATTGTTGTTTTAATTTTCACTTCCCTAAGGAGACACTATGTCCCCACAAAATTGATGTGTTAAAGTCTTAAACCCCAGTACCTCAGAATGTGACCTTATTTGGAGATGTAATCAAGTTAAGGGAAGGTTATTGCGGTAAGTTTGAATCCATTATGACTGGTATCTTTATAAGAGGAGAAATGTGTACAGAGATGTGCATGCAGAGAGAATGCCATGGGAACATGGACTGCCATCTACAAGCCAAGGAGAGAGGCCTGGAAAGATACATCCTCAAAAGAAATCACCCCTGACAACACCTTATTCCTCCTTATAACCTCCAGTACTTAAGCCACGCAGTTTGTAGTACTTTGTTATAACAGTCCTAATATACATAAGATATTGAGCATCTTTTCGTATGCTTTTTTGACATCATTTTATCTGTTTAATGAGGTGTCTTTTCAGACCTTTTGTCCGTATTTTCTAATTGTTGAATTGTGAGTGCTTTTTTAATATTTTAGATACTAGTACTTTATGAGGTATGTGTTTTTCCCTATCTGTCGCTTACCTTTTCATTTTCTTAATAGTGTTTTCCACAGGGCAGAAGTTTTAATTTTAATGAAGTCCAGCTGATCAATTTTGTTCTTACATGGATCTGCTTTTGGTATATCTAAAACATTATTGTCAAGGACAAGGTCACCCTGATTTTATCCTATGTTACCTTCTAGGAGTTGTATAGTTTTATCTTTGGTGTATTTTGAGTTAATTTTTGTGAAAGGTTTATGATTTGTATTTAGATTAGTTTTTTTTTTTTTGGCATGTGGATGTCCAGTTGTTCCAGCACTATTTGCTGAAACAAACTATCATTGCGCTATTGAATTACCTCCTCTCTTTAGTGAAAAATCAGTTGACTATGTTGATGTGGGCTTGTTTCTGGGCTTTCTTTATTTCTGTTCCATTGATCAAGTTGTCTGTTATTTTACCAGTACCACATTGTCTTGATTACTATCATTTTGTAAAGTTTTGAGTTGGATAGTGTCAGTCTTCTAGCTTTGTTCTTTTCCTTTAATATTATGGGCCTTTTGCTTTTTTTGTATAAATCTTTAGAACCAGTTAATTGATATCTGCAAAATAACTCACTGGACTTTTGATGGGTATTGCATTGCATCTATAGATCAAGTAGGGAAAATCTGACATGTTAACAACAGTGAGTCTTCCTCTCTGAGTACATGAAATAGGTCATTTACTTAGATCGTCTTTGATTTCTTTCATTGGAATATTGTTCTCACATAGATCATGAACATATTTTGTTAGTTTTATATCTAACTTTTTCTATTTTTTTGGTGTTAGAACAACCACTTTTTGCACAATTATAAGAAATGTTAACATAAGTCTTAGAACTAGCCCAATAATTGTGTGATAACAAATTACGGTAGCAGATTATTTATTCCTGGTTGACATAAGTGATAACTGTTGTTGAATTAAATATTACTTATGCTAGAAAAGCTTAGAGGTATTTCATCACAACTTGATTGTTTTCAAGTTATGTAGGTTGATATTATTAACTAACAGTGGATTAACGTGTTAGTTTGGATGAACTGAGTTTCCATGATTTTTCTTACACTTTTAAATTTACTTGTAACTGATATTTCTTTCTACATCCTGTGAGAAAGTAGAGTAGAAAAAATGTATAAATTTAGAACTTAGTTTTGTAATTTTTGACTCACACTTTCTCTTCAGTGTGTTGTACCTCTGAGAAGGAATGACTGATAAAATATGTGTTGAATATACATGTCATAATTTAGGATGATGAGTGATTGTTAAATGAATGAGAATATTACATGAACAGTTATAAACATCAATGTAATAGGATTCTGTATTCTCAAAAGTGTGGCATTTAAAAAGAGACAAGGCCATGCATAATTTAATCATGTAAAATGCTGATACCTTAATTTATTTAAAAGGAATTGCCTGATTTTTAAGAGAATGCCCATTAAATATTAATTTAACTATTAAATGCCTGGAGAGAGCATGATTCCATTTAGGGGAAGATTCTGTTATTAAACTATAAGTCAGAGCAAAATATTCTCTAAAATTGTATTTTAGGTTACTGCAACATGAATACTGAAAGTGTTCCTCTAAAACAAGAATCCATCTAAACTCTTTTTTCTTTCTTTTTTAGTCTTTCCTTCTGTAGAGCCTTTTTGATCTATAAGCTTCTAAGTTTGATGTCTTATTTAGGAGATATTATGTTTTAGCTTCTGTAAAACCTAGTGTTTTCTACAAATGCACGAAATATATTCATGTTATTTAATTGCTTAATATTACTGTTTACAAATAGACAAATATTTCTGTAGCTTTTATACGCAAGGAAAACGCTAAGAAATTCTCTACAAAATAGCCATAGTTAGGTAATTGCTGGTTGTTCCTAAGAGTAATAAATAAGAATGTGATAATTTAGGTATTCAGCCTAGTATTCATAGAATGTTTTAGAGAAATGAATAGTCAAAATCACTACCTCATTGGTACTAACCATTTTATAATACAGTATGAATTGGGATGGAGAATTAAGTGGGAATGGGAACATGGAGTGGTTTTATTTTTCTCCAGTGTGACCTTTTTTGTTTACGATTAGTCAAATCACTCTTTTTTGTTTCTTTTACTCATCTCAAGATGATGTCATAGATTTCTGAGCACTTCAGTTTAATCTGACTTTAATGTAGTAAAGTCAGTTTAACTTGAATTTAACCTCATAGCCAACTTATAACTCAATTTCTCTTCTTTCAGTCAATATGACTTGGACTTTTCTAGGAGATTATAGAGTGTTGGAAGAGGTTGAAGTCTAGTCATTCTCTTTGCTCAATCCAGTGAGTGGAGAATGATCTGTTTTGTTTTTTGTTTTTTTTCTCATATACCTATTTCTCCTCCTGTGTGCTGATGAAGTAAGGGGAAAGGTAGAAAGGGAAAAGGCTTTCTTATGTAAGCAGTACCTTTTGTTGTTCCCTTTTTTTCTGTTTGTGCTCCACTGCTTCACACTGACTAGTCCTCCCTCCATCCCTCCCTTCCTTCCTTCCTTCTTTCTTTTTCTTCCTTTTCTTTTTTTTTTTTTTCACCCAGACTGGAATGCAGTGGTACAGTCTTGGCTCAGTGCAGCCTCTCCCTCCCAGGTTGAAGTAATTCACCTGCCTCAGCCTCCTGAGCAGCTGGGATTATAGGTACATGCCACCATGCCCAGCCAGTTTTTTTGTATTTGTAGTAGAGATGGGGTTTCACCATGTAGGCCAGGCTGATATTGAACCGGGGCCTCAAGTGATCCGCCCACCTCAGCCCTGCAAAGTGCTGGGATTACAGGTTTGAGCCACCTGGCCCGGCCTAGTTCTCCTTCTGTGAGGACGGGAGAGGAGTGCTAGCTCTCTGATGAGGCACATGTACAAAACTTTGGTGGGGAGCGTGGGGGTTGTTTTTGGAGTGTCATACCAACCATTTCTGAATTGTCTTTTTCTACTCTTTCTCAGTTTCTACCTCTCCAGTATATTCACAGCCTCTGGCTGCTTGAGTCCCCATCAGCTGGAGGCTCAAGACCAGCTACTTTCACATTCACTACACTCTTTGCTTTTGCAGAGAGGGAGTCCAATTATCTGTACCTTGTCTTCCAACTCCATGTCTTTTCTCCCTCTCTTCAAATAGGCCCAGAGAAGGGAAGTGGGCATGGGATAATAAGCAAGTCTAACACACAAGCAGAGGTCCAACTGAGAGGTGAGATACCAGTCTTCCCTTCTTACTAATCTTGTAGATGAACTCACGCTTGATTTGGACTCTCAGCAACAGCACTATTCAGCTACATTAAGTCAGTGAAGCAAACTCTGATGATTGCCTCATGATGGGGACAGGAGAAGGCACTTCTGGATAAGGAAGAACTAAGGAAGGTAAAGATGTTTAAGTCATGGAGGTGGAGTGGCTCTCATTTGTTTAAGTCTGTCTTCCAAATATAAAATACTTGATAGATGTCTTTGTTCTTAGCCTTGGGTTCTAACTGCCAGCCCCTGGGTGATGGGAAAAGTGCTACCTGATATCTCATTATGTTCATTTTACCAGTCTTGCCTAGTAGTTTTATTCTTCTAGCTGCAGTGAAGTTCATTCCACTACAGCTGCTGTTGTAACCCTTTTAAACAGGTTATATCATTCCCTCAGTCAAAATACTGTAGTGGCTTTCTAAAACAGTAAAAACAAAAAACAAACCCAAAGTCCTTATTATGGCTTAGAAGGCCCCAGATGATCTGACTGCAGGTTAAGTTTTTGATCGCATGTTCCTATCTCAGAGCTTTGCTATCATTCTACCATCTGCCATCTGTATGTGGTATTCTAAAACCCCAGAGAGTAGACTCACTTCATTTCATTCTTCATTTAAATAATGCTACTTCCTTAGTGTTCTCTGAATACACTTAAAATAGTATATTTGTTCTCTTCCCATCACTTGCTTTATTTTTGGTTTATATGCTAATTTTCATGCATTAAATTGTATATTTAATAGTTTGTTATATCACTTATATTAACATGATTCTCAAGAGGGCAGGACATTGACTTCTTTGCTCAGCACTTTACCCAGTGCCTAAAATAGTTCCTGACCCATAGGAAACAATGGATTTTTTGTTGTTGAGTGAATAAATGAATTAATGAATTCTAGCTATTAGATTCAATCTTTAGAAAATATATTTGACTTATCATACATTATTTACTCTTCCAGTGTTCTACATAGTATAATTTTAATTTTTATCACTCTTATTATTTCTAACTGCATATTCCCATTATCATCACCCCAGTTCACATCCATACCTCTAATTCATTTTCTATGCTGTTAGAGTTATTTTTTTATAAAATACTTACTTAAATGCCACTATTGGGGTAAAACATTCGAAAATCCCTTAACATAATTGGTCCTGTGCCTATGCTCCTTCTCTCCATGGTTCTTCCATGAACTCTATTCCACCGCATCCTTTTCATTGCAGTATTCTGAGTGCCGGACTATGCTGCTCTTTACTTCTGTGCCTTTTTACATAAAACCTACTACTGTGTGAATACATCAATGTAACTTCTACTATGAGAAGAGTAGAAAACACTCTTTACATTTGAAGTAGTTAGGAACCACCCGTATAGTTGTTGTGTGCTATTATTTTATATGTGTTAGCAAGTCTTTCCTCACTGAGCATCTTTAGGATTTGTTAAGAATTTACTTGTCATTTTATAAATGAGTATTTAAGTCACCACAATCTTGAGGAGCATACACTGTTTTGTAATACTGTTTTGTAATACTGTGAATTATTTTAAAGGTGAGAATAATCTTTTTCTTTTTGGAGGATATGTATGTATGACTGTTTATTATATCTTTATATCTACAGAAAAATACCTAAAAGGAGTAGAGAAAATGATTCATACAAACAAAAGTATTATGTGCATTACTTTTTAAAAAAATGTGATACCTTGCTAGATTCTTCAAATTTAGATTTTTTGTTTGTATACTGTTACATAAATAAAAGACTGATAAATGAAATGACATTATTTATATAAAAATCAAAGCAAAATGTTTACTATATCTGACTCTATTCCAAGTAAGTACAGTGTGTGAGAAGGGACCAGTGTGGCTTTTTGAGAAATGCAGACTTCAGAGGTATGTGGCAGGATTCTAAAACTTATACTTAACATTTTTATTTTGAAAATAATGCAGAAATGCATAGTTTGTGATATTGATCTATTTTAGAAGACATGGCTAAATAAAAAATAATATTATTAAATTATGTAGCAGTAAACAAAGGTGGAATCCCAAAGTTATTTGAGGTAGCTCTTTTGAACAATTATTACTATTGCTGGTAATAATAGGCCAGGTATTATATCATGTGTCTGGTATGCATTAATTCATTTTGTAGTTGGACTATCCCTTCAAGTTACTATTATTCATTTTACATGAGAAGAAACAGCTGCTCATTTACACATTTAATTTAGAAGGATTACTTCTGCTTGTTCAGTTGGGTTTCTTGAGTATAATTTATCAAAGTTTCTTAAACTACATGAGAGGTTACAGAGCCCTTTAAAACCTAACAAAATCTTATGGCCCATTTCCCCTGAAAATGTGTGTATGGACTCATATATTTTTATTTTAGTATGCAGTTTCCTAGAATTCCTAGATTTCTTAAATTTCATATGTGGACTCTAGATTGGGAATCTCTGGTCTATGTCTTTTAAAATAAAGAGCCACATCTTGTCTCTTAAGGAAAATAACATATATTTACACTATGCTTTATTATAGAAAGAATTTAAGAAAGCTGAAAGGAAATTGTCAGCTATCTCTAACTCCACTGAGTATATGCCAAAGCAAATAAATTCTATTTAATTAGGAAGTGAGATTCAGAAAAGTTTGACTTATGGTATGCTAATGGTCAGGTTTGTTGGACTTTGTCACAAAGCACCCTCAGTCTGTTTCAGAAAGAAACCTAGGTGTGAATATTTTGAATAATGTAAAATTACCTCTTCAGAGTAGTATATACATACTAGCTGTGCCTAGAGCTAGGAGATGAGATAGTACCTTACAGCCTTTTGATTCAGTGATATTTCTCAGAGAATAATTATTGAATTTGACTTTCTGATTCCATCAAAGATAAATTATGTGGACAGGTTGTTGTAGTAAAAGCAGAATGTGGTAATAATTTTCTGTACTAATGAGCTAAAGTGATCTCAAACTTGGTTGATTCATTCTTTATATGGGCTAAGGATGAAGACTGTGTTTAGGGTCTATCTTAATTTGATTTTGGAGAAGAAAAGTTGTCTTTTTATAAAACATCAGTAGTTGAGGACTAATTTCATAAAATTCTTTTTTAAATATAAAGTAATTCGGAATTTCAGAATAGCTTTTTAAAAATCCCTTTTAGATATTTTATGGTACTTGTGCTTCAATTTTGATATCTTACCTATTTTGTTTTTTTCTCCCTTGAATTCTCATCTGAACCAAAAAATAATTAGCTGAGCAGAATAAAGAATCTTTTCATATATGTTTGCCTGGTTTTAGGTAAATTTCTGTAGAAATAATGTTATAAATCAATATAAGTATTTGGCTTTTATTTTTTAACATATACGTTTTAACATTTGGTTTATTGTTATTTTGTGAATTGAATAAGTATATTTCTGCGTTTCCTGCAACCATTCTTAGCATTCAATTTTTAAATGAATGGCAGCCCATCTGTGTAGGTCTCTTGTGACTGAGTGATGTATTCTGTTTTGCTGTGGCAAAATTTTCAGACAGCCACTTTGTTCTTATATATTTTCATTTTCTATAGTACTTTTCATCCCTGTATGTATGTACAGGAGTCACTTCACCCACCACCGAATTGCAGCCACTTCTGAGGTGGAACGCAGCAACTGTTTAACAGCGCACTTTCCCCTAGGTGCTGACAGCTGCAGAAGAAATTGTACATGGTGCTGTACAGAAGGTATTTCTCCACTGTGCCATCTGCAGAGTGAAACTGACTAGGAGTACTACATAGACTGTAAGTTTCTTGTGTACCTGCCCTAGACTGGAAAACCCAATAAGAGAAAATAACAAATAACTGGGAAGCATCATCTAAAAATGTATTGAGGTCAGTTAAACTTAGTGCTGCTCTCCCTGGCTCTAAATTTTATTTTAAGGTCATCTGATTGGTACGAAATTAAATAACAAATAGATGGATGCACTCCTTTTTATTCTAAAAGCAAATGAAACTAAAATACTTTTATCAATATTCTTCACTTTGAATGGAACTTAATCATATTGTTTTTAAATATTTTTAAGGAACCAAATCAATAGTATAAGATTTCAGAGCCATGTTCTTAAAATAGCAAAAAAAAAAAAAAAAACTTGTAATTCAACAGGAACGTCTTAATTAGTCTTGCTTCCAGTGTTTTATGTCTTGGTTTTAATACTTTCTTTTGGAGTTTTGCAGCAAAGCCAGTTGATGATGAACTAGTTTTGATTATTAGGATTAGAAACACCAATTTTGACTTCTTTTTTATTTTTATTTTTAATTTTTCTGAGATGAGGTGTCTCTCTGTCACCCAGTCTGGAGGATGGTGACGTGATCATGGCTCACTGCAGCCTCAACCTCTTGGGCTTAAGCAATCTTCCTGCCTCAGCCCCCCAAGTATCAAAGATAGCCTCCCAGCTATCAAAGTAGCTGGAAGCTGGCACTACAGGCATGTGCTACCACACCTGGCTAGTTTTTTCTTTTTTCTTTTTAGTTTCTGTAGAGGTAGGGTCTCACCGTTTGAGACTAACCTGATCTCGAACTCCTGGCCTCAAGTGATCCTCCCGCCTTGGTCTCCTGAAGTGCTGGGATTGTAGGCGTGAGCCACTGTGCTCTGCCCAATTTATTTTTTCTTTAACATTTTGGGAAAAAAGTGGGGAAGAGAAGGAACAGTAAATATTTGAACTTCTGTTTACTGTAGTTTTAGTCTCTCCCATTTAATTATTTAATGACATTTTCTTTTATAAAAGCACTTTTATTAAGAGTGCTATCTTTAGTAATAGTTTGTCATGTTTATGCCTTATGAAATAGAGAAAATACCATTAGAAACAGCTGTGTCTGTTGTTACACAACATGATAAGGAATGTTATATTTTGTTATTTTAGGGTTTTTTTTTTAGTCAATAGTATGACATTTTATCTCTTTTCTGCTACATTTATAGACTGTTCTATGTGAAGAAATTAGAATCTCAAACTTCATAGAGTCTTAATCATATTAAATATAGTGTCATTTGGTTTAGGTAACTTTAAATTATGTGTCATAAGTTAAATTATAATGTGCACATATCTATGTTTATATATTCTTAGTCAAAGCAGATAAAAAATAACACCACAGTTTGTTTACTTGTAAAATGAGGTAGGTAGAAGAAATGATTTTCTAGGGACATTTTAAGTGTTTTCCATTTAATTCAGGGTTAGTAGTGTATGTATTTAGAATTGTACCTTACCAAGATATTTGGGCTTAAATGACTGTGTTCTAATTAGAATATTATTTGTGTTAATTAAATGCTGAGTGATAATGTTTTAGAATCAATAGAGGGGGTCGGATTTCCTACAAAGATTTTCAATTATCTATCTAATTTTGTAGTGTAGATAACTCCACTGTTTTGAAATATAATCTTTGGACAGTGCAGCACAGTTCTTAATATCTTATTCATCATGGAAGCATAAAGTTAGTAAGAATAAAAGGCTTTACTTACACTGAGTGGAAATTTACTTAAAGGTTACCAAAAACTCATATTGTAATGAGGCTTACCCCCTTTACTTGCATAGATTTAGTATTTCATTTAATAGTCAAAGCACTAAAGAAGTAAATGTCAATACTTAAAAATTTACAGTTTACACATAATGTACCTATGTATCTCTAGCCAAGAGAGTATTTTCATCAATATATGAAATATTTGAATTGCTATAATTGATTCTTTGGCACTTTCTACGGTGTAATTGTAAGTATTACTTAATCCCATTCATTTTACTTACTGAAGTCATCATTATTTGACAGAATAGATTATATGTTTTATATACTTAATTTTGGTTGAAAAGGCACAAACTATACCTGTTTTGTGTGTCCTGGTATCTATTTTTAAATTATACAAGTTATTTTTTATATTTTAGACTTTATGTGGATAATAGAAGTTTGGCAACTTACTTGATTCAATATTTAGCCGTATGAATCTTGTATTTTATTATACCGATAGTGTATGGGATTTGAAAAAGAATCAGATGGGAACTTTTTATTGAATATACTTCTATATTATTGAATTTAGTGAAAATATACTGCTTGTGTAATCAAAAATAAACTGTTGGTGTTTCAGTTAAATTATTTATTTGGAACATTTGTTTAGTTTATTTAGAGATTATCACCATTTCATAAAACAGATACCTCTTATCTCTATTGGTGATTTTCAAAGGGCCTTCTTCATACTGTGAAAGGCCAGAATTGTGGGCAGGATTATTACTTAATTAGCACTCACTTAATAATTTTGGAATTCAGAAATAAATTATAGGTTATGAATAATTAAACTTTAAGGAAATACTTGTTTTTCATCGTTTCTCATTATAATTTTCTATTTGTAATAGGAAAAATGAAGCAAATGCATAAATTATATGAATTTTTATTTTATTTTATTTATTTATTTTTTTGAGATGGAGTCTCGCTCTGTCCCCCAGGCTGGAGTGCAATGGCACGATCTCGGCTCACTGCAGCCTCTGCCTCCCGGGTTCAAATGATTCTCCTGCCTCAGCCTCCTGAGTAGCTGAGACTACAGGCACGTGCCACCACACCCGGCTAATTTTTTGTGTTTTTAGTAGAGATGGGGTTTCACTGTGTTAGCCAGGATGATCTCGATCTCCTGACCTCATGATCCTCCCATCTTGGCCTCCCAAAGTGCTGGGATTACAGGTGTGAGCCACTGCACCCAGCCAAGTTATATGAATTTTTAAGTACTTATGTATGAATGACACATACTTAGACCTCTTGTGATAATGTCCTGGCAACATCTAGCTTTCCATTAGAGGCTTTAAGAAGAGATACTAGAACCAGCTGAAGATAGAGTGAAATTGGTGAGAAAATAGGAAACTATATGGCAATATATTTTTCATTGCAGAATTTATTCAATTTAAACTAATTTTAAAGAACATACATTTTAAAGTAGAATTTTAGTCCATAATTTTAAATTCTCAGATGTTCTCAGTTTTACAAAATACTCTCTTAAATTAGGTACAATTTTTATATCCCTCTCAAATAGATAATTTTTTAAAAGTTATTTTTCTTATCAGATTTATCTGAACAAATTTTATTTGTTAGACGAAACACCTTCAAATGTTTTACTGTAAGCAATAGGGAGATGATTTTTCGATGTTGGATTAGGTGGACAAGTCTTTTTATCCTAAGTGGTCAATATTTGAGTTACTTCATTTGATAATCAAGCTTTAGTATTTTATACATCATTTCTTATTATCCAATATATAATTTATATTCATTGACTAGTATATGGAATTTGAATTTAAATGTTTTAGAATTAAAAATGAAAAATGTTTTTTTAAATGGTTTCCAATAGATTAATGGAGATATAATACTCATATCTTTGCTTTTCTTATTTTATATATCAAATGATTTCTCCTTTTTTTAATAAATTTTGCAGTTATTTTTCAATATAAATTGAATTCGTTGAAAATTTTAAATGTATAAGTTTGCATAAAAGACTACTGATGCCAGAAACCTCATTATCTTTAATTAATCTTAACTGAATTAAGCATTTATTACTTTAAAATTTTTCTGTAATTCTGAAATTTCTATATGTCTTGTGGGTAAATGTGTGTGTGTATATGTGTGTATATAATACTTCTAATGTATTTTCTGAAGTGTGGTCTCGAATCCTTACTGCCACTTTGTAGCTATTAATCAAGTGTAAATTGCTTAACAACTTTAAGGTTGTTTTTTAAATCTGTTAATTGGGAATCATTTCACCTACCTCACAGGGTTGTTGTGAGGAAAAAAAATAAAACATGTGAAGGAGTGCTTAGCATATGATAGATGTGCAGTGTATGAAAATGAGTGTTACCAAACCTTCAGTGGCTCCCATTGTCCTCAGGATAAAATCCAAATTCTGTGTTACGGTGTGTGTTCTGGCTCACCCTTATGTCTTCAGCCCCATTTCTTTCCTTGCAATCTGCACATATTGATTTATTGATACTGTAGTCTTTATAGTTCCCAGGATATATCATGCTTTCTTTTGGCCTTTATCGGAATGCACCGTTCTTTTAAACTACTCACTTTCCCCTTTATCCCTAGGCTAGTACTATCCTCTGTATAACTCAACCTCATCTCTCAGGCTTTGCTTTCTATTTCTTCTTCACTAAGACGTCTTCTGTCCCTTCTTCCTCACTTATATATTTTCTTGGATGATCCTTCTGTATGATCCTATGGGCTGTGTTTATTCTTTTCAGCAATTATTGCATGTGACGTAACTGCCTTTGGACTTGTCTGTTTCCTCTGCTAGATGTAAAGTCAGAGAGGGTGGAGCCTGTCTTATTTGCCATTTTCCTCCACTACTTAAGAGTTTCTGTAACTCGGAAATATTTGAACATTTTATAAATAGATGTGTTCCCCAAACAAATTCACAACATATATAATATGAGTACTACTCCTTAAGTAAAGCAATTTGGATTCTATATTTATAAAATGTATTTCAGGTCCCACAATAATCATAACAAAATGATGGCCATATAATTGGTCTTCTTTGCCCACCATTTATCACTCTAACGGGTTTATTAGAAGAGAGAGACTCACTCAGGGTGCAAGCAGAGAGTTACTTTATTCTCTCTAGTCGCTTTACGTGCAATTCCATTCTGAATATTATGTTTTCTGCTCCTTGATAAAATGCTGTTTAACTGCTGTTATTTCCATCTCTATTCTTGCTTTTCTGCTGCTGCTTGCTTTTTTTCTTCTCAATTTTTTTCTTTCTCTCTCTCATTCTTTCATTCCTTCTTTTCTCATTCTGGCATTTTAAAATAGACTAAATTTTCAAGTAATGAAGAAAATGTTTAATAAATTAAAGTTTTAAATTCTCCTTCAATGTAAAATGTCTTTTCTACATCAACCTTGCACAAAGAGGGTTTAAAAACCTGAGTAAGGAAGGAAATAGGTTGGTCAGCTAGTAGGCTGTTGCATTAATTTTTTTTTTTTAACCTTATGTTTTCACCCTCCTCACTGTGCATCACCTAGGTTTTCTGAAGTTCGGGGATTAGAAGTAGGGAAGAACTAATTGGTAGTAAAGGTATGTTGGAAGTCTTAATTCATCCAGAAGTCTGGATTCATCAAAGACTTCTAGTATTTGGAGATAACCCAACTATAGTTCCTTGATGCGGTTGACACTTTATTTGTCTGGTTTTGACTACCCTGCTTAGTTTCTGACTTCCTGGTTTATCTCTGTCCTCTTTGTTTTGGAGTTACCTTGTTTTTTTTTTGTTTGTTTGTTTGTTTTTTGTAGTCCTTTAGGTAAGTTCCTTTAAAAATGGATTAGTGCTTTCCTAGAGGTTATCTTTCCCATGGGAAAATATATTTCTTTACTCCACCAACCTACCAAAGTACTGGCCAATTCTAAAATAGTAGCCCAGACTGAGGGCATGAGTCTTTAATTAGTTACCACTCCTTGAGTGCCCTATATTCTAGATCATAGACTAAATTCTGAGTGCATCAGGGTGCTACTTCCCTCTCAATCAATCTATAAGCTCACTTCCCTCAGTATATGTTTATAGTTTTTATTTGAATGGTGAGCTAAAGATAGCCTGAGCAATTTTTGGCCACAATCTTACCAACTGTTGCCTAGATGATCTGTCACCTCATTTCTAGTACATTGAACTTGTTCTCAGCTTTGGATCATTGGGTGAAACTGAGACAACAAGAAAATTCTCATTTTAATATCCTATTACACTACCATTGTGGCATTGAGGCCATAATGGGAAGCTTGCTTTTCTATGAATGTCCATCCATTTCTGTAATTCCGTGCCTTTTCTTATGCTGTTCTGTCATTTTGGGATGTCTTTTCTACCTTTTTTTCTTGCGGTATCCTACCCAGTCTTCAATGTCCAAGTTAGGTAAAGTCTTACTGGTCTTGGCAGTTAGAATAAATATTTCTCTCTAGTGTGTTCTCATTAATACTTTGTTTCATGTGTTATTATATTACTTATAGATATGTCTGTCTCTCTGACCAGATTATGAGACAGATTTTGAGACAGCCACTGACTTATTTATTGATGAACTTCTTATTGCCTAGCTCCTGTTATGTGTTTAGGACATTATTTGCTTAATTAATGAATCTCTTCTGAACACTCAGATTGAAGTTTATAAAATTGTTAAGTAATTAAGACTTCTATCTCCTTATTTATTTTTCTCCTTTTCCAAAAAAAGTTTGAGGGATCAACAATTAGTTTTTATGCCTTTTATCATATTTTTTGCTTTTTGAATTTTTAATTTTTATGGATACCTAATAGTTGTACATATGTATGGGGAATATGTGAAATTTTGATGCATTCATACAATGCGTAATGATCAAATCAGGACAATTGGGATATCCATCACCTCAAGCACTTATCATTTATTTGTGTTAGGAGCATTCCAATTCCACTCTTCTAGTTATTTTGAAATATGTGATTATTATTTTTTAACTCAGTGGTATTTATTTATTCTTAGGCAAATTTATTTTAGGTTTTAGTTCTGGTTTGGGCTAAATTGATTTTCTCCCATTTTCCTTTGACTTCTTTATTTTTCTTTCTCTTTAAATTTCAGTCTCTGTAGCTAACTATGATAAATAAAGATAGTTAGATATTCCAAGTAGCTTCAAGTTGCAAGTAAAAATAAATAATTAATTTAATTAAATAGCTGTAATGATCTGTCACCTCATTACTACTTTTTTTTTTTTTTTTGCCATTACAAAATTTTCTGTTTCCTTTTTAAATTCTTCAGGGTTTCAGATTCCATCTTTAGATATGGTCAGAAATGATGAAAGACAAGTTATTGGTCATAAAAAGGGTTGGTTGTAAAAGAATAATATTCCTATAAT
The DNA here is from genome assembly GCF_028885625.2 of Pongo pygmaeus. NCBI lineage: Eukaryota > Metazoa > Chordata > Mammalia > Primates > Hominidae > Pongo > Pongo pygmaeus. The sequence continues at coordinate 24,717,515 of NC_072388.2, read as the reverse complement.
AGAAAATTAAATTGTTATATTTATTGGGAATAAAGTTCTGTTTCATTCAGACATTATCCTGTTACTTTGAGTGATTACCCTAAATAAGTTGTCTCAATTTGAAATGCAGCACAGAATTTCTGCCATTCCTCAAGAGAATAATAATGCAGTCTTTTTATAATAATGCAGTTTTTATTACTGAAATTTAGTCAAAAGTAGAATTATTTAATACATATAGTCGGGCAAATAAGTAAAAATTAGATAACCAAGAAATCCAAAAAGCATTTTAAGTAGAGAAAATTGAAAAATTACCTCTATTTAAAACTTTTCTTTTTCCTGGAAAGTTCAAGATGAGTACAGATGGTATACTAAGAAAAGAGAAAACATATTTTCCCTTCAAATCACATTGTTAAAGGCTGAAAGATGATAAATCAACTTGCCATATAATAGCCCAGTGATCTTTTTTCTTCCTTATTTTCATGGTGTTGGAAATATGAAGTTTTTAATAGATATGTTTACCTTACCTAATGACTAGCACTGTTAAAAAGTAAGTGATTAACTGTAAATTTTTTCATATACCTTGTTCTTTATTTCATAACTAATCCTGGATTGTGTTCCTATACAAAATACCTTACTCATGTTACAGGGAAAGTGCAAATAAGAAAACAGCCATCAATTGATACTTGGTTTTTATGCTTCTCTTTGCAACTCCAACTTCACATTTTCCCACTGTGCTTTAAAGTATGACAGATTCAGCATGCCTGAAAATAAACCCAAATCAGAAGTTCCCTATTCTCATTCTACCTTCCAACCCCAATCATTCTTTGCTTATGTCTTCACCATATACTTGGAGTGTCTCCTCTCCTTTTACTTAAATATCATCCAGTTTTTTTTTCTGGATCCTAATTATTTTGCCTTTAAGATTTGTATTGAATCAGTATGCTTTATTCTATCTCTGTTAATAAAACTCTGGCTCATTACTTACCACAAGAAGTGATAAGTTTTTAAAAATAAGTTTGTGCACTAGTTTTACCGTTCTGTACATTGTATTTCCTTAAGAGTGGAAAACACGTATTGTTCACCTTTGTGCTTTCCATGGAGGATATTCTCATAAACCATTTCTGAGTTCACGCAACTAATTGTGAAGTAGTTGATTCCTGGTATTTAAGTCTTAAAAATATTGAATGGATTGCTGAAAGTCAGATCAGTGCCACAGTTTAAAATTAATCACACATTATTCCAACTTGATGATACTCTTATTAGTGTTAACACCACCAGGAAAGTACCTTAAATGAATTCTGAATAATTATTAAGAACACTTGGTTTGCTACTAATGTGAAAACAAATTTGAAAACAAATTTTACTTACAGTATGCTAGTACATGCTGGTTTGTAGGCTTTTACTATAATTTAGATGAACTGAGTTGTCTTTTTGTTTCCATTTTTAAAAATATGGTTACATGCCATTTTGAGGAAATAATTGTGGCAAAAGTCATCTAATTCAGCAGCCCCCGACTTTTTTGGCACCAGGGACTGGTTTTGTGGAAGACGATTTTTCCCTGAGGGGGATAGTTTCAGGATGAAACTGCTCCACCTCAGATCATCAGGCATTAGATTCTCATGGGAAGCACGCAGCCTAGATCCCTGCATGGGCAGTTCATAATAGGGTTTGCACTCCTGTGAGAATCTAATGCCCCAGCTGATCTGACAGGAGGCAGAGCTCAGGCGGTAATGCTTAATGCTTGCTCACCTGTGGCTCACCTCCTTTGTGTGGTCAGGCTCCTAATAGGTCAGGGAAGGGGTGTGGGGGAAGGGGGACGGCTGGTTGGGGACCCCTGATTTAATTGTTTAGGTCTCTTTTTTTACATTAGTCTCTTTGTGGTTCCTTCAGAGATAAAATACAAATGGGAAACAAGCTTCCTTTGAAATGTTACAAAAGACTTAAACCCAACTACTAGTCTGAGGGTGGATCTGATTTATGCTAGTAAGAGGACACAATGGCCTCCTAAGAAGAGTAACTCTGCAGTAGGCTATTTTTGCTTCTTGTGCTAGAACTTTAGAGATAGCTTGTTTTTTTTTGTTTTTTTTTTTTTTTTTTTGCCTCTTATTATTATAGTCTTTGAAGATAATCACTAGTTTCTGAAAAATTTTATTACAAAAGTACTGTCATTCATATCAGACTGGATTTGAATATATGCTTATCCTTGCTTTTAAAATGTTTAAATTATTTGAGTTGTCAGTGTTATATAAAAATAAGATAACATTTTAAATGCAGTCTCTTAAAAATATTATTTCAGTCTATAACTTTGAATGCTTTGATTAATATAATCCTGTTTTCTCCCCATTTCTCTCCTCTTTTTCTTTTAGTATGTGTGTGTATATATCTTTATCTACATCTATCATCTATCTATAAATACATATATGCATATATATACATAAGAGTTCTTAATTTTATAAATCCACTTTTTATTATCTGATGTCTCAGTTATTTTCTTGGAAAAGAACTTTTCAAGTCAGTTTAATTTTATTTTGTCTTATTTAGAAACAAAGTCTGAAGCCTGTATGTTTCGTTTTCCAGATTTGTCTGTATTTATATAAACGTTGGTGTATGTTTGCTTTCATATTTATAACTATCACAATTTTTGTGGCATTTAGTGAACCTAATGTAATTTACATTGTTATTTGTATAACCTGTTATTCTTATTCATCATTCATTCATTCATTTCTTCATTCAGTGTTTATTTAGTAATACTGTTTGCCTGGCACTGTCCTGCATGCTGTGGATACAGAAAGTCTCTATGTTCGTGGAGTTTGTATTCTTGTAAAAGAAGAGGGAGATGTGTAACATTAATAAATAGGGAATTTTAGAGAGGCATAAATACAATGTAAGAAATAAGGGCATGGTATAAAATATCTTGGGGGTATATTTTAGCTAGGATAGTGAGAAGGATGATTTGAGTTGAACTCTAAAGGGTGAGGACGATGAAAGTCACATTCTAGTCATCAGGAATAGTAAAGAAAAACGTCCTTGGATCAGAATGAGCTTAGCATGCTCAGAGAACAGAAAGAAATGCTGTGTGGGTTGGCTATCCTTGAGAAAGAGAATGTGGCAGGAATTGGGGTCTTTAAGATAATGTACGGGCCAGATCAGTAAGTCATAGTAAGGAGTTAAAATTTTACCATAATTACAATTTGAAGACATTCGATAGTTGAGTGTTATGAACTGATTAACACTGAGGAAATTAGTTTACCTGCTGTCCAGAAGATGAACAAGGGAAAGGAGTGAGGGGCAAGAGCATTATTAAGGGGTTATTGCCGTGGTCCCAGCTAGAAATTATGGTGTCTTGGTGTAAGTCTTGTAGTAGTAGAAATGGTGAGAGGAAAGATGTTTTGGAGGAGCACTATTAGAATTTGTAAATGGATTAGAAATGGGGTAATTAAAAGTATCAAACATAATTAAACATTAAATATTCTTTGGAAATAGAATTTAATCGACATAAACTTTTCCATGGTAAAAATGTAGTATAATTTTTAAATTGCACATCTATTTTTGATTATTAGTTTTTTCTTTAGTTTTGCTAAAATAAATGACATTATGTCATTTTCTCACCTCTCTGCCATTGAATGTAACAATGATTTTTGATGGCTTGTCAGTTTGAAAGGTAGAAAATTGTATCTTGCTATTTTACTTTGTTTGTCTTTGATTACTACTTAGATTCAAATTTTAATGTGTGTATTAACCAACTATATTTTTCAGTTGTGGATTATTTCTAGTCTTGATTATTTGGGGGATATTGGGTATTTTCCTTATTGATTTGAAAGGCCTTATTAATTTCCTGAGATAATCTAAAAGTTCCAACTTGATTTGGCTCTGAGTCTTTCTGATTCTCTTACGTCAGTTTCCCCCTGCCCTTTATGCTCTAGACAATCTGGACACTTCTCAACCAGGCAACTTTTGTATTGCCTAATAGCTTTTGCACTTGTTCTCCATTTCTGAATCCCTCTTCCTCTGCATCTTCACTCATGACTCTGAGAGAAGGTTCATCATTCATGTTCCAGTTCAAATGCCATGTCCATAGAGGAGCTATTCCCAGTTTCCTAATATAATATCCCTTCTTATATCTTTCACATTCTATCACATTACTGTCTCTTTTGTTTTCTTTGTTCTCCCCTCATAGTCTTTTAAGGTCTTCACAGCACTTATCACTGTCTGAACTTATTTATTACTTACTTATTGCCTGTTCTTTCCAGTAAGAATGAAAGAACCATGGGGACAGGCATCTAATCTGATTTGTTTACTGCTGTACTGTATGGGGCTATTGTTGGGCATATGGTGGGTAATAAATACATATTGTGAAGTGGATGATATAAGGGCATTACCATTTGGTTCTTATACTTGTGTTCTTTCCCTTTTTGCCAATTGTCTCTCATTTTTGCTTATGGCTTTTTATATGTAGAATTTTGCACTTTAATAGAATCAAAACAATGAAGCTTTTGAAATTTAAAAAAACTTTCCATTTGAGATCTTCCATTTACCAATATTCTAATTGAAATGTTTTTGAATATAGAGTTATCATTTATTTTTGTGAATTAGGGAAAGTATTTGAAGATAAAAAATAGCTCATAAGTTTATTTCTAGTTTGATTACATATTTTATAAAATAGAAATTATATATAATTTTTTTCTTCACTTAATATTTTACCATGTGCATATTTAAATAATATACCCTTCATTTTTCACAAGCATGATTTTAAAAATTTCTACACTATTTCATCTTAGGCATTTGATATGTTTATCAATCCCTTATTATATATTTGTTTCAGTCTTTTTTGCTAATATACATATAACACAGGGCATATTATTGTATTTAAGTTATTGTGTTCATTTATAATACCTCCATTATGATAAATTCTTAAACATAAAGTAGTGGATTTCCTGAGTCATTAAGAGTATAGTATACACAGTATTTTAAGACATTGAGTATTCATTGCCAAATTATGCTCCAGAAAAATTAAATCAGTTTACTCTCCTAGTAGTAGTGTATGTATGTGTGTGTTTATGAAATGTTGTAATTCCTGATATTGTGTGCTTTTAAAAACTTGGCCCATTCCTCTCCATGAAAGCCCTCTCCCTCTAAAACTTTCTCGAAAAACCATTAGGATATTTATCACATATAAAATTAAAAATTTTTACATAGTAAAGTCTATTTATCTTTCACCCCCTTTTTTCCGTTTTATGGTTTTGCTTAAAATAACTTTTCTTATTTGGAGGTTATGAATATGCTCACTTATGGTTTGATCTTATTTTTTGTATTATATGCCTCTAATTTATATAGAATTTAAGATTTGGGGGGTTTTGAGAGTAGAAGTTCTCGCTTTATTTTTTCCAAATAGTAATCTAGTTATGCCAGCTATATCTTTTTAAATTTTTTTAATTTTTTAACATTTTTATGGCTACATATTAGGTGTATATGTTTATGGGGCACATGAAATGTTTTGATACAGGCATGCAATCTGAAAAAAGTCGCATCATTAGTAAAGGGGTATCCTTCCCCTCAAGCATTTATCCTTTGAGTTACAAATAATACAATTACATTTTTAAAGTTATTTAAAAATATACAGTTAAGATATTATTGACTATAATAGCCCTATTATACTATCAAATAGTAGGTCTTATTCGTTCTTTCTATATTTTTTTGTACCCATTTAATATCCCCGCCTTCTCCCCAACCACCCACCACCCTTCCCAGCCTCTGGTAACCATCTTCTACTTTTTCTGTCCATAGTTCAATAAATTTGATTTTTAGATCCCACAAATAAGTGAGAGCATGCAGTCTTTGTCTTTCTATGCCTGTCTTATTTCACTTAACATAATCATCTCTAGTTCCAGCCATGTTACTGCAAAATGACTGGACCTCATTCTTTTTATGGCTAAATACTCCATTATGTATATGTACCACATTTTTTTTTTTTTTTTTGAGACGGAGCCTCACTTTGTTGCCCAGGCTGGAGTGCAGTGGAGTGATCTCGGCTCACTGCAAGCTCCGCCTCCCAGGTTCACACCATTCTCCTGCCTCAGCCACCTGAGTAGCTGGGACTACAGGCGCCCACCACCACGCCCGGCTAATTTTTTGTTGTTGTTGCTTTTGTTTTTTGTATTTTTAGTAGAGACGGGTTTTCACCGTGTTAACCAGGATGGTTTTGATCTCCTGGCCTCGTGATCCGCCCATCTCGCCCTCCCAAAGTGCTGGGATTACAGGCGTGAGCCACCGCGCCCAGCCTATGTACCACATTTTCTTTATCCAGTCATCTGTTTCTGCTGATAGTAATTTTTGAATAATCATATATACTATAATCATGCTAAATTTTTTGCTTAATTTTTACATATGCCAGGGTTTTTTTAGAAAGAGCTATTTATTCTGGTCCACTGTTACATTAATCCTTATTTGACTTACTGTTGTTTTTCAGTCTCCCTTTATTGTAAAGTATCTACTAGAATAATAATTCCCTGGCCCTATTGTCCTTTATTTTAAAAACTATTCTGGTCTATTGCTACATTTCTTTTTCTCTACAAACTTAAAATTATTTTGCCACTTTATCCTTCCTAAATAAACCATTTCTGTTTTTATTTTAGTGAAGTCACATTAAAAGTATTAGCTGTTTGCACAAGATATTCTTGCAATATCCAGGATTTCTTATAAGAATGGAGTTTTTTTTTAATTATTTTCTGTCTCAGTAAAGCTTTTTTCTATATAGATATCTAAATATGTCACTTAAGGCAGTTACTAGTTGTTTATTTCATGTAATATTATTCCTGGTTGCTCTTTTAGTATTTCTTAATTTACATATTTAGCTGATTATTATGCTTCAGTAGTGTATTAGTTTCCTGTGATCACTATAACAATTAACATGAATTTGGTGTCCTAAAATAATGCAAATTTATTCTGTTTCAGTTCTGATGGCCAAAAGTTCAAAATCAGCCTTACTGGGTTAAAATCAAGCCTCAACAGGGCTGCTTCCTTTGGAGGCACTAGGGAAGAATCCCTTTCTTTGTCATTTCCACCTTTTCTTGACTTTCAGCCCCTTTTAAGAATCACTCCATCCTTTTGCTTTTGTCATCACATTTTCTACTTCCCTTTTTAACCTTCTTGTCTCCCTCTTGTGATTATATTTAGGGCTCACTCAGATAATCCATGATAATCTTCCCATCCGAAGATCCTTAATTTAGGCACATCTGCAGGTCTCCTTTGCCATATAAAGTGACATTCCCAGGTTCTAGGGATTAGGGTGTGTGTATTATGTGAGTGACCTTTATTCAGCCTGCCCATATAGAATAATTATTAATTTTATACTATTTTATTTCCATTTATTTTATTGAACATTATGTTAAGTATTGTTGCTTTCAGTTCATTTTCTACCCAGTTATAAAATCTCTATGTGATCATGTTTTTTCTTTTTACAGTAGTAATTTTATACCTGTTTCTATTTCATATTTTATTGCTTCTTTCAATTTTAATGCAAATGCCAAAAATGTTTTCCTTTATCATATTTTCTGTTGTTTTCAGACAGGTATTTTTTCCTAATCATAGAGAAGTGATTTGTTTCTTGCTGTTTAACAGTCATCTTGGACAAACATGTTTAACATACATCTTGGACATATGTTTTGTTGTGTTTATGTACTACCAAATATTAGCCCACACTTGCATTTCTGTATTAAGCTGTATTTAACTATAGTATATCAGTTTTCAATATACAGATGGATTTAAGTTGCTTATATTTAGTTATGATTTTTAATGTCTTCATACATTTGTGTATGGCTGAGTTTGTGTGTGACTTTCTTTTCCATTTTGATTATCAGAGTTATGCTAGTTATTAGTAAAGTGAATTTAAAGACATTCTATTTTTCCTCTATAGACTAGTTTATATTCAGTATTGAATACTTTTTGTAGCATGAAAATTCTCTTTGCATTTAGTTTGAAATATCACATACAGCAGTCTGAGCACAGAGCTTATTTGAATATATTTATTTGATAGGCCTTTTTCATTTCTTGGTTATTTTTGAGTGAATTTTGATAATTTACATTGTTCTCAGAGAGTTTTCCACTCTATCAAGATTTTACAGGACTATTTGTTGCACACCTGCTATGTATTAAGCATTGTGCTAGGTGCTGTGCATGCAAAGATAAGAATTTCCTAGGATTCTTAATCTCAGGAAACAAGTAGTGAGAGAAGTTAATTTTCTTAGGGTAGAGACATAAGATATAGAAAAGAAGAAATTAACATCTAAACAGAACTTCTGATAACGATTTCCTCATAAATACAGGCAGCATGTACAAAGTCATAAAAATGGTTGAATACATGAACAACTGAGACATTTACAAGTAGATCATTACAGCTTGAGTTTAGATATTGGTCAGGAAAGAGTAATGTGTACAGATTAGAAGCTGTATTATGGATTCTTCCTGAATTTGTACCTTTTCCTATAAACATTGACAGACTGTTAATAATGTTCATTCTGGGTTTATCATCAGTATCTTCACATTTTTAAAAGATTAGTCTGATGGCAATAGGGAGGGCTTTACTGAAGGAAGTGGGAGTGGTTAATGCTGGAACCACTTACCCATTGCATTACCACAAAATGCATAAGTGGCTCCTAAACGAGGGCTACAAATAGAGATAGAAATGAAGGAAAGACTATATATAAACAAATGCTAAAGAAATAGACCAAAGATTAGTTTACTGATTGGTTACAGTAGATGAGGGAGAAGTCAAGACGACTTCTAACTTCCTGTCAGTTGTATTAGAACAAAATGTTTTCCTTGTCTTTATTTCAGACGTGATAGCTCTGATTTCATTTGAAAGACTTATTATATTCTACATAGACTGTATCATTAACATGAAAATGTCAATAGGAATATCAATGTCAGGATCACATTTTTAGTTAGAAACCAAAGTTATCTATTATAGACAATATATCTAATAGCTAGGAGAGAAAAAATAGACATTCTAATAAGATTTCTGAACCATATAGCGTGGTGATCTAAAAATCATATTTATGATGTTTTTAGTACATCTTCATTTGGAAAAATGAAATAAAGAATTTTATAATAAAAGAGTTTAGACATAATATTTGAAATTTGTTTGAAGTAGTTTCTCACCAGATGTATTCCAGGCATTCATAAGATATGGATATGAAACTGAAATACCCTCTGCCCTCAAAAGGTACAAAAGTCTCGTAAAACATGTCTTATAAAGGTGATTTTCAAGTATCTGCTCATTACATACATCAGTAATACAAGCTCATGCAACTGCCACCATAGTCAAGCTATGGTATATTTCCATCATGCCAAAAAATTTTGTTGTGCCCCTTGCCAGACCATCCTTCCCATCCATCCTCACTTCAACATTCCTTCCTTAACCCCCTCCTGCCATAGGCAATCAGTGATCTGTTTTCTGTCACTATAGATTTGACTTTTCCAGAGTTTCATTTATATAGAAGCATACATTATGTATCCTTGTGTCTAGTTTCTTTTGCTCTGAATAATGTTTCTGAGATTCATCCCTGATTTTGCATGTGTAATTTATTCCTTTTTATTGTTGAGGAGTAGTCATTGTCTAGGTGTGTATATACACAGTTTATTTATCTATTAATGGACCTTAAGTCATTTCTAGTTCTTGACTATTAGGAATAACATTGCTATGAATATTTAAGTACAAGTCTTTGTGCAGAGTTATGCTTTCGTTTATCTTGGGTAAATACTTAGGAATGGTATATCTGGGTCATATGGAATATTCAACTCTGTGAAAAACCACCAGGAGGGGTTGTGTCATTTTACATTCCTGCCACTATTTCATGAGCTCTCCAATTAGTCCAGATCCTTACCACGACTGTACTTTGTGGCATCAGTCTTTTTAAAATTTTAGCCATTGTAATTTGCGTAATTGTATCTCATTGTGATTTTAATTTTTGTTTTCTTAGTGGGTTTTCATGTGCTTTGTGACCATTGCTTTATTTTCTTTTGTCAACTCTTCAAACCTTTGGTCGTCCCTGTTGGATTGTTTTTCTACTAATCAGTTATAAGAGTTCTTTAAATATTCACGATACAAGTCCTTTGTCAGATATATGTGTTGTGAATATTTTCTCCTGTGTTGTTCTGTGTCGTGGTTTACCTTTTCATTTATTTGTTTGTGTCCTTCCAGGAGCAGAAATTTTTAATTTTCATGAAGTCCAGTTTGTAAACACTTTTTAAAAACCTGCCTTACTTTTTGCATAGTAAGAAATGCTTGCAAATGTCAGATTTTCTCCTACAAGTTTTGTTTTGTTTTGAGACGGAGTTTCGCTCTTGTTGCTTAGGCTGGAGTGCGATGGCGCGATCTCGGCTCACGGCAACCTCCACCACCTGGGTTCAAGCAATTCTCCTGTCTCAGCCTCCCGAGTAGCTGGGATTACAGGCATGTGCCACCATACCCAGCTAATTTTGTATTTTTAGTAGAGACAGAGTTTGTTCATGTTGGTCAGGTTGGTCTCAAACTCCCGACCTCAGGTGATCTGCCTGCCTCAGCCTCCCAAAGTGCTGGGATTACAGGCATGAGCCACTGCGCCCAGCCTCTCCTAGAGGTTTTATAGCTAATTTTTATGGTTAGATCTATGGTTCATTTTGAGGTCATGTTACATATTGTGTGAAAACAAATTTGATCAATAAGTATGCTTAATTAGGGGAAATCTAAAATTGCTATCACACATTTGACAGACTCTAAATAAAGAAGGAGTAGATGGATTTTTTTCTGCTGAAAGTTAAAGATAGATTTAGTACTGACTTATGTATGAAATACATAAGTATGAAATGCTGCTCTAGTTTTTGTACCCATCCAACAAATAAAACATGCCTTGTAAAATAATGACTTTCCTATTAGTAGTGGGTTTAGGTGGAGACTGCTAACATTCTATATAGAATGAATGTCGTATTAATGTCTCTTCACAGTACTTGTCACATGCAAAATATTCAGTAAGTGTTGTTTTTGGTTGTTAATGTTCATTATTGTTAATGTCATTCGTATTGTTATAATTATTATATTTAGGATTCTTGCCTTGAGGAATTTTAGAAAGGATGATATTTAGATGAAATAGGTTTGGTTTCTGTAATTTATTTACTTAATACTTACACATAGTAGTCATACTTTTTATGTTTTTTTTCTGCCCTCCCAATCCCTCACACACATAAGAAACTTAATTGTTAATGGGTTCTAATACATAAGTAATAGGAAGCAGTGTTTTTAACATCCTTTGAATGATCTCTCTTATTTGCATGGATAATTCCTGAATACTTTTTTGAAAAGTTCAAGAACAGTAGATGTAGAATAAACAGCGCAAGTAACATTTTACCTACGCTTCCAGTGTTTTCCCAGAGATAAGTATTATAGATCTGATCTGTTTGCTTTCAGATAATTATCTATACATTTATACTGATATATATTTATTTATATATAGGCACATTTATAGGTGTATTTTTCTTTGTAAGCCTCAATGAACATATTATACTTGCTTTTTTAATCTTAGCAGAATGTTTGATAAATCTTTCCAGGTTGATACTTTCTTCATTCGTTTTTACTGCTGTATATTATTTAATAGGATGAATATACCATAACTTATTTTTCAAGCATGCAGCAGGTAGACAAGTGCGAGGCCAAGTCTGACTGACAGAATCAGCTGGTAAAGATAAAATGAGTCACTTTTAGGCTGGGTGCGTGGCTCACACCTGTAATTCCAGCACTTTGGAAGGCCGGGGCAGGCGGATCACGAGGTCAGGAGATCGAGACCATCCTGGCTAACATGGTGAAACCCCGTCTCTACTAAAAATACAAAAAATTAGCCGGGCTTGGTGGCGGGTGCTTGTAGTCCCAGCTACTCGGGAGGCTGAGGCAGGAGAATGGCGTGAACCCGGGAGGCGGAGCTTGCAGTGAGCCGAGATCGCGCCACTCCACTCCAGCCTGGGCGACAGAGTGAAAAAAAAAAATGAGCCACTTTTAGATTCAGATAGTTTATTATTTACATAGACAGCAAAAGGAAAGGAAGCTAAAAGTATCACATCTCCAGGTCCTCATCACATACAGGAAAAGGACAACATGAAAAAAACAAAAGGCTACATGACTGAAGTATGAGTCCTAGGATTCCCTATTGCTGAAGACTCAATTCTGGAGTACAGCTAAAGACTTTTATACTGTGCCACTGTACCCTAAGGGGTTGAAGGTTAGGAAGAGTGAGGCAAAAAGCTTCATACCTCATTAGAACCTGGGAGACCATGGAAAACTGTCTTATGATTCTCTCATTTTCCAGAGGATCACGAACCATTCTGCTAAGATACAGATTACCTGCATTTAAAGCCATTCACTGTGTGGCCTATAAGTATACATTCACCATTGCTGGAGCATCATGATAGAGCCATTCCCCTACAACTCCAACCCCTGACCTTTCCCATATCAGGTGACAATTCCTCAAAGGCATAACCACTTCAGCTGGGCGTGGTGACTCATGCCTGTAATCCCAGCACTTTGGGAGACAGAAGTGGGCAGATCATCTGAGGTCAGGAGTTCAAGACCATCCTGGCCAACATGATGAAACCCCGTCTCTACTAAAAATACAAAAATTAGCTGGGCATGGTGGTGGGGGCTTGTAATCCCAGCTACTTGGGAGGCTGAGGTAGGAGAAATGCTTGAACCTGGGAGGTGGAAGTGGCAGTGAGCCGAAATTACACCACTGTACTCCAGCCTGGGTGACAGAGCGAGACTCTGTCTAAAAAGAAAAAAAAGGAAAAAAAAAAGCATAACCACTTCATCAGATACTACACTTAATTATACTTTTAGGGGCTGAGAGCAAATATGCCTCCTAGTAGGGTGATCGGGTGTACTTGTTGGATAGACCTTAGCCAAGCTCCTCATCCAGAGCCAAGCCATTCATGTCATAAATTGAGATACAGCAAGTGGTGGTGGCAGTCACACATATCTCACTTCAACTGGCCAGGAGGAACTCCAGGGCTTCCTAGACTTTTCATCACCACTGGACCAGAGAGTTTAGAGTGATCAGCTTTAATATGTGAAGAATATACAAAAGAGTTTGTCTTTTCCTTAAGTATTAGAAGAAGACCACAGGGCACCAAAAATAGTAGGATTAGGCTAAAGGGAATCATAACAGTGTCCTGAAAATTAATCTTGTTATGTGGCTTGTTCACTCCGGCAATCAGCAGCTTTCCTTAGATTAAGATTCTTCATTGGTCAACAGTTGAGCTGAAAGCAGTAGTCTGGGTAATACTGGCTCGGTGGCTAAGAGCTGAGAAATATTAATGTTTCTTCTACCCACCCTGGGTGTGCCGGTGTCCAGGGTATTCTTTTTTCCACAGCCAGGGTTACTGTCTTCCCACAGCCTTGTGTTTCAGTCCCTGCAGCATGATCAGTCCCTGAAGCAATTGTTTCACTCTTTTTCTAATCCACCCTCTACCTTACCCATACTGTATGGCCTGGAGTTGGCCCTACGTGGCTTAGCGGTTTCTTCATTATATACAATATGCATTGTACCATCTTAGAACATCTTTTGCTCCTTGAAATGTAGGCCACATCAGAAATACCATAGGAGTTGTGACCTCATATTCATCATCATTATCATGATTATCCCTAACTGCCTAAACCTAGCAAGCATAACAGGACAGTAAAAGAGTCAACAGGTTAGAGTCTTCCAACCGCAGTACTTTACTACTTGAAAATTCCAGCACCCTAATTTTCCAGGGATACGGTATGTGAGGAAGTGGTGTGAGAAAGATTAACCATGTGTTTTTGGTCTTTTATAGCAAGTCTGGGCCTTCTCCCTTCCCCTCAAACCTCATAATTAAACATTCTGTTTAGCTAAAAGGGACCCTTCTGGGGAATTGCCACACTTAGAACCCAGACTGCCTTTCTTAAGTGTGTACGCCTCTGGGAGCCAAGCCGTTTTTAGGCTCTAGTTACCTTTTTTAGTTTCTCCTTTGAGAATCTATTCTGTCTTTCATTGTACCTCTTGCCTGAAGATGATATGGGACATAAAACGTCCAGTGAATGTCTCAAATATCTGCTCACTGCTGGGTAGTTTTACTCTAAAGGCCACACTATTGTCTGATTGGGTACATTTGAGAAATTGACATGTGTGAAATAGTCCGTCTGTCTTTGAATAGTATGGCCTGCTTCTACTGTGTGGATAGAGATGACAATAGACAACCTAAGAAGGTGTCTACTGCTGTTAGTGCCAAGTAGTATCCTTAAGAACTATATGTTCTACTTGACAGACATGTCTGGTACCCCTAGCTATACGCTCCAGAGTTCCCTTTGCTACTTAACCGTGTAGTTGGTAGTCAAGAGCACACATATCCTTGACCTTACGTGTTAGAGAATCACTAAGATTTTTTTTTTATTTGTTTTGTTTTGTTTTCAGCTGTATCCTGAATTGGAGATGGGTTACCATGCTCTGGGCAATGATGTATTCAGGTGACTGTGGTCCTTACTAAGGCAGTGCAAGTCTGATCAGCTTATTGATTCTGGTGATGCTCATCCTCAAAGGGTACTTTCCCATGGGCATCAACATGAATCATGAACAGGAAATGTGAGACTTGTACAACCTGCAACTATAATGCTCATCGCCATAGAAACTGGAAGAGGTCATCTAAATTGTCCCACTTCCAGGCTTCAGATCACACAGCTAGCCCATTGACTCCTGGTATCAGTCATTGAAAATGTAACAGACTTTGGGGGTGTTTTCCAGGGAAAGCACCATAGCTCTTGACTTCACCTAGTGCGTAGAGTTCTCTTTTCCATGCACGGTTTTAAACAGTTTTCCTTGGGGCCACACAGCTGCAGTGGCCCGGAGCACCTCATCGGACTTTACCTTAGGTGATTCTTCTGTGAGCTAGACCCAGGCATCCTCAGGAACCCCAAAGTTCTGAAGTCTCCAAGATGTCCAAGATTCTGATACAGACTCTTGCATTTGGGATGGCCGTATTTTGGGAGTTATTAGCCACTTTTTCATATAGCTGATGTGCCTATGATTTTCTTTAATAACATACCCATCACTGGTTTATCATGCATTTGCAAGACCACATTGCCTTAAAAAGTAGATTTGCCCATAAATTATTTTGGACCACTTGAAGGTAGCAAGTATTGTTGAAAAATAATGACAAATTGTTTTTAGCTCTTATCCCCTTGATTCTAAATTCAAGGCAAAACTGAAACATGCAAT
Organism: Pongo pygmaeus; assembly: GCF_028885625.2. NCBI lineage: Eukaryota > Metazoa > Chordata > Mammalia > Primates > Hominidae > Pongo > Pongo pygmaeus. The sequence continues at coordinate 24,702,282 of NC_072388.2, read as the reverse complement.
TTACCACCCAGTATTAGTGTTTCTTTCAGATAAAATGTAGCTAATTATGAAGGAATAAAATGATGATATGGTTCATATGCTGATAAAGTGAGTATATATTTTTTTATTTTCTAACATTAAAATTTAGCAAACCTGTCTTTTAAAAAATATCTCCAAGATTTTTGTAAACAGCGCTGAACTTTTAAATAAATAAAAGTATATTTTGTCTAGTTTTATAGTTCTCTCCATCTAAAGACAAAATAGTGCCAAGGAGTTTTTTATTTCCTTCTCTGAAAAGACATGGAGTGTTTATGCAGGTTTCCAAGCAACATCAGCTTTGAAATTATAAGAATGACTGAATACTCAGGAAAGCAACTGATCCAAATTTGAAGACTTTTGGAATTCAGTAATTGATGAAAAACAGAACCACGTTAGTCATCAATAAATTACACCAGTTTGCAGATTTAAAAACATATTCTCATATTTAACATTTCTCAAATTTAAGTTATGTTTACTTAATATATCTGAGGTGATTTCCTCAATTAATACTGCCAAACGAGTTTAATCTCTTATTTATTAGCATATTGAGAGACTTTCCATTGAGTACATTATAAATTAGCAAGCAATTCTTTAAAATTGAACTTTTACTTAAATAAGCAACAATAGAAAAAGAAAGTAAAAGTTATATAATATTTCCAATATATAACATAAGCTAAAACTACCAGGTGGAAAGAATTTTGTCTTATAACTTCAAGCTATTTAATAACACATTTGATTTTAGAATCTCAAGTAAAAGAATGTGTATTATTGGCCATACTACTATATTTAAAATGATCCCTGACTCCCCTCAAGACAAATATATTAATTTTTTACTTTGTGGGATAGAGATCAGAAAAAGAGTAGAGATGAAAATACTGGAGAAACAATGCAGGAGACATTTATGACGTGAGAATGTCAAGAAACTTGTAAAGGGAGAATACTATAATGACCCCTGAAGAGAGAGCTTTAGACCAGTTGAATATTAGAGGTTGCCATGTGGCTGTTCATCCACTAATAAATATATGAAATTACTAAAATGGCAGCCCCTGGAACTATGTTTTGAGGAAGGTGAGAATGTGGACTTATTATAAATGGGTGAATATGATTTCTTTTTCATTAAGTTCACAAATAACTTTCAGACATGTGACAGTTATATGAAGTGTGCCGTAGTCATTTAGTATAAGTTTTATACACAAAAGTGTTTTTACTAAGACTGTCACAGGTTCTTTTGTGAATCTTATTTGTTTGTTTTTCCTCATTGTAAATACTGTAATAGAACATTTGTGTCTTAACATAAGGCAGTAAATGACCTTAAGAACTTTCATTTTTATATAGAAAGTGGAGGAAAAGTTGGCAGAGTAATTTGTTGATTATAGATAAAAGCTCTTGTAGGAATTGGCCACATCTGTTTTATTGTTTGCAGCTGAGACATTCAACACAAAATAAGTTGGCTGGTAATAAAAGTACAATAATTGCTAATGTAAAACAGACAGATGTTTTTCTTATTACATAGCACTAGACAGATGTATTTGGGTAAAAGTTGAAATTTTTAACAAAATTAAGCTGGTCTTGATCCTCAGAATTTGAATGTTTTACTCTGAAATCATGTTTTGTTAAACCGTGTAAATATTTTATCTTTCCCAAGAAGTATATGTGAAATTATTTTTGTTTTTGGAATTTCTGAACTATAGTTTTGAATACACATGGAACTAATTGCAGTTAATTACATTTTGGGTTGTAGTATTTCTGATAAGGAGATAATTACAAAACTGCTACCCAGATTGTAATACCCTGTTCCACACTGTAAAATACTGATACCTTTAAAAAATTTTGTGTTGTTTTAATACTTCCTCCATATTCAAATTTTTACCTTTTATGGAGTGATTACTTGAGTTATGCCCTTGGAGGCTCTTCTTGACCCTACCATATATGGAAAACCACATTAAGGAGAAAATCTTCACATCATTGACTCCTTCACATTTTGCATGGGAAGAAAAGAGTTCCAAATACAACTTGAATATTCTGAACTTACTGAATATTCTGACATTCTTTGTTATTAATCCTGGAAGATGACCTACATATAGACTGCTAGGTCATGTTGGCTACTTTTGATAAGGTGATTGAAGAAAGCCCTCTATATCTCCCTATGATGTGACAGATCTAAAATATGCGGTCATTTTAATGTTGAGTAGAATTCATATTATTACTATATAATTATTAATAATAATATTGAAGCATTAGTGGAACGTATCGTTTGAGCCATTTGTCTTGTGGATTACATTGTTCCATGTGAACTTACAAGAAAACTTTTTCGCCTACATCCACAAATACAAGTAAAGGTCTTCTTGCAGTATGACTTACAGTCATCATTTAAGAAGTAATTGGTCTTACTCTCCAAAGATATTTGATCCTGCAGGCACCAGATCCACAAACAGGTTGGCTTCCATCCTGTTCTAGCTAATCAAACTGTTATAGCTAGGTTTTAGAAAATCTCCTTGGTTATTTTTGGGGTAATTAGTTGTATCCATACTCAAACACAGGGGTTGGTGAATTTTGTTCAGTAAGCCAAATCTGACCACTGCCTGATTTTGCCCAGCCCACAAAGCTAAAAATTGTTTTAAAATCTTCAAGTGGGCCGGGCGCAGTGGCTCACGCCTGTAATTGGAACACTTTGGGAGGCCAAAGCGGGCAGATCGCGAGGTCAGGAGATCGAGACCATCCCGGCTAACACGGTGAAAGCCCATCACTACTAAAAATACAAAAAAATTAGCCGGGCATGGTGTCGGGCCCCTGTAGTCCCAGCTACTCAGGAGGCTAAGGCAGGAGAATGGCGTGAACCTGGGAGGTGGAGCTTGCAGTGAGCCGAGATTGTGCCACTGCACTCCAGCCTGGGTGACAGAGCGAGAGTCCATCTCAAAAAAAAAAAAAAAAAAAAAATCTTCAAGTGGATAGGGAAAAAAAAGAATTATATCAAGGAATGTGAAAATTATATGCAATTCAAATTTCTCTGCCCATAAATAAAAATGTATTAGTATACAACCATACTGATTGTTTATGACTGTTTTTACATTACAATGGCAGTTGAGTAGTTGCAGCAGAGATCGCATATGGAGGTCTTACTACTTTACATTGCTTCTCAATCGTAGTGACACCGTAATATCTCGGCAATGTTTGCCATACCATGGAATTGCACTTATGTGTTATTGGCAGTACATATTCATCATGTCAAAACAAGAAGAGAAGAGAATGTGAGCTTCTAATGTTATGCTTTTAAGGAACCATGCATTGTGAATTACTTTGTTATAAATAAGGTGGCACAGTATTGTGTTATGCAGTAACACTATAGCTGCACTAAAATAATAAATGTTGACATTACCAGATTACACACTCATTGCAGCATTACCAGCACACGAGAAAGCAATGGTCAGAAACATTTTAAATTAAACGTCTTATTCACAAAAATAAAAAATGAGGCTGCAACCACAGTGAGTTTCTGAGTAACTAATTTGTTGGCCAAGTAAGGAAAGTAATTTCCCGGTGGTGAGTAAGTTAAAACCTATCCAGAGAAAATAAACTTTACTGAAGGAGCTAATGCCAAGTTGTTTATTCAAAGAACTAATGTGACTGAGGGAAAACTTCTATGAATAGTCTGCTTGGAACAACTACGGGTGAGAATATTTTCAATTGAGTTAAGAAAACACTAATTTAGGACAACTGGAAGTAGAATCTAATGAGATGAATTGAAGCTAATGGTGGCAAAAATATTTGTGATATTAGGAGCATAATAATTTGTGTAATTAGTTACAGAAATTTATGAAACTTGTGAAATCTGTGGTTATTCATAGTAATATTATTCACCAAGTACCTTGTGGAATATATTTGAGTCTAGTCTATCATGTTATTGAACCAGTAGTATCAATAGTAAACTTCATTCAGTTTCACAGAGTGTCAGTTCTGTGAATTTTTGTCAGAAATAGAAGATGAATATTCTGATTTGCCCTACTATATAGCAGTTCAATAATTTAACAGTAATAAAGCCTATTGCAATTTAGCTAAGACCAAGATGGATTTTTTTTCTGAATGAAAATAACGAATCTGACTGTAACCCACATTTATCAACATTAAATGGCTATGAAAATTAGCTTTTTGTGTAGACTTGATAACATTTACAATGAATTCAACCCAGTGTTACCAGGCCAACAGCATTTACTTGCAAAACTTAAACTTTAGTAAAGTCATGTCAACAATAGTTTTTGAATCACAGGTTACACTTCCTGTTGTCTCAAAAATTAAAACAAGATCTCCAACCCTACACAAATTTGCAGCAGATGTATTTTATGAATTCAAACTATAGTTCCAGCAGCATATTTCAGACCTCAGTGCAGTTCAAAAGAAATTTCCATATTTCAAAATCCATTTATCTGTGCAATTGAGCTTCTGCCTAATCTTCAATTGACAGTGATTGCTCTGCAATATAATGGCCTGCTAAAAGCAAATATTAAGAGAAAAATCTATTATAATTCTATAGATGCCTCCCAAGTGATGGACATGACCCTAAAATATTATATACACATTGATTGATATCAATATTTGGCAGTAACTATTCTTGTGAAAGACATTTCATTTTCAAAAATCAAATATATAAAATTTAATTCTAGATCAGTATTAACAGATGAACAGTTGCAATTGATTTAATGATAAGGAACACTGACTTTGAACTCTAATTAAGGAAAATGTTATCTTTCTCCTTAGTAGATCTCTTTGCTGTTCTTGGTTGTTAGTAGCAGTATTATTTGAATTTTGTCAATATAAAAATTGCAGATATTTATTTTATCTTGTATAAACTCCTACATAATACCCTTGATTTAACCTCTTGGCCTGCAAAACCTAAAATATTTACTTTCTGAACCTGTATATTAATAGAAAAAGTTTGCTGACCTCTGTTCTAACATATCTATCTACTTTTACAACTAAATTGTTCGATAAATATTTTCATACTATTATATCTTTGATTACTTATCTTTTACGATAAAAAGATAAAGAGTAAATTTTAAGAACTAAGTTTACAAAGAATGAAATATATTTATACAATGATCAATTAACCAAATCCTAAACAAAGACAAATCTGTTATAAAAGGAAAAGCACCAGTCTACTAGTTTTCTCATACCATTTAAAAACAAACAAAACCTAATGCTCAGTTAGAAAACAAAGGCAAACAATATTGTAATAGAATTTGTGAGTCTGTTTTGTTTCTTTCTGTTTTGTAATAGCAATTAAGCGATCTAAAATTTTTTAAAACTGTATGTCACTTTTTAACTTTTTTTATTAACTTGAATTTTTACTTTGAGTTTACTGATAATTCATAATTTTCATGTATGTTAGAGTAATATGTCCAGTAAACTCATTGTAAGGTATGAAATATATTAACATGTCAGTTTTCAACCTAATTCTGCTGGGAAATTTACAAAGCATGTCACTTTTTCTTTACACCTTTTCTGCTTGTGACCTAAAATACTCATGCTGAACTACCTCAAATGAGCATTGATTTTCAAATTGTACTCTTTGGAAAGTTAGTATTTTTGACTGATTTATCAAATCTACTTTAGGATCATACTTTTATTTTATTTTTTGATATGGGTAGAATTTACCAAATCTAATGTTAGACTTTGGTGTTCTCTACCAGAGAGCTCTGACATCAACATTGTCAAATATGCTTGAGGATTGGATGACAGGGGATTAAGAGTTGTACGTTATGGCATCATACAGTGTTTGAGCTAGAAAAGTTGATAAACTTATATAGCATTTCAATTTTTCAGATAAGATAGTGCCTTTGTCCTGATTATCTAGCTAATTATTTTTAAAATGAGAACTAAAACTCTGGCCGTGTAAGTCTCATTCCATTAAATTCAGTCCATCTTCATTATTCTTGGATTCCATAATTGCAAATTTGTCCCCTCACTAAAATTTATTTTAAAACCCCAAAATTAGTACTCACAAGTGCTTTTACAATCATTAACAAGCATGTGCATAGTGATACAAAAAATTTGAGTCACCTGACATATTTTCATAGCTTAGGTCCAACAATGCGATGCCCTGCCATCTTGTTTTAACTGCCATACTGTTAACAAGTGTCCTTTTCAGTTTATTAGTGCCACGGCTTATTTTTGTGCTTTTTGTTGTTGACTTCATTGCTTAAAATGGCCCCCAAGCGCAGTGCTGAAGTGCTGTCTAAATTGGTGTTTCTAAGTGCCAGAAGGAAATGATGTGCCCTATGGAGAAAATATAGTCATTCCTCAGTATACACCAGGGATTGGTTTCAGGACCTTCGTGGATACCAAAATCTAAGCATACTAACGTCCCCCCGTCCACCCTGGGGAGCCTGCATGTAGGAATAGCTGGCCCTCCATATATGGGTTTTGCATCCTGGGAATACTGTGGTTTCATCTGTGTTTGGGTAGAAAGAAATGCACCATAAGTGAATCTATGCAGTTTAAATATGTTATTGAAAGGTCAACTTTACATGAGTTAGGTGATCTTCATACAGGCATAATTTACAAGGCCGTTGGCCATGAGTTAAATGTTAATGTATCAACAATGTATGTTAAATAAGGTGTTTTTAAATGTAACCAGAAGTTCATAGGGACCTAACCCTGTATTTCCCCTAGAAACAATGTTCATTATTTGTTAATTCAGTGTTTGTGGCAACTTAATAGATCATAACTACCTTGAATAATGCAAACCAACTGCATGTGTATATCAACAGAAAATGTACCCCATTCTTCATTATTTCATGCATTATTTAATATAACTTTTTTCTGTGATCACACTGATAGGAATATAAATTAAGAAAAAAATTTCTTCTACTTGTAGAAAATTTATTTTTCTCTCTTATTTTTTCACTAATTATCTGGTCCTCTCAAAAGTCATGCAGTTTTTGTTTTTCCCAGTCAGGATGATTCTTGCATCCTGTCTGTGGTTTTACCAATATATTTCATTATTTATAAGGAATATACAGGAAGAGAAATTGAGTCATGCAAATCCATTATAATTACCAAAAAACAATTCAAAGTACATGTTAGGAAGATACATTCTATTTTAGTTTATCATTTCAAGAGTTACTTATGATTCCTGTTTCTCTTTCAGTTATTTTACCTTGTTTTTTCTACTTCTTTTGCGTAGGTGTTAACAGTCTAATTCTACGAAAACAAATTTGCATGGCATCACTAACCTAAGAACCACTACATCAAATCCGGAATCCTTTGTATGAATTTCAAAGCCCTTTATAATCTGGCCCTACTTTACCTATTCTTAGTTTGTGCTGTTGATTCTCTAATGCATATGTTGCCATTACAGTGATTATACCTTTACTGTGCATCCTCACTTGCTCTGTACATACTCACCTTTCCCATTGCTCATGGTGCCTCCCAATAACTTTAAGAATCTAACTCAGTTTAGTTCACAGGTTGTACTGTATTGTTTCATTTGCGAGTGTAACTTAATAGATTATTGTCAGATCATTATTAAAGGCATTGACAATAAAATATTTCTAAAATTCTACATTATATAGTTATATTGGAGGAAATATAAATTCGAAATACATTTCAAAAATACTAATTTCATGAGAAGAGATTTGAGTAAATGTTTTCCATTTAAAATAGAATCTCAGAGGGGAAAATGTTTTTTATAGGTTAATTTATCCAGTACAAAATTTTGATAAAGATTATTTCAGTTTTGAACCCAGGTATTTCCTTCTGAAGCAACTCTATAGTACCATAGAATGTTAGATTTGGAACAAAAATGAAAAAGTATATAATTTAGTAATCATATTTTACACAAGAAAAATTGTCGTAATAGTTCCTTATTGCCAAATACAGTTTAAAAACTAGAGATCATTTGTATCCCAAACCTCAGAGTCATGCAAATATAGCCATGTAACAAACCTGCATATGTACCCCCTGAATCTAAAATAAAAATTGAAATTAAAATGAGGAATAAGTTCTGGTGTTCTGTTGCAGAATAGGGTTACTATGGTTAACAATATTGTATATTTCAAAATAACTGGAATAGAGGATTTCAAATGTTCTCATTACAAAGAAATGATAAATGTGTGAAGTGATATGCTAAATACCCTCATTTGGTTTTTATATAGTGTATATATGTATTGAAGCATCACACTATACCTCATTAATATGTACAATTAGTATGTGTCAATTCAGAGTGAAACTTAAAAATAAGATTTAGACTTTTTAAAGCAAGAAATGTGAAATTTCAAATGATTTGTCATAGCATTAAAGTGATAAAAGAAGGTGTTATTGATAAAAGAGGGCTACATAAAACAAGCTAATATCTTTGGTCTAATTTATAATAATAATGGCAATACTTTTAAAATGCTTTTACCATAATGATTGTATTTATATATAAGTGTACTGAACTACAGAAAACTTAGATAAAATAGAAAACTATAGAAAAGAAACATTACTCATTATCCCAACACAGTGTTTGTGAAAATGAAATACTTTTTCAGAAGTAGAGTAAGCAATTTATATTTAAAATACTTTCTTCATCTTGAACAGGGACATTTAAGGATAATATAATATCCTTAAATATTTTATTACAAAATAACACTATGATTTATCTTCCCTTTGAAATGAATTATTTGGCATAAAGTATTGGACCTGTACTTGTATCATGTTTATGATAGAGATTAAAATTTGGAAGTCCAATTAACTGTAGTCTCATTTGTAGTTTGCATTTCATCAGAATAGTTGGTGTTTTTCCAATTCTGCTTCCAGCCCAGATTTTGTATACTTCTTCCAACAAGTATATTTCTTCGGAATTTAAAACAATTTCATATTATCTTTATTCTGAAATTCAGGAAGAGGAAACTGATAGTTTGTAAACCTCTTGTAGTTCAAAGGATGTCCTTGTTGGAAATGGTGATTTACATATGACTGTGCCATGGCATGGTGTATATAATTCATTTATGGATATATTCTTCAGATATTTATTGTTTGTGATAAGATTAATCTTTAAATTTTATCTGGAAAGTGGCAAATAGCAAAATTGTTATTTATAATAAAATTAATAAAATTGTTAAATTATCTTAACATTCTTAAAGTACATAGTCGATTTAGTCTTCTCAACATACAGTTTGTATTCTATCTACTATATTATACAGACTCTCTTAATTAATACTTATTTCAACAAATATTTAATGAACGCTTACTGCATGTTTAGGTACCTGAAATAAAACAGTAAAACAGAATCTGTGAAAGTTCCTGCCTCTATCAGTTTACATTCTAGTGGCCAAGAAAAGTAACAAGCAAGCAATTACTAGCATTATTTCAGGAGGAAAAGAAGCTTTGTAGGCAGATTGGTCAGTAAAGGCCTGTCCGAGGAGTGGTATTTGTGAGGAAATAAGTCATGGTGTTAGGTGGAAAAGAGCATTCTAGCAAAAAGAGCCAGGTACTTCAAGAAGGCTGGTGTAGCAGCAGCAGAATGAGCAAGGGAAGAGTATTAAGAGGCAAAGTTGGCCGGGTGTGGTGGCTCACACCTGTAATCCCAGCATTTTGAGAGGCCAAGGCAGGCGGATCACGAGGTCAGGAGATCGAGGCTATTCTGGCTAACACAGTGAAACCCCGTCTCTACTAAAAATACAAAAAATTAGTCGAGCGTGGTGGTACATACCTGTAGTCCAGCTACTCGGAAGGCTGAGGCAGGAGAATCGCTTCAACCTGGAAGGTGGAGGTTGCAGTGAGCCAAGATCGTGTCACTGCACTTTAGCCTGGGCAACAGAGCGAGACTCCATCTCCAAAAAAAAAAAAAAAAAAAAAAAGAGGCAAAGTAAGAGTGCTAGGCAGTGGCCAGAACATGAAGGCCATTGTAGGCCATAATAAGGAATTTGGATTTTATTCTTCTTCATTTCTTTAACACATAATTAAAGACAACCACAGCTAGATGATTTACATTACAAAGACCCATTGAGACAGTGTGGTGTTGCTGCAAGGATAAATAAGTAGACCAATGAAAAGAAAAAACACTGTTCAATACAGTCTTAAATACAAACAAAAATATATATAGTCAGTTCCTTTAGGCCAAATGTTACCTTATAGTGTAGTTGTGAAAGCATAGTCTGAGTTAATTGAGTAGCCAAATAGGAAATATGTAAACAAATTTGTATCTTGGCTCCTACCTGACACTGTTCTCAAAAATCAGTCACAGATGGATTGCAGATCTAAATGCCAATGGAAAGGAAACATAGCTGTTGAGGGAAAAAAAAAACCACACAGAATATCTTTATGATCTTAAATTAGGCAAACATTATTAAAGTGGTACATAAAAGCTCTAACCATAAAGGGAAAAAAAAACAATAAATTGGGCCACATGAAAATCAAGAACTTCTGCTCATCAAGACACCATTAACAGTGAATAGACAAGTCACAAAGTGAGAGCATATACTTGCAATACAGTATGCACAGAATGTCTTCAAATCAATAAGGAAAAAATATAACCCAATAAAAAATTGGCCAAACAACTGAACAGGAATTTCACAAAAGAGGATATCCTAATGGCCGATAAACACTCAATACCGTTACAAATATATTAGTCATTAGGGAAATGCAGATTAAAACCATAACATGATACCACTGTTCATCCACCTGAATAACTAAAGTGAAAAAGACTGACAATACTGTGTTGGCAAGAATGTGGATATACAGCTGGAAGGATTGGAAGTGGATAAAATAACTTTAGAAGCTAATCATTTTGGAGCATCCTATAAAGTTGAACATACGCTTGTGTTCTTGAAAATTTAAGATATACACTTATGATTTTGTACTTTTTTATGTATACATGTATACATACCTCAGTAAGTGTTAAAATAGCAAATAACATAATTTGTAGAAATTTATGAATGTAAGAATGGAAATGTATAGGTGTTCTAAAATATTTCAAGCGTAGATCACCGTGATCTATTTTTCTTTACAGATAAAGTAATACAATAATTGTCGTTGAAAAGTCAATAACGTAACCAATACTTGCTTTTCCTTTCATCCTTTTTCTTTACCATGCTTTTTAGTAGGCATAGGATACACGTCCAAAATCTTGTATTTTTGTAAAAATGTAAAGTAACCATGATAGACTATAGATACTGATAAGTTTTGTAAGTTAAAAGTTTGCACACTAATCTTTGAGTCTGGTCTTTTATTAAAGTATTTGGAGTCTCTATTTGCATATATTATGAACAAATTGATTAGTATAGTATGTATTATGTGCCTGACAATTGACCACTCCTAGTGAATGTAAGAAAGTAAAGTTTATATTGTGCAATTGTTATCAACTTTGAGTAATGCACATATAATAAGTGTTTTAGAAAATTTCCTGTATAGCACCCATTTTTGAAAATTTTAAACTTAGGTATTTTTTTCTTTATATAAATACAAGCTCAGAGCAATCATATTGTACAATTCCAGGTTACACATTACAGTCATTGTTAACTGGAACCCTAAACAGAGGCCCTGTGAACCTGCGAATTTTCAAAAGTAATCAACCTAATAATGGAATAAGGAATAAAATGAGAATTTCTCTTGAAATGGTTTTCATGGTTCAATGTAGTAAATGTCATAATTATTGTCCACTTTTATTCTTTGTTGGCCATTTTTGGACTACACTTTAGAAGTTTGTAGAGACACTGGAAGAAAGAATAAGTATATAGTGGATAAGATAAAGCAGGAAAGTTATTAGATGTAGGTAAAAAGATAAATATTAAAATAATGAAATTGTATATTAAGGTAGGTAGAATGATAGAAGAAAATGAAAGAAATATGCTATTGGGATGTGGGTTTACTTTTGAAGGTAAGGACAAATATAATAGCAAATTGATATATAAAACAAATGTATATAGTTTTTAGTGTGTTTGTCTCAATTCATATGTATTTTTAATTAAAGGAATACATTTTCATCAGTAAAAGCTCATTTGAAATATTTAAACTTTGAAGAAAAAATAAAATAAATCAAGGCTGTTTTTATGTAGCACAGCCGTACTGGTATAATACCCGTTTATGTATTTCTCTGGCAGTTTGAATTTGATCCAGTGTTCCTTTAGGAGGAGAAAAAGGCAAAGTACTATTTCTGTCAACTGTCTGAAAAACTGCACACATTCCTTTACTCAGAAGAATGAACCTTAAGCATTTTGTACTTGTAAATATGTAATGTCTTATTTAAAAATGTTTAACATCTTTATATTATATTAACAAGTTAATGCCTATATGTTGAGGAATTGCATTCCTCCCTTTAATCTGAACACTTTGTTATAATTATATGAAATATCAACATTCATATTAATATTTGGTATTCTGTGAGAATACAGATTTACCATAACTGTGAACACGTAGATCAGTTTTTCCTCAAGGATAGGAGGTACACATGGATGGTAGATACGTTTAATAGAGTTGATTTTTTTGTCTGAAGCTTTTTTAAAAATGACAAAATGAAAGATATGTGAGAGTCAAATCTATATATTGTGCCTATACTTACACTGACATAAATTTTTAACTATATGATTTTGATACAATTTGGTTAAGTATTTATCTCATGTTAAATGTGATCAATCCTGATTCCATGAACTTTCACATGTAAAACAATTTTCTTGCACTTTAAAAATAAGTTATTGACATTCATATTAACTTAGAGATATCTTTTAACATTTAATTCTCTTTTTGAATGTTACATTCATAAATTATTGAAATAACTTGGCTAAAAGCAATGCAACAATATTATAATACACTATTTTATTAATGAATGTTAGCTATTCAAAAAGAGTTACTATGTGCAAATGCTACCTATTGTGTATTTTTAAAGTATAATTTAAATAGTTTTAGCATATTGCACATAATTTGTTTGGATTTGTAATTTTTAGAACAATAGCTGGTGAAATTAAAGTTACTTTTAATAGTAGTTTCATTTCTAGTTCCCAATTAATGTTTAGTTGAGAATACTTTTCATTTGTTTTAGTATTAATATTTATCAGTATTTTTATCTGATTTTTTTATTAAATAAAATTTATAGGAGGTAACTTAGAATTTTAAAACATTTTTAAAATATTGTACTTTCTTTCATTGTATTTTTTAAAATTTTATAAGCAGCATTTTTTTTGTATTCATTCATTGTTCAGAAGCACTGACATTTTCTTCTGGATTTATTGCCATTTGCACAATCTGTTTCCATGACAACAGGTTTTCTCATGCATACTTCCAGATGATTTAGAAAATCAGATTATTTTAATTATATCTTAATAATTTTTTAACATATTGCCAATTGTTTTATCAGGTATCCCTACTTAATTTCAAAGCATTGCATGTAATGCCAGTTGTAGCATTTCAGACATATCTTTTTCATACTCTTATTTCTAGAAAATTACTAATTTTGCATAATTTTTCTAAGAAATTTATTAATGAAAATCCACAAATTGAATATCTTTCATTCAGGCTTACAGAAGTAATTTGAACCTATTACATTCAATTTAAAACAAAATAATAAAATGCCCTTTCTGCTAAATGCTGAATTGCTTTTATAAGAACATTATAGGATCATTTTGTGTTAATTGTTAAAATATAGAAGGCAAAGTGCATAAAGCATTATTGTAAATTTCCCAATGTCTTTTAATGGTTTTGTGGATGGAAAGTTTACACCAATCTATAATGTTTAGCAGTTGGCAAAGTATGTATATACATTTCTAGATGTTGAAGCCAGTAGACATTTAATATTAAGACATTTAAAAAGTATTTTTTATACGCTTGAAAATTAATTGCAGGTAACAGTAACCTGAAAGGAGAAATAATAGATCCTTTTATATTATAGTTCTCTTGAACATGAGGTGACTATATTTAAAAATGTGTTGATTACCTTCTTATTATATGTAAATTGGAAGTTGTGCGTTTTGTAGCACTTCAAGTAAAGTTTTATAATATTTGCATATTTTTCTACTTTTCAAATTATGCCACATGTATAGCCAGTGAAGCCACAATTTGAAGAACTAATTTGCTGTTGCAAAATTTATTTATTATTATGTCATAATCATTGCGTGCATACTACAACTATTTATAGTATCTAAAGCTTTTAGTGTGGGTAATATATTCAAGCAATAAGATGGTTTGACTAGTGTCTTTTTTGTAATTAACATTACATAATTTAAAACATTGCAATTTAAGAATTTAATTGAAATCACAGATATTTTAATATTACATTACAATTGTTGAAGCTAACTAGAAATGTGTGTAGTTGTGTTTTAATAAAACTGTATTCACAAAAACAGGTGGTGAGTAGTATTTGGCCTGCAGCCTTTAGTTGACTGACCCCTGCTGTAAACTATTCCCTCAGAATCACCTCCCTTATCCCAATTTTTACTTACTCCTTTGTAGTTAGAAGTACTAATGTGAAAAAGTATGAAAAGCATTCTTCAACAATTCAAATAATAGGACCAGTTTTGCTTAGCTCATAAACTTGATTTTAAAAGCAGTTTAAAAGAAGTCTTAATTAAATCTTTTTGAGTAATTCAGGAGTAAATATATAGCTTTTCAGTGAGACAGATTTAAAGCAAAGTATATACTCTTATTCAAGCATTAATGTATTCTTTTTAAAGGTTTCTTTACATTATATAGCAGTATTTCCCAGAATATGGTCTGTGGAATCATAGTTGGAATAAGATCTTCCATGAAAAAGTGTTCTATCTAGTTTAGCAAGTTTGAAATTTGAAAAATGCTTAACATAATATTTTTCCCAAGAATCCATGATGTATATTATTGTACTAAATGTTCAGAGGGTCAATAAACAGTTTGGTTTAATGATATTTTGGTCGGTATTTACTAGACTATCTAGACTTTGAAAGGGTCTTTCAATCAAAATCTCAATTTCTTCTCTCCCTCCCACTCTTCATCTCCCTGCCTACCTAACACACCTTAAAACTTTGGGAAACTCTTCCTTTTTTTTTTCTTTTGAGACACAGCCTCACTCTGTCACCAGGCTGGAGTGCAGTGGCGCTATCTCGGCTTAGTGCAACCTCTGCCTCCCAGGTTCAAGCGATTCTCCTGCCTCAGCCTCCCAAGTAGCTGGAACTGCAGGCATGCGCCACCACGCCCAGCTAATTTTTGTATTTTGAGTAGAGACAGGATTTCACCATGTTGGCTAGGATGGTCTCAATCTCCTGACCTTGTGATCCTCCCGCCTCAGCCTCCCATAGTGCTGGGATTACAGGCATGAGCCACCGTGCCCGGCCAGGAAGCTCTTCTTTAAATTAATACCCTATCTGCAAATTTCTAGATGATTAAACTAAAATCTAAGGAGTGTTTAACGATATAATGAGAATAGATGCAGTGTGTTTCGGCTATTGATTGAATTTTAGGTTAATATGCGAAATATACAAATAGGTAGTTATTTTTTCTCTATGTTAGTATATTTAACTACTTCATGAAATATTCTGAAATAATTTATTTTTTGAGTATAAAAAATATTAATTTGACCTCATGTACATGTGGGGAACTTAGCCATGCCTGTTGCACAGCCTTGTATGTATTAGCAACCATTTGGTTAGAAGATAAAAGTGAACCTTAAAAAGAATTTTTCCAGTATTTGTTGATTTATTCAACAGTATCGATCATCTCAAATGTGCCAGATACTGTGCTAAACGGTAGTTTCATGGGACTACATTCTTATGGAGGACATAGTACAGTTAACTGAATGTGTATTTGCAGCATAGTATGGTAATTACTTTTAGACTTGTTTAATTTGGAAAGATTTTCTTAATCTGTTTATTGAATCATTAAACCAACAGTAACCAGTCTGGTTTGTCCATTTATCATTATCCACCAATGAGAAATATTATTTGAATACTATGTTAATTTTAAAAATGTAATTTTATCTAAATTTTTACCATCTTATTAATGAAAATATAAAATAGATTTATAATAACTCTGACAGGTAGTCTTTAATTTTATGTTTGAGTGAAGAGAAACCAAAAAGTTTTTGTGATGAACTAGTGTTTAAAGCCTTTTGTCCACATGCCCATTTTGCCTTTAGTTTGTTGTTCATGTTGTTCAGATAAAGCAGTGAAACACTTTCTCTACCATGACTCTTCGTTTAGATTTTTTCACCTGCTCCATAATCTTTATTTGTCTTTTAATGCCATCCACCATCCCCAACCCTCAGTACTTTTCATTTTCTCTCTACAAAGTATGTGGGAGCCTTTTAAAAGAGAATATGTATCCTTGACCTTTGCAACTTTTAAGTTTCCTTTATCAAGAATTTCATTTTAATCTTCCCCTTTTATTTTATGCATGTTGTTTATTATTACTTATTAACCCAGACCCTTCTGAAGTTTATTTGTACCCAGGACATTATGTTTGGAAACAATAGATAGTTTTATCTTCTATTGTTTCACCGTTAAACATTCTATAAACAATAACCAAGACCACTGAGGGAGGCTAACTAGATTATAAATGGATTATGAGCTACTTGAAGGCAGGGGCCATTACGTGCTTAGCTTATATTTCTTGTGTGTGCTCTATAGAAGGAAGTCAATAAAATAAATAATGACTTAATGAATCAACCATAAAGCCAAAATGATGTCTTTTTCCTGTATTCTGCTTCTTTCAGTGAGTATTTCTGAAGTCCCCTTTTTTCCATTTCTCCAATTTTTTCCCTGCCTTCCATTGGTTCATGTTTTCTCAAGATCTAGCCTTGACTCTATTCTCTTATGTCTCTGTACTGTGTACTCTGAATAAAAGCCCACATTGGCCAGGCATGGTGGCTCATGCCTATAATCCCAACATTTTGGGAGGCTGAGGCGGGCATATCACCTGAGGTCAGGAGTTTGAGACCAACCTGACCAATGTGGTGAAACCCCATCTCTACTAAAAAGACAAAATTAGATGGGCCTGGTGGCATATGCCTATAATCCCAGCCTTTGGGAGGCTGAGGCGGGAGAATCACTTGAACCCAGGAGGCGGAGGTTGCGGTGAGCCCAGATCATGCCGTTGCACTCCAGCTTAGGTAATAAGAGCAAAACACTGTCTCAAGAAAAAAAGAACCCGATATGCATGAATAAAAGCCTTCAACTGCCAGCACTAAAACTATATCTCCATCTTTACATTTAGAGAATGTATCAAATGTGCAGTGTGCCTAATTAAACCTAGGCACATTGTAAATTTTATAAATTTTATCTATAAAATCTCCCTTTCTTCTGTCTTGCTTTGTCAATAGCATTACAGTGATCTAATCATGAAGCTTGAGAACTTTGGAGGTAACTTAATCTTCCTTTTCATTGCTTCTCATACTTAATTGCTAACTTTTGACAATTTTATCTTTAAAATGTATTTCAGTCTTTTCAGTCCCACTACCACTACTCTCATTTTCAATGAGTCTTACTTAGGATATTGAATATTTCATAATCTTATCGCCAATCTCATTCCTCCATGTATCCTATATAACTGTGATTATTCCATACTCTGGTTTAAAACATTTCTTTCATTGTCTAGCATTAAACTCACACACATTAATGTAGTATTTCAGGCTTTCTGCTTACTATTCTCTTAAAAAATACATCTACAAATATCTAAAAACGTACTCATCTTTGAAGAACCAGCCTAATATAAGGCGATATTCTGTATGAATTATTTCTTGAGATGTCTTACTTACTTTGAAAGAGGTGAAATTCTTTCAAGGTACAGAAACACTACTGCAGTTAGCAAGCCACCTTAGACATATTCTTTGCCACATTCAATTTAATTTTAACTCTCTTCGCTTTTTTTCCTTCCTTTATTTAATATTTACTCCAAGTTCATTTTATCCTAGATGGGCTAGTTTGCTTATCTATTCATCTTTCATATATTTAAACATATATACTTCTATTAACTTTTTTCTTTTATTTTAAAATTTAAAATTCATTTTTAAAATATGAAGATTTTTTAAAATCATATGTTACTCCATTTATTTATTAATTAAATTTTTAGGGTTCTTCTGTTTTGTATGAAATACAAGTGATTTTTAAGCACGGAATATTCTACTAATCCTTTATTGCCTTGTAATTTTCATCAACTCTATGACAGTTCTTTCCATTACATGGAATATGCTATGTGTGCTTAAGTGTGTATAATGTTTACATTGTGTAGTGTGAAGTATGCTTAAGTGTATGAGGATAAATGGTGTGTGTGTGTGTGTGTGTGTGTACATGCGAAAAATTTCTCTTGGTTTAATGTTGGTATTTATCAAATCATGTAGGATATAGGGTTGTTCTATTCTTGTATAAAATCATCAATTAGAGCCTTCCTAATTATAAACATTATTATTCAATATCATGAATATTTGTAGAAATTTGGGACCTCAATCCCTGTTCCTTTTCTTTCTTCATGAAGCTACTGAAAGCAAGAACATAGTTACTCTTTCACTTTTCAAGAAATACCAAACTATTTTTCACAACACTTAGGAAAATTATTTCCTAATTCTATAAGAACATTTTACTTTATGCTCAATCTAAAAAATCTAAAATGTTATAAAGAAGTTAATGCAAGAATGGTGTATTCATCTTTGTGGGAGAAATCAATGACCTTATCTCTTGCAATCAGTACCATATTAGTTATTAATAAACTAATGTGTTAGTAATGAAAGTAATATGAACAACAGCAGTTGCTATGTCTATTCAAAAACTGCAGAACTCTCTAATATAATACATGGCTTCTTTGTAAGTAATAGAAAACTTTAGGGATCACTTTTTTTACTAGAAGCTTTTGCTTTTTTTCCTCTTCTATTGATATAACTCTTATGGTCTTGTTTAGGACAGAATTTGTTTATTCTTTTCAGCAGCCTGTTTTTTTGTTTTGTTTTTGTTTTTGTTGTATGTTTTTGTTTTGGTGAAAGGAGTGGATATTTATCAAGGATGTTTTGAGTGGTTTTTTAAGATGAATTTATAATTAAAGTCATATGGATTTATGTTTTGATTTTGTTTATGGATTTTCTGGTGTAAAGGTTAACATGATGAACACATGGCTATAGTAAGGTGGAAAAACAGCAGGAAACTTGTACTCTTGCTCAGTCTGTTGCATGATTATTTAGATACTTACTTGATCTAACAAACTAAAGAGTGCAGTGATTTTATATGAAGTAAACTAAGGCTATTTGAAAATATCTGTTTCCAAAGGGTAGAATTCATGAAACACAATAAAAATAATGAAATATACTGATTAATCAAAACTTTTTCAGCATCTATTTTACTGGCTTTCAAAATTTGTTTTGGACAGCTTCACAAAAAACACTCTTTATATAACCCTCAACAAAGCTGGGATGGATTTGTTTGGCCACAGTAATATATAAAGTAGCAGCTTTATCATGAACAAGACTGCATAGCAGGAAACATGCCTAAATTATCAATTCTCATCTATAAACTACTATGATAGGATTTTCAGAAATCAGGCATGCCATTTAAAATCTAGTTTTGACATTTTTTTTTTTTTACAATGAGTTGAATGTATTACACTGCAGTATTCTTTAGCAATCATCCCAATTAAGTAGGTGTGCCCTTTATCTGAGTGTTAAGTGGATTTCTTAATGTTTAAGAATTGTGCTAAGTGCTTGTTTGTTATAACATAAAACAAATGCTAATTTATGATAAATTAGTACTTGAGGAATTTTACATTTCTGCTGCTGTTCACCTTAGCACATAGCAACCAGGATACAATCCAGTTTAAAACTAAAATAATATGGTTTGGATTTAACTGTGAAAATTAAATTCAGGAAATTTCAAATAACTATTGAATGATTAAATAAAATCATTCTAGAATTTTATTTTATTTGGTATCAAATATCTGATACCAATCATGTGTTGATAGTCCTTAAAGAACAGTTGTTGGCCTGGCGCGGTGGCTCACGCCTGTAATCCCAGCACTTTGGGAGGCAGAGGCGGGTGGATCACCTGAGGTCAGGAATTTGAGACCAGCCTGGCCAACATGATGAATCCTCGTCTCTACTAAAAATACAAAAATTAGCTGGGCGTGGTGGCGGGTGCCTGTAGTCCCAGCTACTTGGGAGGCTGATACGGGAGAATCCCTTGAACCTGAGAGGCAGAGGTTGCAGTGAGCCGAGTTCATGCCACTGCACTCCAGCCTGGGTAACAAAGAGTTAAACTCCATTTCAAAAACAAAAGAACAGTTGTTGGTCTTTCTATCTGCAGAGGCCATTCAGATTTAAGGTCTGCACTGATTAAGATTTTCTTGATTGGCGAGGACTACACTCATGAAAGAAGAGGACTATGATTTTACTCTTTTACTCTGGCAATGTGGCCTTACTTTGACTAAGCATGAAAAGTTTTTGAGCTTCCTGAAGCAAATCTGTTCCCCAAGTTTGTCTTACTGTCTTACTAGCGTTGAATTTACTTCTCTTTATTAACTCCAGATCCAAGCAATACCACTAAGGTCTGCTGGAGTAATTTTATGCCCTGGAAGATTACCTAGCCTAATTTTAAAATTCTATAAATTCTTAACTTGGAAAAATACCTGTAGCTAAAGAAAGAGTAGTTTATACAGGTGTTGGTAATTTAGCATGGGCCTAAGAATGAGATTTATTTTCTAAGAAATGATAAGTAACATTGCATTATTAGAAGGCTCTAATTACTATGTTCTGTCTCTTTTAACATATTTTTAACTGACGGTGCTATTTGGTTGTAATATTTGGTAACACTAGTGTTTTAGATAAGCATCTATTTTTATGTACAACTGGTTTTTAAATTAATTTCTTTAAATTTCACTAAATGTATCATTTTTAAGATGTCTAAATATTTTAATACAAATGAAATAAGGAAAATGAGATTTGTTAAAGGCTGTTTAAATTTCAATCTTGTTTTTCTAAATGGGTTGTAAATTACAAAATGGAATAAAATATTTCAAACACTATGTTTTAATTATTTACAGTGTTACCATTTTATTTGTTAACATGTGTTAATGAATCACAAGTAACACATGATTATAATAGGAATATTTTTAAATGCAGCTTAGCAAAAAATAAGAAAAATTAGATCATACCATTCAGAGACAATTTTAACATTTTCCTATATAGTATATATATTATCAGGCATATATGTGTGTATTATGTGTATTATTTTAATAAAATGGGACTGTGCTTGGTAGAAGTAAATCAAGGAAAGGTGTTGTGTTAGTGCATTTTCACACTGCTATAAACAACTACCTGAGACTGGGTAATTTATAAAAAAATCGGTTTAATTGACTCACAATTCCACATGGCTGGGGAGACCTCAGGAAACTTACAGTCATGGTGGAAGGATAAAGGGAAGCAAGGCATATCTTACATGGTGACAGGAGAGAGAGAGAGAGAAGGGGGAAGAGCCACACACTTACAGAACAACCAGATCTCAGGAGAACTCCATTGTCAGAACAGCATGGGGGAAACTGCCCTCATGATCCAAGCACCTCCCATAAGGTCCCTCCTCTGACACATGGGGTTTACAATTCCAGGTGAGATTTGGGTTGGGCCACAGTACCAAACCATATCAGCCATCTTCAATTTGCAGTTTAGCTCATTCAAAAATTATAAATAGGTAAACATTGTGCAGCATTCATGTTGCTTCCTTTACATATGTAATGATGTTTTGGTTCTGTGTTTATTTTTATATTTGAGCTCATTTTTTACCTATCTGAATGTGATTTACTACAGGCCTCTCTCTGGTATGCTTTTACTCATCTGTTTTACGTGAGTATGGCTAGCTAGCTAGCCCTAGACTCTCAAGACAAAATTTCTGCCATCACTGCCACCATCTGAGATCAAAGGCCCATGCCCTCTGCTTACTTAAGCACAAGTTAAAGAAGAGAGAGTGCAAAAAATTAATTCCCTTTTCCCTTTGTACACACATTTCAAAGAACCACCCTCTCTTCCTCTAGCAACCCTCTCTCAGTTATATTTTGTAAGAGCATGAACTAGCCTGTTTTCTGTGAATTTGGTGCCATTTTTTTTTTAACTTACTGTCATTTGTTCATTCAACAGTTACGTATTAGACACCTACTGTGTATTGGGCATACTTCAAAGCACTGAAGATATCACAGTAAAAGGTCATACAAGGTCACTGACCTGAAGGGAAGTGAAATAATTCAATAAATAATGTATAGCATAGGTAAGATTTTACAAAAGCATAATATAGGTGCTCTCTAGATCAAAAGGGAGGCTCATATAACAGAGGACTACCTGCTTTAGCAGAACAGCCATCTTTCTTATTTAGGAATGTGTTATAGGTTTTGTTCTAATGAGATAGCTTTCTCAGATTTTGAGGCAAAAAGGGAAGAGATAAGGATGTTGAAATACCTTTACTCTCTTGAGCTACATGTACTTTTAATATGCAAAATATCATTGGAAATTTGATTAATTGAGGTTTCCATATTTACATATTAAAAGTGTGTATATTGAAAATATAAAGTGGTCCCATTGCTGAAATAGACATGTTAAGTATACATTTCATGGGAAAAACCATCTGTTGAATAATTTTATGGTGTCCAGATGTATGCTACATAGTAAAGTTATAGGCTGTGTTGTGGACCATGTGGCTCATTGGTTTTTACTTGACATCAGAAAAGCCAATTGAAATTCTACAAGCGAATGGTACTTGATAGGGTGCTATTTATAAATTATGAATGACTTATACTTTTATCTAAATTTTAAATGGTTAATATACCTTCTAGGAAGTTTTGATTCAGAAAATGTCATGTTTAACAATGTCATATTTTGAGTATAGAGATTTATGATTTTATTAAAGAAAAATCGGCTTTTCTTTACATTATTAAACATTGAGCAAATATTTAAGAGATGTTATTAAAGAAGCACCAAACATGCCAGGGCACTTCATTTTTCGGTTTGTGCCTGTTGTTCTGTTATGTAAATTTTTTTCATTTCATTCATCATGAACCTCTTTCCATGCTGATAAATAAAGGGCTACGTTATAAATTTAATTTTGGTTTATCATGATGAATCAGTTTATTTAGCTAACCTCTTGATGTTGAACCTTAAGTTTAATTTTTATATTTTTTGCTATTAGAAAAAATAGTTATGAATAACTCAGTATTTCCAATACTGATTTGTTCTAATTCTAATTGCTTGTGAATTTTAATTTTTTTAAAAAAAAGATTACTGGGTCAAAAAACGTTTGCTACCTAATTGCTAAGTTGCCCTCTAGAGAGAGCATGCTAACTTATCATTCCAATAGAATTGTACTAGAGTATCCGTTTCCACATGTCCATCCCAAACTTTTATAATTATTTGCCAATCAGAGCTATATGGTGATATTTGATGGAAATTTGGTTTGATTTTTTAATACAATTGAAAATGAATATTTTTGCATTGGATGATTACATTAATCTTTTCCCAGCCCTTTCCCTTCCTCCACTTCCTTTGGCTTTCATTCTTCCTTTGGTGTGATTGTGCCAGGGTATGTGTGCATGTGGGTGTGTGTGTGAGATTCAGTGAAATTGTTTATATACCTTGCTCATTTTCTTTTCTGGTTGATGTTTACCTTTTTCTTAAGGATTTTTAAAAACATTTCATATATTAAGGAATAATACTAGATTCAATCTAACATTTATTACATATGTTGCAAGTTCCCCCAGTTTCATTGTAGCTTTTTCCCTTTGTTTTGGATCTCCAGAAATTATAAAGTATGTGTTTGTTAAATACTGTGTGAAGAACCTATGTGAAAAAGAATCCTCTTAACACATTGCTGGTAGGAGACTAAAGGAAAACAAACAGACATTGAAAGAAATATGATTTATGATCCTTGATTGATCCTCAATTAGGAGAAAAAACAACTATGAAGAACATTGTTTAACATAGCACTTTATGTAGAAATAAAAGATTTATCTTATCCTAAAATGTCACCTTGAGAACTATAGCAAAAAACATGAAACTAGTGTTATCATTGTACGTATCATATTTTAAATAAGGTGAGAAAACAATGGCACATTTTTTTTTTGAGTTTACTAGGAAAAGTTATAATTGTCAAAATATTTTATTTACAAAATCCAATTGTTTATGTTTGAACTTTGCTGCCAAGTGAATTTTTAAAAGTGAACCAGCACATCATTAACTCTCCAGTTTCTGCAATATAGTTAACTATAAGTAGGCCTTTTTTTTTTCTGGAAACATGTTATGTTGAAACTCAGTTATATGCATAACCTGTAATTAGATTTACATTTTTCATGAAAGCTGTATCCTAAGTATATGCCTTCTCTTTAAAATATAGTCTTAGCAAGTTAACGAAAATGCTAATACTATTTAATTCTAACTGTTGTATATTTACATACAATGAAAAACAGTAAAAAATGGATTTATATTTTTAAATTTACTATGGCTCTAATAGCTGGAATTAGTTGCAAAAGAACAGCTGCATCTTTAGCACCACAGGCTTAAATTAAGGTCCCAAAGTCCCATAGGTTTTACATTCCATGACATGTTAGCAAGAAACTTACAAATATAGAAAGGCTCATGTTCTAAGACAGAACATGATCCATATAATATCCATGATTAGTAAAGCAAATAAAATTCAGTCCAACATCAGGGTCTGTAAAGAAAATAAAATGATGAGAGATGAGAAAAAAACGAAGGAACTAGTTAGTTCCTCTTACAGTTTCAATAATATCCCAAACAATTCATTTTTATCTGCGGTATTTAAGAAATGGATTTGTTTAGTTGATTCTGTTTCTCTTAGTTGCTAATGTGATTATTTTAAATTTCTCATTTTGTTTAATCTGAAGTATTTATGCATAGTCCTTGCTGAAACTATTTCTCTTGTAGCACTTAATGATAGAAAATCCTCAGGCATATTAGTTTTTTCCTTATCTTTATTTCCCTAAATGAGAAACTTGAGAAAAGAATAGTAGAATACTTTGATTCATAGTAAATGGGCACTTTGATTTATGATTGATTATTTTAATAGCTGAAAAGTCTAAGAAGAGCATAGTAAATTTTTTTCTCCTCAAAATAGTTATTAATATTTAAAATCTTTTGTACCAAATATAATTTCAGTCTTCCTGGAGATTTGCCAAAGCAGAACTCTCAAAACAGAAACGACAATACCTTGATTCCTTACCAATAATGCCTGTGTTTTTTTCAAATAATATAACAATTTTAAAATTACCTTTATAGATGTATTAATGAGAAGATAAAATAATATATTATTTCTTTATACTTCATATGTATTGCCAACATTCAAAACAAATCTGTTGATTGCTTCAAATAAACATACTTCCAGTGATTTTTTTCCTTAAAAAGAAATCATAATAGCTTGTCTGTATACCAGCTATTAATTTTGCTTGTTGCACACATACATATATTTGAAGATGAGTTTGTATATGTGTTCATATGCAGTTGAATCCACATCTAACTCTTCTTCCCTAGCACCTATGCAACTGTATGCCACTGTGTTCCCTTTATCTTCTGTGGCCCCTGATGTGCTAGCAAACTAAGAATGATATTATCTTAGCAATGTCAAAATCTCAAGTAATAAGGATCCTGCCTAACCTTAAGGTGATATTGTATCTTCTTTTTCTTTTTAACATCTTGTTTAGTTCTACAAATAGCACTGAATTGCTACCTTCGTAAAATTATGAAGTGAGTACCTCAAGTAAATTTGATTTGTGATGTTTTAGTTTTGGAGAAGATGCTCTGTAAAATAATACTTGGTAAGGGTATTAAGAGGTTTGACATGCAAAAATGTGGCATACATAAGTTTGTTGATAAAAAACTAAATATGTTTATTGTAGCACTTTATTTTTTAAATCTGCTGATGAGCACTGTGAATCACTTAGAGCCAAGGACATAAATGCACTTTTTTTCCCTCAAAAGTATTTGACCAGAGATATCTTCTTTTCGTAAAGCATATTATATGACAAATATTGTATAGAACATACTTAGAGAACTGTTAGGCAAATATTTGGGAGCTTTAATACTTTAAAAAATCTTGTATCTTCAACTTACCTTAAAACAAAATGATTATATAGCACAATTATATTTCTTATTGTAAACAATACTTTCTGCAATTTCTAAATTTTCTTAAAGTGATAACTTCAGAATTTTATGAATATGGTCATATTTTTCCAACTGATAATAATGTCTGTTTTTCTTCTTCATACTGTGTACTGCCTGAATTTTTCCTCTCTGTCTCCATTTCTTTTCATATTCCCCTTGAACTTTTTACTCAGGTACACTCTTCTTAAAAGAGACATCATAGTTCTGACAATCCTTTTTGTTTCTCTTTTTTTTTTCCTCCTGGGAGGTAGGATACTCTTCTTTTAAATATGCTTTAAAGTGACCTTACACATGTAGTTCTCTTTTCCTGGGATGGCTGCTTACCTCAAGAGCTTTTTGTGATTTAGAACTCTGGTTAAGTGTGACCCACTCAGTAAGCCAAGCAGTAAGCTTTTCCTGCCATCTATTTATTCTTTCATTTAATCTGTTACTAAATAACAAATATTTAGTAAGTATTTGACACAATGCACATGTGTGCTAGGATGCTGTGAGTGTAAAGATAAGAATATGAATATGTAAACAGCTCACATTCTTGTGAGCTCTACAGGCTAGTGAACAGGCAATAATGGCTGTTATGGGACAGTATAGCATAGTGGGTACACATAAAGAACACATAATCTAGACTGTGGAAACCAGGTAACACTTCTCTGGTAAACTGATAACTGGCCAAAGATTGGAAAGATAAATAGGAGTTAGCGAGGTAAAAGGATGAATGTGCAATCAGAACACCTAAGAAAAGTGTAAAAAACTTGGATAGACATAAATGAAAACCAGTGTAATTACTAGGGAAATAGCCAGGAAGACACTGATAATATGTGTTAGGAGAAGTTTTATACTATTTATAGTAGTAACAAATATCACGGCTTTAAGAACTCTAAGTCTGGACTTTGAGACCACGCTGGAATTGACTGTGGCTAATAAGAAGGCTTTCTGCTATGTGCAAAACACTTTATAAGTCACACACATTGAGTTTGTTTTTTCATGCCATAGCCATATAACACTACAATGGAAAGAAAGCCCTACCTTAATTTCCATAAGAGAGTAAATTCCCAGCAAGGTTGGATAGATTAGTTGTG
The DNA here is from genome assembly GCF_028885625.2 of Pongo pygmaeus. Lineage (NCBI taxonomy): Eukaryota > Metazoa > Chordata > Mammalia > Primates > Hominidae > Pongo > Pongo pygmaeus. The sequence continues at coordinate 24,675,123 of NC_072388.2, read as the reverse complement.
TCCATCTCTTCCATATCAGAGAAATGTGGAAGTGCTTAAAGTCCATATATATTTTCTCCAGACTGAGTGGTCAAAGTCCTTGAAAAATTTTTTACGGGCTACACACTGATATTACCCATAGAGTTTCCATATCACTTTCCTGCTTTCCTTGAATTACACATAAAGAACAGTAGCCTATAGCATAAAAGTTTCTTTTCAATATGGATATCTCCCTGCATTATTAAGTATTAGACACAGAAGGAAAACCAATTTGCTGCATCATACCAATTCACATTGTTTTATGTATACTTTTAGACTGTTGGTCTCTAATTTTATTTTTTCTTACCCTTATTTTTGTTCATTTAAATAAATTTTACTATGTATAGTTAAGGTATATGACATAATGTTATAAGACATATATACAGGTTTTTAAACAGTGAAATGGTTACTATAATAGAGCAAATTAACATATCTATCATTTCTCATAGTTACTCATTTCGCCCCCTGTGGCAAGAGCAGCTGTAATCTCATTTAGCAAAAATCCTGAAAACAATACACTATTATTAGCTATAGTTTTATGTAGCACATTAGATAGTTCATCCTACATATTTGCTACTTTGTATCATTTGCCCTTCATCTCCTCATGTACTCCCACCCTGGCAACTACTGTTTTATTCTCTATCTCTATATATTTGACCTTTCTTTTTTTGGTAGATTCTACATATCTAAGTAAGAATATGCAGTATTTGCCTTCCTGTGGCTGGCTTATTTCACTTAGCATAATATTCTCCGATTCCACCCAAGTTGTGGCAAATGGCAGGATGCCTTCCTTTTAAATCTGCTTTAAAATGTTTATAAGGAGACTGGAGGTAAATTTTCAAAATGTTAATTCCTTTCCAATCATTCAAAGAAAATGTTCTTTAATATTCTCAGAACCAATGCTTCAGTACACTTTTGTAGGTCTTACTCAGAAATAAGACTCTTTGTGAAGTACTCAGACAAATTCACTTTTAATGTCAAATTGGGTTGTGTTTGTTTGTTTCTGTGATAGGTAAGTTAGGTAATATATTACGCCTGATACTACATATACAAATGTCTGTAATCATGGCTTAACAGTAGGAAAAGACTAGAAATAGTTTTACTCTAAATATAATTATTTTAATATTATGGTAATATGGCATTTTCTGAATATTCTTGTCAGTTGATTATAGGTGTTTATAAAATAATGGGCTTATTAGAGATTTACTGAGTAGATTAATGATATAAGGATTAATACTCAGTAAATAATTAATATGTTTTTTAATTTACTTAGAAATATCCCGTATTAACAGCCGGGTGCGGTGGCTCACGCCTGTAATTCCAGCACTTTGGGAGGCCAAGGCGGGTGGATCACGAGGTTAGGAGATCGAGACCATCCTGACTAACACGGTGAAACCCCCTCTCTACTAAAAATAAGAAAAAAAAATTAGCCGGGCATGGTGGTGGCCACCTGTAGTCCCAGCTACTCGGGAGGCTGAGGCAGGAGAATGGCATGAACCTGGGAGGCAGAGCTTGCAGTGAGCCGAGATCGTGCCACTGCACTCCAGCCTGGGTGACAGAGCAAGACTATATCCCATATTAACACTTTATTTTTTAATCTATTAGTAGAATTTTTATTCAACATCATGTATTTCAGAATTTCTACATTAAAAAGTCATGATCAATATAGTAACAGTTCTAGTATAAGATAGTATAATTTGGTCTGATAATTTAATTGATAAATATATTTATTTCCTTTCTTAACAGTATATAGTTACTAGCATTCTAGTTGATGCCATCCCTAGTATGTCTGGGTTTGATATGCAGCAATATTCTAAAAAGCCTCAGTTTGTGGTCAGATTTAATATTTTTTTATTACGGTGAGTAAGTTTAATTAGGAAGTTTGATTTGTACTCCTTACTTGACTAGTTCAGGAAATCAGTTCATTTGAATCTTCTTCCATGCATAATTATTCTCTGGATTTGGGTATGTGATAGAAAATATAGTCAGAAGATAATTGAATAAGGAGGCATTGAGCTGATCCTCAGTCCTTGGGTGTTTCTAAAAGGATGGATAGACAGAATCTTTTGGAATAGAAATGTATGGTAGGTATATTCATTAATACATTTCAGTAAGGGAGCATTATGTGATAATCCTTAGTAAATAGAAAGGTCTAATCATGATCTTTGCTTTACCTCAGGCCATTGATATTTCATATATATTTTCCCTCTTCTTTTGACATTTACGTTGGATTTTAGTGCAATAATTCTGGATTTAAAAAGGTTGTTATAATAGGGCTCATCCAAGGTCATAGTTTTATTTCACTAAATGAATAGTTATTTATTAACAACTTGCTAAGTAGTAGGCTGGGGATACACATGTGAACAAAACAGTCCAAGTTCCTATTCATTTGGACCTTTTGTTCCACCAGAGAGAGGCAAACAATGAAGTAAGCAAATTACAACAAACAATTTCAGAAAATTGTAAGGGTCATAAAGAAGCATAACGTGATAGTGATTTGAAAGAGGCTGTTTATGGCTGTTAAGAAAGTCTTCTCTGATAAGGTATTATTGAGCTAAGGCTTTTATGATGAGAAAGGGGCTGCTATGGGAAAAGCCAGTGGAACAGTGTTCCCAGGATAGAGATCAGTGGGAAAAAAAAGGCTTAAGAGAGAGTAAGTGTGGCATGTCCCAGGAACTAAAAAAGACCTAAGTCCCTGGAGTGTAGAAAAAGAGAAAAGAGTAATATGAGATGGGGACTGAGGAGAGCGCAGCAAAGGTCAAATCTTGATGGGTTTTGAAAGCCATAGTAAAGGGTTTAGACTTAACTATTAATATGAGATGAGAAGCCGTTAAGTTTTTAAACAGGTAAATTACATAATATTTACAGGTTCAAACTATTATTCTGAGAGAAGAGTGGATTGTAGTAGAGCAAATAGTGAACCAAGATGGACAGTAATTAGCAGACTATTGTAATGAACATGTTTAGAGCAAATAGTGTCTTCGACTAGAGAGGTGTTGGTAGAGAGAGAAAGAGAGAGAGAGAGAGAATTAATTCAGATTATATTTTATGGTATTTACAACCATGGGGACTAAATGAACATTATCCTGGGAAGAGAGTAGCAACACAGAAGCCAGAAGAGGAAACTGTTTCCATAAGGAGGAAGTGGTTAATGGAAGCCACTACATGAAAAGGAAAGGTAAAATGCCATAATACTATAGCACTTGATATTTTTCCTCATGGCTACAGTTTACCAGTATCTCTGTCATTTTGCCTTATTGACTGAAAACTGATTTAATGTCTGCCTCTACACCTATATATCTGTTCAGCCTTTGCTTCCAAACACTTTGAAGAAAAGAGGAAAGGCTATGACAACTTTAACAAAGAAGTGTTAACAAAGAAGTTTAACAAAGAAGTGGCAAAGTGGACCAATCATCCACAAGGATGACCGAGGAAAATAGCCAAAATTTCATGCCCCTCCCCCAAAACCTGGGATTTGAGAGAGAAGAGAAAAACAACAGCTTCCCTACCTGCTCCATAGGACATAAAGAGCTAAGGACACAGTCTAATTTTGCCTAAGAGGCAAAGCTAAAAGGAACATTCATAAAAGAGGTTTTGGATATGAGGCATATGCTCAAACTTGAGGTAACCAAGAGCACTATGAAGAAATTTAGAGGGACAGGGAAGGATACAGAATTGGGTGAGATTCAGAGATATATGGATTACTATGAGGATAAGTCTGATGATGGCTGGAGAAACAGACTTCTGGTAACTTCGATATATAGGAATATGAGGAATAGCAGTCTCTTAGAGGAAGATGGGTAGAGTTATAATCTAGCTTGTTATTTTAAGGGTATGATACCACTGACCTTTCTTTTCTGCTCCTTGTAATTATGTGGTGAGTTTTGATGGGGGAGGAGCAGGGGTAGTGAAATACTGAAGTCACTAACGGTTAGGGGAAGAGTTGGCTCAAATGAACTAACTGAAGGATACCCAAGAACTTATTCACAGGGGGCAGATTAATGAGTAGGGGCAGGAGATCAAAAACTGCATGGAGAGTATACAGGAAACCAAAGACTCAGAGATTCCCCTCTAAAGGAAAGGCCAGATGGTGACAGAGAGCCAGTCATCTGTCCTCACATGGATTAGAGGCTAGTGAGTGACCAGGAGTCCAAGGATCTGTCTTCAAGTGGATTAGAAGTCAGAAGACAGTCCAGAGGAAGACTGGGTTTGACACTGTGGATGATTGTGTATTCCTGTGATAGTGCATGAATATACCTGACAGGGATCACACTCTGTTACATCCAGGTAATATCTACTCTGGGATTCTGCCAGTTGTCAGGCCTTATCTGTAGCATTTTAATAATTCAGAATGAAAGAAACAAGGATAGGAGAGAGACTTATATGAAAGAAGAAGAATTGGAATTAACAGAAATACATTATGGAAACATAGATCTGTAATATTCTGAGACTTGTATTTTTAAAACTGTTGTAATGGCTAAGTCAGATTTTGTTCATAGTGTCACAGAAACGTACCTGAATTGTAGTTACCTATTTTGACCTGTACTCAAACAGGTGTCTGACAGATGTATTATCTATTTTCACATGTCACTATTAGCCCCTATAACTCTTAAGATATTCTGATATTCTTTAATTTATAATTCTATAATAATTAATGTTGAAAAAATAGGTGATAAGATCCTCCATTGTGTATTCACATCAGGGCATACAAAAATAATTTTTAGCAAATGAGTTGAGTTGCAGAATTTCTGAGCAGAATTTCTGAGCTTTGCCTTCATACCCAAAGTCACATTTTTTTTTCTAAATATATTGTGGTATGCTGAAGCTATTTACTTATTTTTAATTTTAATTTAATTTTTTTTTTTTGAGACAGAGCCTCACTCTGTAGCCCAGGCTGGAGTGCAGTGGCACAATCCCAGCTCACTAAAACCTCCGCCTCCTGAGTAACTGGGATTACAGGTGCACACCCCCATGCCTGGCTACTTTTTATAATTTTTAGTAGAGATGCGGTTTCACCATGTTGGCCAGGCTGGTCTTGAACTCCTGACTTCAAGTGATCCGCCTACCTCGGCCTCCCAAAGTGCTGGGATTACAGGCGTGAACCACCGTGCCCAGCTGCTATTTATTTTAACTAAGTGTTTTGTTATTTGTTCTCAGCATTATAGTCATAGGATAGCTTTAATGTGCTGGAAAAATATAGATTACCAGGAAAAATATAGATTACCACAGTGTATTAATGATAGGTTTGTAATTTTTTTCTTGATAAAACATTACGCATTTTTTGTTAAAATGGTAAAAGGAATTTATGGAAAAGCCGCAGCTAACATCACACTCAATAGTGAAGACTGAAAGCTTTTCCCATAAAATAAGAAACAAGACATGGATGCCTGGTTTCACCACTGTTATTAAACATTTTTCTGGTACTTGTAGCCAGAATAATTAGACAAGAAAACAAAAAATGGTATCCAAAGTGGAAAGGAAAAAGTACAACTATCTCTATTTGCAGATGACATCTTCCTGTATATACAAAACTCCAGAGGATCAACAAGCAAGCCACTAGAGCTAATAAATTAAGCAAAGTTTTAGAACAAACAAAAATCAGTTTCTGTACACCACAGTGAACAGTCCAAAAAGGAAATTAAGAAATAAATTTCATTTACAGTAGCATCTAAAATAGTAAAATGCCTGCGAATAAATTTAACCAATGAGGTACAAAACTGAAGACCTAACTAAGGAAAGGCATCCCATTTAATGGGTGAGTACACTTAATGTTGTTAAAATATCAGTACTACCCAAAGTATGCAGACTCGACTTAATTGCTATCAAAATTCTAAATTTTTTTTTTTTACAGAAATGGGAAGCCTGATTCTGAAAATGCATACAGAATTGCAAGTTTCCCAGAATAGATAAAACAATATTGAAAAATCACAGAGTTGAGGATTCACACTTCCTGACTTCAAAACTTACTGTAAAGATGCGGTAACCTATAGAGTCTGGTACTGGCATTAGGAAAGACAATAATTAATGGAGTCTATAAATAATTCCACATAACTATAGCCAATTGATTTTTGACAAGGGTATCAAGTTCATTCAATGGGAAGAGAACAATCTCTTCAACAAGTGTTGTTGGGACACCTAGATTTCCACATGCAAGAGTGGAGTTAGAACCCTCCTCATATCATATTAAAATATCAAAATTAATTCAAAATAGATCAACAACCTAAATATAAGAGGTAAAACCATAAAACTCTAGAAGGAAATGTAGAAATAGTTCTCCATGACCTTGGATTTGGGAATGGATTATTCAGTAACAAAAATGGGAACAAAAAATGAATTGGACTTCATCAAAATTTTAAAACTTCTGTGCATCAAAAGGACATTATTAATGTCCATTACCAAAGGACATTAACAAGACAACCTACAGAATGAGAGAAAATTTTTGAAAATAATTTATACAATAACTTTTAATATCCAGAATATATAAACAACTCCTAAAACTCAACAAATAAAACCCCAGTGACTCATGCCTGTAATCCCAGCACATTGGGAGGTCAAGGCAGTGGGATCACTTGAGCCCAGAATTTGGAGACCAGCTTGGGTAACATCGCAAGACCCCATCTCAAAAAAAAAAAAAAATTAATTTAAAAAAAATTAGCCAGATGTGGCCGGGCACGGTGGCTCACGCCTGTAATCCCAGCACTTTGAGAGGCCGAGGAGGGTGGATCACGAGGTCAGGAGATCGAGACCATTCTGGCTAACATGGTGAAACCTCGTCTCTACTAAAAATACAAAAAAAATAGCCGGGCGCAATGGCGGGCGCCTGTAGTCCCAGCTGCTTGGGAGGCTGAGGCAGGAGAATGGCGTGAACCCGGGAGGTGGAGCTTGCAGTGAGCCGAGATCGCGCCACTGCACTCCAGCCTGGGGGACAGATTGAGACTCCGTCTCAAAAAAAAAAAAAAAAAAAATTAGCCAGATGTGGTGGTGCACACCTGTAGTTCACCTACTTGGGGCTGAGCCAGGAGGATTGCTTGAGTCCAGGAGTTTGTGGCTGCAGTAAGCAATGATCACACTACTGCACTCACAGTTGGGCAACAGAGTGCGACCCTGTCTCATACACACAAAAAGACACCATTTGAAAAGTGTGCAAATGATGTGAACAGATATTTCTCTAAAGAAAATATACAAATGAACAATAAGCACATGCAAAAATGTTCGACGTTATTAGTCATTAGTAAAGTGCAAATCGAAACTCCAAGATAGCTCTTCACACCTATTAGGATGGCTATTATTAAAAAATAATAATAAATGTTGGCTAAGACTTAGAGAAATTGGAACCCTTTTACACTGTTGTTGGGGATGTAAAAGGGTGCGGTGGCTTGGGACAGTTCATCTGTTCCTCAAAAGGCTAAAATTACCATATTAGCCAACAATTCCACTCCTAGGTTTGTACACAGAATAATTGAGAACAAGCACCAAAGCAGATGCTACCAGTGTTCATTGCAGCAGTATTTACAATAGCCAAAAGGTGTAAACAACCCAAGTGTCCACCAACAGGTAAATGGATAAACAAAATATGGTATGTAACATGCAATGGAATATTGTTATGCTGTAATAAGGGAATGAATTTTTGAGATATGCTACATCAGTGAATCTTGAAAATATTATCCTAAGTAAAATAAGCCAGACACCAGACAGATATTGTGTGATTCCATTTATACGAAATATCTAGAATTTTGACATAGAGACAAAAAGTAGATTAGAGGTAACTGGGGGATATAGGAAGGAAGGGATGGAAATTTATTTCTTAATGGTTACAGTTACAGTTTGTGATAATGAAAAACGTTTGGAAAGAGATAGAGTATATGTACAACATTTGAATTTAATTAATACCACTGAATTGTACACCTAAAGATGGGTAAAAGGGCCAGTTTTGTATGTAGCACAGTTTTTATTTTTTACTTATTTATTGAGACAGAGTATCACTCTGTTGCTCAGGCTGGAGTGCAGTGGCATGATCTCTGGTCACTGTAACCTGTGCCTCACAAATTCAAGTGATTCTCCACCCTCAGCCTCCCACATAGCTGGGACTACAGACGTGCACCACTAAAAAATACAAAATTTTTTTAGTAGAGATGGAGTTTTCACTGTGTAGACCAGGCTGGTCTCAAACTCCTGACTTCAGGTCATCCACTCGCCTTGGTATATGTACAGTTTTTAAATTGCCATTTTTCTATTATCTTAGCATCATGAAACTATAAAAAATTAATACATTTTAATATTAATAATAATATAATACTTTTAAATAATAGATTACATATACTCTTAAATTTCTGTTGTTTTTCTGACTATAGTCTACTCTCCTATATTACTTCTCCCACCAAGTTAAACAGTCAAAATTCTTTATCCTACCTCTACATTTATTTGATATATTGCATGTAGTCAGTGGTATGATATTCATTGATTATTCACTGATTTAAATAATTCAGTCCTTGAAATTTCAACAAATGCAGGCCTTCAGTTGAATTTGTAGGCTTATTTATTTTTTAATAAATGGGTCATTCTATAAACTCTGTATTTTTTTAAAATATGACATAAAGTTACTGCTTAATTTTGTCTAATGCATTAATCTATATTAGGTCTCAAAGTTGACAACTTTGTTACATGTCAGAAATTAATGTCAGAGACATTAATTTTCTTGCTCTCATCTCGTGAGCAATCTCTGATTCGTTACCATGCTGCATGTCCATTGCAATGCTGCTCCCCTTACCTTTACATGACTCTGATTAGCTATGCATTCCACCACTGGTCACACTTCTGAGTTTCTTAGCTTGACTTGGTATCACATGTTTGGTGCAAACTGTTTTCCCAGCTGGGACATGTGATATCAAATCAAGCTTTGCAAAAGTGAATTCCTATTAATACATAAAGGATAGATAGAAGAATTTCAAGTGCCATTTTTCTCACAGCAAAAATTTAAAAGTACAAATTACTGTCAAAAACGGTGATATTGATGGGGAGTGGAGACAAGTCAGCAAATCTGTATTTATTATGTACATATAAAATGTAATTGCACTTTAATAAAAATTTGTTATGGCAGTTTTATATTTCTGTAATTGTGGAAATTAAGAGGATATACTATTGACATAACTAGGATTGCTATAGTGATCCTAAATTTAGCATAAACCTATGCTAAGGATGAATGAATAGTCATCATCTTAACTGTTTTTTGCATGGCCTCAAAATTTAAAAACTGGAAATAACTTGCAATATATTTGAGAATAATTGCAGTTGTTATGTAAAATTTTCAGATATATCTGTTTTCAGGGTTCTTCAAAAGTTAGATTCCTCAGCTGTGCAGATGCTACTTTATGGGAATAGCTAGTTAAGTAAATTAGTATTCCATTTGCACGATGAGACAGAGAATGAATGAACGACAAGCTGGACAACATCTACTTTGCCATTCATTCTGTCTTCCGAAGGTCTCTGAAGAATGAATATTTTTAGATTTTTCTGAAAAATATACTCTCATCCTTTGACTTGATTTGTTATATTTTAATGTCAAAACATGTTGTATAAACAGAATCAGGCCTTCACTATGTTGACTTTGGATTAAGCATGTTATATGGCCTTTTGCAAATTTTTGCAGTTTAAAAGTAGAGAGATAATTGTGTAGAGTTAATCACCTAGAGAAGAAACGCAATTATTACTTTACATCATAAGATGTCAATTCCTATGATTTCTTTTTTTAAAAGGCCTTTTCTTGAAATAGTGTATTTTCTCCTCAGTAATTGTAGGGTAGGAGGAAGTATTATCAAATGTGCGTAACTGTGCAATGGTATAAAAGCTGCAATTACAAATTGAACTTACTTTTAATGGCAATTTTATCAAGTACTTTTGTTGATCTGAAAACTTGTCCTAAAAAATCTTACTAATAGCCCACATAGTTATTAACCATCTCCTGTGGTGGTCTGTTCTCTGCAAGAAGGGTCAATCATTTCTTTTTATGACAGATTTGGAATAAATCTTTGGAGAAATGTTAATGGTACTAAGACAATGCTTTTTAAGGAAACATCAAAGTTACATGAAAATCATTTTTCCACAATCAACTGAAACATATGCGATTTTCTTAAATGTGTTAAATTTGCTATCTGGCCTAATATTACATTCTTAGGAAGTATGTGGTATAATGATAAAAAATTGTTTTTGACAAGACTTTTACTGTTCTCTGTGTTTGCTATATGTCTTTGCACAGTTGCTTCCATTTCCATACATGTAAGTTGGAGATATCTGTCCTGATTATTGTGAACATTAAATGAGATTTTATGTGTGTCGATAAATTGTACTAACAATATATAAATGTATGTATTATAATTCATATTATATATCTTCTGTAAATTACAAATTGGCTTATGAAGGTAAGGAAGCATGATTACTGTTAAAGTCACTTAAAAGAATATTCTGAGATGCATATTGTTAAATTGCTTCAAATTTTAAGTTATTCCATATGCATATAGGGACATAGAAAGGAAACAAAAGGTCTGTAGTTGTGAGCCTCAGAGAAGACCTTTGAATTGCTTCATTTCTTGAAATTGGTTAAGTATATACTTTCCCCTGAAAGAATGTAATACTGTATTGCTGCAACTAGAAAGCCCTTAAATGTCCTTCAGTGGAGCTTTTGCTGACACATTATCTTAAATACTCATAAATGAGACTTTTGCTTATGTAATTATAGCAATAAATTTGGTAACCTAAGAAATGAATGTAAATCATCTATTTATAAAGACAATATGAAAAGTGATTATCATATATAGACTATTATAGGTGATTTTTATTAAATAAATGGTAACATACTCTGTTGAAAGGATACCCTGTGTTTTAGTTTTAAAAATTAAGATGCTTGTATAGAATTTTAAATCTTTTAAGAAGAAAGCATTAAAGTAATATTTTATCTATTTACACTGACCCCAAACTTGGAAATAAAGAAAATGAAATCAAAAATGATTTCATAAAGGCCACATATTCCCTATGGTTGTCACTAGGAACAAGAAAACTACTTGGTTTTTTTTGTTTGTTTTTTGTTTGGCTTTTTTTTTTTTTTTTTTTTTTTTGAGTCTGTCACCCAGGCTGGAGTGCAGTGGTGCGATCTCGGCTCACTGCAAGCTCCGCCTCCCAGGTTCATGCCATTCTCCTTCCTCAGCCTCCCAAGTAGCTGGGACTACAGGTGCCCACCACCACGCCTGGCTAATTTTTTGTATTTTTAGTGGAGATGGGGTTTCACTGTGTTAGCCAGGTTGGTCTTGATCTCCTGACCTCGTGATCCGCCTGCCTCAGCCTCCCAAAGTGTTGGGATTACAGGCATGAGCCACCATGCCTGGCCCGGAACCTACTTTTTAATAGTTTATATAATTTTAACAGTCTTCTTTAACTGTATATTATTAGGTTGCTGAGGACTAGAAACAGCAAATTATAAGAGAAGAGCCTGTTATAATCAGATATTTTAGCAAATAGCAAGAATAAGTGGCAAAAAGAGGAAAAATATGAAAACGAAAAGAATAGATACCACTCACAAAGCACTGTTTGTATAAGAGTAAATAGACATACATACCTCCAAATAGCAAGGAAATTTAAACGTATTTGAAAATATATATTGCAAGATATTTCTTGATATGATAGAAACTAAATGTTTACTTGCATGAAATAAATCCATGTTCATCAAAATATTAGCTATCCAAAATTAGTAGTTTCTCTGCATAATAAGTAGCAGTTATCTCTATAAATTATCTGTATATCATGTTGTTTTAAATATCAGCTTTTGCCTGTTAGAGTTAATTGGTATTTACATTTTCTTAAGTTCTTTTGGAGGCCAAAATTATTGCTATAGATTGTCATAGAAGTGTTAATAAATTTTCTACTACATTTTTGTATTATTGTTTTATTTTGTGATGTTTCAGTGTCACTCATCCAACCAAATGACTTACTCTACACTAACATTAATGTTTCCTAAATAATTATGTCTGTATTCTTTCATAAGATACTGAGTTATATTTCCAGTAGGAATATAAACTGATGCATTTTCTTTTATATGAACAGAATGTTCACTAATTTTCATTATAGATGACAATTGAAACTATGTGGATCAAATCATTAGCATATGTTCGTTACTCTAGAATAGTCTTACTCTGGTTTGAATAATGTCTCAGGTATCTAAACAGTTTTTTATAGCACTTTAGACCACAACAAAAAATATTTTTGTCCCTAACAATATTATTTTAGGTAGAGTTCATTTTCAGAGTTTGTCTATTTTTTTCTACCCTAGGAAAAGGAAAAAAAATGTTAAATTATCCATTATTTCTCCTAGTACCTGTCTTAAAAAACTTTTACCACGTGCCCTGTTTTAATAATAAATTATAACATTATAGTTTTTAAATCATTTTCCAAAATATATCTGCTTTTTTTGTTCGTTGAATGATCTTATAAACCAAGAGATTTACTGGCTTTATAGATATTTTGTAGATAAAAAAGGCCTTAGAAATCAATCACATAATGTTTCAAAATACAGACAAGAAATTTTAGACTCAGGAAGTTGTTTATTTAGAAAAAAAATACTTGTTGAGTATCTGTAGTGTGCCAGGCACTCTTCTAGGCACTGGAGATACAGTGATAAACATGACAAAGTCCCTTTCATGCTGTTGTTTTTGTCTCTGCTGAGCCCGTCATTGTCTCCCAGTGTCTTTCATAACAGTTATTTTCTTTTACTATTCTTTCTCTGTGTTTTATTTCTCTTATGTATAGTGTCTGTCCACATGAACTAGAATATGAGCTCCATGAAGGCAGGGTTTGTTCGTTTGTTTTTCCTGTTTGGTCATTGCTGTATCTTCAGCTTCTAATATGATACTTATTTAGTAGGGACTCAATACATTTTTATCAAATGAGTTAATGAACTGAGTAAATACCATGAGCTAGGAGCATGTGGCATTCTGAAAGCCAAGTGAAGTGTTTTTAGAACAGAATGGTCACCTAGTGACAGCATAAAATGCTGCTGGTGAGGCAAACAACATGAAAACTTGAAGATTAGATTTATCCAGGTACAGCTGTGATGAATGCTTTCAGTAGAGTTGTAGAATCTACTAGATTCAAGGGGGGGAAAAAAAAGCCATATTGGAGTATATTCAGGATTGGGTGATGAGGAAGTAGAAAGAGAGTATCTATAAAACTCATTCAAGAAATTTTGAGGGATAAGGAAATTGAGCTGCAACTAGAAGAGGGATATGAGGTCAATGAGAACTTTTAAATGTTTTTAAATGAAAATTGTAAGCATGTATAAAATAGTACAATTAATTTCTTTGTTTTTTGTTTTTTGTGTTTTTTTTTGAGACAGAGTCTTACCCAGGCTGGAGTGCAGGGGTGCGATCTCGGCTCACTGCAAGCTCCGCCTCCCAGGTTCACGTCATTCTCCTGCCTCAGCCTCCCAAGTAGCTGGGACTACAGGCGCCCGCCACCATGCCTGGCTAATTTTTTTGTATTTTTAGTAGAGATGGGGTTTCACCGTGTTAGCCAGGATGGCCTTGATCTCCTGACCTCATGATCCGCCCGCCTCGGCCTCCCAAAGTGCTGGGATTACAGGTGTGAGCCACCGCACCCAGCCAATTAATTTCTTTATACCCTTCATCTATATCAACAGTATCAAGATTTGTCATGCCTAAAAAGTTTACTCCTTTTTTGTTGTTGCAGAGATATTTTGATGCAAGTTCAGTCACATTTTACCTGTACATATTTCAGTATTCATCTCAGAAAAGAAAAAAAAAATGACACTTTCTGTAAACTGATGCCATAATCTCACATGTTAAAGTTAACAGTAATTATTTGATGCTAAAACTCTGTCCTTGTCATTGCCTGAATTTTGTTTCAAGTGAAAATTGTTTAATTTTAGACCCAACCAAAGTCTGATTTACATTTAGTCATAACATATTTTAAGTCTTCTTTTGTCTGGAGAGTAATCTCTTCTTTATTGACAAAGCTGCATCAGTTGTCTTATAAACTATTTTTGTGTCTTTGCTTCCTTATGGTATCGTTTATTGTTCTGTTTTCAGTATTAATCTATAGTGCTAAATGTTTGATTAGATTTAGGTTCAACTACTTTTAAGTACATCACAATTGGTTCTGTGTGTTTTTTATTACATCACATCAAGAAGCATATAGTGTTTGGTTTTCATACTCATCATGCTAATGTTGATCATTGAAGTCAGTTGGTAATGCCTGATGTTTTTATTGAAAATTTTATATTAACCTTTCATCTGATGATTTATGATCTTTACCAAACTTAATTTTGTCATTAGGTTTGCAAAAGAGTAATTTTCTAACTTTATCAATGTCTTTAAAAATTGAGAAATTACAACATATTTCCTACTGATGGGAATATTCAATAGAAAAAAATTATGATGTAAGAAATAACTCTAACTGGAGAAGCAGTGGACTTGGTAGGTAAGGGGGCACAGGGCCCAGTGCATAAGTGATGGATCACCTTAGGTAGAAACAGGAACTGGGTAACTGACTTACCCAAACTTATAGTAGCACAGAATATATTTTATTAAATTTCTATGAAAACTTTTCTATTAAAACTGATAATTGTATGTAATTTTAGAAACCTGTGCATTTTTAGCAGTTAATACTGTATGTTAAATCAAAACTTAAAGTCATTGTAAATGTGAATACCTGTATTTGACATTGCCCCTTCTTATTATACTTTTTGTGATTTCATTCTTAAAAGTGCAGTTTTAAATTAATGGTCTCTTAAGCCGGGCGCGGTGGCTCACACCTGTAATCCTACCACTTTGGGAGGCTGAAGTGGGCAGATCACTTGAGCTCAGGAGAGCAGCCTATGCCACATGTCGAAACTCTGTCTCTACAAAAAAAATCCAAAAAATTAGTCAGGCATGGTGGTGCCTTCCTGTAGCCAGCTGCTTGGAGGGCCAAGGCATGAGGATCACTCTTGAGCCCAGGTGGTCGAGGCTGCAGTGAGCCCAGATCTCACCACTGCACTCCAGTCTGAGTGATAAAGTGAGACTCTGTCTCAAAAAAATCAGTTAATTAATGGTATCTTATATACCTCTATCTTATACAAAATATAGGCATGTACTTTTATGTAACTGGTTTTCACCTCTTGTTGCTACTGTGTTTCAAAGAGAAATAAATGCTACTGTTAAATAAAATGATAAAGAACAGGCAGTTTAGTTTAGATACTAATTGAGTCTAAAACCCTTTAAAATGACAAAACCAGCAACTTTTATGATTTATAGGCTCATTTTTTTTAACACAGTTTGATCATACACCTGACAGTCTCCCTTTTTTGTGACTTTCTCCTAAAAATTAAGGTTTTGTGTTTTCTGAGTGAAAAGGCCGTAAGTTCAGTAGAAGAATATGATAGCATCTCTTCTGAGGATTGTAGCATTTCTGAGTGGTAGATATAGAATCTCCTTTTTCCTTTCCTTTTTTTATGTTAATAGTTCTAATGCAAATTATGTAATTTAACTTTCAAACAATATGTACTGCAATTGTGAACCTGTGAACTATTTTCAAGTGTCCCACAGATGCTAATATGTGAAATTTAGCTTTAGATAGTCATAATTCTTTATGGCTCAGTAATTTCCACTCACTATCTGTTAGTCTCTACAATCTGAAAAGTATAGGGGCTACTGTGTGGTCTGACATGGTTTGTATTATCAGAATTTTATTGACAGCATAGATTTATAATCTCTTTAGTTATTTAGTGCCATGTTTTGTTTGTTTCTTTTTTTTTTTTTTAATCTCTATCTAAGTTAGACTGTTTTGGCATCCACAAAAGAGCACTCTGTAGTTGTCTCCAAAAACAAGAATGTAATCTGATCTATTTTCATATTGTCTGCTGACCTGGATAAGAACACTTTGTATTAGCTACATTGATCAGTTCCTATCCTTTCTAGTCATTTATTGGACACTTAATACAACCTTGTAAAGACTCCCTAGAGTATCCCCATAAACTAGATCATTTTATGCAGGAACCACAATATATATGTCAAGACAGACAAGAATGAGAAAAGCTGATTAAGAGGAACTGGAAAAATTAAACCCACAGACTCACATTATGTTTTTCAGGCTTTATCCACCCTTACAAATGAAAGCCATATACATACTCTGTTGAAATATTTTGTAAAATCCAGGAAACTTAGATTTTTATAGATCTGAATTTTCATTGTTTAAAACATGACAGTTTTATTTAGGCATATCTCTAAGTTTTTCTTTTATTTCTGCTTCTAATTCCTGTAATCTAATTCTGTCTTCTAGAAGTATTAATGATATTCTTTTACTATTATTTTAATTTCAAAACTACTAGAAAATTGGTCTGTGTGTCAGAATCTTTAAAGCAGTATAAACTCCTTATGACTTTTTAAATATTTGTAGTTTCACAAATTTGTCCTTCAGAATATATTTTAAAACATTTTATAAAGTACCTTGAAATTTTGAAGCAGTAGCACCGAAAGGAAATATTTTAGGTAATTGAAAATATTTCCATTAATTCAAAAACTCTTTTATAAATTTTAAAATTCCATTTTTTGGAAAATTTTAACAACTGTTTAGAAAAGAAATACTTATTTCTTAGAAGCAAGTTCATATGTTATGTTGGGACACTGAGAAGATTACAGTGGAATACCAGGCTTCTACAATAAGCCTCAGAATAGTCTGAAAAACTAATTTATTTTTATTGCCTTAATGTATATCTGTAAAGTATAAAATAGGTGATAGGACCTGTGTGTTAGACACAATTTCACCTTTGTCTTGTCTTGCATCGTATGTTTACATTTTATTCACAAGATATTAAATAAATACTATTAATAATATCTTTAACAACTATTTATGAATTTCAAGTTTCATAAACTATTTAAATTTCATGTTTAGTCCTAATATTCTTTTTATTAAAATTATATCGTCAATAAAGACAGCACTGATTCATTTATCTAGCAAATGTTTACAGTGTACCTGTTGTGTGCCAGAAGCTATTGTAAACTTTGAGGATACTACAGCACAAAACAAAACAAATTTACACTCCACGTAGAGCTTATATTCTAGTGAAAAAGTAAAAAAATAAATGTAAAATATCGGGTAACAAGTGTTGCTATGATTAAAGGAAGGGCATGGTAAGTGATGGAACAACTTGTACCATCTACGTTGTTACCACCATTATTTTCAGATTGTAATGTCCTGCAATTCTCTGGTTTTATGTCTGTTTTTTTCCCCCTGAAGAGTAAGCTCTTTGAAAACTGGGTTTATAGATCTTTACTGGCGTGTTACCAGTTTGTAACCCTAAGTTCTTTTATAAGTACTCAATAAGTATTTGTTATGTCAATGAATCAGCGATACGTTCACAACTTCTCTGGATCTCTGATTGAGCTGCAATCCAAATGCCCTTTTTGAGACCAAAACAACTAGAAAGGAATTTATAAAAGGAATCATGAGAAGAGACATGTATATATTACGTGTGGTTCAATTAAATGTTTTAAATTAGAGTTCTGCATTTTACATTTTTTTGGTGTTACGATATCATCCTTTTTCATAATTTTTTAAATGCAAAATGTGGAATATTTTCTGAAAATCAACGTTTTATCCACAGGTACTACTGAGCGAGTGTGCTTGATCCAGGGAACGGTTGAAGCACTGAATGCAGTTCATGGATTCATTGCAGAAAAAATTCGAGAAATGCCCCAAAATGTGGCCAAGACAGAACCAGTCAGCATTCTACAACCCCAGACCACCGTTAATCCAGATCGCATCAAACAAGTGAGTGTTTAGTTGAGAAATCAAAGAGAAATATCCACAGCATAGTATAAGTTCCTTACAAAAGAAGCCTTAAGGTGTTAGCATAAAACTTTTATTTTAAGCACACATAAAACATACCAGAGTTGTCATTTAGTTATTTAAAGACTATCAAGTTCTCATCCTTAGATTGATCAATTAATTTATTGATCAATTGAATTATTCATTTATTAGTGTTACATTGAGGAGCACTTATGTGACTCTTAGTGATTACCCTTTTTAAATTTATAGACACAAATTTAATTTATAGGAATCGAATCTGTTTAAAATTATATCACCTTTTAAATAAAGTATAAGTATTTCAATGATACATTCAAAATTTCCAATACCCTATTTTTAGTGATATTTGTAGTTTTCAGGATAGTTGTTATGCATAGAGACTCCTGTTTTGTTACTTTTATTGTCATGTTCTACATTTTTTATCAAAAAAATGTATAGTAAATTTATGTACCTACCATACAGTTCTTTGTTACAAATCAGTTATTGTGTTTTGTGTAACTTATGTAGTATTTAAACATATGTCATAAAGGGCCAATGTTCATTTTTAATGTATGAGATTTTTTGTGAAAAATTTTACTTGGGAAAAACTGATGTGAGTTTTTAAGATTGAGTAATGGCTGACATGATGTAGGGGGAAAATGACATTATTTCATGTTAAATAAGGTGGATTCTTCCACCGTAAACTCTTTTACGTCTATAAATTTATTATGTTCATAATTATTGTTTCTACCTTTGCCTTTTTATAATTAGCATCTTAATTTGTGACTTAATTTTACTATCACAGACTATGGCTTCAAAAGAAATGTATTATTCTTCAGTAAATCACAGAATATTTAATTTACAGAATACTCATGTTCATTGTAATAAATTTGAAATGTAGCTCAAAGTCTTATTAATTTCATGTTTCTGAATTTAAAAAGTATTCTTATACTGAACAGTGTTATGAATCTTATAATTTTACCAACATATAGATAAATATAATGTTGAATAATGAAATATAAACATTGAAATTGATAATTAGGCAATATATTTTCAAATCATAGACTAATGTCTAATTTTATACTAATTACTTTTTTTAAAAAAATCCCTTTATGTTTAAATCATGAGTAGGTAGTTGTTATTCTATACAAAAATATTCATATTATAATCTTTGTCAATGTCAAATGGTTCAGTTTATACCCTTCATAAGTCTTAAAAGAAGTATCCCTTAATGTATACTTGGGAGAATATAAATATTTTAAAGCTGTAAATATCAGTGGATATTTTATTTTTCACAGTCATTTATAGTTGTGTTTATTTTTTTTACCCTCAGTGAATACAAAGAATAGTTTGAAGACTGAATTCTTGAAAGTAATACTGTGACTTTATCCAGAGTTTAAAAGTAGAAGTATAGTTAAAGACTTAGGTTAAAATCACCTGGGGCTAAGAGTTTACAGAATAAGCACTGAAGTATAAGGTCTGTTGGCTTTCTGCCTTAATCCAGCCTATAAATTCCTCCTTTTCTTTTGTAATTTCTGTGAGAAAATTCAAACATTTAGGGATAGAAGCCAATATCTTGATTTTTTTTTTAAGTAAAACATAAAATTTAGTAGTATGATACCATTGACAATATGTTCAGGACGGTGATATGAATTATTATTATTTTTTATAAGAATAAATATTTCATACCACCAAATAATGGTCTATGAATCATTGTTAAAATTCTAATTTGCTATATGGCAGTATGAGATTTACAGGCTATCATATATCCAGTACCAGTATAGATTTATGAAGACTAGAATTTTAAAATATTTGCTCTATTTTTATTTGCCTTTTTGGATAATGTTATTTAACTTCAAGATAAGTATAAAAAATAATAGTGATTTATTGACTTTTGTGTATTTGCATCCATTTGTAAGCCTTGTAGGTATTCATGGAATTAGAAGTATTGTTGGTTATTTAATATTTTCATGTAATCAATAATGTATGTGACAGTGTATCATTTAAAAGGATTTATTAAAAAGACAACACTAAATCTAATAAGACATTGTATTTAACACTTACATATTTTCTTTATATTATAGAAGTTGAAAATTTTACTTGAAAAATCTAGTAAAGCAGTGAAATGTATTTCCAAAATATTATAAATCAGTCAGACCTTTTGCTCTAAGTTTGGGATTCTCTGACTTTCTAGGTATCCAGTTTTACCAACATAGTACTCTTTGCTGGATTATTCTCTAAATAATAAATACATAAATTTAAATGACCTTAATTTTACTTCTGAAAAATTATGCTGTTATTCAGTATAAAATAGTTATGTCTAAAATCATTTTGCAATAAAGTACATTTTGTATGTTTCTTATGTATGTTTTAAACTAAGTAAATTGAATGAACCAGGTATTTTATCCAATTGAAAACTGCCCTTATTGACTGAGTGGGTTCTCAGACAAGTATAATTTCTTGGGAAAGTAGTGCCTGCTGGTCTCTCAGGTCTTTCATATAGTAGAATAATGAAATTTAGCACAACGGCCTTATATATAACTTGATATATTAGATCTTGTGGAATATTTAATTCTTAATTCATATATGTATTTTTTCTAAAAGCTACATCAGGGAAGAAGTAGTTATGGATATTTAAAGAATTCTCTTGTATTTAAAAAAATCAAAGTAAGATATCAAAAATATTTCATTTAACCCAAAGTTTTACTGTCGTCATGATAAATTGACAAAAATAGCACTTGTTAATTTGTTTGTTCATTATTCATGGGCATGAATAATTATGAATTTACTAAATGCCTTCTTAGTAAGTAGCAAAATATACTAAACTGTAGCCCTTGCAGACCAGTTTGTGAGATAAGTACTTAAAATAACTTATAAAAATTAAAATTGTATTTATATACCAAAACTACAATGTAAACAATATGCTGTAAAAATTCAGAGGCATGGCCAGGCACTGTGGCTCACGCCTGTAATCCCAGCACTTTGGGAGACCGAGGCGAGCAGATCACCTGAGGTCGGGAGTTTGAGACCAGCCTGACCAACGTGGAGAAACTCCATCTTATGGAGTAAAAATACACAATTAGCCGGGTGTGGTGGCGCATGCCTGTAGTCCCAGCTGCTGGGAGGCTGAGGCAGGAGAATCGCTTGAACCCTGGTTGTGGAGGTTGCAGTGAGCCGAGATCGCACCATTGCCCTCCAGCCTGGGCAACAAGAGCGAAGCTCTGTCTCAAAAAAAAAAAAAAATTCAGAGGCGTGTAAAAGAAATACAGGCCAGAGTGACAGTTAATAGTCTTGTAAATAGATGAAAACTTGACTGGACCTTGAAGAATGTATAGGAATAGCCTAGAGGAGAAGAAAGAAAAACACTTATTTTAGGAAGGTGAAACGATATGAATTTGGGGAGAAGGGTATCATATTTGTTGAATAGTAAGGAGACTGTATTGGCAGAAGTGGGACATTTATGTTGCAATTGAGAGGGAATTAATGTTAGATGGATGGTATGGAGCCAGATAATGAAAAACCTTGGATGTCTAATCAAAGGACATCCTATGGAATACAGATTTGCCAAACATTTTCCTAAAGAGCCCTTTTAATTTATCTGGAAGATTTTGGGGAAAAAAAAAAAAGAAGTCACTTATGCCGTTTGTTCTCTCTTGCACTAAAAATCCAGACAGACTCTTAGGGTGCTTGTAGGTACAGCTATTCATAGGAAAAGAGAACTGTGAATTGACTAGTTCAGATGCTGGAAGACAGTTCACATGTTGCAAAGAGGAGGATATTTGTCAGAAATTAAAAACTAAAGATGACAGTTAAATATTTAAATATTTTATTCATTTTGGTACAGTATGTATACAAATGGTACAGTACACAGATTTATTTAACAGAACTCAAAATAGGGGATTGGGAAGGTGATTACTTCAGTAATGTTACTTCACTAGTAATAGATTTTGAATTACAATTGGGATTTGTTGTTCATTGCTGTTTTCACTTTGCCTATAAATATCAGAGGTTCTTGACAGTCTATTACTGCAGACTTGCTTGAAAGCAAGCTCTGTTTATTACAGTGTTTATTAATAATAATATTCTCTGGCCCAGCAAAACTGTCATTTGTTAACAAGAATTCATCTCATAATTTGTAATAATCGTACTTATTTCCAAAAGCCTAGTTATCTCTACATTTAATTACCTACTGTTAAATTCTTGATTTTTTAAAAAACTATATTCCAAAAGAGCCACTGTTTTAAAATTGTTAATAATTATTCTGCTTTAGGTATTTTCACCCTTCAGTGTCTAAAGAATTATTAAACAGCCATTCAAGTAATGTAGATAAAATATATATTATGCTTTTCCGTTTGAAAGAAAAAATGGCGCTAAAAAATGAGTCTGTCCTTCACATTCATTATTTGAAAAATGTAGAAAAATATTTTTGTAGGAATGTGTACTTTGTTCTAACTAATATATCAGTCTATAATGTTATGTGGATATTCAGTTAATTACATCTTCATGATGTTTATCAGAAATTTTACCAAAGGATATTTAACATGAAACCACTAAACTTTAACTCTGTACAGTAAATGGATGTAAACAGTTTGCTTATAAAATGTTAAGGAAACAGGCCAGGTGCAGTGGCTCTTGCCAGTATCTCAGCACTTTTAGGAGGCCAGGGCAGAGGATTGCTTGAAGCCAGGAGTTTGAGACCAGCCTGGGCAACAAAGCGAGACCCTGTCTGCATAAAATAATAATAATAATAATAACAAAATAAAATATTAAGGAAATAAACAACTTGTACGTTTATATTGTACATTGAAATATTTCTTACGGATTTTTGTTTTATAAGAAATCTGTATGGCTTTATCTGTATGGTTGAGAATAACTATCACACCTGTTCCATTAATTTAATAATCTTTGACAAGTATTACTTTAGTATATTTACATTTAGCTGTTTATGAGAACACTTTTTCTCCTAGTATTTAAAAAACAATCAACTGAAATGAAACTTTCCAGAGTATTTTTATTGTTATAAATCGAATTTATAAAGCAGGGGTCCTTTTGTGCTTAAAAGTATTTATATGAATAATAGCTGGAAAACTCGTCACATCTTTATTTCATTACATTTTCATTATTTTAATCATTTAAACTAAGAAAATATAGAGACAACTTACTGTAACATTTCAACACTCTTACAACTTGAAACCCAAACTTAGGTAATTTTTACTTGTTAATTAAATATATTAAAATGTGACCTCTTAACAGATTGTGATGTTTACCAACCAAAACTTTAATTATCTTAGGCACATTGATATTGTCTAGAAATTTAAAATCATTGATTTTATTCCTGTGGGAAAGAAACAGCATCACAATTATTAGGGATAATTTTGATGAATGTAAGTTCTATCAATTATTAATACATGTCCAATATTTTATATATATGCCAAGCAAAAAGAAAGGGAATAAAAATTGACAGATTGTATTAATCTAAGTGATTACAAATTCTGAGCCATTTGATATTAAATTTTAATTTTAATTAAAAGTTCAATTTGCAATTAAACTTTTTCTACATGGTTCTTTGCAGTTAAGACCTTGTTGAGAATTTGTATGCAAGACAAAGTGGATGTCATATTAAACCTGTAGTACTTCAGAATTATTTTCCATTAGGTAGTACTTCTAATGGAAATAGAAGAGCTCAACACACATAGAATCGTGCTTCTGTAGGTTAATCAACATGGATTCTAACCTATATTGGGAGAAATGATCTCTAGATTTATTTAACACGTACTTAGTCACCAGACTCATTATGAATCTGAGATTAGTACAGAACAGATTTTTACATGTATGTTAACTCCTCCCAGGTATCCTCTGTAGTAACAGTTGTAACCAATGGTAGAAAAATAAAACCTTTACTGTTCAATTCATAGAACATTCGTAGCATGGAGTCATTAGCATATGTCTCAGCAAAGTATTGCATGGAAAATAAAATATTAAGGAAATTTTTAATGATTGGAAATGAAGTCTCTTGAGAAATAGCAAGAATTAATTATAAAAAACAAAAATAGAAAACAAAAGATTTAAAACTTTTTTAAAATTTTGAGGATTTACTGATTACTGTAGCTGTCCTACCCCTTTTTTATATGATTTGGTAAAAATCTTGGTTTGACACTATTAGTTGTAGGTTTCCTAGAAGTATAGGTTTTAACTTTAGAAGAATCAGGAATTATTTGAGGAGTAGACTATGTAAAACATGGTATGATGTTAGAAACAGTAGTATTTTGTTACTGGAGGGCAGTGAATTAACCAGAAGCCTGGAAATTTCTTATTCTTTTTTTTTTAATCTCTTAATGGCTTTATTGTACGCAAATTACAACTTTTGAAATGTTAAATGCAAAAATATGACTTCAAGTAATTTCATCTGCTTTTCCTGACACTGCTGAACCTTTAAAGTTATGCTTTTGCTCATATCTGAGTAATTTTGACAAATATATATTAATATAATATAAAACATAATGTCCATATACAAGTGTATCTTTAATATAAAAACCTATCCCATTTCACCTGTTTAGAAATATTATCTATTGAGGACGTAACATAAGCAATGCTATTTTGCTTGGTGAACATATGACACTTAAAAAAATTCTTAACATCTTACACTTTTAAGGTTTTTCTATTAGACATAAGAACTTTTTTAAAAATTTTAATGAATTGTTCAACATGTGTAGATGGCCTTATACAACATATTATATATATAAAGTGTATATGTTTAGAAGTGAACAATAAATATGATTCCTAATATTTTTGTGTTTATTTTTAACACAGCTGATGATGCTATATTATACTCTTCATCTATATTAAATTTACTCTTTAAGATAAATAATAAAAATATTATGATAATTTGTTAGAATGCTATTAGTTACCTGTTTATTAATATGAGGTTAATGTTTACATTTTCAGACGGGCCTTAAATTTATTAAAAATTAATATTTTAGAAGATAATGTGATATTAAGAACTCAGAACTTCAAATTTAATTGCTTTTAAGTATGGATCCCTAAATTCATGTGGAATCAACTTGTTGGTGATGTTCAACATATTAAGTAGGTGGATAATTTTATGCCAAAGTAAACTTCATTTCACCACTTCTTCAAATCTCCGACTGTATTCATTGATAGGAAAGTGACTCTTTTGGTTTTATTCATTGAACTTCTTGAATTTTTTTTTTTTTTTTTTACATCTCTTTTCCCCAAGAAAACAAGAGGGAAAGAAATGAACTACTATTCATGAATATGGTCAGGATACTTTTAGTACTCATGTGAATTTTTATCAGTCACCATCATGATTTCAAGTCATGAATTTATTTTTACATGCTTATGCATGCATGTTTACATGTATTAGTTACTTAATTGATGTTAAAATCCATTAAATTCAAATGAATAGGAGAAAAATTTGTTCATAGGATTTTGTTCTCGTTATATTACATTTTATTTTATTTTGTTTTATTTAAATAATCAGTTTAAGGCTTATAAAGGTTGATTTGCTCCTGAACTGCTTTGTTTCCCAGACATTGCCATCTTCCCCAACTACCACCAAGTCCTCTCCATCTGATCCCATGACCACCTCCAGAGCTAATCAGGTACAGTATCATCCTGTCATCTACACCATACTTTTCACGGGTGATTGCCTGCAAACTGGAGAAAAAGATAATGGTGGGTTAAGGATTTATTCGTTCATTCACATATATGCACCATAGTCAGATTCCAAATAACCTAAGAAAGAAATATCAATTATTTCTAAAATTTTATATGCATTTTTAATTTTAGATAACAAATACTATATTCAGATATTAAACTACTATAATTTTTTATTATTTTTCCTTAAAATTGTGACTACCTAATGGAGCACTGAAGGCTATTTATTGAATTGGTATTTTTAATCTCCCTTATTGTATCTTCCTAGAATTTTTCATATGTAAGTTAAGGATATCATATATGTAAAAAAAAAATGTATAAATTGAGCAAAGGTATATCTTTAAAAGTGAATGCAATTTTATTTGCTTTTTATTTGAGACAATGCCTTATGATGTAAACAACTTTCAACTATTGATGAAAAGCATTTCTAGCAATCTAAAAGAAACTGAAAATTGGTATTTGTGGTAATTTTAATGTTTAACAACTCAGGAGATGGTGTTTTCTTAGTATTTTAAAAAATTCTAAGCATTTTCGTTGCTCTGCTGACAAACTTTGCAAGTAGAATATGTTTTACTAGTTTGATTTATGATTGTTTTGGTACTATTTGTAGGTCATTCTTCAAAAATGTAGTTATTTTTGACAAATATAAGAAGATTATCTAAAATATTTGTGTAATTCAGAGCCATACTGTAATTTGACAATGTTAAATAATATATTTATTAAAATTATTAAACACATTTTTATTTTGTGTGAGTTGAGCTTCATTTAGGTGAGAAATGTTATTTTCTTTAATATTTTTGCTTGTTTTAATAATAAAAGGCTTTATGGGGTTATTTAAATGTTAAAGATAAGCTTATCTGTTTAACATATTTTTCATATAGCTGACTAACAAATTATTAACTTTGAACTATATTTGCTAAATATATTAAATGTGGCCTTTGTGTATTATCTAATATAAGACTATCAGAACTATTTTGCTGATTTTTTTATCCTAATACTTTTGCAACCTGAAGAAAGATTTAAATATAATAACTGGAAGCAAAACTAACATTTAGGAAGATATTTTATACTACAGGTTTGATTTTCATTTTATGCAATAGCGTTCCCTTCAAACAAAAGCATTTTATAATGCAAACATTTTTAGGCCCAATAAAGTGGTTAGTAACGTACACATCTCCAGTGTTGTAAAACCCAACACTTCTCTTTGAAGGAAATGGTATTACATAAAGTGACAACCAAGCTTGTATTACAAATGCATGAAGTTTAAAAGTATACTTACATTTTTACTCTACATACCTTATCTTTTACAGAGTTTTAATTATATGGTATAAAAACCTTTTAGGAAAACAACTGATTTTGTGTTTTTAATATTTCTTTTGTACTTTATAGTTCAGTCTTTTCCAAATGTAAACATGACAAACACAACCACAATACAAATAAAACAAATGATTTTTCTCAAGGTAAAAAACCTTGGATCTAGAAAAGAAAACCTCCTTAATAATTTTGCCTTTGAAGCTAAATTTGTATTTTCTTTCATTTATTCTTATGTGAACTTGTGAATCTTTATAAAATGGTTTCTTTAAAAGGCGAATTATATATTTTAGTTTACTAATGTTGTATTTTACCCTCTAGATAAAGTACTACATTTACCCTTGCCAAATCTAAATTTTGCTGTTTTGAAATAATAAGTCATTTGTAATCTTATATTGTGTCCACTATACTCTGTTATATTGTTACTTATACTCTGTTTTCTTCTGTTCTTGTACAAAGAAGCATAATATCTCCTGGATATCTGAAGCAAGATATAAGAGAAGAACAAAACAAAATCCGTAATTCATTGAAAGAATTGTTATCATCAATCTTTCATATTATTAATACTTTGTAATTATTTTCTCCCCAACAGTATTTTCCAGTAGATTCTAATCATGTGGTAGGGCAGAAGGAAATGTGTTTTTTGCTGTTCATTTGTTTCTTGTCGATAGTCTTGATTAATTTAGCTTTGCTATACTGACTTATATCTGGAAGTATACAACCAAGATAAGAAAATAGGTTCTAATATGATCATCTTAAGCTAATTGTAATAAAAAGAACTAATGGATTGTCAATATTCAGAAAACCAAAAATAAAAAATACAGAAAACTATTCAAGGAGTAAGTTTGATCTGCATTTCCAATATTTAAAAATACTTTTTATTCTTTTAAAAATGATGGCGTGTTTCAGTACGTACCGAATTTTACTTTATTAACCTTGAGACCCCTTAACACGTTTCCATAGGTCAGACTGACAGACTCTGACTACAATGTTGTCCTATAATAATTTCCTCCTTAAAACTGAAAGACTGTATGAGAAGCCTTATAAAATGATGGCATGGTGGCTCACACCTGTAACTTCAACACTTTGGAAGGCCGAGGCAGGAGAATCACTTGAGGCCGGGAGTTTGAGACCATCCTGGGCAACATAACATAGCCAAGACCCTGTCTCTAAAAATGTATACATTTTGAAAATTAACTGAGCATGGTGGCACTTGCCCATAATCCTAGCTACCTGGAGGCTGAGGCGGAAGGAGTGCCTGAGGCCAGGAGTTCGAGGCTGCAGTGAGCCATGATCATGCCACTGCTCTCCAGTCTTGTGTGTTACCTTAAGTCTCAGTTTTCCCGTCTGTGAAATTCAAATAATATCGCCTCATAGGATTGACATAAGAAATGAAGAACAGTTACCTCTTCTTAGAACAGTGTCTTGAATGTAATAAACATCATATAAATGTTAGGTTATGTTTATTTAATTTCTTATCTGTCAAGTGATAATGAAAAAGATTATTCTCTAACGTAGTAAATAAAAAAGCAAATGGCTTATTAAAGCTTTTGAGTTTTGCCTTTGGAAAGATTCTAGTATTAGTATTGGCTGTTTTTTCAACTCTAAAATATTTCTGTAATTAAAGCCTGTCTGCTTTAAACTACTTTACAATTATTTTCTAGTAAGAATACTCAATTACTTGTTGCCTAAAAGTACATAAAATTGCTCTTCTTCCCCTACTGAAGAACTGTTATAAGAACTAACAGTTTTACAACTTGTATTTCTGTGCATGTGTTTCATATTATACGGTACAAGTTTGATATTTTTCTATACATGGAGTTTTAAATATGAAGCAGATATAAAGATATAGCAAATAGATCAAATTATTTAAAGCAACATGTTTTAACTTTCAAATAAAACAAACAGAATCAGTAGTGTTCAATTAGTTCTAAGTTATTAATACTAAGTTACTCAGTCACTCCATTAAGATTCAACAAAATGGTTTTGTTAATCAGTGGTACCAAAATTAAATTTTGGTTTTAACCTTAGTCCTTGTTAGCTCTCCTGGAATTTTTCTGAAATTTTATGAAAAGAATAAAAGAATGATTTCAGAAATATGTGTTTATAAACATTTGTTTATTTACTGATAAGTTTGAAATTATAAGCATTTATCAAATTGTATAAAACACATGAAAATAGGTAGCTCATATATAGTACCCTTACTATGGTTGCAGAAAAATAAAAATAAAAATAATTGGTCTCACTTTAAATTCATAACCACAAGTCACAAATGGATTCTTAATTCTGTCATTCATAAGCTCATTGGCTTTCTTATTCTCTTATTCTCTAGATGACTATTTCACAAGTTCTCCTCTCTTTTCAATCCTGTATTAGTTGTCTATTGCTGTATAGCAAATTACCACAAACTTAGTGGCTTAAGCAACACACATTTATTTTCTTATAATTTTCTGTAGGTCAAGAGCCCACTCATGACTTAAGCCAGGCAGGCTGAGCCCTTTGCTTGTGACCTCACAGGGCTGCAATCAGTGTTGGCTGGGCTACATTCTCACCTATAGGTTTGACTAATACGCGTCCCTGTTCATCCAGGTTGTTGGCAGCATTCAATTTTTGTGAGGGTTTTTTTTTTTTTAACCTGTTTGACTGAGGGCCACAACTTATAACTGGCTATTGGCTACAGGCAACTCTCAGATTCTAGAGGCCACCCACAGTTGCCTGCCACAAGACCCTCTCCACAGGACCTTCAAAACTTGGCTGTTTGCTTCTTGCAAGGCCAGTAGGAGAATCTCTCTACATTGTGTGCCAGCAAAAATGGAGTCTTATATATTGAACCAAATCACAGGAGTAACGTTCTCACCACCTCTACCCTACAACATAATTTAATCATGCTAATGACATTGCATCACTTTTGCCATATTCTTGTAGTGAGAAGTAAGTCATGTGTCCCACTCACACTCAAGGGGAGAAGATTGTACAGGTTGTAACACCAGTGGGTAGAGATCACAGAAGTTTTCAAAGAATTGTCCCTACCACAACCCTTACAATGTTTCTTGCTTCTTATTCTCTCCCAGCTAATGACCTTACTTCCTTTCCTACTTCAGTGAGAAAATTGCAGCAATCAAAAGTGAACTTCCACAAACTCATACCAAAAAATACTTAATGAAGCAGCATTTATGCCCACATAGTCTGCCTTCTCATCAGTTACTATAGGTAAATTTTCCCTGCTGTTGTCTAAAACCATTCATTTCAGTTGTCCATTAAACCTCATTCTTCCTTTACTCAAGAACATTCCTGCAGCAATTCTACCTTCTCTGTCTTCTTTTTCTGTCAAGTTTTTGCTCTCTACAGAATCATTCCCATCAGTGTGCAACTGTTTTTTCTCTTCTCTTAGAAAACCAAACAAAACTTTCTTAATGTCACTTCCCCCACCAGCTAATGCCCTATTTCTTCTACTCCTTTGTAGTAAAACTTACAAAGTATTATCTCTACTCTCTATTTCCCAGTGTCTGTATTCCCATTCTTAAATCCACTTCAGTCAAATTTTTGCCTCTGCCATTCCACCAAAACTCTTTGCCAAGGACATCAATGAGGAGCACTTTGCTAATTCCAGTAGTCTGTTATTAGTCTACATATTACTTTATCTACCAACAGTATTTGTTAAAATTTATCACTTCCACCTCCTTGGTATACTTTGTTTACTTGGCTTCCAGGATACTACACACGTTTGGTTTTCCTCCTGCATGGGTCCATTTTGCTTCTTCTCAGAATCCTTTGCTAGTTTATTCTCTTATTCCTATCTACTTAATGATGAAGTGCTCCAGGTCTCAATACTTGGGAATTCTTCTGAGTCTTCTTTCTCCATTACCTTGGCTTTTATATGCTGACATCTGTAAAATTTATGTCTCCACTGTGGGACAAATATACTGTTATCTTAGTCCATTTTGGTCCATTTTGTGCTGCTGTAACAGAATACCTGTGATGGTAATTTATAAAGAACAGAACATTTTTTCTCACAGCTCTGAAGGCTGGGAAGTCCAAGATCAAGGCACTGGCATCTGATGAGGGCTTTCTTGCTGTGTCTTGAAATCGCAGAAGACAGAAGTACAAAATGGGGATGAACACTGTGTTCCTACATGGCAGAAGAGGAGAAGAGAGAAAACTCAACTCCTGAAAGCTCATTTTGTAGTGTTATTAATCAAGTCCTCATGACTTAAACACCTCCCAAAAGGCCCCACCTCCCAAAACTGTTGCATTGAGGATTAAGTTTCCAACACATGAATTTTGGAATGGACAAAAACATTTAAACCATAGCAACCATGAACTAAAGAAGCTTAATCTTTATTATTCCTCACATATGCAGAATTATTACCTAATTTTATGTTCATAATTTTAAATTTTGTTTTCCCAAAGATGTCCTCTAAAATTGTATATGCTTCAGGCCCCACATAACTTGTGTTCACCTTTATCTCTGGTCCAGTTCTCACAGTGAAACTCCAGACTATGTCCAGTTCCCCACTCAGGCTTTCCACTTACATACCTAATTGACATCTTAAATGCAGTAAGTCCAAAAACTACCCCAACCTGTTCCTTTTAAAATAGCTCAGTTTTTTATTTCTTTGCTGCCACCTGAAATAGTTTACCATTTCGCTGAGTAAAAGCCAACATCTCTAAAATGGCCTTAGTTAACTTATAAGAAAAGGCCTTTGCCACATTATCTCTTTATTTCCTGCCACTTGCCTCCTCACTCATGTTGGCCCAACCACATTGACATTTGTTGCCCCTTGCAGACATCAGGCATACCCTCACTTCAGTATTTTTCTCTTGCTTTTTTCTGCATGAAATTCTCTTATCATAGAGATCTGCTTGGCTAACATCTTCATCGCTTTCTAGTCTATTCAAAATTCACCTTCTCCGTAGGACTTACCTGACCTCCTTATATGGCAACCTGGCCTCCCCCTTCCCCCCCGTACTCCTGATTCCCTTTATCTTACTGTTTTTTAAGCTTTTTTCCATGGCCTCATGAATACTGTATACTTGGCTTATTATCATGTGTATTGTGTATTGTGTTTCTTACTCTCCGAGTAAAGTAAATTGCAGGAGGATAGGGTTTTTTCTGTTTTATTCTCTGATGTATGTGAAGCACTAGCCTGGAGCATAGTAGGTCCTCAGTAAATATTTGTTGAATGACTAGCATTAGTTGAAAGAATAGGCTTACAAGTCTATATGTTCTAAAATTCTTTTTTTTTACAATATTTGAAATGAAATTTTGCATAGAATTCTCTCTAAAAATATAAACCAACTAGAAAAGAATACTTTTAGTTGAATGAAGAGATTAAGCTAAAAGAACATAGCCTTCTTAGCTTGACGTCTATTTTATGCCTTATAGAATTCAGAGCACAATTTGAAAACCAGCTGGGCACTTGTCTCAAATACGAATATTATCATAATTCTCCAACAAAATATAAAAATTAGGGCCGGGTGCAGTGGCTCACACCTGTAATCCCAGCACTTTGGGAGGCTGAGGCCAGTGGATCACTTGAAGTCAGGAGTTCAAGACCAGCCTGGCCAACATGGTGAAACCTTCTACTAAAAATACAAAAATTAGCTGGGTGTGGTGGTGTACGCCTGTAATCCCAGCTGCTCAGGAGGCTGAGGCAGGAGAATTGCTTGAACCCGGGAGGCGGAGGTTCCAGTGAGCTTAGATCACGCCATTGCACTCCAGCCTGGGCAACAGAGCAAGACTCCATCTCAAAAAAAGAGAAAAATTAATTTGTATTTCTTTCAGCATATGTGTGAGTAGTGTATTGTGTTTGTGTGATATCAAGATAATGTTCGTCAGAAATATATAAGAAGGTCCTAGAAATATCATGACATCCATTTTTTAATGAACTTATTTTGTTATGTATATTAGATTTGATGTGTTTTGCTTATCATTAGGATGAGAGTTATGAAATTACTGATATTTGATTGTAATTTCCTGTGGCTCAACCTAGTATGTATCATATACATATCAAAATTGCAAACATTCTTAGGAATAAATTGAACCAAAAACACTGAATTCATATTAAGTAATATACAATTGTTATATAAAGGCATGAAACACTCCCTTAATGGATAGACTTACTATAATTTTCGTGGGGAAGATTTAATATAGGAATATCAATCCTTTTTAAATTAAAATATAAATATATTACAATTTTCATCATATTCCCATTTTTCTGGTTTTTGAGAGAGAGAAAATGATTTTAATATTCATATAGAAACAAATCCCTGATAATTACCATCAGTCAACTAATAAAAGAAATATCAAGAAACTAGTAATATTGAGATCAACCAGCATTAAAATTTACTATAAATGTGTCACAATAAAAGTGGCATACAAATAGATGCAATTGATAAATGAAGTAAATAGATATTTCTGAAATAGATCCAAGTAAAGTCATGCATCACGGATATGTTCTGAGAAAAGTATCCTAAGAGATACTGTTGTGTGAAACATCATAGAGTGTATTTACATGAACCTAGATGGTATAGCCCATTACAATACACAGCCTGTTGCTCCTGTGCTACATCCTATACAGCATGTTACTGTACTGAATACTGCAGGCAATTGTAACAGTGGTATTTGTATATCTAAAGATATCTAAACAGAAAAGGTAATGCTTTGGCTACTACATCACTAGGCAGTAGGAACTTTGCAGCTCCATTATAATCTCATGGGACCACCATATATGCGGCCTGTCATTGATGAAAATGTCACAATGCAGCACATGACTATATATGGGAACTTAATGTATGATAAAGAAAAAGTGTGATCTAGGGATTTGGAGAACTGTGGTCTTGAGCCATAATACCTGGCTTCCAATCAAATCTTTGTTACATCCGAATTTTATAATGTGTGAGGCCACATTTTTTTATTTTGCCATGCGTGTTTTCTCATTGTAAAATGTGACTACCTACCTCGCAGAGTTGTCAAGACTTTTAAATGAATGAACACATGAGAAATATTTAGAACACTGCCTGGTCCAGAGTAATATATAAGTGTAATTTTAATTCGTTATTAAAAAGGATGTTTTATTTTATAAATGGTGCTGGTATGTTGACTGTCCACCTGAAAGAAAATAAATTTCCACCTCAGACAATATGCAGAAATAAATCTCAATGCATTCAAGATTGAAACTGTAAGACTATTTGAAATTATGGTGTATGAAATCAAGGATGACTTAAGCAAGGAGGAAATCCAAAACATAAAAAGTTACCAGATTTGAGTATATAAACATTTATTATTTTTGGTATAGCAGAATATGCCATTAATAAGCAAAAGAAAACAGTACATTTGGAAAAAATATGTTGAACACATGACAGTTAATTCGTATCTCGGCTATACAAAGAACTCCTAGGTTCATATGAAAACCCAATATAAAAATGAAAAGACAATTTACAGAGGAGGGAATGGAAATGTCCAATACAGATATAAAAACATGTTTAACTCACCAGTCATCAGGGAAATTGGAATCAACATCACACAGTTGCACTACTTTATATCAGATAGACAAAACTTTATGTTTGTGTATAATACACATATCAGAAATTCAAGATGTGTGTGTGTTTATAAATCTAAAGTGCTGGCAAAGATACAAGAAATAAACATGCTCATACATTGTTGATACAAGAAATGCTACATTACAGCTTTTGAGATCTATCCTGTAAAACTTACTGCACCAATACTTGGAAACAAATAAAAGAACGTATGTGTGATAAAAGTTGGAAAGCAATTTCACCCTTAATCACAGGAGAGTGATTAAATAAATTCTGATATTGCAGAATAGTATGTGGTGAAGCTGTTTAAAATGCTGAGTTAGATCTGCATAAACTAGCCTAGAATAGTGTCATACAATATGAAGAAAATTAAGTTGCTAAGAAACATTTGGCCCTATCTTTAATAGTCAAAAAACTTTGTTCATGTGTTATTAGAGTGATGACAAGGAATATGAAAATCAGTACATTTCCCTTCTTATATCTCTCCTTTGTTTTTAAAATATAACAGAGGATACAAAAGAGAATGGAAAAAAAATCCTTATTTCAGTTGTGGTATATGCAGTGTTTTAAGAGAGAGAAAGCAGTAATTTCCCAAGTGGAAAATTGGTTGTCTTTGACATTACATGTGCATTAAAGCTACTTGGCGTCTTGATTTCCTACTTTTTTGATGCTTTATTGAGGTCAAGAAGACTCACTGGGGAGCGGCTTCAGGCCTAGAGGAAGCACTTACTGGCTGGCAAAGGGAGTGGCAATTGCTTCATATTTTAAAGTTATGCCAAATTAAATGATTGTGTAACATATGTAATTTTATTTATCCTTTAGAGTTAAAACATGAAAAATACTCAACTCTAGCTTTATATCAAAATTACCTATGTAGATTCTTAATTAATAGACCTATTATGAGATTTTGCATCTATATTTGAACAGTCGGATAAAATATTTCATGACACCTCTTGAAATGTTTGGGAAACACTATCACATGATAAGAGCACATTAGTTTATAATAAATTGATAATTGTGTACTATATGACACTGTCTCTTTTTTTTCAAGTGTTAATTCATCGAGACTTTACCATGAAACAACATACATACTTTGTGATTTGAAAAATACTAAATTTGTACAAAAGTTGAAGGGTGGGTATTAGTTTCAGCATTGAGAATAGTTGGTGTTTACTAATTAATACAACCTAAATCTGTGAAGGATTATTATACAAAGGA
This sequence comes from Pongo pygmaeus, assembly GCF_028885625.2. Taxonomy (NCBI): domain Eukaryota; kingdom Metazoa; phylum Chordata; class Mammalia; order Primates; family Hominidae; genus Pongo; species Pongo pygmaeus. The sequence continues at coordinate 24,639,534 of NC_072388.2, read as the reverse complement.
TGATTATCCTTTTAGATATAATTAGTGAATGTGAAGGCCTGGGACATTATTGTATACTACTGTAGACTATAAACACTATACACTTAGGGCACACTGAATTTACAAAAAAAAAAAAAATCTTTTTGTCCATAATAAATTAACCTTAGCTTAATACTTTTGACTATTACTAAGTACAGTTAGAGGTTCTCTTAGAGATTTTTATATGCAGATTACATTAGGAGTTTTGTGGGGTGTTTTTGTTTTTGTTTTTTGAGACGGAGTTTTACTCTTGTTGCCCAGGCTGGAGTGCAATGGCGCGATCTCGGCTCACCTCAACCTCCCGCTCCCAGGTTCAAGAGATTCTCCTGCCTCAGCCTCCCGAGTAGCTGGGATGACAGGCATGAGCCACCATGCATGCCTGGCTAATTTTGTATTTTTTTTTTTTTTTAAGTAAGGATGGGGTTTCTCCATGTTGGTCAGGCTGGTCTTGAACTCCCGACCTCAGGTGATCTGCCCACCTCAGCCTCCCAAAGTGCTCGGATTACAGGCATGAGCCACCAAGCCCAGCCTACATTAGGAGGTTTTAAGGTTTTTTAGCAATTTTCTTGCCAAAAATTATGGATATGATTAAATAAGTGCTTCCTACCCATACTCATTCCATTGCAGACTTCTGAGTTTGCTAGTGTGCTGTAGTGTAGATAGTTTATTATCCACACCAGTGATGGGAATCGGATCTCCCTTAGGGCAAGCTAACAATACCACTGAAAGCAGCACACCAGTAATGTTTTCAGGTTAGTATTATAACACAATATTTGGTAAATATCAGGTTATGTGACCTCCCAAAATCCCTTTTAAATGTATGATTTTATATGAAGACATTTTTAAGTTTATGAAACGCCTAAGACTTTAAGATTGAAGAAAGTGGTACACATCAGGGAAAAGAGTTAATGAAATAGTCGCTCTGTAACATTCCTTTTTTTACATCCCATATATGGCTCAGGGATTGGTAAAATGCATAGAATACTGTGTCTAGTATTGGCTCATACTAGGTAGATTTGCAAGATTCTCTGGACCACTTGGTAGGCAAAGGTGGTTTCTCTGTTTAGTCAAAGTTTTCCCTGCAGCCATAGCTGCAGTAATTCTTGCACACAACATGTTCTCAAGACAGAACGTTATGCATGCCTTTATATAACCAAACCACTTAATGTCTCCTTATTCCACAATGTGTAGTTATCTTCTTGCTTTGTGTATGTGTGTATACAGTTCAATAGAATTTTTCATTTTTCAAGCAAAGCCATATAAAATTGAAAATATCTAAAATAGTAAAATTGGATAGTTATCGAGTTTATTTTAAGCATTTTAATTTTTTTAAAGAATGCTTAGATACATGAATGTCTTCTCATCATTCTCTCAGATAAAAGTAATTTTGCAAAACTGGGGAGTTTGATACCTTCTCGCTTTGGAATAAAAAAAGTGGTTTTCCTTGTTTTGACCTCAGAAATTTATAATTGGCCTTTTTGGTTATTAGTTTTTCTAATTTTTTGTCATTGAATTTTTCCGGAGACAACAAACTGATCATTTTTGTTTATTCTGAACCTAATGCCGTATAATTCATTTTATTGGTGTTTGGCTTAGCTCATATTTCTTATTCAATTACTCTTTAAAAATATTTTTGAAAAAGAAAACGTTCCTTTTTATTACCTGGCTTCAATCAAATTGCCTTTAGCCGAGTAACAGAAGTTTAAAAATTAGTATATTTTTATATATGATTTATGAAATATTATAAATGAACTATTTCACCCTTATATATGAAAAGAATATAGTTTTGTGACTACTAGTACAGTTTGTTAAATTGCAGATGTGTTTCAGTAACCTTTTAAATGTTAATGTTTATATGGTTATTTATGTCAAGTATTAATGAAATACTAATGTATAACATTTTCATTTTCTTAATGACAGTCATTTGGGATAGTAAATAATCAACCTCCCATTACTAGTAAGATACTGAAATATCTTTATTTTATTTTTTAAAATGCGTGTAGCTGGAGGCCAAATTAATGCAGAAACAGAAAGCCAAATACTGCTTGTTCTCCCTTATGAGAGAGAACTTATTTTTTAAAATAAGTATTGCCTTTAGGAAAACTGTTGGTGAAATTAAAATAATAAGAAATATATAATGCACCTAATCAGTAAATATAAAATACCTGTAAGCAACTATAATTTAATAAATCGTTTCAAAAATAAGGCACATCAGACTTTTTAACTAATAATATTTAATTTTAATGGTAAAAATGACAATCAAAAATGTATAAAGGTAAAATAAAAATCCAAATTGTGAAAGTTTTCCTTATAACTTAATTCCCTAGTTACATAAGTTTAAATGGAGATGGATTTTCAAACATAGTTGAGACATTTACTTCCAATGTTATCTTATTTAGTTTGGTTATGTCATAGAGTATTAATCCATAAACAACTCAAAATTTTAAAAAATTCTTTATTCCTAGTTTAACTTTATTTTCTTACATAAAGTGTTCTTTACAAATGGGCATTCAGGTTAAATGCATGATTTTCATTTAAAACTATGATTTTGAATTTTCCTACTTAAAAATTTTAAAATATTTTCTAGATGTTCTTTTCTGTCATTTATCAACTCACTATTTACAGTCATGCGTATTTTACAGTCATTTGCTTAATGATGGGAATATATTCAGAAAAATGCAGCATTAGGTGTTTTTGTCATTGTGCATACATCATGGAGTCTACTTACACAAACCTAGGTATAGCCTAATACACACCTAGGCCCTTGGTGTAACCTATTGCTTCTAAGTTACAAATCTGTACAGCATGTTACCTTACTAAATACTGTAGGCAGTTGTAACATAATGTTAACTATTTGTATATCTAAACATATCAAAACAAAAAGGTACATTAAACATATTAAAAATACAGAATAAAAGATAAAAAATGATACTCCTGTATATATGATACATGTATCACATGTAATATAATATAATATACTCCTGTATAGGGAACTAACCATGAATAGAATTCACAGGGCTAGAAATTGCTCTGGGTGAGTCAGTGATTCAGTAGTGAGTGAATGTGAAGGTCTGGGACATTACTATACACTACTGTAGACTTTATCAACACTGTACACTTAGGGCACACTAATTGTATAAAAATAAACTTTCTTTAATAATTAACCTTGGGTTAGTATAACTTTTTGCTTCATATATTTTTTAATGTTTTTACTTTTTGGCTCTTTTGACTTTTAAACACTTAGCTTAAAACACTAAGATGTTGTCCAAAAATATGTTCTTTTTCCTTATTCTGTACACTGTTTTCTTAATTTTGTTTCCTTTTAGCATTTATTTTAGATTTGGGGGTATGTGTACAGGTTTTTTGCGTGGGTAATTTGCATGTTGTTGAGGTTTGGTGTATGAATGATCCCAGATAGTGAGCGTAGTGCCCGATAGGTAGTTTTTCAACCCATTCCCCCTCCCAACCTCTCCCCTCTGGGAGTCCCAGTGTCTATTGTTGCCATCTTTATGTCCATGTTTACTCAGTGTTTAGTTCCCTCTCATAAGGGAGAACAAGCAGTATTTGGCTTTCTGTTTCTGCATTAATTTGGCCTCCAGCTACATCCATGTTGCTGCAATGGACATAATTTTCTTCCTTTTTACAACTGTATAGTATTCCATAGTGTATATATACCACGTTTTACTTATCCAGTCCACCATTGATGGGCATATAGGTTGATCCCATGTCTTTGCTATTTTGAATAGTGTTGTGATGAACATACTAGTACATGTGTCTTTTTTGTAAAGCGATTTATTTTCCTTTGTATATATACCCAGTGGTGAGATTGCTGGGTCAAATAGTAGCTCTGTTTTAAGTTCTTTGAGAAATCTCCACACTGCTTTCCCCGGTGGCTGAACTAATTTACATTCCCACCAGTAATATATAAATGTTCCCTTTTCTCTGCAACCTCTCCAATATCTGTTATTTTCTGGTTTTTTAATAACCATTCTGACTGGTGTCAGATGATATCTCATTGTGGATTTGATTTGCATTTCTCTAACGATTAGTGATGTTGAACATTTTTTCATATATATGTTGGCCACATGTATGTCTTCTTTTGAGGCATGTCTGTTCATGTCCTTTGCTCATTTTTAATGGGATTGTTTGTTGCTTTTTTTCTATTTAGTTTCTTTTCATTTTGTTTTACTTTTAAAACTTTTTAATTAAAAACGAAGACACAAGAACTAAGACACACATTAGCCTACTCCTACACAGGGATGGTATCATCAGTGCCACTGTCTTCCCTGTCCACATCTTGTCCTACTGAAAGATCTTTGGGGGCAGTAATACACATGGAGCTATCCTCTCCTGTGATGACAATGTGTTCTTCTGGATTACTTCCTGAAGGACCTGCCTGAGGCTGTGTTATAGTTAACTTTTCTTTTTTAATAAGTAAATGGAATACAGTCTAGAATAGTGATAAGTATAGTGTAGTAAATATATAAGCCAGTAACAGTAATTTATCATCATTATCAGGTTTTATGTACTGTACACAATTGTATGTGCAATACTTTGTGTACAACTAGCAGAGCAGTAGGTTTGTTTACACCAGCATCACCACAAACATATGAGTAATGCCTTGTGATAGGACATTAACAAGGGTTACAATGTCGCTAGGTGACAGAAATTTTTCAGCTCCATTATAATCCTATAAGATCACCATTGAATACATGGTCTGTGGTTGAACCAAACTTTGTTATTTGGTGCATGACTGTATATACATTTAAATATTTTGTTATTTTTATTATACCACTGGACTGTAAAACCTATGAAAACAGAGATCTTATCCTTTTTATTTACCCCTACATCCCCAACATTTGGAATTATACCTGGCACGTAGTAGCCACTCAATAAATAATTGTGCAATAAATTCCAGAAATGTGCCAAAATTATTTTTTAATTGTTCTACTTTTGGAGCATTCATTTATTCTGCAGCCTAATTTTGGACAATTGCTCCATTTCCTTTTGTTACACTGCTTTTAAAAAATAAGACAAAGTGTATATGGTAAGAGAAAAAAGCTCATCTGAAATGCAATCTCTATTGCTCCCTTTCTGTTTTACCTGAATATAATTATATACTTTTACATTATTTAACCCAAACTACATATATATGTGTGTGTGTGTGTGTGTGTGTGTATATATATATATACGTTCAACTTTGCATTGCTATTTTCTACATCATTTTATAATTTCATATAGTGTAGTGCCTGCATACTGTCCTTTGTATATGACATTCAGTGTTTTGACTTATGAACACTTATCTTAAAACACTAATACATTATGCAGTGTACTAGTGTTCATTGTACAGTGTACTAATACATTGTACAATGTCCTCTGTTTTGGAAATTTCCCCAGAAGAACTGCAGAAGGACAGAAACAAAGTGAAAGATGATAACCATTTCATAATTTGATGAATACTAAAATATGATTTGCAAAAGACAATATATACTGACACCAATGTTTTAAAAAAGAAAAAGATAATAGTTTACCCCCTCCCTGATTTATATTTGGTTTATTTTTTACTTGATGATCAGTTTTGCTGCTCTACCTTGAATATCTTTGATCATTTTAGAAATTAAATATTTTCATACTTAATTCTTTAATTTTCATTATTTAACAATTTGCTTCACTTTTACTTCCCCCTAAATAATTTCATCTATTCCTATGACTTTAAATACAATTTATATGTTAACTCCCACGTTTCCCCTAGCCTCCAGACCCCTAATCAGCCACTTATTTGGCATCTTCACTTGGATGACTGATAGGCATTTTAAGCTTAAAATGGATAAAATAGAAATGCTTCCATCCTCATCTTTCACCCCTTTTCCACCACCTACTTCAATGAACACAGCCCTATTTTTATTTTCATAGGTATTTTTTACTTTTTAATTTTAATGTTTAATTTACAACATTAAATTGAAAACATTAGTTTTCATTTCAAATATTCAAATATGTTGAATACATTTTTTGCTAATCAAAATTAAGAACTCTGAACATATGTCTTACTATATGTGCCCTGAAAGAGCTGGGCTAAAAAGAGGTGATTTAAAATAATAATGATTTCAAAGAGCTTTTTGTTAACTTGACACATGGATGATGAAGGCTTATAAGCCTTTCATCAATATAACCTCAATTTAGTAAAATCTGGTTTAGTAAGCATTAAGAAGACAACACCCCAAATTATTTTCATTTTTAAATAATGGGCTTTCCTGCAATAGTTTATTATTATATGACCTTCATAGTTTTTTCATAGTTATTTAACTTCTAGTAGTTTTCTTTTTTGAAGTAATTATGTCTAGAGTGCTCATCATCTCAACAGGAATAGTTTGAAGTGCTTCTCTTCTGTTCCTCCTTCACCTAGAAAGCATAGATTTTTTTTTTCTATTTTTCTTATTCCTAAGTTATATCCCTCCCTGGGATATAGTGTTGTATATCTTTAAATTTTGAATAATGTTTCAGGAGCAAAATGAAATAATGTGTTAAATGGAAAGATAAGTAAGTTAAATTTTGTCTTTAGAAAATTGTCTGGGTAATTCAGTGGGGAGTTGAAGGAGGGGTTCATTGAAGAATTTTGAACAGAATTTTCTCATAATGCTAAAATAAAGACTCCTTATCCTCAGTCTCACTAAGTTGCCTGATTTTATAGATGATGAAACTAAAGTGATTTGAGAAAGGTCACATAGCAGAGCCAAGGTAAGACCACATATCTATTAATGGCCAATTCTATATTTGTATTATACTACACTATGCTTTAGATAGGATAAAGTAGTAAGACTGGAGAACAGCACATAATAGGACATATAGATGTAGGGAGCAGGAGAAGTCACAGATAGCTCCTAGGTTTAAAATCCGAGTGGGCAATGAGTGAAAGGTAAAAATACATGAGACAAGGTGGCATGGTATTTTATGAGAGATATTAGACAATGCTATGAAAACTGTTCTGCCTTGGATTTGGTTATCAAAAGTAGATTAGTGGAAAGTTGGAAGAACTGCTTTTTAAATTCTTTTGGATACTTCTATTCATGTAAATCTGTTGTACATATTTTATCAAATCAGTCATTCACACAGGCAGATATTTATTTATTTGAAGTCTATAATCAAAAGAAAGGATACCATTTTTCAATTTGCTTTGTTCAACAATTCAATGTAGATTCCCCAAAAAGGCACATGTATCTCCATTGGATGCTACTAAGTGGAACCTCAGTATCCTAAATTGTAATACATTGGGAAAATAAAAGGCATTTATCTGGTTAGATTATATAGTGTATATCATGGTAAAAAGTAAATTAATCTACGTGTCTTTCCTTACCAGAACTATGATATCTTTACTATTAAGTTTAAGAGATAAAATGAAATATCAGCATTTTGATAGGCAAATAATGCATGATATAACAAGAATGTAAAAATATTTTCAAAGATACTTTTCGGTCAGTTACCAATTATGGAAGCCCTCAAAATTATAGAAATTATCGTAATTAAATTCAAATTTCTTTAAGCAAAAAAGGGAGTTGTATTTCCTCTGTGCTGGCTTTAGACAGGGTTAGATTCAGATGCCAAAAAATGCAGTCTCATTTTTATCTGAGTTAACTTCATTTTCAGTCAGGTTCTTCCTCTTCTCATAATAGTGGTAAGATAGCCACTAGCAATGCCAGGCTGGTGTTCTACTAGATAAGGAGCACAAATATCTCTTTATCTACAAGTTTACCAAATTCTCATGCTCTTGTTTGGCCATCCTGTGTCATGTGCTCAAACCCAAACTAGTAAAGGTTATGGGTGTGAGTATAGCAATAGGTCAGACCTGGGTCATGTTTTTACTTCTAAAGCAAGCTTGTGCAACCTGTGCCCCAGGATGGCTTTGAATGTGGCCCAACACAAATTCGTAAACTTTCTTAAAACTTTTCTGTTTTTTTTTCTTTGCATTTTTTAAAGTTCTTCAGCTATCATTAGTGTATTTTATGTGTGGCTCGAGACAGTTCTTCCAGTGTGGCCCAGGGAAGCCAAAAAATTGGACACCCCTGTTCTAGAGATATTGAAAGATTGTCAGCCTTATCTGAGGCACATACACTAAGAATGAGAAAGGGTGTTTTCCAGAGGAAAACAGGGGCTCTGTTGCCAGAAGAAGAATGATTGGATACCAACTGAATGACTGAGTAAAATAACAGGTATCCACTGTTGATAGGAATTGCTTTGTAAGTGTAATGTCATATGTGTGTAGTAAATATGGCAGCCCTAAATAAAATAATTCATACTATTAATTGGGAGCTCTCAAATTATAGTGGAACTTGTTTTGCATTTACTTCAATATATGGTTTTATTAAATAGTTTATGATTTTTCTGCCATGATAATGAAGAAATATGATGCCTATAGATAGTCTCATTCCTTCATAGCCATAAAACCATCATCAGTTGGAGTTCTTATTTGTTGAAAGAGTAAATATATCTTAATGTCTATTTTTAATTAGAAACATATCAATATTAAAATCAGTTTATGTGGTATTTTAAAAACTCATAGGATTGTTATAGAAGTTCTTTTGTGATTACAAATAGAGAAATTGTAAATTTGTTACTTTTTTCTGAATAACAGTTGATGCTAGCATAATTAGTATAATTGTATTGTTAATCTTATCTCCTTTTTTTTGATAAATAAGTTGTGAGTCTAGAATAAGGAAGATTTAAGTAAAGATTCTTTCAATTTAAAAGTAGTAGTATTAAGCTGGGTACAGTGGCTCACACCTATAATCCCAGCTACTCAGGAGGCTGAACCAGGTGGATCGCTTCAGCCCAGGAGTTCGAGGCTGCAGTGAGCTAAGATTGTGTCACTGTACTCCAGCCTGGGTGGCAAAGGGAGACCCTCCTCTCTAAAAATAAATAAATAAATAAAATTATTGAAGCAGTTCATCACTGCTAAAATGGGTTTAGATTTGAAACAGGAACTGTCCAACACCGAAATAACAGTGACCAAATTTATGGAAATACTTGGTTGTGAAAAAAGAGTGTAAAGACCATTAGGGAAATATCTTCATCTCTCAAGGGTTTTCTTACCTATTCTTTCTTTTTCCAGTTAAACTTTGTGTCTCCTTTATAGCCTTATATACTTCTGTGCAGCACCCTTAAGACTCCTGCACTGATACACACTCATTTTCTACAACTATCTGTAAGCTCTTTAAAGGCAGGAACAATGTCATATATATCCTTTATCTCCAGCTTTCAACACAGGGTTTGGGCCATTCAGTAAGCATTTATAAATGATTAGGTAGATGTTAGCAAATATAATCATAACTCTGAAGGGAAATCCGATTTGTAACTGTCAAGAACATATCTGATTTAGTTTTATACATGTTATACCAAATAATTTGTATGCCGTTGAAGATCAGTTCTTTTCTCCCAAATCTTTAGAAGTAAGAATATGTGTATTTTTGTCAGCCAGAGCATTAGCAGACTTCACCAGTGAAAATGAATCCATGTATACAGTTAGAATTTGCTATTTGTCGTTTCAGTTGGAATTTAAATACCATCAATATACAGACATTTGCTTTGGTAAATGCCTTTATCTAAAAAGTAAGAGAAAATAATCTATCTTACATAATTCTCTTTGCTTCTCCTCTGTTTTTTCCCACCAGTATTCAGTTGTCCACCATCTCAAAGCTTCCATGTTTCTCTCTTTCACTTTTCCTTAACTCTGGCCCGACACTTAAAATGTAAATATAACACTACTGTCCTTGTAATATTATTTAACTGGATTTCAGTTTTTTGTCTCAACTTCTTTTCAGAGAGTCTGTTTCCTCTCTCTGCCCATATTAGATTAATACTGTGTGCATATAGGTATGGATATGTTTTTTAATTATTCAGAGAAAAAAGACAGTGTAAGGCAAAGAGGATTCTCATGTTCTTTTGTCAAAAATAAAAATTGGGTGATAAATGCCTTGTGTAAGCTATTAAGTATTTACTTTTATTAAATTTTGAAAACTTTTTATATTTATGTTTCCATTAATTTTCTAAATTTGGTAGTCTTATACAGAATAGCCTATTGTCTAAAGTTAGAAAATGCTATATATTATAATTACTGAGATGCAAACATTAAGTCTGCTCTTAAGTCATAACACATCTTTAGTTTTTTAATCTTGCCAACAAAATTTGGGGCCACATCAATATTTGATTAAACATTGATTGTGGTTGACAGATTTGTTATTTAAGATTCTTTGAAATGGTTAAACACTAAAATTCAGAGGATAAGTATTAACTACATAAAAGCACCTTTAATATGAAGATAGACATTGTCATATATTTCTTCAATTTTCAAAAATATGGATATTTTTGGGAGATGTTTACTGTCATTAAAAGTTAACACTATTTCAAATTATATATTATTTCAAAGTTTTTGAGTATTGTCCGGGCGTGGTTGTAATCCCAGCATTTTGTGTGGCCGAGGCGGGCGGATCACCTGAGGTCAGGAGTTCGAGACCAGCCTGGCCAACATATGGTGAAACCCCGTCTCTACTAAAAGAATACAAAAATTATCTGGGCGTGGTGGCGCATGCCTTGTAGTCCCAGCTACTTGGGAAACTGAGGCAGGAGAATTGCTTGAACCCGGAAGGCAGAGGTTGCAGTGAGCTGAGATTGTGCCATTGCACTCCAGCCTGGGCAACAGAGCAAGACTCTGTCTCTCAAAAATAAATAAATAAATAAATAAATAAAAATAAAATTTTGAGTATTGAAAAGAAGGAAAAATAAATTGTTTTTTTATTGTTAAAAAAGGCTAATGTTCAGTAATGTAAGTGCAATGCCCACATGTGCAAGTTGTTTTAGATAATAGTTTTAGAGTTAAAAAGAAAAAAACTGTGAAAAAACATATATAATGTGAGACTGATGTGCCATGTAGTAGAAATTAATATCTTCACACATTTCATAGAGTGAATGTTATAAAATTATTAATAAAATTTCATTACCTTTTATTATCAGCCTATAATTAACCTTTTCTGTACTGTTCTTGTGGTTATCATGCAGGAAACCATTACATTGAACAAAACAAAAATGATTACTTATAATTTAAAATAACATAGGACTAGCTCTTTTGAAAGTCTTGGCCGATTAATACATTTTTCTTCATTAAAAATATGTTAAAGCACTGCAGTTTACCCGTACGTGATGTTTTCAATAATGTTACAAAAAGGTTATCATTTTGAAAAGAATTGCTTATTCATAAAAATACAATCATATTTAACATTCAGATACTTAAATCCTTAAAAGTGCATTTTCTCAGTATTTCATGTGTATGGGATAAAAATAAAGATGATTGTAATTCATCTTTATAATTGGTATAGTATATAATCATAGTTTAACTTTCTAATTGTAACACATTAACTTTTCAGACAAATAATTTTGTACAAAAAGAAGTCTGTGAGCAAAATTAACAAATGTTATAAAAACACTTCTCAGTCTATTTCTTGAAACTGAATCCCTTTAATCAGGGAATATGAAGTTTATGTTTAACATTCCCAAGAAAACTTAGACTATTTCTCAAACTTTTTAAGTTCTTGAAAACTTAGACTATTGTCCATAAAATGAAATGATTATATTAATAAATTGTAATGAAACAATTAAATTTCTTTTATTACTGTAAATTGTGTGCCTGGAAATAAAATGAGGTTTGTGTGTGTGTGTGTGTGTGTGTGTGTGTGTGTGTGTGTATTATATGTGTAAATATATTTATGAGGTGACTTGGTTTAGAATTTGCAGTTATACTTTCTCTGCTTGCTACCTTCCAGAACAAAATTGCCTGAAATGCATGGCTGTATTTCTTTAAAATATTCTTATCTAAATTTGTGTTTTAAAGATAGCATTAGAGATGCTTGCTAAAAATTAGCTAATGAAATCCCTTATAGAATACGTCAGACAACTAAATGTCCTGCTCAAATTTTAGCACATTTTTTTAGCCTGCCCATTTTAATGTCTGGAACAAGGAAAGCAATTACTTCAGTGCTTTGTCAGTAACACAACAATCACAAGTTTTGACCTACCCAGTGAGACATAAAACATTGTCATATGCGTCATTATGCTTCCATAATATAATTTTAAATGTTAGTATTTAGATTTTAATTTTAGGGATGCTAGAAAATGTCATATTGATTTGATATTTCTTATAATAGTTTTTTATTGTGATTAAATAAGTCAAAATATGCTGATTTTTGTGGCTGGATGTTTCAATACAAATAAAGATGTCTATATGTGGTCATATTGGATTGAGTATTCATGTCACTGCAGTAGTTTTTCAGTATCCTCTGAAAATATGGTAGTACCATTTGGTAAGATGGTAGTAAGCCCTAATTTTAAAAATGTAGCAATGATAGCCAAAAAAGCGAATAATTAGACTAATTATTTTACAAATATAGATAGTGCAGCTAGGTAATATAATTCTTAAATAGGGTTAATCTACCCCAAGCCATTGAAAAATTAAAAATTATTAATTATTTAGAAATAACTCACTATTATGAAGTTATATTTCGTATGTCAGTTTAAATGAAAATGCTAATAATTTTACTGACCTTTATCTCTGAGAACAGTTGTGAAACAAGTAAGCTATCTTTAATAACAAAAAAATTACTGGGTGATAAGGAACATGAAATTAATGTTTTGAAGGGACTCAGGCTTGAACTTTCCTACTGTTATCTTTATTAACTTTGCTTTTTAATTCTGCATTCTTTGTTTTTTAAATGTTTTAGAACAAAGCATTTTTTTAAAGTTACAATAGGTGAAGAATCATCAACAGCATTGTGATTTTTGGAGCTATATAAAAATGTTACCTTTGATGTATAGTTATGATTCCCTCTTGTTAAGATACTGATTTCTTATAAATTCTATTGCAAAATGCACAGTGACTCAAGGAAAAATTTTATTTCATAATTTTGACCTGAAAATTGAGTTTTTCCTTTGAAAATTCTAATTTTACAAGGTAGTTGTATTAAAGTGTGATAAAAGTCATTTTAAAGTTGTGATATTTCTGTCTTTCATAAATTATGTTTAAACTAATTTTCAATTTATTATTTTACTTTTCTAGGATAGCAAAGTAATATAATGTATATGCACAAAACAGAAGTATTATTTATACGTATTTTTTTTAATTACAGGTAAAGATTATAGTTCCCAACAGCACAGCAGGTCTGATAATAGGGAAGGGAGGTGCTACTGTGAAGGCTATAATGGAGCAGTCAGGGGCTTGGGTGCAGCTTTCCCAGAAACCTGATGGGATCAACTTGCAAGAGAGGGTTGTCACTGTGAGTGGAGAACCTGAACAAAACCGAAAAGCTGTTGAACTTATCATCCAGAAGATACAAGAGGATCCACAAAGTGGCAGCTGTCTCAATATCAGTTATGCCAATGTGACAGGTCCAGTGGCAAATTCCAATCCAACCGGATCTCCTTATGCAAACACTGCTGAAGTGTTACCAACTGCTGCAGCAGCCGCAGGGCTATTAGGACATGCTAACCTTGCTGGCGTTGCAGCCTTTCCAGCAGTTTTATCTGGCTTCACAGGCAATGACCTGGTGGCCATCACCTCTGCACTTAATACATTAGCCAGCTATGGATATAATCTCAACACATTAGGTTTAGGTCTCAGTCAAGCAGCAGCAACAGGGGCTTTGGCTGCAGCAGCTGCCAGTGCCAACCCAGCAGCAGCAGCAGCCAATTTATTGGCCACC